>NC_089899.1:2688233-4032350 GCF_040182565.1 Anser cygnoides | reverse complement strand
CAGGAATATCAATCTCTTCATACTGACTCCTGTTACCCCCAGGAGGAACCTGAAAGACAGTTCAGATCAGGCAAAAATATATTAATTTCTGCAAAGACTACATCAAAAGGGTTAAAGTTTTGTTTCCTTTTAATTTGTAAAATATTCTAAAAAGGGACAAAAAAATCATTATAATCTAAAATTATCTTCACACAGGCAATCCACAGAAGAAATAACCCAAAACACAATACAAAACAGAAAAAAATACTGCTAATACATTATCAAAAATCTTAAACCAATTATAAAGATGCTGTATTGAGTCCACGTGTCAAGGGCTTTGTTGAGAGCCCAGCAGCTGCCCCAGGTCAGATCAGACCCAGTTCCAGCCAGCTCCAAAAGGGACCCACTGCTGGCCAGAGCTGAGCCATGAGTGATGCTGGTTTTGCCTCTGGGAGAGCACATTGCAGAACGTGAAAATACTGCTGTGCAATAGCAGCTGGGAGAGAGAGGAGTGAGAAACAGCCCTGCATACACCGAAGACTAAAAAAGTTACTAAAAAACTCCTTGGGTTGGAAAGGTCATTCCACAGACTAAAAATTATTTATTTAAAGAACAGGAAGCAAAAGATTAGGACTTAATCCTCTCATCTCAGGGAGGAGAAGAGACTGCAGTAGGGTCCATGCTCGATTGGTGCTTGGACTGCTTTTATTCAACATTTTCATTGTTAGGGTGAAAAAGTAAGGTGGAGTAAAATCTCCAATTCTGCAGATGATATGAATCCAGGCAGTCAAATATACCAATCCTGAAGACCTCACCAAACCAAATGAGTGGAAAAAGATGGCCAATTCACTTGCATTACTTTATATTTGTGTTAAACTTGGAAAAAGTAATAAACTATGCTGGTATGTTCCTAAACTCTGAATTGGTGGTTACCACTCAGAAAGAGATCCTGAAATCATTAACAGTTCTCTGAAGTTAGTGGCTCAATATGTAAAGACACCCAGAGAGGTCAAGAACCATAGAATGGTTTGGCTTGGAATCTTTTTGATTCCAGTATTTCATATGACATGAGGAAAATTCTAAGCCCCAGACTCAATGTTACAGGGGCTCCATGCAGCACTCTGCCTACTTAAATTAGTACATCCTCTTGTTTCATTAATATTTTCTTCATCTGTATTATTTCCACACATAGCTAGGCAAGGCAGGAAGATACATAAAAATAAACAATATACGTGTGTGTATTTAAAGAGGAGCATCAAATACCAGCAATAAGCACTGAAAATAAGACAGTACCTAACACTAGAGGAGCATCAGTAATCTAGAAAGACAGAAATAGACTTACCAGCCTCTCTCTGCTAACAATCAGCAGCCCACGAGCTCCATTTATCTGAGCAAGCCTCACTTTCTCATAGAAGGTGCAATTCCCTCGCATCACCATGGGGATTTGATTATTAAATCCCCCATCAGGTACATCAGAAGGAGAACACAAAACAGATGCTGTCTGATCCTGCAGCTGCAAGAGTGACTGAAAAGAAAAAATATTTTTAATTTTATATATATATATATAAAAATAAAATCAAGAGCAAGAAAGCACAGGGTTTCTAAAACACAATTTAGAATTTACAAGTAACGAAGTGAGAGTATTCTCAGAGAAGCAACAGTGTTGTTCTCTCTGTAGGCAGAGCAGGCGAGGTGGGGGGGTGGCTCTGTAACAGAAGGGCAGGATTGTACAGAGCTTGTAAACTGATGGCAACACAGCTGAGGGCCTCTTAGTAAGGATTAAGGGAAAAGCAAACAAAGCAGATGTCATTGTGGGAGTCTACTAGAGACCACCCTGCCAGGATGATGACACTGATGATTCTATAAGGAACTAAAGGCCTTTGTCCTTAAGGTTGACTAAGTTCTCTAACTGCTTTTGTCCTTAAGGCTGACTTCAACTTGCCAGATGTTAAGTGTGAACACCACACAGGTGATACAACGGTTCCAGGAAATTTGGAAAGCCTGTTGATGGTAACTTCTTGGTACAGGTACTAAAGGAGCTGACTAGGAACGGTGTCCTCCCAGATTTGTTGCTTGTAAACAGAGCGGGTCTCATGAGCGAAGTCATGTTAAGTGGGCACCTATCACCAACGAGTGGGGAAAAAAGTCATCAGCTTACACAGCTCCGGATAACACAGAACACACGTGACAGTTTGTAATTATTTATTCCTAAACTTAACAGAACTATGAACTTACCGAGGAAGCACTAAAAGCCATCTTTCAGGATATCAGGAAGGTCATGTGGTATCTTTTTTGTATCACACTAACACAAAAGCTTCTTTCCAACCACAGGTAAGTTCTATTCTCATTTAATTGATCATGATGTGCAAAAGAAAGATTTTCGTCTTGAACCTGAAATAGTTGTTACTCTCTACATGCTGCTTGGAAAGGAATACCACCATCACAGCACTGTCTAGGGAGATCTTAACAGATTGAAAATATTTTTCAAAGCACAGCAAGCAAATTAGGTGTTTCATATTCTACTAAATCCAAAATAGGAATTAGAAATTTCCCCTATAACAAAGGCATATTTGAATATATTCTTTTGTTATTACTTAGCTAGGTACTTACAGCTTTACCCAGATCATGTGGCAAATGGGCCCACTGCGAGTTGAAGAGGATACAGTAGTCTTTTCCTTTGCTGCTCCCCTTCTCTGAAAGGACATGTACCATTCCATACTCGCAGTACACCTGAAAATATAACAAAATTCAATACAAGAAGTTTGGGTCACATGAAACAGCAGAAGTAATGGGTGTAACTTGCTGTCAAGTAGTCTGCTTTTTAATTAAAATAAAAACAGACAATTCTACAAAGTTTCAGGGTCTGTGCAGGGAATACAGTGGGATTCGTTATCACTTCCATCATATTTCAAACAAAGAATTCAGATACGTAAGGCAGATTCGCTCCTACAAAGGAACTGGTCAAAGAATCAAATGAAGCCTCCCTGAATATGGTTATAAGAACAACAGTCCCACCACCAGGAGATTCTGCTCCCTCCCTCTTCCCTCTGTGCCACTTTATGTCACACTGACCTTCAGTGAAAGGAAGCTGTGGGGAGCTGGGGGTCTGCCTCTTCTTGCACATAACTAGCGACAGGACTAGAGGAAATGGCCTCAAGTTGCACCAGGGGAGGTTTAGGTTAGAAGTTAGGAGACATTTCTTCTTAGAAAGAGCAGTCAGGCATTGGAACGGGTTGCCCAGGGAGGTGGTGGAGTCACCATCCCTGGGGGTGCTTAAGGAAAGGCTGGACATGGTGCTTAGGGACTAGCCAAGATCTGACCATTGCAGTCCCTGTAGAAAGCTTTAAATGCTTAGTTCACATTCAAAAGACTTCTTGTCCTGCTTTCTGAACAATTCACTTTTGAGTTTTTCTTTTTTTAAAATTCAAATGCACTAGTCCAGATCAATGCCTCTTTGAAGACAGAAAGCCTTGATCTTTAACTACTGCTTCAGGCCTTCAAGCACTTAAGTTTCTCTGCAAGAGGACAGTGAAGCACTGCTGCCTGGTAATAGACTATAAAAAGATTATGTACATTGACACTGCACTGCTTGGATGAACTCATAAGTTTCCTGAAGAGAGGGCAAAAGCATGCTTTTGATTTCCCATCACATGGCTGTGGTGGGCTGACCTCAGCTGGCAGCCAAGTCCAATTGATCATTCACTTTCCCCCTCCAGCATTGGGGAGAGAACGAGAAGGGCGGAAGTGAGGAAAAAAGTGGCAGGTCCAGATAAATACAGTTTAATAAGCAGAGGATAAAGTGGGGAAAAAAACCACAACCAAAACCAACAACAGCAAAGACAAGTGATGCAAAAGCAGCCACTTACTACCAGCAGACCAAAGTCTTTTATACCCCTGTGCTGAACTCCTCCAAGCCAACTCATTTCATCTTTCTACCAACTGCCTTCATGTCCTACTATCCCCTACCCAAAGGCCCAGCTCCTCTGCTCCCATTCTTCCTTGGCTATTTTTGCTGTCCAGCGCTCCTCGAGCAGAGCTTTTCCAGCAGCCTGTATATTTACAGGATCCCTCTCCTATGTAGATACCCTAAAACCTGCCTCGCCATCTGAAGCACAAGAGTCATTTGGAAGACTCCTTCTCTATTAAACCTGGGTGAATCGAAAGATTTCAAGATTACTAGAGAAAAAAATATATACTATCCCTAACCGCACTGCTGTACTGGCTTGGAGTCTAACAATTTTAGATAGAAAGGTGTTCACAGATGAGCCTGTCACATCTCGTTCTAACATTCGTACGTTAAACAGATTAATGGTTTGATAATGATACACTTTTACAAATACATCTTACACATTTGTTTCTCCAGGTAGCTGCTGAGAAACACGATGACAGACACCTGGAAGCAACGCTGAATCTTAATGTGCTTGTACTAAAATTCATGGAAAGAATCCCTCAGACATTTCTCCCCATTTATTTCAAACCTACTATATGGATGCTACGCTGCACCCCTGGAAACACTCGCAGTCAGCATGCTTTCTGGAACACTTTGAAGAATTGTCTTTAATCGTAAATGAACTCCAAATTGCCTGGAGAATAAATGATACCATTTCACTGCAAAATATCAGCAAAGCGGTAAAAAAAATCAACCCAAAGTATGCGGGATGTAGAAATATTTGATCTTTAGCTCTTTTGTGTATAATTAACTTTGGATAACTGATGCAGCAACTTTATTCTTCAGTGTTAGTGTTCATTTGGTTCTCTAAAATCTACCAGATTTGTCCTGAAGTGTGCTGGGCATAGCGGGCTACACTGCTTATTTCAGAGCTGATTAAAGGCTCCTTGACAAAAGTGCAAGTTTCAAGATACGGCTACACTGGGAAGGGAGATACCACCATGCAGAATAGTGGTGGAAAAAAACGTATTTAGCAAAAGCAACAAGAAAAATAAACACCTATTTGTCACAGCGCGCTTCTTTAGCTCATATCTGAGCTATCTAACCACAGCACCTAAACCACTTTCATTTCAACAAAAGGAAGCATCGCTAAATAATAGTTCACAGTCATTAGTATCTTGAACTTGTCTCGCAAGAGTAACATGCCACAGAGACCCTAGTATAGATATAGCAACAACCAGAACGAGAGTGTTTCCTGCTTATTGTTACAGAAGCTGTCTGGGTTTAAAAAGGACTGCTGTGGTTTAACCCAGCAGGCAGCTCAGCATCACGCAGGCATTTGTCCCCCCCCCAACCCCAGCGGGATGGGAAAAATCAGAAAAAGGTAAAACTCATGGGTTGAGACAAAGACAGTTTAATAGGACAGAAAAGGAAGGCAAAATAATAAGTAATAAGAAGAATAACAGAATATAAGAACAAGTGGTGCACAACACGATTGCTCGCCAATGCCCAGCCAGTCCCCGAGCCCCAGGGCCCCCTCTCTGGTCAGTCTCCCCAGGTTTATCGCTGAGCATGACAACGCGTGGCATGGGATAACCCTTTGGCCAGGCTGGGTCAGCTGTCCTGGTTGTGTCTCCTTCCAGCTCCTTGCGCACCTCCAGGCCTCTCGCTGCCAGGACAGCATTAGAAGCTGGAAAGTCCTTGACTTCGTTAACTTTCTTCCTAGCGACTGATATGGTGCTTTGCTTTGGATTTAGGATGAGAATAACTCTGATAACACACCAGTGTTTTAGTTATTGCTGAGCAATGCTTACACTATCACATCCAAAACCTGGACAGCTCGGTTTTGAGTATCACACGCACAGCTGCCTCCAAATGCTTCAGGCAGTTTTGCAGGTGCTAGCTACCTGCAGGAGGACGGCTTTATGCATTTGAAAAACCATCCGCTTGTACAGTTAAAGATCTGACATTTATAACAGAAACTACACATCTTTAAGAGGAGAGAATAGGTATAGGGTGTGTTGCTCCATTTCCATTTATATGGCCATTACTGGAACTCAGTGAGAATCCCCAAGTGGCACACTGAAGACAGCAATATGCAATTAGGCTTTCTGAGCAACTCAATGGTTCTTAAAAGAAATACTAGGGGAGTAAAAGGTTCCTATTGTGAAGCACTCAAAACACTTTAGAAAGCTGTGCACTTGTGTGCCAACAAACAAGTAAAAATCATGGATGATGGGAATTAAATGGAATACGATCAGGGCTAAATGCAGAAGAAGGTGTAAGGAGTTACAGATTGTCCACGGAGGACAGAAATGAACGGGGATTAACAAACATTTTTACAACGCAATTATCACTTAGCATCAAAGCATAGTTCTGGAGTCTGTTAACAACCACTTCGATCCTGTTCTCATTCTCTCCCACCTAAGGAGAGCCAAGGGCATTAGAGTTTCTTTTTTTCAGCACTGCAGGGCTTTGATGCTTCCAGTTTTGTTTTTGTTTATATCACTAGGCATCGCATTGCCAGAGTAAGTTCAAAGCAGTGAGGTTGATGCACTGGGACAGCGGCAACCTTTGTTATTGTTCACAGTTCCTAGAGATCACTCCATATCCTGGATTAACCTATGAGAAAACAATCTCCTGTGCAGATCCTGTACAACCTTCCCACAACCCCAAAAAGCACTTTTCCAAGAGTTTGGATCTCAAGCCCAGCCTCTTTCAAAATCTGCAGGAAAAAAAATAACAGCTGGTATGATAAACTGTTTTTATGGTTCTTGCTTCATACAGTACATATGATTTAGAAGACTATGACAAGCTTAAAACTGAACAGGCTTCTTGGACTCAAATAGCAGAAGTGATTTCTTCCAGCTAAGTAGGGAATTATCCATTTTCCGTATACGGATAAAGAATATTTGTATGGTAACAGAACATTTACAATCAGACATCCATATCCAGATATCCACACAAGCAAGATTTCTGCAAAGTTGGCAACCTGCTAGAATCGTGGCTTTCTGAAGCCTGTCCTACAATCAACACAGTTTACAATACAAAGCTACAAAACGAGGTGAAGGTTCTCACACATCAGAAGCATCAAGTCTGAGGGCACAACTTAAGAGGCAGTTGAGCCTATCTATTAGTTTGTGGCACTACAAGGGCACACTTGTTTGCTCTGAATCTCAGACCCTTACGTGGTCTATTTCATGCATTAAAAGAGCAGACCACCCCCCAGATTTTGACGGGTTCCTTTCTGCCATGTTGGTGAACTAACGCAGCTTGCAGACGAGCACCAGGGCCTTTAAGTTAAATGACGGAAGAAGGTGGAGAAGAGGAACTCAACTCACCAAGTTTCTCAAGAAACTGCAACGTGAGCAACTGAGCCAACCTGGCAGCTCATTCTTACTGTTTGCTCGTCTCTGCCATGCCTCCAAACTCACCTGGGCACCCCACACACCTTTAACTATCTAAACCTTTGGTTTTCCACAGAAGGAAGAGTCACAGCTGGACAATACAGTCTGTATAACTTTAAGGGAGTACATTACATGCTGAAAGCTTAAGACAGCATTGAAAGGGGCAGTTTATACTGTAAGGAGGTCACACGAGTCTGGATGTACATAGAGAGGTTGTTTTACAAGACAGGGCTATAAATTTGTATGGCAGTATCTAGAGGAGATGTGACTTATTCATGACCCCCCTCTGATTTCACAGCCTTCGCAGTTCCAGCAGTTTAACAGGCTGGGGAGCTAGGCTTGAGTCAGGTCACTGAAATAATCAAAACTAAGAAAAACAAAACTTAAGGATTAAATTTGCCACTCCAACAATACAGTTTCTAGCATAATCTAGTAATGCTAGCAGAAAAGAATGAGGCATACCATGGTACAGGTACAGCAAGTTATTACTTTGTCCTTGCCTTAGGGACACTGGTTCATTGGGTTACATCACAGGCAGTACCTTGGTCTGTATAAATATATGGTTATATCTTGGTTTGTATAAACATATGATGAGTAGAACTAGCAGACAGTAAATACACACAACTCATTGTAGGAGCTGTCAGCTTTGTCCCCCTGGAATAATCCCATCCATCAGTCACTTGTACTCACTTTAGTACAAGTGCATCACAGCACTCTTCTCTGCCTCAAGCTGAGGATGAAATACTAGTTAAAACTCCTACAGGCAAGTACAAGAGATGTAAAGCACTGCAAAATCAGAGCTCTTCGAATAGTTTTTGAAGAGGCCAGCTTGGATACCTGAAACATTAGTAGCTTACAGTAGGTAAGTGACGGTGGTCACTTTTTCAAAGCTGATGATGAACTCCATGCCAGACCTCAACCCCTTCTTATACCTTATTATTTGTGGATCTCGTGTTGGCACTACCAGGGCATTTGAAGCATTATTAGGAACTGCAAAACACACAAGGCAGGTGAAAAATAAGGAGGAGAAGGTATTATGCAGATATAAGAAAAAAAAGTATGTTAACTGGTAATCGGCTCATTCTGTAACTGAAGATCGCTTGAAAGGAAACACTGAAGAGACAGGTAAGAGGGAAAAATTAGACCACCATATTAAGATATTGCACTAATAAGACCCAAGAAGAAACGCTGCTCTACGGAGTACCTAGTAAGCAGTTAAGGTATCTTAGTGACACTTTCAGAACACAGAACACCTGAGCTTAAAATACACAAACTCTGTACCATGCCACAACACAATAGCTAAAAATCCATTCTCTCCTGCATCAGGATTACTTGCACGATTTGTCACACGTGTTTGTAAGACCTGGGAAAGTTTGCCCCACAAAATGTATTAGTACAGAAGAACACAGGAATCAAAGCAACCTATGGGTTCAGCAGAAGCCCCCTTTGTTTTACACCGACTGGTTTCTCAGAGACTCACTGGTTGGGTTGACCCCAAAGCCAAAAGCCCCCCCTGCTGTGGAGACCCCAGCCCCAAACCTATCTGCCTCCCTGCATGCAGTCCCCAAGGGGCTGCCTGGAGGAGGCTCTGGCTGAGCAAATCCACCACGCTTTAAGAGCGATAAGGAACACGCTGACAACCGCAGAACAAAGCAGTAACACACAAACACTGATGGATCACGGAGAGCACACCCCACAGACTGGGGGGGGGGCTGCGGCCGCGGCCCCTTCCCGTTATCCAGCGGCTGCCCCTATCCCGACAGGGCACCCCCAGCACCAGAGAAAGCCCAGGGAGCTCTCAGAGGCCGGCACCGATCGCTCACCTGAGGCAGAAAGAGGAGGAGGAGCCGGGCCTGGAGCCGGGCCCGCCGCGCCGCCATCCCGGCCCCGCCGCGCCGCCGCCCGCTTTTGTTTCCGCCCGGGCCAGGCCGGGCCCCTTCCGCACCGGTTACCTAGCAACCCGGACCGGAAGTCCCGCCCCGCGCTCCCTGGCAAGCCAATGGGCGTTTACCCGGGCGGCGGCGTCACTTCTGGCGGCGGCAAATGAAATGGCGAACGTCGGCGGGGGTGGCGGCGGCGGTGGTGGCGGCGGCGCGGGCAAGATGGCGGTGAGGAGGGGGCTTCGCCACCCCGGGGGGCGCCGCGCTCCTGGCGGAGGGCGCCGCGGCCGCGCTGGGCAGGCGTTCCCCTCGCTCCGCGTTCGTCCGTAGCTGCCTCGGGGTGATTTCCGTAGCGGCGTTGCGAAGAGGGTCGCGTAAAAAGCGTATAAGGAACCGGGAGGGAGGGCGGGCTGCGGGGGGGCTCCTCTTTAATCCAGCTCGCCTTCGCTCCTTTCCCTTAGGATAAGGAGAAGAAGAAGAAGGAGAGCATCTTGGACCTCTCCAAGTACATCGACAAAACGATCCGGGTGAAGTTTCAAGGTGGGAGAGAAGGTGAGGCGGCGCCGGGCTGGGTCCGGACACGGGTGCCCCCAGCGTGAGGTCCTCCGTGCACCCTGCCATCTCCTCACGTCGTGATTTGCTTCTCTGTCTTCTGGGGTTTTCTTCTTCTTTGCCGCTTATTTTCAAGGAAAGGCGATGAATAACGGTTGCTTTCATTCGTTATAGTTTGCTATTTATTGGTGCGAAGCTTGTCTCTGTTAATCTTTCTGTTAATCCCCTGGCTGCGATTCTATCTCTGTATTTCATCTGGGCACTTTTTTTCACCTTCTGTTAGTTGTCTTGTTTCTTTTTCCTGATCCTTCACGTTTCAAGGGTGCTCTTAAAGCAGCAAAGAAACGTTCTTAGGTGTTATGATTCACACGGCTGTCTTCCCTCTCATCTCTTAACTTGCTAAAAGTTCCTGGAGTTCTTAAATTGTTTCAATATATTTCTATGTTTCTCCATCACTTCTAAAGCAGTTATGTTTCCTTCCTTATTTGCTCCTGTCGTGTTTACAGCTATCCATCCTTGAGCAGCTGATAGTGCCACCTGCAGGGCGCCTGTTTGTCTGAAAGCTAACAAAATGCTGCGTGGGAGGTGCTGGGCATAACCTTTGCAAAGCAAGCTCAGTTTTAAAAAATCTATTTTAAAAGTCTAGTGGGCCCTGATGCTTACAGAATTTTGGAAGTTATTTGTACTGTACTGTTAAATGGGGGGTGACTTTTTTGGTAGTTTTTGAGCAATTTATAATCCTGTTGAATCTTGGTTTAGATTTTTTTCCTCAGAAAAATCACGCTATTACCTTTATAATCTTCGTATAACATCTCAGATACAGGATTCTGTTCCTGGGTTTGGGCTGGTAGCAATGATAGTAATGCTGATAATCAATTATTTTTCAACACGAGAGATCTGTCTGTGTAGTCCTGCAATTTATTTAGTGACAAGTTCTGAAGGTCCATGTTCTGTTTTAGAATAGAGCCATTGACTGTCTGCAGTGCATTCCTATAATGCTAGTGCTTATGCTGAAAAGATTACATTCCAGAAGGACACCTAGAAAATGGATTGTCTGAGGAAAAATATTAAAGCTTTGCCTCATTTCTGATGATCTTCTGCAAGGGATCTCTGTTATTTATTTACTTATTTTATGTTGTGACTTTGTATTAATTTGTTACGCTGAGATATTCTTAAAATGCTCATGAAATTGGCTGAAAACTCAAAATATTCTTTAAGGCATTAACGCTTTTGTAATTAGTTGTAAAAAATGGAATACAACACAGGCTGGGTTCTCACAGTTCTGCATTTTGATAAAGTGTGCTGTTTAATATCTGTCACTCTCTTGATTGCGTCCCTTGAGGGAGGGAAGGTATCTGGAGAACTGAGCATGTTCTCAACCTCCTGTGTTTCTGTATTCCTGCTTTTGGTCTCTAATCATTCTTTTGTGTGTGGTTTTTAATAGCAAGTGGCGTCTTGAAAGGATTTGACCCTCTACTGAACCTTGTGCTTGATGGTACCATTGAATATATGAGAGGTAAGTAATACGCTACCTCTGTAAAGCATCTCCCCCCCCACAATGATTTGCTTAACAGAAAACTTACAGCTCTGTGGGTGAATAACCAAAAATTGCAGGTTGACATCACCTATCAGAGACCTGTTGACAGGAATGAAGCATGAATGGATGAAATAACACAGGTTAAGCATGCTTTCTGTTGTAGAGCATTCTTGTTAGTCTTTGCTTGAGCTCCTGTATAACTCATTTGGTACTCCTGTCCTCTAAAGCTGGAATGAAGAAGTGTTCCTCTTCAGATAGGTAGTTGCCTTTGACCTGGAGGGTTGCCGGTCTTGCTCAAAGCATGAAAAGTATTTTTTTTTTTTTCCAGCAATAATTAGTATTTTACAATCTTATAAACTGTATTGTAAATGCACTCTCTGTATTCCCATGGAACTAAAGCCTTCTATAGCTTCTTAGAGCTAATAGAGCTGTGCTTTTTTTCATAGAGTTATAGAATATTCTGAGTTGGAAGGGACCCGCAAGGTTCACCAAATCCAACTCCTGGCTCTACACAGGACAGCCTAAAAATCAAACCATGTACCCAGGAGCATTGTCCAAACCTTCTTGAACTCCAGCAGGCTTGATGCTGTGATCACTTCTCCAGGAATCCTGTCCTAGTGCCTGACCAACCTCTCAGTGAAGAACCTTTTCCTAATACCCAACTTGACCCCTGTCCCTGAAGCAGCTTTATGCTGTTCCTCAGGTCCTGTCACCCCTCCAGTCCCCATCATGAGGAAGCTGTAGGCCACCATGAGGTCTCCCCTCAGTCTACTCAAAGTGTTTGTCTATAAAGTCATTTGAAATGAAATCAGGATCTTTTTTTTTTCTTCCTTTTTTTTTATTGTTTGTATCTATGCTTTTGGTTAGGTGAATTAAAGGGCCTTTGAATTTGTTAGAAGATAAATTTGCTGCTTTGAAAA
This sequence comes from Anser cygnoides, assembly GCF_040182565.1. Taxonomy (NCBI): domain Eukaryota; kingdom Metazoa; phylum Chordata; class Aves; order Anseriformes; family Anatidae; genus Anser; species Anser cygnoides. The sequence goes on along the minus strand of NC_089899.1, from coordinate 4,020,186 downwards.
CTAGTAAAACAATGTGCTGAAAATGTCAGACATTGCTGCATCATTTCTGTAGTCTTGTGTGCTCGATTTAAAAAAAATAAAAATGCTGGGAAATCCGGAAAAATAGCATGTCTGTGCTTTTTGAAGTTGATGGAATTTGGTTTATCTTCCTTATGTTGCCATTGTAACTGTGGATCTCTTTTTCAGACCCAGATGATCAATACAAATTAACAGAAGACACGCGTCAGCTGGGACTTGTGGTCTGCAGAGGGACTTCTGTGGTTCTTATTTGTCCACAGGATGGCATGGAAGCAATTCCAAACCCTTTCATTCAGCAGCAAGATGGCTAATGGCTTTGTGCTATCTCTGAAGACTTCAGGGGTACAAAAATTGGAGGAAACTCAGTGTGTGTGAAGCTCCCTGATTTGGGGAAAGAGTTTGAACATGTGTTTGTTAATGTGAAAAACAGTCAGCTTTTATTTTTGTGGTTTTCCATAAGAAGTGCAGGATAGGGTGCGGTGTGCGAGAAGTAAGTTCTGATTTTTTTTTATTTTTATTTTTTTCAAATAAATCTGAAGCTCTACATTGTGTAGAGCTGACAGGAGAGAATATGCTATCTAGGAATTGTCAGAAATCCTCTTGATATTGTGAATTTTGAAACAACCACATTAAAATTAGTAAAGAATGCCCCAAATATTGTTTATATGTTGTGCATTTTTAAATATATTACAATTGTTTTTAAACTAAATGAACCTGAATAGATTAGAACATGTTTTTCTTCCTCTTAGTTTTCAGGACTCAGCTGGGAAGCATTTTGCATTAGAGTTTGGTCTCTTTCCTGCTTGTTCCAGTGCATGCAGGAGAAGTACTTTCATCATATGCTACCTTTACACCTCTACAAGCTACGTAGCTAAGAAATTTTCTAGCACTTGTTGCAGATCTTTTGGGCTGTGATCTGTGTAATTGGAAGGCTCCCACACTTTTACAGGAAGACTGGACTAACCTGTCACATGATTATCGTGTCTCAGCTGATTGATATGAACCTTATGGAAGTGTCTGTTTGATAGCTGAAATTTTAGAGGAAGAATGTTCAGTTGTAGGCAGTGTCTGGAAATACTGCTGATTTTTATATAACAAGCAGAACTACGAGGGGATGGCTGTAATAATTTGATTTGTAAGTAAACATTTCTTTTATACTTCAAATAGCGAGATTTGAGGAGTTGTGAGTGAATAAATACAAATTAACTTGTTTCTAAATGTCTGTTTGTTTGAAAAAAATGGTCTACATCTGCCATTGCAACTCTTCCACACCTGTAAACCTACAAGACATTTGTTCAGGGAGTGGGTGAACACAGCAAAAAATGTAGTGACCAGACCAGAAACAATGCTCAATTATAAGGCAGGAAAGCAATGAAGAATGACTAATATTTTCAGGTCCTTTATCTGAATACTTCTGCATTTGTTAGGCATTTTAGACTCTCCTGTAGAAGATGCCTGCATGTAGCCTGTAGGCAACCTGCTTCTCCTACCCTCTGCTTCTTGAGGACCCTTTACAAGGAGGTTGTAGCTGAGTGAAGGGTTTTGGTGGCAGCAGGAGTCTTGTTCCTGGACATCTTTGAGAAAGCATGGCAAGGACAGGCTGTATTGGCTGTTCATTTTGGCAACAGCAACCTGTTCATAGCTTTTCCTGGGTCAACTCTAAAATGACTGGGAATTTGAAGTAGGTCAATTCAAGTTCAGTATATCAGACTTGTCCAGGGAGCTATGACAGTAGGGACCATTTGTCTTGTGTGACATACGACCCTGTGTAAATGAGTGGATTTTCTGGATTTTTCAGCTCCTAGGGGTCAATTCTTTGAGTGTTTTCCATAGCTGTCAATAGAGTCATGCTCCTTCCAACTTATTTTTGTAATGCTGCAAAACTTAGAATAGTTCAGTTGGAAAGGATGTTCAAAGATCATCTAGTCCAACTGTCTGACTTCTTCAGGGCTAACCAAAAGTTAAAGCATATTGAGGGCATTGTCCAAGTGCCTCTTGAAAGCTGACAGGCATGGGCCACCACCAGCTTCTCTAAGGAAGCCTATTTTGGTGTTCGACCGCCCTCACAGTAAAGAATTTTTTTCTTATATCCAGTCTGAGCCTCCCCTGGTGCAGCTTGGTGCAGCTTTGTGCCATTCCCATGTTCTATCACTGGTTACCAGGGAGGAGAGGTCGGCACTTCCCTCTGCTTACCTGCAGAGAGAAATAAGTGTACTGGATCCATGGAACACTCTTCTGTTTGTTGAAAACCACTAGCGTAAGTAGCCCTAGTTCAAAGTCACTGTGCAAATCCCTCCACTTAACAGCTTGGTCTAAATGCTTTGGGAAATCCACAGTGTGAAATCAGTGAGTGATGTGTTGCTCTTGCTGACTATTGATTTAGTGCATTGAGTATGAGGCTGGCTAGGTATGTGGCCGCCTTTGGTATTTGCGTGGGGGCTCATTCCTTCCCCCCATGTCTTATTAAAGCTTAAAGCTAAATATTTAACAAATACTGCAAGCAATTTGGAATTTGATATCAAAGTTAAATTGGTGAAGGATCTAGCCTTGGGGAAAGTTGTTTTTCTTGGAAAGTCTTAAGCTTTTTTAAGTTTTCATTTTTCAGGAAAAAAAAAAGTATTTTATATATATATAAAGTATATATATGTACTTTTTTTTTTCCCAGCAGGTTCAATGTTAATCTATAACTTCCTTAGGTGTAGTCAGTGCTTAGGAAGGTTTTGGTTGTTTTACCTCCATCCTCCTCCTAGTCTAGGCTTTTTGCTTGGAGAACAGCTCCCCCAGTTGACTTTGGTGTTGCCTAGCTAAGGTGGGTGGCAATTAAATCTACAACATTGTAGTTAAACAGCTTTCCTGCTATCGCTGCTCTGAAAGCAGCGGGAAAGGCTGAAGAGCAAAGCAGGAGGATGGAAAGCAGATTCTATTTTTAGGCCAAGGCTGGCTTATCTTGTATTTATCCTAGAGCTGGGTGGATAATGTTTCCAGAGACCTCACATGAGTAAAGACTGCGTAAGGACGGAGTTAATTTTAACTGGTCAGCAGTCAACAGACATGGAGTCCGCACAAGAAGCGGAAGAACTGGGACCTCAGGCAGAAATGGTTGCAGACACAGTTCTTGAGGTCGGAGAGAGACTCTTTCAGGTCAGCCGAAGGGCACTTTCACTACACAGCCGTTACTTTGAAGCAATGTTTTTTGGGGGTGCAAGAGAGAGCGCTGAACAACATATAGTGATCAGAGGGATCGATGCAGCGCCTTTTCAGGCACTTCTTGAGTTTACTCGCACAGCGCAAGTGCTTATAGGTCAAGAAAATGTGATCAGCTTACTGGAAACAGCTGATTTTTTTCAGTTTGACAGGGTGAAACTGTTGTGTGAGAAATTTCTGGAGAGGGAGCTGCATGTTTCCAACTGCCTGGGCCTGATGACCTACTCACAGCAATTTGCCTTTGTAGAGCTGCATGCATCTGCTATGAATGTGGCTCTCACCCACTGGGGGGATGTGATGTGTCAGGAAGAATTTAAGGCTCTACCCAAAGAAATGTTGATGCACTTCCTAAAAAGTGATGAGCTGTTTGTTCCTCGAGAAGATGTGGTTTTTGACAGTATTATGAGGTGGATAATGGAGGACCCAGCAACGAGGGAGGAAGACTTTTTGGATTTGGTGGGCCAAGTCAGGGTCACTTTTCTGAGTTTGTCCTTCCTCGATGTCTTGGTGAAACGCAGCAAGCGCCATGGACAGACAGATACCTTCTCCAGACTAATAAGGAAGTTAGACAGCTGTCCTCCACCCAGCTGGCAAAATATGAAGCTGTGTCCTAATGCTGGTCGGAGCTACGACACCTTATATGTCCTGGGAGGAAAGCATGACAACGAACAGCAAGAATTATTTCTGTTTCAACCTAAAACAGGGACCTGGCAGGCTTGTTCTCCACTGCAGCGCAGAAACCTCACGCAATATGCAGTGGCAGCAGTAGGTAACTTGCAGACCTGTATCTCAACTGGGACTCAAGTGCCAACAAGTGGGACTGAGCAAATGCAAAGAGAAGCTGAGGTTCAGAGACTCAAATGCAGCAAATTCAGCTGCTTTTCCTGTAAAATATAGCATTGCTAAAAAACTCACTTGTGTTCAGAGAATGGCCTTGCTTTCCATAGCCCTGGAAGAATGTTAGGCAAGGCTAAATTCTTTTTTCTTATAGCAGGACCAATAAAGGTATTGGACTCCTCACATTAGCTTTATCTGGAGTGAGTCTAATCACTTTAAGCATTTTTTTTGGCCTTGGTTTTGATAGGTGGTGACTGCTGATTTATAGTTGCCTTTAAGATAAATTTATCTGTGAACGTTGTGATGTCTTCATCCATGGAGACTTTCAAGACAGCTCAAAAACCATGACTTCCCTTACTCAGTGTTGGCGATAGTCCTGTTTCAAGTGGAAGGCTGGATGTGAGATCCCCAGAGGTTCTTTTCTGCCAGTGCTTTCATGGTTCTCTTCAAGAGTGGGAGCCAACTTGGAAAGAGTTGCTTCATCCTGTAGGCCCAGCATATCTGGGCAGATGAGGAATCAAATATCGCCAATTAATACAAAGAGCAGTCATTTTCTTTGCTCATCCTGCAGCCTACTGGTACAGCTCAGAGGAAAAAAAAAAAGAAAAAGAAAGCCCTCAGGACCCATTTTCAGCCTTTGTGTAACTGATCCTTTTCTCTGCTGTCTTTCCAGGGAACTTCCTTTTTGTGACAGGAGGATATTTCCGGGATGAGTTTGTGTGGTATAGTGTGGATTGGGTGCTGATCTACAATTGTTTGAGTAACAGCTGGCTGGAAGGGCCTGCCATGAAGAAGTCTCGCAATAGCCATTGTGCGGTAGGAGCAGGGCTCTACCTGTATGTACTTGGAGGGAGCACAGATGAAGGGATAATCGCAACAGTGGAGCGCATGGCTTTGGTGGACCCACAGTGGGAAAGCATGAGTCCTATGGTTCAGCCTGTGGAGAGAGGAGATGCAGTCAGTGTGGGGACCAGGATCTATGTGGTCTGTGGCCTGGATGAAAATGGACATGTCTATGGTGGAGTGCAAAGGCTGAACACAGAGACGGACAGCTGGGATGTCATCTCATTTTCCCCACTTCCAAGGTAAGAAATCTGGGACCTGATGAGGAGAGATGCTCGAGAGAGAAGGGCATTATTGTTCCCCTCTGCACCAATGAGACCACCTGGAACAGCGGCTAGTTTTGGGATTCCAGTACAAGAGAGATGCAAAGAACCTGGAAAGGAGTCAGTGGAGGGTTATAAGGTGGTAAATCCAGCGCAGAGGAGGATATACTGGAGAAATGTAGACTAAAGCCTGTCAGATTTATTTTTATTTATGTCAATTTCTACAAACATAAAGCAGCTCTGCTAGACGTTGAAGGAGTCAGAGAGATTCATGCTGTATTCCCCCATACCCGCAGGAGCTGCATGCAAAGCTACACACTGGGTTTTGACAGCAAGGATTGAGCCCACAGCCTCAGGTTAAAGCTAAATTATTTGAGCAAGAGAAACAATCCACAGACTGTGGAAAACAGCTTAAAGCCACCCATATCTGAAATATATAAAGCTTGAGCCAGAGCTTCCTGAAGCCAGTGGCATCCTTCGCTGCTTTGGCTGCCAGGAGATGACCGGTTCCCATCCCTGAGCTCTGGGGGATCCATGGAAAAGGGCTGATGCAGCCACAAGTGTGTAAGAGCCGAGCTCTCCGTTACATCCCAAGTAAGCAAACTGTCCCCGTCCTCCCTCCTTCGCCTGTGTCAGCACATGAGACAGGAGATGGATGTTCCCACAACACCCATTTCCAGTCTTTTTTCATGTCCGCAAGTAATTCCATTTCAATGGAAGACTGCTGGAGTTGTCCACTGTCCATCAGTCTGGTGGTGGGGATTTATTGGCAAGATACGGAGCTATTTCTGTCCTAGCAGCTTGCAGCAAAGCAATCAGGAGTGTTTTTTTTCTCAGTTAGGTCTAAGTGGGTACGTAGCTGGCATCTCTTGGTAGCCTGGGGTGCTTTTCTGGCCCTGTGGGACCCATCTGTAGCTGGTGCTGCTCTGGTTATTTTGTCCAGACCCAGCACTGCAAACATTTTGCATGCTGGAGCAGGAATAAAGACACTTTCCAGCAAACATAATCCTGCATTATCTGCAGCGCCTCTGACTTAAAGTCTCCCCCTCTTAGTCTCTACTTCCTCCTCCACATCTTGAGAATTATCCAGGGGAGGAGGTGGCTCCTGGCTCCTCTGCAGCTGCCTGGTGGCTGCCTGGGACCCTCCTGAGCAGTGGGAGCACACACAGGACTTCACTGGTCACTAGCTGGCACTCTTGTCACCTCTTCATCGAATCCTGTGGCTAATGCTTTCTTAATTTGCTCATCTGTAAAGTAGTTAACATCCATCCACTGAATTATGGTTTAATTGTGCAAGCTTCCCCAATAATGCTGTTCGCTGACATGAGGCTTAGTATAAAATGTTGATTTCTTGCTTGCTGGTAATTGTGGTAATGATGCTTCGTAGTCGTAGGACAGCGGCTGTGCTTTTGAGCAGGAGTAGGAGCACTTCACATCTTTGCAACCTGAGTGAACACAAGCAGGTAGCGTTCCTGCTGTCACTGGAGATGGGGAGACTGGGGCAGGGGATAGCTAAGGCTAATGCTGTGTACTGTGGATACTGATTGTTTGGGAAGAGGTCTCGAGTCCCTAGACCTCTCGAGCCTCTGAGCAACCCCAAGTTCAGAAGAAAGAAAGCTGGAGCAGGGCTCTAGCAGGGAGCGTAGCAATAGGACAAGGAGTAATGGCTTTGAACAGATGGAGAGGAGATTTAGGCTAGATGTGATGTGAGGAAGAAATCCTTCACTCAGAGCACAAAGCGCACATGGGTGTTAGGGCTGAAGATACACCTTGCTTCTGTTCTTTTCCATAAAGAATAGGAAGAAATTACATAAAAACCATTGTTAAAAATAAACCCAGGGCACAGGATGGGAGGTGGAGGGCAGCCCTTGTGGCCCAAGGGAGCCAGCCCCAGAAAAGGGGCCCTCAGCCCTCCCAACCCTCCTCCTTCTTTCATGTGAGGGCATCTCCCGGGCTGCTCCCAACACAGCCGCCTTTGGGCACGTATGGGCCACTCCATCACAGAGGCTTGCTGAGGTCACAGTGGCCACCGCTGCCCCACCTTTGCTGCGGGCCCTATAAAACAGCCCCCCTGCAGCTGGCCCACCACTCGCTCAGCGACTAGCTCTTCTGGCAGCCAGTGTAAGCGGCAGGAAGACGACTAGAAGCAGAAAGGCGAGAAGCGGCCCTCCTTGGTGTGCAAGGATAGCGATGCCATCCAAAGAAGCACCAAGAAGGAATGCAGCTCACAAGATGTGTCGTGGGTTCAGGGATGGCGCCAGCAGCACAAGAGACATCAGTGCTCAAGAGACCTCTGGTGCCCAGCCCTCAGGCACACATAAGCGGTACCACAGGTACCGCAGTGACGCGGGGAACAGGCCACCCCCTCAAACACCCAGCAACAGGGGGCCTGGGCCTTCCCATAGGCGTAACGGTGGCATGGGGCAAAGTCAGGAACATCAGACAGAGAGCCGTGGGAGGCAGAGGCATGCCCATGGTACAGAACGGAGCGTGGGACCCAGGCATGGCAATAAAACAGACGGCAGCCTCAAACCCATGCGTGAAAATCAAACCAACAGTAGCATGGGTCCTGGGGGCGGAACTGGACGACCTCGTGGTTCAGCACCCTGGCCGGAAAACATTCCCAATGGAAGGCATCCCATCTGGGCAGTCCCAGGCAACGACTGGCTCATCCTTCTGCCAAGCACTGTGGAGCCCATGGAGACGAATCCACCAGAAGATGTGGAAGAACAAATGGAAGTGGATCCACCTCCACCAGAACAGACGTGGGACTACCGCAGCATGTTGTTGCTCTCTTCCATCCGAGAGCACTAACAGCGGCGCAGGAGTGCCCGCCCTGCTCCCTACTCGTTGCTCAGGCTCCGTCCCAAGCATTAGCTTGGAGCCACCAAATACTGCAGACATCCCGCAGGCTTACCTGCAAGATGTCCTGGCAATAAACAACTCTTGCCAATTCTCAGGGGTTGTGTGAGTGCTTCTTTCCCATCCCCCAGCCCTTGTGCGAGAGGTGGCATCCCTTCTGCGCAGAGCCTTGAAGAAGAGCACAAGAGGACCCAGCTTCCTTTGGGCTGCTGCTCCGGGGTGACAGGAGGAGTCCCCGAGGGCCACCATGCACCTTTAACATTTGTGAAAATAGACTGAGGGGTGAAAATAGTAGTGTGTGAGCGATTATAGGTGGCTAATTTCTTATATTAGGAGTGAGTTTCTGTATCTGAGTAATTGGTAATGACCGACGTGGAGAAGGCTGAGGTACTCAACTTCTTTGCCTCCATCTGCACTGGTAGATGGGCTTCCCAAGTCTTTCATTTCCCTGAACCCATAGATGGAGGCTGGGGGATCAAAGTCCCACCCACTGTAAGTGAATAGCAGGTTCAACACCACCTGATGAATCTAAACAGGTGCAAGTCTATGGGACCTGATGACATGAATCTCAGGGTCCTGAGGGAACTGGCTGATGGAGTCGCCAAGCCTCTCTCCATCTGAGTTGAAAAGTCCTGGTATTCGGGCAATGTCCCTGGTGAGTGGAAAAATGGAAACGTCATGTCCCTACTCTTCAACAATTAAAACAAAGAATTGAACAAAGAGTGCTACTCTTCAACAACTTAAACAATTAGGAGACATTTCTTCTCAGAAAGAGTGGTCAGGCATTGGAACGGGTTGCCCAGGGAAGTGGTCAAGTCACCGTCCCTGGGGGTGTTCAAGGAAAGGTTGGACATGGTGCGTAGGGACATGGTTTAGTGGGTGACATTGGTGGTAGGGGGATGTTTTGACCAGATTGTCTTGGAGGTCTTTTCCAACTTTAATTTTTCTGTGATTCCCTCTCAGGTATGACCTCTGCATCACATCACTGAATGGTGCTCTATACACCATAGGAGGGGGAGCTTTTCGATTTGATGTGGAAACAGATGAATGGACTCATGTGGATGAGGAATGCTTGACCAAGAAGTTCTTCATGGGATGCAGCACTGTTAATGGACAAATTTATCTCCTTGGACAGAGAAAGGGGAACAGTGCCCTCCCCATTGTAGTCCTCTTTGATCCCTATGTTGATATGTGCCAGGTCATAGAGAACAAACTGCCTTGCCCCCTTCCTATTCGTGGCTGTGTCTCTGTGCGAAGGTTTGATACATGGGCATGAGTGATACCAGATCCAACATAATCATAAAGGAAAAGTCACGTGCTTTACAGATGATGGGAACTGCACTGTATCAAATTTGATTTGTGAAATTTTTAAAATTTTAAAAATAGATCTGTTTAATTCCTAGCTTTTCTGGTTTCTACTTGGCAAATATCTTGAAGCAAAAGCCAGCGAAACCTTTGCAACTACATGTGGTTTGCAGGTCGTTACTGGAAATAGTGGTCAGTGTTGCTAAGAGTACACAAATGCCTCAGTGTTGATGTTACAACATCAGATACAAAAAAAACATCAGATACAAAAAAAACAACCAACCAACGAAAAAAAAAATCACCTGTAAGAGTAAAGTAATAAACGTGTGTCAAGGGAATCTTCAGCAGACTGTATGGGCTCTTACTGCTGCAGGACGGATTTAAAAGAAAAACAACATTGCTGAAGTCAAGCCTTATCAGGTATCAGTGTCGTTTTAGCCTGAAATAAGCTTCCCAAGTTATGTTAGTATGGTGAAAATTACCTTTAGTCCAGCATAGAGAACACCACGGGAGGTTGGCCACTGGCTAACTGGGGCACTTAAAGTCCTGCTTCAGCCTCCTTATTCCGTTTTGCTCTACAGACCAAAAATAAAAGCACCATCTCTATCCTAAAGCACCGAAAGGAGCGTGCAAGGAGCATGACCTGCATATACCCTTAATTAAGGATTGCTTATGAAGAAGAGGGTTTGATGGGCAGGACTAAGGATTTAGGACTGCTGTAGGAAACAGCAGGACAGGGGCATGTTGGCTTCAGTTCCTTCTGCCTTTCTCTCACACATCTTTCCTGAGTTATTTATATTTTTCTTTGATGGGTCAGATCTGGGAGGTGGGCCATGGTTCTTAACGATAAAGTGTTCTAGGGACACCATCCTTCATTCCCCACCTCTTTGCAGTTCTCTAAAATTGTTTAATTTTTCTTAATGTTTGCGCAAAACATATCAGACCCCTTGGAAGCATATTCAAAGCCTGTGTAGAAAACGGCTTTAAAGACAGCATTTGTAGGTTTCTATATATTGTTTGTAGACAAATGTATATGATGATTTATTGGCCCTCTGTAGTTTTTGAGCCTTTGAATTATCAGTGATATCAGATCTCCAGCAGGTTTCAAAGATCTGCTGATTGACACAAGAGCTGATATTACTGATATTCCAAAAAATGATGATAAAAAAAATCTGCATCATGCAAAATCAAGGTAAAATGGGCTTGTTTAGGTGTAATAATTCATTTCTACATAAACTTTAAATCCAATGTTATACTGTAAATTCTGAACATGACGTCAGATACAATGTATTACAAAGTGAATAGTCATCCAAAACAGAGAAAACCCTTAAAATATCCCATTCATATGTTAGCATTGTAACATTGATTTTCAGATTTTAAAAATGAAACCTCAACAACATTAATACATCCCTATGGAAAGCTTCCATTTAGACTAGTAGAAAAGTGTGCCTTCAGAAGAATTTCAGTTGCTTTCAATTTTAGGACCATTTTCTCTAAGTACACATTCAGTTAGCAAAACCTTTTAGATGCATGAGCTATTTTGTATAATTCATACAGCAAACACAGCTTGTCTCACTTGGCCAGGCTTTATATGTGGAAACGGTCTATCCTTGCCCCAAAACCTGACAATTTTAGCCTATACAACTGGAAGCTTATTTGGCAGCTGAAGCAAGTGTTTCTTACATGCAACTTTTTTCATAAGGTGGCTAGCACTGACTGCCAGTATATTCTGAAATTGTGGTTCAGATAAATGTTCAGCAGTTGTAATTTATTACTTTACGAACCTTTTGGAAAGTTTTGAGATAACCACAGCTAAGTGTTATAACTTCAGCAGATTGTTTAACCCCTCTTAGCCTGTTTTTAGTGAGACTGTGGCTGATTGACCATTTTTTTCTGGATAGAGTAGTAGTAAAATGATGTTCCCAACAAGAGAGGTGAAGAAAACATCTCCTAAAGTTATTTGTTGCCTGGAAACTCTATGATGAAATTTTCTTTTGTCTAGATGTTGGATGATGCCTCAGCTATAATGCTGCAAAGGGTTCTGTGAGCCTGTCTGGCCTCTCCCTTGTGGTCCTGTTCAGCCTTCCTGCTTTTAGGAGTCTGTCTGGCTCTTGGCATTTTGCAACGAGACCCACGTTACTCTTTGCTCTTTGCCAGATCTTCTGCTTCACTCTTGTCGCTTTCCTCAGTGTCACTTCTTGCATCTTTTCTTTTCTGTAGGAGAGAAAGATGATTTAAACAGGCTGCAAAACCTATGTCTTGCTACATTAAAGGGGACTGGTCTTGCTTTCATTCAGAGCACTGGTATGTTAACCTGAGAGGCAAAATAAAAACAATAGCTGAGATCATATCCTTGAAACCAGTGTGGTAATTGTCCCTGAATTTGGGAGATCGACTTAAACTACCTGGAGTTGGTTATGTGTTTTCCTGACTTTTGAATATGGTTTTTTTTTTTTTTTTTTTTTGGTGATCCTTATAATATTCTTGTAATGTGACCTTCTGAAAAAAACTTAGTGTTTATTCTACATATAGTTATTCTGCATATAAGCCTGTCTATTTTTTATCGTGGAAGCTCTGAAAGTCAATATATATTTGTTCAGTCTACTGCTGCCCTGTGGTGAGGTCAGTTGGTTATTTGGGAAGGAGATAGTCATGGCTACTTCTTGTGCACTGAAAACTGAATTTTAATGACATCCCATAAACAAAGGTATCTGTACAACTCTCAGCATGTGCCTGCAGAAGCTCTTGGGCTGTTTTTTTGGGTAGTCCCATTTCTCCCACCCCTTCCCTGCAGGCATGCAGGAGTCACTCTGGATCTCAGGGTTGCTCATGAGTAATGGTGGCACAGAGGAGAAAAAGATTTTTCATACCGCACCATGGAGGATGACACCGAAGACCATCTGTATGTACTTGGAGGGAGCACAGATGAAGGGATAATCGCAACAGTGGAGCGCATGGCTTTGGTGGACCCACAGTGGGAAAGCATGAGTCCTATGGTTCAGCCTGTGGAGAGAGGAGATGCAGTCAGTGTGGGGACCAGGATCTATGTGGTCTGTGGCCTGGATGAAAATGGACATGTCTATGGTGGAGTGCAAAGGCTGAACACAGAGACGGACAGCTGGGATGTCATCTCATTTTCCCCACTTCCAAGGTAAGAAATCTGGGACCTGATGAGGAGAGATGCTCGAGAGAGAAGGGCATTATTGTTCCCCTCTGCACCAATGAGACCACCTGGAACAGCGGCTAGTTTTGGGATTCCAGTACAAGAGAGATGCAAAGAACCTGGAAAGGAGTCAGTGGAGGGTTATAAGGTGGTAAATCCAGCGCAGAGGAGGATATACTGGAGAAATGTAGACTAAAGCCTGTCAGATTTATTTTTATTTATGTCAATTTCTACAAACATAAAGCAGCTCTGCTAGACGTTGAAGGAGTCAGAGAGATTCATGCTGTATTCCCCCATACCCGCAGGAGCTGCATGCAAAGCTACACACTGGGTTTTGACAGCAAGGATTGAGCCCACAGCCTCAGGTTAAAGCTAAATTATTTGAGCAAGAGAAACAATCCACAGACTGTGGAAAACAGCTTAAAGCCACCCATATCTGAAATATATAAAGCTTGAGCCAGAGCTTCCTGAAGCCAGTGGCATCCTTCGCTGCTTTGGCTGCCAGGAGATGACCGGTTCCCATCCCTGAGCTCTGGGGGATCCATGGAAAAGGGCTGATGCAGCCACAAGTGTGTAAGAGCCGAGCTCTCCGTTACATCCCAAGTAAGCAAACTGTCCCCGTCCTCCCTCCTTCGCCTGTGTCAGCACATGAGACAGGAGATGGATGTTCCCACAACACCCATTTCCAGTCTTTTTTCATGTCCGCAAGTAATTCCATTTCAATGGAAGACTGCTGGAGTTGTCCACTGTCCATCAGTCTGGTGGTGGGGATTTATTGGCAAGATACGGAGCTATTTCTGTCCTAGCAGCTTGCAGCAAAGCAATCAGGAGTGTTTTTTTTCTCAGTTAGGTCTAAGTGGGTACGTAGCTGGCATCTCTTGGTAGCCTGGGGTGCTTTTCTGGCCCTGTGGGACCCATCTGTAGCTGGTGCTGCTCTGGTTATTTTGTCCAGACCCAGCACTGCAAACATTTTGCATGCTGGAGCAGGAATAAAGACACTTTCCAGCAAACATAATCCTGCATTATCTGCAGCGCCTCTGACTTAAAGTCTCCCCCTCTTAGTCTCTACTTCCTCCTCCACATCTTGAGAATTATCCAGGGGAGGAGGTGGCTCCTGGCTCCTCTGCAGCTGCCTGGTGGCTGCCTGGGACCCTCCTGAGCAGTGGGAGCACACACAGGACTTCACTGGTCACTAGCTGGCACTCTTGTCACCTCTTCATCGAATCCTGTGGCTAATGCTTTCTTAATTTGCTCATCTGTAAAGTAGTTAACATCCATCCACTGAATTATGGTTTAATTGTGCAAGCTTCCCCAATAATGCTGTTCGCTGACATGAGGCTTAGTATAAAATGTTTATTTCTTGCTTGCTGGTAATTGTGGTAATGATGCTTCGTAGTCGTAGGACAGCGGCTGTGCTTTTGAGCAGGAGTAGGAGCACTTCACATCTTTGCAACCTGAGTGAACACAAGCAGGTAGCGTTCCTGCTGTCACTGGAGATGGGGAGACTGGGGCAGGGGATAGCTAAGGCTAATGCTGTGTACTGTGGATACTGATTGTTTGGGAAGAGGTCTCGAGTCCCTAGACCTCTCGAGCCTCTGAGCAACCCCAAGTTCAGAAGAAAGAAAGCTGGAGCTGGGCTCTAGCAGGGAGCATAGCAATAGGACAAGGAGTAATGGCTTTGAACAGATGGAGAGGAGATTTAGGCTAGATGTGATGTGAGGAAGAAATCCTTCACTCAGAGCACAAAGCGCACATGGGTGTTAGGGCTGAAGATACACCTTGCTTCTGTTCTTTTCCATAAAGAATAGGAAGAAATTACATAAAAACCATTGTTAAAAATAAACCCAGGGCACAGGATGGGAGGTGGAGGGCAGCCCTTGTGGCCCAAGGGAGCCAGCCCCAGAAAAGGGGCCCTCAGCCCTCCCAACCCTCCTCCTTCTTTCATGTGAGGGCATCTCCCGGGCTGCTCCCAACACAGCCGCCTTTGGGCACGTATGGGCCACTCCATCACAGAGGCTTGCTGAGGTCACAGTGGCCACCGCTGCCCCACCTTTGCTGCGGGCCCTATAAAACAGCCCCCCTGCAGCTGGCCCACCACTCGCTCAGCGACTAGCTCTTCTGGCAGCCAGTGTAAGCGGCAGGAAGACGACTAGAAGCAGAAAGGCGAGAAGCGGCCCTCCTTGGTGTGCAAGGATAGCGATGCCATCCAAAGAAGCACCAAGAAGGAATGCAGCTCACAAGATGTGTCGTGGGTTCAGGGATGGCGCCAGCAGCACAAGAGACATCAGTGCTCAAGAGACCTCTGGTGCCCAGCCCTCAGGCACACATAAGCGGTACCACAGGTACCGCAGTGACGCGGGGAACAGGCCACCCCCTCAAACACCCAGCAACAGGGGGCCTGGGCCTTCCCATAGGCGTAACGGTGGCATGGGGCAAAGTCAGGAACATCAGACAGAGAGCCGTGGGAGGCAGAGGCATGCCCATGGTACAGAACGGAGCGTGGGACCCAGGCATGGCAATAAAACAGACGGCAGCCTCAAACCCATGCGTGAAAATCAAACCAACAGTAGCATGGGTCCTGGGGGCGGAACTGGACGACCTCGTGGTTCAGCACCCTGGCCGGAAAACATTCCCAATGGAAGGCATCCCATCTGGGCAGTCCCAGGCAACGACTGGCTCATCCTTCTGCCAAGCACTGTGGAGCCCATGGAGACGAATCCACCAGAAGATGTGGAAGAACAAATGGAAGTGGATCCACCTCCACCAGAACAGACGTGGGACTACCGCAGCATGTTGTTGCTCTCTTCCATCCGAGAGCACTAACAGCGGCGCAGGAGTGCCCGCCCTGCTCCCTACTCGTTGCTCAGGCTCCGTCCCAAGCATTAGCTTGGAGCCACCAAATACTGCAGACATCCCGCAGGCTTACCTGCAAGATGTCCTGGCAATAAACAACTCTTGCCAATTCTCAGGGGTTGTGTGAGTGCTTCTTTCCCATCCCCCAGCCCTTGTGCGAGAGGTGGCATCCCTTCTGCGCAGAGCCTTGAAGAAGAGCACAAGAGGACCCAGCTTCCTTTGGGCTGCTGCTCCGGGGTGACAGGAGGAGTCCCCGAGGGCCACCATGCACCTTTAACATTTGTGAAAATAGACTGAGGGGTGAAAATAGTAGTGTGTGAGCGATTATAGGTGGCTAATTTCTTATATTAGGAGTGAGTTTCTGTATCTGAGTAATTGGTAATGACCGACGTGGAGAAGGCTGAGGTACTCAACTTCTTTGCCTCCATCTGCACTGGTAGATGGGCTTCCCAAGTCTTTCATTTCCCTGAACCCATAGATGGAGGCTGGGGGATCAAAGTCCCACCCACTGTAAGTGAATAGCAGGTTCAACACCACCTGATGAATCTAAACAGGTGCAAGTCTATGGGACCTGATGACATGAATCTCAGGGTCCTGAGGGAACTGGCTGATGGAGTCGCCAAGCCTCTCTCCATCTGAGTTGAAAAGTCCTGGTATTCGGGCAATGTCCCTGGTGAGTGGAAAAATGGAAACGTCATGTCCCTACTCTTCAACAATTAAAACAAAGAATTGAACAAAGAGTGCTACTCTTCAACAACTTAAACAATTAGGAGACATTTCTTCTCAGAAAGAGTGGTCAGGCATTGGAACGGGTTGCCCAGGGAAGTGGTCAAGTCACCGTCCCTGGGGGTGTTCAAGGAAAGGTTGGACATGGTGCGTAGGGACATGGTTTAGTGGGTGACATTGGTGGTAGGGGGATGTTTTGACCAGATTGTCTTGGAGGTCTTTTCCAACTTTAATTTTTCTGTGATTCCCTCTCAGGTATGACCTCTGCATCACATCACTGAATGGTGCTCTATACACCATAGGAGGGGGAGCTTTTCGATTTGATGTGGAAACAGATGAATGGACTCATGTGGATGAGGAATGCTTGACCAAGAAGTTCTTCATGGGATGCAGCACTGTTAATGGACAAATTTATCTCCTTGGACAGAGAAAGGGGAACAGTGCCCTCCCCATTGTAGTCCTCTTTGATCCCTATGTTGATATGTGCCAGGTCATAGAGAACAAACTGCCTTGCCCCCTTCCTATTCGTGGCTGTGTCTCTGTGCGAAGGTTTGATACATGGGCATGAGTGATACCAGATCCAACATAATCATAAAGGAAAAGTCACGTGCTTTACAGATGATGGGAACTGCACTGTATCAAATTTGATTTGTGAAATTTTTAAAATTTTAAAAATAGATCTGTTTAATTCCTAGCTTTTCTGGTTTCTACTTGGCAAATATCTTGAAGCAAAAGCCAGCGAAACCTTTGCAACTACATGTGGTTTGCAGGTCGTTACTGGAAATAGTGGTCAGTGTTGCTAAGAGTACACAAATGCCTCAGTGTTGATGTTACAACATCAGATACAAAAAAAACATCAGATACAAAAAAAACAACCAACCAACGAAAAAAAAAATCACCTGTAAGAGTAAAGTAATAAACGTGTGTCAAGGGAATCTTCAGCAGACTGTATGGGCTCTTACTGCTGCAGGACGGATTTAAAAGAAAAACAACATTGCTGAAGTCAAGCCTTATCAGGTATCAGTGTCGTTTTAGCCTGAAATAAGCTTCCCAAGTTATGTTAGTATGGTGAAAATTACCTTTAGTCCAGCATAGAGAACACCACGGGAGGTTGGCCACTGGCTAACTGGGGCACTTAAAGTCCTGCTTCAGCCTCCTTATTCCGTTTTGCTCTACAGACCAAAAATAAAAGCACCATCTCTATCCTAAAGCACCGAAAGGAGCGTGCAAGGAGCATGACCTGCATATACCCTTAATTAAGGATTGCTTATGAAGAAGAGGGTTTGATGGGCAGGACTAAGGATTTAGGACTGCTGTAGGAAACAGCAGGACAGGGGCATGTTGGCTTCAGTTCCTTCTGCCTTTCTCTCACACATCTTTCCTGAGTTATTTATATTTTTCTTTGATGGGTCAGATCTGGGAGGTGGGCCATGGTTCTTAACGATAAAGTGTTCTAGGGACACCATCCTTCATTCCCCACCTCTTTGCAGTTCTCTAAAATTGTTTAATTTTTCTTAATGTTTGCGCAAAACATATCAGACCCCTTGGAAGCATATTCAAAGCCTGTGTAGAAAACGGCTTTAAAGACAGCATTTGTAGGTTTCTATATATTGTTTGTAGACAAATGTATATGATGATTTATTGGCCCTCTGTAGTTTTTGAGCCTTTGAATTATCAGTGATATCAGATCTCCAGCAGGTTTCAAAGATCTGCTGATTGACACAAGAGCTGATATTACTGATATTCCAAAAAATGATGATAAAAAAAATCTGCATCATGCAAAATCAAGGTAAAATGGGCTTGTTTAGGTGTAATAATTCATTTCTACATAAACTTTAAATCCAATGTTATACTGTAAATTCTGAACATGACGTCAGATACAATGTATTACAAAGTGAATAGTCATCCAAAACAGAGAAAACCCTTAAAATATCCCATTCATGTGTTAGCATTGTAACATTGATTTTCAGATTTTAAAAATGAAACCTCAACAACATTAATACATCCCTATGGAAAGCTTCCATTTAGACTAGTAGAAAAGTGTGCCTTCAGAAGAATTTCAGTTGCTTTCAATTTTAGGACCATTTTCTCTAAGTACACATTCAGTTAGCAAAACCTTTTAGATGCATGAGCTATTTTGTATAATTCATACAGCAAACACAGCTTGTCTCACTTGGCCAGGCTTTATATGTGGAAACGGTCTATCCTTGCCCCAAAACCTGACAATTTTAGCCTATACAACTGGAAGCTTATTTGGCAGCTGAAGCAAGTGTTTCTTACATGCAACTTTTTTCATAAGGTGGCTAGCACTGACTGCCAGTATATTCTGAAATTGTGGTTCAGATAAATGTTCAGCAGTTGTAATTTATTACTTTACGAACCTTTTGGAAAGTTTTGAGATAACCACAGCTAAGTGTTATAACTTCAGCAGATTGTTTAACCCCTCTTAGCCTGTTTTTAGTGAGACTGTGGCTGATTGACCATTTTTTTCTGGATAGAGTAGTAGTAAAATGATGTTCCCAACAAGAGAGGTGAAGAAAACATCTCCTAAAGTTATTTGTTGCCTGGAAACTCTATGATGAAATTTTCTTTTGTCTAGATGTTGGATGATGCCTCAGCTATAATGCTGCAAAGGGTTCTGTGAGCCTGTCTGGCCTCTCCCTTGTGGTCCTGTTCAGCCTTCCTGCTTTTAGGAGTCTGTCTGGCTCTTGGCATTTTGCAACGAGACCCACGTTACTCTTTGCTCTTTGCCAGATCTTCTGCTTCACTCTTGTCGCTTTCCTCAGTGTCACTTCTTGCATCTTTTCTTTTCTGTAGGAGAGAAAGATGATTTAAACAGGCTGCAAAACCTATGTCTTGCTACATTAAAGGGGACTGGTCTTGCTTTCATTCAGAGCACTGGTATGTTAACCTGAGAGGCAAAATAAAAACAATAGCTGAGATCATATCCTTGAAACCAGTGTGGTAATTGTCCCTGAATTTGGGAGATCGACTTAAACTACCTGGAGTTGGTTATGTGTTTTCCTGACTTTTGAATATGGTTTTTTTTTTTTTTTTTTTTGGTGATCCTTATAATATTCTTGTAATGTGACCTTCTGAAAAAAACTTAGTGTTTATTCTACATATAGTTATTCTGCATATAAGCCTGTCTATTTTTTATCGTGGAAGCTCTGAAAGTCAATATATATTTGTTCAGTCTACTGCTGCCCTGTGGTGAGGTCAGTTGGTTATTTGGGAAGGAGATAGTCATGGCTACTTCTTGTGCACTGAAAACTGAATTTTAATGACATCCCATAAACAAAGGTATCTGTACAACTCTCAGCATGTGCCTGCAGAAGCTCTTGGGCTGTTTTTTTGGGTAGTCCCATTTCTCCCACCCCTTCCCTGCAGGCATGCAGGAGTCACTCTGGATCTCAGGGTTGCTCATGAGTAATGGTGGCACAGAGGAGAAAAAGATTTTTCATACCGCACCATGGAGGATGACACCGAAGACCATCTGTATGTACTTGGAGGGAGCACAGATGAAGGGATAATCGCAACAGTGGAGCGCATGGCTTTGGTGGACCCACAGTGGGAAAGCATGAGTCCTATGGTTCAGCCTGTGGAGAGAGGAGATGCAGTCAGTGTGGGGACCAGGATCTATGTGGTCTGTGGCCTGGATGAAAATGGACATGTCTATGGTGGAGTGCAAAGGCTGAACACAGAGACGGACAGCTGGGATGTCATCTCATTTTCCCCACTTCCAAGGTAAGAAATCTGGGACCTGATGAGGAGAGATGCTCGAGAGAGAAGGGCATTATTGTTCCCCTCTGCACCAATGAGACCACCTGGAACAGCGGCTAGTTTTGGGATTCCAGTACAAGAGAGATGCAAAGAACCTGGAAAGGAGTCAGTGGAGGGTTATAAGGTGGTAAATCCAGCGCAGAGGAGGATATACTGGAGAAATGTAGACTAAAGCCTGTCAGATTTATTTTTATTTATGTCAATTTCTACAAACATAAAGCAGCTCTGCTAGACGTTGAAGGAGTCAGAGAGATTCATGCTGTATTCCCCCATACCCGCAGGAGCTGCATGCAAAGCTACACACTGGGTTTTGACAGCAAGGATTGAGCCCACAGCCTCAGGTTAAAGCTAAATTATTTGAGCAAGAGAAACAATCCACAGACTGTGGAAAACAGCTTAAAGCCACCCATATCTGAAATATATAAAGCTTGAGCCAGAGCTTCCTGAAGCCAGTGGCATCCTTCGCTGCTTTGGCTGCCAGGAGATGACCGGTTCCCATCCCTGAGCTCTGGGGGATCCATGGAAAAGGGCTGATGCAGCCACAAGTGTGTAAGAGCCGAGCTCTCCGTTACATCCCAAGTAAGCAAACTGTCCCCGTCCTCCCTCCTTCGCCTGTGTCAGCACATGAGACAGGAGATGGATGTTCCCACAACACCCATTTCCAGTCTTTTTTCATGTCCGCAAGTAATTCCATTTCAATGGAAGACTGCTGGAGTTGTCCACTGTCCATCAGTCTGGTGGTGGGGATTTATTGGCAAGATACGGAGCTATTTCTGTCCTAGCAGCTTGCAGCAAAGCAATCAGGAGTGTTTTTTTTCTCAGTTAGGTCTAAGTGGGTACGTAGCTGGCATCTCTTGGTAGCCTGGGGTGCTTTTCTGGCCCTGTGGGACCCATCTGTAGCTGGTGCTGCTCTGGTTATTTTGTCCAGACCCAGCACTGCAAACATTTTGCATGCTGGAGCAGGAATAAAGACACTTTCCAGCAAACATAATCCTGCATTATCTGCAGCGCCTCTGACTTAAAGTCTCCCCCTCTTAGTCTCTACTTCCTCCTCCACATCTTGAGAATTATCCAGGGGAGGAGGTGGCTCCTGGCTCCTCTGCAGCTGCCTGGTGGCTGCCTGGGACCCTCCTGAGCAGTGGGAGCACACACAGGACTTCACTGGTCACTAGCTGGCACTCTTGTCACCTCTTCATCGAATCCTGTGGCTAATGCTTTCTTAATTTGCTCATCTGTAAAGTAGTTAACATCCATCCACTGAATTATGGTTTAAGGAGAGAAAGATGATTTAAACAGGCTGCAAAACCTATGTCTTGCTACATTAAAGGGGACTGGTCTTGCTTTCATTCAGAGCACTGGTATGTTAACCTGAGAGGCAAAATAAAAACAATAGCTGAGATCATATCCTTGAAACCAGTGTGGTAATTGTCCCTGAATTTGGGAGATCGACTTAAACTACCTGGAGTTGGTTATGTGTTTTCCTGACTTTTGAATATGGTTTTTTTTTTTTTTTTTTTTGGTGATCCTTATAATATTCTTGTAATGTGACCTTCTGAAAAAAACTTAGTGTTTATTCTACATATAGTTATTCTGCATATAAGCCTGTCTATTTTTTATCGTGGAAGCTCTGAAAGTCAATATATATTTGTTCAGTCTACTGCTGCCCTGTGGTGAGGTCAGTTGGTTATTTGGGAAGGAGATAGTCATGGCTACTTCTTGTGCACTGAAAACTGAATTTTAATGACATCCCATAAACAAAGGTATCTGTACAACTCTCAGCATGTGCCTGCAGAAGCTCTTGGGCTGTTTTTTTGGGTAGTCCCATTTCTCCCACCCCTTCCCTGCAGGCATGCAGGAGTCACTCTGGATCTCAGGGTTGCTCATGAGTAATGGTGGCACAGAGGAGAAAAAGATTTTTCATACCGCACCATGGAGGATGACACCGAAGACCATCTGTATGTACTTGGAGGGAGCACAGATGAAGGGATAATCGCAACAGTGGAGCGCATGGCTTTGGTGGACCCACAGTGGGAAAGCATGAGTCCTATGGTTCAGCCTGTGGAGAGAGGAGATGCAGTCAGTGTGGGGACCAGGATCTATGTGGTCTGTGGCCTGGATGAAAATGGACATGTCTATGGTGGAGTGCAAAGGCTGAACACAGAGACGGACAGCTGGGATGTCATCTCATTTTCCCCACTTCCAAGGTAAGAAATCTGGGACCTGATGAGGAGAGATGCTCGAGAGAGAAGGGCATTATTGTTCCCCTCTGCACCAATGAGACCACCTGGAACAGCGGCTAGTTTTGGGATTCCAGTACAAGAGAGATGCAAAGAACCTGGAAAGGAGTCAGTGGAGGGTTATAAGGTGGTAAATCCAGCGCAGAGGAGGATATACTGGAGAAATGTAGACTAAAGCCTGTCAGATTTATTTTTATTTATGTCAATTTCTACAAACATAAAGCAGCTCTGCTAGACGTTGAAGGAGTCAGAGAGATTCATGCTGTATTCCCCCATACCCGCAGGAGCTGCATGCAAAGCTACACACTGGGTTTTGACAGCAAGGATTGAGCCCACAGCCTCAGGTTAAAGCTAAATTATTTGAGCAAGAGAAACAATCCACAGACTGTGGAAAACAGCTTAAAGCCACCCATATCTGAAATATATAAAGCTTGAGCCAGAGCTTCCTGAAGCCAGTGGCATCCTTCGCTGCTTTGGCTGCCAGGAGATGACCGGTTCCCATCCCTGAGCTCTGGGGGATCCATGGAAAAGGGCTGATGCAGCCACAAGTGTGTAAGAGCCGAGCTCTCCGTTACATCCCAAGTAAGCAAACTGTCCCCGTCCTCCCTCCTTCGCCTGTGTCAGCACATGAGACAGGAGATGGATGTTCCCACAACACCCATTTCCAGTCTTTTTTCATGTCCGCAAGTAATTCCATTTCAATGGAAGACTACTGGAGTTGTCCACTGTCCATCAGTCTGGTGGTGGGGATTTATTGGCAAGATACGGAGCTATTTCTGTCCTAGCAGCTTGCAGCAAAGCAATCAGGAGTGTTTTTTTTCTCAGTTAGGTCTAAGTGGGTACGTAGCTGGCATCTCTTGGTAGCCTGGGGTGCTTTTCTGGCCCTGTGGGACCCATCTGTAGCTGGTGCTGCTCTGGTTATTTTGTCCAGACCCAGCACTGCAAACATTTTGCATGCTGGAGCAGGAATAAAGACACTTTCCAGCAAACATAAAACTGCATTATCTGCAGCGCCTCTGACTTAAAGTCTCCCCCTCTTAGTCTCTACTTCCTCCTCCACATCTTGAGAATTATCCAGGGGAGGAGGTGGCTCCTGGCTCCTCTGCAGCTGCCTGGTGGCTGCCTGGGACCCTCCTGAGCAGTGGGAGCACACACAGGACTTCACTGGTCACTAGCTGGCACTCTTGTCACCTCTTCATCGAATCCTGTGGCTAATGCTTTCTTAATTTGCTCATCTGTAAAGTAGTTAACATCCATCCACTGAATTATGGTTTAAGGAGAGAAAGATGATTTAAACAGGCTGCAAAACCTATGTCTTGCTACATTAAAGGGGACTGGTCTTGCTTTCATTCAGAGCACTGGTATGTTAACCTGAGAGGCAAAATAAAAACAATAGCTGAGATCATATCCTTGAAACCAGTGTGGTAATTGTCCCTGAATTTGGGAGATCGACTTAAACTACCTGGAGTTGGTTATGTGTTTTCCTGACTTTTGAATATGGTTTTTTTTTTTTTTTTTTTTGGTGATCCTTATAATATTCTTGTAATGTGACCTTCTGAAAAAAACTTAGTGTTTATTCTACATATAGTTATTCTGCATATAAGCCTGTCTATTTTTTATCGTGGAAGCTCTGAAAGTCAATATATATTTGTTCAGTCTACTGCTGCCCTGTGGTGAGGTCAGTTGGTTATTTGGGAAGGAGATAGTCATGGCTACTTCTTGTGCACTGAAAACTGAATTTTAATGACATCCCATAAACAAAGGTATCTGTACAACTCTCAGCATGTGCCTGCAGAAGCTCTTGGGCTGTTTTTTTGGGTAGTCCCATTTCTCCCACCCCTTCCCTGCAGGCATGCAGGAGTCACTCTGGATCTCAGGGTTGCTCATGAGTAATGGTGGCACAGAGGAGAAAAAGATTTTTCATACCGCACCATGGAGGATGACACCGAAGACCATCTGTATGTACTTGGAGGGAGCACAGATGAAGGGATAATCGCAACAGTGGAGCGCATGGCTTTGGTGGACCCACAGTGGGAAAGCATGAGTCCTATGGTTCAGCCTGTGGAGAGAGGAGATGCAGTCAGTGTGGGGACCAGGATCTATGTGGTCTGTGGCCTGGATGAAAATGGACATGTCTATGGTGGAGTGCAAAGGCTGAACACAGAGACGGACAGCTGGGATGTCATCTCATTTTCCCCACTTCCAAGGTAAGAAATCTGGGACCTGATGAGGAGAGATGCTCGAGAGAGAAGGGCATTATTGTTCCCCTCTGCACCAATGAGACCACCTGGAACAGCGGCTAGTTTTGGGATTCCAGTACAAGAGAGATGCAAAGAACCTGGAAAGGAGTCAGTGGAGGGTTATAAGGTGGTAAATCCAGCGCAGAGGAGGATATACTGGAGAAATGTAGACTAAAGCCTGTCAGATTTATTTTTATTTATGTCAATTTCTACAAACATAAAGCAGCTCTGCTAGACGTTGAAGGAGTCAGAGAGATTCATGCTGTATTCCCCCATACCCGCAGGAGCTGCATGCAAAGCTACACACTGGGTTTTGACAGCAAGGATTGAGCCCACAGCCTCAGGTTAAAGCTAAATTATTTGAGCAAGAGAAACAATCCACAGACTGTGGAAAACAGCTTAAAGCCACCCATATCTGAAATATATAAAGCTTGAGCCAGAGCTTCCTGAAGCCAGTGGCATCCTTCGCTGCTTTGGCTGCCAGGAGATGACCGGTTCCCATCCCTGAGCTCTGGGGGATCCATGGAAAAGGGCTGATGCAGCCACAAGTGTGTAAGAGCCGAGCTCTCCGTTACATCCCAAGTAAGCAAACTGTCCCCGTCCTCCCTCCTTCGCCTGTGTCAGCACATGAGACAGGAGATGGATGTTCCCACAACACCCATTTCCAGTCTTTTTTCATGTCCGCAAGTAATTCCATTTCAATGGAAGACTACTGGAGTTGTCCACTGTCCATCAGTCTGGTGGTGGGGATTTATTGGCAAGATACGGAGCTATTTCTGTCCTAGCAGCTTGCAGCAAAGCAATCAGGAGTGTTTTTTTTCTCAGTTAGGTCTAAGTGGGTACGTAGCTGGCATCTCTTGGTAGCCTGGGGTGCTTTTCTGGCCCTGTGGGACCCATCTGTAGCTGGTGCTGCTCTGGTTATTTTGTCCAGACCCAGCACTGCAAACATTTTGCATGCTGGAGCAGGAATAAAGACACTTTCCAGCAAACATAATCCTGCATTATCTGCAGCGCCTCTGACTTAAAGTCTCCCCCTCTTAGTCTCTACTTCCTCCTCCACATCTTGAGAATTATCCAGGGGAGGAGGTGGCTCCTGGCTCCTCTGCAGCTGCCTGGTGGCTGCCTGGGACCCTCCTGAGCAGTGGGAGCACACACAGGACTTCACTGGTCACTAGCTGGCACTCTTGTCACCTCTTCATCGAATCCTGTGGCTAATGCTTTCTTAATTTGCTCATCTGTAAAGTAGTTAACATCCATCCACTGAATTATGGTTTAATTGTGCAAGCTTCCCCAATAATGCTGTTCGCTGACATGAGGCTTAGTATAAAATGTTTATTTCTTGCTTGCTGGTAATTGTGGTAATGATGCTTCGTAGTCGTAGGACAGCGGCTGTGCTTTTGAGCAGGAGTAGGAGCACTTCACATCTTTGCAACCTGAGTGAACACAAGCAGGTAGCGTTCCTGCTGTCACTGGAGATGGGGAGACTGGGGCAGGGGATAGCTAAGGCTAATGCTGTGTACTGTGGATACTGATTGTTTGGGAAGAGGTCTCGAGTCCCTAGACCTCTCGAGCCTCTGAGCAACCCCAAGTTCAGAAGAAAGAAAGCTGGAGCTGGGCTCTAGCAGGGAGCATAGCAATAGGACAAGGAGTAATGGCTTTGAACAGATGGAGAGGAGATTTAGGCTAGATGTGATGTGAGGAAGAAATCCTTCACTCAGAGCACAAAGCGCACATGGGTGTTAGGGCTGAAGATACACCTTGCTTCTGTTCTTTTCCATAAAGAATAGGAAGAAATTACATAAAAACCATTGTTAAAAATAAACCCAGGGCACAGGATGGGAGGTGGAGGGCAGCCCTTGTGGCCCAAGGGAGCCAGCCCCAGAAAAGGGGCCCTCAGCCCTCCCAACCCTCCTCCTTCT
Source organism: Anser cygnoides (assembly GCF_040182565.1). Lineage (NCBI taxonomy): Eukaryota > Metazoa > Chordata > Aves > Anseriformes > Anatidae > Anser > Anser cygnoides. The sequence goes on along the minus strand of NC_089899.1, from coordinate 3,993,933 downwards.
TTCATGTGAGGGCATCTCCCGGGCTGCTCCCAACACAGCCGCCTTTGGGCACGTATGGGCCACTCCATCACAGAGGCTTGCTGAGGTCACAGTGGCCACCGCTGCCCCACCTTTGCTGCGGGCCCTATAAAACAGCCCCCCTGCAGCTGGCCCACCACTCGCTCAGCGACTAGCTCTTCTGGCAGCCAGTGTAAGCGGCAGGAAGACGACTAGAAGCAGAAAGGCGAGAAGCGGCCCTCCTTGGTGTGCAAGGATAGCGATGCCATCCAAAGAAGCACCAAGAAGGAATGCAGCTCACAAGATGTGTCGTGGGTTCAGGGATGGCGCCAGCAGCACAAGAGACATCAGTGCTCAAGAGACCTCTGGTGCCCAGCCCTCAGGCACACATAAGCGGTACCACAGGTACCGCAGTGACGCGGGGAACAGGCCACCCCCTCAAACACCCAGCAACAGGGGGCCTGGGCCTTCCCATAGGCGTAACGGTGGCATGGGGCAAAGTCAGGAACATCAGACAGAGAGCCGTGGGAGGCAGAGGCATGCCCATGGTACAGAACGGAGCGTGGGACCCAGGCATGGCAATAAAACAGACGGCAGCCTCAAACCCATGCGTGAAAATCAAACCAACAGTAGCATGGGTCCTGGGGGCGGAACTGGACGACCTCGTGGTTCAGCACCCTGGCCGGAAAACATTCCCAATGGAAGGCATCCCATCTGGGCAGTCCCAGGCAACGACTGGCTCATCCTTCTGCCAAGCACTGTGGAGCCCATGGAGACGAATCCACCAGAAGATGTGGAAGAACAAATGGAAGTGGATCCACCTCCACCAGAACAGACGTGGGACTACCGCAGCATGTTGTTGCTCTCTTCCATCCGAGAGCACTAACAGCGGCGCAGGAGTGCCCGCCCTGCTCCCTACTCGTTGCTCAGGCTCCGTCCCAAGCATTAGCTTGGAGCCACCAAATACTGCAGACATCCCGCAGGCTTACCTGCAAGATGTCCTGGCAATAAACAACTCTTGCCAATTCTCAGGGGTTGTGTGAGTGCTTCTTTCCCATCCCCCAGCCCTTGTGCGAGAGGTGGCATCCCTTCTGCGCAGAGCCTTGAAGAAGAGCACAAGAGGACCCAGCTTCCTTTGGGCTGCTGCTCCGGGGTGACAGGAGGAGTCCCCGAGGGCCACCATGCACCTTTAACATTTGTGAAAATAGACTGAGGGGTGAAAATAGTAGTGTGTGAGCGATTATAGGTGGCTAATTTCTTATATTAGGAGTGAGTTTCTGTATCTGAGTAATTGGTAATGACCGACGTGGAGAAGGCTGAGGTACTCAACTTCTTTGCCTCCATCTGCACTGGTAGATGGGCTTCCCAAGTCTTTCATTTCCCTGAACCCATAGATGGAGGCTGGGGGATCAAAGTCCCACCCACTGTAAGTGAATAGCAGGTTCAACACCACCTGATGAATCTAAACAGGTGCAAGTCTATGGGACCTGATGACATGAATCTCAGGGTCCTGAGGGAACTGGCTGATGGAGTCGCCAAGCCTCTCTCCATCTGAGTTGAAAAGTCCTGGTATTCGGGCAATGTCCCTGGTGAGTGGAAAAATGGAAACGTCATGTCCCTACTCTTCAACAATTAAAACAAAGAATTGAACAAAGAGTGCTACTCTTCAACAACTTAAACAATTAGGAGACATTTCTTCTCAGAAAGAGTGGTCAGGCATTGGAACGGGTTGCCCAGGGAAGTGGTCAAGTCACCGTCCCTGGGGGTGTTCAAGGAAAGGTTGGACATGGTGCGTAGGGACATGGTTTAGTGGGTGACATTGGTGGTAGGGGGATGTTTTGACCAGATTGTCTTGGAGGTCTTTTCCAACTTTAATTTTTCTGTGATTCCCTCTCAGGTATGACCTCTGCATCACATCACTGAATGGTGCTCTATACACCATAGGAGGGGGAGCTTTTCGATTTGATGTGGAAACAGATGAATGGACTCATGTGGATGAGGAATGCTTGACCAAGAAGTTCTTCATGGGATGCAGCACTGTTAATGGACAAATTTATCTCCTTGGACAGAGAAAGGGGAACAGTGCCCTCCCCATTGTAGTCCTCTTTGATCCCTATGTTGATATGTGCCAGGTCATAGAGAACAAACTGCCTTGCCCCCTTCCTATTCGTGGCTGTGTCTCTGTGCGAAGGTTTGATACATGGGCATGAGTGATACCAGATCCAACATAATCATAAAGGAAAAGTCACGTGCTTTACAGATGATGGGAACTGCACTGTATCAAATTTGATTTGTGAAATTTTTAAAATTTTAAAAATAGATCTGTTTAATTCCTAGCTTTTCTGGTTTCTACTTGGCAAATATCTTGAAGCAAAAGCCAGCGAAACCTTTGCAACTACATGTGGTTTGCAGGTCGTTACTGGAAATAGTGGTCAGTGTTGCTAAGAGTACACAAATGCCTCAGTGTTGATGTTACAACATCAGATACAAAAAAAACATCAGATACAAAAAAAACAACCAACCAACGAAAAAAAAAATCACCTGTAAGAGTAAAGTAATAAACGTGTGTCAAGGGAATCTTCAGCAGACTGTATGGGCTCTTACTGCTGCAGGACGGATTTAAAAGAAAAACAACATTGCTGAAGTCAAGCCTTATCAGGTATCAGTGTCGTTTTAGCCTGAAATAAGCTTCCCAAGTTATGTTAGTATGGTGAAAATTACCTTTAGTCCAGCATAGAGAACACCACGGGAGGTTGGCCACTGGCTAACTGGGGCACTTAAAGTCCTGCTTCAGCCTCCTTATTCCGTTTTGCTCTACAGACCAAAAATAAAAGCACCATCTCTATCCTAAAGCACCGAAAGGAGCGTGCAAGGAGCATGACCTGCATATACCCTTAATTAAGGATTGCTTATGAAGAAGAGGGTTTGATGGGCAGGACTAAGGATTTAGGACTGCTGTAGGAAACAGCAGGACAGGGGCATGTTGGCTTCAGTTCCTTCTGCCTTTCTCTCACACATCTTTCCTGAGTTATTTATATTTTTCTTTGATGGGTCAGATCTGGGAGGTGGGCCATGGTTCTTAACGATAAAGTGTTCTAGGGACACCATCCTTCATTCCCCACCTCTTTGCAGTTCTCTAAAATTGTTTAATTTTTCTTAATGTTTGCGCAAAACATATCAGACCCCTTGGAAGCATATTCAAAGCCTGTGTAGAAAACGGCTTTAAAGACAGCATTTGTAGGTTTCTATATATTGTTTGTAGACAAATGTATATGATGATTTATTGGCCCTCTGTAGTTTTTGAGCCTTTGAATTATCAGTGATATCAGATCTCCAGCAGGTTTCAAAGATCTGCTGATTGACACAAGAGCTGATATTACTGATATTCCAAAAAATGATGATAAAAAAAATCTGCATCATGCAAAATCAAGGTAAAATGGGCTTGTTTAGGTGTAATAATTCATTTCTACATAAACTTTAAATCCAATGTTATACTGTAAATTCTGAACATGACGTCAGATACAATGTATTACAAAGTGAATAGTCATCCAAAACAGAGAAAACCCTTAAAATATCCCATTCATATGTTAGCATTGTAACATTGATTTTCAGATTTTAAAAATGAAACCTCAACAACATTAATACATCCCTATGGAAAGCTTCCATTTAGACTAGTAGAAAAGTGTGCCTTCAGAAGAATTTCAGTTGCTTTCAATTTTAGGACCATTTTCTCTAAGTACACATTCAGTTAGCAAAACCTTTTAGATGCATGAGCTATTTTGTATAATTCATACAGCAAACACAGCTTGTCTCACTTGGCCAGGCTTTATATGTGGAAACGGTCTATCCTTGCCCCAAAACCTGACAATTTTAGCCTATACAACTGGAAGCTTATTTGGCAGCTGAAGCAAGTGTTTCTTACATGCAACTTTTTTCATAAGGTGGCTAGCACTGACTGCCAGTATATTCTGAAATTGTGGTTCAGATAAATGTTCAGCAGTTGTAATTTATTACTTTACGAACCTTTTGGAAAGTTTTGAGATAACCACAGCTAAGTGTTATAACTTCAGCAGATTGTTTAACCCCTCTTAGCCTGTTTTTAGTGAGACTGTGGCTGATTGACCATTTTTTTCTGGATAGAGTAGTAGTAAAATGATGTTCCCAACAAGAGAGGTGAAGAAAACATCTCCTAAAGTTATTTGTTGCCTGGAAACTCTATGATGAAATTTTCTTTTGTCTAGATGTTGGATGATGCCTCAGCTATAATGCTGCAAAGGGTTCTGTGAGCCTGTCTGGCCTCTCCCTTGTGGTCCTGTTCAGCCTTCCTGCTTTTAGGAGTCTGTCTGGCTCTTGGCATTTTGCAACGAGACCCACGTTACTCTTTGCTCTTTGCCAGATCTTCTGCTTCACTCTTGTCGCTTTCCTCAGTGTCACTTCTTGCATCTTTTCTTTTCTGTAGGAGAGAAAGATGATTTAAACAGGCTGCAAAACCTATGTCTTGCTACATTAAAGGGGACTGGTCTTGCTTTCATTCAGAGCACTGGTATGTTAACCTGAGAGGCAAAATAAAAACAATAGCTGAGATCATATCCTTGAAACCAGTGTGGTAATTGTCCCTGAATTTGGGAGATCGACTTAAACTACCTGGAGTTGGTTATGTGTTTTCCTGACTTTTGAATATGGTTTTTTTTTTTTTTTTTTTTTTGGTGATCCTTATAATATTCTTGTAATGTGACCTTCTGAAAAAAACTTAGTGTTTATTCTACATATAGTTATTCTGCATATAAGCCTGTCTATTTTTTATCGTGGAAGCTCTGAAAGTCAATATATATTTGTTCAGTCTACTGCTGCCCTGTGGTGAGGTCAGTTGGTTATTTGGGAAGGAGATAGTCATGGCTACTTCTTGTGCACTGAAAACTGAATTTTAATGACATCCCATAAACAAAGGTATCTGTACAACTCTCAGCATGTGCCTGCAGAAGCTCTTGGGCTGTTTTTTTGGGTAGTCCCATTTCTCCCACCCCTTCCCTGCAGGCATGCAGGAGTCACTCTGGATCTCAGGGTTGCTCATGAGTAATGGTGGCACAGAGGAGAAAAAGATTTTTCATACCGCACCATGGAGGATGACACCGAAGACCATCTGTATGTACTTGGAGGGAGCACAGATGAAGGGATAATCGCAACAGTGGAGCGCATGGCTTTGGTGGACCCACAGTGGGAAAGCATGAGTCCTATGGTTCAGCCTGTGGAGAGAGGAGATGCAGTCAGTGTGGGGACCAGGATCTATGTGGTCTGTGGCCTGGATGAAAATGGACATGTCTATGGTGGAGTGCAAAGGCTGAACACAGAGACGGACAGCTGGGATGTCATCTCATTTTCCCCACTTCCAAGGTAAGAAATCTGGGACCTGATGAGGAGAGATGCTCGAGAGAGAAGGGCATTATTGTTCCCCTCTGCACCAATGAGACCACCTGGAACAGCGGCTAGTTTTGGGATTCCAGTACAAGAGAGATGCAAAGAACCTGGAAAGGAGTCAGTGGAGGGTTATAAGGTGGTAAATCCAGCGCAGAGGAGGATATACTGGAGAAATGTAGACTAAAGCCTGTCAGATTTATTTTTATTTATGTCAATTTCTACAAACATAAAGCAGCTCTGCTAGACGTTGAAGGAGTCAGAGAGATTCATGCTGTATTCCCCCATACCCGCAGGAGCTGCATGCAAAGCTACACACTGGGTTTTGACAGCAAGGATTGAGCCCACAGCCTCAGGTTAAAGCTAAATTATTTGAGCAAGAGAAACAATCCACAGACTGTGGAAAACAGCTTAAAGCCACCCATATCTGAAATATATAAAGCTTGAGCCAGAGCTTCCTGAAGCCAGTGGCATCCTTCGCTGCTTTGGCTGCCAGGAGATGACCGGTTCCCATCCCTGAGCTCTGGGGGATCCATGGAAAAGGGCTGATGCAGCCACAAGTGTGTAAGAGCCGAGCTCTCCGTTACATCCCAAGTAAGCAAACTGTCCCCGTCCTCCCTCCTTCGCCTGTGTCAGCACATGAGACAGGAGATGGATGTTCCCACAACACCCATTTCCAGTCTTTTTTCATGTCCGCAAGTAATTCCATTTCAATGGAAGACTGCTGGAGTTGTCCACTGTCCATCAGTCTGGTGGTGGGGATTTATTGGCAAGATACGGAGCTATTTCTGTCCTAGCAGCTTGCAGCAAAGCAATCAGGAGTGTTTTTTTTCTCAGTTAGGTCTAAGTGGGTACGTAGCTGGCATCTCTTGGTAGCCTGGGGTGCTTTTCTGGCCCTGTGGGACCCATCTGTAGCTGGTGCTGCTCTGGTTATTTTGTCCAGACCCAGCACTGCAAACATTTTGCATGCTGGAGCAGGAATAAAGACACTTTCCAGCAAACATAATCCTGCATTATCTGCAGCGCCTCTGACTTAAAGTCTCCCCCTCTTAGTCTCTACTTCCTCCTCCACATCTTGAGAATTATCCAGGGGAGGAGGTGGCTCCTGGCTCCTCTGCAGCTGCCTGGTGGCTGCCTGGGACCCTCCTGAGCAGTGGGAGCACACACAGGACTTCACTGGTCACTAGCTGGCACTCTTGTCACCTCTTCATCGAATCCTGTGGCTAATGCTTTCTTAATTTGCTCATCTGTAAAGTAGTTAACATCCATCCACTGAATTATGGTTTAATTGTGCAAGCTTCCCCAATAATGCTGTTCGCTGACATGAGGCTTAGTATAAAATGTTTATTTCTTGCTTGCTGGTAATTGTGGTAATGATGCTTCGTAGTCGTAGGACAGCGGCTGTGCTTTTGAGCAGGAGTAGGAGCACTTCACATCTTTGCAACCTGAGTGAACACAAGCAGGTAGCGTTCCTGCTGTCACTGGAGATGGGGAGACTGGGGCAGGGGATAGCTAAGGCTAATGCTGTGTACTGTGGATACTGATTGTTTGGGAAGAGGTCTCGAGTCCCTAGACCTCTCGAGCCTCTGAGCAACCCCAAGTTCAGAAGAAAGAAAGCTGGAGCTGGGCTCTAGCAGGGAGCATAGCAATAGGACAAGGAGTAATGGCTTTGAACAGATGGAGAGGAGATTTAGGCTAGATGTGATGTGAGGAAGAAATCCTTCACTCAGAGCACAAAGCGCACATGGGTGTTAGGGCTGAAGATACACCTTGCTTCTGTTCTTTTCCATAAAGAATAGGAAGAAATTACATAAAAACCATTGTTAAAAATAAACCCAGGGCACAGGATGGGAGGTGGAGGGCAGCCCTTGTGGCCCAAGGGAGCCAGCCCCAGAAAAGGGGCCCTCAGCCCTCCCAACCCTCCTCCTTCTTTCATGTGAGGGCATCTCCCGGGCTGCTCCCAACACAGCCGCCTTTGGGCACGTATGGGCCACTCCATCACAGAGGCTTGCTGAGGTCACAGTGGCCACCGCTGCCCCACCTTTGCTGCGGGCCCTATAAAACAGCCCCCCTGCAGCTGGCCCACCACTCGCTCAGCGACTAGCTCTTCTGGCAGCCAGTGTAAGCGGCAGGAAGACGACTAGAAGCAGAAAGGCGAGAAGCGGCCCTCCTTGGTGTGCAAGGATAGCGATGCCATCCAAAGAAGCACCAAGAAGGAATGCAGCTCACAAGATGTGTCGTGGGTTCAGGGATGGCGCCAGCAGCACAAGAGACATCAGTGCTCAAGAGACCTCTGGTGCCCAGCCCTCAGGCACACATAAGCGGTACCACAGGTACCGCAGTGACGCGGGGAACAGGCCACCCCCTCAAACACCCAGCAACAGGGGGCCTGGGCCTTCCCATAGGCGTAACGGTGGCATGGGGCAAAGTCAGGAACATCAGACAGAGAGCCGTGGGAGGCAGAGGCATGCCCATGGTACAGAACGGAGCGTGGGACCCAGGCATGGCAATAAAACAGACGGCAGCCTCAAACCCATGCGTGAAAATCAAACCAACAGTAGCATGGGTCCTGGGGGCGGAACTGGACGACCTCGTGGTTCAGCACCCTGGCCGGAAAACATTCCCAATGGAAGGCATCCCATCTGGGCAGTCCCAGGCAACGACTGGCTCATCCTTCTGCCAAGCACTGTGGAGCCCATGGAGACGAATCCACCAGAAGATGTGGAAGAACAAATGGAAGTGGATCCACCTCCACCAGAACAGACGTGGGACTACCGCAGCATGTTGTTGCTCTCTTCCATCCGAGAGCACTAACAGCGGCGCAGGAGTGCCCGCCCTGCTCCCTACTCGTTGCTCAGGCTCCGTCCCAAGCATTAGCTTGGAGCCACCAAATACTGCAGACATCCCGCAGGCTTACCTGCAAGATGTCCTGGCAATAAACAACTCTTGCCAATTCTCAGGGGTTGTGTGAGTGCTTCTTTCCCATCCCCCAGCCCTTGTGCGAGAGGTGGCATCCCTTCTGCGCAGAGCCTTGAAGAAGAGCACAAGAGGACCCAGCTTCCTTTGGGCTGCTGCTCCGGGGTGACAGGAGGAGTCCCCGAGGGCCACCATGCACCTTTAACATTTGTGAAAATAGACTGAGGGGTGAAAATAGTAGTGTGTGAGCGATTATAGGTGGCTAATTTCTTATATTAGGAGTGAGTTTCTGTATCTGAGTAATTGGTAATGACCGACGTGGAGAAGGCTGAGGTACTCAACTTCTTTGCCTCCATCTGCACTGGTAGATGGGCTTCCCAAGTCTTTCATTTCCCTGAACCCATAGATGGAGGCTGGGGGATCAAAGTCCCACCCACTGTAAGTGAATAGCAGGTTCAACACCACCTGATGAATCTAAACAGGTGCAAGTCTATGGGACCTGATGACATGAATCTCAGGGTCCTGAGGGAACTGGCTGATGGAGTCGCCAAGCCTCTCTCCATCTGAGTTGAAAAGTCCTGGTATTCGGGCAATGTCCCTGGTGAGTGGAAAAATGGAAACGTCATGTCCCTACTCTTCAACAATTAAAACAAAGAATTGAACAAAGAGTGCTACTCTTCAACAACTTAAACAATTAGGAGACATTTCTTCTCAGAAAGAGTGGTCAGGCATTGGAACGGGTTGCCCAGGGAAGTGGTCAAGTCACCGTCCCTGGGGGTGTTCAAGGAAAGGTTGGACATGGTGCGTAGGGACATGGTTTAGTGGGTGACATTGGTGGTAGGGGGATGTTTTGACCAGATTGTCTTGGAGGTCTTTTCCAACTTTAATTTTTCTGTGATTCCCTCTCAGGTATGACCTCTGCATCACATCACTGAATGGTGCTCTATACACCATAGGAGGGGGAGCTTTTCGATTTGATGTGGAAACAGATGAATGGACTCATGTGGATGAGGAATGCTTGACCAAGAAGTTCTTCATGGGATGCAGCACTGTTAATGGACAAATTTATCTCCTTGGACAGAGAAAGGGGAACAGTGCCCTCCCCATTGTAGTCCTCTTTGATCCCTATGTTGATATGTGCCAGGTCATAGAGAACAAACTGCCTTGCCCCCTTCCTATTCGTGGCTGTGTCTCTGTGCGAAGGTTTGATACATGGGCATGAGTGATACCAGATCCAACATAATCATAAAGGAAAAGTCACGTGCTTTACAGATGATGGGAACTGCACTGTATCAAATTTGATTTGTGAAATTTTTAAAATTTTAAAAATAGATCTGTTTAATTCCTAGCTTTTCTGGTTTCTACTTGGCAAATATCTTGAAGCAAAAGCCAGCGAAACCTTTGCAACTACATGTGGTTTGCAGGTCGTTACTGGAAATAGTGGTCAGTGTTGCTAAGAGTACACAAATGCCTCAGTGTTGATGTTACAACATCAGATACAAAAAAAACATCAGATACAAAAAAAACAACCAACCAACGAAAAAAAAAATCACCTGTAAGAGTAAAGTAATAAACGTGTGTCAAGGGAATCTTCAGCAGACTGTATGGGCTCTTACTGCTGCAGGACGGATTTAAAAGAAAAACAACATTGCTGAAGTCAAGCCTTATCAGGTATCAGTGTCGTTTTAGCCTGAAATAAGCTTCCCAAGTTATGTTAGTATGGTGAAAATTACCTTTAGTCCAGCATAGAGAACACCACGGGAGGTTGGCCACTGGCTAACTGGGGCACTTAAAGTCCTGCTTCAGCCTCCTTATTCCGTTTTGCTCTACAGACCAAAAATAAAAGCACCATCTCTATCCTAAAGCACCGAAAGGAGCGTGCAAGGAGCATGACCTGCATATACCCTTAATTAAGGATTGCTTATGAAGAAGAGGGTTTGATGGGCAGGACTAAGGATTTAGGACTGCTGTAGGAAACAGCAGGACAGGGGCATGTTGGCTTCAGTTCCTTCTGCCTTTCTCTCACACATCTTTCCTGAGTTATTTATATTTTTCTTTGATGGGTCAGATCTGGGAGGTGGGCCATGGTTCTTAACGATAAAGTGTTCTAGGGACACCATCCTTCATTCCCCACCTCTTTGCAGTTCTCTAAAATTGTTTAATTTTTCTTAATGTTTGCGCAAAACATATCAGACCCCTTGGAAGCATATTCAAAGCCTGTGTAGAAAACGGCTTTAAAGACAGCATTTGTAGGTTTCTATATATTGTTTGTAGACAAATGTATATGATGATTTATTGGCCCTCTGTAGTTTTTGAGCCTTTGAATTATCAGTGATATCAGATCTCCAGCAGGTTTCAAAGATCTGCTGATTGACACAAGAGCTGATATTACTGATATTCCAAAAAATGATGATAAAAAAAATCTGCATCATGCAAAATCAAGGTAAAATGGGCTTGTTTAGGTGTAATAATTCATTTCTACATAAACTTTAAATCCAATGTTACACTGTAAATTCTGAACATGACGTCAGATACAATGTATTACAAAGTGAATAGTCATCCAAAACAGAGAAAACCCTTAAAATATCCCATTAATATGTTAGCATTGTAACATTGATTTTCAGATTTTAAAAATGAAACCTCAACAACATTAATACATCCCTATGGAAAGCTTCCATTTAGACTAGTAGAAAAGTGTGCCTTCAGAAGAATTTCAGTTGCTTTCAATTTTAGGACCATTTTCTCTAAGTACACATTCAGTTAGCAAAACCTTTTAGATGCATGAGCTATTTTGTATAATTCATACAGCAAACACAGCTTGTCTCACTTGGCCAGGCTTTATATGTGGAAACGGTCTATCCTTGCCCCAAAACCTGACAATTTTAGCCTATACAACTGGAAGCTTATTTGGCAGCTGAAGCAAGTGTTTCTTACATGCAACTTTTTTCATAAGGTGGCTAGCACTGACTGCCAGTATATTCTGAAATTGTGGTTCAGATAAATGTTCAGCAGTTGTAATTTATTACTTTACGAACCTTTTGGAAAGTTTTGAGATAACCACAGCTAAGTGTTATAACTTCAGCAGATTGTTTAACCCCTCTTAGCCTGTTTTTAGTGAGACTGTGGCTGATTGACCATTTTTTTCTGGATAGAGTAGTAGTAAAATGATGTTCCCAACAAGAGAGGTGAAGAAAACATCTCCTAAAGTTATTTGTTGCCTGGAAACTCTATGATGAAATTTTCTTTTGTCTAGATGTTGGATGATGCCTCAGCTATAATGCTGCAAAGGGTTCTGTGAGCCTGTCTGGCCTCTCCCTTGTGGTCCTGTTCAGCCTTCCTGCTTTTAGGAGTCTGTCTGGCTCTTGGCATTTTGCAACGAGACCCACGTTACTCTTTGCTCTTTGCCAGATCTTCTGCTTCACTCTTGTCGCTTTCCTCAGTGTCACTTCTTGCATCTTTTCTTTTCTGTAGGAGAGAAAGATGATTTAAACAGGCTGCAAAACCTATGTCTTGCTACATTAAAGGGGACTGGTCTTGCTTTCATTCAGAGCACTGGTATGTTAACCTGAGAGGCAAAATAAAAACAATAGCTGAGATCATATCCTTGAAACCAGTGTGGTAATTGTCCCTGAATTTGGGAGATCGACTTAAACTACCTGGAGTTGGTTATGTGTTTTCCTGACTTTTGAATATGGTTTTTTTTTTTTTTTTTTTTTGGTGATCCTTATAATATTCTTGTAATGTGACCTTCTGAAAAAAACTTAGTGTTTATTCTACATATAGTTATTCTGCATATAAGCCTGTCTATTTTTTATCGTGGAAGCTCTGAAAGTCAATATATATTTGTTCAGTCTACTGCTGCCCTGTGGTGAGGTCAGTTGGTTATTTGGGAAGGAGATAGTCATGGCTACTTCTTGTGCACTGAAAACTGAATTTTAATGACATCCCATAAACAAAGGTATCTGTACAACTCTCAGCATGTGCCTGCAGAAGCTCTTGGGCTGTTTTTTTGGGTAGTCCCATTTCTCCCACCCCTTCCCTGCAGGCATGCAGGAGTCACTCTGGATCTCAGGGTTGCTCATGAGTAATGGTGGCACAGAGGAGAAAAAGATTTTTCATACCGCACCATGGAGGATGACACCGAAGACCATCTGTATGTACTTGGAGGGAGCACAGATGAAGGGATAATCGCAACAGTGGAGCGCATGGCTTTGGTGGACCCACAGTGGGAAAGCATGAGTCCTATGGTTCAGCCTGTGGAGAGAGGAGATGCAGTCAGTGTGGGGACCAGGATCTATGTGGTCTGTGGCCTGGATGAAAATGGACATGTCTATGGTGGAGTGCAAAGGCTGAACACAGAGACGGACAGCTGGGATGTCATCTCATTTTCCCCACTTCCAAGGTAAGAAATCTGGGACCTGATGAGGAGAGATGCTCGAGAGAGAAGGGCATTATTGTTCCCCTCTGCACCAATGAGACCACCTGGAACAGCGGCTAGTTTTGGGATTCCAGTACAAGAGAGATGCAAAGAACCTGGAAAGGAGTCAGTGGAGGGTTATAAGGTGGTAAATCCAGCGCAGAGGAGGATATACTGGAGAAATGTAGACTAAAGCCTGTCAGATTTATTTTTATTTATGTCAATTTCTACAAACATAAAGCAGCTCTGCTAGACGTTGAAGGAGTCAGAGAGATTCATGCTGTATTCCCCCATACCCGCAGGAGCTGCATGCAAAGCTACACACTGGGTTTTGACAGCAAGGATTGAGCCCACAGCCTCAGGTTAAAGCTAAATTATTTGAGCAAGAGAAACAATCCACAGACTGTGGAAAACAGCTTAAAGCCACCCATATCTGAAATATATAAAGCTTGAGCCAGAGCTTCCTGAAGCCAGTGGCATCCTTCGCTGCTTTGGCTGCCAGGAGATGACCGGTTCCCATCCCTGAGCTCTGGGGGATCCATGGAAAAGGGCTGATGCAGCCACAAGTGTGTAAGAGCCGAGCTCTCCGTTACATCCCAAGTAAGCAAACTGTCCCCGTCCTCCCTCCTTCGCCTGTGTCAGCACATGGGACAGGAGATGGATGTTCCCACAACACCCATTTCCAGTCTTTTTTCATGTCCGCAAGTAATTCCATTTCAATGGAAGACTGCTGGAGTTGTCCACTGTCCATCAGTCTGGTGGTGGGGATTTATTGGCAAGATACGGAGCTATTTCTGTCCTAGCAGCTTGCAGCAAAGCAATCAGGAGTGTTTTTTTTCTCAGTTAGGTCTAAGTGGGTACGTAGCTGGCATCTCTTGGTAGCCTGGGGTGCTTTTCTGGCCCTGTGGGACCCATCTGTAGCTGGTGCTGCTCTGGTTATTTTGTCCAGACCCAGCACTGCAAACATTTTGCATGCTGGAGCAGGAATAAAGACACTTTCCAGCAAACATAATCCTGCATTATCTGCAGCGCCTCTGACTTAAAGTCTCCGCCTCTTAGTCTCTACTTCCTCCTCCACATCTTGAGAATTATCCAGGGGAGGAGGTGGCTCCTGGCTCCTCTGCAGCTGCCTGGTGGCTGCCTGGGACCCTCCTGAGCAGTGGGAGCACACACAGGACTTCACTGGTCACTAGCTGGCACTCTTGTCACCTCTTCATCGAATCCTGTGGCTAATGCTTTCTTAATTTGCTCATCTGTAAAGTAGTTAACATCCATCCACTGAATTATGGTTTAATTGTGCAAGCTTCCCCAATAATGCTGTTCGCTGACATGAGGCTTAGTATAAAATGTTTATTTCTTGCTTGCTGGTAATTGTGGTAATGATGCTTCGTAGTCGTAGGACAGCGGCTGTGCTTTTGAGCAGGAGTAGGAGCACTTCACATCTTTGCAACCTGAGTGAACACAAGCAGGTAGCGTTCCTGCTGTCACTGGAGATGGGGAGACTGGGGCAGGGGATAGCTAAGGCTAATGCTGTGTACTGTGGATACTGATTGTTTGGGAAGAGGTCTCGAGTCCCTAGACCTCTCGAGCCTCTGAGCAACCCCAAGTTCAGAAGAAAGAAAGCTGGAGCAGGGCTCTAGCAGGGAGCGTAGCAATAGGACAAGGAGTAATGGCTTTGAACAGATGGAGAGGAGATTTAGGCTAGATGTGATGTGAGGAAGAAATCCTTCACTCAGAGCACAAAGCGCACATGGGTGTTAGGGCTGAAGATACACCTTGCTTCTGTTCTTTTCCATAAAGAATAGGAAGAAATTACATAAAAACCATTGTTAAAAATAAACCCAGGGCACAGGATGGGAGGTGGAGGGCAGCCCTTGTGGCCCAAGGGAGCCAGCCCCAGAAAAGGGGCCCTCAGCCCTCCCAACCCTCCTCCTTCTTTCATGTGAGGGCATCTCCCGGGCTGCTCCCAACACAGCCGCCTTTGGGCACGTATGGGCCACTCCATCACAGAGGCTTGCTGAGGTCACAGTGGCCACCGCTGCCCCACCTTTGCTGCGGGCCCTATAAAACAGCCCCCCTGCAGCTGGCCCACCACTCGCTCAGCGACTAGCTCTTCTGGCAGCCAGTGTAAGCGGCAGGAAGACGACTAGAAGCAGAAAGGCGAGAAGCGGCCCTCCTTGGTGTGCAAGGATAGCGATGCCATCCAAAGAAGCACCAAGAAGGAATGCAGCTCACAAGATGTGTCGTGGGTTCAGGGATGGCGCCAGCAGCACAAGAGACATCAGTGCTCAAGAGACCTCTGGTGCCCAGCCCTCAGGCACACATAAGCGGTACCACAGGTACCGCAGTGACGCGGGGAACAGGCCACCCCCTCAAACACCCAGCAACAGGGGGCCTGGGCCTTCCCATAGGCGTAACGGTGGCATGGGGCAAAGTCAGGAACATCAGACAGAGAGCCGTGGGAGGCAGAGGCATGCCCATGGTACAGAACGGAGCGTGGGACCCAGGCATGGCAATAAAACAGACGGCAGCCTCAAACCCATGCGTGAAAATCAAACCAACAGTAGCATGGGTCCTGGGGGCGGAACTGGACGACCTCGTGGTTCAGCACCCTGGCCGGAAAACATTCCCAATGGAAGGCATCCCATCTGGGCAGTCCCAGGCAACGACTGGCTCATCCTTCTGCCAAGCACTGTGGAGCCCATGGAGACGAATCCACCAGAAGATGTGGAAGAACAAATGGAAGTGGATCCACCTCCACCAGAACAGACGTGGGACTACCGCAGCATGTTGTTGCTCTCTTCCATCCGAGAGCACTAACAGCGGCGCAGGAGTGCCCGCCCTGCTCCCTACTCGTTGCTCAGGCTCCGTCCCAAGCATTAGCTTGGAGCCACCAAATACTGCAGACATCCCGCAGGCTTACCTGCAAGATGTCCTGGCAATAAACAACTCTTGCCAATTCTCAGGGGTTGTGTGAGTGCTTCTTTCCCATCCCCCAGCCCTTGTGCGAGAGGTGGCATCCCTTCTGCGCAGAGCCTTGAAGAAGAGCACAAGAGGACCCAGCTTCCTTTGGGCTGCTGCTCCGGGGTGACAGGAGGAGTCCCCGAGGGCCACCATGCACCTTTAACATTTGTGAAAATAGACTGAGGGGTGAAAATAGTAGTGTGTGAGCGATTATAGGTGGCTAATTTCTTATATTAGGAGTGAGTTTCTGTATCTGAGTAATTGGTAATGACCGACGTGGAGAAGGCTGAGGTACTCAACTTCTTTGCCTCCATCTGCACTGGTAGATGGGCTTCCCAAGTCTTTCATTTCCCTGAACCCATAGATGGAGGCTGGGGGATCAAAGTCCCACCCACTGTAAGTGAATAGCAGGTTCAACACCACCTGATGAATCTAAACAGGTGCAAGTCTATGGGACCTGATGACATGAATCTCAGGGTCCTGAGGGAACTGGCTGATGGAGTCGCCAAGCCTCTCTCCATCTGAGTTGAAAAGTCCTGGTATTCGGGCAATGTCCCTGGTGAGTGGAAAAATGGAAACGTCATGTCCCTACTCTTCAACAATTAAAACAAAGAATTGAACAAAGAGTGCTACTCTTCAACAACTTAAACAATTAGGAGACATTTCTTCTCAGAAAGAGTGGTCAGGCATTGGAACGGGTTGCCCAGGGAAGTGGTCAAGTCACCGTCCCTGGGGGTGTTCAAGGAAAGGTTGGACATGGTGCGTAGGGACATGGTTTAGTGGGTGACATTGGTGGTAGGGGGATGTTTTGACCAGATTGTCTTGGAGGTCTTTTCCAACTTTAATTTTTCTGTGATTCCCTCTCAGGTATGACCTCTGCATCACATCACTGAATGGTGCTCTATACACCATAGGAGGGGGAGCTTTTCGATTTGATGTGGAAACAGATGAATGGACTCATGTGGATGAGGAATGCTTGACCAAGAAGTTCTTCATGGGATGCAGCACTGTTAATGGACAAATTTATCTCCTTGGACAGAGAAAGGGGAACAGTGCCCTCCCCATTGTAGTCCTCTTTGATCCCTATGTTGATATGTGCCAGGTCATAGAGAACAAACTGCCTTGCCCCCTTCCTATTCGTGGCTGTGTCTCTGTGCGAAGGTTTGATACATGGGCATGAGTGATACCAGATCCAACATAATCATAAAGGAAAAGTCACATGCTTTACAGATGATGGGAACTGCACTGTATCAAATTTGATTTGTGAAATTTTTAAAATTTTAAAAATAGATCTGTTTAATTCCTAGCTTTTCTGGTTTCTACTTGGCAAATATCTTGAAGCAAAAGCCAGCGAAACCTTTGCAACTACATGTGGTTTGCAGGTCGTTACTGGAAATAGTGGTCAGTGTTGCTAAGAGTACACAAATGCCTCAGTGTTGATGTTACAACATCAGATACAAAAAAAACATCAGATACAAAAAAAACAACCAACCAACGAAAAAAAAAATCACCTGTAAGAGTAAAGTAATAAACGTGTGTCAAGGGAATCTTCAGCAGACTGTATGGGCTCTTACTGCTGCAGGACGGATTTAAAAGAAAAACAACATTGCTGAAGTCAAGCCTTATCAGGTATCAGTGTCGTTTTAGCCTGAAATAAGCTTCCCAAGTTATGTTAGTATGGTGAAAATTACCTTTAGTCCAGCATAGAGAACACCACGGGAGGTTGGCCACTGGCTAACTGGGGCACTTAAAGTCCTGCTTCAGCCTCCTTATTCCGTTTTGCTCTACAGACCAAAAATAAAAGCACCATCTCTATCCTAAAGCACCGAAAGGAGCGTGCAAGGAGCATGACCTGCATATACCCTTAATTAAGGATTGCTTATGAAGAAGAGGGTTTGATGGGCAGGACTAAGGATTTAGGACTGCTGTAGGAAACAGCAGGACAGGGGCATGTTGGCTTCAGTTCCTTCTGCCTTTCTCTCACACATCTTTCCTGAGTTATTTATATTTTTCTTTGATGGGTCAGATCTGGGAGGTGGGCCATGGTTCTTAACGATAAAGTGTTCTAGGGACACCATCCTTCATTCCCCACCTCTTTGCAGTTCTCTAAAATTGTTTAATTTTTCTTAATGTTTGCGCAAAACATATCAGACCCCTTGGAAGCATATTCAAAGCCTGTGTAGAAAACGGCTTTAAAGACAGCATTTGTAGGTTTCTATATATTGTTTGTAGACAAATGTATATGATGATTTATTGGCCCTCTGTAGTTTTTGAGCCTTTGAATTATCAGTGATATCAGATCTCCAGCAGGTTTCAAAGATCTGCTGATTGACACAAGAGCTGATATTACTGATATTCCAAAAAATGATGATAAAAAAAATCTGCATCATGCAAAATCAAGGTAAAATGGGCTTGTTTAGGTGTAATAATTCATTTCTACATAAACTTTAAATCCAATGTTACACTGTAAATTCTGAACATGACGTCAGATACAATGTATTACAAAGTGAATAGTCATCCAAAACAGAGAAAACCCTTAAAATATCCCATTAATATGTTAGCATTGTAACATTGATTTTCAGATTTTAAAAATGAAACCTCAACAACATTAATACATCCCTATGGAAAGCTTCCATTTAGACTAGTAGAAAAGTGTGCCTTCAGAAGAATTTCAGTTGCTTTCAATTTTAGGACCATTTTCTCTAAGTACACATTCAGTTAGCAAAACCTTTTAGATGCATGAGCTATTTTGTATAATTCATACAGCAAACACAGCTTGTCTCACTTGGCCAGGCTTTATATGTGGAAACGGTCTATCCTTGCCCCAAAACCTGACAATTTTAGCCTATACAACTGGAAGCTTATTTGGCAGCTGAAGCAAGTGTTTCTTACATGCAACTTTTTTCATAAGGTGGCTAGCACTGACTGCCAGTATATTCTGAAATTGTGGTTCAGATAAATGTTCAGCAGTTGTAATTTATTACTTTACGAACCTTTTGGAAAGTTTTGAGATAACCACAGCTAAGTGTTATAACTTCAGCAGATTGTTTAACCCCTCTTAGCCTGTTTTTAGTGAGACTGTGGCTGATTGACCATTTTTTTCTGGATAGAGTAGTAGTAAAATGATGTTCCCAACAAGAGAGGTGAAGAAAACATCTCCTAAAGTTATTTGTTGCCTGGAAACTCTATGATGAAATTTTCTTTTGTCTAGATGTTGGATGATGCCTCAGCTATAATGCTGCAAAGGGTTCTGTGAGCCTGTCTGGCCTCTCCCTTGTGGTCCTGTTCAGCCTTCCTGCTTTTAGGAGTCTGTCTGGCTCTTGGCATTGTGCAACGAGACCCACGTTACTCTTTGCTCTTTGCCAGATCTTCTGCTTCACTCTTGTCGCTTTCCTCAGTGTCACTTCTTGCATCTTTTCTTTTCTGTAGGAGAGAAAGATGATTTAAACAGGCTGCAAAACCTATGTCTTGCTACATTAAAGGGGACTGGTCTTGCTTTCATTCAGAGCACTGGTATGTTAACCTGAGAGGCAAAATAAAAACAATAGCTGAGATCATATCCTTGAAACCAGTGTGGTAATTGTCCCTGAATTTGGGAGATCAACTTAAACTACCTGGAGTTGGTTATGTGTTTTCCTGACTTTTGAATATGGTTTTTTTTTTTTTTTTTTTTGGTGATCCTTATAATATTCTTGTAATGTGACCTTCTGAAAAAAACTTAGTGTTTATTCTACATATAGTTATTCTGCATATAAGCCTGTCTATTTTTTATCGTGGAAGCTCTGAAAGTCAATATATATTTGTTCAGTCTACTGCTGCCCTGTGGTGAGGTCAGTTGGTTATTTGGGAAGGAGATAGTCATGGCTACTTCTTGTGCACTGAAAACTGAATTTTAATGACATCCCATAAACAAAGGTATCTGTACAACTCTCAGCATGTGCCTGCAGAAGCTCTTGGGCTGTTTTTTTGGGTAGTCCCATTTCTCCCACCCCTTCCCTGCAGGCATGCAGGAGTCACTCTGGATCTCAGGGTTGCTCATGAGTAATGGTGGCACAGAGGAGAAAAAGATTTTTCATACCGCACCATGGAGGATGACACCGAAGACCATCTGTATGTACTTGGAGGGAGCACAGATGAAGGGATAATCGCAACAGTGGAGCGCATGGCTTTGGTGGACCCACAGTGGGAAAGCATGAGTCCTATGGTTCAGCCTGTGGAGAGAGGAGATGCAGTCAGTGTGGGGACCAGGATCTATGTGGTCTGTGGCCTGGATGAAAATGGACATGTCTATGGTGGAGTGCAAAGGCTGAACACAGAGACGGACAGCTGGGATGTCATCTCATTTTCCCCACTTCCAAGGTAAGAAATCTGGGACCTGATGAGGAGAGATGCTCGAGAGAGAAGGGCATTATTGTTCCCCTCTGCACCAATGAGACCACCTGGAACAGCGGCTAGTTTTGGGATTCCAGTACAAGAGAGATGCAAAGAACCTGGAAAGGAGTCAGTGGAGGGTTATAAGGTGGTAAATCCAGCGCAGAGGAGGATATACTGGAGAAATGTAGACTAAAGCCTGTCAGATTTATTTTTATTTATGTCAATTTCTACAAACATAAAGCAGCTCTGCTAGACGTTGAAGGAGTCAGAGAGATTCATGCTGTATTCCCCCATACCCGCAGGAGCTGCATGCAAAGCTACACACTGGGTTTTGACAGCAAGGATTGAGCCCACAGCCTCAGGTTAAAGCTAAATTATTTGAGCAAGAGAAACAATCCACAGACTGTGGAAAACAGCTTAAAGCCACCCATATCTGAAATATATAAAGCTTGAGCCAGAGCTTCCTGAAGCCAGTGGCATCCTTCGCTGCTTTGGCTGCCAGGAGATGACCGGTTCCCATCCCTGAGCTCTGGGGGATCCATGGAAAAGGGCTGATGCAGCCACAAGTGTGTAAGAGCCGAGCTCTCCGTTACATCCCAAGTAAGCAAACTGTCCCCGTCCTCCCTCCTTCGCCTGTGTCAGCACATGAGACAGGAGATGGATGTTCCCACAACACCCATTTCCAGTCTTTTTTCATGTCCGCAAGTAATTCCATTTCAATGGAAGACTGCTGGAGTTGTCCACTGTCCATCAGTCTGGTGGTGGGGATTTATTGGCAAGATACGGAGCTATTTCTGTCCTAGCAGCTTGCAGCAAAGCAATCAGGAGTGTTTTTTTTCTCAGTTAGGTCTAAGTGGGTACGTAGCTGGCATCTCTTGGTAGCCTGGGGTGCTTTTCTGGCCCTGTGGGACCCATCTGTAGCTGGTGCTGCTCTGGTTATTTTGTCCAGACCCAGCACTGCAAACATTTTGCATGCTGGAGCAGGAATAAAGACACTTTCCAGCAAACATAATCCTGCATTATCTGCAGCGCCTCTGACTTAAAGTCTCCCCCTCTTAGTCTCTACTTCCTCCTCCACATCTTGAGAATTATCCAGGGGAGGAGGTGGCTCCTGGCTCCTCTGCAGCTGCCTGGTGGCTGCCTGGGACCCTCCTGAGCAGTGGGAGCACACACAGGACTTCACTGGTCACTAGCTGGCACTCTTGTCACCTCTTCATCGAATCCTGTGGCTAATGCTTTCTTAATTTGCTCATCTGTAAAGTAGTTAACATCCATCCACTGAATTATGGTTTAATTGTGCAAGCTTCCCCAATAATGCTGTTCGCTGACATGAGGCTTAGTATAAAATGTTGATTTCTTGCTTGCTGGTAATTGTGGTAATGATGCTTCGTAGTCGTAGGACAGCGGCTGTGCTTTTGAGCAGGAGTAGGAGCACTTCACATCTTTGCAACCTGAGTGAACACAAGCAGGTAGCGTTCCTGCTGTCACTGGAGATGGGGAGACTGGGGCAGGGGATAGCTAAGGCTAATGCTGTGTACTGTGGATACTGATTGTTTGGGAAGAGGTCTCGAGTCCCTAGACCTCTCGAGCCTCTGAGCAACCCCAAGTTCAGAAGAAAGAAAGCTGGAGCAGGGCTCTAGCAGGGAGCGTAGCAATAGGACAAGGAGTAATGGCTTTGAACAGATGGAGAGGAGATTTAGGCTAGATGTGATGTGAGGAAGAAATCCTTCACTCAGAGCACAAAGCGCACATGGGTGTTAGGGCTGAAGATACATCTTGCTTCTGTTCTTTTCCATAAAGAATAGGAAGAAATTACATAAAAACCATTGTTAAAAATAAACCCAGGGCACAGGATGGGAGGTGGAGGGCAGCCCTTGTGGCCCAAGGGAGCCAGCCCCAGAAAAGGGGCCCTCAGCCCTCCCAACCCTCCTCCTTCTTTCATGTGAGGGCATCTCCCGGGCTGCTCCCAACACAGCCGCCTTTGGGCACGTATGGGCCACTCCATCACAGAGGCTTGCTGAGGTCACAGTGGCCACCGCTGCCCCACCTTTGCTGCGGGCCCTATAAAACAGCCCCCCTGCAGCTGGCCCACCACTCGCTCAGCGACTAGCTCTTCTGGCAGCCAGTGTAAGCGGCAGGAAGACGACTAGAAGCAGAAAGGCGAGAAGCGGCCCTCCTTGGTGTGCAAGGATAGCGATGCCATCCAAAGAAGCACCAAGAAGGAATGCAGCTCACAAGATGTGTCGTGGGTTCAGGGATGGCGCCAGCAGCACAAGAGACATCAGTGCTCAAGAGACCTCTGGTGCCCAGCCCTCAGGCACACATAAGCGGTACCACAGGTACCGCAGTGACGCGGGGAACAGGCCACCCCCTCAAACACCCAGCAACAGGGGGCCTGGGCCTTCCCATCGGCGTAACGGTGGCATGGGGCAAAGTCAGGAACATCAGACAGAGAGCCGTGGGAGGCAGAGGCATGCCCATGGTACAGAACGGAGCGTGGGACCCAGGCATGGCAATAAAACAGACGGCAGCCTCAAACCCATGCGTGAAAATCAAACCAACAGTAGCATGGGTCCTGGGGGCGGAACTGGACGACCTCGTGGTTCAGCACCCTGGCCGGAAAACATTCCCAATGGAAGGCATCCCATCTGGGCAGTCCCAGGCAACGACTGGCTCATCCTTCTGCCAAGCACTGTGGAGCCCATGGAGACGAATCCACCAGAAGATGTGGAAGAACAAATGGAAGTGGATCCACCTCCACCAGAACAGACGTGGGACTACCGCAGCATGTTGTTGCTCTCTTCCATCCGAGAGCACTAACAGCGGCGCAGGAGTGCCCGCCCTGCTCCCTACTCGTTGCTCAGGCTCCGTCCCAAGCATTAGCTTGGAGCCACCAAATACTGCAGACATCCCGCAGGCTTACCTGCAAGATGTCCTGGCAATAAACAACTCTTGCCAATTCTCAGGGGTTGTGTGAGTGCTTCTTTCCCATCCCCCAGCCCTTGTGCGAGAGGTGGCATCCCTTCTGCGCAGAGCCTTGAAGAAGAGCACAAGAGGACCCAGCTTCCTTTGGGCTGCTGCTCCGGGGTGACAGGAGGAGTCCCCGAGGGCCACCATGCACCTTTAACATTTGTGAAAATAGACTGAGGGGTGAAAATAGTAGTGTGTGAGCGATTATAGGTGGCTAATTTCTTATATTAGGAGTGAGTTTCTGTATCTGAGTAATTGGTAATGACCGACGTGGAGAAGGCTGAGGTACTCAACTTCTTTGCCTCCATCTGCACTGGTAGATGGGCTTCCCAAGTCTTTCATTTCCCTGAACCCATAGATGGAGGCTGGGGGATCAAAGTCCCACCCACTGTAAGTGAATAGCAGGTTCAACACCACCTGATGAATCTAAACAGGTGCAAGTCTATGGGACCTGATGACATGAATCTCAGGGTCCTGAGGGAACTGGCTGATGGAGTCGCCAAGCCTCTCTCCATCTGAGTTGAAAAGTCCTGGTATTCGGGCAATGTCCCTGGTGAGTGGAAAAATGGAAACGTCATGTCCCTACTCTTCAACAATTAAAACAAAGAATTGAACAAAGAGTGCTACTCTTCAACAACTTAAACAATTAGGAGACATTTCTTCTCAGAAAGAGTGGTCAGGCATTGGAACGGGTTGCCCAGGGAAGTGGTCAAGTCACCGTCCCTGGGGGTGTTCAAGGAAAGGTTGGACATGGTGCGTAGGGACATGGTTTAGTGGGTGACATTGGTGGTAGGGGGATGTTTTGACCAGATTGTCTTGGAGGTCTTTTCCAACTTTAATTTTTCTGTGATTCCCTCTCAGGTATGACCTCTGCATCACATCACTGAATGGTGCTCTATACACCATAGGAGGGGGAGCTTTTCGATTTGATGTGGAAACAGATGAATGGACTCATGTGGATGAGGAATGCTTGACCAAGAAGTTCTTCATGGGATGCAGCACTGTTAATGGACAAATTTATCTCCTTGGACAGAGAAAGGGGAACAGTGCCCTCCCCATTGTAGTCCTCTTTGATCCCTATGTTGATATGTGCCAGGTCATAGAGAACAAACTGCCTTGCCCCCTTCCTATTCGTGGCTGTGTCTCTGTGCGAAGGTTTGATACATGGGCATGAGTGATACCAGATCCAACATAATCATAAAGGAAAAGTCACGTGCTTTACAGATGATGGGAACTGCACTGTATCAAATTTGATTTGTGAAATTTTTAAAATTTTAAAAATAGATCTGTTTAATTCCTAGCTTTTCTGGTTTCTACTTGGCAAATATCTTGAAGCAAAAGCCAGCGAAACCTTTGCAACTACATGTGGTTTGCAGGTCGTTACTGGAAATAGTGGTCAGTGTTGCTAAGAGTACACAAATGCCTCAGTGTTGATGTTACAACATCAGATACAAAAAAAACATCAGATACAAAAAAAACAACCAACCAACGAAAAAAAAAATCACCTGTAAGAGTAAAGTAATAAACGTGTGTCAAGGGAATCTTCAGCAGACTGTATGGGCTCTTACTGCTGCAGGACGGATTTAAAAGAAAAACAACATTGCTGAAGTCAAGCCTTATCAGGTATCAGTGTCGTTTTAGCCTGAAATAAGCTTCCCAAGTTATGTTAGTATGGTGAAAATTACCTTTAGTCCAGCATAGAGAACACCACGGGAGGTTGGCCACTGGCTAACTGGGGCACTTAAAGTCCTGCTTCAGCCTCCTTATTCCGTTTTGCTCTACAGACCAAAAATAAAAGCACCATCTCTATCCTAAAGCACCGAAAGGAGCGTGCAAGGAGCATGACCTGCATATACCCTTAATTAAGGATTGCTTATGAAGAAGAGGGTTTGATGGGCAGGACTAAGGATTTAGGACTGCTGTAGGAAACAGCAGGACAGGGGCATGTTGGCTTCAGTTCCTTCTGCCTTTCTCTCACACATCTTTCCTGAGTTATTTATATTTTTCTTTGATGGGTCAGATCTGGGAGGTGGGCCATGGTTCTTAACGATAAAGTGTTCTAGGGACACCATCCTTCATTCCCCACCTCTTTGCAGTTCTCTAAAATTGTTTAATTTTTCTTAATGTTTGCGCAAAACATATCAGACCCCTTGGAAGCATATTCAAAGCCTGTGTAGAAAACGGCTTTAAAGACAGCATTTGTAGGTTTCTATATATTGTTTGTAGACAAATGTATATGATGATTTATTGGCCCTCTGTAGTTTTTGAGCCTTTGAATTATCAGTGATATCAGATCTCCAGCAGGTTTCAAAGATCTGCTGATTGACACAAGAGCTGATATTACTGATATTCCAAAAAATGATGATAAAAAAAATCTGCATCATGCAAAATCAAGGTAAAATGGGCTTGTTTAGGTGTAATAATTCATTTCTACATAAACTTTAAATCCAATGTTACACTGTAAATTCTGAACATGACGTCAGATACAATGTATTACAAAGTGAATAGTCATCCAAAACAGAGAAAACCCTTAAAATATCCCATTAATATGTTAGCATTGTAACATTGATTTTCAGATTTTAAAAATGAAACCTCAACAACATTAATACATCCCTATGGAAAGCTTCCATTTAGACTAGTAGAAAAGTGTGCCTTCAGAAGAATTTCAGTTGCTTTCAATTTTAGGACCATTTTCTCTAAGTACACATTCAGTTAGCAAAACCTTTTAGATGCATGAGCTATTTTGTATAATTCATACAGCAAACACAGCTTGTCTCACTTGGCCAGGCTTTATATGTGGAAACGGTCTATCCTTGCCCCAAAACCTGACAATTTTAGCCTATACAACTGGAAGCTTATTTGGCAGCTGAAGCAAGTGTTTCTTACATGCAACTTTTTTCATAAGGTGGCTAGCACTGACTGCCAGTATATTCTGAAATTGTGGTTCAGATAAATGTTCAGCAGTTGTAATTTATTACTTTACGAACCTTTTGGAAAGTTTTGAGATAACCACAGCTAAGTGTTATAACTTCAGCAGATTGTTTAACCCCTCTTAGCCTGTTTTTAGTGAGACTGTGGCTGATTGACCATTTTTTTCTGGATAGAGTAGTAGTAAAATGATGTTCCCAACAAGAGAGGTGAAGAAAACATCTCCTAAAGTTATTTGTTGCCTGGAAACTCTATGATGAAATTTTCTTTTGTCTAGATGTTGGATGATGCCTCAGCTATAATGCTGCAAAGGGTTCTGTGAGCCTGTCTGGCCTCTCCCTTGTGGTCCTGTTCAGCCTTCCTGCTTTTAGGAGTCTGTCTGGCTCTTGGCATTTTGCAACGAGACCCACGTTACTCTTTGCTCTTTGCCAGATCTTCTGCTTCACTCTTGTCGCTTTCCTCAGTGTCACTTCTTGCATCTTTTCTTTTCTGTAGGAGAGAAAGATGATTTAAACAGGCTGCAAAACCTATGTCTTGCTACATTAAAGGGGACTGGTCTTGCTTTCATTCAGAGCACTGGTATGTTAACCTGAGAGGCAAAATAAAAACAATAGCTGAGATCATATCCTTGAAACCAGTGTGGTAATTGTCCCTGAATTTGGGAGATCGACTTAAACTACCTGGAGTTGGTTATGTGTTTTCCTGACTTTTGAATATGGTTTTTTTTTTTTTTTTTTTTGGTGATCCTTATAATATTCTTGTAATGTGACCTTCTGAAAAAAACTTAGTGTTTATTCTACATATAGTTATTCTGCATATAAGCCTGTCTATTTTTTATCGTGGAAGCTCTGAAAGTCAATATATATTTGTTCAGTCTACTGCTGCCCTGTGGTGAGGTCAGTTGGTTATTTGGGAAGGAGATAGTCATGGCTACTTCTTGTGCACTGAAAACTGAATTTTAATGACATCCCATAAACAAAGGTATCTGTACAACTCTCAGCATGTGCCTGCAGAAGCTCTTGGGCTGTTTTTTTGGGTAGTCCCATTTCTCCCACCCCTTCCCTGCAGGCATGCAGGAGTCACTCTGGATCTCAGGGTTGCTCATGAGTAATGGTGGCACAGAGGAGAAAAAGATTTTTCATACCGCACCATGGAGGATGACACCGAAGACCATCTGTATGTACTTGGAGGGAGCACAGATGAAGGGATAATCGCAACAGTGGAGCGCATGGCTTTGGTGGACCCACAGTGGGAAAGCATGAGTCCTATGGTTCAGCCTGTGGAGAGAGGAGATGCAGTCAGTGTGGGGACCAGGATCTATGTGGTCTGTGGCCTGGATGAAAATGGACATGTCTATGGTGGAGTGCAAAGGCTGAACACAGAGACGGACAGCTGGGATGTCATCTCATTTTCCCCACTTCCAAGGTAAGAAATCTGGGACCTGATGAGGAGAGATGCTCGAGAGAGAAGGGCATTATTGTTCCCCTCTGCACCAATGAGACCACCTGGAACAGCGGCTAGTTTTGGGATTCCAGTACAAGAGAGATGCAAAGAACCTGGAAAGGAGTCAGTGGAGGGTTATAAGGTGGTAAATCCAGCGCAGAGGAGGATATACTGGAGAAATGTAGACTAAAGCCTGTCAGATTTATTTTTATTTATGTCAATTTCTACAAACATAAAGCAGCTCTGCTAGACGTTGAAGGAGTCAGAGAGATTCATGCTGTATTCCCCCATACCCGCAGGAGCTGCATGCAAAGCTACACACTGGGTTTTGACAGCAAGGATTGAGCCCACAGCCTCAGGTTAAAGCTAAATTATTTGAGCAAGAGAAACAATCCACAGACTGTGGAAAACAGCTTAAAGCCACCCATATCTGAAATATATAAAGCTTGAGCCAGAGCTTCCTGAAGCCAGTGGCATCCTTCGCTGCTTTGGCTGCCAGGAGATGACCGGTTCCCATCCCTGAGCTCTGGGGGATCCATGGAAAAGGGCTGATGCAGCCACAAGTGTGTAAGAGCCGAGCTCTCCGTTACATCCCAAGTAAGCAAACTGTCCCCGTCCTCCCTCCTTCGCCTGTGTCAGCACATGAGACAGGAGATGGATGTTCCCACAACACCCATTTCCAGTCTTTTTTCATGTCCGCAAGTAATTCCATTTCAATGGAAGACTGCTGGAGTTGTCCACTGTCCATCAGTCTGGTGGTGGGGATTTATTGGCAAGATACGGAGCTATTTCTGTCCTAGCAGCTTGCAGCAAAGCAATCAGGAGTGTTTTTTTTCTCAGTTAGGTCTAAGTGGGTACGTAGCTGGCATCTCTTGGTAGCCTGGGGTGCTTTTCTGGCCCTGTGGGACCCATCTGTAGCTGGTGCTGCTCTGGTTATTTTGTCCAGACCCAGCACTGCAAACATTTTGCATGCTGGAGCAGGAATAAAGACACTTTCCAGCAAACATAATCCTGCATTATCTGCAGCGCCTCTGACTTAAAGTCTCCCCCTCTTAGTCTCTACTTCCTCCTCCACATCTTGAGAATTATCCAGGGGAGGAGGTGGCTCCTGGCTCCTCTGCAGCTGCCTGGTGGCTGCCTGGGACCCTCCTGAGCAGTGGGAGCACACACAGGACTTCACTGGTCACTAGCTGGCACTCTTGTCACCTCTTCATCGAATCCTGTGGCTAATGCTTTCTTAATTTGCTCATCTGTAAAGTAGTTAACATCCATCCACTGAATTATGGTTTAATTGTGCAAGCTTCCCCAATAATGCTGTTCGCTGACATGAGGCTTAGTATAAAATGTTTATTTCTTGCTTGCTGGTAATTGTGGTAATGATGCTTCATAGTCGTAGGACAGCGGCTGTGCTTTTGAGCAGGAGTAGGAGCACTTCACATCTTTGCAACCTGAGTGAACACAAGCAGGTAGCGTTCCTGCTGTCACTGGAGATGGGGAGACTGGGGCAGGGGATAGCTAAGGCTAATGCTGTGTACTGTGGATACTGATTGTTTGGGAAGAGGTCTCGAGTCCCTAGACCTCTCGAGCCTCTGAGCAACCCCAAGTTCAGAAGAAAGAAAGCTGGAGCTGGGCTCTAGCAGGGAGCGTAGCAATAGGACAAGGAGTAATGGCTTTGAACAGATGGAGAGGAGATTTAGGCTAGATGTGATGTGAGGAAGAAATCCTTCACTCAGAGCACAAAGCGCACATGGGTGTTAGGGCTGAAGATACACCTTGCTTCTGTTCTTTTCCATAAAGAATAGGAAGAAATTACATAAAAACCATTGTTAAAAATAAACCCAGGGCACAGGATGGGAGGTGGAGGGCAGCCCTTGTGGCCCAAGGGAGCCAGCCCCAGAAAAGGGGCCCTCAGCCCTCCCAACCCTCCTCCTTCTTTCATGTGAGGGCATCTCCCGGGCTGCTCCCAACACAGCCGCCTTTGGGCACGTATGGGCCACTCCATCACAGAGGCTTGCTGAGGTCACAGTGGCCACCGCTGCCCCACCTTTGCTGCGGGCCCTATAAAACAGCCCCCCTGCAGCTGGCCCACCACTCGCTCAGCGACTAGCTCTTCTGGCAGCCAGTGTAAGCGGCAGGAAGACGACTAGAAGCAGAAAGGCGAGAAGCGGCCCTCCTTGGTGTGCAAGGATAGCGATGCCATCCAAAGAAGCACCAAGAAGGAATGCAGCTCACAAGATGTGTCGTGGGTTCAGGGATGGCGCCAGCAGCACAAGAGACATCAGTGCTCAAGAGACCTCTGGTGCCCAGCCCTCAGGCACACATAAGCGGTACCACAGGTACCGCAGTGACGCGGGGAACAGGCCACCCCCTCAAACACCCAGCAACAGGGGGCCTGGGCCTTCCCATCGGCGTAACGGTGGCATGGGGCAAAGTCAGGAACATCAGACAGAGAGCCGTGGGAGGCAGAGGCATGCCCATGGTACAGAACGGAGCGTGGGACCCAGGCATGGCAATAAAACAGACGGCAGCCTCAAACCCATGCGTGAAAATCAAACCAACAGTAGCATGGGTCCTGGGGGCGGAACTGGACGACCTCGTGGTTCAGCACCCTGGCCGGAAAACATTCCCAATGGAAGGCATCCCATCTGGGCAGTCCCAGGCAACGACTGGCTCATCCTTCTGCCAAGCACTGTGGAGCCCATGGAGACGAATCCACCAGAAGATGTGGAAGAACAAATGGAAGTGGATCCACCTCCACCAGAACAGACGTGGGACTACCGCAGCATGTTGTTGCTCTCTTCCATCCGAGAGCACTAACAGCGGCGCAGGAGTGCCCGCCCTGCTCCCTACTCGTTGCTCAGGCTCCGTCCCAAGCATTAGCTTGGAGCCACCAAATACTGCAGACATCCCGCAGGCTTACCTGCAAGATGTCCTGGCAATAAACAACTCTTGCCAATTCTCAGGGGTTGTGTGAGTGCTTCTTTCCCATCCCCCAGCCCTTGTGCGAGAGGTGGCATCCCTTCTGCGCAGAGCCTTGAAGAAGAGCACAAGAGGACCCAGCTTCCTTTGGGCTGCTGCTCCGGGGTGACAGGAGGAGTCCCCGAGGGCCACCATGCACCTTTAACATTTGTGAAAATAGACTGAGGGGTGAAAATAGTAGTGTGTGAGCGATTATAGGTGGCTAATTTCTTATATTAGGAGTGAGTTTCTGTATCTGAGTAATTGGTAATGACCGACGTGGAGAAGGCTGAGGTACTCAACTTCTTTGCCTCCATCTGCACTGGTAGATGGGCTTCCCAAGTCTTTCATTTCCCTGAACCCATAGATGGAGGCTGGGGGATCAAAGTCCCACCCACTGTAAGTGAATAGCAGGTTCAACACCACCTGATGAATCTAAACAGGTGCAAGTCTATGGGACCTGATGACATGAATCTCAGGGTCCTGAGGGAACTGGCTGATGGAGTCGCCAAGCCTCTCTCCATCTGAGTTGAAAAGTCCTGGTATTCGGGCAATGTCCCTGGTGAGTGGAAAAATGGAAACGTCATGTCCCTACTCTTCAACAATTAAAACAAAGAATTGAACAAAGAGTGCTACTCTTCAACAACTTAAACAATTAGGAGACATTTCTTCTCAGAAAGAGTGGTCAGGCATTGGAACGGGTTGCCCAGGGAAGTGGTCAAGTCACCGTCCCTGGGGGTGTTCAAGGAAAGGTTGGACATGGTGCGTAGGGACATGGTTTAGTGGGTGACATTGGTGGTAGGGGGATGTTTTGACCAGATTGTCTTGGAGGTCTTTTCCAACTTTAATTTTTCTGTGATTCCCTCTCAGGTATGACCTCTGCATCACATCACTGAATGGTGCTCTATACACCATAGGAGGGGGAGCTTTTCGATTTGATGTGGAAACAGATGAATGGACTCATGTGGATGAGGAATGCTTGACCAAGAAGTTCTTCATGGGATGCAGCACTGTTAATGGACAAATTTATCTCCTTGGACAGAGAAAGGGGAACAGTGCCCTCCCCATTGTAGTCCTCTTTGATCCCTATGTTGATATGTGCCAGGTCATAGAGAACAAACTGCCTTGCCCCCTTCCTATTCGTGGCTGTGTCTCTGTGCGAAGGTTTGATACATGGGCATGAGTGATACCAGATCCAACATAATCATAAAGGAAAAGTCACGTGCTTTACAGATGATGGGAACTGCACTGTATCAAATTTGATTTGTGAAATTTTTAAAATTTTAAAAATAGATCTGTTTAATTCCTAGCTTTTCTGGTTTCTACTTGGCAAATATCTTGAAGCAAAAGCCAGCGAAACCTTTGCAACTACATGTGGTTTGCAGGTCGTTACTGGAAATAGTGGTCAGTGTTGCTAAGAGTACACAAATGCCTCAGTGTTGATGTTACAACATCAGATACAAAAAAAACATCAGATACAAAAAAAACAACCAACCAACGAAAAAAAAAATCACCTGTAAGAGTAAAGTAATAAACGTGTGTCAAGGGAATCTTCAGCAGACTGTATGGGCTCTTACTGCTGCAGGACGGATTTAAAAGAAAAACAACATTGCTGAAGTCAAGCCTTATCAGGTATCAGTGTCGTTTTAGCCTGAAATAAGCTTCCCAAGTTATGTTAGTATGGTGAAAATTACCTTTAGTCCAGCATAGAGAACACCACGGGAGGTTGGCCACTGGCTAACTGGGGCACTTAAAGTCCTGCTTCAGCCTCCTTATTCCGTTTTGCTCTACAGACCAAAAATAAAAGCACCATCTCTATCCTAAAGCACCGAAAGGAGCGTGCAAGGAGCATGACCTGCATATACCCTTAATTAAGGATTGCTTATGAAGAAGAGGGTTTGATGGGCAGGACTAAGGATTTAGGACTGCTGTAGGAAACAGCAGGACAGGGGCATGTTGGCTTCAGTTCCTTCTGCCTTTCTCTCACACATCTTTCCTGAGTTATTTATATTTTTCTTTGATGGGTCAGATCTGGGAGGTGGGCCATGGTTCTTAACGATAAAGTGTTCTAGGGACACCATCCTTCATTCCCCACCTCTTTGCAGTTCTCTAAAATTGTTTAATTTTTCTTAATGTTTGCGCAAAACATATCAGACCCCTTGGAAGCATATTCAAAGCCTGTGTAGAAAACGGCTTTAAAGACAGCATTTGTAGGTTTCTATATATTGTTTGTAGACAAATGTATATGATGATTTATTGGCCCTCTGTAGTTTTTGAGCCTTTGAATTATCAGTGATATCAGATCTCCAGCAGGTTTCAAAGATCTGCTGATTGACACAAGAGCTGATATTACTGATATTCCAAAAAATGATGATAAAAAAAATCTGCATCATGCAAAATCAAGGTAAAATGGGCTTGTTTAGGTGTAATAATTCATTTCTACATAAACTTTAAATCCAATGTTACACTGTAAATTCTGAACATGACGTCAGATACAATGTATTACAAAGTGAATAGTCATCCAAAACAGAGAAAACCCTTAAAATATCCCATTAATATGTTAGCATTGTAACATTGATTTTCAGATTTTAAAAATGAAACCTCAACAACATTAATACATCCCTATGGAAAGCTTCCATTTAGACTAGTAGAAAAGTGTGCCTTCAGAAGAATTTCAGTTGCTTTCAATTTTAGGACCATTTTCTCTAAGTACACATTCAGTTAGCAAAACCTTTTAGATGCATGAGCTATTTTGTATAATTCATACAGCAAACACAGCTTGTCTCACTTGGCCAGGCTTTATATGTGGAAACGGTCTATCCTTGCCCCAAAACCTGACAATTTTAGCCTATACAACTGGAAGCTTATTTGGCAGCTGAAGCAAGTGTTTCTTACATGCAACTTTTTTCATAAGGTGGCTAGCACTGACTGCCAGTATATTCTGAAATTGTGGTTCAGATAAATGTTCAGCAGTTGTAATTTATTACTTTACGAACCTTTTGGAAAGTTTTGAGATAACCACAGCTAAGTGTTATAACTTCAGCAGATTGTTTAACCCCTCTTAGCCTGTTTTTAGTGAGACTGTGGCTGATTGACCATTTTTTTCTGGATAGAGTAGTAGTAAAATGATGTTCCCAACAAGAGAGGTGAAGAAAACATCTCCTAAAGTTATTTGTTGCCTGGAAACTCTATGATGAAATTTTCTTTTGTCTAGATGTTGGATGATGCCTCAGCTATAATGCTGCAAAGGGTTCTGTGAGCCTGTCTGGCCTCTCCCTTGTGGTCCTGTTCAGCCTTCCTGCTTTTAGGAGTCTGTCTGGCTCTTGGCATTTTGCAACGAGACCCACGTTACTCTTTGCTCTTTGCCAGATCTTCTGCTTCACTCTTGTCGCTTTCCTCAGTGTCACTTCTTGCATCTTTTCTTTTCTGTAGGAGAGAAAGATGATTTAAACAGGCTGCAAAACCTATGTCTTGCTACATTAAAGGGGACTGGTCTTGCTTTCATTCAGAGCACTGGTATGTTAACCTGAGAGGCAAAATAAAAACAATAGCTGAGATCATATCCTTGAAACCAGTGTGGTAATTGTCCCTGAATTTGGGAGATCGACTTAAACTACCTGGAGTTGGTTATGTGTTTTCCTGACTTTTGAATATGGTTTTTTTTTTTTTTTTTTTTTGGTGATCCTTATAATATTCTTGTAATGTGACCTTCTGAAAAAAACTTAGTGTTTATTCTACATATAGTTATTCTGCATATAAGCCTGTCTATTTTTTATCGTGGAAGCTCTGAAAGTCAATATATATTTGTTCAGTCTACTGCTGCCCTGTGGTGAGGTCAGTTGGTTATTTGGGAAGGAGATAGTCATGGCTACTTCTTGTGCACTGAAAACTGAATTTTAATGACATCCCATAAACAAAGGTATCTGTACAACTCTCAGCATGTGCCTGCAGAAGCTCTTGGGCTGTTTTTTTGGGTAGTCCCATTTCTCCCACCCCTTCCCTGCAGGCATGCAGGAGTCACTCTGGATCTCAGGGTTGCTCATGAGTAATGGTGGCACAGAGGAGAAAAAGATTTTTCATACCGCACCATGGAGGATGACACCGAAGACCATCTGTATGTACTTGGAGGGAGCACAGATGAAGGGATAATCGCAACAGTGGAGCGCATGGCTTTGGTGGACCCACAGTGGGAAAGCATGAGTCCTATGGTTCAGCCTGTGGAGAGAGGAGATGCAGTCAGTGTGGGGACCAGGATCTATGTGGTCTGTGGCCTGGATGAAAATGGACATGTCTATGGTGGAGTGCAAAGGCTGAACACAGAGACGGACAGCTGGGATGTCATCTCATTTTCCCCACTTCCAAGGTAAGAAATCTGGGACCTGATGAGGAGAGATGCTCGAGAGAGAAGGGCATTATTGTTCCCCTCTGCACCAATGAGACCACCTGGAACAGCGGCTAGTTTTGGGATTCCAGTACAAGAGAGATGCAAAGAACCTGGAAAGGAGTCAGTGGAGGGTTATAAGGTGGTAAATCCAGCGCAGAGGAGGATATACTGGAGAAATGTAGACTAAAGCCTGTCAGATTTATTTTTATTTATGTCAATTTCTACAAACATAAAGCAGCTCTGCTAGACGTTGAAGGAGTCAGAGAGATTCATGCTGTATTCCCCCATACCCGCAGGAGCTGCATGCAAAGCTACACACTGGGTTTTGACAGCAAGGATTGAGCCCACAGCCTCAGGTTAAAGCTAAATTATTTGAGCAAGAGAAACAATCCACAGACTGTGGAAAACAGCTTAAAGCCACCCATATCTGAAATATATAAAGCTTGAGCCAGAGCTTCCTGAAGCCAGTGGCATCCTTCGCTGCTTTGGCTGCCAGGAGATGACCGGTTCCCATCCCTGAGCTCTGGGGGATCCATGGAAAAGGGCTGATGCAGCCACAAGTGTGTAAGAGCCGAGCTCTCCGTTACATCCCAAGTAAGCAAACTGTCCCCGTCCTCCCTCCTTCGCCTGTGTCAGCACATGAGACAGGAGATGGATGTTCCCACAACACCCATTTCCAGTCTTTTTTCATGTCCGCAAGTAATTCCATTTCAATGGAAGACTGCTGGAGTTGTCCACTGTCCATCAGTCTGGTGGTGGGGATTTATTGGCAAGATACGGAGCTATTTCTGTCCTAGCAGCTTGCAGCAAAGCAATCAGGAGTGTTTTTTTTCTCAGTTAGGTCTAAGTGGGTACGTAGCTGGCATCTCTTGGTAGCCTGGGGTGCTTTTCTGGCCCTGTGGGACCCATCTGTAGCTGGTGCTGCTCTGGTTATTTTGTCCAGACCCAGCACTGCAAACATTTTGCATGCTGGAGCAGGAATAAAGACACTTTCCAGCAAACATAAAACTGCATTATCTGCAGCGCCTCTGACTTAAAGTCTCCCCCTCTTAGTCTCTACTTCCTCCTCCACATCTTGAGAATTATCCAGGGGAGGAGGTGGCTCCTGGCTCCTCTGCAGCTGCCTGGTGGCTGCCTGGGACCCTCCTGAGCAGTGGGAGCACACACAGGACTTCACTGGTCACTAGCTGGCACTCTTGTCACCTCTTCATCGAATCCTGTGGCTAATGCTTTCTTAATTTGCTCATCTGTAAAGTAGTTAACATCCATCCACTGAATTATGGTTTAAGGAGAGAAAGATGATTTAAACAGGCTGCAAAACCTATGTCTTGCTACATTAAAGGGGACTGGTCTTGCTTTCATTCAGAGCACTGGTATGTTAACCTGAGAGGCAAAATAAAAACAATAGCTGAGATCATATCCTTGAAACCAGTGTGGTAATTGTCCCTGAATTTGGGAGATCGACTTAAACTACCTGGAGTTGGTTATGTGTTTTCCTGACTTTTGAATATGGTTTTTTTTTTTTTTTTTTTTGGTGATCCTTATAATATTCTTGTAATGTGACCTTCTGAAAAAAACTTAGTGTTTATTCTACATATAGTTATTCTGCATATAAGCCTGTCTATTTTTTATCGTGGAAGCTCTGAAAGTCAATATATATTTGTTCAGTCTACTGCTGCCCTGTGGTGAGGTCAGTTGGTTATTTGGGAAGGAGATAGTCATGGCTACTTCTTGTGCACTGAAAACTGAATTTTAATGACATCCCATAAACAAAGGTATCTGTACAACTCTCAGCATGTGCCTGCAGAAGCTCTTGGGCTGTTTTTTTGGGTAGTCCCATTTCTCCCACCCCTTCCCTGCAGGCATGCAGGAGTCACTCTGGATCTCAGGGTTGCTCATGAGTAATGGTGGCACAGAGGAGAAAAAGATTTTTCATACCGCACCATGGAGGATGACACCGAAGACCATCTGTATGTACTTGGAGGGAGCACAGATGAAGGGATAATCGCAACAGTGGAGCGCATGGCTTTGGTGGACCCACAGTGGGAAAGCATGAGTCCTATGGTTCAGCCTGTGGAGAGAGGAGATGCAGTCAGTGTGGGGACCAGGATCTATGTGGTCTGTGGCCTGGATGAAAATGGACATGT
The DNA here is from genome assembly GCF_040182565.1 of Anser cygnoides. Taxonomy (NCBI): domain Eukaryota; kingdom Metazoa; phylum Chordata; class Aves; order Anseriformes; family Anatidae; genus Anser; species Anser cygnoides. The sequence continues at coordinate 3,957,023 of NC_089899.1, read as the reverse complement.
CTATGGTGGAGTGCAAAGGCTGAACACAGAGACGGACAGCTGGGATGTCATCTCATTTTCCCCACTTCCAAGGTAAGAAATCTGGGACCTGATGAGGAGAGATGCTCGAGAGAGAAGGGCATTATTGTTCCCCTCTGCACCAATGAGACCACCTGGAACAGCGGCTAGTTTTGGGATTCCAGTACAAGAGAGATGCAAAGAACCTGGAAAGGAGTCAGTGGAGGGTTATAAGGTGGTAAATCCAGCGCAGAGGAGGATATACTGGAGAAATGTAGACTAAAGCCTGTCAGATTTATTTTTATTTATGTCAATTTCTACAAACATAAAGCAGCTCTGCTAGACGTTGAAGGAGTCAGAGAGATTCATGCTGTATTCCCCCATACCCGCAGGAGCTGCATGCAAAGCTACACACTGGGTTTTGACAGCAAGGATTGAGCCCACAGCCTCAGGTTAAAGCTAAATTATTTGAGCAAGAGAAACAATCCACAGACTGTGGAAAACAGCTTAAAGCCACCCATATCTGAAATATATAAAGCTTGAGCCAGAGCTTCCTGAAGCCAGTGGCATCCTTCGCTGCTTTGGCTGCCAGGAGATGACCGGTTCCCATCCCTGAGCTCTGGGGGATCCATGGAAAAGGGCTGATGCAGCCACAAGTGTGTAAGAGCCGAGCTCTCCGTTACATCCCAAGTAAGCAAACTGTCCCCGTCCTCCCTCCTTCGCCTGTGTCAGCACATGAGACAGGAGATGGATGTTCCCACAACACCCATTTCCAGTCTTTTTTCATGTCCGCAAGTAATTCCATTTCAATGGAAGACTACTGGAGTTGTCCACTGTCCATCAGTCTGGTGGTGGGGATTTATTGGCAAGATACGGAGCTATTTCTGTCCTAGCAGCTTGCAGCAAAGCAATCAGGAGTGTTTTTTTTCTCAGTTAGGTCTAAGTGGGTACGTAGCTGGCATCTCTTGGTAGCCTGGGGTGCTTTTCTGGCCCTGTGGGACCCATCTGTAGCTGGTGCTGCTCTGGTTATTTTGTCCAGACCCAGCACTGCAAACATTTTGCATGCTGGAGCAGGAATAAAGACACTTTCCAGCAAACATAATCCTGCATTATCTGCAGCGCCTCTGACTTAAAGTCTCCCCCTCTTAGTCTCTACTTCCTCCTCCACATCTTGAGAATTATCCAGGGGAGGAGGTGGCTCCTGGCTCCTCTGCAGCTGCCTGGTGGCTGCCTGGGACCCTCCTGAGCAGTGGGAGCACACACAGGACTTCACTGGTCACTAGCTGGCACTCTTGTCACCTCTTCATCGAATCCTGTGGCTAATGCTTTCTTAATTTGCTCATCTGTAAAGTAGTTAACATCCATCCACTGAATTATGGTTTAATTGTGCAAGCTTCCCCAATAATGCTGTTCGCTGACATGAGGCTTAGTATAAAATGTTTATTTCTTGCTTGCTGGTAATTGTGGTAATGATGCTTCGTAGTCGTAGGACAGCGGCTGTGCTTTTGAGCAGGAGTAGGAGCACTTCACATCTTTGCAACCTGAGTGAACACAAGCAGGTAGCGTTCCTGCTGTCACTGGAGATGGGGAGACTGGGGCAGGGGATAGCTAAGGCTAATGCTGTGTACTGTGGATACTGATTGTTTGGGAAGAGGTCTCGAGTCCCTAGACCTCTCGAGCCTCTGAGCAACCCCAAGTTCAGAAGAAAGAAAGCTGGAGCTGGGCTCTAGCAGGGAGCATAGCAATAGGACAAGGAGTAATGGCTTTGAACAGATGGAGAGGAGATTTAGGCTAGATGTGATGTGAGGAAGAAATCCTTCACTCAGAGCACAAAGCGCACATGGGTGTTAGGGCTGAAGATACACCTTGCTTCTGTTCTTTTCCATAAAGAATAGGAAGAAATTACATAAAAACCATTGTTAAAAATAAACCCAGGGCACAGGATGGGAGGTGGAGGGCAGCCCTTGTGGCCCAAGGGAGCCAGCCCCAGAAAAGGGGCCCTCAGCCCTCCCAACCCTCCTCCTTCTTTCATGTGAGGGCATCTCCCGGGCTGCTCCCAACACAGCCGCCTTTGGGCACGTATGGGCCACTCCATCACAGAGGCTTGCTGAGGTCACAGTGGCCACCGCTGCCCCACCTTTGCTGCGGGCCCTATAAAACAGCCCCCCTGCAGCTGGCCCACCACTCGCTCAGCGACTAGCTCTTCTGGCAGCCAGTGTAAGCGGCAGGAAGACGACTAGAAGCAGAAAGGCGAGAAGCGGCCCTCCTTGGTGTGCAAGGATAGCGATGCCATCCAAAGAAGCACCAAGAAGGAATGCAGCTCACAAGATGTGTCGTGGGTTCAGGGATGGCGCCAGCAGCACAAGAGACATCAGTGCTCAAGAGACCTCTGGTGCCCAGCCCTCAGGCACACATAAGCGGTACCACAGGTACCGCAGTGACGCGGGGAACAGGCCACCCCCTCAAACACCCAGCAACAGGGGGCCTGGGCCTTCCCATAGGCGTAACGGTGGCATGGGGCAAAGTCAGGAACATCAGACAGAGAGCCGTGGGAGGCAGAGGCATGCCCATGGTACAGAACGGAGCGTGGGACCCAGGCATGGCAATAAAACAGACGGCAGCCTCAAACCCATGCGTGAAAATCAAACCAACAGTAGCATGGGTCCTGGGGGCGGAACTGGACGACCTCGTGGTTCAGCACCCTGGCCGGAAAACATTCCCAATGGAAGGCATCCCATCTGGGCAGTCCCAGGCAACGACTGGCTCATCCTTCTGCCAAGCACTGTGGAGCCCATGGAGACGAATCCACCAGAAGATGTGGAAGAACAAATGGAAGTGGATCCACCTCCACCAGAACAGACGTGGGACTACCGCAGCATGTTGTTGCTCTCTTCCATCCGAGAGCACTAACAGCGGCGCAGGAGTGCCCGCCCTGCTCCCTACTCGTTGCTCAGGCTCCGTCCCAAGCATTAGCTTGGAGCCACCAAATACTGCAGACATCCCGCAGGCTTACCTGCAAGATGTCCTGGCAATAAACAACTCTTGCCAATTCTCAGGGGTTGTGTGAGTGCTTCTTTCCCATCCCCCAGCCCTTGTGCGAGAGGTGGCATCCCTTCTGCGCAGAGCCTTGAAGAAGAGCACAAGAGGACCCAGCTTCCTTTGGGCTGCTGCTCCGGGGTGACAGGAGGAGTCCCCGAGGGCCACCATGCACCTTTAACATTTGTGAAAATAGACTGAGGGGTGAAAATAGTAGTGTGTGAGCGATTATAGGTGGCTAATTTCTTATATTAGGAGTGAGTTTCTGTATCTGAGTAATTGGTAATGACCGACGTGGAGAAGGCTGAGGTACTCAACTTCTTTGCCTCCATCTGCACTGGTAGATGGGCTTCCCAAGTCTTTCATTTCCCTGAACCCATAGATGGAGGCTGGGGGATCAAAGTCCCACCCACTGTAAGTGAATAGCAGGTTCAACACCACCTGATGAATCTAAACAGGTGCAAGTCTATGGGACCTGATGACATGAATCTCAGGGTCCTGAGGGAACTGGCTGATGGAGTCGCCAAGCCTCTCTCCATCTGAGTTGAAAAGTCCTGGTATTCGGGCAATGTCCCTGGTGAGTGGAAAAATGGAAACGTCATGTCCCTACTCTTCAACAATTAAAACAAAGAATTGAACAAAGAGTGCTACTCTTCAACAACTTAAACAATTAGGAGACATTTCTTCTCAGAAAGAGTGGTCAGGCATTGGAACGGGTTGCCCAGGGAAGTGGTCAAGTCACCGTCCCTGGGGGTGTTCAAGGAAAGGTTGGACATGGTGCGTAGGGACATGGTTTAGTGGGTGACATTGGTGGTAGGGGGATGTTTTGACCAGATTGTCTTGGAGGTCTTTTCCAACTTTAATTTTTCTGTGATTCCCTCTCAGGTATGACCTCTGCATCACATCACTGAATGGTGCTCTATACACCATAGGAGGGGGAGCTTTTCGATTTGATGTGGAAACAGATGAATGGACTCATGTGGATGAGGAATGCTTGACCAAGAAGTTCTTCATGGGATGCAGCACTGTTAATGGACAAATTTATCTCCTTGGACAGAGAAAGGGGAACAGTGCCCTCCCCATTGTAGTCCTCTTTGATCCCTATGTTGATATGTGCCAGGTCATAGAGAACAAACTGCCTTGCCCCCTTCCTATTCGTGGCTGTGTCTCTGTGCGAAGGTTTGATACATGGGCATGAGTGATACCAGATCCAACATAATCATAAAGGAAAAGTCACGTGCTTTACAGATGATGGGAACTGCACTGTATCAAATTTGATTTGTGAAATTTTTAAAATTTTAAAAATAGATCTGTTTAATTCCTAGCTTTTCTGGTTTCTACTTGGCAAATATCTTGAAGCAAAAGCCAGCGAAACCTTTGCAACTACATGTGGTTTGCAGGTCGTTACTGGAAATAGTGGTCAGTGTTGCTAAGAGTACACAAATGCCTCAGTGTTGATGTTACAACATCAGATACAAAAAAAACATCAGATACAAAAAAAACAACCAACCAACGAAAAAAAAAATCACCTGTAAGAGTAAAGTAATAAACGTGTGTCAAGGGAATCTTCAGCAGACTGTATGGGCTCTTACTGCTGCAGGACGGATTTAAAAGAAAAACAACATTGCTGAAGTCAAGCCTTATCAGGTATCAGTGTCGTTTTAGCCTGAAATAAGCTTCCCAAGTTATGTTAGTATGGTGAAAATTACCTTTAGTCCAGCATAGAGAACACCACGGGAGGTTGGCCACTGGCTAACTGGGGCACTTAAAGTCCTGCTTCAGCCTCCTTATTCCGTTTTGCTCTACAGACCAAAAATAAAAGCACCATCTCTATCCTAAAGCACCGAAAGGAGCGTGCAAGGAGCATGACCTGCATATACCCTTAATTAAGGATTGCTTATGAAGAAGAGGGTTTGATGGGCAGGACTAAGGATTTAGGACTGCTGTAGGAAACAGCAGGACAGGGGCATGTTGGCTTCAGTTCCTTCTGCCTTTCTCTCACACATCTTTCCTGAGTTATTTATATTTTTCTTTGATGGGTCAGATCTGGGAGGTGGGCCATGGTTCTTAACGATAAAGTGTTCTAGGGACACCATCCTTCATTCCCCACCTCTTTGCAGTTCTCTAAAATTGTTTAATTTTTCTTAATGTTTGCGCAAAACATATCAGACCCCTTGGAAGCATATTCAAAGCCTGTGTAGAAAACGGCTTTAAAGACAGCATTTGTAGGTTTCTATATATTGTTTGTAGACAAATGTATATGATGATTTATTGGCCCTCTGTAGTTTTTGAGCCTTTGAATTATCAGTGATATCAGATCTCCAGCAGGTTTCAAAGATCTGCTGATTGACACAAGAGCTGATATTACTGATATTCCAAAAAATGATGATAAAAAAAATCTGCATCATGCAAAATCAAGGTAAAATGGGCTTGTTTAGGTGTAATAATTCATTTCTACATAAACTTTAAATCCAATGTTACACTGTAAATTCTGAACATGACGTCAGATACAATGTATTACAAAGTGAATAGTCATCCAAAACAGAGAAAACCCTTAAAATATCCCATTAATATGTTAGCATTGTAACATTGATTTTCAGATTTTAAAAATGAAACCTCAACAACATTAATACATCCCTATGGAAAGCTTCCATTTAGACTAGTAGAAAAGTGTGCCTTCAGAAGAATTTCAGTTGCTTTCAATTTTAGGACCATTTTCTCTAAGTACACATTCAGTTAGCAAAACCTTTTAGATGCATGAGCTATTTTGTATAATTCATACAGCAAACACAGCTTGTCTCACTTGGCCAGGCTTTATATGTGGAAACGGTCTATCCTTGCCCCAAAACCTGACAATTTTAGCCTATACAACTGGAAGCTTATTTGGCAGCTGAAGCAAGTGTTTCTTACATGCAACTTTTTTCATAAGGTGGCTAGCACTGACTGCCAGTATATTCTGAAATTGTGGTTCAGATAAATGTTCAGCAGTTGTAATTTATTACTTTACGAACCTTTTGGAAAGTTTTGAGATAACCACAGCTAAGTGTTATAACTTCAGCAGATTGTTTAACCCCTCTTAGCCTGTTTTTAGTGAGACTGTGGCTGATTGACCATTTTTTTCTGGATAGAGTAGTAGTAAAATGATGTTCCCAACAAGAGAGGTGAAGAAAACATCTCCTAAAGTTATTTGTTGCCTGGAAACTCTATGATGAAATTTTCTTTTGTCTAGATGTTGGATGATGCCTCAGCTATAATGCTGCAAAGGGTTCTGTGAGCCTGTCTGGCCTCTCCCTTGTGGTCCTGTTCAGCCTTCCTGCTTTTAGGAGTCTGTCTGGCTCTTGGCATTTTGCAACGAGACCCACGTTACTCTTTGCTCTTTGCCAGATCTTCTGCTTCACTCTTGTCGCTTTCCTCAGTGTCACTTCTTGCATCTTTTCTTTTCTGTAGGAGAGAAAGATGATTTAAACAGGCTGCAAAACCTATGTCTTGCTACATTAAAGGGGACTGGTCTTGCTTTCATTCAGAGCACTGGTATGTTAACCTGAGAGGCAAAATAAAAACAATAGCTGAGATCATATCCTTGAAACCAGTGTGGTAATTGTCCCTGAATTTGGGAGATCGACTTAAACTACCTGGAGTTGGTTATGTGTTTTCCTGACTTTTGAATATGGTTTTTTTTTTTTTTTTTTTTGGTGATCCTTATAATATTCTTGTAATGTGACCTTCTGAAAAAAACTTAGTGTTTATTCTACATATAGTTATTCTGCATATAAGCCTGTCTATTTTTTATCGTGGAAGCTCTGAAAGTCAATATATATTTGTTCAGTCTACTGCTGCCCTGTGGTGAGGTCAGTTGGTTATTTGGGAAGGAGATAGTCATGGCTACTTCTTGTGCACTGAAAACTGAATTTTAATGACATCCCATAAACAAAGGTATCTGTACAACTCTCAGCATGTGCCTGCAGAAGCTCTTGGGCTGTTTTTTTGGGTAGTCCCATTTCTCCCACCCCTTCCCTGCAGGCATGCAGGAGTCACTCTGGATCTCAGGGTTGCTCATGAGTAATGGTGGCACAGAGGAGAAAAAGATTTTTCATACCGCACCATGGAGGATGACACCGAAGACCATCTGTATGTACTTGGAGGGAGCACAGATGAAGGGATAATCGCAACAGTGGAGCGCATGGCTTTGGTGGACCCACAGTGGGAAAGCATGAGTCCTATGGTTCAGCCTGTGGAGAGAGGAGATGCAGTCAGTGTGGGGACCAGGATCTATGTGGTCTGTGGCCTGGATGAAAATGGACATGTCTATGGTGGAGTGCAAAGGCTGAACACAGAGACGGACAGCTGGGATGTCATCTCATTTTCCCCACTTCCAAGGTAAGAAATCTGGGACCTGATGAGGAGAGATGCTCGAGAGAGAAGGGCATTATTGTTCCCCTCTGCACCAATGAGACCACCTGGAACAGCGGCTAGTTTTGGGATTCCAGTACAAGAGAGATGCAAAGAACCTGGAAAGGAGTCAGTGGAGGGTTATAAGGTGGTAAATCCAGCGCAGAGGAGGATATACTGGAGAAATGTAGACTAAAGCCTGTCAGATTTATTTTTATTTATGTCAATTTCTACAAACATAAAGCAGCTCTGCTAGACGTTGAAGGAGTCAGAGAGATTCATGCTGTATTCCCCCATACCCGCAGGAGCTGCATGCAAAGCTACACACTGGGTTTTGACAGCAAGGATTGAGCCCACAGCCTCAGGTTAAAGCTAAATTATTTGAGCAAGAGAAACAATCCACAGACTGTGGAAAACAGCTTAAAGCCACCCATATCTGAAATATATAAAGCTTGAGCCAGAGCTTCCTGAAGCCAGTGGCATCCTTCGCTGCTTTGGCTGCCAGGAGATGACCGGTTCCCATCCCTGAGCTCTGGGGGATCCATGGAAAAGGGCTGATGCAGCCACAAGTGTGTAAGAGCCGAGCTCTCCGTTACATCCCAAGTAAGCAAACTGTCCCCGTCCTCCCTCCTTCGCCTGTGTCAGCACATGAGACAGGAGATGGATGTTCCCACAACACCCATTTCCAGTCTTTTTTCATGTCCGCAAGTAATTCCATTTCAATGGAAGACTACTGGAGTTGTCCACTGTCCATCAGTCTGGTGGTGGGGATTTATTGGCAAGATACGGAGCTATTTCTGTCCTAGCAGCTTGCAGCAAAGCAATCAGGAGTGTTTTTTTTCTCAGTTAGGTCTAAGTGGGTACGTAGCTGGCATCTCTTGGTAGCCTGGGGTGCTTTTCTGGCCCTGTGGGACCCATCTGTAGCTGGTGCTGCTCTGGTTATTTTGTCCAGACCCAGCACTGCAAACATTTTGCATGCTGGAGCAGGAATAAAGACACTTTCCAGCAAACATAATCCTGCATTATCTGCAGCGCCTCTGACTTAAAGTCTCCCCCTCTTAGTCTCTACTTCCTCCTCCACATCTTGAGAATTATCCAGGGGAGGAGGTGGCTCCTGGCTCCTCTGCAGCTGCCTGGTGGCTGCCTGGGACCCTCCTGAGCAGTGGGAGCACACACAGGACTTCACTGGTCACTAGCTGGCACTCTTGTCACCTCTTCATCGAATCCTGTGGCTAATGCTTTCTTAATTTGCTCATCTGTAAAGTAGTTAACATCCATCCACTGAATTATGGTTTAATTGTGCAAGCTTCCCCAATAATGCTGTTCGCTGACATGAGGCTTAGTATAAAATGTTTATTTCTTGCTTGCTGGTAATTGTGGTAATGATGCTTCGTAGTCGTAGGACAGCGGCTGTGCTTTTGAGCAGGAGTAGGAGCACTTCACATCTTTGCAACCTGAGTGAACACAAGCAGGTAGCGTTCCTGCTGTCACTGGAGATGGGGAGACTGGGGCAGGGGATAGCTAAGGCTAATGCTGTGTACTGTGGATACTGATTGTTTGGGAAGAGGTCTCGAGTCCCTAGACCTCTCGAGCCTCTGAGCAACCCCAAGTTCAGAAGAAAGAAAGCTGGAGCTGGGCTCTAGCAGGGAGCATAGCAATAGGACAAGGAGTAATGGCTTTGAACAGATGGAGAGGAGATTTAGGCTAGATGTGATGTGAGGAAGAAATCCTTCACTCAGAGCACAAAGCGCACATGGGTGTTAGGGCTGAAGATACACCTTGCTTCTGTTCTTTTCCATAAAGAATAGGAAGAAATTACATAAAAACCATTGTTAAAAATAAACCCAGGGCACAGGATGGGAGGTGGAGGGCAGCCCTTGTGGCCCAAGGGAGCCAGCCCCAGAAAAGGGGCCCTCAGCCCTCCCAACCCTCCTCCTTCTTTCATGTGAGGGCATCTCCCGGGCTGCTCCCAACACAGCCGCCTTTGGGCACGTATGGGCCACTCCATCACAGAGGCTTGCTGAGGTCACAGTGGCCACCGCTGCCCCACCTTTGCTGCGGGCCCTATAAAACAGCCCCCCTGCAGCTGGCCCACCACTCGCTCAGCGACTAGCTCTTCTGGCAGCCAGTGTAAGCGGCAGGAAGACGACTAGAAGCAGAAAGGCGAGAAGCGGCCCTCCTTGGTGTGCAAGGATAGCGATGCCATCCAAAGAAGCACCAAGAAGGAATGCAGCTCACAAGATGTGTCGTGGGTTCAGGGATGGCGCCAGCAGCACAAGAGACATCAGTGCTCAAGAGACCTCTGGTGCCCAGCCCTCAGGCCCACATAAGCGGTACCACAGGTACCGCAGTGACGCGGGGAACAGGCCACCCCCTCAAACACCCAGCAACAGGGGGCCTGGGCCTTCCCATAGGCGTAACGGTGGCATGGGGCAAAGTCAGGAACATCAGACAGAGAGCCGTGGGAGGCAGAGGCATGCCCATGGTACAGAACGGAGCGTGGGACCCAGGCATGGCAATAAAACAGACGGCAGCCTCAAACCCATGCGTGAAAATCAAACCAACAGTAGCATGGGTCCTGGGGGCGGAACTGGACGACCTCGTGGTTCAGCACCCTGGCCGGAAAACATTCCCAATGGAAGGCATCCCATCTGGGCAGTCCCAGGCAACGACTGGCTCATCCTTCTGCCAAGCACTGTGGAGCCCATGGAGACGAATCCACCAGAAGATGTGGAAGAACAAATGGAAGTGGATCCACCTCCACCAGAACAGACGTGGGACTACCGCAGCATGTTGTTGCTCTCTTCCATCCGAGAGCACTAACAGCGGCGCAGGAGTGCCCGCCCTGCTCCCTACTCGTTGCTCAGGCTCCGTCCCAAGCATTAGCTTGGAGCCACCAAATACTGCAGACATCCCGCAGGCTTACCTGCAAGATGTCCTGGCAATAAACAACTCTTGCCAATTCTCAGGGGTTGTGTGAGTGCTTCTTTCCCATCCCCCAGCCCTTGTGCGAGAGGTGGCATCCCTTCTGCGCAGAGCCTTGAAGAAGAGCACAAGAGGACCCAGCTTCCTTTGGGCTGCTGCTCCGGGGTGACAGGAGGAGTCCCCGAGGGCCACCATGCACCTTTAACATTTGTGAAAATAGACTGAGGGGTGAAAATAGTAGTGTGTGAGCGATTATAGGTGGCTAATTTCTTATATTAGGAGTGAGTTTCTGTATCTGAGTAATTGGTAATGACCGACGTGGAGAAGGCTGAGGTACTCAACTTCTTTGCCTCCATCTGCACTGGTAGATGGGCTTCCCAAGTCTTTCATTTCCCTGAACCCATAGATGGAGGCTGGGGGATCAAAGTCCCACCCACTGTAAGTGAATAGCAGGTTCAACACCACCTGATGAATCTAAACAGGTGCAAGTCTATGGGACCTGATGACATGAATCTCAGGGTCCTGAGGGAACTGGCTGATGGAGTCGCCAAGCCTCTCTCCATCTGAGTTGAAAAGTCCTGGTATTCGGGCAATGTCCCTGGTGAGTGGAAAAATGGAAACGTCATGTCCCTACTCTTCAACAATTAAAACAAAGAATTGAACAAAGAGTGCTACTCTTCAACAACTTAAACAATTAGGAGACATTTCTTCTCAGAAAGAGTGGTCAGGCATTGGAACGGGTTGCCCAGGGAAGTGGTCAAGTCACCGTCCCTGGGGGTGTTCAAGGAAAGGTTGGACATGGTGCGTAGGGACATGGTTTAGTGGGTGACATTGGTGGTAGGGGGATGTTTTGACCAGATTGTCTTGGAGGTCTTTTCCAACTTTAATTTTTCTGTGATTCCCTCTCAGGTATGACCTCTGCATCACATCACTGAATGGTGCTCTATACACCATAGGAGGGGGAGCTTTTCGATTTGATGTGGAAACAGATGAATGGACTCATGTGGATGAGGAATGCTTGACCAAGAAGTTCTTCATGGGATGCAGCACTGTTAATGGACAAATTTATCTCCTTGGACAGAGAAAGGGGAACAGTGCCCTCCCCATTGTAGTCCTCTTTGATCCCTATGTTGATATGTGCCAGGTCATAGAGAACAAACTGCCTTGCCCCCTTCCTATTCGTGGCTGTGTCTCTGTGCGAAGGTTTGATACATGGGCATGAGTGATACCAGATCCAACATAATCATAAAGGAAAAGTCACGTGCTTTACAGATGATGGGAACTGCACTGTATCAAATTTGATTTGTGAAATTTTTAAAATTTTAAAAATAGATCTGTTTAATTCCTAGCTTTTCTGGTTTCTACTTGGCAAATATCTTGAAGCAAAAGCCAGCGAAACCTTTGCAACTACATGTGGTTTGCAGGTCGTTACTGGAAATAGTGGTCAGTGTTGCTAAGAGTACACAAATGCCTCAGTGTTGATGTTACAACATCAGATACAAAAAAAACATCAGATACAAAAAAAACAACCAACCAACGAAAAAAAAAATCACCTGTAAGAGTAAAGTAATAAACGTGTGTCAAGGGAATCTTCAGCAGACTGTATGGGCTCTTACTGCTGCAGGACGGATTTAAAAGAAAAACAACATTGCTGAAGTCAAGCCTTATCAGGTATCAGTGTCGTTTTAGCCTGAAATAAGCTTCCCAAGTTATGTTAGTATGGTGAAAATTACCTTTAGTCCAGCATAGAGAACACCACGGGAGGTTGGCCACTGGCTAACTGGGGCACTTAAAGTCCTGCTTCAGCCTCCTTATTCCGTTTTGCTCTACAGACCAAAAATAAAAGCACCATCTCTATCCTAAAGCACCGAAAGGAGCGTGCAAGGAGCATGACCTGCATATACCCTTAATTAAGGATTGCTTATGAAGAAGAGGGTTTGATGGGCAGGACTAAGGATTTAGGACTGCTGTAGGAAACAGCAGGACAGGGGCATGTTGGCTTCAGTTCCTTCTGCCTTTCTCTCACACATCTTTCCTGAGTTATTTATATTTTTCTTTGATGGGTCAGATCTGGGAGGTGGGCCATGGTTCTTAACGATAAAGTGTTCTAGGGACACCATCCTTCATTCCCCACCTCTTTGCAGTTCTCTAAAATTGTTTAATTTTTCTTAATGTTTGCGCAAAACATATCAGACCCCTTGGAAGCATATTCAAAGCCTGTGTAGAAAACGGCTTTAAAGACAGCATTTGTAGGTTTCTATATATTGTTTGTAGACAAATGTATATGATGATTTATTGGCCCTCTGTAGTTTTTGAGCCTTTGAATTATCAGTGATATCAGATCTCCAGCAGGTTTCAAAGATCTGCTGATTGACACAAGAGCTGATATTACTGATATTCCAAAAAATGATGATAAAAAAAATCTGCATCATGCAAAATCAAGGTAAAATGGGCTTGTTTAGGTGTAATAATTCATTTCTACATAAACTTTAAATCCAATGTTACACTGTAAATTCTGAACATGACGTCAGATACAATGTATTACAAAGTGAATAGTCATCCAAAACAGAGAAAACCCTTAAAATATCCCATTAATATGTTAGCATTGTAACATTGATTTTCAGATTTTAAAAATGAAACCTCAACAACATTAATACATCCCTATGGAAAGCTTCCATTTAGACTAGTAGAAAAGTGTGCCTTCAGAAGAATTTCAGTTGCTTTCAATTTTAGGACCATTTTCTCTAAGTACACATTCAGTTAGCAAAACCTTTTAGATGCATGAGCTATTTTGTATAATTCATACAGCAAACACAGCTTGTCTCACTTGGCCAGGCTTTATATGTGGAAACGGTCTATCCTTGCCCCAAAACCTGACAATTTTAGCCTATACAACTGGAAGCTTATTTGGCAGCTGAAGCAAGTGTTTCTTACATGCAACTTTTTTCATAAGGTGGCTAGCACTGACTGCCAGTATATTCTGAAATTGTGGTTCAGATAAATGTTCAGCAGTTGTAATTTATTACTTTACGAACCTTTTGGAAAGTTTTGAGATAACCACAGCTAAGTGTTATAACTTCAGCAGATTGTTTAACCCCTCTTAGCCTGTTTTTAGTGAGACTGTGGCTGATTGACCATTTTTTTCTGGATAGAGTAGTAGTAAAATGATGTTCCCAACAAGAGAGGTGAAGAAAACATCTCCTAAAGTTATTTGTTGCCTGGAAACTCTATGATGAAATTTTCTTTTGTCTAGATGTTGGATGATGCCTCAGCTATAATGCTGCAAAGGGTTCTGTGAGCCTGTCTGGCCTCTCCCTTGTGGTCCTGTTCAGCCTTCCTGCTTTTAGGAGTCTGTCTGGCTCTTGGCATTTTGCAACGAGACCCACGTTACTCTTTGCTCTTTGCCAGATCTTCTGCTTCACTCTTGTCGCTTTCCTCAGTGTCACTTCTTGCATCTTTTCTTTTCTGTAGGAGAGAAAGATGATTTAAACAGGCTGCAAAACCTATGTCTTGCTACATTAAAGGGGACTGGTCTTGCTTTCATTCAGAGCACTGGTATGTTAACCTGAGAGGCAAAATAAAAACAATAGCTGAGATCATATCCTTGAAACCAGTGTGGTAATTGTCCCTGAATTTGGGAGATCGACTTAAACTACCTGGAGTTGGTTATGTGTTTTCCTGACTTTTGAATATGGTTTTTTTTTTTTTTTTTTTTGGTGATCCTTATAATATTCTTGTAATGTGACCTTCTGAAAAAAACTTAGTGTTTATTCTACATATAGTTATTCTGCATATAAGCCTGTCTATTTTTTATCGTGGAAGCTCTGAAAGTCAATATATATTTGTTCAGTCTACTGCTGCCCTGTGGTGAGGTCAGTTGGTTATTTGGGAAGGAGATAGTCATGGCTACTTCTTGTGCACTGAAAACTGAATTTTAATGACATCCCATAAACAAAGGTATCTGTACAACTCTCAGCATGTGCCTGCAGAAGCTCTTGGGCTGTTTTTTTGGGTAGTCCCATTTCTCCCACCCCTTCCCTGCAGGCATGCAGGAGTCACTCTGGATCTCAGGGTTGCTCATGAGTAATGGTGGCACAGAGGAGAAAAAGATTTTTCATACCGCACCATGGAGGATGACACCGAAGACCATCTGTATGTACTTGGAGGGAGCACAGATGAAGGGATAATCGCAACAGTGGAGCGCATGGCTTTGGTGGACCCACAGTGGGAAAGCATGAGTCCTATGGTTCAGCCTGTGGAGAGAGGAGATGCAGTCAGTGTGGGGACCAGGATCTATGTGGTCTGTGGCCTGGATGAAAATGGACATGTCTATGGTGGAGTGCAAAGGCTGAACACAGAGACGGACAGCTGGGATGTCATCTCATTTTCCCCACTTCCAAGGTAAGAAATCTGGGACCTGATGAGGAGAGATGCTCGAGAGAGAAGGGCATTATTGTTCCCCTCTGCACCAATGAGACCACCTGGAACAGCGGCTAGTTTTGGGATTCCAGTACAAGAGAGATGCAAAGAACCTGGAAAGGAGTCAGTGGAGGGTTATAAGGTGGTAAATCCAGCGCAGAGGAGGATATACTGGAGAAATGTAGACTAAAGCCTGTCAGATTTATTTTTATTTATGTCAATTTCTACAAACATAAAGCAGCTCTGCTAGACGTTGAAGGAGTCAGAGAGATTCATGCTGTATTCCCCCATACCCGCAGGAGCTGCATGCAAAGCTACACACTGGGTTTTGACAGCAAGGATTGAGCCCACAGCCTCAGGTTAAAGCTAAATTATTTGAGCAAGAGAAACAATCCACAGACTGTGGAAAACAGCTTAAAGCCACCCATATCTGAAATATATAAAGCTTGAGCCAGAGCTTCCTGAAGCCAGTGGCATCCTTCGCTGCTTTGGCTGCCAGGAGATGACCGGTTCCCATCCCTGAGCTCTGGGGGATCCATGGAAAAGGGCTGATGCAGCCACAAGTGTGTAAGAGCCGAGCTCTCCGTTACATCCCAAGTAAGCAAACTGTCCCCGTCCTCCCTCCTTCGCCTGTGTCAGCACATGAGACAGGAGATGGATGTTCCCACAACACCCATTTCCAGTCTTTTTTCATGTCCGCAAGTAATTCCATTTCAATGGAAGACTACTGGAGTTGTCCACTGTCCATCAGTCTGGTGGTGGGGATTTATTGGCAAGATACGGAGCTATTTCTGTCCTAGCAGCTTGCAGCAAAGCAATCAGGAGTGTTTTTTTTCTCAGTTAGGTCTAAGTGGGTACGTAGCTGGCATCTCTTGGTAGCCTGGGGTGCTTTTCTGGCCCTGTGGGACCCATCTGTAGCTGGTGCTGCTCTGGTTATTTTGTCCAGACCCAGCACTGCAAACATTTTGCATGCTGGAGCAGGAATAAAGACACTTTCCAGCAAACATAATCCTGCATTATCTGCAGCGCCTCTGACTTAAAGTCTCCCCCTCTTAGTCTCTACTTCCTCCTCCACATCTTGAGAATTATCCAGGGGAGGAGGTGGCTCCTGGCTCCTCTGCAGCTGCCTGGTGGCTGCCTGGGACCCTCCTGAGCAGTGGGAGCACACACAGGACTTCACTGGTCACTAGCTGGCACTCTTGTCACCTCTTCATCGAATCCTGTGGCTAATGCTTTCTTAATTTGCTCATCTGTAAAGTAGTTAACATCCATCCACTGAATTATGGTTTAATTGTGCAAGCTTCCCCAATAATGCTGTTCGCTGACATGAGGCTTAGTATAAAATGTTTATTTCTTGCTTGCTGGTAATTGTGGTAATGATGCTTCGTAGTCGTAGGACAGCGGCTGTGCTTTTGAGCAGGAGTAGGAGCACTTCACATCTTTGCAACCTGAGTGAACACAAGCAGGTAGCGTTCCTGCTGTCACTGGAGATGGGGAGACTGGGGCAGGGGATAGCTAAGGCTAATGCTGTGTACTGTGGATACTGATTGTTTGGGAAGAGGTCTCGAGTCCCTAGACCTCTCGAGCCTCTGAGCAACCCCAAGTTCAGAAGAAAGAAAGCTGGAGCTGGGCTCTAGCAGGGAGCATAGCAATAGGACAAGGAGTAATGGCTTTGAACAGATGGAGAGGAGATTTAGGCTAGATGTGATGTGAGGAAGAAATCCTTCACTCAGAGCACAAAGCGCACATGGGTGTTAGGGCTGAAGATACACCTTGCTTCTGTTCTTTTCCATAAAGAATAGGAAGAAATTACATAAAAACCATTGTTAAAAATAAACCCAGGGCACAGGATGGGAGGTGGAGGGCAGCCCTTGTGGCCCAAGGGAGCCAGCCCCAGAAAAGGGGCCCTCAGCCCTCCCAACCCTCCTCCTTCTTTCATGTGAGGGCATCTCCCGGGCTGCTCCCAACACAGCCGCCTTTGGGCACGTATGGGCCACTCCATCACAGAGGCTTGCTGAGGTCACAGTGGCCACCGCTGCCCCACCTTTGCTGCGGGCCCTATAAAACAGCCCCCCTGCAGCTGGCCCACCACTCGCTCAGCGACTAGCTCTTCTGGCAGCCAGTGTAAGCGGCAGGAAGACGACTAGAAGCAGAAAGGCGAGAAGCGGCCCTCCTTGGTGTGCAAGGATAGCGATGCCATCCAAAGAAGCACCAAGAAGGAATGCAGCTCACAAGATGTGTCGTGGGTTCAGGGATGGCGCCAGCAGCACAAGAGACATCAGTGCTCAAGAGACCTCTGGTGCCCAGCCCTCAGGCACACATAAGCGGTACCACAGGTACCGCAGTGACGCGGGGAACAGGCCACCCCCTCAAACACCCAGCAACAGGGGGCCTGGGCCTTCCCATAGGCGTAACGGTGGCATGGGGCAAAGTCAGGAACATCAGACAGAGAGCCGTGGGAGGCAGAGGCATGCCCATGGTACAGAACGGAGCGTGGGACCCAGGCATGGCAATAAAACAGACGGCAGCCTCAAACCCATGCGTGAAAATCAAACCAACAGTAGCATGGGTCCTGGGGGCGGAACTGGACGACCTCGTGGTTCAGCACCCTGGCCGGAAAACATTCCCAATGGAAGGCATCCCATCTGGGCAGTCCCAGGCAACGACTGGCTCATCCTTCTGCCAAGCACTGTGGAGCCCATGGAGACGAATCCACCAGAAGATGTGGAAGAACAAATGGAAGTGGATCCACCTCCACCAGAACAGACGTGGGACTACCGCAGCATGTTGTTGCTCTCTTCCATCCGAGAGCACTAACAGCGGCGCAGGAGTGCCCGCCCTGCTCCCTACTCGTTGCTCAGGCTCCGTCCCAAGCATTAGCTTGGAGCCACCAAATACTGCAGACATCCCGCAGGCTTACCTGCAAGATGTCCTGGCAATAAACAACTCTTGCCAATTCTCAGGGGTTGTGTGAGTGCTTCTTTCCCATCCCCCAGCCCTTGTGCGAGAGGTGGCATCCCTTCTGCGCAGAGCCTTGAAGAAGAGCACAAGAGGACCCAGCTTCCTTTGGGCTGCTGCTCCGGGGTGACAGGAGGAGTCCCCGAGGGCCACCATGCACCTTTAACATTTGTGAAAATAGACTGAGGGGTGAAAATAGTAGTGTGTGAGCGATTATAGGTGGCTAATTTCTTATATTAGGAGTGAGTTTCTGTATCTGAGTAATTGGTAATGACCGACGTGGAGAAGGCTGAGGTACTCAACTTCTTTGCCTCCATCTGCACTGGTAGATGGGCTTCCCAAGTCTTTCATTTCCCTGAACCCATAGATGGAGGCTGGGGGATCAAAGTCCCACCCACTGTAAGTGAATAGCAGGTTCAACACCACCTGATGAATCTAAACAGGTGCAAGTCTATGGGACCTGATGACATGAATCTCAGGGTCCTGAGGGAACTGGCTGATGGAGTCGCCAAGCCTCTCTCCATCTGAGTTGAAAAGTCCTGGTATTCGGGCAATGTCCCTGGTGAGTGGAAAAATGGAAACGTCATGTCCCTACTCTTCAACAATTAAAACAAAGAATTGAACAAAGAGTGCTACTCTTCAACAACTTAAACAATTAGGAGACATTTCTTCTCAGAAAGAGTGGTCAGGCATTGGAACGGGTTGCCCAGGGAAGTGGTCAAGTCACCGTCCCTGGGGGTGTTCAAGGAAAGGTTGGACATGGTGCGTAGGGACATGGTTTAGTGGGTGACATTGGTGGTAGGGGGATGTTTTGACCAGATTGTCTTGGAGGTCTTTTCCAACTTTAATTTTTCTGTGATTCCCTCTCAGGTATGACCTCTGCATCACATCACTGAATGGTGCTCTATACACCATAGGAGGGGGAGCTTTTCGATTTGATGTGGAAACAGATGAATGGACTCATGTGGATGAGGAATGCTTGACCAAGAAGTTCTTCATGGGATGCAGCACTGTTAATGGACAAATTTATCTCCTTGGACAGAGAAAGGGGAACAGTGCCCTCCCCATTGTAGTCCTCTTTGATCCCTATGTTGATATGTGCCAGGTCATAGAGAACAAACTGCCTTGCCCCCTTCCTATTCGTGGCTGTGTCTCTGTGCGAAGGTTTGATACATGGGCATGAGTGATACCAGATCCAACATAATCATAAAGGAAAAGTCACGTGCTTTACAGATGATGGGAACTGCACTGTATCAAATTTGATTTGTGAAATTTTTAAAATTTTAAAAATAGATCTGTTTAATTCCTAGCTTTTCTGGTTTCTACTTGGCAAATATCTTGAAGCAAAAGCCAGCGAAACCTTTGCAACTACATGTGGTTTGCAGGTCGTTACTGGAAATAGTGGTCAGTGTTGCTAAGAGTACACAAATGCCTCAGTGTTGATGTTACAACATCAGATACAAAAAAAACATCAGATACAAAAAAAACAACCAACCAACGAAAAAAAAAATCACCTGTAAGAGTAAAGTAATAAACGTGTGTCAAGGGAATCTTCAGCAGACTGTATGGGCTCTTACTGCTGCAGGACGGATTTAAAAGAAAAACAACATTGCTGAAGTCAAGCCTTATCAGGTATCAGTGTCGTTTTAGCCTGAAATAAGCTTCCCAAGTTATGTTAGTATGGTGAAAATTACCTTTAGTCCAGCATAGAGAACACCACGGGAGGTTGGCCACTGGCTAACTGGGGCACTTAAAGTCCTGCTTCAGCCTCCTTATTCCGTTTTGCTCTACAGACCAAAAATAAAAGCACCATCTCTATCCTAAAGCACCGAAAGGAGCGTGCAAGGAGCATGACCTGCATATACCCTTAATTAAGGATTGCTTATGAAGAAGAGGGTTTGATGGGCAGGACTAAGGATTTAGGACTGCTGTAGGAAACAGCAGGACAGGGGCATGTTGGCTTCAGTTCCTTCTGCCTTTCTCTCACACATCTTTCCTGAGTTATTTATATTTTTCTTTGATGGGTCAGATCTGGGAGGTGGGCCATGGTTCTTAACGATAAAGTGTTCTAGGGACACCATCCTTCATTCCCCACCTCTTTGCAGTTCTCTAAAATT
The DNA here is from genome assembly GCF_040182565.1 of Anser cygnoides. Classification (NCBI taxonomy): domain Eukaryota; kingdom Metazoa; phylum Chordata; class Aves; order Anseriformes; family Anatidae; genus Anser; species Anser cygnoides. The sequence continues at coordinate 3,937,182 of NC_089899.1, read as the reverse complement.
GTTTAATTTTTCTTAATGTTTGCGCAAAACATATCAGACCCCTTGGAAGCATATTCAAAGCCTGTGTAGAAAACGGCTTTAAAGACAGCATTTGTAGGTTTCTATATATTGTTTGTAGACAAATGTATATGATGATTTATTGGCCCTCTGTAGTTTTTGAGCCTTTGAATTATCAGTGATATCAGATCTCCAGCAGGTTTCAAAGATCTGCTGATTGACACAAGAGCTGATATTACTGATATTCCAAAAAATGATGATAAAAAAAATCTGCATCATGCAAAATCAAGGTAAAATGGGCTTGTTTAGGTGTAATAATTCATTTCTACATAAACTTTAAATCCAATGTTATACTGTAAATTCTGAACATGACGTCAGATACAATGTATTACAAAGTGAATAGTCATCCAAAACAGAGAAAACCCTTAAAATATCCCATTCATATGTTAGCATTGTAACATTGATTTTCAGATTTTAAAAATGAAACCTCAACAACATTAATACATCCCTATGGAAAGCTTCCATTTAGACTAGTAGAAAAGTGTGCCTTCAGAAGAATTTCAGTTGCTTTCAATTTTAGGACCATTTTCTCTAAGTACACATTCAGTTAGCAAAACCTTTTAGATGCATGAGCTATTTTGTATAATTCATACAGCAAACACAGCTTGTCTCACTTGGCCAGGCTTTATATGTGGAAACGGTCTATCCTTGCCCCAAAACCTGACAATTTTAGCCTATACAACTGGAAGCTTATTTGGCAGCTGAAGCAAGTGTTTCTTACATGCAACTTTTTTCATAAGGTGGCTAGCACTGACTGCCAGTATATTCTGAAATTGTGGTTCAGATAAATGTTCAGCAGTTGTAATTTATTACTTTACGAACCTTTTGGAAAGTTTTGAGATAACCACAGCTAAGTGTTATAACTTCAGCAGATTGTTTAACCCCTCTTAGCCTGTTTTTAGTGAGACTGTGGCTGATTGACCATTTTTTTCTGGATAGAGTAGTAGTAAAATGATGTTCCCAACAAGAGAGGTGAAGAAAACATCTCCTAAAGTTATTTGTTGCCTGGAAACTCTATGATGAAATTTTCTTTTGTCTAGATGTTGGATGATGCCTCAGCTATAATGCTGCAAAGGGTTCTGTGAGCCTGTCTGGCCTCTCCCTTGTGGTCCTGTTCAGCCTTCCTGCTTTTAGGAGTCTGTCTGGCTCTTGGCATTTTGCAACGAGACCCACGTTACTCTTTGCTCTTTGCCAGATCTTCTGCTTCACTCTTGTCGCTTTCCTCAGTGTCACTTCTTGCATCTTTTCTTTTCTGTAGGAGAGAAAGATGATTTAAACAGGCTGCAAAACCTATGTCTTGCTACATTAAAGGGGACTGGTCTTGCTTTCATTCAGAGCACTGGTATGTTAACCTGAGAGGCAAAATAAAAACAATAGCTGAGATCATATCCTTGAAACCAGTGTGGTAATTGTCCCTGAATTTGGGAGATCGACTTAAACTACCTGGAGTTGGTTATGTGTTTTCCTGACTTTTGAATATGGTTTTTTTTTTTTTTTTTTTTTGGTGATCCTTATAATATTCTTGTAATGTGACCTTCTGAAAAAAACTTAGTGTTTATTCTACATATAGTTATTCTGCATATAAGCCTGTCTATTTTTTATCGTGGAAGCTCTGAAAGTCAATATATATTTGTTCAGTCTACTGCTGCCCTGTGGTGAGGTCAGTTGGTTATTTGGGAAGGAGATAGTCATGGCTACTTCTTGTGCACTGAAAACTGAATTTTAATGACATCCCATAAACAAAGGTATCTGTACAACTCTCAGCATGTGCCTGCAGAAGCTCTTGGGCTGTTTTTTTGGGTAGTCCCATTTCTCCCACCCCTTCCCTGCAGGCATGCAGGAGTCACTCTGGATCTCAGGGTTGCTCATGAGTAATGGTGGCACAGAGGAGAAAAAGATTTTTCATACCGCACCATGGAGGATGACACCGAAGACCATCTGTATGTACTTGGAGGGAGCACAGATGAAGGGATAATCGCAACAGTGGAGCGCATGGCTTTGGTGGACCCACAGTGGGAAAGCATGAGTCCTATGGTTCAGCCTGTGGAGAGAGGAGATGCAGTCAGTGTGGGGACCAGGATCTATGTGGTCTGTGGCCTGGATGAAAATGGACATGTCTATGGTGGAGTGCAAAGGCTGAACACAGAGACGGACAGCTGGGATGTCATCTCATTTTCCCCACTTCCAAGGTAAGAAATCTGGGACCTGATGAGGAGAGATGCTCGAGAGAGAAGGGCATTATTGTTCCCCTCTGCACCAATGAGACCACCTGGAACAGCGGCTAGTTTTGGGATTCCAGTACAAGAGAGATGCAAAGAACCTGGAAAGGAGTCAGTGGAGGGTTATAAGGTGGTAAATCCAGCGCAGAGGAGGATATACTGGAGAAATGTAGACTAAAGCCTGTCAGATTTATTTTTATTTATGTCAATTTCTACAAACATAAAGCAGCTCTGCTAGACGTTGAAGGAGTCAGAGAGATTCATGCTGTATTCCCCCATACCCGCAGGAGCTGCATGCAAAGCTACACACTGGGTTTTGACAGCAAGGATTGAGCCCACAGCCTCAGGTTAAAGCTAAATTATTTGAGCAAGAGAAACAATCCACAGACTGTGGAAAACAGCTTAAAGCCACCCATATCTGAAATATATAAAGCTTGAGCCAGAGCTTCCTGAAGCCAGTGGCATCCTTCGCTGCTTTGGCTGCCAGGAGATGACCGGTTCCCATCCCTGAGCTCTGGGGGATCCATGGAAAAGGGCTGATGCAGCCACAAGTGTGTAAGAGCCGAGCTCTCCGTTACATCCCAAGTAAGCAAACTGTCCCCGTCCTCCCTCCTTCGCCTGTGTCAGCACATGAGACAGGAGATGGATGTTCCCACAACACCCATTTCCAGTCTTTTTTCATGTCCGCAAGTAATTCCATTTCAATGGAAGACTGCTGGAGTTGTCCACTGTCCATCAGTCTGGTGGTGGGGATTTATTGGCAAGATACGGAGCTATTTCTGTCCTAGCAGCTTGCAGCAAAGCAATCAGGAGTGTTTTTTTTCTCAGTTAGGTCTAAGTGGGTACGTAGCTGGCATCTCTTGGTAGCCTGGGGTGCTTTTCTGGCCCTGTGGGACCCATCTGTAGCTGGTGCTGCTCTGGTTATTTTGTCCAGACCCAGCACTGCAAACATTTTGCATGCTGGAGCAGGAATAAAGACACTTTCCAGCAAACATAATCCTGCATTATCTGCAGCGCCTCTGACTTAAAGTCTCCCCCTCTTAGTCTCTACTTCCTCCTCCACATCTTGAGAATTATCCAGGGGAGGAGGTGGCTCCTGGCTCCTCTGCAGCTGCCTGGTGGCTGCCTGGGACCCTCCTGAGCAGTGGGAGCACACACAGGACTTCACTGGTCACTAGCTGGCACTCTTGTCACCTCTTCATCGAATCCTGTGGCTAATGCTTTCTTAATTTGCTCATCTGTAAAGTAGTTAACATCCATCCACTGAATTATGGTTTAATTGTGCAAGCTTCCCCAATAATGCTGTTCGCTGACATGAGGCTTAGTATAAAATGTTGATTTCTTGCTTGCTGGTAATTGTGGTAATGATGCTTCGTAGTCGTAGGACAGCGGCTGTGCTTTTGAGCAGGAGTAGGAGCACTTCACATCTTTGCAACCTGAGTGAACACAAGCAGGTAGCGTTCCTGCTGTCACTGGAGATGGGGAGACTGGGGCAGGGGATAGCTAAGGCTAATGCTGTGTACTGTGGATACTGATTGTTTGGGAAGAGGTCTCGAGTCCCTAGACCTCTCGAGCCTCTGAGCAACCCCAAGTTCAGAAGAAAGAAAGCTGGAGCTGGGCTCTAGCAGGGAGCGTAGCAATAGGACAAGGAGTAATGGCTTTGAACAGATGGAGAGGAGATTTAGGCTAGATGTGATGTGAGGAAGAAATCCTTCACTCAGAGCACAAAGCGCACATGGGTGTTAGGGCTGAAGATACACCTTGCTTCTGTTCTTTTCCATAAAGAATAGGAAGAAATTACATAAAAACCATTGTTAAAAATAAACCCAGGGCACAGGATGGGAGGTGGAGGGCAGCCCTTGTGGCCCAAGGGAGCCAGCCCCAGAAAAGGGGCCCTCAGCCCTCCCAACCCTCCTCCTTCTTTCATGTGAGGGCATCTCCCGGGCTGCTCCCAACACAGCCGCCTTTGGGCACGTATGGGCCACTCCATCACAGAGGCTTGCTGAGGTCACAGTGGCCACCGCTGCCCCACCTTTGCTGCGGGCCCTATAAAACAGCCCCCCTGCAGCTGGCCCACCACTCGCTCAGCGACTAGCTCTTCTGGCAGCCAGTGTAAGCGGCAGGAAGACGACTAGAAGCAGAAAGGCGAGAAGCGGCCCTCCTTGGTGTGCAAGGATAGCGATGCCATCCAAAGAAGCACCAAGAAGGAATGCAGCTCACAAGATGTGTCGTGGGTTCAGGGATGGCGCCAGCAGCACAAGAGACATCAGTGCTCAAGAGACCTCTGGTGCCCAGCCCTCAGGCACACATAAGCGGTACCACAGGTACCGCAGTGACGCGGGGAACAGGCCACCCCCTCAAACACCCAGCAACAGGGGGCCTGGGCCTTCCCATAGGCGTAACGGTGGCATGGGGCAAAGTCAGGAACATCAGACAGAGAGCCGTGGGAGGCAGAGGCATGCCCATGGTACAGAACGGAGCGTGGGACCCAGGCATGGCAATAAAACAGACGGCAGCCTCAAACCCATGCGTGAAAATCAAACCAACAGTAGCATGGGTCCTGGGGGCGGAACTGGACGACCTCGTGGTTCAGCACCCTGGCCGGAAAACATTCCCAATGGAAGGCATCCCATCTGGGCAGTCCCAGGCAACGACTGGCTCATCCTTCTGCCAAGCACTGTGGAGCCCATGGAGACGAATCCACCAGAAGATGTGGAAGAACAAATGGAAGTGGATCCACCTCCACCAGAACAGACGTGGGACTACCGCAGCATGTTGTTGCTCTCTTCCATCCGAGAGCACTAACAGCGGCGCAGGAGTGCCCGCCCTGCTCCCTACTCGTTGCTCAGGCTCCGTCCCAAGCATTAGCTTGGAGCCACCAAATACTGCAGACATCCCGCAGGCTTACCTGCAAGATGTCCTGGCAATAAACAACTCTTGCCAATTCTCAGGGGTTGTGTGAGTGCTTCTTTCCCATCCCCCAGCCCTTGTGCGAGAGGTGGCATCCCTTCTGCGCAGAGCCTTGAAGAAGAGCACAAGAGGACCCAGCTTCCTTTGGGCTGCTGCTCCGGGGTGACAGGAGGAGTCCCCGAGGGCCACCATGCACCTTTAACATTTGTGAAAATAGACTGAGGGGTGAAAATAGTAGTGTGTGAGCGATTATAGGTGGCTAATTTCTTATATTAGGAGTGAGTTTCTGTATCTGAGTAATTGGTAATGACCGACGTGGAGAAGGCTGAGGTACTCAACTTCTTTGCCTCCATCTGCACTGGTAGATGGGCTTCCCAAGTCTTTCATTTCCCTGAACCCATAGATGGAGGCTGGGGGATCAAAGTCCCACCCACTGTAAGTGAATAGCAGGTTCAACACCACCTGATGAATCTAAACAGGTGCAAGTCTATGGGACCTGATGACATGAATCTCAGGGTCCTGAGGGAACTGGCTGATGGAGTCGCCAAGCCTCTCTCCATCTGAGTTGAAAAGTCCTGGTATTCGGGCAATGTCCCTGGTGAGTGGAAAAATGGAAACGTCATGTCCCTACTCTTCAACAATTAAAACAAAGAATTGAACAAAGAGTGCTACTCTTCAACAACTTAAACAATTAGGAGACATTTCTTCTCAGAAAGAGTGGTCAGGCATTGGAACGGGTTGCCCAGGGAAGTGGTCAAGTCACCGTCCCTGGGGGTGTTCAAGGAAAGGTTGGACATGGTGCGTAGGGACATGGTTTAGTGGGTGACATTGGTGGTAGGGGGATGTTTTGACCAGATTGTCTTGGAGGTCTTTTCCAACTTTAATTTTTCTGTGATTCCCTCTCAGGTATGACCTCTGCATCACATCACTGAATGGTGCTCTATACACCATAGGAGGGGGAGCTTTTCGATTTGATGTGGAAACAGATGAATGGACTCATGTGGATGAGGAATGCTTGACCAAGAAGTTCTTCATGGGATGCAGCACTGTTAATGGACAAATTTATCTCCTTGGACAGAGAAAGGGGAACAGTGCCCTCCCCATTGTAGTCCTCTTTGATCCCTATGTTGATATGTGCCAGGTCATAGAGAACAAACTGCCTTGCCCCCTTCCTATTCGTGGCTGTGTCTCTGTGCGAAGGTTTGATACATGGGCATGAGTGATACCAGATCCAACATAATCATAAAGGAAAAGTCACGTGCTTTACAGATGATGGGAACTGCACTGTATCAAATTTGATTTGTGAAATTTTTAAAATTTTAAAAATAGATCTGTTTAATTCCTAGCTTTTCTGGTTTCTACTTGGCAAATATCTTGAAGCAAAAGCCAGCGAAACCTTTGCAACTACATGTGGTTTGCAGGTCGTTACTGGAAATAGTGGTCAGTGTTGCTAAGAGTACACAAATGCCTCAGTGTTGATGTTACAACATCAGATACAAAAAAAACATCAGATACAAAAAAAACAACCAACCAACGAAAAAAAAAATCACCTGTAAGAGTAAAGTAATAAACGTGTGTCAAGGGAATCTTCAGCAGACTGTATGGGCTCTTACTGCTGCAGGACGGATTTAAAAGAAAAACAACATTGCTGAAGTCAAGCCTTATCAGGTATCAGTGTCGTTTTAGCCTGAAATAAGCTTCCCAAGTTATGTTAGTATGGTGAAAATTACCTTTAGTCCAGCATAGAGAACACCACGGGAGGTTGGCCACTGGCTAACTGGGGCACTTAAAGTCCTGCTTCAGCCTCCTTATTCCGTTTTGCTCTACAGACCAAAAATAAAAGCACCATCTCTATCCTAAAGCACCGAAAGGAGCGTGCAAGGAGCATGACCTGCATATACCCTTAATTAAGGATTGCTTATGAAGAAGAGGGTTTGATGGGCAGGACTAAGGATTTAGGACTGCTGTAGGAAACAGCAGGACAGGGGCATGTTGGCTTCAGTTCCTTCTGCCTTTCTCTCACACATCTTTCCTGAGTTATTTATATTTTTCTTTGATGGGTCAGATCTGGGAGGTGGGCCATGGTTCTTAACGATAAAGTGTTCTAGGGACACCATCCTTCATTCCCCACCTCTTTGCAGTTCTCTAAAATTGTTTAATTTTTCTTAATGTTTGCGCAAAACATATCAGACCCCTTGGAAGCATATTCAAAGCCTGTGTAGAAAACGGCTTTAAAGACAGCATTTGTAGGTTTCTATATATTGTTTGTAGACAAATGTATATGATGATTTATTGGCCCTCTGTAGTTTTTGAGCCTTTGAATTATCAGTGATATCAGATCTCCAGCAGGTTTCAAAGATCTGCTGATTGACACAAGAGCTGATATTACTGATATTCCAAAAAATGATGATAAAAAAAATCTGCATCATGCAAAATCAAGGTAAAATGGGCTTGTTTAGGTGTAATAATTCATTTCTACATAAACTTTAAATCCAATGTTACACTGTAAATTCTGAACATGACGTCAGATACAATGTATTACAAAGTGAATAGTCATCCAAAACAGAGAAAACCCTTAAAATATCCCATTAATATGTTAGCATTGTAACATTGATTTTCAGATTTTAAAAATGAAACCTCAACAACATTAATACATCCCTATGGAAAGCTTCCATTTAGACTAGTAGAAAAGTGTGCCTTCAGAAGAATTTCAGTTGCTTTCAATTTTAGGACCATTTTCTCTAAGTACACATTCAGTTAGCAAAACCTTTTAGATGCATGAGCTATTTTGTATAATTCATACAGCAAACACAGCTTGTCTCACTTGGCCAGGCTTTATATGTGGAAACGGTCTATCCTTGCCCCAAAACCTGACAATTTTAGCCTATACAACTGGAAGCTTATTTGGCAGCTGAAGCAAGTGTTTCTTACATGCAACTTTTTTCATAAGGTGGCTAGCACTGACTGCCAGTATATTCTGAAATTGTGGTTCAGATAAATGTTCAGCAGTTGTAATTTATTACTTTACGAACCTTTTGGAAAGTTTTGAGATAACCACAGCTAAGTGTTATAACTTCAGCAGATTGTTTAACCCCTCTTAGCCTGTTTTTAGTGAGACTGTGGCTGATTGACCATTTTTTTCTGGATAGAGTAGTAGTAAAATGATGTTCCCAACAAGAGAGGTGAAGAAAACATCTCCTAAAGTTATTTGTTGCCTGGAAACTCTATGATGAAATTTTCTTTTGTCTAGATGTTGGATGATGCCTCAGCTATAATGCTGCAAAGGGTTCTGTGAGCCTGTCTGGCCTCTCCCTTGTGGTCCTGTTCAGCCTTCCTGCTTTTAGGAGTCTGTCTGGCTCTTGGCATTTTGCAACGAGACCCACGTTACTCTTTGCTCTTTGCCAGATCTTCTGCTTCACTCTTGTCGCTTTCCTCAGTGTCACTTCTTGCATCTTTTCTTTTCTGTAGGAGAGAAAGATGATTTAAACAGGCTGCAAAACCTATGTCTTGCTACATTAAAGGGGACTGGTCTTGCTTTCATTCAGAGCACTGGTATGTTAACCTGAGAGGCAAAATAAAAACAATAGCTGAGATCATATCCTTGAAACCAGTGTGGTAATTGTCCCTGAATTTGGGAGATCGACTTAAACTACCTGGAGTTGGTTATGTGTTTTCCTGACTTTTGAATATGGTTTTTTTTTTTTTTTTTTTTTGGTGATCCTTATAATATTCTTGTAATGTGACCTTCTGAAAAAAACTTAGTGTTTATTCTACATATAGTTATTCTGCATATAAGCCTGTCTATTTTTTATCGTGGAAGCTCTGAAAGTCAATATATATTTGTTCAGTCTACTGCTGCCCTGTGGTGAGGTCAGTTGGTTATTTGGGAAGGAGATAGTCATGGCTACTTCTTGTGCACTGAAAACTGAATTTTAATGACATCCCATAAACAAAGGTATCTGTACAACTCTCAGCATGTGCCTGCAGAAGCTCTTGGGCTGTTTTTTTGGGTAGTCCCATTTCTCCCACCCCTTCCCTGCAGGCATGCAGGAGTCACTCTGGATCTCAGGGTTGCTCATGAGTAATGGTGGCACAGAGGAGAAAAAGATTTTTCATACCGCACCATGGAGGATGACACCGAAGACCATCTGTATGTACTTGGAGGGAGCACAGATGAAGGGATAATCGCAACAGTGGAGCGCATGGCTTTGGTGGACCCACAGTGGGAAAGCATGAGTCCTATGGTTCAGCCTGTGGAGAGAGGAGATGCAGTCAGTGTGGGGACCAGGATCTATGTGGTCTGTGGCCTGGATGAAAATGGACATGTCTATGGTGGAGTGCAAAGGCTGAACACAGAGACGGACAGCTGGGATGTCATCTCATTTTCCCCACTTCCAAGGTAAGAAATCTGGGACCTGATGAGGAGAGATGCTCGAGAGAGAAGGGCATTATTGTTCCCCTCTGCACCAATGAGACCACCTGGAACAGCGGCTAGTTTTGGGATTCCAGTACAAGAGAGATGCAAAGAACCTGGAAAGGAGTCAGTGGAGGGTTATAAGGTGGTAAATCCAGCGCAGAGGAGGATATACTGGAGAAATGTAGACTAAAGCCTGTCAGATTTATTTTTATTTATGTCAATTTCTACAAACATAAAGCAGCTCTGCTAGACGTTGAAGGAGTCAGAGAGATTCATGCTGTATTCCCCCATACCCGCAGGAGCTGCATGCAAAGCTACACACTGGGTTTTGACAGCAAGGATTGAGCCCACAGCCTCAGGTTAAAGCTAAATTATTTGAGCAAGAGAAACAATCCACAGACTGTGGAAAACAGCTTAAAGCCACCCATATCTGAAATATATAAAGCTTGAGCCAGAGCTTCCTGAAGCCAGTGGCATCCTTCGCTGCTTTGGCTGCCAGGAGATGACCGGTTCCCATCCCTGAGCTCTGGGGGATCCATGGAAAAGGGCTGATGCAGCCACAAGTGTGTAAGAGCCGAGCTCTCCGTTACATCCCAAGTAAGCAAACTGTCCCCGTCCTCCCTCCTTCGCCTGTGTCAGCACATGGGACAGGAGATGGATGTTCCCACAACACCCATTTCCAGTCTTTTTTCATGTCCGCAAGTAATTCCATTTCAATGGAAGACTGCTGGAGTTGTCCACTGTCCATCAGTCTGGTGGTGGGGATTTATTGGCAAGATACGGAGCTATTTCTGTCCTAGCAGCTTGCAGCAAAGCAATCAGGAGTGTTTTTTTTCTCAGTTAGGTCTAAGTGGGTACGTAGCTGGCATCTCTTGGTAGCCTGGGGTGCTTTTCTGGCCCTGTGGGACCCATCTGTAGCTGGTGCTGCTCTGGTTATTTTGTCCAGACCCAGCACTGCAAACATTTTGCATGCTGGAGCAGGAATAAAGACACTTTCCAGCAAACATAATCCTGCATTATCTGCAGCGCCTCTGACTTAAAGTCTCCCCCTCTTAGTCTCTACTTCCTCCTCCACATCTTGAGAATTATCCAGGGGAGGAGGTGGCTCCTGGCTCCTCTGCAGCTGCCTGGTGGCTGCCTGGGACCCTCCTGAGCAGTGGGAGCACACACAGGACTTCACTGGTCACTAGCTGGCACTCTTGTCACCTCTTCATCGAATCCTGTGGCTAATGCTTTCTTAATTTGCTCATCTGTAAAGTAGTTAACATCCATCCACTGAATTATGGTTTAATTGTGCAAGCTTCCCCAATAATGCTGTTCGCTGACATGAGGCTTAGTATAAAATGTTTATTTCTTGCTTGCTGGTAATTGTGGTAATGATGCTTCGTAGTCGTAGGACAGCGGCTGTGCTTTTGAGCAGGAGTAGGAGCACTTCACATCTTTGCAACCTGAGTGAACACAAGCAGGTAGCGTTCCTGCTGTCACTGGAGATGGGGAGACTGGGGCAGGGGATAGCTAAGGCTAATGCTGTGTACTGTGGATACTGATTGTTTGGGAAGAGGTCTCGAGTCCCTAGACCTCTCGAGCCTCTGAGCAACCCCAAGTTCAGAAGAAAGAAAGCTGGAGCTGGGCTCTAGCAGGGAGCGTAGCAATAGGACAAGGAGTAATGGCTTTGAACAGATGGAGAGGAGATTTAGGCTAGATGTGATGTGAGGAAGAAATCCTTCACTCAGAGCACAAAGCGCACATGGGTGTTAGGGCTGAAGATACACCTTGCTTCTGTTCTTTTCCATAAAGAATAGGAAGAAATTACATAAAAACCATTGTTAAAAATAAACCCAGGGCACAGGATGGGAGGTGGAGGGCAGCCCTTGTGGCCCAAGGGAGCCAGCCCCAGAAAAGGGGCCCTCAGCCCTCCCAACCCTCCTCCTTCTTTCATGTGAGGGCATCTCCCGGGCTGCTCCCAACACAGCCGCCTTTGGGCACGTATGGGCCACTCCATCACAGAGGCTTGCTGAGGTCACAGTGGCCACCGCTGCCCCACCTTTGCTGCGGGCCCTATAAAACAGCCCCCCTGCAGCTGGCCCACCACTCGCTCAGCGACTAGCTCTTCTGGCAGCCAGTGTAAGCGGCAGGAAGACGACTAGAAGCAGAAAGGCGAGAAGCGGCCCTCCTTGGTGTGCAAGGATAGCGATGCCATCCAAAGAAGCACCAAGAAGGAATGCAGCTCACAAGATGTGTCGTGGGTTCAGGGATGGCGCCAGCAGCACAAGAGACATCAGTGCTCAAGAGACCTCTGGTGCCCAGCCCTCAGGCACACATAAGCGGTACCACAGGTACCGCAGTGACGCGGGGAACAGGCCACCCCCTCAAACACCCAGCAACAGGGGGCCTGGGCCTTCCCATAGGCGTAACGGTGGCATGGGGCAAAGTCAGGAACATCAGACAGAGAGCCGTGGGAGGCAGAGGCATGCCCATGGTACAGAACGGAGCGTGGGACCCAGGCATGGCAATAAAACAGACGGCAGCCTCAAACCCATGCGTGAAAATCAAACCAACAGTAGCATGGGTCCTGGGGGCGGAACTGGACGACCTCGTGGTTCAGCACCCTGGCCGGAAAACATTCCCAATGGAAGGCATCCCATCTGGGCAGTCCCAGGCAACGACTGGCTCATCCTTCTGCCAAGCACTGTGGAGCCCATGGAGACGAATCCACCAGAAGATGTGGAAGAACAAATGGAAGTGGATCCACCTCCACCAGAACAGACGTGGGACTACCGCAGCATGTTGTTGCTCTCTTCCATCCGAGAGCACTAACAGCGGCGCAGGAGTGCCCGCCCTGCTCCCTACTCGTTGCTCAGGCTCCGTCCCAAGCATTAGCTTGGAGCCACCAAATACTGCAGACATCCCGCAGGCTTACCTGCAAGATGTCCTGGCAATAAACAACTCTTGCCAATTCTCAGGGGTTGTGTGAGTGCTTCTTTCCCATCCCCCAGCCCTTGTGCGAGAGGTGGCATCCCTTCTGCGCAGAGCCTTGAAGAAGAGCACAAGAGGACCCAGCTTCCTTTGGGCTGCTGCTCCGGGGTGACAGGAGGAGTCCCCGAGGGCCACCATGCACCTTTAACATTTGTGAAAATAGACTGAGGGGTGAAAATAGTAGTGTGTGAGCGATTATAGGTGGCTAATTTCTTATATTAGGAGTGAGTTTCTGTATCTGAGTAATTGGTAATGACCGACGTGGAGAAGGCTGAGGTACTCAACTTCTTTGCCTCCATCTGCACTGGTAGATGGGCTTCCCAAGTCTTTCATTTCCCTGAACCCATAGATGGAGGCTGGGGGATCAAAGTCCCACCCACTGTAAGTGAATAGCAGGTTCAACACCACCTGATGAATCTAAACAGGTGCAAGTCTATGGGACCTGATGACATGAATCTCAGGGTCCTGAGGGAACTGGCTGATGGAGTCGCCAAGCCTCTCTCCATCTGAGTTGAAAAGTCCTGGTATTCGGGCAATGTCCCTGGTGAGTGGAAAAATGGAAACGTCATGTCCCTACTCTTCAACAATTAAAACAAAGAATTGAACAAAGAGTGCTACTCTTCAACAACTTAAACAATTAGGAGACATTTCTTCTCAGAAAGAGTGGTCAGGCATTGGAACGGGTTGCCCAGGGAAGTGGTCAAGTCACCGTCCCTGGGGGTGTTCAAGGAAAGGTTGGACATGGTGCGTAGGGACATGGTTTAGTGGGTGACATTGGTGGTAGGGGGATGTTTTGACCAGATTGTCTTGGAGGTCTTTTCCAACTTTAATTTTTCTGTGATTCCCTCTCAGGTATGACCTCTGCATCACATCACTGAATGGTGCTCTATACACCATAGGAGGGGGAGCTTTTCGATTTGATGTGGAAACAGATGAATGGACTCATGTGGATGAGGAATGCTTGACCAAGAAGTTCTTCATGGGATGCAGCACTGTTAATGGACAAATTTATCTCCTTGGACAGAGAAAGGGGAACAGTGCCCTCCCCATTGTAGTCCTCTTTGATCCCTATGTTGATATGTGCCAGGTCATAGAGAACAAACTGCCTTGCCCCCTTCCTATTCGTGGCTGTGTCTCTGTGCGAAGGTTTGATACATGGGCATGAGTGATACCAGATCCAACATAATCATAAAGGAAAAGTCACGTGCTTTACAGATGATGGGAACTGCACTGTATCAAATTTGATTTGTGAAATTTTTAAAATTTTAAAAATAGATCTGTTTAATTCCTAGCTTTTCTGGTTTCTACTTGGCAAATATCTTGAAGCAAAAGCCAGCGAAACCTTTGCAACTACATGTGGTTTGCAGGTCGTTACTGGAAATAGTGGTCAGTGTTGCTAAGAGTACACAAATGCCTCAGTGTTGATGTTACAACATCAGATACAAAAAAAACATCAGATACAAAAAAAACAACCAACCAACGAAAAAAAAAATCACCTGTAAGAGTAAAGTAATAAACGTGTGTCAAGGGAATCTTCAGCAGACTGTATGGGCTCTTACTGCTGCAGGACGGATTTAAAAGAAAAACAACATTGCTGAAGTCAAGCCTTATCAGGTATCAGTGTCGTTTTAGCCTGAAATAAGCTTCCCAAGTTATGTTAGTATGGTGAAAATTACCTTTAGTCCAGCATAGAGAACACCACGGGAGGTTGGCCACTGGCTAACTGGGGCACTTAAAGTCCTGCTTCAGCCTCCTTATTCCGTTTTGCTCTACAGACCAAAAATAAAAGCACCATCTCTATCCTAAAGCACCGAAAGGAGCGTGCAAGGAGCATGACCTGCATATACCCTTAATTAAGGATTGCTTATGAAGAAGAGGGTTTGATGGGCAGGACTAAGGATTTAGGACTGCTGTAGGAAACAGCAGGACAGGGGCATGTTGGCTTCAGTTCCTTCTGCCTTTCTCTCACACATCTTTCCTGAGTTATTTATATTTTTCTTTGATGGGTCAGATCTGGGAGGTGGGCCATGGTTCTTAACGATAAAGTGTTCTAGGGACACCATCCTTCATTCCCCACCTCTTTGCAGTTCTCTAAAATTGTTTAATTTTTCTTAATGTTTGCGCAAAACATATCAGACCCCTTGGAAGCATATTCAAAGCCTGTGTAGAAAACGGCTTTAAAGACAGCATTTGTAGGTTTCTATATATTGTTTGTAGACAAATGTATATGATGATTTATTGGCCCTCTGTAGTTTTTGAGCCTTTGAATTATCAGTGATATCAGATCTCCAGCAGGTTTCAAAGATCTGCTGATTGACACAAGAGCTGATATTACTGATATTCCAAAAAATGATGATAAAAAAAATCTGCATCATGCAAAATCAAGGTAAAATGGGCTTGTTTAGGTGTAATAATTCATTTCTACATAAACTTTAAATCCAATGTTACACTGTAAATTCTGAACATGACGTCAGATACAATGTATTACAAAGTGAATAGTCATCCAAAACAGAGAAAACCCTTAAAATATCCCATTAATATGTTAGCATTGTAACATTGATTTTCAGATTTTAAAAATGAAACCTCAACAACATTAATACATCCCTATGGAAAGCTTCCATTTAGACTAGTAGAAAAGTGTGCCTTCAGAAGAATTTCAGTTGCTTTCAATTTTAGGACCATTTTCTCTAAGTACACATTCAGTTAGCAAAACCTTTTAGATGCATGAGCTATTTTGTATAATTCATACAGCAAACACAGCTTGTCTCACTTGGCCAGGCTTTATATGTGGAAACGGTCTATCCTTGCCCCAAAACCTGACAATTTTAGCCTATACAACTGGAAGCTTATTTGGCAGCTGAAGCAAGTGTTTCTTACATGCAACTTTTTTCATAAGGTGGCTAGCACTGACTGCCAGTATATTCTGAAATTGTGGTTCAGATAAATGTTCAGCAGTTGTAATTTATTACTTTACGAACCTTTTGGAAAGTTTTGAGATAACCACAGCTAAGTGTTATAACTTCAGCAGATTGTTTAACCCCTCTTAGCCTGTTTTTAGTGAGACTGTGGCTGATTGACCATTTTTTTCTGGATAGAGTAGTAGTAAAATGATGTTCCCAACAAGAGAGGTGAAGAAAACATCTCCTAAAGTTATTTGTTGCCTGGAAACTCTATGATGAAATTTTCTTTTGTCTAGATGTTGGATGATGCCTCAGCTATAATGCTGCAAAGGGTTCTGTGAGCCTGTCTGGCCTCTCCCTTGTGGTCCTGTTCAGCCTTCCTGCTTTTAGGAGTCTGTCTGGCTCTTGGCATTGTGCAACGAGACCCACGTTACTCTTTGCTCTTTGCCAGATCTTCTGCTTCACTCTTGTCGCTTTCCTCAGTGTCACTTCTTGCATCTTTTCTTTTCTGTAGGAGAGAAAGATGATTTAAACAGGCTGCAAAACCTATGTCTTGCTACATTAAAGGGGACTGGTCTTGCTTTCATTCAGAGCACTGGTATGTTAACCTGAGAGGCAAAATAAAAACAATAGCTGAGATCATATCCTTGAAACCAGTGTGGTAATTGTCCCTGAATTTGGGAGATCGACTTAAACTACCTGGAGTTGGTTATGTGTTTTCCTGACTTTTGAATATGGTTTTTTTTTTTTTTTTTTTTGGTGATCCTTATAATATTCTTGTAATGTGACCTTCTGAAAAAAACTTAGTGTTTATTCTACATATAGTTATTCTGCATATAAGCCTGTCTATTTTTTATCGTGGAAGCTCTGAAAGTCAATATATATTTGTTCAGTCTACTGCTGCCCTGTGGTGAGGTCAGTTGGTTATTTGGGAAGGAGATAGTCATGGCTACTTCTTGTGCACTGAAAACTGAATTTTAATGACATCCCATAAACAAAGGTATCTGTACAACTCTCAGCATGTGCCTGCAGAAGCTCTTGGGCTGTTTTTTTGGGTAGTCCCATTTCTCCCACCCCTTCCCTGCAGGCATGCAGGAGTCACTCTGGATCTCAGGGTTGCTCATGAGTAATGGTGGCACAGAGGAGAAAAAGATTTTTCATACCGCACCATGGAGGATGACACCGAAGACCATCTGTATGTACTTGGAGGGAGCACAGATGAAGGGATAATCGCAACAGTGGAGCACATGGCTTTGGTGGACCCACAGTGGGAAAGCATGAGTCCTATGGTTCAGCCTGTGGAGAGAGGAGATGCAGTCAGTGTGGGGACCAGGATCTATGTGGTCTGTGGCCTGGATGAAAATGGACATGTCTATGGTGGAGTGCAAAGGCTGAACACAGAGACGGACAGCTGGGATGTCATCTCATTTTCCCCACTTCCAAGGTAAGAAATCTGGGACCTGATGAGGAGAGATGCTCGAGAGAGAAGGGCATTATTGTTCCCCTCTGCACCAATGAGACCACCTGGAACAGCGGCTAGTTTTGGGATTCCAGTACAAGAGAGATGCAAAGAACCTGGAAAGGAGTCAGTGGAGGGTTATAAGGTGGTAAATCCAGCACAGAGGAGGATATACTGGAGAAATGTAGACTAAAGCCTGTCAGATTTATTTTTATTTATGTCAATTTCTACAAACATAAAGCAGCTCTGCTAGACGTTGAAGGAGTCAGAGAGATTCATGCTGTATTCCCCCATACCCGCAGGAGCTGCATGCAAAGCTACACACTGGGTTTTGACAGCAAGGATTGAGCCCACAGCCTCAGGTTAAAGCTAAATTATTTGAGCAAGAGAAACAATCCACAGACTGTGGAAAACAGCTTAAAGCCACCCATATCTGAAATATATAAAGCTTGAGCCAGAGCTTCCTGAAGCCAGTGGCATCCTTCGCTGCTTTGGCTGCCAGGAGATGACCGGTTCCCATCCCTGAGCTCTGGGGGATCCATGGAAAAGGGCTGATGCAGCCACAAGTGTGTAAGAGCCGAGCTCTCCGTTACATCCCAAGTAAGCAAACTGTCCCCGTCCTCCCTCCTTCGCCTGTGTCAGCACATGAGACAGGAGATGGATGTTCCCACAACACCCATTTCCAGTCTTTTTTCATGTCCGCAAGTAATTCCATTTCAATGGAAGACTGCTGGAGTTGTCCACTGTCCATCAGTCTGGTGGTGGGGATTTATTGGCAAGATACGGAGCTATTTCTGTCCTAGCAGCTTGCAGCAAAGCAATCAGGAGTGTTTTTTTTCTCAGTTAGGTCTAAGTGGGTACGTAGCTGGCATCTCTTGGTAGCCTGGGGTGCTTTTCTGGCCCTGTGGGACCCATCTGTAGCTGGTGCTGCTCTGGTTATTTTGTCCAGACCCAGCACTGCAAACATTTTGCATGCTGGAGCAGGAATAAAGACACTTTCCAGCAAACATAATCCTGCATTATCTGCAGCGCCTCTGACTTAAAGTCTCCCCCTCTTAGTCTCTACTTCCTCCTCCACATCTTGAGAATTATCCAGGGGAGGAGGTGGCTCCTGGCTCCTCTGCAGCTGCCTGGTGGCTGCCTGGGACCCTCCTGAGCAGTGGGAGCACACACAGGACTTCACTGGTCACTAGCTGGCACTCTTGTCACCTCTTCATCGAATCCTGTGGCTAATGCTTTCTTAATTTGCTCATCTGTAAAGTAGTTAACATCCATCCACTGAATTATGGTTTAATTGTGCAAGCTTCCCCAATAATGCTGTTCGCTGACATGAGGCTTAGTATAAAATGTTGATTTCTTGCTTGCTGGTAATTGTGGTAATGATGCTTCGTAGTCGTAGGACAGCGGCTGTGCTTTTGAGCAGGAGTAGGAGCACTTCACATCTTTGCAACCTGAGTGAACACAAGCAGGTAGCGTTCCTGCTGTCACTGGAGATGGGGAGACTGGGGCAGGGGATAGCTAAGGCTAATGCTGTGTACTGTGGATACTGATTGTTTGGGAAGAGGTCTCGAGTCCCTAGACCTCTCGAGCCTCTGAGCAACCCCAAGTTCAGAAGAAAGAAAGCTGGAGCTGGGCTCTAGCAGGGAGCGTAGCAATAGGACAAGGAGTAATGGCTTTGAACAGATGGAGAGGAGATTTAGGCTAGATGTGATGTGAGGAAGAAATCCTTCACTCAGAGCACAAAGCGCACATGGGTGTTAGGGCTGAAGATACACCTTGCTTCTGTTCTTTTCCATAAAGAATAGGAAGAAATTACATAAAAACCATTGTTAAAAATAAACCCAGGGCACAGGATGGGAGGTGGAGGGCAGCCCTTGTGGCCCAAGGGAGCCAGCCCCAGAAAAGGGGCCCTCAGCCCTCCCAACCCTCCTCCTTCTTTCATGTGAGGGCATCTCCCGGGCTGCTCCCAACACAGCCGCCTTTGGGCACGTATGGGCCACTCCATCACAGAGGCTTGCTGAGGTCACAGTGGCCACCGCTGCCCCACCTTTGCTGCGGGCCCTATAAAACAGCCCCCCTGCAGCTGGCCCACCACTCGCTCAGCGACTAGCTCTTCTGGCAGCCAGTGTAAGCGGCAGGAAGACGACTAGAAGCAGAAAGGCGAGAAGCGGCCCTCCTTGGTGTGCAAGGATAGCGATGCCATCCAAAGAAGCACCAAGAAGGAATGCAGCTCACAAGATGTGTCGTGGGTTCAGGGATGGCGCCAGCAGCACAAGAGACATCAGTGCTCAAGAGACCTCTGGTGCCCAGCCCTCAGGCACACATAAGCGGTACCACAGGTACCGCAGTGACGCGGGGAACAGGCCACCCCCTCAAACACCCAGCAACAGGGGGCCTGGGCCTTCCCATCGGCGTAACGGTGGCATGGGGCAAAGTCAGGAACATCAGACAGAGAGCCGTGGGAGGCAGAGGCATGCCCATGGTACAGAACGGAGCGTGGGACCCAGGCATGGCAATAAAACAGACGGCAGCCTCAAACCCATGCGTGAAAATCAAACCAACAGTAGCATGGGTCCTGGGGGCGGAACTGGACGACCTCGTGGTTCAGCACCCTGGCCGGAAAACATTCCCAATGGAAGGCATCCCATCTGGGCAGTCCCAGGCAACGACTGGCTCATCCTTCTGCCAAGCACTGTGGAGCCCATGGAGACGAATCCACCAGAAGATGTGGAAGAACAAATGGAAGTGGATCCACCTCCACCAGAACAGACGTGGGACTACCGCAGCATGTTGTTGCTCTCTTCCATCCGAGAGCACTAACAGCGGCGCAGGAGTGCCCGCCCTGCTCCCTACTCGTTGCTCAGGCTCCGTCCCAAGCATTAGCTTGGAGCCACCAAATACTGCAGACATCCCGCAGGCTTACCTGCAAGATGTCCTGGCAATAAACAACTCTTGCCAATTCTCAGGGGTTGTGTGAGTGCTTCTTTCCCATCCCCCAGCCCTTGTGCGAGAGGTGGCATCCCTTCTGCGCAGAGCCTTGAAGAAGAGCACAAGAGGACCCAGCTTCCTTTGGGCTGCTGCTCCGGGGTGACAGGAGGAGTCCCCGAGGGCCACCATGCACCTTTAACATTTGTGAAAATAGACTGAGGGGTGAAAATAGTAGTGTGTGAGCGATTATAGGTGGCTAATTTCTTATATTAGGAGTGAGTTTCTGTATCTGAGTAATTGGTAATGACCGACGTGGAGAAGGCTGAGGTACTCAACTTCTTTGCCTCCATCTGCACTGGTAGATGGGCTTCCCAAGTCTTTCATTTCCCTGAACCCATAGATGGAGGCTGGGGGATCAAAGTCCCACCCACTGTAAGTGAATAGCAGGTTCAACACCACCTGATGAATCTAAACAGGTGCAAGTCTATGGGACCTGATGACATGAATCTCAGGGTCCTGAGGGAACTGGCTGATGGAGTCGCCAAGCCTCTCTCCATCTGAGTTGAAAAGTCCTGGTATTCGGGCAATGTCCCTGGTGAGTGGAAAAATGGAAACGTCATGTCCCTACTCTTCAACAATTAAAACAAAGAATTGAACAAAGAGTGCTACTCTTCAACAACTTAAACAATTAGGAGACATTTCTTCTCAGAAAGAGTGGTCAGGCATTGGAACGGGTTGCCCAGGGAAGTGGTCAAGTCACCGTCCCTGGGGGTGTTCAAGGAAAGGTTGGACATGGTGCGTAGGGACATGGTTTAGTGGGTGACATTGGTGGTAGGGGGATGTTTTGACCAGATTGTCTTGGAGGTCTTTTCCAACTTTAATTTTTCTGTGATTCCCTCTCAGGTATGACCTCTGCATCACATCACTGAATGGTGCTCTATACACCATAGGAGGGGGAGCTTTTCGATTTGATGTGGAAACAGATGAATGGACTCATGTGGATGAGGAATGCTTGACCAAGAAGTTCTTCATGGGATGCAGCACTGTTAATGGACAAATTTATCTCCTTGGACAGAGAAAGGGGAACAGTGCCCTCCCCATTGTAGTCCTCTTTGATCCCTATGTTGATATGTGCCAGGTCATAGAGAACAAACTGCCTTGCCCCCTTCCTATTCGTGGCTGTGTCTCTGTGCGAAGGTTTGATACATGGGCATGAGTGATACCAGATCCAACATAATCATAAAGGAAAAGTCACGTGCTTTACAGATGATGGGAACTGCACTGTATCAAATTTGATTTGTGAAATTTTTAAAATTTTAAAAATAGATCTGTTTAATTCCTAGCTTTTCTGGTTTCTACTTGGCAAATATCTTGAAGCAAAAGCCAGCGAAACCTTTGCAACTACATGTGGTTTGCAGGTCGTTACTGGAAATAGTGGTCAGTGTTGCTAAGAGTACACAAATGCCTCAGTGTTGATGTTACAACATCAGATACAAAAAAAACATCAGATACAAAAAAAACAACCAACCAACGAAAAAAAAAATCACCTGTAAGAGTAAAGTAATAAACGTGTGTCAAGGGAATCTTCAGCAGACTGTATGGGCTCTTACTGCTGCAGGACGGATTTAAAAGAAAAACAACATTGCTGAAGTCAAGCCTTATCAGGTATCAGTGTCGTTTTAGCCTGAAATAAGCTTCCCAAGTTATGTTAGTATGGTGAAAATTACCTTTAGTCCAGCATAGAGAACACCACGGGAGGTTGGCCACTGGCTAACTGGGGCACTTAAAGTCCTGCTTCAGCCTCCTTATTCCGTTTTGCTCTACAGACCAAAAATAAAAGCACCATCTCTATCCTAAAGCACCGAAAGGAGCGTGCAAGGAGCATGACCTGCATATACCCTTAATTAAGGATTGCTTATGAAGAAGAGGGTTTGATGGGCAGGACTAAGGATTTAGGACTGCTGTAGGAAACAGCAGGACAGGGGCATGTTGGCTTCAGTTCCTTCTGCCTTTCTCTCACACATCTTTCCTGAGTTATTTATATTTTTCTTTGATGGGTCAGATCTGGGAGGTGGGCCATGGTTCTTAACGATAAAGTGTTCTAGGGACACCATCCTTCATTCCCCACCTCTTTGCAGTTCTCTAAAATTGTTTAATTTTTCTTAATGTTTGCGCAAAACATATCAGACCCCTTGGAAGCATATTCAAAGCCTGTGTAGAAAACGGCTTTAAAGACAGCATTTGTAGGTTTCTATATATTGTTTGTAGACAAATGTATATGATGATTTATTGGCCCTCTGTAGTTTTTGAGCCTTTGAATTATCAGTGATATCAGATCTCCAGCAGGTTTCAAAGATCTGCTGATTGACACAAGAGCTGATATTACTGATATTCCAAAAAATGATGATAAAAAAAATCTGCATCATGCAAAATCAAGGTAAAATGGGCTTGTTTAGGTGTAATAATTCATTTCTACATAAACTTTAAATCCAATGTTACACTGTAAATTCTGAACATGACGTCAGATACAATGTATTACAAAGTGAATAGTCATCCAAAACAGAGAAAACCCTTAAAATATCCCATTAATATGTTAGCATTGTAACATTGATTTTCAGATTTTAAAAATGAAACCTCAACAACATTAATACATCCCTATGGAAAGCTTCCATTTAGACTAGTAGAAAAGTGTGCCTTCAGAAGAATTTCAGTTGCTTTCAATTTTAGGACCATTTTCTCTAAGTACACATTCAGTTAGCAAAACCTTTTAGATGCATGAGCTATTTTGTATAATTCATACAGCAAACACAGCTTGTCTCACTTGGCCAGGCTTTATATGTGGAAACGGTCTATCCTTGCCCCAAAACCTGACAATTTTAGCCTATACAACTGGAAGCTTATTTGGCAGCTGAAGCAAGTGTTTCTTACATGCAACTTTTTTCATAAGGTGGCTAGCACTGACTGCCAGTATATTCTGAAATTGTGGTTCAGATAAATGTTCAGCAGTTGTAATTTATTACTTTACGAACCTTTTGGAAAGTTTTGAGATAACCACAGCTAAGTGTTATAACTTCAGCAGATTGTTTAACCCCTCTTAGCCTGTTTTTAGTGAGACTGTGGCTGATTGACCATTTTTTTCTGGATAGAGTAGTAGTAAAATGATGTTCCCAACAAGAGAGGTGAAGAAAACATCTCCTAAAGTTATTTGTTGCCTGGAAACTCTATGATGAAATTTTCTTTTGTCTAGATGTTGGATGATGCCTCAGCTATAATGCTGCAAAGGGTTCTGTGAGCCTGTCTGGCCTCTCCCTTGTGGTCCTGTTCAGCCTTCCTGCTTTTAGGAGTCTGTCTGGCTCTTGGCATTTTGCAACGAGACCCACGTTACTCTTTGCTCTTTGCCAGATCTTCTGCTTCACTCTTGTCGCTTTCCTCAGTGTCACTTCTTGCATCTTTTCTTTTCTGTAGGAGAGAAAGATGATTTAAACAGGCTGCAAAACCTATGTCTTGCTACATTAAAGGGGACTGGTCTTGCTTTCATTCAGAGCACTGGTATGTTAACCTGAGAGGCAAAATAAAAACAATAGCTGAGATCATATCCTTGAAACCAGTGTGGTAATTGTCCCTGAATTTGGGAGATCGACTTAAACTACCTGGAGTTGGTTATGTGTTTTCCTGACTTTTGAATATGGTTTTTTTTTTTTTTTTTTTTTGGTGATCCTTATAATATTCTTGTAATGTGACCTTCTGAAAAAAACTTAGTGTTTATTCTACATATAGTTATTCTGCATATAAGCCTGTCTATTTTTTATCGTGGAAGCTCTGAAAGTCAATATATATTTGTTCAGTCTACTGCTGCCCTGTGGTGAGGTCAGTTGGTTATTTGGGAAGGAGATAGTCATGGCTACTTCTTGTGCACTGAAAACTGAATTTTAATGACATCCCATAAACAAAGGTATCTGTACAACTCTCAGCATGTGCCTGCAGAAGCTCTTGGGCTGTTTTTTTGGGTAGTCCCATTTCTCCCACCCCTTCCCTGCAGGCATGCAGGAGTCACTCTGGATCTCAGGGTTGCTCATGAGTAATGGTGGCACAGAGGAGAAAAAGATTTTTCATACCGCACCATGGAGGATGACACCGAAGACCATCTGTATGTACTTGGAGGGAGCACAGATGAAGGGATAATCGCAACAGTGGAGCGCATGGCTTTGGTGGACCCACAGTGGGAAAGCATGAGTCCTATGGTTCAGCCTGTGGAGAGAGGAGATGCAGTCAGTGTGGGGACCAGGATCTATGTGGTCTGTGGCCTGGATGAAAATGGACATGTCTATGGTGGAGTGCAAAGGCTGAACACAGAGACGGACAGCTGGGATGTCATCTCATTTTCCCCACTTCCAAGGTAAGAAATCTGGGACCTGATGAGGAGAGATGCTCGAGAGAGAAGGGCATTATTGTTCCCCTCTGCACCAATGAGACCACCTGGAACAGCGGCTAGTTTTGGGATTCCAGTACAAGAGAGATGCAAAGAACCTGGAAAGGAGTCAGTGGAGGGTTATAAGGTGGTAAATCCAGCGCAGAGGAGGATATACTGGAGAAATGTAGACTAAAGCCTGTCAGATTTATTTTTATTTATGTCAATTTCTACAAACATAAAGCAGCTCTGCTAGACGTTGAAGGAGTCAGAGAGATTCATGCTGTATTCCCCCATACCCGCAGGAGCTGCATGCAAAGCTACACACTGGGTTTTGACAGCAAGGATTGAGCCCACAGCCTCAGGTTAAAGCTAAATTATTTGAGCAAGAGAAACAATCCACAGACTGTGGAAAACAGCTTAAAGCCACCCATATCTGAAATATATAAAGCTTGAGCCAGAGCTTCCTGAAGCCAGTGGCATCCTTCGCTGCTTTGGCTGCCAGGAGATGACCGGTTCCCATCCCTGAGCTCTGGGGGATCCATGGAAAAGGGCTGATGCAGCCACAAGTGTGTAAGAGCCGAGCTCTCCGTTACATCCCAAGTAAGCAAACTGTCCCCGTCCTCCCTCCTTCGCCTGTGTCAGCACATGAGACAGGAGATGGATGTTCCCACAACACCCATTTCCAGTCTTTTTTCATGTCCGCAAGTAATTCCATTTCAATGGAAGACTGCTGGAGTTGTCCACTGTCCATCAGTCTGGTGGTGGGGATTTATTGGCAAGATACGGAGCTATTTCTGTCCTAGCAGCTTGCAGCAAAGCAATCAGGAGTGTTTTTTTTCTCAGTTAGGTCTAAGTGGGTACGTAGCTGGCATCTCTTGGTAGCCTGGGGTGCTTTTCTGGCCCTGTGGGACCCATCTGTAGCTGGTGCTGCTCTGGTTATTTTGTCCAGACCCAGCACTGCAAACATTTTGCATGCTGGAGCAGGAATAAAGACACTTTCCAGCAAACATAATCCTGCATTATCTGCAGCGCCTCTGACTTAAAGTCTCCCCCTCTTAGTCTCTACTTCCTCCTCCACATCTTGAGAATTATCCAGGGGAGGAGGTGGCTCCTGGCTCCTCTGCAGCTGCCTGGTGGCTGCCTGGGACCCTCCTGAGCAGTGGGAGCACACACAGGACTTCACTGGTCACTAGCTGGCACTCTTGTCACCTCTTCATCGAATCCTGTGGCTAATGCTTTCTTAATTTGCTCATCTGTAAAGTAGTTAACATCCATCCACTGAATTATGGTTTAATTGTGCAAGCTTCCCCAATAATGCTGTTCGCTGACATGAGGCTTAGTATAAAATGTTGATTTCTTGCTTGCTGGTAATTGTGGTAATGATGCTTCGTAGTCGTAGGACAGCGGCTGTGCTTTTGAGCAGGAGTAGGAGCACTTCACATCTTTGCAACCTGAGTGAACACAAGCAGGTAGCGTTCCTGCTGTCACTGGAGATGGGGAGACTGGGGCAGGGGATAGCTAAGGCTAATGCTGTGTACTGTGGATACTGATTGTTTGGGAAGAGGTCTCGAGTCCCTAGACCTCTCGAGCCTCTGAGCAACCCCAAGTTCAGAAGAAAGAAAGCTGGAGCTGGGCTCTAGCAGGGAGCGTAGCAATAGGACAAGGAGTAATGGCTTTGAACAGATGGAGAGGAGATTTAGGCTAGATGTGATGTGAGGAAGAAATCCTTCACTCAGAGCACAAAGCGCACATGGGTGTTAGGGCTGAAGATACACCTTGCTTCTGTTCTTTTCCATAAAGAATAGGAAGAAATTACATAAAAACCATTGTTAAAAATAAACCCAGGGCACAGGATGGGAGGTGGAGGGCAGCCCTTGTGGCCCAAGGGAGCCAGCCCCAGAAAAGGGGCCCTCAGCCCTCCCAACCCTCCTCCTTCTTTCATGTGAGGGCATCTCCCGGGCTGCTCCCAACACAGCCGCCTTTGGGCACGTATGGGCCACTCCATCACAGAGGCTTGCTGAGGTCACAGTGGCCACCGCTGCCCCACCTTTGCTGCGGGCCCTATAAAACAGCCCCCCTGCAGCTGGCCCACCACTCGCTCAGCGACTAGCTCTTCTGGCAGCCAGTGTAAGCGGCAGGAAGACGACTAGAAGCAGAAAGGCGAGAAGCGGCCCTCCTTGGTGTGCAAGGATAGCGATGCCATCCAAAGAAGCACCAAGAAGGAATGCAGCTCACAAGATGTGTCGTGGGTTCAGGGATGGCGCCAGCAGCACAAGAGACATCAGTGCTCAAGAGACCTCTGGTGCCCAGCCCTCAGGCACACATAAGCGGTACCACAGGTACCGCAGTGACGCGGGGAACAGGCCACCCCCTCAAACACCCAGCAACAGGGGGCCTGGGCCTTCCCATCGGCGTAACGGTGGCATGGGGCAAAGTCAGGAACATCAGACAGAGAGCCGTGGGAGGCAGAGGCATGCCCATGGTACAGAACGGAGCGTGGGACCCAGGCATGGCAATAAAACAGACGGCAGCCTCAAACCCATGCGTGAAAATCAAACCAACAGTAGCATGGGTCCTGGGGGCGGAACTGGACGACCTCGTGGTTCAGCACCCTGGCCGGAAAACATTCCCAATGGAAGGCATCCCATCTGGGCAGTCCCAGGCAACGACTGGCTCATCCTTCTGCCAAGCACTGTGGAGCCCATGGAGACGAATCCACCAGAAGATGTGGAAGAACAAATGGAAGTGGATCCACCTCCACCAGAACAGACGTGGGACTACCGCAGCATGTTGTTGCTCTCTTCCATCCGAGAGCACTAACAGCGGCGCAGGAGTGCCCGCCCTGCTCCCTACTCGTTGCTCAGGCTCCGTCCCAAGCATTAGCTTGGAGCCACCAAATACTGCAGACATCCCGCAGGCTTACCTGCAAGATGTCCTGGCAATAAACAACTCTTGCCAATTCTCAGGGGTTGTGTGAGTGCTTCTTTCCCATCCCC
The DNA here is from genome assembly GCF_040182565.1 of Anser cygnoides. Taxonomy (NCBI): domain Eukaryota; kingdom Metazoa; phylum Chordata; class Aves; order Anseriformes; family Anatidae; genus Anser; species Anser cygnoides. The sequence continues at coordinate 3,909,909 of NC_089899.1, read as the reverse complement.
CAGCCCTTGTGCGAGAGGTGGCATCCCTTCTGCGCAGAGCCTTGAAGAAGAGCACAAGAGGACCCAGCTTCCTTTGGGCTGCTGCTCCGGGGTGACAGGAGGAGTCCCCGAGGGCCACCATGCACCTTTAACATTTGTGAAAATAGACTGAGGGGTGAAAATAGTAGTGTGTGAGCGATTATAGGTGGCTAATTTCTTATATTAGGAGTGAGTTTCTGTATCTGAGTAATTGGTAATGACCGACGTGGAGAAGGCTGAGGTACTCAACTTCTTTGCCTCCATCTGCACTGGTAGATGGGCTTCCCAAGTCTTTCATTTCCCTGAACCCATAGATGGAGGCTGGGGGATCAAAGTCCCACCCACTGTAAGTGAATAGCAGGTTCAACACCACCTGATGAATCTAAACAGGTGCAAGTCTATGGGACCTGATGACATGAATCTCAGGGTCCTGAGGGAACTGGCTGATGGAGTCGCCAAGCCTCTCTCCATCTGAGTTGAAAAGTCCTGGTATTCGGGCAATGTCCCTGGTGAGTGGAAAAATGGAAACGTCATGTCCCTACTCTTCAACAATTAAAACAAAGAATTGAACAAAGAGTGCTACTCTTCAACAACTTAAACAATTAGGAGACATTTCTTCTCAGAAAGAGTGGTCAGGCATTGGAACGGGTTGCCCAGGGAAGTGGTCAAGTCACCGTCCCTGGGGGTGTTCAAGGAAAGGTTGGACATGGTGCGTAGGGACATGGTTTAGTGGGTGACATTGGTGGTAGGGGGATGTTTTGACCAGATTGTCTTGGAGGTCTTTTCCAACTTTAATTTTTCTGTGATTCCCTCTCAGGTATGACCTCTGCATCACATCACTGAATGGTGCTCTATACACCATAGGAGGGGGAGCTTTTCGATTTGATGTGGAAACAGATGAATGGACTCATGTGGATGAGGAATGCTTGACCAAGAAGTTCTTCATGGGATGCAGCACTGTTAATGGACAAATTTATCTCCTTGGACAGAGAAAGGGGAACAGTGCCCTCCCCATTGTAGTCCTCTTTGATCCCTATGTTGATATGTGCCAGGTCATAGAGAACAAACTGCCTTGCCCCCTTCCTATTCGTGGCTGTGTCTCTGTGCGAAGGTTTGATACATGGGCATGAGTGATACCAGATCCAACATAATCATAAAGGAAAAGTCACGTGCTTTACAGATGATGGGAACTGCACTGTATCAAATTTGATTTGTGAAATTTTTAAAATTTTAAAAATAGATCTGTTTAATTCCTAGCTTTTCTGGTTTCTACTTGGCAAATATCTTGAAGCAAAAGCCAGCGAAACCTTTGCAACTACATGTGGTTTGCAGGTCGTTACTGGAAATAGTGGTCAGTGTTGCTAAGAGTACACAAATGCCTCAGTGTTGATGTTACAACATCAGATACAAAAAAAACATCAGATACAAAAAAAACAACCAACCAACGAAAAAAAAAATCACCTGTAAGAGTAAAGTAATAAACGTGTGTCAAGGGAATCTTCAGCAGACTGTATGGGCTCTTACTGCTGCAGGACGGATTTAAAAGAAAAACAACATTGCTGAAGTCAAGCCTTATCAGGTATCAGTGTCGTTTTAGCCTGAAATAAGCTTCCCAAGTTATGTTAGTATGGTGAAAATTACCTTTAGTCCAGCATAGAGAACACCACGGGAGGTTGGCCACTGGCTAACTGGGGCACTTAAAGTCCTGCTTCAGCCTCCTTATTCCGTTTTGCTCTACAGACCAAAAATAAAAGCACCATCTCTATCCTAAAGCACCGAAAGGAGCGTGCAAGGAGCATGACCTGCATATACCCTTAATTAAGGATTGCTTATGAAGAAGAGGGTTTGATGGGCAGGACTAAGGATTTAGGACTGCTGTAGGAAACAGCAGGACAGGGGCATGTTGGCTTCAGTTCCTTCTGCCTTTCTCTCACACATCTTTCCTGAGTTATTTATATTTTTCTTTGATGGGTCAGATCTGGGAGGTGGGCCATGGTTCTTAACGATAAAGTGTTCTAGGGACACCATCCTTCATTCCCCACCTCTTTGCAGTTCTCTAAAATTGTTTAATTTTTCTTAATGTTTGCGCAAAACATATCAGACCCCTTGGAAGCATATTCAAAGCCTGTGTAGAAAACGGCTTTAAAGACAGCATTTGTAGGTTTCTATATATTGTTTGTAGACAAATGTATATGATGATTTATTGGCCCTCTGTAGTTTTTGAGCCTTTGAATTATCAGTGATATCAGATCTCCAGCAGGTTTCAAAGATCTGCTGATTGACACAAGAGCTGATATTACTGATATTCCAAAAAATGATGATAAAAAAAATCTGCATCATGCAAAATCAAGGTAAAATGGGCTTGTTTAGGTGTAATAATTCATTTCTACATAAACTTTAAATCCAATGTTACACTGTAAATTCTGAACATGACGTCAGATACAATGTATTACAAAGTGAATAGTCATCCAAAACAGAGAAAACCCTTAAAATATCCCATTAATATGTTAGCATTGTAACATTGATTTTCAGATTTTAAAAATGAAACCTCAACAACATTAATACATCCCTATGGAAAGCTTCCATTTAGACTAGTAGAAAAGTGTGCCTTCAGAAGAATTTCAGTTGCTTTCAATTTTAGGACCATTTTCTCTAAGTACACATTCAGTTAGCAAAACCTTTTAGATGCATGAGCTATTTTGTATAATTCATACAGCAAACACAGCTTGTCTCACTTGGCCAGGCTTTATATGTGGAAACGGTCTATCCTTGCCCCAAAACCTGACAATTTTAGCCTATACAACTGGAAGCTTATTTGGCAGCTGAAGCAAGTGTTTCTTACATGCAACTTTTTTCATAAGGTGGCTAGCACTGACTGCCAGTATATTCTGAAATTGTGGTTCAGATAAATGTTCAGCAGTTGTAATTTATTACTTTACGAACCTTTTGGAAAGTTTTGAGATAACCACAGCTAAGTGTTATAACTTCAGCAGATTGTTTAACCCCTCTTAGCCTGTTTTTAGTGAGACTGTGGCTGATTGACCATTTTTTTCTGGATAGAGTAGTAGTAAAATGATGTTCCCAACAAGAGAGGTGAAGAAAACATCTCCTAAAGTTATTTGTTGCCTGGAAACTCTATGATGAAATTTTCTTTTGTCTAGATGTTGGATGATGCCTCAGCTATAATGCTGCAAAGGGTTCTGTGAGCCTGTCTGGCCTCTCCCTTGTGGTCCTGTTCAGCCTTCCTGCTTTTAGGAGTCTGTCTGGCTCTTGGCATTTTGCAACGAGACCCACGTTACTCTTTGCTCTTTGCCAGATCTTCTGCTTCACTCTTGTCGCTTTCCTCAGTGTCACTTCTTGCATCTTTTCTTTTCTGTAGGAGAGAAAGATGATTTAAACAGGCTGCAAAACCTATGTCTTGCTACATTAAAGGGGACTGGTCTTGCTTTCATTCAGAGCACTGGTATGTTAACCTGAGAGGCAAAATAAAAACAATAGCTGAGATCATATCCTTGAAACCAGTGTGGTAATTGTCCCTGAATTTGGGAGATCGACTTAAACTACCTGGAGTTGGTTATGTGTTTTCCTGACTTTTGAATATGGTTTTTTTTTTTTTTTTTTTTTGGTGATCCTTATAATATTCTTGTAATGTGACCTTCTGAAAAAAACTTAGTGTTTATTCTACATATAGTTATTCTGCATATAAGCCTGTCTATTTTTTATCGTGGAAGCTCTGAAAGTCAATATATATTTGTTCAGTCTACTGCTGCCCTGTGGTGAGGTCAGTTGGTTATTTGGGAAGGAGATAGTCATGGCTACTTCTTGTGCACTGAAAACTGAATTTTAATGACATCCCATAAACAAAGGTATCTGTACAACTCTCAGCATGTGCCTGCAGAAGCTCTTGGGCTGTTTTTTTGGGTAGTCCCATTTCTCCCACCCCTTCCCTGCAGGCATGCAGGAGTCACTCTGGATCTCAGGGTTGCTCATGAGTAATGGTGGCACAGAGGAGAAAAAGATTTTTCATACCGCACCATGGAGGATGACACCGAAGACCATCTGTATGTACTTGGAGGGAGCACAGATGAAGGGATAATCGCAACAGTGGAGCGCATGGCTTTGGTGGACCCACAGTGGGAAAGCATGAGTCCTATGGTTCAGCCTGTGGAGAGAGGAGATGCAGTCAGTGTGGGGACCAGGATCTATGTGGTCTGTGGCCTGGATGAAAATGGACATGTCTATGGTGGAGTGCAAAGGCTGAACACAGAGACGGACAGCTGGGATGTCATCTCATTTTCCCCACTTCCAAGGTAAGAAATCTGGGACCTGATGAGGAGAGATGCTCGAGAGAGAAGGGCATTATTGTTCCCCTCTGCACCAATGAGACCACCTGGAACAGCGGCTAGTTTTGGGATTCCAGTACAAGAGAGATGCAAAGAACCTGGAAAGGAGTCAGTGGAGGGTTATAAGGTGGTAAATCCAGCGCAGAGGAGGATATACTGGAGAAATGTAGACTAAAGCCTGTCAGATTTATTTTTATTTATGTCAATTTCTACAAACATAAAGCAGCTCTGCTAGACGTTGAAGGAGTCAGAGAGATTCATGCTGTATTCCCCCATACCCGCAGGAGCTGCATGCAAAGCTACACACTGGGTTTTGACAGCAAGGATTGAGCCCACAGCCTCAGGTTAAAGCTAAATTATTTGAGCAAGAGAAACAATCCACAGACTGTGGAAAACAGCTTAAAGCCACCCATATCTGAAATATATAAAGCTTGAGCCAGAGCTTCCTGAAGCCAGTGGCATCCTTCGCTGCTTTGGCTGCCAGGAGATGACCGGTTCCCATCCCTGAGCTCTGGGGGATCCATGGAAAAGGGCTGATGCAGCCACAAGTGTGTAAGAGCCGAGCTCTCCGTTACATCCCAAGTAAGCAAACTGTCCCCGTCCTCCCTCCTTCGCCTGTGTCAGCACATGAGACAGGAGATGGATGTTCCCACAACACCCATTTCCAGTCTTTTTTCATGTCCGCAAGTAATTCCATTTCAATGGAAGACTGCTGGAGTTGTCCACTGTCCATCAGTCTGGTGGTGGGGATTTATTGGCAAGATACGGAGCTATTTCTGTCCTAGCAGCTTGCAGCAAAGCAATCAGGAGTGTTTTTTTTCTCAGTTAGGTCTAAGTGGGTACGTAGCTGGCATCTCTTGGTAGCCTGGGGTGCTTTTCTGGCCCTGTGGGACCCATCTGTAGCTGGTGCTGCTCTGGTTATTTTGTCCAGACCCAGCACTGCAAACATTTTGCATGCTGGAGCAGGAATAAAGACACTTTCCAGCAAACATAATCCTGCATTATCTGCAGCGCCTCTGACTTAAAGTCTCCCCCTCTTAGTCTCTACTTCCTCCTCCACATCTTGAGAATTATCCAGGGGAGGAGGTGGCTCCTGGCTCCTCTGCAGCTGCCTGGTGGCTGCCTGGGACCCTCCTGAGCAGTGGGAGCACACACAGGACTTCACTGGTCACTAGCTGGCACTCTTGTCACCTCTTCATCGAATCCTGTGGCTAATGCTTTCTTAATTTGCTCATCTGTAAAGTAGTTAACATCCATCCACTGAATTATGGTTTAATTGTGCAAGCTTCCCCAATAATGCTGTTCGCTGACATGAGGCTTAGTATAAAATGTTGATTTCTTGCTTGCTGGTAATTGTGGTAATGATGCTTCGTAGTCGTAGGACAGCGGCTGTGCTTTTGAGCAGGAGTAGGAGCACTTCACATCTTTGCAACCTGAGTGAACACAAGCAGGTAGCGTTCCTGCTGTCACTGGAGATGGGGAGACTGGGGCAGGGGATAGCTAAGGCTAATGCTGTGTACTGTGGATACTGATTGTTTGGGAAGAGGTCTCGAGTCCCTAGACCTCTCGAGCCTCTGAGCAACCCCAAGTTCAGAAGAAAGAAAGCTGGAGCTGGGCTCTAGCAGGGAGCGTAGCAATAGGACAAGGAGTAATGGCTTTGAACAGATGGAGAGGAGATTTAGGCTAGATGTGATGTGAGGAAGAAATCCTTCACTCAGAGCACAAAGCGCACATGGGTGTTAGGGCTGAAGATACACCTTGCTTCTGTTCTTTTCCATAAAGAATAGGAAGAAATTACATAAAAACCATTGTTAAAAATAAACCCAGGGCACAGGATGGGAGGTGGAGGGCAGCCCTTGTGGCCCAAGGGAGCCAGCCCCAGAAAAGGGGCCCTCAGCCCTCCCAACCCTCCTCCTTCTTTCATGTGAGGGCATCTCCCGGGCTGCTCCCAACACAGCCGCCTTTGGGCACGTATGGGCCACTCCATCACAGAGGCTTGCTGAGGTCACAGTGGCCACCGCTGCCCCACCTTTGCTGCGGGCCCTATAAAACAGCCCCCCTGCAGCTGGCCCACCACTCGCTCAGCGACTAGCTCTTCTGGCAGCCAGTGTAAGCGGCAGGAAGACGACTAGAAGCAGAAAGGCGAGAAGCGGCCCTCCTTGGTGTGCAAGGATAGCGATGCCATCCAAAGAAGCACCAAGAAGGAATGCAGCTCACAAGATGTGTCGTGGGTTCAGGGATGGCGCCAGCAGCACAAGAGACATCAGTGCTCAAGAGACCTCTGGTGCCCAGCCCTCAGGCACACATAAGCGGTACCACAGGTACCGCAGTGACGCGGGGAACAGGCCACCCCCTCAAACACCCAGCAACAGGGGGCCTGGGCCTTCCCATCGGCGTAACGGTGGCATGGGGCAAAGTCAGGAACATCAGACAGAGAGCCGTGGGAGGCAGAGGCATGCCCATGGTACAGAACGGAGCGTGGGACCCAGGCATGGCAATAAAACAGACGGCAGCCTCAAACCCATGCGTGAAAATCAAACCAACAGTAGCATGGGTCCTGGGGGCGGAACTGGACGACCTCGTGGTTCAGCACCCTGGCCGGAAAACATTCCCAATGGAAGGCATCCCATCTGGGCAGTCCCAGGCAACGACTGGCTCATCCTTCTGCCAAGCACTGTGGAGCCCATGGAGACGAATCCACCAGAAGATGTGGAAGAACAAATGGAAGTGGATCCACCTCCACCAGAACAGACGTGGGACTACCGCAGCATGTTGTTGCTCTCTTCCATCCGAGAGCACTAACAGCGGCGCAGGAGTGCCCGCCCTGCTCCCTACTCGTTGCTCAGGCTCCGTCCCAAGCATTAGCTTGGAGCCACCAAATACTGCAGACATCCCGCAGGCTTACCTGCAAGATGTCCTGGCAATAAACAACTCTTGCCAATTCTCAGGGGTTGTGTGAGTGCTTCTTTCCCATCCCCCAGCCCTTGTGCGAGAGGTGGCATCCCTTCTGCGCAGAGCCTTGAAGAAGAGCACAAGAGGACCCAGCTTCCTTTGGGCTGCTGCTCCGGGGTGACAGGAGGAGTCCCCGAGGGCCACCATGCACCTTTAACATTTGTGAAAATAGACTGAGGGGTGAAAATAGTAGTGTGTGAGCGATTATAGGTGGCTAATTTCTTATATTAGGAGTGAGTTTCTGTATCTGAGTAATTGGTAATGACCGACGTGGAGAAGGCTGAGGTACTCAACTTCTTTGCCTCCATCTGCACTGGTAGATGGGCTTCCCAAGTCTTTCATTTCCCTGAACCCATAGATGGAGGCTGGGGGATCAAAGTCCCACCCACTGTAAGTGAATAGCAGGTTCAACACCACCTGATGAATCTAAACAGGTGCAAGTCTATGGGACCTGATGACATGAATCTCAGGGTCCTGAGGGAACTGGCTGATGGAGTCGCCAAGCCTCTCTCCATCTGAGTTGAAAAGTCCTGGTATTCGGGCAATGTCCCTGGTGAGTGGAAAAATGGAAACGTCATGTCCCTACTCTTCAACAATTAAAACAAAGAATTGAACAAAGAGTGCTACTCTTCAACAACTTAAACAATTAGGAGACATTTCTTCTCAGAAAGAGTGGTCAGGCATTGGAACGGGTTGCCCAGGGAAGTGGTCAAGTCACCGTCCCTGGGGGTGTTCAAGGAAAGGTTGGACATGGTGCGTAGGGACATGGTTTAGTGGGTGACATTGGTGGTAGGGGGATGTTTTGACCAGATTGTCTTGGAGGTCTTTTCCAACTTTAATTTTTCTGTGATTCCCTCTCAGGTATGACCTCTGCATCACATCACTGAATGGTGCTCTATACACCATAGGAGGGGGAGCTTTTCGATTTGATGTGGAAACAGATGAATGGACTCATGTGGATGAGGAATGCTTGACCAAGAAGTTCTTCATGGGATGCAGCACTGTTAATGGACAAATTTATCTCCTTGGACAGAGAAAGGGGAACAGTGCCCTCCCCATTGTAGTCCTCTTTGATCCCTATGTTGATATGTGCCAGGTCATAGAGAACAAACTGCCTTGCCCCCTTCCTATTCGTGGCTGTGTCTCTGTGCGAAGGTTTGATACATGGGCATGAGTGATACCAGATCCAACATAATCATAAAGGAAAAGTCACGTGCTTTACAGATGATGGGAACTGCACTGTATCAAATTTGATTTGTGAAATTTTTAAAATTTTAAAAATAGATCTGTTTAATTCCTAGCTTTTCTGGTTTCTACTTGGCAAATATCTTGAAGCAAAAGCCAGCGAAACCTTTGCAACTACATGTGGTTTGCAGGTCGTTACTGGAAATAGTGGTCAGTGTTGCTAAGAGTACACAAATGCCTCAGTGTTGATGTTACAACATCAGATACAAAAAAAACATCAGATACAAAAAAAACAACCAACCAACGAAAAAAAAAATCACCTGTAAGAGTAAAGTAATAAACGTGTGTCAAGGGAATCTTCAGCAGACTGTATGGGCTCTTACTGCTGCAGGACGGATTTAAAAGAAAAACAACATTGCTGAAGTCAAGCCTTATCAGGTATCAGTGTCGTTTTAGCCTGAAATAAGCTTCCCAAGTTATGTTAGTATGGTGAAAATTACCTTTAGTCCAGCATAGAGAACACCACGGGAGGTTGGCCACTGGCTAACTGGGGCACTTAAAGTCCTGCTTCAGCCTCCTTATTCCGTTTTGCTCTACAGACCAAAAATAAAAGCACCATCTCTATCCTAAAGCACCGAAAGGAGCGTGCAAGGAGCATGACCTGCATATACCCTTAATTAAGGATTGCTTATGAAGAAGAGGGTTTGATGGGCAGGACTAAGGATTTAGGACTGCTGTAGGAAACAGCAGGACAGGGGCATGTTGGCTTCAGTTCCTTCTGCCTTTCTCTCACACATCTTTCCTGAGTTATTTATATTTTTCTTTGATGGGTCAGATCTGGGAGGTGGGCCATGGTTCTTAACGATAAAGTGTTCTAGGGACACCATCCTTCATTCCCCACCTCTTTGCAGTTCTCTAAAATTGTTTAATTTTTCTTAATGTTTGCGCAAAACATATCAGACCCCTTGGAAGCATATTCAAAGCCTGTGTAGAAAACGGCTTTAAAGACAGCATTTGTAGGTTTCTATATATTGTTTGTAGACAAATGTATATGATGATTTATTGGCCCTCTGTAGTTTTTGAGCCTTTGAATTATCAGTGATATCAGATCTCCAGCAGGTTTCAAAGATCTGCTGATTGACACAAGAGCTGATATTACTGATATTCCAAAAAATGATGATAAAAAAAATCTGCATCATGCAAAATCAAGGTAAAATGGGCTTGTTTAGGTGTAATAATTCATTTCTACATAAACTTTAAATCCAATGTTACACTGTAAATTCTGAACATGACGTCAGATACAATGTATTACAAAGTGAATAGTCATCCAAAACAGAGAAAACCCTTAAAATATCCCATTAATATGTTAGCATTGTAACATTGATTTTCAGATTTTAAAAATGAAACCTCAACAACATTAATACATCCCTATGGAAAGCTTCCATTTAGACTAGTAGAAAAGTGTGCCTTCAGAAGAATTTCAGTTGCTTTCAATTTTAGGACCATTTTCTCTAAGTACACATTCAGTTAGCAAAACCTTTTAGATGCATGAGCTATTTTGTATAATTCATACAGCAAACACAGCTTGTCTCACTTGGCCAGGCTTTATATGTGGAAACGGTCTATCCTTGCCCCAAAACCTGACAATTTTAGCCTATACAACTGGAAGCTTATTTGGCAGCTGAAGCAAGTGTTTCTTACATGCAACTTTTTTCATAAGGTGGCTAGCACTGACTGCCAGTATATTCTGAAATTGTGGTTCAGATAAATGTTCAGCAGTTGTAATTTATTACTTTACGAACCTTTTGGAAAGTTTTGAGATAACCACAGCTAAGTGTTATAACTTCAGCAGATTGTTTAACCCCTCTTAGCCTGTTTTTAGTGAGACTGTGGCTGATTGACCATTTTTTTCTGGATAGAGTAGTAGTAAAATGATGTTCCCAACAAGAGAGGTGAAGAAAACATCTCCTAAAGTTATTTGTTGCCTGGAAACTCTATGATGAAATTTTCTTTTGTCTAGATGTTGGATGATGCCTCAGCTATAATGCTGCAAAGGGTTCTGTGAGCCTGTCTGGCCTCTCCCTTGTGGTCCTGTTCAGCCTTCCTGCTTTTAGGAGTCTGTCTGGCTCTTGGCATTTTGCAACGAGACCCACGTTACTCTTTGCTCTTTGCCAGATCTTCTGCTTCACTCTTGTCGCTTTCCTCAGTGTCACTTCTTGCATCTTTTCTTTTCTGTAGGAGAGAAAGATGATTTAAACAGGCTGCAAAACCTATGTCTTGCTACATTAAAGGGGACTGGTCTTGCTTTCATTCAGAGCACTGGTATGTTAACCTGAGAGGCAAAATAAAAACAATAGCTGAGATCATATCCTTGAAACCAGTGTGGTAATTGTCCCTGAATTTGGGAGATCGACTTAAACTACCTGGAGTTGGTTATGTGTTTTCCTGACTTTTGAATATGGTTTTTTTTTTTTTTTTTTTTTGGTGATCCTTATAATATTCTTGTAATGTGACCTTCTGAAAAAAACTTAGTGTTTATTCTACATATAGTTATTCTGCATATAAGCCTGTCTATTTTTTATCGTGGAAGCTCTGAAAGTCAATATATATTTGTTCAGTCTACTGCTGCCCTGTGGTGAGGTCAGTTGGTTATTTGGGAAGGAGATAGTCATGGCTACTTCTTGTGCACTGAAAACTGAATTTTAATGACATCCCATAAACAAAGGTATCTGTACAACTCTCAGCATGTGCCTGCAGAAGCTCTTGGGCTGTTTTTTTGGGTAGTCCCATTTCTCCCACCCCTTCCCTGCAGGCATGCAGGAGTCACTCTGGATCTCAGGGTTGCTCATGAGTAATGGTGGCACAGAGGAGAAAAAGATTTTTCATACCGCACCATGGAGGATGACACCGAAGACCATCTGTATGTACTTGGAGGGAGCACAGATGAAGGGATAATCGCAACAGTGGAGCGCATGGCTTTGGTGGACCCACAGTGGGAAAGCATGAGTCCTATGGTTCAGCCTGTGGAGAGAGGAGATGCAGTCAGTGTGGGGACCAGGATCTATGTGGTCTGTGGCCTGGATGAAAATGGACATGTCTATGGTGGAGTGCAAAGGCTGAACACAGAGACGGACAGCTGGGATGTCATCTCATTTTCCCCACTTCCAAGGTAAGAAATCTGGGACCTGATGAGGAGAGATGCTCGAGAGAGAAGGGCATTATTGTTCCCCTCTGCACCAATGAGACCACCTGGAACAGCGGCTAGTTTTGGGATTCCAGTACAAGAGAGATGCAAAGAACCTGGAAAGGAGTCAGTGGAGGGTTATAAGGTGGTAAATCCAGCGCAGAGGAGGATATACTGGAGAAATGTAGACTAAAGCCTGTCAGATTTATTTTTATTTATGTCAATTTCTACAAACATAAAGCAGCTCTGCTAGACGTTGAAGGAGTCAGAGAGATTCATGCTGTATTCCCCCATACCCGCAGGAGCTGCATGCAAAGCTACACACTGGGTTTTGACAGCAAGGATTGAGCCCACAGCCTCAGGTTAAAGCTAAATTATTTGAGCAAGAGAAACAATCCACAGACTGTGGAAAACAGCTTAAAGCCACCCATATCTGAAATATATAAAGCTTGAGCCAGAGCTTCCTGAAGCCAGTGGCATCCTTCGCTGCTTTGGCTGCCAGGAGATGACCGGTTCCCATCCCTGAGCTCTGGGGGATCCATGGAAAAGGGCTGATGCAGCCACAAGTGTGTAAGAGCCGAGCTCTCCGTTACATCCCAAGTAAGCAAACTGTCCCCGTCCTCCCTCCTTCGCCTGTGTCAGCACATGAGACAGGAGATGGATGTTCCCACAACACCCATTTCCAGTCTTTTTTCATGTCCGCAAGTAATTCCATTTCAATGGAAGACTGCTGGAGTTGTCCACTGTCCATCAGTCTGGTGGTGGGGATTTATTGGCAAGATACGGAGCTATTTCTGTCCTAGCAGCTTGCAGCAAAGCAATCAGGAGTGTTTTTTTTCTCAGTTAGGTCTAAGTGGGTACGTAGCTGGCATCTCTTGGTAGCCTGGGGTGCTTTTCTGGCCCTGTGGGACCCATCTGTAGCTGGTGCTGCTCTGGTTATTTTGTCCAGACCCAGCACTGCAAACATTTTGCATGCTGGAGCAGGAATAAAGACACTTTCCAGCAAACATAATCCTGCATTATCTGCAGCGCCTCTGACTTAAAGTCTCCCCCTCTTAGTCTCTACTTCCTCCTCCACATCTTGAGAATTATCCAGGGGAGGAGGTGGCTCCTGGCTCCTCTGCAGCTGCCTGGTGGCTGCCTGGGACCCTCCTGAGCAGTGGGAGCACACACAGGACTTCACTGGTCACTAGCTGGCACTCTTGTCACCTCTTCATCGAATCCTGTGGCTAATGCTTTCTTAATTTGCTCATCTGTAAAGTAGTTAACATCCATCCACTGAATTATGGTTTAATTGTGCAAGCTTCCCCAATAATGCTGTTCGCTGACATGAGGCTTAGTATAAAATGTTGATTTCTTGCTTGCTGGTAATTGTGGTAATGATGCTTCGTAGTCGTAGGACAGCGGCTGTGCTTTTGAGCAGGAGTAGGAGCACTTCACATCTTTGCAACCTGAGTGAACACAAGCAGGTAGCGTTCCTGCTGTCACTGGAGATGGGGAGACTGGGGCAGGGGATAGCTAAGGCTAATGCTGTGTACTGTGGATACTGATTGTTTGGGAAGAGGTCTCGAGTCCCTAGACCTCTCGAGCCTCTGAGCAACCCCAAGTTCAGAAGAAAGAAAGCTGGAGCTGGGCTCTAGCAGGGAGCGTAGCAATAGGACAAGGAGTAATGGCTTTGAACAGATGGAGAGGAGATTTAGGCTAGATGTGATGTGAGGAAGAAATCCTTCACTCAGAGCACAAAGCGCACATGGGTGTTAGGGCTGAAGATACACCTTGCTTCTGTTCTTTTCCATAAAGAATAGGAAGAAATTACATAAAAACCATTGTTAAAAATAAACCCAGGGCACAGGATGGGAGGTGGAGGGCAGCCCTTGTGGCCCAAGGGAGCCAGCCCCAGAAAAGGGGCCCTCAGCCCTCCCAACCCTCCTCCTTCTTTCATGTGAGGGCATCTCCCGGGCTGCTCCCAACACAGCCGCCTTTGGGCACGTATGGGCCACTCCATCACAGAGGCTTGCTGAGGTCACAGTGGCCACCGCTGCCCCACCTTTGCTGCGGGCCCTATAAAACAGCCCCCCTGCAGCTGGCCCACCACTCGCTCAGCGACTAGCTCTTCTGGCAGCCAGTGTAAGCGGCAGGAAGACGACTAGAAGCAGAAAGGCGAGAAGCGGCCCTCCTTGGTGTGCAAGGATAGCGATGCCATCCAAAGAAGCACCAAGAAGGAATGCAGCTCACAAGATGTGTCGTGGGTTCAGGGATGGCGCCAGCAGCACAAGAGACATCAGTGCTCAAGAGACCTCTGGTGCCCAGCCCTCAGGCACACATAAGCGGTACCACAGGTACCGCAGTGACGCGGGGAACAGGCCACCCCCTCAAACACCCAGCAACAGGGGGCCTGGGCCTTCCCATCGGCGTAACGGTGGCATGGGGCAAAGTCAGGAACATCAGACAGAGAGCCGTGGGAGGCAGAGGCATGCCCATGGTACAGAACGGAGCGTGGGACCCAGGCATGGCAATAAAACAGACGGCAGCCTCAAACCCATGCGTGAAAATCAAACCAACAGTAGCATGGGTCCTGGGGGCGGAACTGGACGACCTCGTGGTTCAGCACCCTGGCCGGAAAACATTCCCAATGGAAGGCATCCCATCTGGGCAGTCCCAGGCAACGACTGGCTCATCCTTCTGCCAAGCACTGTGGAGCCCATGGAGACGAATCCACCAGAAGATGTGGAAGAACAAATGGAAGTGGATCCACCTCCACCAGAACAGACGTGGGACTACCGCAGCATGTTGTTGCTCTCTTCCATCCGAGAGCACTAACAGCGGCGCAGGAGTGCCCGCCCTGCTCCCTACTCGTTGCTCAGGCTCCGTCCCAAGCATTAGCTTGGAGCCACCAAATACTGCAGACATCCCGCAGGCTTACCTGCAAGATGTCCTGGCAATAAACAACTCTTGCCAATTCTCAGGGGTTGTGTGAGTGCTTCTTTCCCATCCCCCAGCCCTTGTGCGAGAGGTGGCATCCCTTCTGCGCAGAGCCTTGAAGAAGAGCACAAGAGGACCCAGCTTCCTTTGGGCTGCTGCTCCGGGGTGACAGGAGGAGTCCCCGAGGGCCACCATGCACCTTTAACATTTGTGAAAATAGACTGAGGGGTGAAAATAGTAGTGTGTGAGCGATTATAGGTGGCTAATTTCTTATATTAGGAGTGAGTTTCTGTATCTGAGTAATTGGTAATGACCGACGTGGAGAAGGCTGAGGTACTCAACTTCTTTGCCTCCATCTGCACTGGTAGATGGGCTTCCCAAGTCTTTCATTTCCCTGAACCCATAGATGGAGGCTGGGGGATCAAAGTCCCACCCACTGTAAGTGAATAGCAGGTTCAACACCACCTGATGAATCTAAACAGGTGCAAGTCTATGGGACCTGATGACATGAATCTCAGGGTCCTGAGGGAACTGGCTGATGGAGTCGCCAAGCCTCTCTCCATCTGAGTTGAAAAGTCCTGGTATTCGGGCAATGTCCCTGGTGAGTGGAAAAATGGAAACGTCATGTCCCTACTCTTCAACAATTAAAACAAAGAATTGAACAAAGAGTGCTACTCTTCAACAACTTAAACAATTAGGAGACATTTCTTCTCAGAAAGAGTGGTCAGGCATTGGAACGGGTTGCCCAGGGAAGTGGTCAAGTCACCGTCCCTGGGGGTGTTCAAGGAAAGGTTGGACATGGTGCGTAGGGACATGGTTTAGTGGGTGACATTGGTGGTAGGGGGATGTTTTGACCAGATTGTCTTGGAGGTCTTTTCCAACTTTAATTTTTCTGTGATTCCCTCTCAGGTATGACCTCTGCATCACATCACTGAATGGTGCTCTATACACCATAGGAGGGGGAGCTTTTCGATTTGATGTGGAAACAGATGAATGGACTCATGTGGATGAGGAATGCTTGACCAAGAAGTTCTTCATGGGATGCAGCACTGTTAATGGACAAATTTATCTCCTTGGACAGAGAAAGGGGAACAGTGCCCTCCCCATTGTAGTCCTCTTTGATCCCTATGTTGATATGTGCCAGGTCATAGAGAACAAACTGCCTTGCCCCCTTCCTATTCGTGGCTGTGTCTCTGTGCGAAGGTTTGATACATGGGCATGAGTGATACCAGATCCAACATAATCATAAAGGAAAAGTCACGTGCTTTACAGATGATGGGAACTGCACTGTATCAAATTTGATTTGTGAAATTTTTAAAATTTTAAAAATAGATCTGTTTAATTCCTAGCTTTTCTGGTTTCTACTTGGCAAATATCTTGAAGCAAAAGCCAGCGAAACCTTTGCAACTACATGTGGTTTGCAGGTCGTTACTGGAAATAGTGGTCAGTGTTGCTAAGAGTACACAAATGCCTCAGTGTTGATGTTACAACATCAGATACAAAAAAAACATCAGATACAAAAAAAACAACCAACCAACGAAAAAAAAAATCACCTGTAAGAGTAAAGTAATAAACGTGTGTCAAGGGAATCTTCAGCAGACTGTATGGGCTCTTACTGCTGCAGGACGGATTTAAAAGAAAAACAACATTGCTGAAGTCAAGCCTTATCAGGTATCAGTGTCGTTTTAGCCTGAAATAAGCTTCCCAAGTTATGTTAGTATGGTGAAAATTACCTTTAGTCCAGCATAGAGAACACCACGGGAGGTTGGCCACTGGCTAACTGGGGCACTTAAAGTCCTGCTTCAGCCTCCTTATTCCGTTTTGCTCTACAGACCAAAAATAAAAGCACCATCTCTATCCTAAAGCACCGAAAGGAGCGTGCAAGGAGCATGACCTGCATATACCCTTAATTAAGGATTGCTTATGAAGAAGAGGGTTTGATGGGCAGGACTAAGGATTTAGGACTGCTGTAGGAAACAGCAGGACAGGGGCATGTTGGCTTCAGTTCCTTCTGCCTTTCTCTCACACATCTTTCCTGAGTTATTTATATTTTTCTTTGATGGGTCAGATCTGGGAGGTGGGCCATGGTTCTTAACGATAAAGTGTTCTAGGGACACCATCCTTCATTCCCCACCTCTTTGCAGTTCTCTAAAATTGTTTAATTTTTCTTAATGTTTGCGCAAAACATATCAGACCCCTTGGAAGCATATTCAAAGCCTGTGTAGAAAACGGCTTTAAAGACAGCATTTGTAGGTTTCTATATATTGTTTGTAGACAAATGTATATGATGATTTATTGGCCCTCTGTAGTTTTTGAGCCTTTGAATTATCAGTGATATCAGATCTCCAGCAGGTTTCAAAGATCTGCTGATTGACACAAGAGCTGATATTACTGATATTCCAAAAAATGATGATAAAAAAAATCTGCATCATGCAAAATCAAGGTAAAATGGGCTTGTTTAGGTGTAATAATTCATTTCTACATAAACTTTAAATCCAATGTTATACTGTAAATTCTGAACATGACGTCAGATACAATGTATTACAAAGTGAATAGTCATCCAAAACAGAGAAAACCCTTAAAATATCCCATTCATATGTTAGCATTGTAACATTGATTTTCAGATTTTAAAAATGAAACCTCAACAACATTAATACATCCCTATGGAAAGCTTCCATTTAGACTAGTAGAAAAGTGTGCCTTCAGAAGAATTTCAGTTGCTTTCAATTTTAGGACCATTTTCTCTAAGTACACATTCAGTTAGCAAAACCTTTTAGATGCATGAGCTATTTTGTATAATTCATACAGCAAACACAGCTTGTCTCACTTGGCCAGGCTTTATATGTGGAAACGGTCTATCCTTGCCCCAAAACCTGACAATTTTAGCCTATACAACTGGAAGCTTATTTGGCAGCTGAAGCAAGTGTTTCTTACATGCAACTTTTTTCATAAGGTGGCTAGCACTGACTGCCAGTATATTCTGAAATTGTGGTTCAGATAAATGTTCAGCAGTTGTAATTTATTACTTTACGAACCTTTTGGAAAGTTTTGAGATAACCACAGCTAAGTGTTATAACTTCAGCAGATTGTTTAACCCCTCTTAGCCTGTTTTTAGTGAGACTGTGGCTGATTGACCATTTTTTTCTGGATAGAGTAGTAGTAAAATGATGTTCCCAACAAGAGAGGTGAAGAAAACATCTCCTAAAGTTATTTGTTGCCTGGAAACTCTATGATGAAATTTTCTTTTGTCTAGATGTTGGATGATGCCTCAGCTATAATGCTGCAAAGGGTTCTGTGAGCCTGTCTGGCCTCTCCCTTGTGGTCCTGTTCAGCCTTCCTGCTTTTAGGAGTCTGTCTGGCTCTTGGCATTTTGCAACGAGACCCACGTTACTCTTTGCTCTTTGCCAGATCTTCTGCTTCACTCTTGTCGCTTTCCTCAGTGTCACTTCTTGCATCTTTTCTTTTCTGTAGGAGAGAAAGATGATTTAAACAGGCTGCAAAACCTATGTCTTGCTACATTAAAGGGGACTGGTCTTGCTTTCATTCAGAGCACTGGTATGTTAACCTGAGAGGCAAAATAAAAACAATAGCTGAGATCATATCCTTGAAACCAGTGTGGTAATTGTCCCTGAATTTGGGAGATCGACTTAAACTACCTGGAGTTGGTTATGTGTTTTCCTGACTTTTGAATATGGTTTTTTTTTTTTTTTTTTTTTGGTGATCCTTATAATATTCTTGTAATGTGACCTTCTGAAAAAAACTTAGTGTTTATTCTACATATAGTTATTCTGCATATAAGCCTGTCTATTTTTTATCGTGGAAGCTCTGAAAGTCAATATATATTTGTTCAGTCTACTGCTGCCCTGTGGTGAGGTCAGTTGGTTATTTGGGAAGGAGATAGTCATGGCTACTTCTTGTGCACTGAAAACTGAATTTTAATGACATCCCATAAACAAAGGTATCTGTACAACTCTCAGCATGTGCCTGCAGAAGCTCTTGGGCTGTTTTTTTGGGTAGTCCCATTTCTCCCACCCCTTCCCTGCAGGCATGCAGGAGTCACTCTGGATCTCAGGGTTGCTCATGAGTAATGGTGGCACAGAGGAGAAAAAGATTTTTCATACCGCACCATGGAGGATGACACCGAAGACCATCTGGAGGATTAGATAGGACCAAAAAATGTGCAACAACTGCAGGATCATCAGGAAAGCATTTATCAGACAGCTTAGGAGGAACATCTGAAATTTTGTCACAAAGTAATAGTATGTGCTGTGGGAAAGAGAGAGAGGGAGAGACAAATTAGAGTTTGCATGTCTTCACAATTACAAGGGTCAAGAGACTTTCCGGGCAAATACTTGGCTCATGGGTTCCCTGGGCAGAACCAGTCTGTGCTAGGCCTGTGCAATCATGCTTCACTTCAATGACTTCTTGCTCTGTCCCAGAAATGGACTTCACCCATCTTTCACAAAACATATCCCAGGTCCCAGAAGACCTGGAGAAGACCTATTGAAATTGCCAACCATACAATAGTTTTTGCAAACAGGTCTGTTTGCAAAGCATATCTGCAGTTCTTCCCAGAAGCAGCAGGAAGCCACCATCTGGCAGCGATCCTCCCTGGGCCAGAGGCAGAACTTGGCTTCCCAAGACCTCCACAGAGCATTCAGGGTTCATATTTTTGTACCCCAAGGCATTGCTTTTACACATACGGGTTGACCATGCAGACACGAACCACCCTGCAAGGCCCTCTGTTCACATGAAGCTCTCTCTGCGAGAAGTCATG
This sequence comes from Anser cygnoides, assembly GCF_040182565.1. Lineage (NCBI taxonomy): Eukaryota > Metazoa > Chordata > Aves > Anseriformes > Anatidae > Anser > Anser cygnoides. The sequence continues at coordinate 3,890,528 of NC_089899.1, read as the reverse complement.
CTCCTCACCTGCAGAATCTCCAGCCCACTTCCACGGGTCCCTCTTCATGGGCAGCACTGGGAGGTCAAAGCAGTGCCTCCATCATGGGGTGAGGCCAAGGGCAACTTACTGTCATTGTAATACTGGCTTTAAAAGCTTTTCTGTGAATGTAGTAGTCAGAGAGACTGGGAGGAAAATATTTGGAATTCTGTGTCCAGTTCTGGGCTCTCTGGCACAAAAAAGGACAGGTATCTCCTGGAAAGAGTCCGGCTGAGGGCCACAAAGATGATATGGGGCCTGGAGCATCTTCCCTGTGAGGAAAGGCTGGGAGACCTGGGCCTGTTCAGCCTTGAGAAAAGACTGAGAGGGGATCTTATCAATGTTTATAAATACCTGGTTTTGAAATGGAAATCAGACAGAACAGAACAGAATTTGGTGCGGGAGAGAAATAACAAACACTGGCATGTGCACTCCTCTGCAAGTATCTACGACATGAAATCTAAGATGTTATAAGCTGGGAAACATTTGGTGGATATAACATCTGTGTCTGCTCTGCCTTTATGCTCCTCCCTAAACATCTGCTTCTTGCTGCTGTTGGAAACAGGGTCTGACCTTGACGGACCCTTGGTCTGACCCAGAACATCCATCTGCTTTGTTCTTCCATTACAATACAGCACGTTACTGGGACTTGTTTGACTTTTTGTAGACAACTGAAATCAGTGTTATTCGAGCTTCTTTCTCAGGAAAGTTGCCTCAAACTTTTATTGCTTTTCCCTTTGAGGGAGCTGTTTCACTGCCGGAGAGTCGGGGACTTGTTATGCAAAGTCAGCTTCACAGGCATCCAGACTTAAAGGGAAGCAGGACCAACGTTCAAAACTCAGCATAGTCAGTGCTGGTACGGGGCCAGGGCAGGAACAGAGGACAGCAATGCAGACTTGTCCTTATGCGTATGTAGCATGTCCCACTCCTTCTAGGCATAATAAGAAAAGTGTTTGGTTTTTGAAGAAAACCGAAACCTTAGACTATATATAATGCATGTATTGTGGAATGAATTTTTGGGAAGGTAAGTGAGATCAGCTTTTCTAGGCAATTTGGAAGTGGTAAAGAAGGGGGAACAATTTCAGCATAGTTAAAGTGTGGGAGTGTGGTCAGATGTGTATAGGCAAACACCATTCTCCAAGACTGGTGTCTGTGACTTCTGGAGATACTGCTGCTCTTACACTCCCAGCATGTCCAGTGTCCGACCTCCTGAATCCTTAGGTTGAACTCATCACTTTCCTACTTTATTTCAAATAGATACAGGGTCACCTTAAATTCCTACTATTTTTTTTTCCTATGTTAGTTTTATCTTAATAATGCTTTAAGCAGGACTTTGTTAGTCTGTAAAGAAATTCTTGGGAAATTCTAACCAGCATAATTTGTACCTTCCTTCTCTTGAATGAACCAGTGTTTGCAACAGAAGGAGGCCACTTCCTACTTGCTGGAAGAGTCACACCAGGTCTTGAGCAGGATTAGAGGAGATGAACAATTACCCTCAGACTGTGGTGGGAGTGACCTTACAAGGATGGAGAAAGGTAGTCATAAAAAATTCCCAGTGCTATGATAGCTCATGAATTGTCAGCTGCTGTAGCTGCATGTAAACATCTTATCCCAGCAAGAGAGAGAGCTCCAGATGAGAGACAGTTCCTGCCTAGGAGACAGTGAGAACCTGGAAATGGAGAGGCAGAGACTGTGACTCCAGAGTCATTTATAGGTAAAAACCCTGGCTTTTTCTGGGGTTCCTCAGTTCTATCTGGATTCATCTTTGAGTTTACCTGTAGCGTCCTGTTCCCTGCCCTTCCTCCCCTCACCATGGAAGGTCATTTCTCCTGAAGTACAAATAGTCCATGACACCCATGGTTAGAGAACATTAAAACGTAACTCACATTAACGGGAAAATGACAAGCCGGGAACTGATGAACACCACAGCAAAAACAACAAAGACTGCTTCACAGACCCACTTCCATTTCATGTAATGGAGCATCTTGGCCAGCTGTAGAGAGACATATTGCCATTTATACCATGGGGCTGAGTTCTTCTTCTATTACCACTCTCCTGAGAAGCTTCAGGGATTTCCCATGTCCTGCAAGGGTTACTGGACTTGTTGGAGATTGTCCGAGCCCTGTGTACTCATTTACTTTTCCCCAAGAGCAGTAAATCTGATACTTCCTAAATGCACTGGCACTAGGGTATACATGCGGCCTACCTGTGTAGGTGACTGCATCTGCAAAGGTCAGCACAGCTACTCACAGACAAGAGAATAGATGAGCATTTCTATGTGAGGGTAACTCACCTCTAAAATATAATCAGAGGCATCATGGACCAGCATGACTATCATCCCAAACCGTATAAGGTTGGCACAGTAGGAGACAAAGATCAGGGTGATGGTGGCGATGTGGTGGATGATCTGTTCCTTGAAGTCCTGGCACAAGAAGAGAGGTTGTGTCAGTCATTGACCTTGACCTGGCAGCACCTGTTCAAAGATGCTGCTGCATCTAGGACGTGGCAAACAGTAGTGCTCCCCACTGTGCTACAGTTCTCTGGTGTTATGTATAAAGCCAAGACAAATGAAAAACTTTACACCCAGAAATGCAGATAAATACCAGTGAGGTACACATAGGTGCAAGTGTGCTAGAAGACAGGTTTTCTGTTTTTTCCAAGAATCAAGCTTTCCTTACAAAGTTCCTCTCCTAACATCCTCCTGTATTTTCCTCCTAGACTCCTCCCTTGTGTTGTGAACTATTCCTCCTGGGTTATCTGCTAGGTTAGAGGTTGGACTAGATGATCTTAGAGGTCTTTTCCAACCTAAACGATTCTGTGATTCTAGGATTCTATGACTGAAGAAGTTTTTGTGACAACAGTAGACTACCCTTGTCCTGGGGCAGGACCTACCCATTAGTCATATTGGAGGCAGCGCTTCAACCTGCCAGTGCTGCCCATGAAGAGGGACCCATGGAGGTGGGCCGGAGACTCTGCAGATGGGGAATTTGCCTTCTCATATGCGTTATCTAAATAGAGAACCTTGCAGGGTGGTTCATGCCTGCATAGTCAAGCCTATATGTGCGAAGACAATGCCTTAGGGTACAAAAATATGAACCCTGAGTGCTCTGTGAATGTCTTGGGAAGCCAAGCTCTGGCTCTGGCCCAGGACGATCGCTGCCAGATGGTGGCTTCCTGCTGCTTCTGGGAAGCATTGCAGGTTTCCAATAACTGACTTATTTGCAAACACTATTGTATGGTTGACAATTTTAATAGGTCTTCTCCAGGTCTTCTGGGACCCGGGATATGCTTTGTGAGAGCTGGGTAAAGTCCATTTCTGGGGCACAGCAGTAAGTCACTGAAGTGAGACATGATCGCCAAACTGAACAATCATCAATCAGATGAAGCCGAGGTTGAGCCACAGCTCTGCACAGTCGATACTACAGAACAAGGCACACAGATGAGGGCAAAGGTGGGTGTTGGGTCCATGGGGCCTAGAAGGTGAGCACTGTGCAAGCATCTACAGGACCCTCATCACAAGAGCCCCTGGTCTGTCCTTCAGGACAGAGTCCTCTGGTTCACGCCGCACTGCGGAGCAAGGCAGGGAAGGGCCACACTACCATGTCCACCTGACTGTTTCTTGGTGTCCCTTGGCCAGGCACAGGGACTGTCATCCAGCAGCACTCCTCTGGCCTTGCAGGCCCCCACTAGAGCAGGGCCCAGCATGAGATGCAAAGGTGGGATACAGGAGCTGCAGGGAGTGTACGTGGCCTGGGGCCTTGCCTGCCTTGGCCTATTCATAGGCCTGGCAGAGCTCCGTGAGTCCCTGGGGTGCTGACAGTGGGAGGGGGGAGCCTCATGGTGGAGGCTGACCAAGCCAGCGGGTTGCTGCTGTGCCGCTGTCACTCACCTTCCTCTTCACATCAAAAGGCAGGGTGGCAACCAGTGAGCAGTAGAAAGAGAGCTCCAACAGGTAGAACCAGCCCAGTGCAGGCAGGAGAGGCTGCAAAACAAGCGAAAGGCAGTGTGACACCCTTGCTTAGCCATGGGGAGCGGGAGAGGGCAAATCTCTTCCCAGGCAAAACGCATTCATGAAAACTGCAACTGGGTCAGCAGGGCTTGGTCACGTCTAAATTTTCCTGTCCTTTGTAACTGAACCATTTGCTGGTGTGCTGGCAGTCTGCTCCAAAGCGACGACAAGCCCCAGACTCTCAGAGGGACTGAGAGGAGCTGAGATCTCCCCTCTACGGCGGCTTGGACTCCTCTCGTCTCCTTTCATTTCCCTTCCTGTTTAAGAGTTCAAGGGATGTCCTGACTGCCAGGTCACTTTCAGGGCCACACACCTGGAGCAGCTTCCAGCCAGGCTTGTATTACAGAGAAACTCTTTGAGAAGAGGGGACTGTTCAGGGCAGAGAGAATCTCCTGCTGCTCCTTCATATGGACCACCTATGAGGAGCTGCTCAAGGAGGCAGTCAGGCTGTTCACATGGTGCATGGTGGGAGGATGAGAGACAGTGGGCATACTTGGAACCAGGAGGTGAATATTAGGAGAACGTTTTTCATCATGAGAGTCAAACAGTGGAATAGGTTGCCCAGAGAGGTTCTGCAGTTTCCATTCCTGAAGGTTTTCAAGGACTGGAAAAGACCTGTGTAACCTCATCTGGGCTCACAGCTGACTGCTGTGAGCAGGAGGTTGGACAAGAAACCTCCTGAGCCCCCTTCCAATCTGAATTACACCACATACGTGCAGCTCACCTGCTGTGGAAAGCTCAGCCAGCACACGGTGTGGTCCCAAAACCAAGGCTTCTGTGCAAAGAGAAGGCAGCAGTTAAGATCCCATAGCCATAACAACATATAAAGGCAACATGAAAGAGTACTTTATTAAGTAAACACACGATGTCAGTGTGCCTGTGGTAGAGCCAATCTGGCTTTGAACTTTGTGAAAGTGGTTGGCAAAATGCATTTGTTGTTAGTGAATGTACAGGATGTTCCACTGAGGGTATCGGTACACAGGGGGTCGGATGAAGAAAACCATGGTCACATCACTGACACCTAGCCAGGTCCGTGCCTGGATAAGGGGGCTGTTCTGCTGGATTTAGATTGGGTATGTTTCCATACCACATCCCTGAAATTTGTCCTTATTTGGCTCTGAAACTATGGTCCAATCCCTAGTCATGGCCACAAATCGTCAGTGGGTTCCTTGAAATGGCCGAGGACCATACGACTTATTTTCCATGAATGAGGAACTCTCGAAAGGTGTCACATCACAGTGTCTCCCAGATGACATACTTACATCATACAGAAGAGCCAGCCCAGAGAAGAATGATGTGAAATAGAATGTAAATCTCCAGCTAAAATAGAAAAAAAAGAAAAACAAACAAACAAAAACACAGGGAATTAAAACTTCCTCCAGAATTGTGATAGCTTACCAGGCTGTGCCCAGGCCACTGCATCCAGCACCCAGCTGTGTGGAAGTGACTAAACTGACACATTTAGGCACAATGACTGCAGGCCAGAAACAGCTGGAGAAGGATGAAGTGCAGACAAACAAATGTGGTATCACGTCTTCCTAGATGCTCTCACAGCAGCTGCAGAGCCCATGGGAGAGCCTACTCTTGTTTGGACAAAGATTTGCAGTACCTCAGCTCTGTTTGCACATGCACGAACGTGCTGTTAAGGCAATGGGGTATCTACAGCCCACCCAGGCCCTGCTGTGGTCCACGCTGTGCCCAAATTCCTGTCAGAAGGAATTTGGCCATTTTAAAACTTCCTCTGCCAAAATTATGGCATGCAGTCCTTGTTGGAGGTTTCCATGATCAAAATCCTCAGCTGGCTCACCTACCTTGCCTCACAGAACTTCTTCATCAGTCTGGGACGGTCCTGGGCCCTCCGGTGCCGGAACCAGGCCTCCACTTTTTTGACTGGCAGGTCATTTTGCTTGGCCAGCGAGATCAGGTCCCCCTAGAAAACAGGTCAGGAAAGCAGGACTTGACCTTCTGATGCCTTCTGTCCCCATGTGGGTGGAAGAGGGCACCTCTGCCCTGTTAGCAGTAACTGTGCTGCCTGTGAGGCTGGTGTGCTTGGGCTGGAGTATCTGTAGGGAAAGAAGATATTGATCAGCTGGGCTCTTGGGACACAAGCGACACTCACCTCCTTTGGGGTCCTGCCCACCAGATTGTAGAAGTCTTCCAGTGTGGCATTGGGCTGAGCTTTGGGCCTCGGCCTGTTGCTCACACCCAGCCTCCTGCCCAGGGGTAGAGCTATGGTTCTAGAAGAGGAAAAGAAAGTTCAGACAGGAGAGGACGTGGGCACCCTCACTGGGAGCCAGGGCCAGACAACAGCAAGATTGTGCCAGCTCCGTATCCTGTGCATGGACCCCAGGGGTCCAGCACTGCTCTGGCTGCACACACTCTGCCAGAGAAGTCCAAAGCCCCACTGGGTGCAAACCTACCCAACCCCAGGGGTCCAGCACCGCTTCAGGGGCACATACAAAGCCTAGTGCCTCTATCGGGTCAATGCTCTTCTTTGAGAGAGACACAATGGCACCAAGGCAATGGTGAGGAATGCTGGATGTGCAGTGGAGACAACACTAACAAATATAATCAGTATTGATGCCAGTTTTGTTTAACATTTTTACCAATGATCTTGATGAGGGGGTTGAGTGCACGCTCAGTAAGTTTGCAGATGAAGCCAACTTGGGTGGGAGTGTTGATCCTGAGGGTAGGAAAGCTCTGCAGAGGCATCTGGATAGTCTAGACTGATTGGCCACATCCAACTGTATGGCATCCAACAAGGCTAAATGTTGGATGTTGCAGTTGGGCCTTAAGAACCCCACACAGTCATATAGGCTGAGGGAAGAGTGGCTGGAAAGGTGCTTGGCAGACAAGGATGCTGGTTGACAGGCGGCTGAACACGAGCCAGCAGAGTGCCCAGGTGGCCAAGGGCATCATGGCCTGCATCAGAAATAGTGTGGCCAGCAGGACTAGGCAAGTGATTGTCCCCCTGTACTTGGCACTGGTGAGCCCACACCTTGAGTGCTGTGTTCGGTTTTGGGTCCCTCACAGCAAGATATTGAGAATGCATTCAGAGAACAGCAATGAAGCTGACTAGAAAACAAGACATATGAGGAGCAGCTGAGGGAATTGGGGTTATTTAGTCTGGAGCAGAGGAGGCTGAGGGGAGACCTCATGGCTTTCTACAACTCCCCGAAGGGAGGTTGCTGTGAGGTGTGTGCCAGTCTCTTCTCAGGTGACAAGTGACAGGACATGAGGAAATGGTCTAAAGTCTCACCAGGGGAGGTTTAGATTGAATATCAGGAAGAATTTCTTCACAGAAAGTGTGGTTAGGCATTGGAACTGGCTGCCCATGGAGGTGGTGGAGTTGCCATTGCTGGACATATTTAAGAGATATGGGGATGTGGCGCTTAGGGGCAAGGTTTAGTGGTGGACTTGGCAGTTAGATGGATGGTTGGACTTGATGATCTTCAGGATCTTTTCCAACCTAAATAATTCTATGATACTATGATACTATGATTCTATAATACAATAAATAATAATAGTAAGCAATAATTAATTATAATAATTATTGACTTGACACCAAGGCAGGGGAGGGAGGGGGTTGCTATGCTCTCATTGTCTTTACTTCTAGCTCTTAAGACACTCGCCATATGGAGTCAACCTGGAAGTGAGACCTTATTGGGGAGCCCAGTGCTGGCCATTGGCCAGACTTCAAGCTTCTTGAGACCCACAAATACATGGGATTTGCTAAGCCATTGCAGGCCTGCAGGTAGCAGAGAGATGTTTTGATAACCCCCAGGACAGAGCTTTCCTTGGGGTCTGACTGCTTTGTGTTTCTCTGGCTCTTCCTACAGCCCGTTTTGCCAGAGCTTCTCACAAAGCTGAACACAGCAGCCAAAAGCCAGCTCTCCAGAGAGGTGGGACAGTGCTTCCCCAGCTCCCCCAGCTTCTCCGGGCCACAGAAGAAGGCCCATGCTCCAGCTGAGGGCAGGTTTGCTGAGCACAGCCTTCCTGCTTCACACACACCATAGTCCTGTTCTGCCTGGCTGGCAGCATCTTGGCAGGGCTGCCCATATCAGCACCTGCTGTGCTTTAACTGATAACCCCTTGATTTCCTCTGAGTGAGGGCTGGACCTCCCCACATGTCAGTCTCACCTTCTGGAAAAGGGGCCCAAAGCCCATGCTGGATCCATCTCCTGTGTTCAGCCATGTGGACTTAGATTGTTCCCACATGTAGGTTCCGGGGAGATGTCTGTCAGTTTGCAGGGTCCCCTTTGGGAGTACCATTTCCCTCAGCTGGGTGGGTGTGAATGCCCATAACTAGGGCATTGTAGTACATGAACTGGGGACCCCTGGTGCCAGGAGGAGCGAGGAGGGCAGAGCTGGGTGAGGGGAAGGAGTGGTGTGAACAGGGTGGTCCTACAAGAAGCTGCAGGAGCCACGGGTGTCCTTCCTCTGTGCTAAGAGTGGGGACTCACACAGCATCTTTGGGAGTATCCTCTAAGACCAGGCTGAAGCCTGGCTCATCTGGGGTCTCCCAACCCTGATGTACCCAGCAAATTCTTTATCCTGTGCTGCATGCTCCCAGCTGGTCTCTCAAGAGCCCAAATCTGTCTCTCCAGGGGGACTTCCCACACACAGCTGAGGTGCAGCTGAGTGACTTGTCTTTTCACACCCGATAGTACAGGTTATGGTACGGGTATGGGGATGAGAGATGGCAGGGCAAATTGCTGACATACAAATGCCATAAATCACAAAAAGCAGAAAGATTCAGTATTCCTGAGGAGAATTCCCTGTCCACTTTGTAATGGTTAGGAGGTGGGTAAGGATAAGTCCAGAGCAACCCTTCAAGACACCGATGACAACCAGCACAGAAGAGGCTGGATTTGCTGCACTCACCTTTCAAAGATGTATCGGATAATGATCAGGATCAGGGCACCAGGGATGCAGAGCAAGAGGTCCTGAGGCTTTGGGTAGTGAATGTCAGCAGACTCCTTCATGTCTTCCCAGGTAGCTCCAGGTGGCAGCCAGTACTTGTGGTGCCAGAACTCCTCTAACAGTCCCATCCTGGTCTAGATTGTGGGAGCACAGCAGAGGCTTGGGGACTCAGCGAGCAGATACAGCTGAGGTGTAAAACTCACTCCTAAGCCAGGACTCCAGCGCTCCAGGACACCCAGCCCCACAGCTCGTCACTCATACTCCACACCTTTCACTCCAATCCATTTGTATGACTTTAAACTAGTTGAAATAACATCACTTGTTCTGACCTGCCCATGAGCTTAGAGGTGGAGTAAGATGTCCTAGTACAAGAAAGTAATTCAGTGGGTGTCAGTGACGTGGCTATCTTCAATTACACTTCATTGCATAGACAGCTGAAGTCCCTTCCTAGTGACAATAACAGCAGGGGCATCTATCTCACCCCGTCTTCGTACCAACCTTTTCCTTCCCAGGCTGCAAAGCCCTCACCTATTAATCAGCTCTCCATTTATGGGGCTTCTCTGACAATTCATAACTGCAAAAAATCTGTTGGTCTCTCACGGTAACCTGAGGGGGATTTCCTTAAATTACTGGTGAGGGATCTTTCCAAATTCCTTTGCAAAGCCAAGCACTATCAGCAGGTTTTCTCCTGTGCCTGTGTTCACTGACACTTTGGGATAGCTCCAGTAAAGACATGATTTCCTCATACACGAACCATGAGGATTTTTTCCCATAATGTTATGTTCATACATGTTTCCTGTAATTCCATTACTCATGATATTTTGTACCAATCTGACCAGCACAGATGTTAAGCTACAGATGTCAGAAGCTCCTCACATTCCCACTTGGGACCTCCCTAAATTTTGGATAACAAGGTGATTTGAAACAACAAAAAATGGCACTCCACAACGCATGGTTTAACTTTTTCTTGTGTAAGTTTCCTCTTGACACTTGAGCAAATACCATCCAAGCTGGAAGGCTTGCTATTGCTCAGTTACTTTGCTATATAACATCTTCTCACCCATCAGTTTTGGATGAATCCTCTAGAGACACATCCTCAGCAAGTATTGGCTCCCCTCTGCTTCTGAGCAGGGAAGTTGCAGGCAGCACATTATTTTTTTTCACTCTAGCCTGATCTTGTCTCAGCTTTGATAATCTTATGATTCCTACAACCTTTCCAGTATTTTTCAGAGAAGATTGCCATTGCCTTTTAAGTTGTTTCTCAATGTATTTCTTGGCCTGCTTTACTGCATGTTCAGATTAATCTGCCAACGTTACAGGTCCTTTCCACTTCCCGTGTTTAGACATGACTTTGGCTTTTTGAACAATGCCTTGCTATTTCTTAGGGACGCCCTTACCTGCAGGCACTGTGTCTGTTGTACACGTGCAAATGAGAAAAGCAATGCTGTTCAAAGTGTAGTCATCCAAGTAAAGGTTCCCTTGGGCATATGTCTGAATGATAAAAACATGGTGGATGCACATCTCCCATGTTTCCTGAGTGTGTGCAAGGGGAAGGGAAGGCATGAAGCAAACTGCTCTTAAAACAAGATCCAAAATAGTACTAGATGCCTGTGTCACTGGAGTCGGTAGATCCATGTTAGCTGCCAGCCCTGGGGGCCATACTTTGCCAGTCCCTGATACTCTTCACTGCATAGCAGCCTGGGGACACCAGGAGACATTCTCTCTCATAGCTCACCTGCTGCTGGAAACCCCATCCCCGCAGCTGCTTGATGACATTTATGTGACACACACCTTTCCTGTGCGCGTGGATGATAAAGATGCATTGGAAGTAGATTCTGCTCCGGTGCCCACTGCTCTATCTGCTTTGCTGGTTTATTTAGCAGACAAATCACTAGGATTCTCGCTGCAGGTTTTTACAGCAGCTTCTTTGTGCAGGGGGCTGTGATACTCCAAGAGGAATCTTATTGGTGGGTGATGGCAGAGTGAGTTGTTATGATAAATTCAGAAAGACTAACACAGCACTCATAAGCTTCCCAATACCAGAGCAGACATAAGGAAAGAAGGTGGAGCCATTGTGGGGAGCAAACTGATTGCACACAGCTTCTTTAAGCCATAGCAAATAGCATAGGAAAGAAAACAAATTTTGCAGTGCGATCTGCCCCGGTGACTCATCACTCATACTCAGTTATTCAGTTAAAAATGTTTTTAATCAACACCAACAGCTCTCCTGAATCCTTGATGTATCCTTTCACAATGAACAGATTTACCTACTAATGAGCCTGGCAAGAGCTTATCTCCATCTTCAGGGGGATAGTATAGCCCTGAGGATAAAATTCAGCAGACATTAGTATATATTTGTACTGGCTCCACAGTGTATCACGGAGTCTCTGGGAAGCATTCTGCTTCTCAGGTGAGATATGTTGTGATTTTACAACATAGATCTTTCCTACCCTTCAGAAACCTCATTAAAAAGAAGACCAGGCATTCCTTTCCCTTCCCATAACCTTGCAGTTCCAAAGCATCTTCCCAGTGCTGCAGTCACGGACTTGCCATTGCCTTGGCAGTGCCAGGTAACGTGTACTGCCCCTAGCTTTAATGTAGGGGTGCCCCAAAGTGTCCTGATCCAGGGCCAAATGCAGCTTTACCTAGTAGGAGTCAAACGAGGCAGCTGCTGTTCTTTACTGGCATGACTTACCATAGCTGAATGCTCTGGGAATGCAACATCCTCTCCATGGATGCTGCATGTGTAATGACCATGGCAATGGAACCCGTATGTGTCTACTGTGTCACTCCCTCATCCACCCAGGTGGTGCAACTAGCCAGGTTACCCCCTGCTAGTCAAAGAAATAGAAAAGAGCCCAGACAATCAAACTTTTCAAAAGTAATTTATAAAGATCTTTTACATTCAGAAGTACAAAATGATACATAACCATTCCTCCTGAACACATCACCTGCAGAGGAGTGGCAAGATTGTACATGTGGATTAAGGAAATATGACAGTAATACAGAACATACACTTTGAACTTTGAATTAGCCCAACATTTCAGAGAGAAACTATCTTCAACAAATACGAATTTAAATGATGATGGTCCGCTCCAGAGCGTGTTGCTGCCCTGGAATCACCTGTGCTAGAACCACTTTTTCCTCTGAAATTATCCAATGTATTTTGACTAAAACGTAAGATCAAAGGCTCAGATCAAATCTTTCCTGCATTTCAGGTGAACTTGGTGTGCTGCTGAAAATGCTCTTGTCCTTCTAGACTGTCATTTGCCTCTTAACTTTAAAAATGTGTGCCATCTCCTTGAATCAGGCATTTCCTTGGTCCGTGTCCCGCCATTAGCGTTGAACCTTACCAGACATATACAGGGAAGTATCTGCATGGCCCTGGCAGTCTAACTCCCTACTCTCATAACAGTGAATCTGTTAATACTTTGGTTTCATAGTTTAATTGATCTATAAGACAGAAATCCATGCCATACTAATTTAACTCTTTTAAGAGATTACAGAATCAAAAATCTAATACTACACTGGATGATATAAAATACAGAACATCTAAAGGAACTGAATCAGAACTGCGTCATAACTTCATGGTCCACTGCTTTAAACTTTCTACTTTTGACACATCTAGACAAAGGCCCTAGACTTTGAAGGCTAAGTTAAAGCATTATTTCATGAAGTTCAGCAGAACCTCTCTGGATCCTTTTTCCTCTGAGGACAGGGGTAATCTATTCCCTTCTTACCAAGCTGACTCTGTAAACATCTTCCACTGTGCCAATTACACTAGATAAAAACATGAGCACTTAATCAGTGTTGTCTTCTAGAGTACCTAGTTTCTTGTCCCCTCCCTTGTGACAGTGTTCCTTTCCAAGACAGGCTTAATGGATTACCTGGCAGTTGAGACACAGCTGCCTGGATTTTCCAGCTCTTCTAACCATGATTTGGGTGGGAACTGTCATCAGACTGGGCTTTGGAGTTTCCACCTTTGAGACAACAGAAGGGACTGAGTTCCGTACAATTACAAAACTGGTCACATGGCACAAAGGAGCATTTCCTGTCAGAAGAAAATGTTTTCTCCTATGTCTTTCCAGAGCTTTTATTCCACTACGCACAGTTTTAATTTTATGAGTAAGTATGGGCCACTTGTCTTCTTGAAAGAGGTGTCCCTGTAATAAGATTTAGAGTTTCACACTTATTTACTTTCCATAATCATTAGTGGCAATGGGCCAGGGCCTCCAGAAGCTGATCAAGAATAAACAGATTCCTACCAAACAACATTAGGCAATTAAGACTTGACATTGCCAAAGTTAACCACTGTTGTATTTTTCAAGATTAACACATTTAACAGCTATTATGGTACAGTCTAATACAAGTCAAACCACTTTGATCCCTTTCTATCTGCTTCAAGGCAACAACCTATAGTAAGCTTTTATTGAAGAAAGACCAAAAACTTCCCTCAAATATCAGTGACTATAAACAATTCTGTTTACGGGAAGCAGGAATTCAACTATGATACTGCAATGGCAATCCTTTATATCTACGCAATGAGCAAAACATTTTCTAAAGACGGTGGACTGGATTCATTAAAGACCAGATCAGACAGAACGTGAGCAGTAGCTATCTTTCCTTGACGTGGCCATTGGTGAGATGGGCTCTGTTGTTCAGTGTCTCAGACCCATTCCTCTGGATATAATTGTTGCTAGTTACATTGCTGAAACACGTGATCCCATTTTTCTCCTTTTCCATGATCTTTTCTTTTTCTTCATCCTTGTCACTTTCTTCTGTGTCACTTCTCATGTCCTTTTCCATCTACAGAAAAATGTAAATGAGAAACAATACAAATGCAGAAGTCTGCACAAGAAACTGTGCTAGCTGATACATATGCTAAAGACTGTGGCTGCTACTTCAGCCACCTGCTTCTGGCACACATTTCTATGATGATCTTTTAGCTTTTACATCACCTTTGGAAACAGTTTCTTTCCATCTACTTGACTTCTGTCTCAGTGGTACCTTAACTGTGATCCTGATAAACATTAGGAACTGCTATATAGGTTGAGAAGCAGCACCAAATCACATATGCCCAGGACTGAAGACAACTGTGTACGGCTGAGGAGATCCACAGTGTCTGTTGCATGCAGAAGGATGGGAAGAAGCAGTTAGTCAAACTCTTATATTTTCCAAAAGGGACAAGGAGATAGATTCTGGGTGGCTGCAAGCTGAGCGGTCTGCTTTGGAAAACATATGCTTTCAAACAAACCAATAGCTCAACATAAAGCTGCTCAACTCTACATTCAGTTTTATATTCAGGTTCTTCCTCTTGCTATTAAGAGATCAGTAGTCCACTTTTGTACTTAATTCCTTGCTTTAAAAGGAAGACAAAAAAGAAATAATGCAGTAAAAAGGCAAGTTAGAGAAAGCAGCTTAACACTTGCTGGCTTCTCAGGCTGTTTCTACTCTGCAATACAAGATGCCAAAACTGGGAACAAATTCAGTGTCCACACCCATTGTTGGAAAGAACACTCTGAAGGAAAGCAGCAAACCCCTTCTGTGACCTGAGGCCTGGAAACTCCTCAGGAGCTTGTTAGTTCTGGATGTGCTCTGTAGTCTCCATTTATTATATACATTCTTCTGGGGATAGCACTTGGATCATATTAAGCAGACTATTTAGTCTGAAGCCTTTTCTAAAGATCACCACACCCAAAAGCAGATAGGATTTGTAAGAATGTGAACTTGTACTCAAGTCAAACTGCCTGCAAGGACAATAGAAATAGCAGATGCCACATTTTGTGAACAACCTCGATCCCATGTTGTTCTCGAATTGGCAGTTCAGAAACTGTGTACAAAGACTCTTGCTCCGCAGCAGAAGCACAAATGAAAATCAGTATTCCTAATTTTTTTTTAAATTTATGGAAATAGAATATGGTTGAAGTCTTAAACCTAGCAAGATTCACAAAGGAACTAGATGGCTGCATGAAAAAAGACAGTTGTCTGTATGAGGAAGTGAAACCCCTTACTTCAAGATCAAGGCTGAACTATAAGTACTGGGGATTAGGAAACATCAAGTGAGAAGGTGGTGCAGATAATCCTGTAGTCGGGGAGGAAATTTACAGAGATCAGAAAGACCTATCAGAACAATCTGAACTTCTGACTGGAGTGAGAATTTCATGGCTCTCAAAAGGGGAGAACGTTCTGTATTTCTGCTGATACTGCTTTGGGCTACTAAATGTCTTAGAATCATAGCATATCCTGAGTTAGAAGGGACCCACAAGCATCACTGAGTCCAACTCCTGGCTCAACACAGGACTACACAGAAATTAGGCCATATGTCTGAGATGACCATTGAAACATCTGCGTGGGACTATTTTTCTTTTCTACTTATGGCTCAATATGGAAAGACCTCAAATATATATTTTCTGCATCAAATATGGCAGATAATTTATTGTCATGGTTTTTGGCTGGGATAGAGTTAATTTTCCTTGCAGAAGCTCATATGATGTTGTGTTTTGGACTTTTGACGGAAGTAGCAGTGCTAACACACCGCTGTTCTCAGTGGTTGCAGAGCAGTGCTTGCGCAGAGCCACAGAGCCAAGGACTTTCCAGCTTCTCATGCTGCCCTGCCAGTGAGGAGGCTGAGGGTGCACAAGAAGATGGGAGGGGACACAGCCGGGACAGCTGACCCAGACTGGCCATGTGTCATCATGCTCAGCAATAAAAGCTGGGGTAAAGAAGGAGGAAGGGCGGGGGGGGGGCATTCAGGGTGACGGCATTTGTCTTCCCAAGAAACTTACACGTGATGATCCCTGTTTTCCTGGAAGTGGCTGAACACAGGCTTACTCATGGGAAGTACCAAATGAGTTTCTTGCTTTGCTTTTAAGTGCAGCTTTTGCCTTACCTTGTAAACTGTCTTCATCTCAACCCATGAGTTCTCACACTTTTATCTTTTAAATTCTCTTCCCCATCCCACGGTGAGGAGGTGGGGGAGAGTGAGTGAGCGTCTGTGAGGTACTTGGTTGCCTGCTGGGGTTAAATCACAACTTTTATATATAAAGTAAGAAAAATTCTGGATGTGCTTCAGTATGTTTTTCCTGATGGCTCATTTCCTTCTAATAACACTATCCACTACCTCATCATTTGACACTGTAATAACTGCAATGGAAGCTGTGGACAATATGGATGAAGATGAGCCTTTCATGCTTGTTCTCAGTTCCCATAAGACAGAATTCCCCAGTTGGATAGTAATAAAACAACTCATCCCAGGCTATGAGGTCAACTCCCACAGGGCATGGACTTGTTTCTCCTGGACTACATCCTTGGCAAGTGGCCACATTAGGTCATGTCTTTGATTCTGAGAATAATTTCATGCTGAGCAGCAGTTTGGTTTCACAGCAGATACTACAGGCTGCAGTCAGAAAGAGACGGGTGCATGTCACTTCAGTTTATACAGCTGCATCTCAGATATCCAAGGTTGCTCTGTTACTGATAGAGACGAACCGGCAATACCTGGTGCAACGTTGAATGAATTATGCTTAGGACATGCCTTGTCTGCTAGTATGTAAGGAGCCCAGACAGCTAGTTTAGACAAATGCATCTATTCTGCAGACATCTAAAGTACTGTAGGATAACCCCCACAAAGCATACATTAATGATGGGGCACAGTGTAACCTCAGCAAGCTTGCCAATGACACAAAACTGGGAGGAGTCGCTGATATGCCAGAAGGTCATGTTGCCATCCAGAAGGACCTCAGCAGACCGGAGAAGTGGGCTGACAGGAAACTGATGAAGTTCAACAAAGAGAAGTGCAAAGTCCTGCACCTGGGGAGTAACAACCCCATGCACCAATATGTACTGGGGGCTGCTCAGCTGGAAAGCAGCACTGCAGAGAAGAACCTGAAAGTCCTGGTGGACACCAAGCTGAGCGTTAGCCAGCAATGCACCTTTGCAGCAAAGAAAGCTAATGGTGTCCTGGGCTGCATTAGGAGCAGCACTGCCAGCAGATCAAGGGAGAGGATCCTTCCCCTCTAGTCAGCACTGGTGAGGCCATGCTTGGCGTACTGTGTCCAGTGCTGGGCTACTAAGTACGAGAGAGATGGACATACTGGAGAGAGTCCAACAAAAGGGCCATGAGGATGATTAAGGGACTGAAGCATCTCTCCTGTGAGGAAAAGCTGAGAGAGCTGGGACTGCTCAACCTAGAGAAGGCTCTGGGGGATTTTATCAATGTATATAAACGTCTGAAGGGAGGATGCAAGGAGGATTGGAGCCAGGCTCTTATCAGTGGTGCCCAGTGCCAAGACAAGAGGCCATGGGCACAAAGTGAAATACAGCAGGTTCCATCTCAACATTAGGAAACATTTTTTCACCCTGATGGTGACTAAGCATTGGAACAGACTGCACAGAGAGGTTACGGAATCTCCCTCCTTGAAGATATTCAAAAGCCATCCAGACATGGGCCTGGACAAGCTACTCTAGGTGGCCCTGCTTAAGCCAGGGAGGTTGGACAAGACCTCCAGAGGGCCCTCAGCCATTCTGTGATTCTGTGATGTTAGTAACACTGTAATTAAAAATCCTGTACTGGAAATCCCCTGGAGAAGAAACTATAGGAAAGCACTTTTGCACTGGCCTCATCAATCACAACAACACTCTCTGCCTTGATATTTTAGTTTTGTTACAAATGAAGTACTGACCCAAGTGTTGAGATCCTCACTCAGATGTCACTGGCTTTGTTCACAGATATCTCCTATGGAGTCCAATCCACATTTTTTCTTGAATATACTCTTCAGAAGTGAACCCAATCTTATATCAACTCAAAAAAACTTTACTTCTTTTGTCAACTTGCACTAATACTGAGCGACCCTTTAACCTCACTGTTAGGAGATTACATGTATAATTGTACTAGGACAAAAAAGAATCCACCCCAGATAGATTCCCTGTGCTCCCCAGCAGTCTCAGGGGATCCTCCCTCCCCATATGATGTACAGGGGACTACAAACTGATTCATACCGTGCCCTGGAGGATGAACTTGTAGACCATGTGAATAATTAGGCAGGACCAGAAGATATGGAGCAGCTGCAGAGTTATCAGGAGAGCATTCACAAAGTAGTATCCAAAGAAGGGTTGGAATATCTCCATGGAGTAATAGTAGGTGTTATAGAGCACTCTGCAAGAGAGACAGAATTGCATTGGAGAGAGAGCGGCTGTAAGCCCCCAAAAGCTATTGTCACAGAAGTATCACCTCAGTCACTCTCTTCTTATATATGACATGTTAGACAACTCTCCGTTCCCCACTGGAAATGAGCAGAGTAGAGCTGTAAGCTGAAAACTCCTCTGCAGTATATTTCAGGTCCTTGCTATTACACTCTGAACTCCAAGGAAGACCACCCTTGTTTAGCCCAAGGCAGGTACAACAGCCATGTGGCAATGCAGCCTATGCAGAACGCAGGGACATGAGCTCAAGAATTTAAAAGCAAAGGCTGCAGTAAAAGATTCAGCCCACAGCTGAATTATCCTGCCTCTGAGAAGACAGTTTTTTCATTTCCCTTGACTGCAGCAAACTCACGTGTAGGGGAAAATGATCAGGCGGCTGATGAGGAAAACAGCTGAGAAGATCATAAAGAGGCTGTCACAAGTTTTCTTCCACTTCATGTAATTGAATATCTTAGTTGGCTGGAAGGAGAAAGAACAATAAAACAAAGCAGGCCAAGATAGTGCATCTGCATATGCTCCAAGACGCTAACGAGCCAGATACGATACAATCCACATGCAGGTATTCATGTCTCCTCCTGGCTCTCTGTAGGGCACCCTAAGCTGCGTGAGGAGATCATCAATATGTTCAGTGAAACCCCACAATGATTGTCCCTCATTGTGCTAGATCAAAAGACAGCACTTGGCTAAAGATCATCACTGCCAACTAGGCCTTGCCAGGCACTTAAATTGTGGAGCTCACCTCTAGGAAGCAATCAGAAGCATCATGAATCACCATCACCAGTGTCCCAATGCGGATGTAATTGGCACAATATGAGAAACTGATCAGGAAGATGGTTGCAGCATGATGGACTATCTGTTCCTTGAAGTCCTGATGAGAAAGGGGACAGCAGAAAAGAAAATACATTGCACTTTCTGTTCTAGTTAGAGCATGCTGGTAGCTAAAAAATCTGTCTACTCAATGAGGCAAGAAATCTTCCACTGTAAAGTTTTACCCACATTAATCTTTAACAAAATGCATGCCAAAATGTAGGCAATCAAGAAACCCAGGAATTATGAGTTTATGGTGTAAACAGAGGATCTCGAGCAAAGAACACTCTGCTCTCTACCAGAAATGGTCCAGTGTTAGTGCAAATCGTAAGACAGAACCATAAGAGCTGATGATTCAGTACAGACAATCATAAAAAGAGCTTCCTTTCGGTCACAAAGCAATGCCCATACTCACCTCCGCTCCAGCAGAGGAATTTCTGCTTGGGGGACTGAACATTTTGAATTAGTTTGCTCCTTTCCATGTCAAGGATTGTGTTCTCCACCTCCCAGAGGAGACGGAAGACAGTGACTGGTAATGGAAATTCCTGGGAACAAGCAAGGACGAGTCCCCTGAAACCTCAGACCAGCACTATACACACTATACAACCTTGGAGAACACTCTCCTGAGTGTTAACCTTGGATCCTGTTTGTGCTTCATTCTTCCCAGGGGTTGTCACTCACCTTCCTCTTCACATCACAGGGCAAGGTGAAGACCAGAGACCAGTAGAAGGAGAGCTCCAGCATGTAGTACCAAAACAGAGAGGGTTGGAGAGGCTGCAACAGCAAGAAAGAGACAGTGGTATACCCATCAGATAAAGTAAAGAAAGGGCTGGAAACGAAAACTCCTACCTATACAAAAACAAAAAACAAACAAACAAAAAAAATCAGATAAACCAAAATGACAAGATCTGGTTCCTGCAGCTTCATGGGGTAAATCCTCAACTGAACAGTCCAGTCACTTACCAAACATCATCTGTGCTGAGGTAAAAGCAAATAGCAGGGGAAACTCCACTTTGCCATACCATGTGAAACATTTAAAGAACTAGGGGAAAGATTCTGAATATTTTCAGGTGTTCTGGGCAAATTCTTGAGCAGTCACAGTAGAGCTTTAAAAACTTGATGTACTGTTTCACCGTGGTGATATAGATTAGTACCTGAATAAATCATTCCATTTATTAGCACTCAGGGGGAGATGCTTCAGACATCTTGGACTCTAACATGTATTTTTTAGTCTAATCAAACTAACAGGGGAAAGTACAATCTGAGTGTGAACAGTAGTCTGTGCTGTTCTGGCTAATTTTTCTGGGGTTTTACAGCTGGAAAACTAAAAGCTTAGACCCACTCAGCAAGACACATGCTAACTAACAAGTAATTTTTCTGTTGTGGCACTAGATGGCATCTTTAAGCCAGAACCTATCTGATTAAAAAAAATTACTATGACTACAGGGGCTTTGCAACAAGCATTTCCAAAGAATCTTGGAGTATGGTGCTCCCAAGTACCGATTTATTCAGGTTTCCTCTACCCAAAGTGCTGATTTCTGTCCTTAGAAGATAGATTTTAGTTTGTTTTTCTTTGATGCACCAGTGATTAGCCATAAGAGGAAGCATGGCTGGATGCACTGGTGCTACCAGAGGGGATATTAACATCCCGCAGGCTAGTATGTGCTATTAATGCTCTGGGGGTTATCGAAATGATCCTCTGGATCTGAAGGGATTTTTTTTTTGTTTTTTTCCAAAGATAGATTAGATTACCGATGTTTCTTTTACCCTTGTCTGTAGCATAGGACATGGTTTGTTTGGTAGAAATTGTATTTAATATATTCTTTGTTCCTGCTACGCCACAGGTATGTTCTTGACCGTTCCTGCTCTTTTCCAGTGGGATGTTACCAGCTCTGGTTTTGGCCTTTTCTGTTTGCTACAGGTATAGAAAAGTGTTCTGTTACAATGGCTTAGATTTCTCTGGAAAATACATGTAATGCAAATGCACAAAACAGGAAATAAGGACCCAAGAGATCCTCTCAGCCTTACATTCCTGTTCAAACACCACCTGTTTGTATGAATCATAGTGAAAAACTGTGCATTACATTTACAGCTTTGCAAATCTTGATGCACAATCCGAGGGTCTTGTTCTAACTTCGACTACCAGACCAAAAAGCCCTAAAGCACAGGTAGTTTTCACTTTGTCATGCTACTGTGATCAAGTTGTATCTCAGCCTCTTCTTCAATTAATGAAAGACTAATTCCCCCCCTCTGCCCCCCCCGGAAATTCTAGTACTGTAAAATCCTGTGCGTAGGAGATCCATGTATGATACTAGTAGAAACGGCTATTCTGCTAGAAACGCTTACCAGGCTTTTGGATTGGTAAGGGCAAATAATCACAGAATCATCACAGAATCACAGAACAGCTTGGGTCGGAAGGGACCTTAAAGATCACCTAGCTCCAACCCCCCTGCCATAGGCAGGGATGCCACCCTCTAGATCAGGTTGCCCAGGGCCTCGTCCAACCTGGCCTTGAACACCTCCAGGGATGGGACATCCACAACCTCTCTGGGCAACCTGTTCCAGTGCCTCACCACCCTCTGAGGGAGGAATTTCCTCCTAACCTTTAATCTGTATCTACCCTCTTTTAGTTTAATATCATTACGCCTTGTCCTATCATTACAATCCCTGACAAAGAGTCCCTCCTCAGCTTTCCTGTAGGCCCTCTTTCAGTACTGAAAGGTTGCAGTGAGGTCACCCCGGGGGCTTCTCTTCTCCAGGCTGAACAGCCACAGCTCTCTCAGCCTTTCTTCATAGGAGAGGTGCTCCAGCCCCTTGATCATCTTCGTGGCCCTTCTCTGGACCCATTCTAACAGATACACATCCTTTTTGTGCTGGGCACCCCAGACCTGGATGCAGCACTCCAGGTGGGGCCTCACAAGGGCAGAGCAGACGGGGACAATCACCTCCCTCTACCTGCTGGTCACTCCTCCGTTGATGCAGCCCAGTGAAAATTGTCCACTCTTAGAGCAGGAATGAAATGGTACCCAGGATTTTCATCAATTTATTCATAATGCTAATTAAGCCTGTAGAAGGCAGCTGTTCTAACAGGATAAGGAATCTTTTCCAAAGCTGAAATCAGATCTTTCACTTTAATGACATTTATCTCTTTGTAACATGTTATATAGGAAGGCTGCTGCTATACACAAGTCATAAAAACCTAAGGGGGAAAAGTAGAGCAGGTGATGGGTCCTGTGCTCAGTGTGTGAAGCCCCATTCTACGAAGACAGGCTGAGGGAGTTTGGGTTGTTCAGCCTGGAGAAGAGAAAGCTCAGGGGAGACCTTATAGAGGCCTTCCAGTACCTAAAGGGGGCTGCAGGAAAGCTGCAGAGGCAGCTGGGTAAAAAGTACTTCGCTTTTTGTTGTTGCCCTTGTTCCTTGATGACCTAGGAGCATATTTTGTGCCTAGCTGGCAATTTTCTTAGAGGTTATTCTGGAGTGTATCACTCAGAGAACGTCCTCTGCTCTACAGGCTTTCCACTGAAGTCTTCGCTTCTCCCTCTTGGACAAAATGTCCTACTCTAGCCTCAGTCTCCTCTATAAACTAAACTTGGAGCATCCCTATTTTTCAGTTTCTTTGCTCTCCTGGTCAGAAGGCTCGCTTTCCCTTTACTACTGTAGAGTCGTCTTCTGCCGTATTGACTCCTCCTCTATTGTGTGTAGAGTAAACAAAATATTAAGATGTTCTCTGTTGATAGGGGCCTGGTTTTGAATTCTTATGGCTTATCAATATGAATTTCAATCGGTGCCCTCTCTTTTGTCCCTAAAGTAATCTGATTTTGAAAAGATATCTAAAGAGAATACATGATTTATTACAGCAATTTTCACTCCTGGATGACTCACCTGTTGTGGGTATCCTGTCCAGCACTCTCTATGGTCCCAAAACCAAGGCTTCTGGAAAGAAAATGCAACATGAATGGGAAGATCCCAGAGGAATTCTTCTCTTATCAACCACCTGACTCCTGTAGCTTGTTACTACTACAGATTTGTTGTGTTTTACTGGAAACAGAAATAGAATATAACCTTTTATTTTGATGTAAAGAATCAAAAAGCATTACAGGTGGGATTTAGATACCACTCCACTGCTAGCTCATCCTGGAATCTGCAGACTCATAGAGTAACTTAAATTTTCCCTTAAAAGTTGCTAAGTTCAATACGTCTTCAGTCGTTACAAAAACAAGCAGGTGCAAGTATAGTCTGTGCCTCCTGTCTTGGGATCTGCAGATTTTCCATTATTTACCACATCAGAAGGTCTCAGTGTAGAATATTTTCGCAAAGCCCACCCAAGGAATTGGATTCAGCAAAAGAGCCAGGGTAACCTCTAAAATACAACCAGAGGATGACAGGTGCCCCTTGTCCCAGCTTAGTGACCACAGGTCTGGATTAGAGCATATGGTACACCTCTTCTGCCTCAGATTCAAACCCATATCATTCAAGCCTCAATCTTCTTCTGTTGAGGCTGTTCCATTTGTATCAAGAGAAATCATTATTTATCAAATCAGAGAAAAGGCAGAGGCATTAACCTCACCCTCTCACATCTTGGGTAAAGAAGAGAAAACACGTACATAAAATTACTAAAACGTAGACCATGCTCCAAAAGAAGCCTAAGCATTTTACCTTAAACAAGTATTATATACAACACACAAACAGGCCCTGCAGCTCCTGTCTCAGATAAATGTTTTACCTCCCATGTCACAGAAATGTATTTTTACAACTGCTGACAGTGTCTCACAATCCTAATTGTCTACTGCTTTTGCAGAGGAAGAGCAAAACTCTTGGTTTTGAGTTGGGGTTCTTAAAATAAGCATGGTTCAATATATTTATGTTCTCAAAAGATTGTGTGCTGTGCAGAGGACAAAGACATGATGGGAAAACCTCTGAAAGAAAGTTTGAACGCACGGGTTTGGCAACAAAATCTGCCATTCCTGCAGGCACTCCCTGGGGAGAACAGCAGGTGGCACTGTTTGCATACTCACGTCGTACAGGACAGCAAGTCCAGTGAAGAAAGAAATGACGTAAAATGTAAACCTCCAGCTACAAACAAAGAAGGTATGTTAGTATCCCATCAGCCACAAAGCTCCAGTTCTGTGTATCAATCACTTTTGTTCAAAGAATGACACTACTAAATCAAAGAAAAACATCAATATGCTCAAAGTTTGTCCAGATCATAACAGGAACATTTTTTTTTGCATGCTGGTACATTCAACAGATTCCATGAAGAGCAATTCTTCTGCTTTAGATGATAGAAACTATGAGAATATCGCTGAATAAAATCACCCAGATAATCATCCCAACTCTTCACAGTACCAGTAGAGGCATGTGTAAAAGTCATAAACAGTGCCAACTTCCCTCATAGGCTTTTGGAGATCAGGCATGCTAAATTCATTATCATGTAAAGCAATTGATTACTGTCATGTTTTGTCTCAGTCAGAGCTGCTAATGATTTATCCACATTAAATCCACACAGAAGTACTTATAAAATATGTCTGCTGTGTTTACTGGACAGAGACACACTGTACTGAATATATACACACATTAGGAAAATAGGAATTTTATCCCAACAGAATAAATGAGTTATAATAGATTAAAGACAGGAAATCTTCAAAGAAATAAAACTGCCTACAACAACCCCTAAATTGGGTTAATAAACCCCAAAATCTCCATAACAAATCAGAAGATACAACATTTTTAGAGAGAAACTCAATCTGTTAGTGAAACAAACCCCAGGAGCTTCAAGAAAGACATAATCAGTGAGAGCAGAAGTTCTGTTTGTTTTGTTTTCTCCATTAGGTTTTTTAGGCAGGATTTTTGAATTAGAGGTTGAATATTAAATGGACAACGAGGTGATTAGCTCAGAAGTGATGTCTACCCTATAGATACACACTTCTAGTCAGATGAATGACACTGTAGGTATTTTCTTCCTTCATGTGGCCTTCCTGGATGAACCTACTTCCTTACAAGCATAGCAGAGCAGCCACTCATAAGTAAGGCATTTCAACTGAGATCAGGAGAATCCTCCTTCTCTGTGGAAAGCTGAGACAAAACTAACATTTCTAAGAAGGGCCAATTTCTGAATTTTTACCAAAAGACTCTTGACATTCCTCTGAATGTAATTCTGTACTATGGGTTAATTTCTACTTCCACCAAACCCCAACATTCAGGAACTGCTCTGACTGTTGTGTGGAAACAGTTGCTGGGTGATGGTCTACCATGTGATGGGCTAGAGTATAAGCTCTCAGATCTTAAGGTCTGTAAAGACCTCAGGCTGAGATTTTAAAACACTGCCCCAGCATGAGGACCTAGTGGAGCCCCCACAAGGGATCTGGGAATTACAGACTCAGGTAACTATCTGGGACCTGCTCACAAGGGTATGGACATTAGTGTAGAACATTAGTTTCTTGAAGAGCTTTGCAGACTTTGATTTCTTGGTGTAAAATGACCCTGAAGATGACTCATTTGGCTTCCTGCAAGGAGGTAATCCCAGCCCAGAAAGATTGCCTAGGCACGGGAACAAGGATTGACAGCCACAGAGCTACAAGAGCTGCACAGCTCAGTTGTACAACAGGCTGTCATGTCTCAGGTCACCGTGGCCTCCAAGTGTAGCACTGAACAAATAGGCGTGTGTCCAGATGAAGTCTATCAGGGTTATTGCTCTGCAATATCTGTGGAAAGCTCAGTCAAGATTAACATTTACAGAAGTGGCTGACGTGAGATTTTTTTTTTTTCTTTAATCTGCAGAAGTTAAAGTACCCAAAAAGTGAGGAACCTAATGATGATCCGCTTTTGCCAGACCTCCTTGTGCCTCCATACAAAGAGGATTTCCACATAGCTGTTTCCAAGTTTTGCTCCCAGGAAAAGATTTCACATAGGCTTTTCTGCCATTATAAAAGGGTTCTGTTCTGTGACTTTCAGGGAAGCTGAAGTCAACTGACAGCAGAATATAGTCTAGACCAGTGTCTGTGACTTTCGAAAGCAATACAAAGGAGAACAGTTGCAAAAAATACGTAGCAGAAAGAATCAGCTCACAGAGAAGCAAAGAGAGAAACAGAGAGGCAATGGTAGGCTATTTTGGAGGCATGGAAGCAGCAGCAAAGCAGCAGGAAGCAGTAGGAAGCAAAACAATAGGGAGTTTTTCAGATAGGATAGTGTTCTGAAGCAGAGCATCAGTCTTACAAAGTCAGAAACTGGTGCCCTATAAGGATTTAGGTGAGATAGCAGTAAAAGGAGTCTCGGGAGTGAAAACAAAGCGGAAAAGCAAGGAATGATTCAGTAATAGAGAAGCAGCAGCAGAGCCAGAGAAGAATCAGGTAGGGCAGGGAAGACTCAGGATGCTCTCCGTGGAGGAGTGCAGGGCAGGCTGGGAGGCAGCAAACTGCCCGCTGAGCTCAGTGCCAGTGAAAGGCCCCTGCAGCTCATGGCTTCTGCTCCTGCTCACCAGGCCTCGCAGAACTTCTTGGATAGGCTCGGTCGGTCGGTGTTCCTCCGGCGCCGGAACCACCTCTCCACCTTTCTCACTGGCAGGTCGCATTGTTTGGCTAAACTGATCAGCTCACTCTGGAAAACAGGTGAGGAAGCAGGGTTCAGATTCAGGTTTGAAAGTCATAACGGACACACGGCCATCTGGTCTGAGCCACCACAGAACCCCAATGGAGATTCCCAGCAAGCCCAAATCTGTTCAAGTTATGGCACCTTTCAGAAAGCTGTCCATTGCTACTATAGAGATTTCAGATAACAGAACACCTTTCATTTCCCCTTGTAAGCAACTGGTTATTAATACTAAATGTTAAATCTTTATGTTTTATTTTTTTTTATGTAATCATCTCTGGTTTCAACTTTCAAACTCTGGTCCGTTCTCACAGGTGTTTCTTGTTCAATCACTTCGCTCAGCCATAAGGGACTGAGTCCCTTAAATCTGTCACTCCAAGAAAGTTTTACTGCAGCTTAAATAATTTTTGAAGTTCTACACTGAATCTTGTCATGCCTTTCAGCATCCTGATGCAATATCAGGGAATAACCTGACCAATGTCATGAGCAGAGGCAACACCATTTTCCTACCAGATATTCTCCTGTTGTGGTAAACCTGTAGGGATAATTTTTCAATAGGTTACTCAGAGAAATACTGCAATTACCTTCCTTCTTGTCCTTAGGCTCTTAAAGAGTTTGGAGTGTGACACGGAAGAAGTCATCATGTTTTATATTCCTTTCTGAAGTGTCATCAAGGATAATCTTATTTTTTAAGTAAAGCAATAGGTTTTCATGGAATGTGTTTACCTTAATGTTATCATGTGACAGTGATTTACATACTTTGAGAGTGCTGTGAAAAAATGTGCCCAGTAGTCATTTTCAGATATACTCCTTTCTATTTTTACTTAGTGACTTTTGTTCTTGTGGTGGAGTCAAGTGGAGACATTGATTTATATTCTCCAACTGCTCCGTAATGCGGTATTCCTCCCAAGGAGATGGCTGCTGAGAAGAGCAAAATCACATCTTGTAAAAGCTGAATCATAAGCAGGAGTCTGAGCGCTCACAGGAGAGGGGGGAAGCTGAAAGACTGAGATGCAACCAGTGAATTGAGTCAGTAAGACATCAGCCAGCTGCACAATTCTTTCTCCATGTCAGAAAGTCAGAATGATGTCAGAAGTCTCACAGTCAGCATTCACTCTGATATCCTACATTCTCTAGGATAAAAGTGCAGACTTCTGCTCCTTCAGTGCAATGTAAGTGCAGGGACAGCTGTGTGGAAAGCCTGCTTACAAAGGTAGGCCTTGAGTTAGATCGCTGCAATGGGAGTAGTTCTCTTGAGAAACTTGTAGATTTCTCAGACAGGCAAGAGGAAGATCAGGGACCATGGCAAGTGTTCTGAGAACATTCCTTCCGACTGCTAGGGAAAAGGGCTGGCTGCACAACCAAGATGAATGCCTTCGTTTTTATTTCAGCCTCTATTCTTTTATTTTTAAGCAGGTACTGAGTGTCCCAGAGCTCTACGTGCCCCACTGCAGTATGAAACATGCTGCACCAGCTTCATCAAGGCAGTTACTTGTTTGTACTAGGACTGGAACCCCTTCTCATGTCTCTGGTAGTGGCTAATAGCTTTTGCTTCAAGGCCAAGAAAGCCTGCAAAAAGGCACTGAAAAGAAATGTGATTGCACTGGGCTTATGTGGCAAGGTTTTGGTAGTTGGGGGGCTGCAGTGGTGGCCTCTGTGAGCAGAGCCCAGCAGCTGCCACAGGTCAGATCAGAGCCAGCTCCAGTTGGCTCCAAAAGGGAACCACTGCTGGCCAGAGCTGAGCCATGAGCAATGCTGGTTGTGCCTCTGGAACAGCACATTGCAGAAAGGGGAAAAAAACAACTCTGCCACAGCAGTTGGGAGAGAGGAGTGAGCGACTGAAACAACCCTGCATACACCAAGGTCAGTGAAGGACGCCAGGAGGTGACCCAGGCACGCAGCAGCAGTTCCCCTGCAGCCTGTGGAGAGGCCCCTGGTGGAGCAGGCCGTCCCCCTGCAGCCCATGGGTCCCACACGGAGCAGATCTCCACGCTGCAGCCCGTGGAGGAGCCCCCGGTGGAGCAGGTGGATGTGGCCTGGAGGAGGCTGCGGCCCATGGAGAGCCCCTGCAGGAGCAGGCCCCGGGCCGGAGCTGCAGCCCGTGGAGAGGAGCCCACGCAGGAGGAGGGGGTCTGGGGGGAGCTGCCGCCTGTGGGGGACGCATGTTGGAGCAGTTTGCTCCTGGGGGATGGCCCCTGTGGTACGGAGCCATGTGGGAGCAGTTCTTGAAGAGCTGCTGCCTGTGGGAAGCCCACACAGGATCAGTTTGATAAGGACGGCATGCTGTGGGAGGGATCCTATGCTGGAGCAGGGGCAGAGAGTGGCTGTGAAGGAACGGCAGAGATGGAAGTGTTACAGACTGACCACCTCCTTGTTCCCCTCTCCCCCTGTTTCTCTCCCTCTGTTGAGCCTGTTTTGCCTGAGATGGTGGTTGGTGAGTGATCTCCCTCTCCCTGTCCTTACCTCAGCTCTTGAGCCCTTTTCCATCACAGTTTCTCCCCCTGTTCTTTTGAGGAGGGGGAGTGAGAAATTGGTGGGGTGGAGTTTAGCCAGCCATCAGTGTGGAATCACCACAGTGATTCGCTTACTTACCACAGTGGTTACATCCAGGGTCTCTACTGACAAGGCTAAATCCAAGTACAGCTTGACTATACACTATCCTTCCAATGCTTTTTCCCTCAGCAGCAGCCATTGTAACTGAATTATAATGCCAAGATGTTCAAGATCTCTTTTTCTCTCTCAAGGGAAAACTACCTACCATTTGTGTTTGCAGTTTTCTGATGCTCCTTACTTTGTCTCTAATGACAGACAGGATTTTAGTTGGCTTCCTGAAAGGCCAATCTCAAACTTGTGGATTGCACAGCAACAGAACGACCTGCCTCCCTGAACTAAGAGAATCATGCAATCCACATGGGCTAAGCTGCAAGGACTAGCAACAAGGGAAGTCATTTCAAAGGAGTTGATGTGATAGTGATTTGCTAATATATGAAAAGAAGGCAAGCGAGCAAACAGGAGTTGTCATTATTTCCTTTGGGAGAGGAGTTTCCTGTCCAAACAAGTCTGAGATTTAATTTTTTGGAGTGTTATCTGTGGAAAGCTGTTATTCCCACATGTTCAGAAGCGGAGCTGATGGCTGATGGCATTTGCAGGAAGATCCCCGTGCCTGGCCGGTGTCAGGTGGCCAGTGCTACAGAGGTTCCTGCTGCTTTGTTGAGCTTCCGAGTGGCATCACCAAACTTCAAGATTCCAAATGTGATATTATTTAGGTAAAGATACAAGGGCTAAATCTAGAGGAAAGCAAAGAAGAAAGACTCACCTCTTTAGGGATCTTGCAGTGCATACTGTAGAATGTTTCCAGTATGGGGTTGGGCTGAGCTTTTGGTCTCTGCTTGTCCCTCACACCCAGTTTGGCACCAAGGGGCAGGGCTATGGCTCTGCAAGAGAAAAAATAAAGGTTCAGCCCAAAATAGAACAGTGATTTCTGATACTGCAGCACAATAATACATAGTGTAGTACATAACAATTGTGTCTCACAGTTACCGCACAAAATTTTGGGTCTAAGCACAAGTATTGTCTCAAGCAGGTAAAGAAAATAAAGAAACTGAGTAAAAAAAGTTACAGTAGAAACAGTGGGGCTTCTATGCTACAGGCCTGAGCTCAGTGTTGTAATACACAACACTGAATGAGGTTGGAAATGCTACATGCTGCTTTGTCAGCTTTCAAATCTACTGTGCTTGGGCGTCCCAGATTATGGCATGAAGCCCAGGCTTGTAGAGACAGCCGTCATACCTGCTGTTGGTCTTTGGCTTGCTTGTACCTTATGCAGAGTACCGCTATGATGACAAGGCCTAAACACTGTTTAGTTTTGATGTTAAACATAGAGGGCACCCATGTGAACTACAGACTTGGCTCAGGATCAAGAGGATCAATAAATACCCTGATGAAACAGGAGGCCCCTTGGTCTTTACTGGAAGAACTTTCCTCAGTTTCTCCTAAAGCATGCCAGTGGGAACATAGGGACACAACAACTAGAAACATAACCACAAGGCACAGTTGCTTATGCTAGCTGTGCACCTTTAGCCTTTCATGGTGAAACAACGTAAAGAAAAATATCTGCATAAATAGAAAAAAGTTTCAAAGGAGTAGCAAGACTAGGCATAGAATCGCTGTGCTCAACAACTAAACTTCTCCACGACAAACCCTCTTCTCCTCCTTGACCATAGGAAATAGCTTCATAAATGGTGTGAAGTAAGGTACCACATGAACACTGCACAAACAGGAAACTTGGCAAATCAAAGTTGCAAAAAAGGCCCAGTTTAACTGCCTGCTCCTTGCATTTCTGGAGAATTAGCTGTTTCTTATAAGTCACTACCTTTTACACACTTCCACTGGCATGCAATTAATCTCATTAGCCAAAAAGAGCGGAGTGTTTGCCTAGAACGTTTCAGCACTGTTCACAGATTTCTTTTTTTTTTTTTTCCATGGGAGCAAAAAAGTTGTGGAAGCTACTTCACTAGGTAGGTGTTTAAAGGTGTTTTACTTAAAAATAGTATGTGGTATGTTTATAACTGTGATTATGTGGTATGGTTGCCTGTGGTCTCTTCTAGCCATATTGTCACTCCATACGTCCATGTGCTTAGGGACTATTCTAGATCAAGTATCCTACCAGAGGTTTCTTTTGACTTTTGTCTTCATTTAACAAACGAGTTTCAGAAGCAATTTTCTGAAGAGATTACCTACCTAAGGAATTTTGCAACTTCTATTATATTAAGGCATAAAACACAGAATGGTTGTACATTTAGCTCCCTCATGTAACAGCTGATTTCAACCATCCTTTTCCATGGCCAGCTCCATATCCCAGTTGTTCTTTTCCATCCTCTCTGGGAAATTCCTTTGGCATCACTGCCTGAAGGACCATTTAAAGATGTACCAAGACCACTGAAAAAGATGTATTTCTACCATAAGAGGGGGGGCAGTGGTTAAGCCTGATTGCTAGCTACTTTCTAACTACTACAAGACAGACAGCTATCACAAAAGCTCTGTGTAAACTCTCATTAGTTTCAGTGAAACTCAGCAGCATCCTGGCATTGCTGCAACAGTTAACAGTGATATTAGACCAGCCAGTCCTGTGCTAAGAACAATGACAAAGTGTTTGTAAGATATCCATAACTATAAAGAAATGGAGAAAACATTTGCCTTAAGGTCTGCACTAGGTCTTGGTTCTTAAGAGGTTCCTTGAAGTGGGCCTGATCTTTCTTTTTTAAAGGTAAGTCATTTGATACAAGCTCCTCTGAAGATGAAGATGTAATCAATTTTTGCTGTTTAAGAAGAACCTTACAGCAACTTCTTATCAGTCCACATCGGAAACTGGTCTAAAATTTTCCAAGTACCTTAAAGGGAATGTTCCTGCCAGGTGTCAGGGCAGCTTGCCAACAAGTTTGGTTCTTTTTTAAAAAAAAACTATTTAAACTATCCTGCACGACTCCTTAATTTAGTTTAATCCTTTTCTCTTTCTTTCCTGTTGGTTTGTTATGGTCATGGTATAAAATCTCACTGTAACAGAAACAAGCCAGTTGCAGCTGATGAGGACAGAGTGTGATTAACCAGAGCTACAATTACTTTGTTATTGAGGTTTTGAGTTTAACCATGAATTATAGGACCAATCCTACTTTTATGAACATCATTGGGAAATCAAACCCTGAAATTCCTCCTAAGGGAAGTTTGTACATGTTGGATGTATGCTCTGACTCACTTTTCAGTTGAATCTTGTTCCAAACTCAAAGAGGATGATGTTTGTACTGATTTCAACATCACAGATTCATCATCTCAGTTGCAGAGATGGTCTCATCATGGAAGCTTATCAGCTCTCTGGAATATGGAAGCAGAAAGCCTGAGGACTAAATTGTACAGCTTTCCAAAGCTAGGTAAGGCAAGACACAGTCTGTGAGATGTCTTTTATCTCAAACCTATTTCTTCTTCAGAAAGGTTCAGGTGAAGATAGCCTCTCTAACTTCAAGGTTTACAAGGGAAATTTCACAGTAAGGCATTCAATTCAGTAATCACCAATGAACAAGCTATTTTGTGCAAAACCTGCTGAAGCTGAAATCAAATGGATTAATCACGGAGGGGCCTAAGTCCACACTCCCTCACCTTGCAAGACTGGGCTATGCCCCTTTGCAGAGGCTTTCAAAGCTAGTATGAGACACAAGAAATAATTTAGCATTTGTGAGTTTATTTTCCACAAAGGTAATTGAATT
Source organism: Anser cygnoides (assembly GCF_040182565.1). NCBI lineage: Eukaryota > Metazoa > Chordata > Aves > Anseriformes > Anatidae > Anser > Anser cygnoides. The sequence continues at coordinate 3,857,729 of NC_089899.1, read as the reverse complement.
TATAAGGGTGTCACTCTGCAAATATCTTCTAGTACCAAGAAAAGGAGAACCAGTGACTGCAGAAACCAAAACTTCTACTCTTTTAACTGCACCATCTCTTGAAGACCCTACTTTCCATTGGCAAAGTGTTATCTCTGTGCTCCTGCAATATTGTCGACATTTTCGTGGTTACAAGAGGATGCTGTCAAGAACCTGTCAAAGCTATGTTACACGAAACAGTCAGCACCAAATACATGCCTAAAGCACCTAAGAGGAAGTTGTTTTCAGATGCTTCTTGATTACTGATCAATAACAAAAATCTCTGTGGAAAATGAATTGCAGAAAAATACATTTCAAAATAAAACACTTGGGTCTTCTCTTCCACCTTTCTTCTGGTTCTGCAGTTTCAGCAGTTCAACAGTATTCCTTTCTTTTAATGCACAAAGCATAGCTCATATACTATCGCAACCCTCCTAAAAAAAAAGACCTACTCATTCTGACTAAACCAGGAGTATGTTTAAAATAACTTAAAATAGTCCTTTATGATTTTTTTTGTGTTAATAATCCTGATTTACAGCCCTGCTCCCATGAGAGGTAGTAGCCACGGAGAAATGCACCAGTTTACAACAGGCACTTTCTTTTGTACGTAAATAGAAATTATCAATCATCTACTTACTTGGGAGAATTAATATTCAATGGGCTACAGTCTTTTGCCTTTCTTCGGCAATATGCTCTGCTACATCTGAATGAACAGGGTCCTCGAGATTTCTTGGGCACTGGAGAATTCTGTTCTGGTATTTTGGAACATTTGCCCTAAGTTTTTCAGGTTTATACCATCCCACTTGGAGAAAAATACTTAAATATTAATTGAGCCAGAGAGGTAAAAAATTCCAGGTAACTTCCATCTACTTTACTAAACAAATACACCATAATTTAATTAAAATAGTTAATTTGTAAAAGTCTTACAATAACAGCTAATTAATACAAAAATATATACAGATAGGAATCAAAGTTATACTGTTATTTTTGTGTATCTGTTAATAACATATTTCATTTGTGAGTAAGACTGTTTATGATCTCTTCATTTATTCCCTAGCATTTGATCCTCTGTAAATTAATGTGTTGGTCCTAAGCGTTCTTGACAAGATTTAGGCCAGCAAAACTTGGCCTAAATTACTAAGGAGCTTGAGAAGCTTGTTCTTAACTTCCACTATTGCACAACAGGGTAGAGGCAATTGTTTTTTTAATTTTTTTTATTTTGCTCTATCATGTGCATCAGCAGGGAAGCTCCCTTTTTCAAATGCAAACTGGATGCCAAATCCTCCTCTTCCCACCCTGAGGCTTTGTTGAAAAGCAGGAATCTCACAAGGAAAGACTCAGGAAGTGAACTATTTCAGCTCTCTCTGCAGCAAGATGGTTAAAGCTAATGTCAAATCACCAACACAGAGAAGTTCACTGTGCCTTTTAAGCAGCTCAGCTTACGTTCTAAGAGGCTGCAATTAATATGTTGTCCCATGAGGTTACCAAGGAAAGAAGCACAGAAAATGGGCAGATTTATGGATTTTGCCACCAGAAGGAACCAATAGGATAACTGAAGCAAGAAGATTAGTCCGTGCCATTAACAATCTGGCCTTAAATTGTCTCAGTGCAGCTTGATTCCTACATAAACCAGGTCCCAGGCTGAGACAACACTTCTTGCATTATACCTGTAATTTCTGAGATAAAGTGAATCTTTCAGGATACCCAAGCTAGAGACTTCCTTGAGGCTTCGTGCATGCCTCCTTCCTGGTTGAACTTCAGCTTCCCTTTCCATTTGCCGGGCTTGTCTGCATTTCACTGCAACTATCAGCTGCAAATCTCCTAAGACTTCATTTTGAGCCCAGCCAGGGGAGATGTCTAGTAACAAACTCAGCTGCAGCTCACTGCAGTTCAGCAGCTGCTGCCCAAACAGGCATAGAAATTCTAGGGCAAATGTTAGAGTGGGAGGGAACAAACTTCTCTCTGAACAAAAAGCAAAATCTCACGTGGCTTGTTCTAACAGCTCTTACTGAAGAAGCTCAGGACACAGTGTTTTGTTTCCCCTGCTCTGCCCACAGTAACCTGATACGTTATCTGTAGGCTATTGTCTGTGGGTAGTACATATTCCGATTGTTTGTCTCCGTGTATAAAAATATCTCAGTGTCAATGCAGGAATCACAGACACTACAGGTCAGAGAACATAAGCCAGCCTGCTATTAAAAGAGCCTCTTTATTGAATCATTTTTGAAGGGGCAAGCTCAGAGCAACAGCTTAACTGCAAAAGCAATTCGTTGTAGTCACTACATACCCTGCATCAGAAGGGCCCAAAGGCTCTTCACCCCTGTAAAGCAATATACTAACACACTTACAGATTTTCTAGGAATAAACTTGCCTAACAATCTGGTAGAGCAAGAAACAGAGCAAGTTATTACCATACAAAATATAAAAGGAACAACACAACTGTCTCGGCTGAACAGTTCAGCAGAACCCTGGAGACAGAGATGAAGCCATGGACTCACGCAGATGAGGAACTACCAAGAAATTTGTAAGGTCCTCTTGAGGCAGGGCCTGATCCTTGAGGGCAATGACACTCACCAGCCCTTAAACCTCACAGCAGGCATGAGAAGTGCCTGTTGCTGGAGACAGATGCCACTGGAACAAGTCCTTGAGAATGACCACAGGCAGAGGGAAAAACCAGGAACTATCCTCACAGACCTACACGGACAGCAGGCGCAGGAACAATCACCCTCATGGTTCAGGGCATGCAAAAGGGTGATGTGATCTCTATGGGTGGTCTTCTGGAGTTAGAAACAAACAAAGCAAAACAATGGCCAGGTTACAAGGAAAACTCTCTGGTGCTCCTTAGGGGATTCAGTGGAACAAGGTCACACCAGGTGACCGCAGGGAGCACCACCTTTTAGGCACCCCTGATGTCCACCCTATGGCTAAAAACAGTACCACAAGGATATGTGCTGTCATTGCTCCGTTGTAGCTGCTCAGCAGAGTCCTTAGGCTAGCCAGTAGTCACCTACCACTTCAAAAGCCGAGGAGGAGAAAGCCATGCAAGCTAATTTCATAAAGGAGCGTTGAAAATAGCCTAGGCTAGACAGGATTGGCATTAGTTTCCGGGGATGTCCTTCTAACCAGGCCAGAGTGTACAAGTGTCGATTCACATGTGGAGCACTCACGGCAGAGCACTGCTATCTCCCACATACTTTCTAAAAGCAAGAAGTACCTAAGGCCTTTGTGCTCGTTTGTCTCAATTCTGGTAAAATGCAAGGAAGTTTTGGTCAGATTTGTGTATTTACCTTTGGAAATCAAACAGACTCAAATCACTGGACCACAGGAATTATATATGCAGTCCTAATTCTATAGCTTTCAGAGTACCTTTCCCTGCACTTCTTCACTATATAGGACTGGAACCAAACCATAAAGTTATTGCTGTGGGGGCTCCCCTCCCTCATATCTGTTGAATTATACAAGCTGCAGCTACAGCTAGGATGAGACAGGCAGCAGCTGAATGAGCTACTGTGTCTTGGAGAGTGAATGTGCCTTTAAACAAGGCATCAAACAGTACTTTGTTGCACCATTTATCTTGAATTCTGCACAATCTGGATAAATTATTATTAGTTTCTTAGCATCGCTGTAACTTTTTGCTACAAGGAGACTGAAATTCATCAGTGTTTTTGAATCTGTGTCACAGGATCTGTGAAAGGGAAGACAGAAGCTGCTTTTCATCTTGAAGAGAGATTATTCTTTTTACTGGTTTTCTCTCTCACTTGTCCCATTCATGCTGCCAAGCACTGGTAACAGCAGTGGTGACAGACATCTATTGTCCCCAGCAGCAGCCAAGAAGTTCTGAAAAACAAGTCTACATCAGCTGAATTCTCCACCAGATGAAGAATGAGCAGGATGCAAACAAATTCACCACTTGAGGAGCTAGACTGGTACTCTACAAGCCAGTTTCACCCAGCAGCAACGTGGACCAGGGTCATCTATATTCCCAAGTGCCCATGGGCTAATTCTGAGAGCTAGTGGAAATCTGAAGCTCTGTACCTTTACACTCTGATATAAAGCTTACATTGTACTCATCTCGATTGTACCTGAGTGCGTGTTAGTAGACATTTAAATAAATTGCATCATTATTTTTTTTAAAAGATTGGAGTAGTTGTTTTCCATAAGGTTTTATTCCAGATAATAAGAATTACTTTGTTGTAGCAATAAAGTCAGTTGCATGGTTTGCCTTTGAAGGCAAATGGATTGGGAAATTTTGAGTGGACGTTTCTGCAGAAATTCACGCTACAATCTGCAAGCATAAGCTATCTCCATAAAATACTTCTGTCCTTACTGTAAATGCATTTATAGTGAGGTTGTCAAAGCTGAAGAAGTTGGATGTCTTACGAAGCCAAAACTGATCAGAAGTAAATCAGAAAGCTACCTCAGAAGGTAACCTTTCATTGAAAACCAAAAGTTTCCAACCTTTATGGCTGAAGAAAATTGCTTGAAAAGATGGCTCAACAGGACACCGGAAGTTCAGAAACCAGAACTTCACTTCCCCAAACCCCTACACTGGGGCTCACTGCTGATCGTGGGGGAGTAGCAAATCTGACCTAATTACTGATCTGGACTTCTTCATTATGCTGCACTCCCTGGTGTCCAGGGCAGATGGAGCATGAGCTTATGGGAAGATTTGAAAGGAAACCTCTATAGCAGTGTGGCTTCAGCCAGGGAAACCACTGCAGCCAACAAAAATGAAGATGTCATTTCTGATTGACTGCAAACCAGTTTTCTGAAATCCACTAGGTAGGATTTAATTGGCAGTTCACCATCTGGCAAGATGGATGAAAACTAAACCACAAGACTGTGAACTGGCAGATCTTTGTTACAGTCTTTTGTGCTTTAAACATCATTTACCTTTCCATTAACCTCACATGTCAGCTTACACAACATTAGATTCATCCTGTGTCAACCTGTGGTTAACATATACAAAGGAACAAAAATATTTTGTTTGAATTGAGGGAAATGATAAGAGAATGTAGATATTAGAATAGGATCTCAGAGCAGCAGCCTGAAGGAAATCTGAAGATGACCTGAGTTAAGTGCTGCACATCTCTAAATACTATCACATTCATAAACTTTTTTTTTTTTTAATTAAAAAATATCTCAATTCTTCATATCTACTGCCTTCAGAGATGCTGGAATGCCAGAATCCCATGTTCTAACTAATCTGAGCGATAATACACATCACTTAACACTTTACTCTGGATCCTGAAGGTAAAGAAGCAGGAAGATCACTTGTGAGAATTTCTCTAGCTGGTTAAGCAGAATCAATCTATGAGAGCGTCTCCTAACCCCCAGTGATGAAATGGACTCAGCAAAGGAACGCTTGGCGTTCAGAAGGACACAATTTGCTCTGCTGGTACTGTTCCCATGACAAAGTTGGGGCAGAAGCACAGTGGCAGCCTAACAGAGGATAATCAAGGCACAGAGAGCTCCATAACTGAAGCTGCCTTTTTTTCATTTTTGCAACTTCAAATAATTTAATTAAAACTGAATTATCTCTGGCTCCTATTCAATGGCTTACAGTACACCACTTCCATCCTTGAATGGATAGAAGAGAGAAAGGTGTTATAACCTGGACTACAGCAACCTTGAATTTGCTGATCTTAATACAGGGCTGAGGAGAATCAGTAGGCACAGTACAAAATGAGTGAAGGCACCAGACAGTATCACGTACACCTTTGACGATAATGCAAGGCTCTATGTGAAGGTAGCGGGGACAGGCTGTGGATGCAACAAGCTAACTTTCAGCTGCTGATTTTTAGCAGGTTTGACTCTCCCTCACTGCATTAAGAACAGCAAAAAGTTAACACTGCCACCCATTTCCCCTCTCACTTATTTCAGAACTGAATGCAAAAAAAATAAAATCAATCTCTCCATGACTGAAGACATTTCTTCACAGCCCATGCAGCTCAGAGGAAGCAGAATACACAAGTGCATCTGAAGGTTTGACAGAATCACTTGACAAATCCAAGAGAGTCTTTTCTGAAGTGCTCTTCTACATGCTACCAAACGTTTGAAGGACCAGTTACTAGGGGAACAGCCCAGAAGTTCTCCATTTTGGCTCTTGTCATTGCATCTCCTTCCAAAGCAACAGTGTTTGGCAACACGCTCATTCTCCTCCCCAAAACATCCTTACCTACAATGCTCACTTCCCACTAGCAAAGTTGTTCTGCAAACAGACAGTGAAATCTATTATAAGCACCTTTAAAAACATCAATGTTGTTTATAGAGCTGTATTTAAATGAGTACTGAATTATTACCAATGCTATATAGTCCAGGATTAAACTGATATAAGAGTATCACAGTATGTATATATATATATGCAAACACACACATATATATACATATATACAGTACAGATAATTTATTTAAGCTGATTGTAGCTAACCTGGACTAGAATCTATGGTTCTATTTACTAAAGATTTTAAAAGTATAAAAACAAATAATTATCTGAGTCTTCTATTTTGTGTTGGTGACAACTAAAGATTCATGAGTTTCCTCAGGTTTTTCTTCAGACAGAATGCTTTGATTTTATTTTGACATGTATTTTGTAATGACTGTTATTTGTGTAACACCTGAAAGCAAGCCAAGTCCTTCAGAAACACATATGAATCATGGATGGGTTCAGAGACTGCAATCCAAGTAGAAATGCAGAAATGAATGGACAGAAAAAAACAATTTAGATTGAGGACTTCTAACACCAATGACACCTACTGTGGGTTTGAACAGAACTCCATACAATTCAGAGCCTGTTTTAGACCCTAGCTTCCTTCACAAAAGTGTTTCACAGGCTAGAGTTTCAGGCTCTGTACTTGTGCCTGAAAATTGGTGTTTCAGCTATTTCAGCTCAAAGAATCTAGAACCACTTCGGGGTATGTAAGGTTTGAGATCTCTTTTATCATTTTCTCCTATTAAAAACCTTTTCTACATTTACTGGAACAGTTCTTTCCTCATACAAGATGTAATTAAAATGCCATCATCCCCCCTAAAGGAAGCATATCAAGACGGTTCTTATGGAAACTTTACTTTCATAAGCTGCAAATTCATTAGCTATTTCCCAGACAGTTAAGAAATGAGTGACTGAGACAGCTCTAGAGTGTACCCATGAGGAGGTAATGACCCCCTGAAACACAGACTGTGCATCTAAGACCCTGGTCTTAATGCAACTTCAGGAAAATCACAAGTGATGTCAGGACGCCACAGTCTAAGTATGGGATACCGACTCAAAACTGGACACAGTACAGAGATATACTCTAAACAGTGCCAAGCTGAGGGGGAAAAAACCTCAAAAATTGCTGTCCAAACTCCTTCTAATACGGCCCAAGATGCAGTTTGCCTTATTTGCAACAAGAGTGTCTCCAGGCGGACACTGAACCTGGTACCTTGAAAACCCTCCTCTGCACACAGTCTTCTCACAAATAAAATCGTCCTGTACTGCAATTTGGAAACTACTGGGATTCAAATTTACTGACAATGACTTTCAGTTCCCAAAAATCACAGGTCAAGTCCAAAATCAGGACTATTAAAATGTACGTACATTTTGTTTATCAACTTTCTCCTTTATTAGCCAGAGAGCACTTCAGTTTCCTTATTTTCTTAACAACATGGACAAGAAACACTACAATAAAAGCTGTGATTTCTTCATAACCGCAAAACTCCAAGAAATTGACTTTGATGGAAAAAAGTCCATCATTTGAAAGAAGTCCCATTTTGGGGGTTGGACCTGATGATCTCATCTCATCACGAGCACATCTCTTGAGGTCCCTTCCAACCCCTACAATTCTGTAATTCTGTGAAGTCTCAAACACTATAGAACTTGTCTCTTGTCTCTAAACTGGAGACATTGACTTGATGGATGGACCACTCACAGGGTAAGGAATTGGCTGGATGGTCACACCCAAAGAGTTGCAGTCAACAGCTCAACACCCAAAAGGAGATCAATGATGAGTGGTGTTCCTCAGGGGTCGGTATTGGGACTGGTGCTGTTTAACATCTTTGTTGGGGATATGGACAGTGCGATGAAGTGCACCCTCAGCAAGTTTGCCATGACACCAAGCTGCGTGGTGTGGTTGACACACTGGAGGGAAGGAATGCCATTCAGGGGGACCTGGACAGCCTTGAGAGGTGGGCCTCTGAGAGCCTCATGAGGTTCAACAAGGCCAAATGCAAGGTCCTGCATCTGGGTCGGGACAATCCCAAGCACAAGTATGGGTATGCAAGTGTTTAAACTCAGGCACCAGATACAGGTGCAGGACATTCCTCATACTCATAAGCACAATCTGGAACTATCAGAGGAAGGGGTTCTCAACTTCCAGGTCCTCTCTTTTGTCAGGACAGAACTACCGACCTCCCCCAGCATCTGCTTCAATATTGTGGCAAAGACTAGGAGTGTGCACTCTGCTCTCATCAGCACCAAATGCCCCCTATTTTTCCAACTTACCCAGAGCAAACTAGCTCACAGAGGAGTTGCTTCACAGAAGTGTGAGTTGTTTCTTTTCCCCTAGGGCTGCACCCACAATCTCCTTAGCTCTCCCAGGCCCCACCCAACTACTGCATAGCCTCTTCCCACAGCCACCACCTAATGCACAGAGCAACTGGTTGTCGGACGCTGCTGTCTCAGTTTTTCCAAGTTCAGCCAGCAGGTGCCAAGGAGAGGAAAAAACATGCTCAGTGTAGCAGGGTCTTTCCCAGGTTTAATCTCCAAAATAAGAAGATGGCACCATTAAAAACTGCCAAGCATGGTGTCTAATGCAGTTGGTGAATCAGGGTTTGCAGAACCTTCTCTGAACTTCTTGTCTTTGTATTTTCTTGGAATTCTGACACAGATAAATGATAACAGTTTACAGCATTTCTGAAATCCTGGAGCAGACACCACAAGGAAGAAAGTGCACATCTAGAGAAAAAAATGCTCTGCACCTGATGCACAGTTGCAAGTAATAGATGAGGGTAGAATCAATTGCCAGAGGCCAAGCTAAGCCCATTGAAACTAAACGTGTTAGCCTACTTACGTTCTCCAAAATCACACTCATATTGACCCACAGGTGTATAAAGTTACAAAGTCATGGCCATCTACATGGAGAATGAGAAATAACACACGTCCTTTCAATCTGCAATTCTCAAAACTCTGTGCAAATGAGTTTAAACGGTCCTAGCCCTACTGTACACAGAAGGTAACGGAGAAACAGAGGACTTGATTCATACCCCTCCCATTCTCTAAGGGAACCCTTCTTCTCCAGGATGAACTGAATGTGAAATGGTAATTACTAAGAATGAGAAAACTTCATGCTGAAATAAATGACTGCGGAGAGTTAGGACAAACAAGAATATAGCTCAGAACACTAGCTTGTAATTTGCATAGGTAAGATAGTGGTATGATTACAGGGTTCCTGGACCTGTAAAATGGGCTTGAGATATTATCTTTCCTAAGGGTGTGACAAGAAGCTTTTATTTAATGAAGTCTGTGAATCAAAACAGTTTTAAAATGCATGAGTAGGCCTACGCCTGTGGAAACTCTCCCAACTTAGGTAGAGCTTGGAAAGGAAATATAAGAATCTTTTGATCTGGTCAGGAGCATCTTAAAGGAGATGGAAAAGATATTTAGGCTGACTAGGACCAGTATGGCAGGGGGGAGAGGAATAAAGGGACAAAGTTGCAAAAGCACTGAATCATTGCAGCTGGAGGTGGCCTCTGGAGATCATCCAGTCCAACTCTGCCGCTCAGGCAGGGTCAGCTAGAGCAAGCTGTTCAGGGCTGTGTCCAGCTGGGTTTCCAGTGTCTCCACAAAGGGAGACCACTCCCTCTCCAGGGAATCTGTTCCAATGTTTGACCACCCTCACTCACAGTTAAAGTGTTTTCTTGTGTTCAGAGGGAATATCATACATTTCAGTTTGTGCACACTGCCTCTTGTCCTGTCACTGGGCATCACTGAGAGGAGTTTGGCTCCTTCTTCTTCATGTCCATGTCTTCCTTGTACTGAAGAGCTCACAATTCTAGCCAATGCAGAACATTGGGGCTTAATCTCTAGCTTAACACTGCAAGTGTGTCCAAGTGACCTAAGGACAATACCTGCCTAAAGAGGTACTGTATACAGCCATGTCCTGCAGGTCAGCAAGAAAGAAATGTGATTCACTTCTGTTTTAATGGTTACCTACAGCACCTTGGTTCCCACATCAGTGGAGGTAACTGAGACACCTATGTCCTCAGGAAAAGGCAGGATAAAAACCATGGAATTAATGGAATGCACGCTAAACATATTATTTACAAAGAAAAGACTTGGATTCCAAGTTTGTATCATCAAAAGAAGATTCTTTAAGTAATCATTCATGCATTTGTTTTTAATAAAAACCCAATTTAATGCCAGTGTTTTTACATAAAAGCATTCTCACAGCAGAGCTCAGAATCTATTTCTAAAAAGTTTTTCAATTTGTCCTCGTATCACAGAGAATCTGGAGAAGAAACGTGTTTCGAGCCCTCAAAAACGCCTATAACCATTTTCTTGTGCAGACTCTTTTTTTGAAAAGGATGACAAAAACATTTTTTTAATTTTCATTTTTGAAAATTTTCATTTAAAAACTTTTTGTTCAAGCTCTTTCTGAGCTTAAAACCACTATGGATTTTGACTACGCTATTTCAAAAGAACACCTCTTCAGACAACTTGTAAAAGCAATTTTTCAATCCAGTGAAGACCATTTTAAATAATTTTCAGAATCATGAAACGGGTCTTACTCTGCAGCCCTGACAATGGCTGAGACTAAAGTAATGCTCAGTTAATCCACAAGCAAATTATATTGAGTTGCACGCAATACTAACTACAGCCAAACTGCTTATAGCAACAGCAGCAGTTCAAGACCTTAATGAAAGTCAGAGCCAGCAAAACTTGTGGGATTTCTAGCTGTGCTTTCGCCATAATTCCCAATTTTTCTGTGCTGAATAGTAATGTGTAAAATAGTCAAATGGCTCTGGCCAGAAAAATCCTAGAGGCAGAGTTACTCTTGTGCTGATCCTGGAAGATCATACCCCAGAATCTGCAAAAAGCAGCCACCGAAGCAGGTCTGGTAGTAGAAGGAGAAAAGGAAGAGAGACTCTGGCAGCCCAGCGCTGGAAGTGGCTGTGGCAGGCCTCAACCCAGAGGAAGCAGCTACAAATATCTTTACATGGTGCTTCCCAAGGAAATTACACTTCCTGAATCCAGAACAGTGGTCAGTGAAATGCATATATTCATGTGGCTATGCCAGTACTGATTCTGAGGTCAGATGTCTCAGCTTATCTTACTGCATCTTATTCAGGCTCCTCTGTCAGGTGGGATATCCTAGATCCCCATTTCCTGAAATAAAGGAGATTTAACTGTATTTGGGTAGTCTAAGCATTATTTCCACTGCACCTGGCCCAGAAATAGCAAGTAATGTGCAATAGAAACTGCATATCTGCCTTCTAGAGCACAAGCATAAACTTAATTCTAGGGCTTGCTTGTTTTAAGTGTGGGAAGTCACACTGCTTATAATTAGACCTTAAGGGTAGGATTTGTGTCCTATATTCAACACGCTTCTTTAGTACGTAAACAGAGCTGTATAGAAAGAGCTGAAACATTTATGTCAGCACACTTTATGACTTGGAGTTTCTGTGAACCTCCTTATCATACATTGGGTACAGACAATAAAGCCAGCTTTTGGACCCAAACTGACAGTATTATCCCTAAAACACCCCAAAGAGCACTAAATAACTTACCTTTCAAAGACGTATCGAATGACAACCAAGATTAAAGCAAACGGAATACTGAGCAGGAGATCACGAGGCTGAGGATAATGGATGTCTTCAGACTCCTTCATGTCCTCCCAGGTAATTCCTGGGGGGAGCCAGAACTCGTGCTGCCATAGCCATTCATTCAGAGAGCGTGCCATCCTGGAAGGAAGAGAGACCAGAATACACTGAGGATAGTCTAGCACATAGCAAACCTGTCAGCACAAGCCAGCGAAGCAGAGGAAGGATTACACCCTAGCTGAGGTTGCATCTGGCTATGAAAGTAGAAGAGGTGTGGAATGCATCAATGCCCAAGGACCTGATAACCTACTCGCAGATTTTTATCAGGTGCTCAGCGACTGCTGATTCCTGGCACGGAATCAAAAAAAGGCTAACATGGAGAAAAGTGCCTCGAAATTCAACAGAGCACACTAGTGTCATGCTCAACAAGATGTATCGGAAAGTTTTAATCTGAGTACTGTAACTTCTCAGGTTCATAGATCCCTTTCTATAGGAAGGACAGCTTGGTATCATGAAGATCTGGCAAGTCTGTTCCAAGGCTAGCTACCAGTTCTCCTTTATATGTACATATCCCTACTTTTTAGTCTTTGATCTTTTGTATTTGTTTGTTTCTATTTACATATTACAATTCCACTGTGTGTGTATGTGTATGTGTGCGCGGTAATTAATACTATCCTGAGGCTTGTCCTTTAAAAAAAAATAGATCTATATTTTGCTTGACTTTATTAAAGAAAGTACTTGCAGGTAAGAAATTTTTGTGCTAAGTGGTATATCTCAATGAATCTTAAAGACCATGACTGAAGGTGTGATTTACATATATGATCAGAGAGTTTAGGAGCATAAAAGAGTGAAATGGGTTTACCAAACCATTCAGCATGAGAATACTGCTGCTTGGTAATTCTAGCTCACACACAAACAGGAGCTGTGCTGCTCTCCACTACAGGCTTCTCATTCTGACTGGTAACAACAAATATCCCAAACACAAGTTCTGAATGCAAATCAAACAGACTCTGTGTAGGTACAAACTATGTAAGGGAATTAGATGCCCATTGAGATTATTTCAACAGCACACAGGAAATGCCATCTTACGAAACCAATGGAAAAAAAAACATGTAATTTAAACCCGAATATCATAAAACACCTCATGCAGGAGAGGCCCAAACCCTGGCCCATTTTCTGCAAGGACAATTGCTTAACAGATTGAAAATAAATCATATATTTTATTTTGAAGATACCTTTAGTTCAGGAGTAGTTCCTTTGTTAGCTAAACTGAAGATATGGCTTATTCCAGAATTTTGTAGAGTCTGAGGGATATCATCTGAAGTACAACCTCTCTTCTTGATTTGGTTTTTCTTATTCATCTCAATGTGTCTTCTGATTGGATTATAACAGGGAAAAACAGGACCCTGCTTCTTCAAATTTGACTCTCATTTCTCCTGAAGCATTCACAGCCAATTCAGTATGATGACAAAACTGATTGCAAATATATGTGTATTTGACACAAAGTGAATGCAATTTTCAGAGCATTTAAGATAAACAAAGCAGGAAAACACTTTCCCCTTTTCAACAAAGAAAAAGGAAAAAATACATACTAAAAATGCGTTCTCTTTTTCCTCCCTGCATTCCCTGATTTCAGCATCCGATACCTAAATGAACAACACCAAAATGACTCTGAAAAATCTGGAGCCTGCTATACTGTACAAGTGTATCTGAGAGCAGAAGCAGTATGACCACAAGAACGATATCCATTCTTGCTGCAGCACCCAACTTGACTAGCACTGAAAAGAACACAGAGGTCTTTCGCCAGATCTCAGTTTGGCAATAATCACAGCATTTTCTTTCTCATGCAGCTTCCAGGACTCCGGAATCTGCTGGCTTGTTCCCACTTCCAGGCAGTTCTCCACTCTGTCTGCTAGCCCTCCTTCCAGTGTGATGTCTGCACAAAGATCATTGGTACATAAAATGAAGATAAACATCTTCTATAGACTCTTCAAAATCTGTTTTAAGAACCTGACAGTCAAGATGTAACAGATTTTAAGCTGCCTGCCAAATCTCTTGAATCTCTCTGACTCTCTGGGGCATAGAGCATAACCTAATTTCCCACAAGAAGGGTGTTTTAAGGTGGGAACAACCTGCTATCCACTATCTGTCCCCTTGCCATAGGATGCTTCAGAGCTAATTCCCTTTCTGTCTTGCCTTTGGTGATTCAGCAAAGGCAGCTGAAGCCACGACCATAGAAGAGTCATGACAGGATTCACTGCACATTAAAAAGAGAAGCTAGTTGAAGTACACATATTTTCATGCTAGAGAAATCTGTTCAAACTACCCAGTAAACATGCTATTAACTAGTATAGTTCCATTTGGGTGACAAAGATATAAGCTGGGACAAGCTGGCAAATACACTGAACCTCAGAGCCTCAGTGAACCAAGTTTTCAGGATGTCCCTAAGTCTCCTCTAGACTGCATGAATACAGGTTTCTGCACAAAATTCTATAGTTATAGACAAGAAAGTGTGCATGTAGAAGCAAACCGTACAAGTATTGACTTAGCTGGCAATGAATTCAGCATGTTGTCACTATGAAGTGTGGTGATAACGTTCCAAAACAGTTTGTACACTTCGGATAGGTACTTGACAGCAGCTAGGAAAGTCAGATAACCTAAGCAAGGTGCCAGAATTACAAAGAGCTATACAAGGCATGAAAGACACCATCCTCAACAGTGTTGGCAAATGTTCTTAGCTGGTAAAAATCTCAGTTGTAGCCAGAAGAAGTAATATATTGGACATGATTTTCATTAACGGGACTCTCTGATATGAAACTGAGTTAAATTTGAAATGACCTTCCCATCCTCAAAAGCCATTTTGACAAGCAAAATGTTTCTGTTAAGACACAAGAATTACAAGAGGTGGCAGAGGAAAAATAAGCCTTATAAGGCTTCCCATCCCTGGAAGTGTTCAAGGCCACTTCGGGCAACCTGATCTAGTAGAAAGTATCTCTGCCCATGGCAGGGGGTAGAACTACGTGATCTTAAAGGTCTCTTCCAACCCAAACCATTCTATGATTCTGTGATTCTAAGGTTAACAAAACAAAGGAAAGTTCAGAATATTTAGCAAGTGGGTTAAGACACATCCATTCAGGAAAGAAGCTGGGATTTCTTTGATTCCAGAAGTAGAACATAACAATTTCTTGTGATGGGCTTGTACTATTTATGTTTTCCAACCATCCTTGTTATGGTTTTCATCCTTTCAGTTGTCACTGATCAGCAGCATAACGGAGGCAAAGGCAGAACAAACGCTCCAAGTATTGCTATGAAGAGAAGTGACAATTTCCTATTATATTATCTATAGGTCAGTAGATTTACATGTGCCAGCAGCAAATGAAACATCCTGTTACCTTAAAAAAGCATGTTTCATGAAATGAGCTTTTGAATAACATGATGCGTGGCCACCAAAAGCAGAACACTATAGCGGTGCTGTTGTGCCTGAAGTCTGGAAAAGAAGGTATTGGTTTCTTCTCTTGGAGCAGGCTGGAGTCACAGGGCTAGTTAATGACCTACATACCACACAGATATGAAGAATACTAAAGCTAGGGAGTGTAGTCAGCAAGAGCACAGAGGCCTCGTATTTTAAGTTGTCCATGACAATAGTTCCTGGAAAACGCCCTCCTGGGTTTCTCAAACAGCTACCAAGATGCTGTATGACCTCTGGCTGCCCATGCAGGACTGTGTTCTCAGAAAAGCTGGGCAACGTCTGAAAAACATGAGCTAGCAGTTAGTATTAAACACATCCAGCTGGGACTTGTGGTGATACAACTGACCACAGACACTGCACAGCAAAAAGCAGATCTACCAGTTTCATAACCTTGTCATAACCTGCATGGAGTTTCTAGCATATGGACATAGCGGGCTGATTGCAGATATCTCAAGATCTGCATTTCTTGAAGTTATCTGGTTGGTGGCCAAAAAAGCCTGAGTCTTGTAGCTGCAGCTGCTGCATGCCTGCTTGGGGACAAGGCACACAATTCCTCTGCTCTGTCCTGGGATGGAGCAGAAAGGTTGAGTTGCATCCTTGAAATAGAGTGTAGATTTGTGATCATTTAGTGACTTAGCCTGGAAACAGCTTCAGCTTCCAGTTAGATTAATGTAACTAAGGACATCAGGAACACCCAAGAGAACCCTAGAGAGAAATTACATTTCCCTCCTTCCTCAGCTCTTCAGAAAACATTTCTTCAGTACCACAGGTTTATTCCAAAGGGCAGACAATAGGCATGTTAGGGAAAGATGCCACAATAACTAGTTTTGCTTTTCTGAGGGTGCTCAAATGGGCATTTTAGAAACACAGCTTTATTCCAATCTTCAGATTTCCAGCTGCCTCAACTTGAGAACTTGACCTGTCTAAATAGCAAGAAGTTAAATATGTTACTTCATACTGTACCCTTTTCTATATTTTTGTGATGTGTAACGATAGCTGCACGGTATATTACACAACCAAGAATTCTCCCTCCAGAACTCCATGATAGCAAACACAGGCTTGGTGGAGGACAGCAACTTAACTCTGCCAAGGGGGGAATATTTAAAGTAAGTCTTGCAATTTGCTTAGGGGGAATATTCTTAGATTCAAAATACTAAAGAAGTAAACATCCATTATCTAATCTACTCTCATGTGCAAACTACAGTCAGGTCACCTTCTTCAAAGTTTTCTTTATCTCAGCAGCTATCATTGTACATCACAAAAATATAGAAGAAGGTACAGTGTGAAGCAACATATTTATATTTTTGCAATTTAGACAGGCCAAGTTTTCAAGTTGAGGCAGCTGGGAAGCTGAAGACAATGGTGCTTCTAAAATGCCCATTGAGCACCCCCAGAAGAGCATCAACTGGCCTACTTCTTTTTCAAAAGTTTTTTACACCTCACAGCACATCCTGTGTTATTAGTTGTAGCTTTGTAATAATATACAGGAAGAAGCCCTCCAGCTCTGAATACAAGAGTAACAAAAAGCTTCTTTCACAAAGAAAAGTTCAGCAAGAACAAAGGAAAAAACAACACTGCAAAACACTCCCCCATACGTGACATTGAACAGATCAGCATTAGGATTTCACAGTGAGCTTAAGAGTAAATGCTGAAAAAACAGCATTAAGTTTGTAGTAGAATGTGCATGTGAAGACGAAATCAAGAACAGAGAATTATCACAGTTATGCCATGGGGACAGGGAGGGCAAGGCTTAGGACAAGGCTGAGCCTACACCGTGACAAGATCAGGCACTCAATATATACTTGAATAAGGCTCCTTGAAGTCAACACAAGGTCTTGAAGCAACTGGATTTAGCACAGTCCAGCAGTCCTGCCAGTTGCATTTACATTGTTAAATCTTACCTTTCTTGATTTTTTCTTTTTAACTTGACATTTCTATCTGAATCCTTAGAGTGACAAAGGTTTCTCCTATCAGGCTGCACTTGAACTGCTGCTAGGAAAGCAGAAATTGCTCTGCTTTGCAGGAGGAATGCAACTGCAATATCTAAGCACCGCAGCAGAGAACAGCACTACAGGGCTCCATGAAATCTGAGCCGTGGATCAGTAACACCACTACACTTAATTCCCGTAGGGACATATTTATATAGTTTCACTTTCAAAGCTGAGCTGTTTGAGAAGCAGCACGGAATCTGGCTAGAAAGGTTACTCCTCGTCTCACAGTTAAAATGGCTAAGCAGGTTTACCCAGAAAGCGTTAACTGTTGCTTACATCTTCAAAGAGTCATTCTGCTGCTTCCCTTACAGAATCTATTCCCAAGCTAAACATTAGAATATAGCTACATGAATACTCATATAAATTTGCATATGTGAATGCAGGAGATAAGGGTGAGGGAAAAAGAGAGAGAAAAGACTTAAAAATCTTCATAAAGAACAGTGTAATTACCTATCCACGCTGAAGAAAACTAGGTGTAGGTATCTGCTGTCCAGTTTTTAACTGCAGTGTTAAGCTAGACGTTATTGCATTAGCCACTGCTCACTGCTTACACTGTTAAGAGGAAGATAATATAAAGATCCATAATAATAAAAAAAGAGATTACGCTGGAGTTTTTAGTTTGCTTTTTGATCAAATCAATATTCCCTCCCCTAAACCCTTCTGCCCCTGCCTTAATGTTTATGCAGCACATACTGGGAACGTAAATGCAGCAGTGATTTAGGTCTCTGCTGTACGAATGCTGGCCCAGAATAGCACAGAACTTCCAACTTCTTTCCAG
Organism: Anser cygnoides; assembly: GCF_040182565.1. NCBI lineage: Eukaryota > Metazoa > Chordata > Aves > Anseriformes > Anatidae > Anser > Anser cygnoides. Next base: position 3,839,674 of record NC_089899.1, on the reverse strand, counting down.
ATTCCAAAATACAACTCACGAACTTGTTTCCTCCTCCTTTCTACCTCAGGAAGCAGTTAATCTTAGGAACATTCAAGACTGTGCTGAGTCACTTTCAGCTTTTTGCTATAAGAGGCAACAATAATACCTTTCTACTGAAGGGTACCAAGACGTATTAGAGGTGTCTCAACATTTTTGCAGCAAATACTTCCAACCTTGGAAGGTTGTTTACTACAGGAACGCCCGTGCTGGTTCTAGCAGCAATGTAGTTTTAGCGTGGTACTGCACTAACTACTAACAAACCAACTACAATCAACAATTTGAATGCCTTTTGTTTTTGAATTAGCACAGGATTTTACCATGAGCAAGTTCTTACTGTTTATAGAACAGTACTTTTATCTAATCCTTTATTTGTAGGCTAAACAAGTCCATGGCTTCTAATTCTCTCCTAATATAACTAGCCATAGTTGAAGAGACAGAAAACCTTTCCTTGCACATTCCCCTGTTTATGACTAGACTGTGAACAAGGTTTCTGAGAGGAGTGTCTAGCTTTAACACCCTCATTTTTAATATAAATTTCTGTTATTAGTCCCCAGATACACAACTCTGCACTTTCTACTATTAAATGCCACCTGACTTCTCTTACTCTGGCTAGGAAGGCCTTCCAGTTCTTGATGATACCGCAGATGGTCTATTGTCTAGAGATGGATTAGCTGAGTTTGTGGGTGGATAATGCCACAGGTACAAACATCCACCAAGTGCCTCTGGGCCAAGCTGTTTAGGTCTGTCAAGTCTTATTAGCTTAAGTGCAGCATCATGCTAACGACATTGCTGCCAGAAGCAGCACAGGTATTCCTGTAGTAGACTTCCTGGTATAGCCAGTTTTCCTAGGACTTAATTAACCCCCAGCAGCACATTAGTGCCACAGGGGAAATTACTACTTAATGTGGAAGCACACCACCATACGGATGCAGTTATATTGCTTCTGGATTCAAGCTGCTTTATTTTTTTGCATGGGGCTATGACTGAAATAATTAAAAACAAAAAAAGCCTCTTAAATCTTGATATTTTGCAGAGCAAAATGGAGAGGCTCTCCCTATTTTCCTGAGACTCACAGAATCACAGAATGTTAGGGATTGGAAGGGACCTTGAAAGATCATCTGGTCCGATCCCACTGCCGGAGCAGGAACACCTAGATCAGGTCACACAGGAACACATCCAGGTGGGTTTTGAATGTCTCCAGAGAAAGAGACTCCACAACCCCCTGGGCAGCCTGTTCCAGTGCTCTGTCACCCTCACCATAAAAAAGTTTTGTCTCATATTTAAGCGTAACCTCCTTAATAAGGTCACCCCTCAGTCTCCTCCAAGCTAAAGAGCCCCAGCTCCCTCAGCCTCTCCCCGTAAGGGAGATGCTCCACTCCCTTCATCATCCTTGTGGCTCTGCGCTGGGCTCTCTCGAGCAGTTTCCTGTCCTTCTGGAACTGAGGGACCCAGAACTGGACACAGTATTCCAGATGTGGTCTCACCAGGGCTGAGTAGAGGGGAAGGAGAACCTCTCTCGACCTACTAACCACAGCCCTTCTGATATACCCAAGGATGCCACTGCCCTTCTTGGCCACAAGGGCACAGTGCTGGCTCATGGTCATCCTGCTGGCAACCAGGACCCCCAGGTCTGTCTCCCCTTCACTGCTCTCCAGAGGCAGCTGGGGTGTAGAAACAGAGTCCTATGCATGTTCATAAAGGTTCCCTGTTACTTCAAATAGGAAGAGCCATTGTATTCCAGTCCTGCACTTGTCCATACTTTCTAAATTTGGGTTATCATTATATGTTATACATTTGAACCTTCAGCTAATTTAGCTAAGAAATCAATTATTCAAAAATTCCATAGGTCGATTCCCTCCCAATAGCTTTTCTAAACAGTTTCCTACCTATTTGATGCTTCCCATAATCACAGAATCATTAAGGTTGGAAAAGACCTCCAGGATCATCTGGTCCAACCATCCCCCTACCACCAATATCACCCACTAAAACATGTCCCTAAATACCCCCATCAAACTACTTGTTACAGTTACATAAATTATGAGTTCAGATGTGAAATTTACTGTAGTTCCCTTATAGAGAAATAATTTTATCAAAGAAAGCTTCGGCTAACATGACATAGGCCATCTTTTCTGCACCCATGCTACCTTTAATGTCTTCATCTCAGTCTCCAAGGTTTTTCTGCCCCCAATTTCACATTAGGATCACAATACTGGGATTACAGTTGGTGGGATGATTTTTCCATCTAACATATTTCAAGTATTGTCAATTTATTAAAAATGTACAGGCAAAAAAAAATCTTTGCTCAAATATTCTTAAGTACATATACTATTATTTTCAGCATGCTGAGACAAAGATTACCTAAGTTCTAGTTGCCTTAAGGGAATACATTAAACTTTTCAAATTTTATCTCAGCTTGGATATGTTTGTTTCCATTCCCTCATCCCTGGGGATGTACCTGCTTTCTGATATCATCTTATCAATGTTTCCTTTCCCAGAGATCACTCTCTTCCCCTTTTCCCTCTGTTAGTTCTTTCCCATTTTAATTTAAAGCTTTCCTTATCTAACAAGTGAATTTAACAACAGCCTGCCAGTGTCCGAGGGACTCAGCTGAAATTTATTATTAAAAACAATGCCTAAGAATGTCCTCTGATGGAAAAAAAAAATCAAAATCTTTCCTTATGGTACCAGTCCATGAACAATTTATTAACCTTCACTCTCTTGGTATGCCTTCTCCTCATTTTATTTGTCAAAGTATCCTTCCTACAAAAGCTATCACCCTCTACACCACCATTTCTCTGAACTTCTTTTGGAGATTATTGTAAGACTGCTTGCTCTGGGATTCTAGTATGAATCTAGAGTATGAACCTCTGTTTACCTTCAGCTGATTCTGCCTAATTTCTCCTATGTTCCACAGCTTTCTCATCTTTTTTTCTTGTGATTCTGAATGAGCTTTTCTTTTCTCTAAAACCTCAAGCTCTGGCAAAATCTCCACTTTTTTTTTTTTTTTTTTTTTTTTTGTGTGTGTGTGAAACAAGACTTTTCCAACTTTGGCTAGTAATGAAAAAAACCAACAAAATCTTCCTTCTGTAATCATCAACACTAAGTTCTCCCAGGCTTACTCTCACCATCCAGACTTTGTTCTCCACATTCTGTTGTTTGGAAGCTGGCTGAAAACTTGAAATGATTTATGCAGCCTCGTCTTGCCACCAATGACCAGTTATACTCAACTTCCTGGCTTTCAGACGTTCTTACTTGGATCTACCAGCTGATATCTCCTACCAAATTATTTCATGTCTGCTGCCCACTCAAGAATAAATTAATTTTGCAACTCATCTTTTTGAACTGATTTTCTCTATTTGTTTACTTCCATTACTAGTCCAACAGAAGCTTAAATTTTCACTCATAGTTTTAAAAGTAGAATGGCAAAATTTGCCTCCACAACCCTCTGACTAAGAAAACATCTCTTTTCAACCCACTGCGAAAACTGGGTTGTGCTGCTTTGGTTCCTAAACTTTCCAACTTTTCACCAGCTTTAGCTCTACCTCATGCTTCAGTGTGGGCTGGTCATGTGCTGCTCTGTTCAAAGGCAAAAATTTTCATTTACACCCTCTTTTGGGAGTCCCCTGTCCCAGAAAAAGCATAAAAACACAAAAGAAGTGCTAGAAGCTACAAATCAGCATCTAGCAAATAGAAAAACTTGGCTACCTAGTTCTCCAGAGAACAATACTCTCTTCTTCCTTAGCCAATATAAATTACTAATTGCCATACCTTGTGGTCTGCTTGCCAGCTTCTTGGTTGTTAGGCTTCTCTGACTTCTTGACTCCAAAGTAGACTGCCAGGTCTGACCGACAACACAGCTTACAGGCTGATGTCAGTCATCCACGTCAGAATGCAAATCAGACAGCTCTTCTCACTCTATTATCCCTTATTGAGGTGGATGAGTAAGATTCCTTGATTTTACTCAGTAAAAACCAAGTACTGGTTTGACCAGGAAAAAACAAAAACGGCACTAAGGACCTCAGGCTCCTCCAGGTCTTTGGTCACGAGGTACTTCTAACAGTGAGCCCAAATTTTTCTTAGCATTCCTTTTGCTGACAGTGTACTTAAGAGAAGCCCTTCTCTTTGCCCTTCGCATCCCTAGCTCCAACACAGCTCTGACTTTCCTATCTCAATTCTTGCATGCCCCTCTCATTTCCACCTTCCTGATACTTTTATTTTGTGTTTGAGCTCCATCAACAATTTCATGTTCATCCCTGCTGGCTTCCTGCCGTTTTTGTTTGACATTTTGCATGTTGGAATATACTACGCTTGTGCTTAGAGGAGGTTGTCCTTGAAGACCAACCAGCTGTCCAACCCCTTTACCTGCCAAGACAGTCTCCCATGAGATCCTACCAAACAGATCCCCAAACAAGCCAAAACCTACCCTCCTGAATCGTAAAAAACCACAAGAACTTGTCATCCCTACATGCAGTTAGAAATAATATCATGGCTGTTTCATCCATACTGCTTCTCCAGACCCTTGGAGATGCTTCCCTTCTAAGTCTGAAACTCATGTTGAACCGCAGCACCTGTTAGTCAAACAAGTCACAAAAATAAAGTGGTATGTTAAGTTACCAGCATAAAAAGCAGCAGAGACGAAAGCTGAAGACCTTTGCAGACTCTGTCTGGCACTTACCCCGGGTCTCTACTATTAAATGAAATAATGTTCCTTTTTTACTTCCAGGGTGGGGTGAGGTAACATCAACTTTGTTTTCCTGACACTTTGGAACAATCATTATTCTGCTACTGAATGCTAACTTTACAAACAATTTTTCAACAAAAGAACCCTGCATGCTGATTGTTTTGGTGAGGCATAAGAACACTACAGAATCATCATAGAATGGCTTGGGTTGGAAGGGACCTCAAGGATCATCTAGCTCCAACCCCCCTGCCATGGGCAGGGATGCCACCCACTAGATCAGGTTGCTCAGGGCCTCATCCAACCTGGTCTTGAACACCTCCAGGGATGGGGCATCCACAGCTTCTATGGGCATCCTGTTCCAGTGCCTCACCACCCTCTGAGTGAAGAAAATCATGTTTTACCATCACTGCGTAGAAGACTACACGCATACTACCTCTTAGCAAGAACATCAGACACTACTAGTATCCAAGTAAGGCAACTCAGGCATCCAAAGTACCAGCTAGAACACCCTCCAAAATATATACACAGGTATTACCATCTTTATATGTGTTTCTTGAAAGCATACATTTACAAATGTAAAACGCAAGAAGGAGGCACTTATAAAATCCAGACCAGCTACTCAGCAATTTCTTTGGATATTTTTCCTTCATTCTTTCTTCTAATGCTTGGTATTTCCTCTGGTCTTTCTGTAGAAATAGGACTCACTGGATTACATCACTTGAGAGAACTAAGGAAGAAAATCAAGTTATTAGACTCAGGCCACAGAAAGCTAAGAATTCAGGCTGGGAGATCACATTAAGAAATCAAGAGGAAACTTATTTCAATCGTAACTGCTTGTCTCCTTTCTCTCAATTCACCAAAAACACACAAAGCAAGAGTAAGGCGAGTCTTAGAGAGGCATCTTCCTTCAAACTGAGTTAAGAGACAGTAAAAAACTGCCGAATAGCTCTCTAAGCTTACTTATCCCCAAAGACTGTACAAACAAGTAGTTTGTACGCTGATAGAGACATTTTCACAGGTTTTGGAGGGAAACAGAAAATAAAAGAAATCACACACTGTGAGAATACACACTGGGTAAGGCTCAAAATTTTAAGCCTGTAACAATGACAGCTATGTGAAATCCACAAAACTCTTCCAAAGGCAAGTTCTTGTCTTATAACCTAAATTCCTGTGCATGATGTTTGGATGCTGGAGAAATGGGAACTATGTGCTCATACCTTTCAATATGATACATACCCCAGACATCTTTTCTGCTGCCAAATGAAATTTTTCAATTGATTATCACTATTCCTGTTACTCAACAATTACAGATCAGGCCTCAAAACTTTTAATTATAACTGTGAAACTGAAAAACTGTGAAAAACAAATAGAAGGTAGTAGGTTCAAGTTTCCAAGTCTTAGGCCATACTTAAGTCACATCTTCAAACATCTTGATGTAACCATATTTATCAGGATTTGAAAGGAAGAATTAAAATCCTGCACAACCCTCATCGAAGTCTTTTTCACATAAGTTCATGTGACAATGCAATGCTTGTCCAATGTGTCATCTGATTCTTCAGCACTTCCAAAGCACATTACAAAGCAAATAGTGGTATGGTTCTGGACTGATGGCCCTCTCCTGGTCTGTTCTCTAGGAATCACCTTTGGCAGAAGGGTGTTTGTGTTCTGTTCCGGAACAGAAAGGCTTTCCTCCTCTGTTCTGCCACCTCTGGCCACATGGTTGGTTCTGCACAGTTTATAGCAGCTCTCAGAAGGTCTTCATCTCCAGCATCATCCAAAGTTCCTACTGCCCTGCAGTCCAAAGCTTCACCATTGCTCGTTTGTACAGTCAGTCCCTACAGTGAGTCAAGCCCTATGTCATCCTTCACTCTGCCACAAATGGGGCATTTCCCCAAATATGTGTTTCTCATTTATCACCCCAGCAATAACAAACATTCAGCTAAGTGAAGCACTGAACTCCTGAACTGCTAATCTTCAGACAAAATGAGAGAAACAGTTGTGATAATAAGGAAACGGGAAGACAAAGGAACAAATACATGTGACTTCTGTGCCACAGATCTAGCAAAGATAAAACATCAAAGTGGAATTGGATCGTCTTGAATGCCAACAGAGACTAGAAAAGTGCTTATCTATCATTCCATGCTAGGTGAGTTTGTTTGCATTAGGTTGAGGGAGGCATCCTTTATTATAACCCAGCACACCTACAGATGCAGATCATAACTTTTCACACAATCTCCATTCTCCTCCCTCACGCAGGGAACACACAAGCTTTAATTACTTTCTACCAGCTGGCTTTGAATTTCAGTATCAACAGTTCCATCAGTTTCCCAGGTTATTTGTTCCCACAAACTCCCCAGGCTGTTTCAAGGCTTAGAGAGAAAAATGAAATTTTAATTACTAAAATTAAGATTTTAAAAATGACACCCTTATACTTCTAAAACTGGTACGTTTTCATTATTTTTCTTTCATTTCAAAACACAAAACCTAAAACTTTATCTGAGAATAGCATCTACATTCCCAACTTTACAGCAAAAGCAAAATACATTTAAAACATTGTCTGAGAAACAGCAACCAACAGAAAGATTTCCCTTTCTCCACAACTAAAAGAACTGACTCACTTTTCACAATCATTACTGCTTAGTGAGTAATGCAATCTACTGTATGATGATATTTATTAAAAAAAAATTGAATATGAACTATGTGAGCTGAGACAATCACACCTCTACCAGTTACAGTGACTGGATAAGTGAACACAACCCAGGCCAGAGTGACAGCCACAGCCATTTCGATTTCCCTGTACAAAGTTAACATCTCTGGCTGTCACAGCACAGGCCTGATTCATGTTAGCTGAGCTCAGGGTTTATTTTTAAAATACAGATACTCAGGGTCACTTTCTCCTTTCTTCAGTTCACCACAAATCGATGTAATTACTGGGGGAAAATAACTTCACAATATAAATCACATACTAATTATTTCAGGAATTCTGATTTCAAGTTTTTTCTTTAGTATCATCTCTAAACAGAAAACAAAACAAAACAAAACAATGATCTTTTGTTTAAAAATATTAAAAACAATCTCTGGCATAACATCTTTCAAATCCTTCAGAAGGCAGTTATCTTTCACATATGTATGAAGACAGATGGACAATAAGGAAGCAGTTCCCCAGAAAAACTCTGACAGTACCCCAATGGGTAAAAATAACCCTTGTTACAGAAAAATAACCCAAACAGAGCCCGTTTCCCTCTTTCAAGTTTTTTTTTCTTTCTTTCCTTTTTTTTCATATATTACATATTCTCCCATGTGCCCGGTGATAGGATGAGGAGGAATGGGCAAAAGTTGCGGCAGGGGAGGTTTAGGTTGGATATTAAGAAAAACTTCTTTACTGAAAGGGTTGTTAGGCATTGGAATGGGCTGCCCAGGGAAGTGGTGGAGTCACCATCACTGGAGGTCTTTAGAAGACGTTTAGATGTAGAGCTTAGTGATATGGTTTACTGGAGGACTTGTTAGTGTTAGGTCAGAGGTTGGACTAAGTGATCTTGGAGGTCTCTTCCAACCTAGATGATTCTGTGATTCTGTGATATATAAATATATGTAATAGAGACCCACAATAAAATTAAAGCCTTTACTTCAAAGAGAAGGACAGTCAAGGATGTGGAACAAAGACCTGCGATATATTTCAGCAATCTGAGGAAAACAGCCCACAGCTAGAAAGCCTGTGTGTGAGGTCTGGCCCATGAGTGTCTAGCAGGACCAAGGAGAGTAGCTCTGTCTCCTTCTTCTGATAGAAAGGATGTACCTGGTGGAGAGCATTGGCTTGCTCAGCTTAGCTTTGGTAGCTTTATGGTAGCTTTTCAACAGACATCAGCCCAGGCTGGGTAACAGCTCCTGAAACTGATAAACCCAACATAACAATACAAGAACCTGCACTATGTATGCAGTACCCCAGCTCTTGGTAGAGTTTCCTATACACCTGTTCATCAGATGCACTCCGGATCTAAAGACAGTGTTAGCTGGAGCTTTTACAACACAACCTGCAGCGTGTTGCATTGCAATCAAAAGCATCGCATAAATTCCACACCTGTGACATGTTACATTGCAGATATGCCTGCAGCACTCAATTAATATATTAACTAGAACAATTCAGTTTACTAGTAAGAAATAATTACGTGATCTGTTTTTAAGTACATTCTTGTGTCAGATAAAGACACTTGCTTTCCCCTTTCTCTTCAGGTAAAGGCATGGGTTTTCTGCTACGGGAAATAAATTTGGAATGGACATCAGGAATACAAGCATGAGATAAAACATAGGGTACAATAAACTGTCCTGACTCTGGAAATCTCATTACAATTTTGTTCTTATCAACAGGCTATATACCATCTAGAAACTATCTACTTCACAGCTGAAGTAGAGTCAGCTCAAAACTGCTCTCATCTGTTTACATTGGATTTTAGTGTGAACTTGTTCTATCACAGTAATGTTTGGATGCATTAAAAGAGTTAAAATTAAAAGAAGAAAAAAAAGTGATCTTCCAGATAGTGCTGTGAGTTATGGACTCAATCTTCAGCATTTCAAAGGCAAATATATGTTAATCAGTGCCCACAGTACAGAAAACAAGACAGACAATTTGTTTTGATTTGTGGATGTTAGTCCTCTGAAATTTTAAAATCTTCCCTCTTGTGAATTTGCTTTCACCTGAACAAAGCCAGACTGCAGCACAGGTGACCACAGCGAGGGAGGAAGCAGACGTTTCCTTTAAGATTATATCAATGGGTGGAGAGATTCAACTTTGAAATGAATCTCCTGCTCTGTCCAGAGTGAAGAGATTCTTCTGCTGTCACAGGTTTTTGATAACTGAACATAAAGCGTTAACAACACTGCCAACTGAACCCAACACTGCCAACTGGGAGTAGGCCCCGGGCCTCCACCCGTTCCTGACGAGCACTCCCATTTCTGTGCTACAGCCTGCCTGTACTCAGCATAACTATTTGTGAGGCCTCACAGTGAACCAGGCTGAGAGAAACATTTGGGTTAAAACATTTTTTTTCTTTTTACTTGGGTTGATTTCCCCCCACACCAGTTCTTCAGCGCAATTCACCACATGGTTTCAAAATCATTTGTGCAGGCTAAACAAGATAGGGAAGAGAAGCCCAAGTGGCTTGTGGCAGGACAAAGGTATTCATTTATCATTGACCTCAATCTGATCAAACTGTAGTGCTGCAGAAAACATCTCTGCTGAACAATAAAAACCTCCAACTGCTACATCATACCTGGTAATATCTGGATTCATGTCATCAAGTCCTTATTGACCTCTGGAAAAGGAACCTGAACCTGAAAAAAAACAAATGCTTAAATATTCTATATACATAGCCAAAAGTAAATTCTGAGTGTACATATTCAAATAAATTGCAGTGACCCTCAGCATCACATCACTCTACCTGTATTCCTCCCATATTTCTCCTAGAGGTGAGTAGGAAGCTTACAAGACCTTCCCTTACTCATGTTTGACTTGGAAAAACCAAGAGTACATGATAACACCCTTGCTGCATTTTATCCTCTTAGAGAGAAGATGGCTATGAATTAAGATTTTAAAATTCCCTGAGAGATCTTTCATTTTAAATAATTGCTTCCGAAGTCTTAACACGGCAACTCAGCTGCTAGAAGATGGATGTTAGAATCTGTTGCAAGCAGCGGTCACAAACCAGTTGTAAAATAAGCAAAAGTCGGAGCTATGTCTACATGGCTATAGCCTTACCATCTGCTACAGAGATTTTCTGTTCTTTCACTAGTCTGTGAAGCATTATCCTCAGCTGTACATATTTCAGAAAATATGAACTTGTCTAAATCTATGAGCCAGAAAGCAAATTTATCCCCAAAAACTTTGCATGGGCAGTTTCTAGAAGATTTTAGAAACTGGTGTTACAATACAGAATAAAAATTTAGAAAACAGTTATAGTTTTCTTGTCGTCGCATAATATTGTGTTTCTAAAGGACCTTGTCAACAACAAGCACGCAAAAACAGGTGTATTCTTTATTGCATACAATAAAGATGGATGGTACATCCTAGCTTGATCATATTTCTGTTCGAGTAAGAATTAGTGGAGTGATAAAGTAGCAAGAAAAATGACACATTTGTCCAAGGAATTAAGAATGCATCTTCATCTGCCACAGCTCTGAATTGCTGCCATGAGGTAAATCTCAATACAACGTCTACATCTGGGAGAAAGACTTTTAACTGGAGGTGGAATTATCCTTCTGATACAGGTGCGGTTTCTTCTGTTTAGTTCATTCTAAAAAGAGATTTTCAAACGAAGACCTAGGTAAAATTTGTTTGACAACTGATGTACGAACATTCACTTAGGTTTCTGAGTTTCCAGATATATAGGCTTATTCTAAATACTCTCGTACTGTTGACCGTCTTTATTTCTACTTGCTACATAATGCTACTAAAAACTTAGGGCACAAGGACTCACGGTTTTCTCAGAAACGTTCAGATAATGACCAGACTTTCCCTGGTTAGATCAGTCAACAAAATACATTTTAATCTCTCTAGAAGGCATCTGTCAATGTACTGTTACGAACAACAGAGAAGCTGTACGTGGGAAAGGATCGAACTCCCCATCTACATGGAAGTAAGAGCTGTCAAAATGTCCTGCTACAGGTAGAAATTTATTTTCAGGTCTTTCTTTACATATTACATGTGTTCCCAAATCTATGATAGTGTGGACCAACATGTGAACCAGTCATGGCAGTCAGGTGAAGTCCACAGTGAGGGGAAAAATGGAAACATCTCACTGGCTTTAAAAAAGGGTAGAAAGGAAGACCATGCAAAATACAGACCAGTGAACCTCGCCTCTGTGCCTGGGAATATCGTGGATCAGATCCTCCTGGAAGCAATGTTAAGGCATATGGAAGACAAGGAGGTGATTTGAGACAGCCATCATGACTTCAACAAGGGCAAATCATGCCTGACCAATCTGGTGGCCTTCTATGATGGAGGTCTGCTATGTCAGCTGACAAGGGAAGACCGAGCGATGTTATCTACCTGGACTTCCCTATGGTCTTTGATACACTCCAACACAACATCCTTGTCTCTAAATTGGAGAGAGATGGATTTGATGGACTGGAATTGGCCAATGAATAAGGAATTGGCTGGATGGCCGCAGCCAGAGTTGCAGTCAACAGCTCTATGTTCAGGTGGACATCAGTTGTGACTGGTTCCCCTCAGGGGTCTGTACTGGGGCCAGTATTGATATTGCTTAATATCTTAATTAACAACATAGACGGTGGGATCAAGCGCACCCTCAGTGAGTTTGCAGATGATGCCAAGCTGAGCGTTGCAGATGACACAACAGAATGAAGGGATTTCATCCAGTGTGATCCAGACAGGCCTGAGAAATGGGCACACATGAAGGTCAACAAGGCCAAGTGCAAGATGCTGCACCTGAGCCAGGGCAACCCCAAACATCTGTACAGACTGGGTGACAAGTGGATGGAGAGCAGGCCTGTGGAGAAGGGACTTGGGGGTATGGGCGGATGAAAAACTCAACATGAGCCAGCAGTGTGTGCTTGCAGCCCAGAAAGGCAATTGTATCCTGGGCTGCATCAAAAGAGGAGTTGCCAGGAGGCTGAGAGAGGTGATTCTCTGCTTCTACTTCAGTCTCTTGACACCTGACGTGGAGTACTGCATCCAGCCCTGGGACCTCCAACATAAGAAGGACACGGACTTGCTGGAGCAGGTCCAGAGGAGGGCCACAAAACTGATCAGAGGGCTGGAACTCCTCTCCTATGAAGGAAGACTGAGAGAGCTGGAGATGTTCAGCCTGGAAAAGAGAAGACTGGGGAGACCTTATTGCAACCTTTCAATACTTAAAGAGGACTTATAAGAAAGATGTAGAGATTCTTTTTACAAAGGTGTGTAGTGTTAGGACAAGGGGTAACGGTTTTAAACTAAAAAAGAGTAGATTTAGATTGGATATAAGGAAGAAAATCTTCACTATGAGGGTGGTAAGACATGAGGTTGCCCAAAGCCCTATCCAACCTGGCCTTGAGCGCTTCCAGAAGTTGTTCATCCATAACATTCACTGATCTAGTGAAAGATGTCCCTGCCCATGGCAGGGGGGAAGGACTAGATGGTCCTTTCCAACACAAATCATTGTATGATTCTATGAACAAAAGATAGCTGAACTTTTAACAGGGGTATCTATCTCAAAGAACAGAAAGCTATTAGACTTTCCTGAACCCTTTTTTTATTTCTTGAGCCCTCTTAGGCTCAGGAACATAATCCACATTGAGCCCTCTTAGGCTCAGGAACATAATCCACATCAATCGTCTTTCAAAAACACACTCAATTTCAGGAATGACTGATAAAGTGATTCTTGTGTTTACTGGACACCACTAGGTCTATAAAAGATTGGCTATTGTTGTGACACTGACTCTTCAGAACTTGCTCTCTCCTTCGGACCAAATACTATTTAAATTCTGAATAGAAAAGGATGTCAGAAAACCACAAGTAACCTTCAAAACCACAATAAAAATGCCTTCCATCAAGCTTGTGACCTTGTGCAGAGAAGAAAAAGAACTTCCTCAAGTGAAGCCCCAACTTCTGGGCTTCAGACAGGTCACTGAGTGTCCCCAGGTAAACTTGGGAGGAAAGAGTGGATAGCTTAGACACCCTCAAGCACCACCACTGTCTTCATTTCTTTGTAGACTAGGGTGTCCTTAGACATCCTCTAAGAACAAGCGGAAAAAGCACCAGCCCAGAAGGGACATTTTTAATTTGGATTAGAGCTGAAGTATATCATTAATTCCTCAACCACTGCCTGTAGAGATTGCAGCAGAAATCTAATCTTTCACTCATGAACAGAGAAGCTGAGTCTCTCTGAATTATGTGAGTGATAGGCTACAATAATAAATCTAGTTTCTGTGGACTCAGGTGGACTGCAATGGAATGGCAATGTAATAATTACTTTTCACTGCATATATTTGCTCTCCTTCCTGCCGGAAGCAACTATCAAATTGAGAAATCTCTTCTCTTTGCTTTATCTCCTTAATGCAATTCTAACAGAAGAAGGGAATTAATAAAATTAATATTTTATATGAATTTCATCAGTTTGTTACAGCTACCCAGAACAGGTATTCCTCACTGAGTAGCATTGATTCTAGATAAAGAGAAATTTTGGCTTAATATCAGATGCACTGTTCAGTTTTGCCAGCTTCTTTGATGCACTGAAACATCAGCATATCACAGTCTGATTGTTTCCAACATACAGCCTTGGGTTAACAATATCAAAGAAATCGAAAAAAAAAGGCTCCTTTGGGTTTCTAAGTCTCCGTACATCTCCTAAATATCTTGATAAACTTGAGCTTGCAGATAGATGAGTCACCAGCACATTTTCATATCTTGCAGTTGTCTCTGGTCAGTCAGAAGAAAGACTGGCTCCTTTGGAGGACAGAAGTCTCCATGTTTGTCCCCTCAAACACACTTTCTGTCTGACTTTTGCAAAACTTAAATAAGACTGCACGTTAAAATTGCAAAACAAGAAAATTTTATCTTCAGATGTAGATAAAGGTGTAGGTAAGAAAGTAACCATATTCAAATCTTGCTAGCTAGAATTCAGATGTCTGAATTCATATAATTCGTCGTCATCTACCCTGGAAACATTCATTTCATGCTCTGATACCTAACTTGATTCAGACTGAACTGCCACTGCCTCATAAACTTACCATACAAGCTGGCTTTAAATGATTCCAGAAGTGCAAACTGCAATCTAAAACTTCTTTTTTTTTTTTCTTTCAACTTTAGCCTAAGCTGTTTTTTTTTTTATTTTACTACTTGAATTTTGATGAACAAATAAATCATTTTTAAAAATGATTTACTGTTATAAAAGATTTATAAACGTATTCATGAAGACCCGTGGCCAGCTTTGCCTTTTTTTTCTTTCTGGGAACAGTTTTCATTACCAGCAATAAATTTTTTTCTTTAATTTCATCCTCCTTCCATGCAAAGGGTTAAGAGTGAAGTACTGAAGACTCAACCAGCAGCTACCTACAGGAAGACAGAATGGTTTCTCAAAAAGTACCATTGCAATTGCCTGCTCTGACCTTCTTCACCGCAAACACAGCTCAATACCACCCCTTATTTCTGCGCTGATTTCACACTAACCGGCGGTGCTACACCAGAAGAATGGAAAGCTCTCCTTTTACAGCAGAATGGCACGAAGGATTTTTCTTTTCCCTCCGGACGGGCAGCCAGCAGCAGGCCGACCAGCACTCCACCAGCAGCAGGTGAGACACGGATCCTCCCAGCTCTTCCCACAGCACGGCTCTGCTGGGGCGGGGGGGGGCGGGGGTGCCATGAGGGCACCCTTTTGGCTGCTCCTTGCAGCCCCAGCAGGAACCCGTGCCTCAGCAGATCCTCCTCCCCCGGCCACACAGGGGCCGCCGCCCGCTGCTCGGGCCCGGCACAGCCGGTGCCCCTCACCTCCGCCCCCGCCACCCCTCCGGTCACGGCCGGCTGCGCGGGTACCTGACCCCGGAAAGCCTCCGGCACTGTCGCTTCGCCCCCCAAGCACTGCCCGCTCCCCCGCCAGGCACCGTCCGTCCCCCGCAGCCCCCGCTCCGCCAGCGCTCACGCACTCTCCCCCCGGCCCCGCGGGCTCCCGCCGCTACTTCAGCCGCCACCTGCCGCCCGCTCCCCCGCCAGCCCCCGCCGGGCCATACCCGCCCCTCACCTCCACCTCCCCCGGACACTTCCCCGGCCCCCTCTTTCTCTCTCTCTCCCCCGGGGCGGCGCCGTCCCGGTCTCCGCGGAGACCCGAGCGGCGTCCGGGCTCTGCCTGCCCCCGGGCGCGATGAGGAGGCGGCGGCCTCGGGGCGGGGCCGGGCCGGGCGCTTCTCCCAGCGCGGCGGGGAGGACCCCGGGCGGCGGCCGGGCCTGGCCTCCCGGCCTCGGGGAGCTGCCGTGGGGAGGTCCCGGTTGGTCTTTTCCAAGCTTAATGATTCCATTCCATGACCCGAGTGGGATGGTCCTGTGCTGAGCCCCGCGGGGAAGCGTCTCCCAGAGGCCGGAGGGCTTTGATCATAGAATCATAGAAACATAGGGTTGGAAAGGACCTACCAGATCATCTCGTCCAACTGTCCTCCTGTCACCAATACTACCCACTAAGCTACTAAATCATATCTCTCAGCACCTCGTCCAGACGCTTCTTGAACACCGCAAGGGACGGTGACTCCACCACCTCCCTGGGCAGGCCGTTCCAGTGCCTGACCACTCCTTCAGAGAAACAATTTTTCCTGATATCTAATCTAAATCTCCCCAGGCACAACTTGTGGCCGTTTGATGGACACCCAAAACCATAATGATGGACACCCAAAGCCACAAGCGGGGCACCCAGGCCTGCAGGGGCCAGGATGTGAAGAGAGTGTGGGGGTACCAGCAAGGGAGGAGAGGCTGGTTCTGGTGACCCTGGATGAGCCTTGCCAGGAGTGATGCACCTAGGAGGTGACAGGACCATTACAGAAATGTCCATGTGTGTTTCAACATTAAAGGAAAATTTGGCCTGTTTGCCTTCCCCAAGAGGGAACGAATGTCTCTAGGAAGAGAAGCAGGTGTCATGAGCTGGAAGGGACAACTGTGCTAGGACATACATGCCATGGCAGCCCTAATACAGATGGAGTACCACCAGAACAAAGCCACCGATTTCCTTATTTTCTCTGATCTTTCATTGCATGTCAATACTGTTCTTTGCATGGTGCCATTTATAGCTGTCAAAGTGAGAATTAGATGCTAATGAATTAGCCTAACTATTACTTTATATGCACTTTTCACAAGTGCAAACTAAAAGATAAGGAAGGTGTCATGGGAATCTTCATCATGAGACTCCTGCTCCTGCTGCAGTTCGATGGAATGGCAGCCATCCTGCCACTGCCCTTACAAACCAGCTCCTGCTCCTTTTCTCATGATACATGCTTCCCCCTTTTCTTTTGCTAGTTACCTCTTTTACTTCCAATACTCTCCTAGACCTCTTTATAATGGATCTGCTAATTTCATGCCTGCTCTATCACTTGTGTAAAAATACATTCTAAAATGCACACATATGAAAGTATGGACATGCCATTGTATTTTAAAATCCAGACATTGTGCATCAAGCAGGACATACAGCAGCCTATAAAAGTTTAAATAGATGATGCTGGAGCCCATTTCTGCAGTTCCATGTTTCTTTTGCCAACAGTGAACCTGGTTAGTTTAACCCAGTATTTTCTTCATAAACATTATAAGAAAAGAGACAGAATAAAGTCCCTCAGCAAATCGCAGCTGCCCTTTACATGATAAAACAAGGGTTGAGTACTACATGTTATTTCAGCCTCTTGATGAGGCAAGTCAAAACAAGGAGAAAGAGCTAATGCAGTGGGCTACAGCTTTGGAATCACTGCAATACAGCTGGGTAGATTTTAAGGCCAGAAAAAAAAAATGTTAAGCTCATCTATTCTGTCCTCCTGAATTACGTAGGCCAAAAAAAATTCCACCCCATCATTCTTGCTTTCAAGTCTTGGGAGTACAGATCATGTGTACTATTATTGTTTGCCAGTGTGCTATAATGCATTCTTGGAGCACTTAAGACTGTTCTCTCATCTTACTAAAACACTTTCTATCAGTTCTTTATTTCCAGACTTTTCTAAAGCTGTAGCCAGTATGGTTTTGATAAATATAGCTATAAATACCTGTGTAGATAGAGCTGTTAACAATTTAAAATCAAATTTAGTCACTTGTTAAAGTTTTTTTTGCTTACCGATTGTATTTCACATGCTCAGTTCTAATCAAGCAACGCATAGTCAAGCATGTAACTGACTGATGGCTTGAAAATGGTTTCCGCTCCAGATTGCCATGAATGTACTAGCATCTGTACAAATATACTGGTGAATATTTGCACAAAGTATTTGGGCCCTGGAGTAATAACGTCAGAAATCTCTAGCCATATCATATTCCCTTGGGTGGACCCCAACGCTCCTACATGCATTAGTGTTCCTGTAGCTAGTTGAATGGCATCATCAAAACCAATTTAAAACAGTGCTTGACCAGCAGTCTTTGTATTGTAAATCCAGCTTTTCTGGGTTTGATCCAAAGCCTGCTGACATGAGTGAAAAGCTCCCACTGACTTCCAAAGGACTTGGATTGGGCCTTCCTTGGGCAAAAATCTGCTAATTTCAGAGCAGAGGGTAAATAAAACAGAAATGTTTAAAAACGCTGGAACAAAGGAAGGGGCTTTGCTCGGGGTGTTATTTGTCTTTCTCACCCCCTCACCCTGGTTAGCTGTGACTTCCTCAGTTACAGAGGTGGAATATGAGTCACACTGCTCAGAACAGAAATTTTTGCTTAATCACCAGAGTCACCGGCACACAGGGCCATCATCAAAACACAGCACAAACCCCAATGCCCCAAAGCAATTCAGGACACAAAGCCTTGGTGAGGAGCCCTGGTGCACAGGGACACGACCTGTGCATACCTTGTCTTTTATATAAATCATGACGCATTTTGAACTCTGACTGTGAGTGCTGAACAGTGCCCCTCATTCTGACTGTAGAGGGTGCTCCCTTAAAGACTTAAAAGTTACCGGTCTTTTTATAGTATGCACCTCGAGACATCCAAAGGGGTCTGGAACACAAAGATGGACATGCAGTCTCTAAATATCAGGCTTCTTTGATTTTTTTCAGAAAATAATTAGGATTTGAGGTACTTAAAAATAACTTTAAAACAGGCTGACAAACCCATTTTATTATTTATATTACAATATATCTATGAGTAAGAAAAACTGGTAGTTTGAATGTGATCATTTATCCGCTAGCTGCTTAATGTGGGCCAGATGTTGAACAGTTCCTCTGCTTATAGTCTGTGAAAGAGTCACCCTTTGGAATTCTGTTTGTCGAGTCCAAATAAATCTCTGACCAGATCTGGTGGTCAGTTTGTCATCGATCTCTTTGGTTGTGATGTGCTGGACACCCTGCGTGTGCCCTGTGTCAGCCTGGACAGCACCCTCAAGTGGAAAACCAAAGTCCCTGCACACCCAATCTGTCCCTCTCGGTACACCTGAACTTCAAACATAAATGGGTACTGGTGAATATACAGCATGGTCACAGAATCACAGAATTGTAGGGGTTGGAAGGGACCTCCAGAGATCATCAGGGCCAACCCCCCTGCCAAAGCAGTTCCCTAGAGCAGGCTGCCCAGGTAGGCATCCAGACTGGCCTTGAATATCTCCAGAGAAGGAGACCCCACAGCCTCCCTGGGCAGCCTGTCCCAGCGCTCCGTCACCCTCACTGGGAAGAAGTTCTTTCGCGTGTTGGTGTGGAACTTCCTGGGCTCCATTTTGTGGCCACTGCCCCTTGTCCTGTCCCCACAAACCACTGAAAAGAGGTTGGCCATGTCCCTCCGTCTCCCACACTTCAGGTATTTATAGGCATTGATAAGATCCCCTCTCAGCCTTCTTTTCTCAAGGCTGACCAGACCCAGGTCTCTCAGCCTCTCCTCCCAGGGGAGGTGCTCCAGGCCCCGTATCATCTTTGTGGCCCTCTGCTGGCCTCTTCCCAGGAGATCCCTGTCTTTTTTGTAGCAGGGAGCCCAGAACTGGACCCAGTACTCCAGGTGAGGTCTGACCAGGGCAGAGTAGAGGGCCTTGACCTGCTGGCCATGCTCCTTTTAATGCACGCCAGGATCTCGTTGTCCGTCTTGGCCACCAGGGTACACTGCTGGCTCATGGCCAGTCTGTCGTCCGCCAGGACCCCCAGCACAGAAGGAAAGCACATTCCTCTCTGGGCTACACAGTTCCCCATTGCCTCCCATCATCTCATCTCTTCCGGTAAATCCTGCAGTCTGCAATACACAACGAGAAATCCACGGGGAATCCACAGCCCCAACCTGTTCTTACAGACCTCGAGGGGGAGGGATAGGGAGGAGATGAAGTCCTCTTCCCCTCTGAGAAAGCACTGCCACGTATTTAGATATAAACGGAGATACCATTTAATGTTTAATTGATTTAATTGATTCAATTTATTTTACAGCTTTTTAATTTGTGTGTTCATGAACACTTAGCTTCATAGTGACCCCATTGTTATTTCTGAGGGTTAGATGTACTCTAAAAACTTCTACCTGCATTGGTTTTCAGGGGATTTAGGAACAAGGATATCTGGCTTGTGTAGGTGAAAAAAAGGTGCCGAGAAGCTCTGCTCAGCTAGTGCAGTGGCACCTCTGGGTATCTGCAGCAGCACAACCTCAGATGTACAAGAACTTGCTGGTGCGGTGGCAGAGCTGTGACAATACGATGAAGTTTCAGGAATCGTGCTCGCAGATACCAGCGTTCTGATATTTTACCATGCATTTATCTTTCCAATAAAATACGTGTGAAGCTTCACTTTTGCCAAAATTCAAATGCAACATGAATTGTGCACTTCTTGCTAGTGACTCTGTAATAAGCCAAATGGCAGTCTTTTCCTGCTGTTAAAATGCTTCTTTCACTTTGATTTCAGGTGTTCAAATGCAGACAGAACTGAACTTCCTCAAATCACAGCGTGACAAACTGTTCAAACAGGATCCACTTCCACTTTTTAGGAGCTCCCAAAAGCGCTAATAAAAGTGCCATAATTTTCTCTAATGATCCAAAGCATTGCAGCTTGCAGTGATGTTAGACTGTTTTGGAACAAAACTGAATTCTTTTCCTCTCAATTACTTTCCCTTCTGTTTACCTCACTGTGCTCTCCTGTGACCTTTTCGGGTCTCAGAGGGAGGTTGTGTCAGCAGTTCAAGTGTTGATAATGTTCCTAGCGCTATGGCAGTCGGGGAGGGTTGCAGCAAGTAAGCGACCCAAGATGTGAAAGGCTGTTCGTGCAAGCACTGGAGCACTTCTTGCAAAGTTTCTATTGTTCATAGCAATGGGCAAGGAGGCAGTTTCTCCTCCCCTCACATTTTAAGGAAGACCAGGGCCCGGTGGCAAAATTCTGTAGCAGAAAAGCAGACAAGTTACTCAGGTGCTTTTTGCATGGTGAACCCACTGCCACTACAGCCCCTCACAATGGGCTTTGCTCTCTGGTAGGTCACGTTTCAGGAAGGAAGACATAAAAGTTCACATTATTTTGTGTAACTCTGAAATTAAAACTGACAGAGAGAACAGATCTTTGCGAACTGGGCACAGGCCTGGTGCACCTGGGAAGGACTGAGCGCTAAATCACAGTTTTGAGTTACTCAGTCTGAGACACACCGGACTTACTCCCTTGTTTAAGGGAGCAGAGTTGTACTACAACAAATCTATCCAGTAGCTACCTGCTGCTGAAAGAGGCTGTCCTGACTTTTTCAGCCCTTATTCCCTCAGGCACAGAGGCACAGTCCTACCATTCATTTTACCCTCTGATGGGCCAGTTTGAGGAGCTAAACCACCAGAAAACATTATTATTATTATTTTTAATTAAACCACTGTAAGAAAGATCTTTTATTAATCTTTCTTCTAGTTTAGCTGCTTAAACTGGCTCAGCCAGATGCAGGTATGAGTGCATGTGACTGAAGAGAGGCAGCAGCTGGTGCAGTGCAGTGCAGTTCAACAGCAGGTTAAATCGATCTGTTCCAGCTTGTTACAAACCTGACCCACACCTTACTCTTGGCTTCGTGGTCCTCATACTTCCAGTGTACCGGCACAAACACTCGTGCAGAGGCATTGTAATTTGGCAGCAATGCCACTGAAAGGAAAACAAAAAAAGATTTTCTCTTTCCCTAGTCCTAATTTAACAAAGATTATTCCAGCCTTGATGATGTTTCAGTATACATACGTGATTTTAGCCAACTAACAGCTGCAGAAATTAGGGGTACAAGGGAAACTGTGTAATTAAAATGACCAGCAGAAAAGTCTGTGCGTGTTACCTGCCACACAGAATGAAGAAGCAGTGGCATGCTGGAAACAGCTCTGATTCCAAGATTCGTGCAAGCGAAGACGAAGCCCTCAGGCCCTGCCACCTATCTTACCTCATTCCTTTAGCTGAATTTTGTCATCCACTTTTTTGAATTTAAACACACTTATATGTCAGTTTACTCATGAAACAAGTGTTGCAGTCCTGTCTGATACTGTCACCAAAAGATACTGTCACCAAAGTAACTTGTACAAATGTTTCATGACCCAGCTTTAGGGGCATCAGTGACATTTCTTTTTAAAGGTATCTTATATTCATCTCTCTGAGCATGAAAACATCTTCAACCCTGTTCTTGAAGATAACTTCTACATATTGGTGTTCTCTAAGACTGCAAAGACAAAGACTTAGATGCTGACACACAATTATTTTCTCCAAAGTAAAGCTGTTTTATCTCATTTTGATTTAGGTATTGCTGTTGGAGGACACAGCTTAACCAGCAGGTCGATTAAGATATGACAGCTTATTTTAGAAACAAACAGTTGTACTGAAAATTTACAGAGACTCTATTTTTCATCAGAGAATGACATTTTGACTAAATAAGGAGTGCTGCCACTTTAAATTATAACTTCTCAAGAATCACACAGCTGACATGAGAAAGTCTGCTCCGCAGCTGTGTCTGGGAAGATTAGGCAAAGGCTTAAGGCCCTCTGTTGCTGGAGGAAAGTCTCCAAAGATAAGTCTTAGTTATTTAAAGTAAATCAGCTGTAATAGCCAATGTGATGAGAAATCCCACAGTGAGATATTAATAGAGATAAATGGATGGGAAGGGTACATTCGCAGGCAGTCTCCTTGCAGCATGGGCAAAACCAGGCATTGTTCTTGGACATCCAGGCAGTTGAGCTGTGCAGACTGTTTTCCTGATGTGAGCCTAAGAGATGATGCTAGCTTTCTATTCCACCAAAGGAAAAATACTCACAATGCCATGGATGGTAATACTGAGAATGTGATGCTTTGCTGCTGTCTGTATCATTACGACAGTCACACAGCAGGCAATGGTGAACAATTTTACGATCCTAATACCTTTAAGTAATACTGAAACCCTCTTATTATTGATAGCCTTCAGACAGCTTCAGAGCCCCTTCTCACAGCTGTTTCGTAGCATCCCTCCTGAGCCTGAGCACGCGCAAGAACTGGGTTCAATCAGCGAACGTAGTGAGGAAGACTATCGACGACGACCAGAAGACCCAGAAAGACCACCAGCAGAAACAAATGTACATGCGTCAGGGACATTTACATGGCACAGAGCAGCTCGAACATACTGTGCGTGTCCCAGTGCTTCCCGCAGTCCGCTCACCCACCTCTGCTGCCTGTGTCTGCTGCATGGCCTCACTTGCACATTTTTCTTGCTGTGTGTCAGCCTGACTTGGTAGTCTTTGTGCCTTATGGCCTCGGGTATCAGGATAACTTGGCTTACTGTCTGGTGCTGAAGCTCGGTAGCCTGAGCCAAATTTATAGCTTTGGGAGGGTAATAGAAAAAAGAGAAATGCAGGCCCTGTGAGTACTCTTGGATGCTGTGCAACCCGCTCCCCCCAATCCAAGGCTATATGGGGAGCCACGTGGGAGCAGATTTGTTCCTATTTTAAGGACAGACCAAAGTATCCAACAGCCACTTTGTCTCCCCTGTACAGTCTGGCAGGATTTGAATTACAAACCTCAAGGGACTGTGCTGCTCCAGGGGATTAGAGAGGAAAGCTGTCCCGGGATCTCTGTCTTTCTTGACAGAGCTACAGAAGTATACGATCTGTGGCTATTATTAGATATTGCAACTTCAGCAAGCAATCCCATGCCCTTTCTGTACTGCTAGGCTCTGCTCTGTCCTGCTGTGATCTCAACCTGCAGCACCATTTTCAGGGTGAACGTGTCACTGGCCCTCACCAAGGTCCCTCCTCCTCCACTCTGAGAGATAAAAGTGACCTGAGAGTGCCTAGCATGCCATGAGAGCATCCTGCCTCCCCCTTCCCCTTGCACAGCCTGTTCAGCAAAACTCAGAACAACACTGTACAGGTGATTTTATTTTAAACAAAATTGACCTATTCATATTCATTTTCTCTTTAATTTCATTCACTGATTCTCTAATACCCATATACAAGTACTGCTATGGATGTGTGCAAGTGGTTTGGACAGGTTTGGACACTTGCAGTAACATGGAGAATAGGCAACACTAGCTAAGGAGTCCTCAATAACATCTCCCAGTTCTTTGTGATTTCGTGGCTTTGCTGTTTTTAGCATTTACTTTTCCTACCCATCACGAGTTGGCAGTGAACGTGGACTCTGAGCTAGGCAGTATTGCTGACTGACTTTCCTTTTTCTTGTTTGCTGTAAACAGTCTGTCCTTTGTAGTAGGCTGTCCTTTGTTTTCCCAGTGTGACTGTTTTGAGAACTACGAATAGATGTTCTGGTGGCGACCTGCTGCTCTAGGTGCCAAGATCATGTGCCATTCTTGTATTCTCTGCAGTTTCTTCTGGTGCTTTCAGATGCATGTTCCTACCAATCTTAGTGTTTCTTTACCATTCTCTACAAATTTACCATGAGATCCACAGACAGACAAAACACGTCTCCAGTTGTCATTATTCTATATTAGTTTTGATTAATAAAAAAGGAAAAAATGCGGTTCATTAAGTCCAATTGATTTAAAACATCATTCTGGGCTGTGTCAAGGACATATACCAAACAGATGTCAGAAATAGAGATACACGTGTCTGCAATTTATGCTTGCCAATTTCTCCCCAAATCACTGATTTCTAAAATATTATCTATGATATTACCTTTTACCAAAAACCTCATCCAAACTGCCTGTACTGGAGGGAGCTGAATCCATCTGAGGTCCATCCTCAGAGGTTAAAACAATGCTTTTTCTTAGAAGGAAAAGCATTTAAATATATATGGTAGATGATAAATCCCTGGAACAAGTCCTGGAACTTAAAATTCTCCTTTAAATTGGCAAAGTAGTGATAAAAGTTGCGTTATCTATTGTGTTCATAGGGCATTTCTGCTCCAGAAAATAAAGTCAAAAATAAAATAAACTATTCCCAAATATGCATCTAAATAAAGAAATTCTATGTTGTATTGAGGGACCACTTAACAAAATGAAAACTTCCAAATTGGATGGTAATCAAAATCTGCACTTTAACTGATACTTTAAACAGACACAACCAATAATGATGACCCAAGCCAGCTATAACGTTACATGACCTAGACAAACACTTGCATGCACAGAGAGCCCAGGCCAGAGCTGAAGCATGTACAAAGACCTGAACTTGTGCTGGAAGTTGGGTTAGGGCCTCCTCATATCTCTCCTGCTCAGTGAAGGAGTTGTAACTAATCAGAGACCGAAAGCAGCTGACATTTTTTGACTCTCAACTTCCCAGTGCCTAATTTCTTAGCTGATAGCCTTCAGTTACACTGCCAGGCCAACCATCTAGTCTTTAGGTCTTGTATCACTTAAGCTGAATGCCTGAGTGAGACAGTCTGAATGTGGTTGCACGTGGGCATTGGTCTCATATTTGTTGATTTGTTGTGCACTTTATCAGGCAGCACGAAAGGCTTCAGGCCCACGAGTATCTTAAGTGTCAGATCTCACTCAATAGGGAACATGTCCTCCATTCAGGAGATTTCAGTGGGGCGTGGACATGTTTTACATTGGGTCTTATTCTAATCAATTATTCCAGTAACCAACATTTATGGTATAACCAAAGACATGACAAATATGTTACAAGCTGCTACATATTTACAAGCTGTGTTACAAGCTGTTCTTTACTCATCCAGTTGCAAGGTGCTGGAAAACAGCCTCAAACAGCAGATGGAAAATCCAGATTGGAATATTGCATTTTTCTGTTCCTGACCACAGTTTATTCTGCAAAATCCCCTCCTGACTTGTGACATCTGATGGTCTGGGAGCCATGATGCTTTTCCCAGAGATGCTTCATGGCTAAAGTGCTGCTCTGCTTCCTTTTCCTTTTGTCAGAAAAACATCTGTTACATCAGCCAGGCCATTTCCATAAGCTGCACAGTCATATCTACTTGTATCCGTGTTTTGCATTTAGTTTGCCAGGTCTAGCATTACTAAACACTATGGTAACAGGTAGCAAAGTGGAGCACTGCAAAAAAAAAAAAAAAAAAGAAAAAAAAAAAAAAAGCTTGTCTTATCCTCTGGTCACTGCTCCTAACTCTGAAACATTAACCTTTTTACTTATAGTTGGAATTGAGACTTACTTTTCTTAGGTGAAAGACTCAGTTGTTGAAATTTCTGAGGGTCTTGGTTCTTCAAAAACACAAATGTATAGTGATAGAGCAAAAGCTATGCATCCTTGGGCTTTAGAGGTCAGTAGCCTGAATGTCTGGTCTTCAGTTAGAGCAGAAACCAAGAGCATCTTATCTGGAGACTGAGTCAAGTTTGCAAAATCAGTGGAAAAGTTAGTGACTGGTCACAGGCATTTACTTCCATACTGTCCCTCACCACGTGGTTGCTACCTTCAAGGTATAAAAAATCATTTTATGCATCAGTCTTGCAAGTACAGCAGGGCTCTACATGTCCCAAAAGAAATGGCAGCTTCAGAACAATATACCCTCGTGGATATCACACAGTAATGGCTGCTAGCATCATCGCTGGGCAAAGGAGCACACCGGTTCATGAACAGAACAA
This sequence comes from Anser cygnoides, assembly GCF_040182565.1. Lineage (NCBI taxonomy): Eukaryota > Metazoa > Chordata > Aves > Anseriformes > Anatidae > Anser > Anser cygnoides. Next base: position 3,813,383 of record NC_089899.1, on the reverse strand, counting down.
TATTACTGATCTGAGAGCAGGCTCAACACAAAGCATAATTGCTGCAAGTCTTTCTGGGGCTGGAGTCTGGACTCTAGGAGAGTAGAGAGAAGTTGAAAAGTGGTTACACGCTGCAGAGGTGAAGTAGGCCCCAAAGAAGAATGCCCTTCAATTCCATGCAAACCACAGCAGCTGCAGAAGCTGCTTCTGGTCTTTTGTTGTTGTTGTTGTTTGTTTGCTTGTTTGTTTGTTTTGCTTTTTTTCTTCCCTAGCATCAACAGAAGAGAATTTGTCCATCACTGAAGCAGATCCCCAGAGACCAAAGAAAACGGCCAGCAGAGTAGGAGGGGAAGGGAAATTAATCATGCAAAACCCTGGGAGAAGAGCATGGAACAGATTCTCAAATTCTTCTTGATATTACCAGGCTGACAGACGGGAGTTACTCACACATCAGAAACTAGATGGCAGACTTTGCCTTACAGATCAGGTTTCCAAAGAAGCTCTCTGAAGTCTGGCCATGATCCAAAGCACCTGGTTTAAAGCCGTACACGGCTGCCAAGGAAACAGAAGAATTCCCCTACATAAATAATTGTCATCTCTGCTCATTTGGCTGAGGTGGTAACACTGGGAGAGCCTGGCTGTGCAGCCACTGCCTGACAGGACATCTGGAAGGAATCTGCTCTTTTTGCCTGATGATTCTTTCCTGGGTGTTGAAGATGGCCTTCAAGGAAAGGGTAACAAGAGCAGGTGTGCTTCCTGGTGGTGCCAAACGGGGATGCAGAGAGCGCCCTGGGCAGCTACTACCATTACCTAAGGCCCTGGGTAGGGGAAATGCTGTAACTCCTGCCTTTAGGGTGGAGGGGTTGTTGGTTATGTGGGCAGAGTTCATTACAAATGTAGATGTCTACCTACTAGGCAGCCAAAAAAACCTTCCTTTAGCAACTGGAAATGAAAATGGCACCTCTGGGGGATGTGTCATATGATCTGGAGCCACTTCCCAATTCCGAGTTGGGAGACTGAGCCACCTTTGTATGGTTGGCCTTTCTGAGGTCTTTAATAATTCTTTTGGAGTCTCCTCTCTCCCGCCCTAGAGCATCGTATCTGTTGCACAGGGGCACTTCAGGTGCAAGGGGGAGACCCCTCCTCTGGGTCCATGCAGAGACAAGGATCCACTCTCCCTTGTCCTCTGAGTCTTTCAAATGTGCTCGTTCAGGGCTGGAAGCTGGTTTACCTTCCCCTTGCCAGGACTTAAGGCAGGGCTGTTGCTCAGACATAATAACAATTTGTCAATCTCCCACTCAGATTCCTGAATGCTACGCTGTCTGGTGAGCTCCTCTTGCAACAGAGCCACCTGTTTGAGGAGCTCATCCAGCTAGGCACACTCACACCCCTGACACTCACCTCTGCCTTCAGGACCTAGGGGGTCCTCCAGAGTCTTGCATGTACAGATAAGCATTACTGAGTCTTAATTCCTGTGTTTGGCTCAAAGTGATGTTGAAGTTTTGAAGAACTTCTAAAAATAACTCAGATGCGAAGCACACAGCTCAGACCTCACTGTTAGGGACAGTGCGGTGTTCAGGGGCTCTTCTACAAATCCACACTGGTGCAGCAGGACCAATAAAAGGAAGAAGAAACCAATGGGACACTTGGGCTTCAAGTGAATCAAGCTTGTTTGGATAAAGTCATTTAACTTCCTCTCATTTAACTTTCTGTCTAATTATCTGATACTTTTGGAAGCTTTTCTCTTGTGTAGGGTATCAAGTAGAGTATGTCCCCTAAAATAAAGTGTATTTGATTATGTATAGAGATTTGAAATTAAATAGTGTAAGTGCAAAGGGAGAAAACTGAAAATAAACTCAGGAAAACTTGCATGCCAAATTAGAAAGACACATCTATTAGTGCCTTGTTTGAATGCAGTTAGGCAATTTTCAAGGAAATATCTTAGAAAGGAGATTCCAGTTATTAATGGGGCCAATTCAGAATTATGGCACTTAAGGAGAATGTGAGAGAGTTTCTGATAAAGGCTTAAACATATCGCTGGACATTGACTCCATCTGTTGGTTGTCAGTGGAGGAAGCAATGGGTACAACAACATTTGTCATAGAAAATGACTGCGGTAATTATTCTAACCGCAGGGAAGAAAGTCCCATAGAGTGTCAGAATTTATCAGAATCCATGTAATAAGTTCCAGACTGAAGATAAGCTCCATACTACATATTCAGACCATCTGAAGTAAGGCAGAATAGGGTTGAAAAGAAACGTTGTGGTCTATTTTTAGGGGGTTTATGTGCTTTTACATTTGTCAGTGTAAAGGCGTTAGGGTTAGCTGCAGGTTCTCATAAGGATCATAGAATATGCCGAGTTGGAAGGGACCCACAGTGATCATCAAGTCCAACTCCTGGGTCTGCAAAGGACCACTCAAAAAATAATAATCAGATCATGTGTCTGAGAGTATTGTCCAAATGCTTATTGAACTCTGGCAAGTTCGGTGCCATGACCACTCCCCTAGGGAGTCTGTTCCAGTGCCTGACCACCGTCTTGGTGAAGACTTTATTGCTGTCTTATGGAGTGAGGAAAGACTACTGATTAAGGACATTCATTTCCCTTCAAGGTGAGCAAGCTATGAAGAACACAACAAAGGAAAATCCAGTTCCCAGCAGAAGGAGCCACACACATGCATGTTCACTTTTCAGTGGCTGTGAACATCATCACATGTCCCTGAACTTGCTCCTAGTGGCCCTGAAGATCCAGTTAGGTCAATGGTGGACACTTATATGAATGGCACCTTCTGCAGTCTACCTTGCTAGATAGATGTCTGATGGTGAAAGGTGGCCAGGTCACAGAGAAAGGGACAACAAGAAGTGGTTTTGGAATGATCTAGGAGTTTGTTTTTTCACATCAGATATGAGAGGGTCCAGCTCGGGTGTACTTGCAGAGGATGTTTGGGTGGGCTCTTGGCAGTGCTGATGCCAGCTGGGGGCTGTATTGAGTCATGACCATATGACTTCTGTGTGGTTTTTATGGAAAAAACCCTCAAGGCAGATATTGGCTGACACCACATAAAAGTGGATGAATCAAGTGTTTTTCAGACCTTTCTGGCAGGAAAGACAAAAACTTGCTCTGGGTGTGGGATGGAGTATTGACTCCAAACCAAGCTTCACAGGTTCAGCTGTGAGTTGAGTGGGCAGTGGACGAAGCAGCCCACTAGGAACAGCACAATTTCTGTACCACTTGGCCAGTGCCATGGGCTTCTTTCCATGGCGTCACCCCTGGCACAGCTCCATACAGTGTGTGGAGCCATTGAACAGAGCAAGTGGTGTGTGCACAGTACATTCCTCACCTTCCTCATTCCCTTTTCATCCCCTTCCACGGGACTGTAAAACAGCAATTCAAGCACGCTTGCTTTGGCTCTCTGCCTGCCGCAGTCTTTCAGCACAGAGGAAACATTGGCACACTGTGCTCCATACTCCACTCAAGGGCTGGTTGGTGATCCTATGGTCTGTGTGTGCACAGGACAGCTTGTACACAGGTTTGTGTGGTGGATGGATGTTGGAGAGAAGATGACTTTGGTTAAATCAAATAACATCTCTAGAGCTCAGTTGCTTCACTCATTTTTATTAGGCCTCGTTATATTTTGAGATGGTTTAGTTGAGGGTATTTGACCAGCAGTGTTTTTGTTCGTGAAGAAAGTGCTAACAGCAGCTCCAGGGCATGTGGAGAGAATGTGCACAGCTTGCAACAACTTTGGAGTGCAATTTCTTCCAAGGGTTTTCCATCTTGTTCAATTCATGACCCCTCAGAAATTTCCCAGAGCTTCCAGAGAGGGACAGAACCGCAGAAAGTGTTTGCTTTTCCTTGTTCCTTTTTGAAGCCTACTTTGAACATTGAGGAATGGTGGTGCAGATGGTAGGCTTCTGGTTTAGGAACTGAAAACTGCCAGTTAGTTAAACTGATGAAAATTCCTGCATGAAAAATTATTTCAGTTTAAAAGAAAGAAGCTTGTTATATTCGGAGCTGATAGCATTGCCTAGAGATAAGTTTTCCTAATGCTTTCCATTGTAGCACCATGTTTTCTGTTCCTTGTACTTCTGCCAGCATTAACCGCACAGTCTGAAACACACCACATTCCCTGTCTGCCTGTGTCTGAATTATTTGAAAAGTTTGGGCTGAAACAGTTGGGCCATTTCTGAAATAAGGCCAGGAAAAAAAGCTATTGTTTTGACATATGAAGAAAATATTCTGACAGCCTTTTCTTTGAGAAGCTCTAATACCCCAAACTTTGAATGTGCGTCTGTGGGGATGTGAAACAAAAACTACTTTCAAAGGTGATCTACCTGTAACTCTTTGGAACAATATTGAAATAGATCCAGGGGTGTGGGGAGAAGGGATAAGGATCATCTGGAATAGAGACTGGGAGAGGAGGGGGCAGGGAGGGGGAGAGAAGGAGGGAAAACAGAATTAGATTAGCGTTATTAATGATGACCAAATGTCATCCTGTTTCTTCATGATCTTATTCCATCACTGCTTTCATGACCTTATTTCATTACTGCTTGCACACCCATTTTTCAAGTGACACATTTCACGATGTACAGCTACTCACTTCCCGTCACACCCAATCTGTGCCATCTGTGATCCAGGTGTGAGCCTCCAGCAAACACCTCAGGAGTGGGAAGGAAGGAAGGAAGGTAGAAAGGAGGAAGAAGATAATCTCATAGCTTCTTAACATGATGCTACCATGACAAACTCCTATCTCTGACACAGAGAGAGGGAATATTGTAGAGGTGGTTCATGGGTGGTCTCAGAGACACATGGCTTCTTTTCAAAGTGCCTGGACTGCTATCCTGCCCTGGAGTTTGAGATCCTATGGTGCTCAGCCTCTGCACCTGAAATCACTAAAGAAGTTTATTGGAAATATGCAATCCTCATTTGTTTGTAGGGGAACCCCGAGTTACTGGGAGGGTTTGGTGTTACTTTTGCTGTCATACAGTTCCTCAGATGAAGACGTAAACACTTCTGCTACTTACAAGTGTGTGTGAGTGTGTGTGTATGCACATATATGAAAATACATGAATCACTCCTCTCAAATTTCCAAATTTTGTAGGAAATCACCCAGGGGAATCGATTCTGTGTTAAGAACAGGACTTAGATTGTCTTGTGGCAAACACATTGTTAGCAAGAGTTGAATCCTGGATTGTGCCAAATGAAGTAAGAGAGCTGGGAGAGATTCCTGTGAAGTGTTTGTAGAGGAGGACTGAGCTGCAGCTATAAGAGGCTGAAGCTGGGAGCATGCAGAGGGCTAAGAAGAGGCTGCTAGCAGCTCCAGGAGGAAGACTTTCGTAGGGAGCAAGTCAGACTGGTCCAACTGGGGTGGAGCTGGAGCTGCAGAAGATGAACTAGTGATGGAAGGGAGAGGGAAGCGGGTTGGGTGGAGACAATAAAATGTGAAAGGCTGAAGCGCTTGCTCAATCTGTGCTCTAAAGGGCAAGCCAGAGGGATGGTGACTCCACCACTTCCCTGGGGAACCCGTCCCAATGCCTGACTGCTCTTTCTGAGAAGAAATGTCTCCTAATTTCCAACCTGAACCTCCCCTGGCGCAACTTGAGGCCGTTCCCTCTAGTCCTATCACTAGTTACCTGTGCGAAGAGGCCGACCCCCAGCTCCCCACCCAATTAGCCTCAGTCCCAGCAAGTTATTAGATTTGCGGAGAGGAGAACATATGCAGTAAATGTAGCTCAGAAAACCAGTGGCTTCTGTGTGTGCACCCTCATGAACCTTTCGCCTACCAGGCACTGTGGGATGGAGGGGTGGCAGAGTGCCTTGAAGCTTTCCTTGGTCACACACACCTGTAGGGATGCCGAGATGGGAATAAATTGATGGAGACAGCACTCTGGGGCTTGAACAATGCAGGAGGCTTGATTTGCCACTCAGTGGCGCCAATGACCTATGTATGATGATGGTACAGCCTGATTAGAGCTCCCACGAGTTGGAGCATCCTAATGCTCATCACACAGTCTCTTGGGATCATCTTATTTTCACTCGACTGTTCTTGTGTCCACATTTTGATGGAAGAATCGCCCCTCTGCACCAGTTGTTCTGATTCTTGATCTCTTTTCCCTGTGTTGCCTGCTCAGATGGCTTCTTCTTGCCTGGTCTTGGCCAAACTTTCTCTGGCACTGTCTGTGGCTACCCCAGTAGTGGCATGGGCAGGTGGTGCAAAGCAGCCTGATGGGAAATCTGGATGAATGAGCATCTGTGGGAACACTTTTTGTGATGCTGCACCAGACCGTGGTGATGCGGTGTAAAGGGAAGGTGGCACCACAAGGACCCAAGCAGGACAGGATCTTAGGCATTTCCATCATGCCACTAGCAGAGAGGTGATGGGATGGTTCTGCACCTCACCTGTGCTTGTTAGATCCTCTCTTTCTGCAGCCTGACCTCCAAACCCTGAGCCACTCAGGGACTGGACCAGAGCCTCTGGTCCTGCCTTTTCTCCAGGACTTATAAGACTCCTGGGTTCAGAGGATCTTGGAGGATCACCTTTCAGAGGATCACCTGGCCCAGGTGATGCTTCACATGTGGATGCTAGCAACACCATGCCAGAGCACCAGTGATAGACTGTCTTAACTTTCTGTCAACTACAAATTAAAAAAAAACACATTCTCCTACCTACCATCTGGGCCACTGGTAAAAACCCTGAAGTGGACCCAAGAAACCACTGCAAAGTCTACTTTCTGTGTTCTTCTGTAGTGACAATTGTCCCTTGAGATCTGCTCTCTCAGTATGGCTTTTGATCATCCCGGTTACCCTAAACCCTAATAAGAATGTATATGAAACAAAGTCTAAAGCCATTTTCAAGTCAAAATAACTGTCACCAGCTGTTTTTTTCCCTATCTATAAAAACCCAGTGCATATGGAAATTAAACTTGATTGTCATAATTTGTCCTGGAAAAAAATAAATGTTCATAGCTTCTCATCTTGTCAGCTTATAACATACTTACAAAAGGACTGTCTGCAATTTTATTAAGGAATTGTTCTGGGTATTGAGCTACATGTAAATCTCATCAGTCACTCTGGGTCAAAAAATAAGTCCATCTAGCCCAATAAATTTCTCCAGCAGCATCTGACAACAGATGCCTAGGGAAAGCATGTAAGAATGGGGGAAGAATAAATGATACTCTCCCCAAATATCCTGCCTCTAGCAGTTTTCAGCTTAGACACTTCCTATGCAAAATGCAGTGCCTTTGTATCTGGGGTCCTCATTTTCCATAAATTTGTCTAATCACTACATGAATGCATGTAAAGTATTCTCATCTACAGTGTCCTGTGGCAAGGAGTTCCACACGTAAACTGTGTTATGTGAACAGTCATCTCTTTGTATTAGGTTTGAATCTGCCTTATGACGGTTTTATCTGATATTTTCTGGGCCTTGCATGGGAAGACACTGTAGATAGATATTTCATCTTTTTCCTCTCCATGACACTTGTGACTTTACATATCCATCAGTTACCTCTTGCATTGCTTTATTTAATTGTTATCAGCAAAGATGCCATTCAACATCCTTGAATATCTTTATTGGCCTTCTCTGACACTTTTCCAGTACTACTGTATCCTTTTTGAGATGGAGGTGAGGATCATAGGTGAACAAGAGGTGGGCAAACCATCAGTTTTCACAGTAGCATCTAATATTGTGTTTTATTCTATGTTCCTTTCTTAATAATTCCTAATATTTAATATGCTTTTTTTTCTTTCTTTTTAAGAATTGAAGGATTATTTTCAGAAAACTGTTAGCTGTGTTCCTTAGTTTTAGATGCCGAGTCTATAGAATCCAAGCAACTCTTAATTCTATCAGTGATAGAATCCTGGGTCTCTCATTTATCTCCTTTCTTAGAAGTTTTCTTCTAAACCTTTCCATGCCTCCGCTATTGCCCAATTGTCCAGACAACTGCTGGTGGCCCTGGGTGCAACTGCCACCTCTGAATATACTGGGATGCTGTTCTTTAAGCCAGATATTTTATGAAATGTAGCCTCGCCACATACACTCTAACCTGTAAGTATTTGCCCTGTTCCTGATGGTAACTGTGCTTGCAGTTGCCCTTTTAGGCAGAAGGAGTTGCAAGGTAAGCATCAAATATGTTGGCCACATCATCTGTCTACAGCTTCCTTTCTTTCTCCTCTGAGGAGTGAAGCAGATGGTACTTCGTCAACTTACTAACAAAGTACTTACAGAACATTTCTTGTTGTGATGTGTCCCTTGACTGATTTCATTTTGTGTCTTTTTGGTTTTGCCTGAACAAGCTCATACTGTTCTTTTAGCCTTGTCCTTATTACCCTGACCTAGTTTCCAAGCTCTGTGCAACTTCAAATGCAAGTAAGAAGCAATGAAGCCACACTTCCTCTAGTTCCTCTGCATGGGGATAGTTTGCACTTATGTTCTCAGTAATTTCTTTAAGGAACTGCCAGTTCTCCTGAATGTCTTTTGCTTTCACACTTCCAATCCAGGAGGGAAACTACCATGTCTTTGATTGAAATCTATTCCGTTTTTCTGTGTTTCCTCTTTCCAGATTTGGAATTATAAAAATCACTCAGTTAACATTTGTTCACTCAAGTTGCTTTCCATTTTCATGTTCCAAAAGTTTCATTCTTTCTTGATGGAAGAAAAAGTAAATCTAGAAATCTGCCTTCTCTCATCTTTCTCCATTTTTTTTTCAAAAAATCATTTCCAAATGCTTTTGATGAGCTGAGGACAGTTCCTCAGCCTCAGCACTGTGACAAACAACTGACTTTTCTGACTTTCTTTGGCTCTGGAGAAAAGGTAGCTAATACTTCTCTTTGGGAGCTGATATACCTGGAGTCAGTTGAGCTGTATATTATTGTTGTTGTAAAGCTCAGGACTGGCCTGGCCACAGGAGCACAGATTTCTGCTTCTCTTCTGAGCTGTTCAGCAAATGTTTCTTCCACAGAAAATTTTCATTTCCTGGGAAAAAAAAAAAAAAAATATTTTTTTTTGGGGGGGGGGGCAAAAATGAAAGCATTTTTCATTTTTTTTTCAGTGAAATATAGAAAATGTACATGGAAAACAGACACTTTCTCTGAAAAATTTGGTTAACAGATTTTTTCTTGAAAAAATATTTTCATGGAAAATTATCAGTGAGCCCAAAGTTCAGCAGGAACATAGCAAAGCAAAGCAACAAACCTGTGAACTTGTGCAACTGAGTGAGCAACGCAGAATAGTCCATTGAACTCTAGTGCTGCTGAGAAACAGATACTTTGTCAACAGCTGGCTGGAAATGCAAAAGCTTGCAGGATCCCCATGTGGGAGTAGCTAAGGCATTCCTGGTCCTAGATGAATGATGCTCTTCCAGGAGCAGCTGGACAAGTGGAGTGCAGTTTCCCATGGATCAGAATCTCATGTTTGGATTCTCCGGTGCCTAATAACATGTGAGGTCCAAACCAAGCATTTCCCTTGCAGCTAGGGCAGACACAACATTTCTTTCCCATTTGTGCTTTGTAATAGCGCAAGAGCTCACACCACCACCTTTTCTTCCCTGGAGGGCGCCACTAGGAACTCTCTCCTGTAATTCAGTGAAATATGAAGGTGCTTATCAAGATTTAAGACTAGCTACTATCAAACTTGATTAAAACTTTGGAAATTGAATCTTTAATTATCAGTTACTGAAGTGAGAGAAATTATAGTTAAAATAGTTAACATCTTCTTTTATTATGAAGCCACAGACAACAAAACAAAAAGGAAGAGGTGATTTCAATTCCATGCGTTACAGGAGAGAGTAAGGGAAAAAAGGACCCTGTTCACCCTTAAGCTTTTCATGAGACAGTATTGGGAACCCTCCAAAACACAGTGCAATGCAAACCCCTGGGCATTGTCAAAGACTTTCACTCAGGGTAAGGAGAGATGGACTTTGTTAGAAAGTTAAACCTCTGGATGAGTGAAAGGGCTTAGTTTTCTTCCAAGATTTTCTCATGTCATTTGTCATGTGATTTTCTCATGTCACGGCCCTTGTGACTGGCCAGAATGCCAGGTATCTTTGAAGAGTTCCAGCAGAGGCACCTTGGGATACTGCGAAGATGTTAGGTATACTGATAGGTCCAGATGGTCTCCTTCCTACACTCTAGATCCCAGCTTTATTAATTCACCTTCCTTGAGCTTGCTCCCTGGCCTGGGTACATGATGTCCCTTGGGCAGCAGCTATCTTACAGCTTATTTTTAGCCAACAGATTTTTCCATGAGTACAAAGGAGGGAAAGGAAAGAAATTTCTCCCCTCTTTACCTCTTTATAGTCTGGCCTAGAAGGTGTCTAAGAGCTGTTGGCAGCCACTAGTCTCAAAGCTTGGCAAGGCCCCAGCCCACCAGCCATTCCCTTCTGCCTCTTCCTCCCGCCATTCCCAGGGTAGACTGTCACTCAGTATAAGGGAAATTCAGGATTTGTCTCCCCTTCCCACCCTGCAAATTCATGCCATTTGTATCACATCTTTGGAAGGCTCGGGTGAGTTCTCTAGCAGCCATGGCAGGAGAATATCTAATGTCCTTTATCAGCTCTTGCTTACCTTACTAATTCTTCCTCTCTGACAAGAGCAAGACCAACAGCCCATGTTCGTAATGCACTTGTTGTCACTAGGGCAAGAAATATACTGAGAGAAAGGTTTGACTTGCAACCTCTTCTTGGGGGTAGCTGTAGGATGTGCTTCCCGGGCAGGGAGATAAAAGGCAAAAAGCGTGCAGCAGGCGTTCAGGCTGCTGCCTTTGATCTGTGCCTTGCACTGCAGTTGTTAAACAGACTGTGGTGTTTGGTCTGGCCAGGACACAGTCCTGCTCTGGGGGCCTAGCTGGAATGTGCTTGAAACCATTTGGAGCATTAAGCAGCAGTTCACGCCAGTTCAGACAGTGCTGGGCTGCACTCCATCGAGGCAAGAGCTAGAGACATTAACTCTTGCATGCTCAGGCTGTGACAGAGTCTGTAAACACGAAGGTAGAACCTTAAGCGAACTTCAGTTGCTTGAAGTATGGTCCAGACATGGCCCCAAAATTACTTTGCAAGGGAAGTTTCACGATTTTTAATTGAATCCTTTGCTTCTTAATGGCTTTCAGCTGAATGGAGAACCAACACTTGGGAATAGCATCAAGCTGAAAACCTGCCCAGGAGCTCTTTATCCCACTGTGCTTGCTTTCTGGTGGTACTTTTCCATAGAATGGGTACTACAATATGCTTCTCCTTGGCCAGGCTTTGTTATTGCAGGTCATTGTCATTTCTCAGAATTCAGGCCAAGATCCTAGAGATACTTAAGGATGTCAGCTAGACTCTTGATAGTTACAAGACTCCCCTATGCCTGTGTGTATGTATGTCTAGAGCTAAACCATCCATATGGTGGGATTTAGGAGCAAGCAGAGGAAGAGCTAGCCTTTGCAACACAAAACTAAGCTTCTGTGGGGATGAGTAAGTTGCACCATATTTGGTAGATTCCTCACAATTCCTGAAATATCTTTATTATCTGATCATCCATTTAAGGCTGCAGACTCTTGAGTATTTCTAGGAATCTGGACCCTTATGTGCAGCCTATGTGTGCATCATGTAAGAAGGGCCTGATCTAGGTCTCCCTGTTGCCTATGCAGAAACTGCAAGTACTCATTTTACTCTGAGCCACCAAAGGCAACAACTATTTCAGGTATGTTAGTACCTGCAACTACACCTTGTGTAGATCTCAGTAGATCCCCAGAACTCTGTCCAACTTTTGTTTCCATGGTAGGGTGAACGTAGTTAGGCGGTGATTGTTGCAGGAGCATGTGGGCCTGTGGAGATAAAAGTCACAGTGATGAGCTCTGGGGAGATCTCTATCCTCCACTAGCCAATGCATAGTCGTTGTTCAGCCCTGTCCATAATCTCACTTGCACGTCTAGACCAGATTGCACACTCAGGGAGAAGTGACAGCAGTCCCTGTGATACTTCATACAGGTAAGCACTTTTGCCTGCTCCTTGTACAGAACTTGGCTGTTGCCCATGCCCAATGGAGATACAGCAATCCATTTCCAGATCAAGGACTCAGGACTCCCCTTGCAGGGAAAAGCGTGCTGACTGAGGCCCATGTGCTCCCTGAGCTGGGCCTGGAGACGTCGGAAGGGAGTCCAAGGCATTCCCATTGCCAGTCTCATGAAAAGGGCAGAAGGATTGCTCACCTCCCTGCTGCCTCTGTTTATGCTCAGAGGGGAGAATGTCCTTGTCATCATCTCTGAACAGACACGGTGTTTAGCTACATCACCCGAAGCAGGTACTGGAGGTGTATCTCTTCCCACATGAGCTTCTCTGCCTGCAGAAAGTGCCCCACAGCCCTGCTGCTAAAGGAGGCAAGGGTCTGCCTGACTCTCACATATTTCTTGTCAGGCAAGATTCCTAAGGGATTTTCCTGCCCAGGACTATACACTGTGTCTCACCTTTCAGAGTCAGCTAGTAAACTACCAAAGAATTAAGTGATTTCGTACCAATTAGTCGACTGCATTGTTTCAAGAAATCAGTGTGCTCTTACCAGATATGTGCCTATGCCACAATCCTACTGAGAGGGTGTCCAGCGAGGGCGGAGAAACATGTATTGTCCTTTCCAATCAGCACTGGCGAGTTTGGAGTGTCTGCTGGCTGAGATCAGAGAGAAGGCAGTGAAAAAGAACAGCACTTTGCTGTAAGCTGCAAGATTTTAGCTGTGTGGATATTTTAGGCTGATGCAAGCAAAGGATTGATAAGGGCAGCAGGAAGCTTCAGATCTTCCTTTAAAAGGTCTTCTTGAATTATGGCTGCTCTTTAAACAGCTAAAGAGGGAAGTAAATGCAAAAACAGTCCACTCTTCAGGGAAAGACATGGACCCTGGCTGTAAGAGGAATATACAGCTCTATTCATTACTGTGCCACTGACTCATATCTTCCATTTCCCTTGGGTCTACTGTCTGTGACCAAGATCTCTGGGAAGGAGCTCTCTGTCCATATGTGGGTGTGGTATGTCCTGATCTCCAAATGTATCTTGCAGGGCTATTGTAATAGTGACAATGGGGGCAGCAGCCAGGCCTAGTTTGTCTGTGCTCTGGAAGGCTTTCACAAAGAAAAACAAAAGGGATCTTACTTTACAGCAAGACAGATCCTTCCAAGCCTTGAGAGGAGAAAGACAACACTCCTTAGTGCTGTACAGTGCTGCTCAATGCTTCAGAGGATGCAAAGCTAAATAAATGTGTGTGTCATAGAATCACAGAATCATAGAATCATTCAGGTTGGAAAAGACCTCTAAGATCATCTAGTCCAACCTTTAACCTAGTACTGAAGTCCACCACTAAACCATGCTACTAAGTTCTACATCTACACATATCCTGAAAACCTCCAGGGATGGTGACTCAGCCACTTCCCTGGGCAGCCTGTTCCAGTGCTGCACAACCCTTTCAGTAAAGAAATGTCTCCTAATATCCAACCCAAACCTCCGCTGGAGCAACTTGAGGCCATATCCCCTCATCTCATCACTTGGTGCTTGGGAGAAGAGCCCGATCCCCACCTCGCTACAACCTCCTTTAAGGTAACTGTAAAGTACAATAAGGTCTCTCCTGAGCCTTCTCCAAGTTAAACAGCCCCAGCTCCCTCAGCCACTCCTCATAAGACTTGTTCTCTAGAGCCTTCATAAGCTTTGTTGTTCTTCTTTGGACATGCTCCAGCACCTTGATGTCCTTCTTGTAGTGGGGGGCCCCAAACTGAACACAGTATTTGAGGTGCAGCTTCACCAGAGCTAAGTACAGAGGGTCACTTCCCTAGTCCTGCTGGCCACACTCTTTCTGATACAAGCTAGAATACTATTGGCGTTCATGGCCACCTGAGCACGCTGCTGGCTCATAGTCAGCCATCTATCTACCAGTACCCCCAATACCCTTTCCACCAGGCAGCTTTCCAGCCACTCCTCCCCCAGCCTGCAGCACTGCATGTGGTTGTTGTGCCCCAAGTGCAAGACCCAGCACTTGGCTTTGTTGAACTTCATACAGTTGGCCTCGTCCCATCGGTCCAGCCTATCCAGATCTCTCTGCAGAGCCCTCCTACCCTTGAGCCGATCAACACTCATGTCTAACCTGGTGTCATCTGCAAACTTACTGAGGGTACACCTCATCCCCTCATCTAGATCACTGACAAGATGAAAGACAGAATTAATTTGTCATCCTCTCTAACAAACCGAGTGAAGAAACTGGGTGAAGGAAAAACTGCAGGGATATTTGGCATGAGGTAGACAGGTCTTTGCGGTTGGTTTGGGCCATGATGGGAAGAGGTGCTGGACCAACAGAGGCATCATGGGGAGCAGAGTGGTGGGTGGGCTCTGAGGGTCAGGATGGGAAAAAAAAAGGGTATTTTTTTTCCGCCAAGGCTGGTACCTGAGAATGTTTGTTGGCACAGGAGGTCTGTCCTGAAGGGCAGTCTCCACCAGCAGCCCAAAGCACAGCGGTAATCAACAGGCACCATGTCTGACAAGGAGGAGATGTGGGACGGGGGAGGCTGAGCACGTTTCCTGGCAGCTCACCAAAGCGCCTTAAACAATTGCTGGGTTTGGAAGAGCTGAGCAAATGCAGTTGGCACACATAATTAGAACAGGTCCCTGTTTGCTCGGCGCTGTCAGCAGACAGAGAGGCCCAAGAGGCCAAGAGGCTCCAGCTCTACTGTTATTTGGTAAAACTTGACGGGATTTCATTACTGGTTTGTTCCAAAAAAACTACTTGCAATTTCCCTTCCCAGATTATACCCCTGTACAAAACAAAGAACTCCTTGTGTATTTGGAGAGTCCAAGGGAGAGGCTGCACTAAGCCTGTTCTTTCCACTAGGAGGTCCCCAGAGTTGTGAGGATAGACCCTTACTGATATTCCCAGCCTAATGCATTCACTTCTCTTTGCAGAACTCTGTTACTTTAGGGAGTCCATTGCCAAGTATGCAACCATGCAGCCTATTTTATTATTTTATTTTATTTTATTTTATTTTATTTTATTTTATTTTATTTTATTTTATTTTATTTTATTTTATTTTATATTTTATTTTTTTCTTGCACAGTATTGTAAGAAAAGTGCTGTGGGACCTCTTCTTCTGACCATACTGCAGGTTGTGGAGCTGCATCACCACTTCAGTTTTACTGCTATGGAGTTTGAGTGGCCAGCAGAGGGTGAACTTGTGATGTTCTTCCCTGAAACCAGACCTTTGTCTGACTTAAGTGTAGCCTCATTTGTCTCTTTCTGCTGAATGAAACAGATAAAAAAAAAAAAAAAGAAAGAAAAAAAAAAGGCAATAAATTCCATCTGATAAGTAAAGCTAACTGTTTCCTGGGAGACAGGAGGAAGCAAGAAATAAGCTTTATAAAGCAGAGGATCTTAACACTGAGACTGGAAGCCTGCTTGAAAATCTGTTTATTCCTAGCCACAAATTGCTGGGCTAGATGCAGAGATTGTGGAGTGAAGTTTCTCTCCAATAAAAGGCTTAGACAGTGTGACTACAATATCAACTTCTGACTGAGTGTTGGTGGGGAGGAAGAAAGGCAATATTCCTAAATCAAGTCAAGCCCATTTCATCAAGAAAATCAGCTAGTCTTACAAAGGACTACCTACAGAAGAGGATACTCTGAGGTCAGCAAAGGAGGGATGCTGCTAATTTACTTGTTATGCCTCTGTTTGCGCATGTGAACCAGAGCTGGAGAACAGCTTCCATACGTTTAAATAGCAAAGCTCTTAACGAATCATAGAATCATTAGGGTTGGAAAACTCTAGACCTTCAAGATCATCTGGTCCAACCATCACCCTACTACCAATGTCACCCACTAAACCATGTCCCTAAGCACCAGGTCCAACTTTTTCTTGAACACCCCCAGGGACTGTGCCTCCACCACCTCCCCGGGCAACTCATTCCAATGCCTGACTGCTCTTTCTGAGAAGAAATGTCTCCTAATTTCCAGCCTAAACCTCCCCTGGCACAACTTGAGGCCACTCCCTCTAGTCCTATCACTAGTTACCTGTGAGAAGAGGCCGACCCTTTTGTCAGGAGAACAAGGGTTCTGGGGCACACTTGGGCATGCTACAGAACAGGTATTTCAGACTGCTGCAGATCACTGGATGCTGAGATAACAAGCACCTTGGCAATGTCAAATCCTTCCCAGTTTCCACTGCCTGCTTTGGGAAGGTTGTAACCATTCCATTTGGTTTCCTTCTCTGTCAGGTTTTCAGCAATCTCTCTGAGGTGTGGCCGGGACTGACCTGCTAGCAACAATGCCCACCGCCTCAGGACAGCAGCCGGTAGCATGTACCAGTACTAGGCACCAACTCTCAAGGAAGGTTAGAGCTGTGTAAAGCTACATAGGGAGGACCTACTGAGCCATTATGCAGTGATCTCTACCATGAACTGGAGCTTCACATCAGAGACTTTCTTTCCTGTGCTGCAGCCTAGCTACTCTCTGAGCATCATGGCAGCTCCAATTCCAGCCAATTCAGTTCCAGCTTCAGACTTTTTTTCTCTCTGGGCCATAAAGAAAAAGGGTGTTGTGGTGAGAGGACGGAATTATCCACCCTTGTTTTTCTGTTATGCTTGACAATGTGGTTGGCCTCATCAATGTAAAGAAATATCTGAAGGGAGGGTGTCGAGAGGATAGAGCTGCTCTCTTTTCAGTTGTGCCCAGTGACAGGATGAGAGGCAATGGGCACAAACTGAAGCACAGGATGTTCCGGCTCAATATGAGGGGGCACTTCTTTACTGTGAGGGTGACAGAGCACTGGGACAGGTTGCCCAGAGAGGTTGTGGAGTCTCCTTCTCTGGAGATATTCAAAACCCACCTGGACACCATCCTGCGCAACGTGCTCTGGGTGATCCTGCTCAGCAGGACTAGGTGATCTTCAGAGGTCCCTTCAAACCTCATCCATTCTGTGATTCTGTGGTTGTGTGACTTCACTCTACATTTACACTGCACTGGAAGGTTCTTGTTTTCAGATGACTCTAAGCAAAAATATTGTTTCTGAGTTTTGCTGGTACTATAAGAGTGTGTGGAATTGCATAAAATGTGTTTCCTAGAGCCCTGTTTGCCTTAACTAGTTGTTAATGCCAGAGAGCAGCTGGCTACATTTCCTGCATTAGCACAGAGCCATTAATCAGCATCTCAGGAATGCTGGTGCCATGAACTCCAAATGGGAAGATCTCAGGCTTTTCAGCAAAAGCATTTTCTTTGGAAAATAGTAGTAAGTGTCTCGTGTCGATAAAGCTGAATATGCTTTAGAGCGAGAGTTTTAAAGGAGAACTTTAAAAATACAGACAGAGGTGGAAATTATGAGAGTGATGTCATATGCCAAGGGAGGTGTGGGTGGATGGAGAAAGATGACATCACTTCCTGTCTGGTCTCTTAACACTGCTGTAAATGAAAAGAGAGACTGATTTGAAGCCTGTCTCTAGCTGTTAGGAGTTATGGAAACATAGTGTCCCAGACTCCCCTAGAGACAGGCTTTTGCAGTTCATCTGGCTTCCAGATAGACATGCATTACAACATCATCCTACAGAACAAGGGACATGGTGGATCTTGAAGGAATGGGCTGGAGTTTGGGGCTTAGCTGTGATCTCACTGCACGGTAGACAGGACAGAGAAGCTAAAAAAGGAGTTCTGTTCTATTGAGATGTTGAACCTGAGAGCCCCCCTCCTCCAGCCAACACCCGAAACTAGGAAGGTGAGACACTTAAGTCTGGACAGAATATGCCACTGCATATTGAGGCTTCACTTTCCTTGTATCTTGCCATGCTGAGCTGTAGATAACACAAAACGCAGCCTCATACAAACCTTCCACACATCCGAAGTGTCTTGCATTCTTCCTGGTCTTTTCCACACGTGGGTATTGGGTTGTCATGAAACCCCAATAGTACTTTGCCCCAGGGAAAAGTGTCCTTCATTTGGAGGGATTTGTGAGAATGGATCTGACAGGATTCACAGTTCCCTCTGTTCATGACATCCCAAAAGCGAGGGGATGATCTCTTTTTAACCTGTTCTGTAGCTGAGTTTTATAGGAAGTAGAAGAAAAAAATCCCCTGAAGCACGGTTCTCCTGGCCAGGGGACCATATAATGCAGTTTTGAATGCCTGAAGCTCAAGAACAGTTCAGTTTCATCACCTCCGCCATGTGCTCTGACAAACACGGGACATTTACAGACAGCGACCCCCTTCTACACAGGGTCTCTGCTCAGGAACCCTTCCTCTAAGGGTGCTTGTGTCCAGGAGCCCATCCTCACTGTGCCCTGGTACCCTCCATTTGGTTCTGTGCTCACTCAGAAACCTGCCCTTTCAAAACATATCTTCACTCTCATACTTTTCATTTCCATTGCATATTCAGTGTCCTCAAATAGGGGATCTTAAAGACATGGTGACCACCCTTTGTAGGGGCTGTCACACTGTGGTTTTGCTGTACATATGCACTCCACGGTTAATGATGGCAGTACAAAAATTAGGTTAAATAGGCACAGCTGGAATAAGGACTCTGGCGTGGGAACAAGGCTACTCTGTCAGCATAAATATCTTGCTCCCATGCACACTCAGTCTTACCCTGGTGTTAGCAGCAGTGCACATGAACAGCGTAGGAACAACTAAGAGAGAAAGTGTCTGGTAGAGGTCTGGGAGTTTTAGAGGAAATAGAGGGATTGCATGGGAGATAGAGAAGGCACAGAAAGAGGTGCTGGAGTTAAAATAGTCAGGACTGGACTAGGGGTAGGGAGGAACAGAAGGCAAAAGGGGAACATGGGGTGGGAGGAGGATGTTGACGAGTACCATAACAGACATGAAAAATAAGGTATTTAGGCATATTGTTTGCATGCTGAGTGTGCATGTTGCAAGACTAGCAGGACATGGCATGAGAACTTCACCCAGATTTAGGGAATGAAGCTGAATTTCATAGAATTATTTAGATTGGAGAAGACCTCTAAATCATCAAGCTCAACCTTTAACCTAGCAGTGCCAAGTCTACCACTAGACCATGCCACTAAGCACCACATCTACATGTCTTTTGAATACCCCAGGGAAGGTGACTCAACTACATCCCTGGACGGCCTGTTCCAATGCCTCACAACTCTTCCAGTGAAGAAATTTTACCTAATATTCAACCGAAACCTTCTCTGGTGCAACTTGAGCCCACTTTCTCTTGTCCTATCACTTGCTGCTTGGGAGAAGAGATCAAACGTCCTTGGGTTTGCCAATGAAGGTGAGGCCTGGAGGCTTCTGCAATGACCTGCTCTGTGCCAAAGCCCTTGGCCTCACTGTTTCCACCAAAGCCTGTTTCCACAGCCTCACTGTTTCCACTGTTTCCACCAAAGCCTGGTTCATGCCAGGGCCTGAGCACTGGCTTATTCCAGAGCAGGACTTAACTGTCAGCTAGCTCCAGCTGATAGTGCACTACCAAGACTCTGAGAAAC
Organism: Anser cygnoides; assembly: GCF_040182565.1. Taxonomy (NCBI): domain Eukaryota; kingdom Metazoa; phylum Chordata; class Aves; order Anseriformes; family Anatidae; genus Anser; species Anser cygnoides. The sequence goes on along the minus strand of NC_089899.1, from coordinate 3,793,970 downwards.
TGTCTGGATGCTCTGGAAAGACCACTCCAGGCCCTTTCCTTGGTACATGGCAGGGCCACACACATCATGGTCCTGAGGAGTTCAATTGCCATAAGCCCCTATAGCTCAGAGGCTTTTCCTGTTTCCAGCCCTCTCCTCATATCTCCTCAGAAGTCTGTGCATCTCCTCCAGTTCTGGTTCCTGCTGCCCGAAGCAGAAAGAGCCTGGTGGAAAGACCTGCTCTGGAAGACAGTGTGAGGCAATGGGGTACAGGGAGAACAGCAGAACTGAGAAGTTTGGAAAGGAGGCAGGGGACTGCCCATAAAGGGAGCATAAAAACACCCAAGGTACTGATGTAGCACTAATACCTTTTTCCTGTCCTTCAGGACGGTGTGGCTGTCCATGGTTGTCTTGTTAATGAGGAAAGACCGGGGGGCCTTGGTGGAAGAGACATCATAATGAATAGTGAATGCTGCAGACATTCCAGGAAGGTGGGTATGTGCATGTGTACCTGGACCATAGAGGGTTTTGCTCTGTAAATCGTTCAGCAGGTATGGACACATGCAGTGTGACTGTGGATTAAATCACCTGTTCAGGGGAGATGGTGTTGTATGTCCACTGAGAAATTCCAGAAGTCTTTATCTTTGATGCTTAGCTTAGTCAGAGGAATCTCTGGTGTCAGATGAATCTAGAGGGGATTCAGGCCATTTTGCCACAGATAAAAAGCTATCCTTCTAATCTAATCTATTTGTTAGGAAAAAAAAAATGGGAGAAACATCTTCCTGAGGTTGGATTGGCATTAATGTGTACCATTGTGAACTGCTTGGGACTTTGATATGGGAAGGTGGTTGCTTCTTGTCCCAGAATTACAAGACAGGATGGAGAGGAAATGGAGAGGAAAATGACTTGCTCTTCCTTCTGTCCAGAACGGGAGAGGAATGAAAAATAAATAAATCCAAGCACTGTGGGGGAGCAAATCTGTTTTGACAAGCAAAGACGATATGTGGGGCAGAGGAGAGATAGACTGTATTAGGGGGAATGTCTGGCATATTTTTTGTGAAACAAGAGACATGCCAAGAATCCAAGTTCTACTAAAAGTTAAAACTTAACTCTCTCTTCCTCATCTGTGCCTATGAAAATCCTCTACTTGTGCCCTGTGGTGTTAATTATGATATGAAAATTGTTATGGTACTGAAGTATGTGAAGCATTCCATCCAGTTCTTCTGATCTCTGTTGTTTTGTTTCTTTAATAGTTCTGTTAGTTTTTTTTAATGTTACCTAAAGTTAGACGATGAGGCTTGCCTCTTGATCCACTTGCTGGTTAAAAAAGACAGAGGAATCTTTTCTTCTACTAGGACATCTAGAACCTTTTAAACTACAAGAAGGCTCCAGTGAAGTAGAATATGGGCCCCAACTCAAATTTCAACTACTGCACCATAAAATTAGATTTGGAAGCTGATCCAAAGGGGAGATCATAAATAAACCAATGTTGACAGCAAACTTAAAAATTACTTTCATAATTCATGCTTGTATATCTGCAAACAGTCTGTAACTGCAATCTGTCTGCATAGTGTATGTATTATGAGCACAAACACTACAGAGTTCAGATTCAAAATTCACGTACATTTCTTAGACTTTAGTATGCAACATAGAAGCCTATTTCTGAGAAGCCAGTAAGCAGGTTTCCAAGCATGAGAGATTTAGCATTTTCATTGCCAGTTACCGAGTTGGAAGGAGTTTCCAAGGATAATGACAAACTCCTTTGAGCAGTTCCTGTACCAGCTTCTATGCTCACAAAAAAAAAAAAAAAAAAGAGGGAAGTGGAGCAGAACATGCTTCAAAATTTGGATTGACTCACTGTCTGCTCCATCTCTCTTTGTTTCTCATTATACAGAGGCTGGCAATGAGAACTTTCCCTCCAGTTCTCCATCATTAACTGATGGGCCTGGGATAGACAGACAGCATAAGCCATGCCCCTCTGATGTCTTGTGATGTGAGCAATTTCATCTTATACATTCTGCTCTAAGTTAAATAAAAGCCATAGTGACTGAACTCTTTCATATTAAATGAAATAAAAATAGGCAAACTTAATTTGTTCCACAAAGCAAATCCGTATTTCTATATTATCATGTAGTAATTGTGTGCAACCTTACCAGAATCCTGGCTGACTAAGCTGCTGCAAACATCAGTTTGTCCATGGTGGATGCAAATCACATGTGCACGCAGTTGTGGATGCTTTCTGTGAGGAACCACAAGTGAGACCTTCTACAAAATAGCCTTCAAGTTAACCGTACCACTTATTGGAAGCTGTTTTTTTTTTTGTTTTCTATTGAAATTGCATTCCTGCTTAAGCTACACAAATTTCTGGTTGTTGTTTTTTGGTTGGTTGTTTTGTTTTGTTTTGTAATTGCATACAAGAGGCTTGTCATGTGTATCTTTTCTAGCAGATGAAGATCAGCATTATGCAAGTTTTCACATGAAAGTTCAGAAATGCACAATTTTTTCTATATTAATATTCTACTTTGCTTAAAAGGTGCTATTGGCACCAACTTCTTCAAATAATGACAACTCCAGAACACTAATAGAAAAGTGGGCATGTCTTCATTTGTTTATAGTTGACTGAAGGAAGACATGCACTGTGACCATGCAAAGTTGGAAAACTGAGATGCTGGCACATGAGCCAGATACCTGGACAAACTCATAGGCCTTGGAGATCCAGTTAGTGAAGTGTGGGGTGCTATTCTTCTGAGTAGTGCAGGTGTCTACATTAGGATGAGAGGAATAGTACCTTACACTCGTCTGACTGCATTGCCCTGACCCGTGACTGCAACAGCCCTAATTGCCACTGTGTGAACCATATCTTATTTTAACTGGTGGGACATGGACAGTGGAGACACCTTGTACCACCACATGGGGTTCTGGAGATGGTTGGTACTTTCATTATCAGGACTCAGTCTGAAGGACAGATTTTCACACTGGAGGGAATCTGTGGCACAACAGCCTGAAGACCAGCATGGCAAGCAGGCGGCTGGCTTGGCACATTGTGTTTTGAGGTAGGGCTGGGAGGATGCATACAGCTGGATTGACTTGGGAGCAGCAGTACAGTGCAAAATAAGGTTCCCCATTCGTGGTGCTGGACTCAGACACGTTAACCCTATGAACACTGTGCTCCATTGTATTTAGCTACAGACCCCATTCCCAACTTCTCTAGTCCCTACAGCTGGCTGCTCCTTACAGCTGTCTCCTTATAAACAGAATCATAGAATGGCTGAGGTTGGAAGGGACCTCTGGAGATCACCTGCTCCAACCTCCCCTGCTCAATTAGGGCCACCTAGAGCTGGTTACCTGTGTTTTAAAGCAAGGTCTTGAAACTTGAGGCTTGCCTCCCCCAAAGAACACCCTATAACAGAATAGCTGAGCGGTGGTTTAGAGTCTCTGACTGACACTACTGAAAGGGAGCAGGAAACTAGAATTTGAGGTTCAGAAAGGAGCAGAATCCTAAGTTGCTAAGTAAGCTACTGCCAACACCATCAACAGTTTTGAACTGTTGTTACAAGGCAGCTGAACAGTTTAACTTCAGACTCCATGTTCTCAAGGATGGAACATAAGACAGATTACAGCTAGGAGTTAGCAATTTCAGGTTTCAGTGCAAGGAAAAGAGAAGTAGCTGAGGTGTATGGCCTGTCCGCTGAGCGAAGACTCTCTCTGCTTAATTGAATGAACCTCTCTGAATGCATGCTGGAGAGGAAGGAAGAAGAGCAGTCACTCAGCAACATCTTAGAGGCAGCTTAATATCCTTTTTTGAAGAAGCTGATTTCCTACAACACTTGGGACTTTCTGGGAACTGTATGACTGGGCATGGATGCAGACAAGTGATCATGTGCTCACTGGAGCAACTGGGCTTGACTGTAGTGTGGTGTCCTTCTGGAAAGGATGAGGTGTGGCTGGGTCTGACCAGCTCCAGAACATTCACTCCTGGAGAATCTGAGGGTCAGACACTGGATTTTGGGCTTTGTATGCCACTATAAAAGGTGGTAGCTGAAGTGGGTGCCTGGGGAACTGCAGTTTTGAACTGAAGCACAGGTAATCCAGGCTTTAGCATTCACTCAGTGGTGGGCCAACATAAATGAATTAATCACCACAGCATCTCTGTGAAGGAGATAAACAAGAGTCACCTCAATTTGGCATGCAGAGCTAATCAAGGAGGCAAAACCTTGGCAAATCCACTTTGTGCTGCAACATCTAGCTGCTCCCTGCTCTGGTGATGAAGCAGCCCTGAGGGGCTCATGCAGTGTCTGGGGAATTTTATCAAATTGTGGAGACACTTGCTGAGATGTAAAAACAGTGCTTATCTTTGCTTTATTTTTTCTTATTATCTGATGGAAGATTTAACTACAGATTGATATGTCATGGGGGAGGATCAGAAATGAGTGAGAAGAGTAGGAGCAGGGGGTGATGAGAGAATAGGGAGAAGGGGACACGGAAGGACAGTAAGACAGGGAAAGTGTGAGAGACACAGTAAGGAAAGACGTCCTGGGGAGGGTGGGTGCTGGAGAGCCACAGGGAAGAGCAGATAGGAGAGAAAGGTGACTGGTGAGCAGAGAAAGGTGAGGAGGGGGAGAAGTGAGGAAAAATGAAAGGGTGAAGGAGAAGGATGAGCCCAGGATGCAGAGGGAAGAGGTAGGAGAGTGGGAGGAAGAGGGTGAAGGAAGACTTACTGTGGTGGTATTGGGGAATGCAGTGGTGGGGACCGAAGAGGGGGAGAAGGATTCTGCAATTATTAATTTGTAGTCTGGGAAATGTTCAGAACAGATGGTTTTAATCTTGACTTGCTAAATATGTAAGCCAAGGCTTTTACCACTGTTATGCACTCTGTTTGTTATCCTTCCCACAGAACGCTCCCCTCTTTAACTGGTTTATCAGTTACACTCCTCCTGATAAAAGGGCAGAATGTCCTGCTTTGCCCTAATGCTCCCTTCCCTCCCTCCTGCCGTACCAGCCATGTAGGGTTTGTCACATTCCTTTCTCTAGACCAGGAGACAACCAGTTTCCCCGTGCTGCCTTTTGGGCTCAAGCAGCTGAAAGCACTGAAGTTTAGGAAGTGCTCTGAAGTCTTTGCCTAAAATATCATTATCCTTCCTGGGATCAATTATCTCTGTTACTTCACTGCTTTGAGGGGCTCAAGAGCTGCTCAGTGATAATAGCCTGAATGAAGACAGAAGTAGCCCTATGGCAGTCAGCACAGGAGTGGGGCTATCCCTGCATCCTGGGATACCCTTTGGAAAGGGAAGAGGTCTTGGAGTCTGCCTGTCTGCTTTATTGGCGTTAGCAAAGGCAGCACATTCTCTCCAGCCTATGATGTGCAGTGCCTCTGGGGAGAGCACCAGTGTGTGCAGAAAGCACTTCCCTGGGAGCACAAGCCTTGCCCACTTGACCAAGTGATGGTGCTGCCCCAGCAAGCTGGCATGTGGTAAACTCAGGGAGAGTCAGGGGACTCACCAGTAAATTGCACTCCTGTTCCAAACCAAAATACTAGCATAGCTGCATCCTGCCTCTGTGCTACTGCCATGCTTGCTCTGAGACTGTGGGAACTCTGACTGGGACTGAACAAGCATCCAAAGCCTCTTACGAGAATGTGTATCATGTCATTCAACTATTTTGCTGTTATTTTTAATTTCTTCTCTATACACTATAGTATTTTTTTCTGTTTTGCAGAATAATTCTGCTGCACATTATCAAAATCTTCATTGAGTTTTACCAAACTGACAGCTTAGCCACGTTCCTGAACTGATTCCATTAATGGTAGTGGTGAAGTGCGTATAACAAATTTTGAAGATTTTGCAACGCTAATGAATAAAATACATTGAAAATTCATTTGTGGTACATCTTGCTCTACTTGGATTAGATTCCTCTGACATTAGATACACCTGCAGTTTTCTTTGGTCTTGAGTGAGCTAAATCATATGCCATTTGTAAACGTTTGCCCCATCACTGCTAGTGTCTAAATTATAAATGTGCATTACCCAGCACATTACTTGTCCTGGGATTCTAGACCAAGAACTGGCAGGGCTCATTGAGAAGGCTTTAAAATAAACATGAAGGGGGACGGGGGGAAATGAGGCTCGATAGAGATGAGCCTGGGGGAGCAATGCTGGGGTTGAGGGTGAGGGCAATGGTGCATCTGAAGTGCATCTACACCAGTGCATGCAGCATGGGCAACAAACAGGAGGAGCTGGAAGCCATTGTGCAGCAGGCAAACTGCAATCTATTTGCCATCACTGAAACATGGTGGGACCACTTCCATGACGGGAGTGCTGCAATGGATGGCTACGGGCTCTTGAGAAGGGATAGACAACTGAGGATTCTTATCCATATTTATTCCATAGTATTTAAATGAATATCAGTGAGAGCTATTTGACATATTCTTGTTTTCAGAATATCCTGTAATGCAACAGGAAGCTACAGAAATATGGTCAGATGAATGGCCATACAGTTTTTTATCTTGTTCTTGATACTGTCCAGCTGTTTTACCGGAAGAACAAGAACCCCCACAATAATGATTCTGGAGTAGGCTGTGATTCGGCAAAATGTCTGCCTAAGCCTGTAAGTTTGTGGTTGGCCTGTATCCAGCAGCAGATGGATTTACATCCTTTCTCTAAACAAAACAAGGCATTCCTATTGCAGTATTGCTGGGAGTGTCTTGCCAGTCGTTTACTGAACCTCATTCATAGTATCTTGTAGCAGCTTGTTCCAAGGGAACAGAGTAGTGAGCTGCAGAGAAATACATTTCTTCCTATTGGTTTTCAATTTGGAAGCACTTGCATCTGATATTTTTTGTAATTATACTGTGAGAAAACAGGATTATCCCGTTTACTTCTTCTGTCTCTATACAGTTGGCCAAAACATTTCCCATCAATACTCTGTGGCCTCCATGTTTTCAGGTTTTTCTCCCAGGGAAATGCCAAGGCTAAGAATTGTATACCTTATTCCCCTGCCACATCCTTTTTCAAAGGAGCATGCTGCATATTCTGAATGCATTAGTGACTGCTCATATCAGCAAGAACATTTTATCAAACCTTTGAGGCAGTATGATGACTGCACATGAAAATTTCTGACCAGTAAGTTTTGAGTGCCTCTGAGGCTTGAAATTTTGCCCTGTACAAATGGTGTTTGTCCTTTGGTCAAAAGCCTCAATAAAATTTCTTTTTCCACAAATGTTTGATGGGCTGAAGGGAGACATTTTGGGTTTTCACGGACCTGCTCAAAGAATATTCAGGCCCTTCTCTTTAGAGGATGATCTTAATTTAAAACCTATAATTACAGCTGAGCAGTCCAAATTATTGCCTCAAGTCTATACTATTAATTTGTCAGTTGTGAATCCATCTTTTACCCACACTGATCAGTACCAATGGAAACTGGGGACAGCCTTGGCTTCAATGACATGAGTTCAGGATCCTGAGAAGAGTCAACATGTCAAATAGAAGGATCAGAACTGTGGACTTCAGGAGAGCAGACTCGGGCCCATTCAGGGATCTGCTTGGAAGAAAGTCAAGTGCAGGAGGCCTGTGGGCATGGCAAAACTTAAACATAAAAAGTAAATGTACAGGAGTGGAATTAGGATAAGGTCACCCAGGAAGAATACAGAGATACTGCCCATACATGTAGAAATGAGGTGAGGAAAGCCAAAGCTCATCTGGAGTTGCATTTGGTGAGGGATATGAAGGGAAACAAGACAGGCACCTACAAGTATATCAACAGCAAAAGGAAATCTGGGGAGAATGTGGGCCTGCTGCTGAAAGGGAATGGGACCCTAGTGAAAAAGAGACATGGAAAAGGCCAAGGTAGTCAGTGTCTTCTCATCAATCTTTACCCCTAAGTAGCTTCAGGAATCCTACGCGCCTGTAACTTGTGCAAAGTCTGGAACAAAGAACAGTGCCATCTGCTGGAGGAGGATCAAGTCAGGAAACATCTGAACAAATGGCATATCCAAGTCGATAGGAGCAGGTGGGATGGATCCACGAGTGCTGAGGGAGCTGTCTGATATAATTATGAGGTCATTCTCAACAATCGTTGAAAAGTCTTGATGATCAGGAGAATCTCCTGAGGCAAATAGCACTTCTATCTTCAGGAAGGGCAAGAAGGAGCATATGGCAGTCAGCATGGAGTTATGAAGGCAAAGTCATGCTTTGCCAATCCAATAGCCTTCTATACTGAGACAACTAGCTTGGTGGACAAAAGTAGAGTAGTGGAAAGGCTTTAGGAAGCCTTTTTAGGAAGACTTTTTACACTTTCTTCCATAGCATCCTCATTGACAAACTGATGAAGGATGAGTTAAATAAGTGGACAGTAAGGCAGGTTGAAAACTATTTGGTTATCAATGCTGTGCTCATGTTCAGCTTGCTGTCATTTTGTCCAGAAGGATACTGTGAGAGACAATATTGAAAGCTTTACGGAAATCCAGAAAGATTACATTGACTGACTTCCTTTGGTCAACTATCTGGGTGATCTTGTTGTAAAATGAAATGAAGTTTGTTGATATCCTAGTTGGGCTGATCAGATTTCTGGGCATGGAATCCTTCATTCAGGACAGGAACTGGGAGTGAGGATTAGAAGCCAAGTTGTGTCCTTTTTATTTATTTATTTATTTTTGGTGTGTTTAGGAAGGCCATGTGTCTGAAGAGCCATGTAGTTACAAGTCAGGAATTTAACACCACCTCAGACACTGTCTTGCTTTATAGGATAAGGGAGAGCAAGGCAACTCGTCTCATTTTCCTGTATCTGTGAAACAGGAGCCTTAATGCTGCCAATCTCTTACAGTGCTTTTGCAGGAATATATTGTTAGCGAGCACCTAGAGCAAGGTCCAGATGTACAAAGAGTGTGTGTGTATGAAATCAATAAAGGAATAAATATCAGCAATGGTGTGTTTGTATCTCATTTTCAGTGCTAAGCGCAGCTGAAGTTTTTTCTCCATGAGGATTTATAGGATCCAAGTTCTGTTATCTAATGCAGAAAAATAATTGGAGAAACCCCAGAACAAGACTCATTATCGCTGGATACAGCTGACCACAGCCCCTCTACTTGTCCCCCTGGCATACAGATAAACTGGCTATTTTCTGTTTATCTAAAACTTAGTTCAGACTGATACAGAGCAGTGCATCACATAACAGGTGACTCCAGCCCCAGAAACGATGTCATGGAAGAAAGCAGTGCTTTATCTAACCTTAGAAGAGTAAAAAGGGCAGATCCCTTCTGTGCCAGACTGGCTTTACTGTTGATCTGGCTCCTTCCAGCAGCAAATACATTTGTAAAAAAAGAGGCAAAAGTCAAGAGACTGAAACATTTTGATCATACAGCTATTTGAAAGCTCTGTTGAAGTGCAGCATAGCCTTGCATATCTTGAAAACTTTTAGCTCCTTTGACCTCTCCCTAGAGCCTGCTCTGAATTCCAGGCCAGACCAGCTTTTTGAAATTATATGTTGCATTGCACTATTTTTTCCATATGTTTACAACATCTTGCATCAGTTAGTGCTTATTTCTCTGGAAATTTGGCTGATTCCCAGGATTTCAAGCAGATAACAATTGAAGGTCTGATTTTAAAGGCAAAACATTTTTAGATGAGACGCTGAAGTGATAGTTAACATAACCCTTCACCTTGAGTTTGCTCATGCAGCATTAATGGAAAGGTTGGGTAGTGTGTCAGGAAATGATGAGCTCAGATTTGAGGTAACAAAATCACAACTAATCACAGGAAGAATGAAAAACCAAGGTCTTCAGATCATCCTTCATCCTCCTTCAGATGAAAGTAATAAAAATGGCAATTAATGAACAAATTAGGGAGGGATTTATGAGGCTGACATTGGAATAATTATTGTTTTTGTGGGAGAAGCAGTGACAAGATTTTTACAAAAAGAGAGATGTGCATATTTCCCATGAAATAGTAGAAGACGTTTAGCAAGAAAAATGCATCTCCTCTACCAATATTTGAAATAAAACATGAAAGAGAGGGAAAAAAAAATCTCTGTTTCTCTAGCACAATTTCTGCTTCTCTTTCTCATGATGCCCTTGTAGAACAAGGAAACAGACTGTTCTTTTCAGAAAAAGAATATGGCAGGTGCTTTGTCCAAGTTAAGGAGGGGTGAGCACAGCATCGCCAGTAGCCCCCTTCAGTCCCTTGCCAGGCTCTGAAATAAAGGCAATTCTCCTGATGGCAGCAGTACTATGTTCAGAAACAGAGCAGGGCCCTTGCCCTTCCTTTCTTGAGGGAAGGCAGAATAATTCCATCACCTGTATTCACTGTCCTAAAGTAAATCAATCTGTCAAAGAAAGGAAGAAATTGGATTCTGGTTTTGATAAAAAACATGAGCTTGATTCTCTCTGACTTCTGAATTGTCTGTAACTCAGGGAAGCAGTGTGACAGCCCATACAAGGAGCCATGTACAGGCAGTGTCTCCTCCATCTCATGCAATGCTTCAATGCCGTCTTCCAAGCACAATCCTTCAAGAGTAGTGCCCACTGTCCCACCCCAACATGGACTATCTCTCCTTGATGTCAGGAATTGGTGGGATTTCACAAGAAGGTGGTATGGCCATGCTACCTTCTTTGTTACAGGAAGAAGGAAACTCAGCTAACTTGTTCCTGCTGGCAATGCAAACATTGTCTTTCATTCCTATGGGTGCTATCATTCTTAGGCTCTTTAGATCTCAGGTCTTTAATCCAGGCTCTGGCTCAGCTCTTTTCACATGATCTCTGTCCTGGGGCTGCCAGGAAGGAGAGAGCTGTGTTTTCTCACCAACCCTCCATGGTGCCTCTGACCTCAGCGTTGAAACGTTTTAAAGCGTATCTGCTGGATACCAAACAAACATACCAACTGCTGTGGAATTTCTATTGCACCTCTTGTCTATGGAAAGAAATGTTCTGCTTCAACCCTAGAAGTGCAGTGAAGTTGGTAGTGCACCTTACTGGCAGTGAAGGCCGACCACGTACTGGGTTGCATTAGCAAGAGTATAGCTATCGTTTTCAGGGATGTTACTCTATCTATCTGTGTGGCACTCATGAGGGCATGTATGAATACAGTGGCTAGTGCGTGGCGCCCCAGGAAAATCTCCAACAAGTCCAGTAGAGACTATGAAAATGGTTAGGGGCTGAAGCCTTCCATGTGGTTATAGGAATGGAGCTTCTTTAGCTTGGAGGTGAGAAGCCTGAGGGGTAAACTACTTACCATCATCCTCTGACTAGGAGGGGAGTTACAGGAGAGGCAAGGCCAGACTTTTCTCAGAGCTGTGTTGTAAAACAACAAGAGGCAATGGGCAGAAGCTACAATGCGGGAAATTCTGACTGACTGGGGAATTAAATCCTCCCCATGACAGTGCTTCAGCTTTATGACAGAAAACCGAGGTGGGAATCTCTGTCCTTGGAGATGCTCAAAACTAGACTGGAAAAGGCTTTGTACATCCCAGCCCAGCTTTGAAGATAACCCCGCTTGTAGCCTCCACAGCTCCCTTCCAAACTTCAACTTTCTGTGTGTCCTTGAGCAGTGCAGAATCTTTTACACCACTGCAGACTTATGGTATGAAGACATGCACTTAGTTGTCCCTCACCCCATGGTACACTGCTGCAGGGCCACTACTATCTGTCAGCTTTTCTATTTCTGGTCTTCTGCCCCTGGAGGATGGCCACTGGGAGTTTTGCTCTGCTCAGGCACATTGTCAAGTTATACCTCCTGTCCTGTGTGCTTCCGCCAGAAATGTGGGTGACCCACCTTTATGTGAGTCAGTGCACAGGACTATATATCCACTGTCCACTCAGGTGAGCTGTCAGCATATTAGTTGTATTTGACACCAGGGCCTTGATCTCTTAATATTTTGGTGGGCAAAGATCATGAAACATGAAACTAAGACTTCTTTGTGAGGGAACAAAGGAAGTGCTTGGTGTTTTTCAACACTTGACCTTTTCGTGGTTCTCAGGCCTGCTGCAGCTGCAGTCTCCAGTCTGTTACCCCGAGGATGATAGAGTCTTTATGCCATGCTTCAAACTAGACAATTAATTACCTTGTCTCTCCCTTTTCTTCTTGGGAGATAAGACGGGGCTACAATAAAATGGTGTATAAGTTTTTATTTGCTAAAAAAATTGTTTTATTTTGTACTCATATTGCAACGACCTTGCCTTTCATTCCTGGGGCCCAGATGAAGATAGGGTCCAAAGAGAAAAGCATTTGGAGACCTCAGTTTTGAAACACACAATGGAAAACAGCTTAATGTAATTGGCATCCTCCACAAGGACGGGCGTGAGTCTGATGGCCTTTGGAGACACCACTACCCGTGAAGTTGTGTATGAGGTGCAGGGTCTGGGGCTCTCCAGGACAGGACAGGGGGCAGAATTCAAGGGGATTAGCATACCTGGGACTGCAGTCAAATCAGTGTTTGCAAGGAGTAACTAATGATGTACAGAGAAGGGCTGGGTGTTCAGCACAGAATGGAATGGTACCAGGCACTAACTCATACAGTTGCCTTAGGAAACACTATCTCAGCAGTGCAGGAACTGAAGGATGGAAATGATCTAGGAGACCACTCAAAGCACTGAGAGCCCATGCAGACAGAATAGTCAGTTGGCTGGGGGCACATAAAGGGCTCCTTCATGGCTACATCCATGGAAGTCTCCACAGAGGCCTGATGCCTGAGACCACCTACATTTTGGAGCTTGCTCCCCAGATGTTTTTCAGAAGCATCCCCTCCAGGCCTATGAGGCACCATGCTCCTGCCAGGGGGGATTGATCTGTTCAACACTGCTGAAGCAAAGACTTGTGAACAGAATACAGGAGCCAAGGGGCCTCATTTTGGCAGTTCCCGGCTCCTACAGGACTGTAATAACTCCTGGGTTATAGAATGGGCCTAGAGGGTCACCTACTGTTTTTACACTGATCCTAGACTCCAGCAGAACTCCTGCATTTCTGTCTAGCTTTCTCTGGGCTCCCTACTCAGCATAAGGGAATTCCACGTATGCATCGGGGCACCAGTTTTCTAATAAAACCAGTGGAGACAGCCTACAGCTCTGAAATCCACTGCAGGGGCCAGCTCCAGGTGCAGATGTTGCATCATCTACTTTGGAGACAAACATTTATCTCAGCTCTGAGACATATCTTAGTCTTGAGAAAGTCACCGCCTGGACTGGCTGTATTTTTGAACACCTGCACAGAACATCCCTGGTACCCTTTGGATTATTATTGCATTATGAATTCTGCTGAGGTTAGTGAAGAAGGGGATATGAACTCATCCAGAAAGAAGAACCGTCTGGGAGACAACAGCTCCTCGCACAAACTAACACTGCAGAAGAGATGTGTGCTGCTTTTTTTTTTTTTTTTTTTTTTCCTTCAGTGGAAGCATTTGTACTTCCGAATTTATTCCCTGAATGTCTTGGTTTGCAGAAGATTCACACCTTGCAGGAGAGCTTATTGTTTCCCTCCTTTAGGAGTGTGAAGGAGCAGGTTGAATAACATGTTCATATACTTCTCCAGTCTTGAGGGGTATATTACAGTTACCTGCATGGATGACTATAGACCTGTTTCTCTGTGTTAGGTGGCTATTATTCTCACAAAGAAGACTGCATTCAGTTGTTTCTGTCCTTTTTTCCAGGGCTGCTCAAACAATGCCACTGAAAACACCCCTCCAGTGCAGTGCCTGTCTCCTACTGGATGTAGTGGTATCAGCCCTTTATGCTCAGCTGCACCCAGCCTGAGAAATCCAGAAACCAAGAGTCAAGGAGGCTGGGGGAGCAGAGGGGGATTTGTTGAGGTTGGTAGAGAGCCCATAATAAAGCCATTCTGAATTATTTGCTTAACCACAACTGTCTCCATTCTGTATTTACCCAGGATTGCTGAGCCCAGCTATTGTTTATCTAGGTCCCCAGCTGGGCTTGAGTCAAACAAGAGGAAACCATATGCCTCTCCAGGGAGTCCCACTGTGTGTGAGCAACTCAGTCTGGCCTCAAATCCTGCACCCTTCATAGTCTGCTCGCTTTCTTTCTCTTTCTTTCTTTCTTTCCTTCTTTCTTTCTTTCTTTCTTTCTTTCTTTCTTTCTTTCTTTCTTTCTTTCTTTCTTTCTTTCTTTCTTTCTTTCTTTCTTTCTTTCTTTCTTTTCTTTCTTTCTCTCTCTCTCTCTCTTTCTTTCTCTCTCTTTCTCTTTCTTTCTCTTCTCCCCACTATAACCAGATCTGACTTTGTCATGAGTATTCATTTCCCAGTGCTGCCTGTATCATTCCTATAGCCATTGCCAAAGCTGCTCTCATTTCATTTCAAAGACAAAAATAGTAAAATTTTCCAAGCAGATGCCAAATCACAAGTGTAAATCTATTTTTCAAAGGAATTGCTAGAATCCTTGTCCTTTCTAACTGCTTCTACCGTGTCATTCCCACACTCCCTAGGGCCTTCTACCTCTGCTTACGGGGTGGAAATCAAGAACAGCTATAGCAAGGGAAACCAATAAACAAATAAAGCTGCCGTAAAAGTTTTTAAAGTCTCATAGCCATTAACATAGTCTGGGCCTTACAGGTTGGCTACAGTGGACCCTGTTGGCTTGTGTATCTTGCTTTCCTTTGGCATAAGCAAGCCCTTAAAAGCCAAATTCTATTCTCACAAAAACTGTTCTGAAGCCTGTGGAGCTGCACTGCATTGATGATGTTGTAAATGGACACTGAATTTGCCCTGTGGTGACTGGGGAAGTCAGGGAAACTGGGACCTAAAAGATTGCTAAGAGCTTTGGGGAGAATGGGAACTTGAAAGATAGTTTGACAACATTGCAGCTGGCAGGAAGGAGGGATGAATTTCTTGAATCCTGAAATTTGTATATCTACCTTTGTATTTTAGCTCTTGTTTTTTGTTATTTACTTCCTTGAGCTGGAATCCAGTGCTCAGTTCTCAGTGTAAGGAGCTATATGCATTTTAAAGCCTGGTTTTGCAGCAGACAGTTTCAGGTTTATTGAAAGTACAAGCACAGTCAATATCAAAGTAAGCCCAAGCTATTCCTGAGCTTCTTCGATATGACTTATTAAGTAGATTCCCAGGATAATCCATTAAAGTTCAATCTTAGAAGGAGCTTTCAGCCTTTGTGCTATGTTAATGCAACATTACCATACTGACTCAAAATGTAAAAGGAAAAATTACCACAACTCCTGTGTGCAAGGGGATGGCTGGTGCATATACAGTGAGCCCAGTCTCAAAGACAGAAATCCTTCCAAATGGTAGAGAATGAACCTGTTTTAGAGGATTTACCTGAGAGAATGGGAGAAGGTTTTTGTTCACCTAGATGCTGACCCTTGGAGAAACACTGTTGTTATAATTAAAATGTCCTGCCATGTAGCGCCCTCCATGGCTGTGAAACTGTTGTAAAACCTAATAGAGAGCAGTGACATCCAACATCTTCCTGATATTCCTCTCATGACTCAAGTTCCCTCTTGTTCACATACCACTGACAATCTAACCTATTTTTGTTCTTTTGATGGTCTCCCTTATCTTGGTCTCTGCTTTTAATATTTGTAAACTGTTGTGACATGGCAGTGGAGGACAATATCTAAATTTGACAGTGGATTGCCATGCTCAGTTATATATCAGACAATAATCTCATTGATTTATTATGTAAATGTGTTTATTATGTGAGAGCCCAGAGCATTTTAAAAACTTACGTAAATAAATACAAGTATAGAACATCAAAGATGTTCTTCTTGTCTTCCAGACTAGTTCTCTATAATAAACATAATTTCCCATTGTGAGGATGGTAAAGAAGATCTTTAAAGTGCATTTAGGCTCATTTAGCTCATTATTTCATTTTGCTTCAGCTGATGGCATGCCTGGGAGCAGGTAGATCAGAGATTTAAAAAAAAAAAAAAAGATAAATGGCATATTGGACAAAGTTCCATTTCTCCTCCTTGAGTATTTGATATTGTATAGTGCAGGTCTCAGCCTCACCCCACTGCAGTATTCCCACCAATAAGGAGTTCAGAGAAGAGCCTGTTTCTTATCAAATGAGAAAATAAATACAAGCCAGGCCAAGTCACTAGGCCACAGATGAGACAAGAGTCAAGACAAGCAGGACACGCTATCAGCAGTTTGAGGTTGTAAAGGACTTCCAGCCGTTGGAATGGGCTCCCACCAGCAGGAGTTAATGACATGTCAATCTACAGGAGAGCTTCCTTCCATAACACGTGTGTGTTTGAGGGAAAAATCCCTCCAGGGTTTCAGCTCCTGAGTCTGACTTACAGCTGTGTAACCTCCCAAACACAGAGCAAAGGCATTTTTCTCTGGGAATGTGTCAGCTCCCTTCGGCCTCACGCTGACAATCAGCCATTGTGTGCCCATTCAGTGGTCCAAAGTGCACTAAAAGAAAGACTGAAAACTGGTTAGTCTGAACACCTGGGCTTTCCTAGTGTAATTCTATAAGCCAAACAGTCTTTGAGTTTATATTGAAGTGTATGGAGTGAAATCAGGTCTCTGTGGTGGGAAGTCTGTGCAGCTTAAAGCAACTAATATCTCAGTAATGTGCGTGGATTAAGAAGGCACATTTAAAAGGTCTTGTAATGGCAATGATGGATTACACATACGGGGACAAAAGTCCATCTCCTGAGTTTCTTTTCATTTTATGGATTCTGCTGTTTGAGCAAGAAAACAAATGGTTTGTATTACACATTTGAGGGAGGCAGAGTTGCTTAATACTTAAAAACCAGGACTGATTATTTTTCTTCCTGGCTCTGTCACTTGCATCAGAGTATGACCCTAGGAAGGTCATTAGCTTTGCTATGAAATTCCCATATCATGAGGATGAAGATAATAACTAATATCTCACAAGATGATGGAATGAAACATTAATATTCAAAAAGAGCTTTAAGCTTTTTGTTGACTTAGATCTTAATAGAGCCATTGCTTGCAACACAAAGTTTGCATTCTAAAATCAATTTAAAACAGAGCATAAGTTCCATGTTATTTCCAAAATACGATGGCAAATCAGTGAGAACTTTTACAGGATAGTTCATGTCATCTGAACATTGTGTGTAGCTTTTGTTTGTTTTCTCTTCATACCTCCTTAATAAGAAATCTTTAAATTTGGATTCTAAATGAAAAATGTTCTTGGCAATATAGATTTTTATTGTTGGCTGGCAGCTCTCTCAAAACTTTCACAGATGTCTATCCTTCATTTACATTCAATTTTTATTCCTACATCTTCCTTTCTAACCAAAATACACCACTATTTCTTTATTGAATCTGCATTTTTGGAAAACAAGGCAGTAGACTGTGACAGTTGTTGTGTGCTCAGTTATTGTATCTCCATAGCTGGTATGGTAGCTCTCTGGTGGGAACATACCTTATTTTATAAGCTTTATTGGGAAACAAAACCAATATCAACAAAACCAAAAATAACAACAACAACAAAAATGAAAATTTTGGAATTTCATTCCATGTGACTTTTCAGCACCAAGCTTTCAGTCATATGCTTCCTGGAAGTCTTATTCTTTCTTTTGAAAAATAAATTTGGGGTTCTGTCTTTGTAGAGGTGGGACAAACTGCTCAGGATTAAAATTGGTGTTCTGTGTAGTGGAGTATACTAGAAATAAGTATGTCTGTCAAAACGTGTGCTTAATGCCAAGTTCTCCTTATTCTTGCACATGAAGTAGCAAATGGTGGGGAAGCAAGTGTGGTTATGTTTTTTTTAAGGAAGAAGTCAAGAATACTTCTCATCCATTTCTCTCTAGAATTTGTCTTATTGCCACTCCTCCCTCCTGCACTACTGTGGATCTGCTGTTGTTGTCATTTCGGCCATTTGCATTTATTAATCTCTCTAAGCTCTAGCTCATAACACAGGTTCTATTTCTTGCCAAAATTCTTCTGAAATTCCAGAAGCATGTGGGAACTCACTCAATTTTTGTACAGCACACCTAGGCAGGTTGTGCATCTCCTCTTGATGCAGGTCAAATCTGTATGGCATCAGAGAGGAAAACAGTTTTGGACTACATAGCAGTTCTGCTGCCCCTAGCAGTGTGTTGACACAGAAAGGGAACAACCACATATTTCTGTCTGCTCTGTTCCCACTGATTGATTCTGCCTACTGCCTACTTCAATTCATATCACAACAATCTCTTCTCTCCATCTCTATATTAAAAAAAAAATATAACCAAATTCATGTAATGAAATATTACCCATCATTTTAATAATAGCACAGGACGGAAAGCCCAGTCATGGTACTGCTTACAGCAAATACAGCTGGAGCTGAGAATTACAGGCTCTTCAGCTGCAGATAGTTTTTATGTGGAAGAGAATCTATTCCCAGATATGTAAAGGATGAAAAGATAATCACAAAAGCTCAGCATGGATTTACCAAGGCCTGACCATGTTTCACCAGCCCGATGTCTGCTCACTGTGTAAAGAGGAGAGCAGTGGATGTAACACCTTGTCCTTAAGAAGACTTCTGGTAGCATCTCCTACCTCATTTTTGTTATAAAGTTGATAAAGAATACTTAAGAATAGACTATTGAGTGGGTTAAAAAATGGCTGGACAGTTGGACTCAAAAGGTAGTGAGTTACTAGTGGCTTGATGTACAGTTGTTGGATTGCCTTAGGGGCTGATAGAAGAACTCATATTGTTCAGCATCTTCACTAGGAACCTGAATGCCCATGCACAGCACAACTTCAGCACATTTGTAGATGACACTAACTTTAATGATGGTGACTGGCAAAACAAACAGAAGAGTTTCACTGCAGAGCGGAGAAACTTCAGGACTAAATGGACCAACAGAAACATTGTGAATGTCAACAAAGAGAGGTTCTAAATTCTGCACCTGGGGTGGAATAAACACATATAGCGCAAGGCTGGACAAAGCTGTCCGAGTGAGGACACTTCAGAAAGTACTTGAGAGTGGTGGTGAGTGTTAGGGTGAACGTGAGCTGTCAGTTGCTCTCATCATGAGTAAGGCAAAACACAATGTGGGGTACATTAGGCGAAACATAGCCAGCAGGGTAAAGGGTGTTGTTATGCCCAGTTACTTTGCATTAGTGAGACCATACATAGAACAATATGGCCAGTAAGGGGGCCTGTTGATCAAAAGGAATATGGAATTCCTCCACTGCTTCCATTGTCTTGGAGGATGGTGCCACGATTGCCAGCTCCGCTCACTGATAAACACTCAATTGCAAGACCATCTTTGAAATGAAACCACGGACCAAAACTCTGTAAGATCCTTTGCCAACAGGTGTTGATTATCTTTGAGCATGTTCTGGAAGGGAGCTGTATGAACGGAATGACTGCAGTCATTGTAGCAGTGCGTATGCTTTTTGCTGCTATGCCATGATGTAGTTTAGCCATTTTTTATTTACTTTTTGTATGCCAGCAACGCAGCTGGTGGCAGACAGACTATGTAGCTAGGGCTATGATTTGGTGAGAAAGGATCCTGCATACTCTGACTTTCCTGGGTGGAGAGCTTGGCAGTCATCAGATAGTTCCTTTCCAGCTTGAGTTTTCTTTCTCTTTGGCCTCAGGAGAAGGGGCCCACTGGAGATCTGCCCTTGACAAACCTTATATCTATCTTCTTGCATTTCCACAAAGCTCCTTGTGTTTAGTCTGGGGCTTGCTGTAACTAAGCAGCATTAGGTTACTTAATAATTACAGTAACCTGCAAGAATGCCTGACTGAAAAACCCTCTGTGCCAGGCAAAGTGTCTCCTCTGGGGATGGTGAATGGGCTCATGATGTTGTACACTCCCTCGTTTCCTTTTACAGCACCTCGAAGTCTAATAAAAGCTGCTGATTCTGTTTAATGGATAACATTGGTTACTAACAATCTCACCTCCCTCTTAAAAGGCCAATGTCAGTCTCAGGAGATCTAATTTAGGAAGCACATGTAAGGCAGGGAGTGTCCTACAAGTGCCTCTGAGGTGGAAGCCACACCATGCAGTGCTCCATGCAACAGGCTGGTTGGCTGCCAGAACTCAGAGTGTTTTTACTCGTGACCCACTAGGCTCAACAGCCTAGCTGCCAGAGGTTCTCCTCAAACTCAAAGCTGCACTTTGAAGTAAGAAAGACGCCAGCACAACTCTCGTGCTACAAAGCTCTTCTGGTGCCACCTCTTGTACAGCATCAGCTTGCTCCATTCAGTCTGGTCCATCGGATCTGTGTCAGGTACTGCAGTCTCTTTCCTCTCTGGGTCTTCCATCCTCTTGCTTTGGATGGATTTCTCAAGGCATTGGTACTCACCCAGGAGACCAGCAGATTCTGTTAGTTCTAGTTTATCCTCGCCACCTTTGCCATGAAGCTGAGTTAGCACCTGCTGTTTCACAAAGGCTTTGCTAGAGGATGACACAGGGCTCCAGAGCTCAGGCATTTTGATCCCTTGTTGTCAAACTGTTTCAGCAGAGACAAAGATGCATATCACTAGAGCAAACCAAAAAGTTTATTATAATACAAAGGGGAGTGGCCTGTTTCAAGATGTGTGGCAACGTAGAAAGGTCTGATACAGAGAAATTTGTTTTCCCAACAAGGATATTTGCTGACAATGGTATTTCTCATAAGGCACCACCCTCCTCCTGGAAATGGCGAGTGATGTTGTAGTGCATGTGGTACTGGGTGTGCACAGAGCTCTTCCTGAACTCCTATCACATACATTTCAAAGCCACCATTTCCAGTCTACAGTAAGCCAAAGCAATCCATCCATAGCTTGTTGTTTGCAGAAGTGTTAAGTTTGTATGAGAAGACCACAAAAGCATCCGTGGCCATGAAAGCTGTTGTGATGTGAGTGAAATGCAGCTAGAGGGGATCTTGGGTGTCCAGAGACAATCAGGAGACATGAAAGCAGACAGCTTCATCCTGTTCAATATGGTCTTCCTTAAACTATGTTTTTACTTCAGATTTGGGCTGCAAATAACTCATTCAAACAATGATCTAATGCCTATGTGAATGTTTGTAAAACCTCACTGTTCTGGCAGGTTGAGCGCTTGCCAAAAAGCAATCACATGTAATTAGAGAGAAGGAATTTGAATTTACTGGCCTTTCAGTGCAGCATATTTTCCAGTTGTGCTTGTACCATTTTAACCATCTCATTAACTGAGATTGTGCTCCATATCAGGATATATGTGAATTCTTCCTGTTTTCATATGAATTTTCTCTGTAAACAGCACTACACTGTGACCATTTCAAGAACTTTGTTCATATGTGTCATCAAGGTGGAGCAAAGCTTTACAGTCAAGCAGGGTAACCAGCGTCACACCCAAGTGACATCTGGAAACGGCTCACCTAGTTTCCCTTGTATTTGGCTCTAACATCCAGTTACCACCCCTTTTCCTTGGTCAATGGAAGAATGAAGAGGAGAGAGGCTGGTGAGGGCAATGCCCCAAATGGTCTTTCAGATCCTCAACTCTCTGCACCTTCCAGTGTTTCCTGCTGTGCAGAAGGTGATTGTGGATGTCTTCCACAGGTATGCTGAGCCCTGATTGAACAGTGGCTTGAAGAGGACATAGGGAGCATCTAAAAGTTCGTACCTTTCCAAGGGGACACTGAGCAACAGCACCCTTCCCCTGTGATGTTGTCCCACTCTCCATATCATACATTCTCCCATCCTTACTGTTCAGTAGTTCCTTTTGCAGGAGAGTGGGGTCAGCCATGCAGTTGACAAGGACCCTGTCAGACTGGCCAAGGGGAACTTGTCGTATTGTTCATGTAAAGAGGAGTTGCCAGCTCCGGGGGAACTAGAAGCCCTTCCAGGATGATAGATACCAAGTGCCCCTGAGAAAGAGGAATGAGGTATCCTTTGCCCACAGGGGGTTAGAAGTGCAGTCTTCATGCTCTCACATAGTACCTGAGGTCCCAACGGAAATTTCCAAGCAATCTGGGAATTTTGACACAGAGACTTCAATCAGAAAACTGTCCTTGAAATTTTTCCAGCATCCTGGAAATTCCCTTCACTCCCTTGTTTGGTTCTGGAGAACTAAAACTAGACTTGTCCTGAGTTCCCAGGAACAATGTTTCTTATCCTGAGGCACGGGGTAGTGAATTTCATATGAAGATGTTAACACGCACAGAGCAGGCACGGCAGTCAACTGATTTGTCTTTAGAACAGAGAGTGTCGAATGTCCTGTGTCCCAGTGCTGAGCCTTTATAGTCACATCTGCACGGCACACACAGGACCACAAAGGGACTATTGGCTGCCTCAAACTCGTAACGATATCTGAACTGCTGGAGTTCAGGGCTACCCTGCAGATAAATGACATGTAACAAAGGTTTCCCAGTGAAGGAGTGTTGGAAATACTCACTCCAGATTTTCTCATGCTCAGAGAATGAAAAATTACCTGTTTGCAGCTTCTGTAGTCATTCAGCCATCAGGCAGGAACCTAATGTCTTGACTGTCCAGGCTATATATATAATCTGTCATGGAATCATAGAATGGCTCAGGTTGGAAGGGACATTAAAGAGAGATGTTTCCCTTTTTACAGTCACTGGGGACTTCACCTGACTGCCAGGACTTTTCAAAGATGATGGAGAGAGGCTTGGCAACTACATCAGCCAATTTCTTTAGGACCCTGGGATGCATCTCATCAGGCCCCATAGACTTGTACCTGTTCAGTTCCTTCAGGTGGTCTTGAGCCTGCTCTTCACTTACAGTGGATGGGACTTTGCTCTTCTCCATCTACGAGTTCAGGGAAATGAAAGGTACTGTCCAGGTACTTAGACATTGAAGAGAAAGGCTGTGCTCTTTGTTTACGTGTTGGGTGATCTGCCTGTGATCTGTTCTCACCAGTAACTCTGGTGAAATTTGCAGGCAAACTCAAAAACACCTGAAGTGTTCATACAAAAACACAGTTGTCAATTCAATTCAGGAAGTCATATAACAGGCCAGGGACACACACAGGTCAAATTCTGCGAGACAAGGACCTGTTGTTTATGGGAGGAAGTGTTTTTTTTTTTTTCCTTTATGTGAAAGAAGAGAGGTAAATTCTGCTCTCCAGTGACCATTGGGCCTAATTTCCATCCAACACTCATTGCATAAAACTACACTGAAGAACCTGACCTAGTTTGAATAATTAGAGGTAATTGTCAGCTCCTTCCAAATAACAAAATCCTTAAACACCAGCAGATGCTTAGCCCAGTCTCAAAGGGCTAGAAACCCATAACGGGGTTGGGAATATTGCTGTCCTAGAGGCACCAACTTACAGGAATGGTCAGGAATTTTCCGTAGGGTTTTTTCCAATACATGGTCAGCTGCTGAGCCTGTGGTAATGTTACACCAGGGTAGCAGGAGAGACTGCTGAAGTAAGAAGGTCTTTGGGGACTTGACTTTAAAAAAGGAACCTGTCTGCAGCATCTTCCTCCTCTGGCTTGAGCTGCAGAGACCCAACCCTCTATTCTCCTGCTTTATTCAAGAGCGTCTCCCTGACTTCTGCTGCTGCTTCCCTGCAATGTGCAACAAGTCACAAGCTGTGTGTGTCCACCCTTGTCACTCAGGAATCTCAGTGCAAGGTTGTATTCTAAGGCTTTTCATAACCTCTTTATGTCCCAGTTTATTCTTCCAGGGCTTAGTTTCTGCTGCACCTAGAATATTATTGTCATCACTTCCATTGACTGCAAGCGGTGGCTAGATTATTAGTAGTTATGCCAAATTTCGGAAAAGGAACACTCCGAGATGGTGTGAAGGGGACTGGCTGAGGGAAAGTGCAGGGCTTACTGATAGGATGGCATGAACCAGTGCTAAAACAGAAAAGATTATCAAGGAGCAAGCTAGAACATTTACAATACTCAGAAGCAGGGCTCCCAGGTGTGTCTTGCCTTCTGTGGAATTAGATAGTGGAAAGTATTGCAAAGCTGGGAAACCCCTGGCAGTGGTCAGAGCAGGGATCTGTTCTTCCACCCAAGTAGAGGGCTGTGACGGATGTAGTTTCTGTAGAGAATGCTATAATGAAACATTAAGACTTCTCCAAAGTGACTCGCAGAATATTTGGAGCATTTTATAACACACTAGTATTCATCTATTCCCATAGAACCTCCTGTAAGGGGACTAATAATCAAGATCATGCTTCCAAACCACTGACTCCCTTGGGAATGTGGCTGGGACAGGACTTACTCTGCGGATTTTGAAGCAGGCAGTAATGTGGAAACAGTGACACCAGTGTAGCTCCCATGGACTGTAAGGGGTCTCCCATCTGGGCATGGGTGTGGAGCTCTTCAGCAAAAAAGAGTGAAAAATGACTTATAACACCTTTGGGGAAAGGTCATTCTTCCCATGATGTGTTTGTTTAGGACTCATATGTTACTGCATTACTTCTGTCACTGTGGGAAGAAAAGGACCAGAGCAGTTGCACAGTGTGTGGTGAACACAGCTCATAAAAGGGGAAATGGAGAGGATGAAGAAGCCTCCACCTGTAATACAAACAAGGACATCATCAGGCACTTTCCACAGTTCTGCAAGGAAATTCATAGGTAGTAATCTGCAAACTGCGGAGATAGTGGTTCTCTTAAATCCTTTGGTCCATATTGCCTTCCCCAGGTCTTGCTGATGGTGAACAAAATCCTGTTCTGCCCCATGGAGTCTGGAGGATGGTGGGTCTTGAGCTACCCCTCCTGAATATAGCACACAGTCACAGACACAGGTCTGACTGGGATGGAGTTAATTTTCCCCACAGCAGCCTGTACAGTGCTTTGCACTTGCACTTGTAGCTAGGAAGGCATTAATATCACACTGATGTGTTTGGCTGTTGTGAACAGTGCTGGCACAGCATCAAGACTCTCTCCAACTCCCCATCTTCCCCCAGAGCCAAGGGGCTGGGGATGGGCAGGAGGTGGTGAGGGCATAGATGTCTTCCTGGATCTAGTGAGTCTCAGCCAGATGCTTTGCCCCCTCCCAGCTTTACTCATTCCCAGATGCTGTTTTTGACATGTACTGGTTCTTGCACTGTCCTTGTGGGCTGCACACTCCATACCTCAAAATTGCCTAGGAGAGGGTAGGCTGGTAGAGGGTTGAGGGTAGACCCTAAGGCACAGAGGGCTGGTAGATGGGAAGGAGAGAGCAGCTATCAGGGCAGGGGTCTCACCAGCTACTGTCCAAGCTGGGACGGTAGCCAGGGCTAGCCCAGTGTCCAGACCACCAGTGACAGAGCTGAAGATAGGCTCACCTTGGACATGACTCATGCAGGCTGATCTGAAATGGAGCCCCTGGTCCCTGGGAAGGGTGTGGGTTGGGGCTCCAGGTGAGGCTGAACGGTGCCATTAAGACCTATTAATGTTCTCAAGATACTGGCAGAAATGCACAGACCACACAACTGGATGTGACCTTCAGCAAAGTGAATTTCTCCACTGCTGCCTTCTGCCAGGTCTTCCCAGCCCAGACTGGAGGCCTCATACCCTTTAAGATCTGCTTTTCATGTGTCTCTCCCCAGAGAAGGGTCTGAGACAATGCTAGACTCCAGTAAACTGTTCTGACCAGTCACCCAGTACTGGCAGGTTACTTTTGCTGGAACAAACTCCATTTATTGCCTCTCTACAACGCTCCTACCCCAGCCATCCTCCCTCTGATCTTGCAGCCAGTATTGTAATGAAAAATTGCCATTCTATTATGTCTGCTTCAATCTGAATCCCTCTAGGAAAGATGTGTTCTCCAGCTCTTTGCTGCTGAAATTAGCACTGTCATCCTGCAGAAATTTCAGGCTCGACTCTAGTATCTAGTGGTGTTACTAGAAGAGTTACTGAGACTGCAGAGACAAGACGTGTTTGAGAGCCAAACGTCCAAAAGTACACGCTTAATAATAACACAGTGAAAAGGAGGTGCTCCAGGAAGGCAGCTAAAGGATCCTGCTAATGATGGAAAAAGAATGTGTTCTTGGGGGCTGGCGCAATCCAGAAAGGGTTAAGCTGTAGTGCAAAATCTGAGACAGCTGCAGAATGCTGGAGTGGGCACTGGGACTGGAACCAGAATGACAGTTTTAGGTCACTCACAAAGCTTTCTAATTACACTTTTTTGGGGGGTAAAAAATGGTGTGTTTTATTCTGTAAGTGCTGAACATTCCACAATTGCTGTGTTTAATAAATACAGCGGGGGCTCCTAGGAGACTGAATGGGGTTGAATGAATGAAGTATGTGAGACATCTGAAACCTATTAGTTGGAGCAAACTGTTAGAGAGGCAGGAATTCTTCTCTTTTTAAAAATATTTATACATTTTGCTTTAATGTCAGGCCAACATCTTATTTGGGTTTATGTTCCAGTGGAAGGAAAGGTGTGTCGGGGGGAAATGCAGGGGGAGGGGAGGTACATTTTTGGTTCAGTCCCAAAAGAAGCAGAAGGGCTGTGTGACTTTAGAAGCATACTTTCCTTTCTGAAGTGAACTCAGCACATGGAAACATACAGAGACATTGCCCCAGCCTCAATGTGGAATGAAAGTCTTGGGGCTCATTTCATTTTGGTGTGCATTTTGGGAAGTTGACTGGGCTCATCAGACCTGGAGGCCCTTGCCTGGGGCACCAGCAGAGCTCAGCAGCCCTCATGACATTAGGTGTATGGATGGCAAGAGAGTTAGTTTGTTTAATTTGGTTTTGATATTTAGAGAGAAATTATAGCCAGTGTCTTCTCCAACACATGGACAGCTCCATGAAGCTAGACTGGTGTCCAGCACCAGTAAGGATGACACCACATCTCTTCCCCTTCTATGCAGTGCTCCCTGATGCGAGAGATCCACCCACGCTTTTCCTCCTACTGCAGAAATTAACCCATCTACTTATGAAAAGGCAGAAAAATAGGGCAAATGCACAGGAAGAACACAGACTGTGACACCAGAGAAGAAGCAGAGCTAACGGTTCTTTAGGACTCATTTCACCCGCACAACACACAGATGTCTCTGGAAACAGGTTCAGCAGAGAAATAGTTGACAACACTCTCCTCTCTCAGCTTCAGTTTGGGCATATTTTGAGTTGAACAGAGTAGCTTATATCTTCCAAAGCCGCTTTTTTTTTTGTTCTGACAGGCTCAGTCCCCTCCAACCCAAGCCATTCTATGATTCTATGATTGTGCATAAACTTTGGATCAAAGCTTACGATGGTTTCAGAAAGGTCCACGTTATGGAGTATTTTTCACTTGAGAAAGGATATGTAAATTATTCCTACTTTTCTTTGGTTCTTGGTGATATTTATTCAGCCCAATTTTATTTCATGTGGCACACATTCCTACTTGAATCTACCCCATTCTTTAATGCTTCCTAAAGCTAAAATGTAAAGTTTTAGGAATCTGAGAAATTGCGAATGTCTTTCATTATCCTTTTAATCTTCCAAAACCGATTAGATTATAGGATATCTCTCCACTACACAGCAAACAGATGTTCTTCTTGCAGTGGCGACCTGTGGGAGGCATCATTAAATTTGTTTAGTTTAGGGTGTCTTGGAGATGCAATTATTCTTTGTGGTTACAAGTTGCTGCAACCTTCTATATATGAGCTAGGATTTGGCTGAATTTAGAGTGGTGTCAGGAATGGCTTTTTCTTGAGTTTCCTTTCACCATTAGTGCCCATCTCTTAGACAAACTTTGAGAGATAATTTCTGAGCAGGTTTTGATATCATTTGCTATTCAACTTAGAGGTGACTACTCTGAAAACATGACTGGGGGATGGTATGGGATGTGGCTGTTTCTCATTTTAGTAAGGAAATAGTGTAACCTACAGATTCAGAGATTCTGTGAATAGATTTAACTCTTTCTAGTGCGATAGTGGGTGAGGCACTGATGAGACCTATTTTATTCCTTTTATTGCACTTCTCTGTGACATCTGTGCAACACCAGTAGGAGGATCTTGTTAGAATTCAGTGTGGTTGTTTTTGTGTACATGTAACTCTTGTTTTTTTCAGATCTCAATTTTTCTTTTTACTGTGTTCAAAAAAAATGTGCTTTCACTGAAGACACCAAGGGAAATGCCAGTGTTATATCCAAATTTCTTTATTTTCATCTATATTGGAGTTTCAGAGTGGATGTTTTTGTGTGGGTGGTGATTGTTTTACAGAATAGCTAAGACTCTTACAGCTTCTATTTATTTTATTTTATTTTATTTTATTTTTATTTTATTTTCCAAACAAGTTAGTCAAATATGAGTTTTACCTCCTGAAAGATCTGGACTTCACTTGGGATGAAGGTCTCCACATATAAAAGAGGAGAATATACATATAAAAACTGGAGAACATTTATTGCTTTATTACTTACAGGCTAGGCCACAGCACAACAATGTAACACCAAACACGGAGAGGGAATGCAGTTTTATCTGGTGGACGGATTCTCCACTCTGAGTATGTGTTGATGAGAGTAACAATGACCAATGCTTTGGAAAAAGTGTCTTAAGTGTAAGCCAAGTAAAGCCAGGTCATTAAGGGGTGACACAGTGACTGCTGAAGGACATTTAATGAAGTCATTAGAATGTATGCAAAGGAAACTCTCCAGTTTTCAGGGTTCTAAAGAGTGGGTAGCCCTCTGATTTGGTTAACATGATGGGTAACTCCAGTATAGTAAGAAAAGGGTATGACACCAAAACCACTAGTGTCTCAAAGTTAACAGCAAATGGATCTGCACCTGCTGTGGCTGACAGTGACAGACAAGGTACAATATTTGCAAATACTTTGAGAAGTTTGCAAACTCCTATGGCTTGCATAACTATAGGATGTGAAGGTATGCACAACATGGATCACAGGCAGGAGAAGTTTGGAAGAGTTCCTTTTCAGAAGAAAAATGTATCAGAACATCAGAAACTGCCTAAAAAAAGGGCGAAAAAAATTTTTGAAAAAGAGATCATAAGTGTAGGTGTAGCAGTGATCGTAGGATAGGTGTAGCAGTGGTACTCGCAAGAGACCCTGTTGGGCTTGAGCACCATTAAATTCTGCTGATCTGGCAAAAAACAATATGTGAGAAGGATGAAAATACTGTAAAAGAAGCTGACTGAAGATGAAAATCAGTGACACAATGTGAAAAGACATGTAGTTTATAAATCATAAACAGTAACTTTGGATGTAAACTGGCATTTACACTTAGCAAGTGGAAATAATGGAGGGTGATAAAGATTGGTATGAAGCAGTCCATCAGAAAAGGACCTTCAGCTGAGGAGTTAGCATGGTAACTTATTCAGGCAGCAAAGATGTGCAGCACTGCTTATGCTAGCACTTCTATCAGCTTTGACAGCTACCTTGTGCAGTGGCAAGCTATGGTCAGTTAGTTGGTAGTTTCTGGCAGTCATGACCACACGGCTAGTAGCTACTTTGAGGTTTGTTTTCATAGGGATATTCCTAGCCAGTAATCATGACTTACCCATTTTTCTTCTGGACTCCAAATTTTCCTGTTTCCCTGGCGTGTCTCAGCTATAGAGTACTGAATAGAGTATTTTTTTGGTGCTCTTCTTGTGTTCTCAGTACCTCCTCCATGGGTCAGCCTGAGTTTGATTTCAGCCCTTCCTTCTAGGGAATAACCAAGTCTGTCAGCAAAGCTGGAATTTGCATCAGAATAAAGAGTCCAGAAGCTGGCATAAGCCTTGACCGGAAATGCAAAGTTCTTGGGCTGTGGAAAACTTCTGCTCATTCACTGTGCAAATATTAAATTCAGGCTCCCTTGCTGCTTAGTTTTGTCTGAATGCAGAGGTTAAAATACTGTGAGAATGGTTTGTTTTATTTCCAACTTGCCGGAAACCAGAGATTCCTGGGTGATTTCCAAGGCAGTCACTAAAACCAAGTGGATTTTGTTGCTCTATCACATGCGAACCTGAAACTCTCAAGATCCTCTGATCCCTCCAGCAGTGTGACTGTCTTCACTCCCTCTCCTGCCATCACTCTGGACCATTCACGATTCCTCTGTGTTTATTCCCTTAATTTCTTTTGTATCCATCTTACAGTAGCTAGATATTTCTCTGGTTTCTCTCCAAGACTGTAACCATCTCAAATGCTTTAATAAAGTGGAGAGATATGACTTGCAATGCACTTTGTTTCTTTTAAGCTTTAAATCTGAATGAAGGCAATTCAGCTGCTTTGACAGGGTGGTTTTCATGGGCCCCTATTACATCATTTCCACAGAATCACAGAATGGCTGAGGTTGGAAGGGACCTCTGGAGATCATCTAGTCCAACCCCCCCTGCAAAGCAGGACCACCTAGATCATATTGCACAGGATGGCATCCAGGTGGGTTTTGAATATCTCCAGAGAAGGAGACTTCGCAGTCTCCCTGGGCAACCTGTTTTAGTGCTCTGGCAACCTCACAGTAAAGAAGTGTTTACTCATATTCAGCCAGAATTTGGCAGAGATGCCTAGAGTTAATGCTGGAAATTTCTTATCAGTTGACTTAAGGAAAAGAAAAAGGTAGATTATTTAATATATATATATTATAATATTTATATATATGTACATGTATAAATATATGGAAAGGCTGGATTCCCCTTCGCTAATATCTGGACTTACAAGTTAGGTACCCTGGCAAAATGGTTCATTAAATCACAGTAGGTGATGCAGTAGATCTGCACAGTAACCACAGGTGTGGAACATGTCAGCCAGATGAGCTAGCCCACCAGCAAAAGAGCTGCTGGGACAGAAGAGACCTGCCTTAATGAGTGCAGTGGCTGAGTGTAAACTGCCTGCCAGGACCTATTCACACACAAGTTAAAATATGGCAGGGAGATACAAAAGATGTGGAAGTGTCAAAAGAAATGAGAGATTTGCCCTATAACTTTATATATATATATATATATATTTTTTTTTTTTTTTGCCAGCTTTGTAACATTTTTGGATAAGTGCAACACTTGAGAACCCCAAACTGGCACAGATTAAATTTCCTATGTGCCTGTTTTCTACCACGGGGGCAGTATCTTCAAGTGTGTTGATAATGGAATTGAAATGCAGAACACATCTTGATGTGTCAGACTGTAATTTATAGTTTGTCATATTTCTCAAATTCCCCATATATGCAGCAGGATATTCTCTCCTTTTGTAAATTATTAGAGTTATTTTGATTTGAAGTCAAGGTGCATCAGGAACAGCCATCCAAATTGTGTGCGTGCAGCACGAGGCCACAATACCTGCAGCTGCTGCTCTTTGAGCCACAGCAGATTGTTCTTTCAGTCAGCTGTGAATGCTGTGCATTGCTTGCAAGCTGGCTTACCATGTTGCAGTGGTGCATTGGAAAAAAAGCAGGACTTCTGTGTTTTGTCCTTAGCACGGAGGGAGAAATGCCTAGACTAACCCCAGCAGATCCAAGCAAGCAGGGTGGGGAAGTGGCCAAGAGCTTGGAAGCAGTCCCGGGCTCCAGCCCTGAGCCTGAGAGGAGCACAGCCCTCAGCTCAGTGCCATGGCAGCTGTCCACATGGAACGTGACGGCTTTGGAGAACTGCACTTCTGCAAGTCCTCAGTTCCAGGAATGTTCTAGGAAGTGGGCAGAATCCTACTGATTTTGGTGAATGCTGGAAAAGCCTGTTTTTCCCTTGAGATTCCATGTGTTCTTTCACGATGCCGGTGTGGCATAGCAGCCTCTGATGTTTGGGTGATATTTAGGGGAAGGAGGCCTACTGTCCCCCATTTAACCTGTGTGCTTTCCTCTCTTTATGTACTTCCTTCTCATTCAACCAACCCTCTTTCCCTGCAGCTAGCAGAAAACAGGCCTTTCTAGTTTTTACCAAAATAAACACAGTTCTGTCCAACATGGGAGGGAAGAAAGAAGGGGGGGAGCACAGGCCTCAGTTGTAAAAGGAGCACAGTAGGAAAGGGCTGCGTATCCTGGCCCGGCAAATGCTGGAGGTGATGCAGCACACTAAAATACCAAAGGAGTCAGCAGAGTTGGGACAGGACCTTCTCTAGCTCCTACATCATTAGGAGTGTTTACTGAGGGAATTCTCTCCCTTTTCACTTGGGCAGGCACACTGTACAATCAGTGCTGGGAATTCAGTGTTTGTTCCAGTGCATTTCTTTGAGTGATGGGGAAAACATGAGTGACCACAACAGATCCGTCTCCCTACTTACGAACAAGACACTGTAACAGGAATTAAACATGATGCCAGGAAAAGAGGGCGGTGGAGATTAAAGGTCTTGCAGATGTGTGCAGTGGGATGGCAGCATGCAAAAGTGTCGAGGAATATTATAGGTGTCTGAATATTTTCTCTGTGTCAGTACAGGATTCTTCCACCTGCTGGTGGATGGAAAAAAAAGATTTAAAAAATTAAAAAGACTTTAAAATTTTCATTTAAAATATTTTTTACTTTAAAAAGATTTTAAAAGATTAAAATGGTGCTGTTACATTTGGTTTTTGCCATTTTAATTTGGTTCCCTTCCCCCAGCAATATATATACATAAAATAAATGGTTTGAAAAGTGGATTTGGCATTTACTATTAAGAAGTAACTCATGATCCTCCAACTACCCCTGGCAAATCTGCTTCAGACGATCCTGAAGTAGTGGGGTTAGAGCTGGTCTGAATTTTCCATCCTTCCTGTTGAATGCCCATGCTCATCCACTTCACCAAGCAGCTGGAATCCCAGCCACATAGTAAGAGACTGGCTCCTAAATAAGATTTTGCAACAAGGGATATTCAGAAATCTGTAATCAATCGTGCACATGTGAGGCTCTCTGAACTCTGTATATACCTCCTTCTGTTACACTGGTGACATGTCTGTTTGCATTTTTAACTTTGTATAATAGTGGTCCATGGTCCTACTTTACGGCATATAACTGCTTTCTCCTTTTGGTCTTTATCTGCAACCTCATGTCTAACCTTAACCCAGAAAGACAATATTTCTTGACCCCAGTGTTAAAAGCAGCAACTACTCATGAGGTATTTCAGAGAACGTGACTTTTCTGGGATTCTACCCCTCCAACCATGGATGTTTAAGCCATCAGGTGGGATTCCTTATCCATGTTATGTCTTCACAAATTGGCCTCTTGGCCCTCTCTGGGAGGGTCTGTCTCCCCTGGAAGGAAGCCTGCCTGTTTACATTTTGCTATAGACCAGGGCCCATGCAGGCTGGACTGTATTTGGTGGGGCTTTAGAAATGAAAACAATGATACTGTGATAGAAGAAGTTGGCAAACACAGAATGGCCAAATGCAGAGAAGAAGGAAGAGGAGCAGGAGAAGGAGGAGGGGGAAGAGGAGGAGAAGGAGGAGGAGGAGGCGGTTTATGTCATCTAGGGTTCACATCTTGCTACAGCAATTGACCTAAAATAGTTTGCCTTCCTGCCTGTGCTCCCTGATATGAGCAACTACAAGGTGTTTCTCCTCCACCCGGCATTTAGAGAATAAATGTCCTGGAAAGTCCTGAGCCTTGTGATCAAGGTTTACTGGGACAAGCCAAGGAGAACTGTGTCTGGCACATTGCTCCCAGCTCATTGTCTAGTCTCCATACATTTTCTACTATCTTCCCCTTCCCAGCACTGCCTCCACATATTCAGAGGGGAACTCAGAAGAACCTGGTCCTATCTCTTGACTGTGACAGACTGGGACACCCACAGAGGAGGAGGAAAGCGTCAGGTGCTGTGGTGAAGTGGTGTGTTGTACAGGAGAGCAGAACCACACCCAGACCTGGAGACATGAATTCCCCCTTATTGAAACTCAGGCAGGTTTTGTCCAGCCCAAAGGCCTGATCCTGCCTTTTGGCAGTTTGCCCTTCCAAACTTCATCCCTGTAGGATGGCCCAAGATCTGTTAATGAAGCTACTTACATGTTTTTGTAAGGAGAAAGGTTTATCTTTTCCCATTACTTTCCCCCACCTACACTCATGTTTGATCAAATCCGATTTCAGTGAGGCAGGTACTCACAACAATATGAGATACACGGGCCTTTATACTACAGATATTCAACTTCATCTGTCTTAGCAAGGCAGACAAGCCTCTTCTCTGCACACCAAAGGCTGTCAGAAAATTGTGTCTGTAAGCACAAAGGAAATATGAAGGACTTCGAAGAATACAACCATAGGGGATGAAATTGTTTAAGAAGGAAGATGAGATAAAATATTTCAGAGCATACGGGGCTTCTTGACCACTCTATCGTTACCCATCCACGTCTTTCAAAACTTGAGCCAGAAAAACAAAAACAAAACAAAACAAAACAAAACAAACAAAACAAAACAAAAAAACAGAAGTAGTTAACAGAGACCTGGACAGGAGCCAAGAGCTCTTGCTGGAAGCTTATCTTCCCCAACAAAATATCTGATGTTTGCGGCAATGGACATGGTGTTGTCCTCATAAAATACAACAATAACAAAAAAAAACCCAAGCATTGCTATTCACAGCTCAATAACAAGCCATAAAAAAGCACTAGAAATGCAAGAACATTTATTAAAATGGAACCATGTGTTTCACATAGCCCTGTCTTCATAAGCTTGTGCACATAACATTGATGTTTATGTTCTCCTCTGGTGTGTGAGGTTTTTTTTCTGTGCATGTGCCATTTAGTCACTATCCAGAGGAAGCCTGAATGGACTCATGTCTCCAGTAAGTAGGACCAGGAAAACCTGTACACACCGGTTGATATGCAGCTGCAGAAAAAAAAACACAAACTTCCTGCAGAATGTTCTTGCTTGTGTCCCTGCAGAAACAACCAAGGAGACACGAGCTTACGGGTGTAAGAGAGCAGCAGCAGCTGGCTGCTCCTGAAGAGATTGGGAGCCTGGAGTGAAGGGGGATGGCCTGGGCAGCAGGTCAGGGCATGATGTCACAGTACTGGAGCAAGTCAAGCAGGGCAGACTTAGGGATGGTATCAAGGGTCCACCAGGAGTCCAGATCATCAGAGAAGTCCATAGCTATACGGCAGATCTGAGGTCAGCCCAGGATTACAAGTTGGGGTGAGGATCAAGTCTGGAGACAATAACCAGGGTGAGACAGTCCTGTGTACACCAAGCAAGTCAATAGCAGAGCTGTCTGGACATGCTCTCCACATGGTCCTCAGAGGTGAAAGGGGCAGCTGTCAATGACACTGTCTCAAAATTGGGCACCCAAGCTCTCAGGAAGTGGGGAAGAATGCCATCAGGGCCCTTAGAATAACCCTTTCTGATCAGTAGACTTAGAAATTGCTGATCTGCCTTTGCTTGATGTAAGCACAGGAAGCCTGCTACACTTTGCGAACTATTTAGGACTTTGTCAAAATCAAGTACCGTGAACTTTACAAATAAACACTAGTTGGCTTTTAGGGAGTAAAATGATGTAATCACTCTTACTTCCCTGTTTTCTTTGGCTATAGCACCTGTGCATTGTAAAGCCTTTTGACAACTTTTGTGGTCTTTTTTTCCACCTGTGCAAAAGTATTCCTTTGCAATAAAAGTAGCACTGGACTCCTCTGCTGCACAATTGTGATACTGGAAAATCATATTCTATTCCTCCTAATGTCTTTGTTTCTGTCTTCCTCTTAACCAAATTCAGTTCAGTATAGGTGAGGTTCTGTGACTATGATGGAGGGCTGCCTTGCTTGCTTAGTGGTAAATTTCCTCCCCTTCAAACTGCTAAGACCAACTTGCTATTCTTTTCTTCATCTAGGACTTACTTGGTTATATCATGCCAATCAGCAGTCAGTTCTAACATAAGAATCTGGACTTTCCTTTCTCCTGATACTTTCTGCCAAAACTTCACTTAAACAATATTTCTATGGGATGCGAGACTGCTAGAATTTCGAACTCTTAACAGTGTCTTTTTGCAAATGAATTCAAGCCTCGAGTCTTAGTAATCAAAACTGGATATCCCTGCTGGAAAGAGAGCCTAGTTATCATTTCCTCACAGCATGGGAGATTTACCAGATGGCAGAACAGCATTTTCAGTCAGCATTATAGCACTGAATAAAGGAAAAGCCTAGCTAAAGCAATCTGAAAGGGAAGAAACTAAAGCTTGTCAGCCTCTTATGGAAGTCACGTACTTTACTCTGACAGTCTGCAGAAACCTGAAACTTTCAGGGCCTTATCTCACTGGCACTATATTCTATGTACTTCACTGCATCAGTGTTCTTGTTTTAATAAAAGGGAGAACCTTCAAGTGAGAACAAGTTTTTGCTTTAACCTTAAATGAAATCAGTGTTTCTCCACCTCTACTATAGTAAAGGCATTAATGCATCCATATTGTTGAGAACTTGGCCTTGTACACAGAGCTGCAAACAATTAACTTTAAAGTGGTGGAACTAATTTTAAAGTGATGGGAAAATCCTTGTAGATAGTTATTTCAATGTACATAGCACTGAGCCTCATTTTATGATTGCCTTCTTTGGCTTATTTTGTGTCACTTACAAAAAATCCTATTTAAGTTTCTTCCTTTTTGCTAAACTGCATTTAACCTTCTGCATATCATAGAAACGTAGAATCATACAATGGGTTGGGTTGGAAGGGACGTTAAAGATCATCTAGCTCCAATCTCCCTGCCATGAGCAGGAACACCTTGCACCAGATCAGGTTGCCCAAAGCCCCATCCAGCCTGGACTTAAACACTTCCAGGGATGGGGCATCCACAGCTTCTCTGGGCAGCCTGTTCCAGTGCCTCACCACCCTCTGAGTAAAGAATTTCCTCCTTATATCTAATCTAAACCTACCCTCATTTAGTTTAAAGCCATTGTTCCTTGTCCTATCACTACATCCCCTGACAGAGTCTCTCCCCAGCTTTCCTGTAGGCCCCCTTTAGGTACTGGAAGGCTGCTGTAAGATATCCCCAGAGCCTTCTCTTCTCCAGGCTGAACTACTGCAACTCCCTCAGCCTGTCTTCACAGTAGAAGTGCTCCAGCCCCTTGACCATCTTGGTGGCTTTCTTCTGGACTTGTTCTAATATGTCCATGTCCTTCTTGTGCTGGGGGCCCCAGAGCTGAACACAGTGCTCCAGGTGGGATCTCACGAGAGCAGAGTAGAGGGACAATCACCTCCCTCAGCCTGCTGGCCATACTGCCTTCTATGCAGCCCAGAATACAGTTGGCTTTCCAGGCTGCAAGCACACATTTCTGGCTCATGTCAAGCTTTTCATCAACCAACACTCCCAGGTTCTTCTCATGAGAGCTGCTCTCAATCCATTTTCTGCCCAGCCTGCTTTTGTGCATGGGACTGCCCCGGCCCAGATGCAGGACCTTGCACTTGGCTTTGTTGAACCTCATGAGGTTTGCATAGGCCCACCTCTCAAGTTTGTCAAGATTGCTTTGGATGGCATCCATTCCCTCCAGCTTGTTGACTGCATCACACAGCTTGGTGTCATTGGCAAACTTGCTGAGAGTGCACTTGATCTCACTGTCCATGTCACCAACAAAGATGTTAAACAGGCCGGTCCCAATACTGAACCCTAAGGAGCACCATTCATGATTGATCTCTACCTGGGCATCGAGCTGTTGACTGCAACTCTTTGATTGTGACCATCCAGCCACTTCCTTCCCCACTGAGTGCTCCATCCGTCACATCCATGTCTCTCCAATTTAGAGACAAGTATATCATGGGAGACAGTGTCAAATGCTTTGCACAGTCCAGGTAGATGATGTGAGTTGCTCTTTCCCTATCCACCAATGCTGTAACCCCGTTGTAGAAGGCCACCAGATTTGTTAGGCACAATCTGCCCTTAATGAAGCCATGTTGGCTGTCACCAATCACCTCCTTATTTTCCATGTGTCTTAGCATAGTTTCCAGGAGGATCAGCTTTATGATCTTGCTAGGCACAGAGGTGAGACTGGTCTGTAGTTCCCCATGTCTTCCTTTTTCCCCTTTAAAAAAGGAGGGTTATGTTTCCCCTCTTCCAGTCAGTGGGAACTTCACTGGACTGCCACGACTTCTCAAATATGATGGATAGTGGCTTAGCAACTACATCCGCCACTTTCCTCAGGTCCTGTGGATGCATCTTTTAAGGTCCCATGGAATTGTGCACCTTCAAATTCCTTAGATGGTCTCAAAACTAATCTCCTCCTACAGTGGGCATTCATCATTCTTCCAGTCCCTGCCTTTGTCTTCTGGGGCCCAGGCTATGCGGCTAGAGCTCTTGTCAGTGAAGACTGAGGCAAAAAAGTCATTGAGTAGTCATATGGTTTGAATGTTTGGGTAGACCTTTGTGGAGCCAGGAGTTGGACTTGATCCTCTTAGTCCCTTCTAACTCAGGATATTCTATGATTCTATGAGTATCTCAGCCTTCTCCATATCCCAGGAGACCAGGTCTCCCATTATGTTCCAGAAAGGGCCCCCACTTTCCCCAGTCTTCCTTCTATCACCGGTGTACCTGTACAATCCTTTCTTGTTGCCCTTGATGTCCCTGGCCAAATTTAATTCTAAACAATCTTTGGCTTTCCTAACCTGATCCCTGGCTGCTCAGACAGTATCTCTGTATCTGTCGCATGCCATCTGTCCTTGCTTGCACTCTCTGTAAGTCTCCTTTTTCTGTTTGAGTTTGGCCAGGAGCTCTTTGTGTTGTCCGTAGGTCAGCAACACCTAGGTATTTCAGACAAACTGGGAAGTTTAAGTTATTTCCAGATTAATTATGGTGTTACCTAGGTCCAAAAAAGTTATACCATATGTTTTTTTGCCTAGGAAAACTGACCATGACTCTGGGGGAAGTAAACATAAATTGCAAACTGGAATGAACTGAAGTATGATCTTTCTAGGAAGGATGCAAGGAGTTCTTGGGGTGCAGTCAACTCAGTTGCTTGAAAGACTTCAAAACTAACTAACTTTTGTGAGCTGCTGGATCTTGATTGCTCTGACCGGTGTTTTCTGCT
Organism: Anser cygnoides; assembly: GCF_040182565.1. Taxonomy (NCBI): domain Eukaryota; kingdom Metazoa; phylum Chordata; class Aves; order Anseriformes; family Anatidae; genus Anser; species Anser cygnoides. The sequence continues at coordinate 3,755,335 of NC_089899.1, read as the reverse complement.
TGTAATAAGGACAGTTGCACCTGGCAGCAGGGAAGCTGGGCTTTTTGTTTTAAGTAACTAGTAGTCTTACATATGATACTAGCCATATTAAAGAAGTCTTGAGTCTGTTTTGTCTTCATCTCATATTGAAGCAATCCTGAGTTCCCTGTGAATGACAGGAGTTGCCAGGCTTAAAAGGAAATATGTTAATCACCTGGATCTGTGTATATGTACTTCTTAAATGGGCATGGCATGAGAACCAAGTGGTTCATGTTGTAAGGTCAAAGTCAACATAGTAAGGTGCCATCAAAAACATATTAGCAGGTGAGTCTTAAAAAGGTGACACAAATAGCAAACTGTTCAAATGCACATTCCTTAGATGTCAGCTTCAGTGGGATACAGAGTAGATCCAGGGAAAGAAGAGTCACAAGTCCAAATATGTGTGGGGTCTGTGTATTATGTATTATGCGTGGGGTCTGTGTATTATGAGGTGCATTATATAAAACAGTGAAAACAACACTGATTTGCATTTAGCTTCAATGTATGACCCATTCTTCTCATCCTTTAATAAATATGATTGTAGGTAGCCCTAATAAGGCTATTTTTAAGTATAACAGATAGTGTGTTGAATAACCACTAGTACATACATGAGTAAACATGCTGAAAGTAAGTGATGAAATGACCAAAGAATGCTTCACTGTCGTGTATGTCACTAATGATTTATTTATTTATTTATTTGTTACCTTTTGCTTGACAGATTGTGATAGTATTCCGTCCACTAGTCATTTCTTTTATACATAGCCACTGACTGCATTGGGTCTACTTTTATTCTAGTCACCATATCCTGTACCAGAATGCTGCAGTTCAGCACAAGCCTTTTGCCATATGATACAGTGAAAGAAAATACATCACAAAATGGGAATAGAAAGCAATGATACTAATAAAAGGAAGACTTCTGCACTGAAAAAAAGTCTGATCTCATCTAGCAATGTTTATGTTCACTAGTGCAAGATTAATCAATGTGTCACTGTCACTTGCAGACTACCTTCTTTCTCTAGTTCCAGACTCTCATCACCTATAGGAGAAGTCTTTGTTTTTGAAGCATGAAAACCCAGCTTTTTTTTTTTTTTTCAGTGATTTGCTGATGCTAGGTGATGGCATTGTGGTTTAACACTGATGGAAAGCTAAGCACCACCCCATCACTCTCTCACTTCCCTTCCTCAGAAGGACAGGGAGAGTAAGTACGATGAAAAAAATGCATGGGTTGAAATAACGATGGGGAGATCACTCACTGTCCTGGTTCCAGTTAGGACAGAGTTAAGTAGCTCATAGTAGCTGGTAGGGTGCTATGTTTTGGATTAGGATGAGAAGAGCGCTGATAACATGCTGATGTTTTAATTGTTGCAGAGCAGTGTTTACACCAGGCCAAGGACTTTTCGGCTTCTTGCTCTGTCCTGCCAGCGAGCAGGCTGGGGGTGCAGCAGGAGCTGGGAGGGGACAGACCCAGGACAGCTGACCCAAACTGGCCAAAGGGGTATTCCATACCATCTGACGTCATGCTAAACAATATATAGGGGTGGCTGGCCGGGGTGGGGGGGCCGGCTGCTCCGGAATAGGCTGGGCATCGGTCAGCGGGTGGTGAGCAATTGCATTGTGCATCACTTGTTTCTTACACATTATTATTGTTAATACTATTATCATTATCACTATTATTATTATTATTGTTATTATTATTTTCCTGTCTTAATAAACTGTCTTTATCTCAACTCACAGGCTTCACTTTCCCGTTTCTCTCCCCCCATCCCAGAGAGGGAGGGGGGAGGGTGAGCGAACGGCTGTGTGGTGTTTAGCTGCCAGCCGGGTTAAACCACAACACTCACCAATTACCGTCATGGACAAAACAGATTCAGCACACAGAGATTAATGTAATTTATTGCCTATCACTAGCAGACTAGAAGAGTGAGAAACAAACAAACAAACAAACAAACAAAAACCTAAAAACACCTTCCCCACCATTCACCCTCTTCTACCTCCTCCTGCTGAGTGGTGCAGTGGAACAGGGAATGTTTCTCCCACAAATAGACAATATAGGGAACAGCACAGGGCATACAGTTAATCCTATGTTATTCAGAAGGTCAAATTTGATTGTCACAGAATCATAGAATCATTCAGGTTGGAGAAGACTTCTAAGATCCTCTAGTCCAACCTTTAACCTGGTACTAGAGTCCACCACTAAACCATGCTACCAAGTTCTACATCTACACATTTCTTGAAAGCCTCCAATATGCATTGCCTGGATCATGTCAGACACCAGAAAGAGACAGCATTAAATGACTATTTCAAACAAATAAGTCATGTAGGTGTTGGCGCTGAGGAAAATGTGCTTCTGCTATTAGTTCATAATTGTCACTAGGAAGAGAACTAAGAAAAAAAAGGGTGTTTTGCACCTCCCAGAGAAGAAAATGCTGAACTATTAGCTCAAATCCATATATGTTAAAATGAAACAGATTTACTTCTGGCACTTGGTTTATTCGCTCATTACATTGAACTGGAAAAGAGACCCTTCAGGCAATGGACTAAAGACATTCAGGTTACTATGGCCAAACAATGACATCAGCTGATAGACTAACTCATAACAGAGGATGATGGTGACTCACACAAAGCCCTGACAAGCAGTCTGTTAATGAACCAAAAGAATAAAAAGGAAAATGTATTTCCCCAGATCTTGAAATATTAATAATATTCACAAGAGGACAAAATAATGATGCAACTCCCAGTAGAAACAGAATGATCTTCTGCCAGACATCCAAAGACACAAAGACATCTACTGTGCATGTTACTTATGACAACACTAAAAGCTGCACTGATTTCATGATTTAAAGACGGGAATCCTGCACTCTTACACTGTCTAGCCATTTATAAATGGCCATTGTCATTTAGTAACTGGTGGACAAAATTTGTGCTTAACACTTTTAGTCTTCCTGTGTTTTTCAATAATTCATTTCAAATGTATCCTGAAGGTTTTGCATTCTTTATAGACAATAAGGTTAAACTCGTCACCATGCTGACCCTCGTATGGGTCTATGCATGCCCGTGATAGTCCAGCCTAATATACTGCTAGTACCCAGGTCTGGAGTAAGCCAATGAACTTTCTTCCATCCAATTACCATGTTCAAGGGATAAGTGAGGTCTGCTTTATTCTGGGGCAGGAAGGGAGTTGAAGTATCTGGACATTATCCATGCTATGATGGTTGTTTTGAGGGCAGGAGAAGAGTTCCCATTAGTTTACTAATCCGAATGGAGATGCTTCCCCCTTCTTATGGCATAGCATGGCACATGTGTGGCAGAAGAAGGCTTTGCTCATGCATTTAAAGTATTGCAGTTTACTGCAGACAGAATACAGGGCTGATATTGCTGCATGGGTTGGCTTGTTTTCTGTGACATTGGTCTGCTTTTGTGTGACAGTAGTACTGTTACAGCAAACTCTGCACTGTTCCAGCTTGAATGTTGCCTCTGTGGTCTTACAATAATCACAGTACAGATGCAGCTTTGCACAGAAACTTCCATGGATGCAAATCTTGGGAGAAGAACTGAAGAAAAGAATGGCCTCATTCAGTATAAAACTTGAGATAATTTTGCATTTACCAACTGATTCTGAACAGGCAGACAAATCAATCACAGTGCTTTTCACTGCCCCATGCCCTATAGAAAAATACTTTAATTTTACCTTAAAATACAACCAGGTCTGAAGCCGAAGACTATAGTTATTTGATAGCTTAGAATATTACCTTCAGCTTTAGAAGTAAATATAGGAAGGAGTACTTAGAAAAAGAAAACAAAACAGGTGCTCGTGGCCAAGTTGGATTGGTATTAGGCTGCTCTTACTATGATCAGTCAACATCACTTATGCTGCTGAAAACTGATTTCTTGTTGGTATACAGGAGAATGACCTTTAACATGTTTTGACAGTCTTGGTGGCATGTGGGAGCCTGGTGGCCATAAATGCAATGAAAATGTACGATTTTATTTATCTTTACATGGTCAGGGAGCTGAATTCACTGGTATAGATAATTTCATTAGAGATGGGAAGTCTTTACTGAAAACACACAGGACTTCCCATATTCTGTGTTAGAAGTGACCAAGACTGAAAACGAGACAGGAAAGAACAGGCATATGCAGGACTCCTCCACATGTGAGCATCCAAGATAACCTTCACAAGGGATCCTCATCTTTACCCAGGTATTCTTCTAGTACATCTTTGTGTACACACAAAAATCAAACATTTTTTCTTAAAATCTCTGACTTTAGCAGAGCTTGTGCAGAGTTTGAGAAGGCATCATGTGAAAGAAAATGATTAGAAGTTATTAAAGGGCATGCTTCCATTGCTTGATAGTAGGTCGAGAGCTCAAGAAAGAGTCAGTGTTACATGGAATCTATTCAAGGAAAAACAATGCTGCTTTAACACAATGTTTTGTATAGCTGCAACAATTCATAAACATAAATATACTGTGCTTCATAATTGCTTTTAAACCCCTCTACAGACCTTGGCTTTCTAGTCAGCTGAAAGCTCCAGTGCCTGGTCAGAGTGTTAGGACATCTTTTCAGTGACATTGCCAGAATTTGCTAGGTTAGGATGGGTTGAAAATGCCAGCATTTGAAACGCTCATAGTCAGTCCAAAGAAAGATGATGGGAACTTTCCCCACAGCCATTCATTCACATTTTTCGGTCTATGCTCTGCTATTGGGGGTCCTGAAGAATCACTTGTTTGAACAGTGCAGTACCAAATATAGACAAATTTTGAAGAACAAAACTTGCGTTCAGTGGTCTCAACTAACATGGAGTTGTTTTGTCTACTGAGAAAGGAAAACAAAATACAATATAACATCATGCATTGGCAGGAAACACAACAGATGACCTCACAGGTATTACCCATCTGAAAACAGTGTTGAATGAGAAAAAAAGGACATTATTATCCAAATAAATAGCTAATTAAGCTATCTGCTTTCATCTTTTTGCAAGGGATGCTTGTCATTTGCCTCTCTACAATTCATGAGGTGGTGCATTCAGTCTGGCAGTGGTATGGGGCAATGTGAGATTTCACTCCTATTTCACTTCCTACTTAGAAACTTAGCACCGTGTTCAGATGGAGCGTACTGTATGTCTTGTCTTTCCATAATAACGTTTCAATGTTCACCTTTCTGCTTGAATTCATGAGCTATAAAACCAGCTCATCGGCTTTTGAAAGCAGACACTTGCACAAAAGAAAAAGGGTTTTCTCCAACATTTTTTCTTAGTTTTCTCATTTTTGCTTCTTCACTGAGAATTTCTCAGCTGAGAGCTATAGGAAAATGCCAGGCCTCCTCTCTTGTGTGTTCATGAGTAATACTAGAATATCATTCATGGTCACCCAGTAGTTCTTTTTGACACGCTCTTACCCTATACTTACTGGATGATAATTCAGACCCTTCAGTACTACCCCCTTTAGGATGTTCTGCAAAATAGAACAAATGGTTTTTTTTTTTGATTCACCTACATTTTTATTAGTTTTAATTGATCTCAATTTTACTTTAGGTAAACCTGAAATTTTCCTTTTGACCTAAAATGAAATATTGCACTTGTCTTCACTTTTTTTTTTTTTTTAATCAACCCTAAAAATGACAGACAAAATTTGTGATGGAGCTATTATTTTAATTTTAAAACCTGGAGGTTGGAAGGGACCTCATGTAGGTTGGAAGGGATGTCTAGTCAACCAATTGCCCAAGGCAAATCCAGTTCAAGCATGTTGTCAGACCGTGCTGAGTGTTATCTCCAAGGCTCAAGATGCTATCATCCCTGTGTGTCTCTTTACAGTATTCAACCATTCTTTGTTAAAATACAACAATGACAACAATCAAACAAACAAAAACCATTTTTCCTTATATCTCTGCAGAATTTCCATTGCTCCAACTTGTGTCCATTTCATCCCGGCCTTTCTTTGTACACGTCTGAGAAAACTTGTCTCTGCCTTCTCTTTACCCTCCTGTTAGGTGGCTGTAGACAGGATCTTTCTCCCCTTGCTTTCTCCTCACTGAACAAACCCATTTTCCTCAGCCTTTCCTCATACATCATGTAATCCAACTCCCTGACCATCTTGGTGGCTTCTGTTGGACTTCCTCCAATACATCAATGTCTTTCTTAGACTGGGAAGCCAGAAACTGGAGATAGTGTCCAGATGTGGTCTTACAAGTACTGCACAGAGGGAAATAATCGCTGCCTGTGACCTGCTGGCTGGACTCTTGCTAATACATCCCAGGATGTGTTTGGTCTTTCGAAGGTGACAAAATCTCACAATGTCATTACCATCTTCATCAGCACATTGACATGCATCCCATCTGGCCCCCTGCATATTTCTGTTTTGGAAAAAAATAAAAAAATAAAAAATCCAAGAAATACAAAAACTTGAAATTCTTACTTAAAAAAAAAAAAAAAAAAAGTCGTTCAGATTTTTTTTTGAGCTGAAAAAACCTGCAGATGGTTTCAGAACACCACACAATATTTTTTTTTCAGCAAATTTGCTTTCCATTGAAAAATTCTACCCATCACCACTTCAGATCTGTTTGTAAACTCTATGAAGTTTACCTTATCTCTCCTTTGTCGCATGTTGTAAAAAGACTAGTAAGTACTTTACAACTGAAAAGGGGAAACTGTTGCCCTCTGCTCCCCTCCTGAACCTCTCCGGTCCCTGTGGGTTCATTCCTTTGCTATGACTCCTTGTGCCAACTGACAGCTCTGGGCTTGGACTGTTCACAATGTTAATGGGCACGAACATGTTTTTTGCTCATTTGTGCTGAAAGGAAAAAGGATGTTCTCTCCCCTGAGGAATGACTCCAACCTGTGCCTTGCCCATGTCTGAGCTCAGAAGCGTGTGGATGTGCTTGAAAGGCAAGCACAGAGCTCTGCCTGATCTTCATCTTCAAAATAAACTAGCCGTGGATTTATCACACTGATACTTCTACAAAGTGAGTCATATGAAGAGATATTACAGGTTTCCCTAAAATTATCTTTTTTTCTTCTTCTTTTTTTCTTTTTTCTTTTTTTTTTTTTTTTTTTTGGAACTAGTCCACATGAAATGTGCACACTTTGGACCTTCCACTGGGGGAGTACACTCATGTGGTGACTCACTGATTGCTGATGTCCTAGAGAAAATCCCAGTTTCTCTATCTGAAAATTGTTTTTAGACTTTGCCTGGCAGATTCAAGCAGTAAGTGGCTGGAAATCCTGCATACAGCATTGAGCAGAAGAAGTTCCTGGGATCTAGGGAGTTGGTCCAGTGTTCTCCATCTGTTCCAGCACTGTTGCCAAGTTAAACTTTTGTGCTACAGATTGCACAAAGGAGAGAAAAGAACTACAAATGAAAAGGTTTGAGAGTGGGAGACTTTGAATTCAACCAAAGGAAAAGAGAATAATGTGGGCCTCTTTGGGACCAGCGCAGACAGCTGCAGCAGGAACTCTCTGCCTTCAAGCATGTGCCAGGAGAGTTCAAGGGAACGACCCCTCCAAGGCTGTGAATCCCCCACCCCACAAGCGAGGGCTGCATGCAGACTCCAGCCCACATGAGGGCAAGGAGAAAGGTGTTTGTATCCCTGATTTGAATTTCACAGGAAATGGAGGGATCGCCTTACTCCTGGCAGGAGAAAGACATGATTTTCATTCTAAATAAGGCAGCTCACATGTATGTCAGAAGTTCCACAGTGAAATCCCACTGCACTCACTGCATGTCTTTTTATGAATAAAATTTTAATAAATGTCCAGTGTTTGATTTTTTGCAGCAGACTTGCCTGGCTTTGATCTACATTTGCCTGGGCTCAGCATGGCTGCTGCTGCCTGCCAAGCTAAAGAGAAAAAAGTTACTTTCCTTAGTTTAAATAAAAGCATGGTGTTTTTTTTAAAAACATCTTGGCTGTTGAGTTGTATGTTATACATCATGCCTTAGCCCCATCCCTTCTCTCCCAATCCAGAGCGCACACTGAAACAATTTCCCTGTGGTTTCCCTCCTTGGTGGAGTCGAATTCCTAGAAAACAAAAGGAATGTTGCAACTGTGATCACAAGCTCTAAGACTGCAAATCTTACATAGACAGGAGCCTCAGTCTGAGCAGGACGCTGGTAGCAATTTATCATGAGTGGGTACCTTTGGTTTGAGCCTTACTGTTGGCTCCAGCAAAGCAGACAGGTCTGTTCAGACAAGTACATGTTTGTCACAGGAACATCATCGTCCTGTTACATAAAGCCTCATATATGTGCAAAACCAAGGGATATTTCTACAGCCCTGGGAATGGCACAAAGCAGTGAGGATCTGATCGCTTCTGTTGGCCCCTTGTCCCCCCAGCCCTCATGCAATGTCACTCAGCCCTCCCAAGGCCAGTGCTTTCTGTGACTTCCAGTGGCAAACCCATTAGGGCCTGAATCTGACCCAGTCACATCTGAACGGCTCTGACTGAATCCCAAAGTCTCAGAACAGCATATAGGCATTCATCTAAATTGATCCGAATTAACTCTTGCAAAAGTGATATAGCCAAGAATCCACCTAGCTGGCAGTTGGGCAGTGACCCACAGCCCTGCTGGACCCAACCTTCCGCCACCCGCCCCAGAAGGCTGACCTAGATTCACATAAGGAGCTGGTGGAAAGGTGAACTGCTAATGAGAGCCTCACTGGCTACTCCTTGGGCTTGTGCACACTTGCCTCAAAAGCAGTGTGACAGCAATGTCAGCACAGCCAGCCCTATAACTCTGGCCATGCATCACCGACTTCTGTTACAGCAAACCAGGAGAGCTCTGGGAAGGAATCAATTGGCAAGTGTGGCACCTGCCCAGGCATCTATAGCACAGGTCTGTCTCCTAGCCAGCACATATTCCCCATGTGGGATCCCGTCTTGTTGCAGAGAGAAATGCTGAAATGATGTCAGGCAACCCTACTGCAAGGGCAAGGCAACTGCAGGCTCCATTAGTGTCTGTGGGCCACCCAAAATAGCGGTGGTTCCTCTGCCAGGTTGGCATCGCATGCTAACAGCGTGAACAACACTGAGAACAGAGGACTGCTCATGATCGACATGTCTAGAAGAAAGCTGCCCTTTTCTACCCAACCTCAATCATTTCTGTCCATTGTGTATGGGCTTAAAATCTGGACTGTTTGACCCAAAGGGCAAAGAAAATAAGTAACTGCCACCCAATGCTCTTTTTTTGGCACTTCAGTCACTCTGGTTTTACCAAGCCTTTCCGCTTTGGGAAATCTATGAAACAAAGCTCCACCTTATTAAAATGGCATTCCAGTGCCTCAAGTGATTGGGTTGCTCAATGCACCAGAAGCTGCTTGCTGGTCCCTTTCCCTGTCCTTCCACTACGCGTCACTTAGTGTGCTGGAAGTCAAATGCCCTTCTCACTCCTGAGGATCCCTTTGCAACACACCAAGCAAGCTTTGGCTTTCTAGAAGTACCAAACAATGCTCAATGCTGAAGCGTGCCCAATGGGGACATTTGCAATAACAGGTACCCCTCCTCTCATAAGTCCTGCTCTAGACCTTCTACCTTACTTGGAGGAGATCTTAATGAGAATCTTTTTTTTTTTTCAGAGAAAAACAAACTTGCTTTTGTGAGGGATTGAGAGGCCTCGCAGAAGGATCTAAATACACTGGAGCAGTAGACAATCAACAACAGCATGAAGTTCAACAAAGGTAAATGACTGTACTATAGGTTTGGCGGGGATAGAGTTAATTTTCTTTATAGTATCTGGCATGGTGCAATGCCAGCAAGTCAAAAGAGGCAATTCTCCTTCTACATGTAGCACTGGTGTTGCCTCACCTTGAGTATTGTGAGTAGTTCTGCGCTCCACAAAAAGGATGTTAAGGTACTCAAAAACATCCGGAGGAGGGCAAAAAGGCTGGTAAAAGGGCTGGAAGGCATGGCCTGTAAGGAGAGGCTGAGGACACTTGGGTTGTTTAGTCTGGAGTAAAAGAGAATGTGTGGCAGTGAAATTTCTGGCCTGAATTATTTAGAATGTCAGATAAGATGATAAAACTCTTTTGATGTTAAATACCTGATGACAATCTGAAGTGAATGAAATATTTATTGTTGTAGGATGATTTCCCTAAAGAAACCTTTGTCTGAATTTGTTCCTCACACTTTTTAAATTCTTCACATGGTGTTGATAGCTTCCACTTTTGATGTCAATTTGTTTGAGATGAAATTGGACAAGAAGTTTCTGGAAATTCCCTGCATTTATTTTTTATTCCTATTCACTCCAGAAGCATGTTTCAAAGGAAGATGGCATCATACCCACGTTTGGGGGCATGACACCTGAAGCACAAAGAGATGACTTAATTATCTCTCAGCAGATCTGAAGAAAGATGGAACTTGTCTTTTGAGCACTGCCTTGAGCCCGCATAAATCACTTACATTGTAGAACACCCAGGAACAGCATCAAAAACATGTTGTCTATGTAATACCAAGGTTATGTGGGACTTGTGCTCCTGCAGCACATCAAGAAAAATTTTGTTGTGGGGAAAAAGAAAAAAAAGTAATTTAAGTGTCTGTAATGGCTGCGAGCAGCACATGCCCCTTTGCTATGTGTCTGCCCCCATGCCATCTGCAGACCGCTCCCATGCCACCTGCCCAGACTCTCAGACATTCTGCTAACTTGCCAGGTTTATTTGGACTTGGCTTCCTGCACACACTATTGTATGTCTTCTGCTGTGCCAGTGCCTGAACTTCAGGATTACTGGTTTGTTCTGCCAAAAACCCAGCCTGGAAGATAACACTAGAGCTTTCAGTAAAGCACATTCAGGGCACATGTCTTTCCCTTCCATTACCTAGCACATCTGACTCCGGCCTATTTCTGAACAAGTCTTGTTCTTTGAGGAACATGTCTCTGGACATACTCTGCAGCTCTGGACTAACTAGTCCAGAGCACTGCAGGTTGTTCTGGACCCGAGGGACATCTACCTGCCTTTCAGGAGGAGTCCAGGTGCCACAGCTCCATCCAGAACAGAGCATCATCAACTCCCTATCAAGAAGAAGTGGAGACTAGTAACCTGTACACAAACACAGCTATCTGGCTTCTTAGAATCCTTTTTATGACCCCCTCCATCCTCACTATCTGAGCAGCTGGTTGTAGCGATCACAGCACTACCTGCTGGCAGCATCCCATGCCCCGGCATTGCAAAGCTCTCAGGTAGTGCAGGTTTATCATACGCACTTCATTGCATCCTGCTCAGACCATTATACACCATATCCCTTAAATAAAATCTCTGATTTCTTAGAGATTTCAAGGCTAGAGCGAGCAGCTTTGGGCCTGCCAGGACACAGCCTTGCAGGGATCTTGGAGCAGCAGTATAAATCTCATATTCCCTGACCTCAGTTCACAGCAAGAATCTGAATACAAGAGCCTGATTTTGATTTTTTAGATGACTTCATGCTTAAGAACTGTTGCTGTCCTGACAGCAATTGTGTCATCCTGCAAGAAGCAACATGTACTAATTTTAGATTACCCTCACTGAAGTCAAAAATAGAAAAGTTAAAGCAACCTTAACTCGGCTTTGTTAGGCTTTGTTACATGTTTTTGACAGTCACTGATATGACTGAAGGCATCATCTGTTACACATTCATGCAGAAATACAGGAGAGAAGTGTAATAATGTGTAACATCAGGACTGACAATGGTGAAAGAGACAGAAAAAAGCAAGTTCCCTTCTCTCACTATACTTCTTTTTACAAGATCCTGATACCATGTATTGCCCAGAGAAAGAGCCAAAAGGTAGCCAAGTCAGGCATTAAAAAGAAAATGGGGTTCACAACCTTATAGGTAACCTTAAACATTCTCCCTTATGGATTTTAATGATTATAGTGACACAAACAAATGATGATCTCATGTCATTTTTTGATTAGATTGTTGCATGCAGTGCACATGATACCTAGTGCTCACCAAAATTAGGAGAAGTGATCTTCTTCTCTTCCCTGTTGGATGGTTATATGCATTGGTTTTTGCCCACAGTCAGTCTAAGACCAAAAGAGACGTGGCAAAAATTCCTGGCCAAATGCAGTGAAAAACTTATGAATCTTTTTTGAGGTTGTCAAATATTTTTGAGAGATGATTATTTACAAATATTTCATTAATTGTAAAATTATATGTTGTACTTTTTCCTATCAAACCAGAATTTTAGGAATTTCAGTAAATAAATATATATATAACATAATGATTAAAAAAAAATCCAAAACCCAAAGTGCAAAGTTTAATATCAGATTATATGTTTATGTCAAGCTAAAAATGTGTTGATTTTTCATACAGCAAATCGCCCTTAACGACTCTCTCTTTCCCTTCCTTTATTTCTTTCAGTTTGTTCAGTGTAGAAACAAGCAAACAAACAAAACCAATTACTTGTACAGCTCTATTCTAATGAATAGAATTAATAATAATAATCAATAAAAAGCATTTTATATTATGTTTCACCTTTTAAAACTTGAAAATTTCACTCTTAGTGTCTCTGCCTGACAGCCATGTGAACTAACGCAAGACGTTATCCTGTTTTACATGGCATTTTAATTATCGGCATTTTAAACAGTGCAGCTGACAGGAAAAAAAAAAAATTGCTTATTTTGAGACATATTTTACATCCTCCTGGAAGGAACGTCAAGGCACATGCAAGACAAAGAGGTGATCCAAGATAGCCTTCACCAAGGGCAAATGGTACCTGACCACCCTGGTGGCCTTCTATGATGGAGTGACTGCATAAGTTGACAAGGAAAGACCGACCAATGTAATCTCCTTGGACTTCTGTAAGGCCTTGCTCTGCCCTTGTGAGGTCCCATGTGGAGTGCTGCATCCAGGTTTGGGGCCACCAGTGCAAGAAGGATGTGGGGCTGTTAGAGTGGGTCCAGAGGAGGGTCAAAGATGATCAAGGGGCTGGAGCACCTCTCCTGAGAAGAAAGGCTGAGAGAGCTGGGGATGTTCAGCCTGGAGAAGAGAAGGCTACGGGGTGACCTCATTGCAACCTTTCAGTACTTAAAGGGGACTTATAAAAAAGATGGAGAGCGACTCTTTGTTCTATCAGATATTGACAGGACAGAGGGGAATGTTTTTAACCTAAAAGAGGGGAGATTTAGATTGGATGCTAGGAGGAAACTCATCCCTCAGAGGATGGTGGGGCACTGGAACAGGTTGCCCAGAGAGGTTGTGGATGCCCCATCCCTGGAGGTGTTCAAGACCAAGTTGGATGAGGCCCTGAGCAACCTGATCTAGTGGGTGGCATTCCTGCCTATGGCAGAGGGTTGGAACTGGATGATCTTTGAGTTCCCTTCTAACTCAAGCCACTCATTGATTCTATGATCATTTCTGCAAAGGAAACCTACTTGTTCTGTGCTAGGCCTCTAAAAACAAGGGACCCCAAATCATAAAACTATGAAACTATCAGTTTAAGTGGTGCGTCTGTCACTTCACAGAAGCTTGGTGGCAGGGGCAGAGATTACAATGTTCTTCAGACCTGTATTCACAGATTTAGCAATGGTACAAACCTTGGTTCCATGATCTCTCACCTCTTGCTAACAAACTTTCTGAATTTGCTACCTCTACATAAAACTTACAATGAGTAAATTTTCGCTCACCTGTGATTTGCTTTACTGATATTTATGTAAGAATAAAAGGTGTTTCACCATGGAAAAATTTAGAATCTTCATTTCATAAGACAGCAGTCCTCATTCTGCTTAAAATTATACTAATCAAATGAGATGTCTGTACAGCTTCATGTGAGGCATAGCAGTAGATTAATGACTTAATTTACAGATTAATAGCTGATTTCCATGTATGACATACAAATAGGTAAAACAGATGGCAGTTTGCAGTATATTAATATAAAAAGCATGTTTACCTCTTTAGTTGTTCACTTGGGTTTTATTATTATTTATTATTTATTTATATTTATTATAAATATTATATATTTTGGGGTTTAATGTCCTTCTAATATCAAAGCACTCAGATTCACAGGTAGCTGAAATGGAAAAAAAATAAGCATTTGGAAACAGTATAGATCAGATTAGTTTATAATCAAATGATCTGAGTGTATTTCTTGCAATATGACAATTGACTGTTACCACATATATCAGGAATGCAGTGTTGGGCTTTATATTTTACTTTGATTAGGTGATGAAAAATGGCAGAAAAATAACCTTCCAAGATATTTTACAGTCCATCTGTATGCATATATACTTACTGAGTTATGCAGGCTCTGCACCAGCACAACTGTCTCCGAGTCTTAAGCAATGTCTCAGACGGCACTCACTCTGAAAAACAGGCCAGAAAGCCCATGTTTAATTGCACAGTTAAGTAGAAAGAGACAGATATGACACAAAACAATCTATTAAAAGGTGATCTATAGCAATTGGTTTGGGTGTAAGGTAGAGAGATTAAGTAACATTTCAGAGAAAAGGACATGGACATCATATGTACTGACAGCTCTACCATTGCCCACACGAGGAACTCCTGGAGAGCTTCACATGATGAGACCCCGAGCACTCACATCAAGTCATTAGCATCCTAAAAAGGTACCATGAACATCTGAATACTGAACCAGGAATGTTTTCTTTTTCTTCAAGGCAACAGAAATGCAATAATCTTTATTAGACAAATTATACGGCCAGAAAATGAAAGTTTGGGTACTAAGAGTTTTCTTTGGGCATGATTTGGAATCCACAAAGGCCAAGCTAATAAAATTCCCCAACTTAATTATGTTATTCAGTTAGGCAGCCTTAGTTAAAATAGTGGCTACTGTACTTGTCCTATAGCAAACTTTGCTAAAGATAGATCTGTTATGTTGTTGATACTTATCTGTCTACAGATCTTTATTCCTACAAATACAGATTCTCCATATGGCTTTTTAAAACTACACTGAGACATATCTTTTTTTTATATGAATATCTAGGGCAATTTTCTGTGGGCTGGCTGGGAGTACATTTTGCCATCCTACTGCTCCTTCCACTTCAGAGTTTCTCCCTGGCAGTTTTGTGGACCATGAAACAATTTAGCTGAGAAATATCAGCTGGTCCACCACTTCCACAGGCACGAGTGGGCTCACTGCTAGTTCTTGTTTTGCAGGGGGCAGATATACACCCCAATATTGCCTGAAGTAAAGATGACTTTCTTCCAACTTCAGACCTGCTCTGAATTTATATTGGACACAAGCATTAGAGGTAGATAACATGCTTAGGTATTCATTTGCCTTCTCTATACCTCAGAGCAGGTAGACCCAGGAACATTTTGGGTGAATGTATTATTGTGCACAAAAACAATACCAAAATACCCAGCCACCCAAGGGGAAAGCAGCTGGAGAGCTAGAGAAATTATACAAATGTTAGTAACTCCGTGTGGCCAGCAACAATGATGTGACAGTGGGGAAATAAAGAACTGGTTGGAGGCTTGAATGAGACTTTGAAAGAGATCTTGCTGCAATGTCTGAATCCTGGGACTTGATGTGCCTTAATCAGATACAGCTGTGCTGAAAAGCCTCAGTCTAGAAAATAAAGGAGGAGCTAAAAGCATCATGTTCATAGAGATTTGCATATGTTGAACGGATTAAAATGCTGCTTAACCATTCAATAGGGAATGTAGAAAAAAAGTGTATTTCCCTCGCGTGCCAGTCATTTGCAGGGTTGTGTTCAACTGCAGCCCCTCAGAGAGAGGTTTTAGAGAGAGGAAAGCAAATGAACCTGGGAAATGTTAATTAAATGCGTTCTCTGAGATCAGTTACATGTGAATTAACAGAGGAAATGGATTGAGCAGGATCATGCCAGAGGTGAGGCACAGGATAGCATCTATTCTAAGCATAAAGAACAGTCTTCAGTAGCCCAGATACACCAGACTGTAGACCCAAATAAAATTTATCTGGCATTACAAGTGCATTCCAAAAGTAAAGATCTGTGGTTGATTTTGCACCTAAAAAAGGAAACAAGAACACTTCTTCGTTTATGCAGTATCACCTTTTGGACACTTACTTTTAAAAATATGTGATGGTCAAAAGCCATAGACTTTCCAGAGTTCCTGAAAATATAACAAAGACCCTGTGTGTATTTTTATGTGCCAGAATACCTTTAATTATCTACTGATCACATAAACATTGTTATGAATACAATATAGGAGTTAACATGCTTTGAACTAGACAAGGCTGACAAAGGGAATCTTTTGCATCAACAGTTGTACCCTCCAACTTGCTGTGCCTTTGAGAGAGAGAAAAAATGTATTTTCTTATACTTCCATTGCTGTGTTGCTCTGTATGAGCAGTTCAGCCATTCTTAATCAGGTGAAATTCACATTTATTTTAACATAAATAGGCACTGCAGGGTCGGGCCCAGGAAATAGTTTATATATCTTGTTGAGCTGTAAAAAACACTACAGACTTGTTGACAGAACTGCATTCCTTGAAATGCTCCGTTATTGGCTGCTTGTAAAATCGAGGTCTGCTTTTTCCCTGTTAGTCTCCACAAGTTTGTTGTTAATTAGGCTGAGCATCACTCTGACTTCTATAAAGCTAGTAGGGGGTTAATTAGGAAAAGCAAAAAGAACAAAGAAGGCAGTGAAGACGCCTCAAAGAGAAGCAGGAGAAGAGATGACAATCTCCCTGTGAGCTTGGGGCTTGCCTTGGAATTTCTGCACCTCTGTAAACTGAATTGTGAGCTGTATCTGAACCCTCAGCTGCTGAGTGTAAAAAGGTAACTGAGCCCTGAGCCAGATGGTAGGACAATAAGGAAGCTTCCTCACGTTGCTGGTGTGTTGGGCACAGCCTTTTAGGGTCCATTTGGTTCAGACCCTTATCCGAACATCTTTGAGCTGAAAAGCAACTTGATTTGGGGTTTCCCGGGAGACTCCTAAGCAAGAGGCAGAGAAAGAAAAAAAAAAAAAAAAAAAGTATTGCATGGAACAAAAGAGCAGAATTAGCCTCACAGCTGGCATTCAAAGGTCATCATAGAATTATTAATTTATTTAATTAGTGAAAATGCTTGTAACGTCAAAGATTTCCTCTTTTGGAGCCCAGGTAGCTTTTGAGTGTAAAGGTCCTGGGCTGGGTCACTTAACCTTCAGGTTACCTGTGTTTGCTTAATTGTTTCACATCAGCTGTGCTGAGTAAAAGAAAGTGATCAGCAAGAAAAGTACCTTTTACTTGAAAGTCTTTTTTTTTTTCCTGCTACTGTTGACACACAATCACTTTTCTAAAAAAGAGATGAGGAATCACCCCCAAATTGAAAATGAATTATTTTTCATCAGATCTTTTGATGTGAAGTCACTGTTACTAATGCCCTTCTGCCTCCTGCAGCTCCAGCCTAAATTTGGGACGAGCAGTCACTGCATCCAGCTGAACTGAAAGTGCTCCCTAATTAACTGAGCTGAGCGAGTCCTCCACTCACAAGGAATGGCTAGGTGATAATCATGTCTGCATTCAAACGTCTCTTGCTAAACCCAACCTCTCCCCCCGCCCCAGTCCCTCCTTGAAGTTAAAAACTTTTGGCTCAAGAATGCGGTAGGGTTGTCCCTTGCTACTCCCACTCCTCCTGCACCCCTTCCTCCACCGCAAGGCCCTCCCCCTGTCCAATTTGGATTAGGCTGTACCTTTTCTTCTCTTCCTTCAAGGGTGAGGGTTTTATTCCCTTCTTTTCTGCCCAGATCTCCACTAAACAAAGGAGCTCTGGGTACATCACCAATTCCAGGACGTAAAGGTATTTAAAAAGTTTCGGACTAAATCCAATCCTGCATAGCTAGGATCGGTTTTCTTTCTCTCTATCTGTAATTGATGTTGTAATTCTTTGTCTGCCTAATTGTATTTTTTTTTTTAAGTTTTATGCATTTTTTTATTAATGTAATTTGCAAACTCAAAGGCATGGTTTTGAAAAGTCTTTCCTGAGTCCTTCCAAACTTGCAGATCAGTTTTAAATCTGATTTAGTGATTGGCTCTCTCCTTGCTTTGTCAGTGTAGTTCTTACAAGTGGTGTTGGATGGAATTTCTCAAAGCTGAAAATAATTTTTGAGCCTTTTTAACTCTCTTTTGATGGTGTAAATGACTTTTCCATACTCTCTTAGTAAGACCTTTGTTAATGCTCTCATAGTACGTGCCTGTGTATCGATCATTTGTCTTGCTTCTGATTTCTCTGTGAGGAAATGGATAAATCTGGAGTTTCTTCAGCTTAAATTTCTGCATGAAGGCTGGAAATCTCTGGAAGTGTAAAACTTTCAGCTTTTAATGACTTCGCTTCCATTCGTGAGCTACCTTGAGAACTCTGGGAGGAAAGGAAATGCTCTCCCTTTTGTCTAGCTGAAGGTAATCATATTCCAGCCTTCAGCAGACAGGCATGTGCAGCAAAGTAGCAGCAGAGCTTGCAAGGCTGCTGCAGGAAAGGCAGTTTCTTTGTCTCTGCCTCTGCTCCCAGCCCTGCCTTTTCCTTCCCACTCTGTCTTTCTCATTCACTGCATTTGAAATATTAGAGCCTGAAAAATGCATGCCCTCAAGAGCTGAGAGATTCCCAGCTGGGACACCGCTCTGGAGTTGTGAGGAATTTCTTTTTGTTGTTGTTCAGACGCATTTTCTGCCTTGTCTGGGCTGATTTTGCCTGCTTTGGGGCTGGGCTGGAACTGGAAAGTGCTGCTGTGGGAAAGCAAGGGGGACAGTTAGGGGAGGCTCAGGGGCCCTGTCCCTCCCAGCAGGAGCGGACTTAAAGCCTGTGCCTCTCTCAGAAGCAGCAGATATTTCCACTCTGGGTGGAGAGGGGAGACCTGTGAGGATTCCTCCCTGAAGGAGCAAACTTTGGGGTCTTGAGGTGAGAGATGCTTTCTAACCCTCCCCCGACCAGAAGAAGCAAGGAAGGGACCCCAACTCCGATGCGTGGGGGTGGGCAAGGGAGGAGCTGAAGGGTCATTTGCACATGCCAGTGCAGGGCTGGGGGATTTGGAGAATGGGAGGGGTGATGGGGGCTAGGGGGAGGAATAAGAGGGCACAGGATCAGGGGGTGCAGTCTGGGGAGAACGTTCCTCTGTGATCCGTTTTTCAGTCTTTTCACTGAGCTTTCTCATAGCCTCCCTGGTCTCCCCCTCTGAGCCCAGCCTCACAGCACTGCCTGTTCCTGGCACCCTCTGCCCATATTTGCACCCTCACCCCAAGCCTGGGGCCATGCTCCTCGTCACTGAGGAAGACCCCAGTCCTGATTGCACTCCTCCTCCTCGGTCTGTGTTGTGCCAGGATCTGTGCCCTTTACCTGGGTCTATTTTCCTTTTGCCCTCAGTGCTACATCAGACCCAGAATGACCACAAGGACTAAAATTAAGCTGCTCCAGAGACTGCTTTGGGTGCCTTGCCCATAGTACTCCGTGGCATGAGCTGGCCCTCAGCTTCTCCTGAGGGCTCAGCTCCTGGGCTCTGCACATATTGGCCCAGGACAGGGTCCAGAGCCTGTCCGCAGATCCCTCTCCCCCATGTTACTGCCCCCAAAGGAGGGAGAAGGGCTCTCATCTTTTGTCCCAGGAAGGGGTCTTGTTCATCAAGACTGATCCACGTGGGCTTGCTTAGGGCAGAAAATCTCTGGGGACTGAGAAACTGCCCTGGTGTGTTTCAGGGCAACAGCCTGGACCTGGTCTTTGTCTCCCTATGGTCTGGCTCATGGGCTCTGTTGCTGGCGTGCAGCCCGGGAGAGCTGGCAATGCTGTGCTCATCCCAAGCTGTGTCCATAACCACAGGTGTCTGCCTCCTTTGGCCCACTCCCTGCTCTCTGAAGAAGTTTTGGACCCCATACCATCCCTCTCCCTGTGGCCTGTCATTCCCAGCTGCCTGGCCCAGCTAAGGGTCTCTGCTCCTACATACCCCTGAGCACACCCAGCTCTCCACCTCGTCCCTTCACCCTCCTCCTCTACTCTGTTCCTTCATCCTCCACAGAAACCAGACTTAGCTTAATGAACCATGTCTTCATCCTGTAGCCCCACCCCACAGTCTTCCATCTTGAACATGTGACCCTTTTGCCTACCTCAACACTGGCATATATACTCTTCTGATGTGTTTTCTAGCAATTCCTCTGACTGCTTGAAGTACCAGGTATCTGGGAGGTTGTTTTCAATCTCTGTCACATATCCAGCCTGGCTTGAATACAATACAATTTTGCAGAGCTATGGGACCTGGGAAGATGGTCCATAAATAGGATCCACCCTTCCTTGAAGTGCTAGTCTCCTCTTGCTTCATAGCCCTGCATCTCGTGTTGCTCCTCTGAACCTAGGTACCGTGCCAAGTTCGGTATCATGACCCACTACACGCAGGGCACTCTTCATTCCTTCCCCAGGAAGGCAGGAAAATTGAATACAAGAGCGGAGCTGTAGCCCTTGGAGATCTTTTGGTTTCTGTCTCTTGGGAAAGGAAGGCTTTGGCGATGATGTGGTGCAGAATGACAGTGTGAGCATGTTGGCTGCATGCACAAGGCGCCAAACTCAGTGTGACTGTATGATCTCACTGTATTAACTTTGGGGGGGGGACAGCCTGGGGTGAACAATCATTTTAAAAGTATGGAAGCCCTTAAGAACACTTGTTTGTCTTTCTCTCTCTTTCCTCTGTCTTTGCTTCTAGAAAGGGAACAGCAGAAAGGCACCTTGGCACTTAGGGGCTGCTGCCAAAACCCATCCTCCACCAAGGCAGCAGGGACCCTCCAGCTGGAAGAAGCTTTCGGGGCATCCAGGGGAATCGTGGAATCCGTGCCATCATGGGGGTATTATGGCTGGCCAGGTTCATGCTGGGATGTACAGCGGTTTTGTATGTGGAACAAACCCAGGGTCAATATGAAGGGGACTTGCAGACAGACAGATTTGCAGGCTATGAGGAAAGACAGCCAGCAAACAGAGTGAGAAGAAGAGGCCAAGACACTTTACGAGGGTATGTTTAATATTCATTTCTATTTTACAAAGCAGAACTTTGTTTGTTATTATAGCACATAGAGACATGCCTACAGAATTGCCTTTTCTATTTTTCATTGAGTTTAGGAAGGAATCTGCTCTGCAGACCCAGGGTAGGAGGAAAACTCTTACCACAGGAGACAGCCAAGCAGGCAGAGAACCCAGACTCCTCCTGTGTGAACAGAGTGCTGTGCACTGGGCTCTGCGGCTTTGATCAGTGGATCACAGTACTACAGGGGCTCGCACCAGGACTGTGAGGAGCCATTCACATCCTGCCTGCTGGTGGGAAGGATCCTGGACATTTGCCTGGAGCAATGGCTTTGGCTGGGATTTCCACTGTCACTAGCGGGGATGCTGTCAGCTTGGGTTTCAACCCTGTTGTCACTCGTCTCTCTGCTAGCAATTGATGCTCTGGGCTGTACTGAGAGATTATTGCCTCTGATGACTGCTTTTACATAATGGTTGTTCTCTCGATCGTTGCTCATGGGCAGGCGTCCATACTCAGTCCTCTGTTGCGAAGTTGTGGCTTGTGGTCTCATCCATAGCCAAATCAGTGTGAGAACTGGACTTGTGAGGGCTTTCCACCTGAGGAGGGATACAGGGCTCAGTTAGAGAATACTGGAGCTTGTGCTGGAGCTCAGCTGTGTTTGTGTGTTCTCAAGATGGTTCCTGGCCCCAGCACTGATTCTGAGTTATTTTAAGTCTGCCTGGCTGTAGTTCTTGGAAAGTGTTCCTGTGTCCGTGGGCAGAATCAGAGCAGAACGTGATACACGCGCAAAGCCTGGGCTGTGCCAGAGTCCTCCAGCACTTGCTGGAGAATGCTTTTTGAATGGGATGGAGCACCACACTTTCAGCCGAGACAGACAAACATGTATGTGTGGGCTGAAGCTGGAACATAGAACCTGGCAGTAGAGCTGCCATGGGCAGGGCCGTGGTGCTGGCATCATTTGCTCTTTGAATTCAAAAATGCACAGCCAATTGTTTCGGCTATGGTGGATTTAGAAAAGATGGACAGCAGCTGCCCTGGGACTTGTTCTTCTCAAAACTAGTTACCGAAAGCAGCCATTAGCTCATTCACAGGGCAGGACCACCCTATGTCTCTTCCATTATAACCCACAAGTACTTTTGCTGTGATTCTTTCAAGTATCTTTGTGGATGTAGTCCATTTATCCCCCTGGAAAAAAACTTTCCAAATCTTTGTGATTAAAAGGATGATGGACATTTCTTACAAAGGATGGGGTGACTGTCTACCGGATCCAGAAACTCTTGTTCAGTCTGGCAGCCCAGGGCAATATGTGATTGATCACTATGTTCATAATGGGAATAGAAAAGAATGGAGGTCCCTGGAATCCAGTGATCTTATGAAACTCGGTGACCTAGGTGACCAGATACTGTTTTCAAAAATAGCTTACAGATTAAGTTCTTTTTGACTTTTGGGAATCTGAAGGGTCCAAATCCCACAAATGCTTTAAAAACGAAGCCCAAGCTCCCAAGTTAGAAAACTTTTCTCTAATTTAAAGCCTCAGACATGAGCTATCATTTAAGTAAAGTAATACCAAATTATGAGTTGTGTAAGCAACTAAAGGCCACACAGTAAATTTGAGGTAGGCTCGGAATTAGGCCTGAAGTGTTGGTCTCCCAGTCCTCTGCTGAGAGCTAAGGACCACACTGCTACCTCTCTCCTTTTGTCTTCTGCTTTTTTAATGCCCTCTGAAACAATTGATGTAGGAAGAGAAAAGGCCCCACTGGGATAAGTGCAAGGTCTGTTTAGGGAAATCTGTGCAACTATAAATTAAGATAACTGAAGATTCATTGTTTCCCAGCCCTTGGGAGAGCAGTCTTTTTGCAAGGGAGAGGATCGTGGTGGACAATGGAAGGAAAGCTGGCAAAACTCAGAGTGGCTGGAGCTTTTGCCTCAGGCAATTCCCATGCTCTGTGTCAAGTGACTCTGACAGTCTCCTTGGATTTGTGTTGAAATCTCTCCTTCAGGATTTCTAGCCCTTCAGCAATTGCTCTGCTTAAAATCTCCCTCTCTCTGTCTCTGATAAACCACTTGAGATGAGAAATCTATTGAAGAATATTTAAAGCAGTGTTCTACTGGTCCGAGAAGGCAGCTACAGATGTCACCATCTGCACTGTTGTAGATGGGGCTGTCAGCTACTGAAAGCCATCCCCTGAAGAGTCCCAGACCCAGTAACTTTTGTTGTAGATTCACCAGACTGTCCTAGTCCCTCATCCTGCTCTGCCTAGAAACAGCTTTAGAGAGTGGCAGTTGTGGATAAACATCTTCCCTGACCTGTTTTTTGCTGCTTTAAGGTATCAGGATTTGTTGCTGCTGTAAAATATAACCAAAGGTTATAAGCAAAGGCTATCTGCATCTTACACATTACTTAGCTTTTTCTTCATGCCTAGAGCTTTGACCGTATTAAGATGGTTGGGTTGGCTACAACTACTTCAAAGCAGGTTGTAGCTGGGTGGGGGTCGGTGTCTTTTCCCAAGCAACAGCAAAAAAAAGAGGGGGTGGCCTCACGTTGCACCAGGGAAGGTTTAGGTTGGATATTAGGAAAAAAATCTTCACTGAAAGGGTTGTGCGGCATTGGAACAGGCTGCCCAGGGATGTGGTTGATTCACTGTCTCTGGAGGTATTCAAAAGATGTGTAGATGTGCTGCTTCAGGACATGGTTGGCAGTACTAGGCTAACAGTTGGACTTGATGATCTTAGAGGTCTTTTCCAACTTAAATGATTCTGTGATTTATTCTTCTTTGTCCCTCCTTTTCTCCGGAATGGATGGAACCATAGATTCTTTCCATCTCTACGTTTTATTATATTTAAGTTTGGGCAAGGAAATAGAATCATACCTGAACTGTATGGAGGGGTGTTACCCAACTGTCTTCCACCTCCTTCCAGCTTGCTACACAGTGAAGTGTTAACCAACTCTGGAAGAATCAAATACACAAGAATTTATTTGGTGCTCTTTCCTACTTCTGCACATAGCACAGCTGCCTACTATACAAATAACTCCCTAAGTTTTTCCCTGAAAAGCCCTGAGTAAGCCCAGGCAGCAGTTGATATCTGCTCTCCTTTGGTGTCCAGTGACTTTCTGTGAACCCTTAGTCAATTAGTATTAATAGAAATACACAGAATCATTTGATATCATAGAGCTTGTAGTGAGAAACGGTTCTCTAAAAACTCCTGTGTGACTGACACAAGCTCTCCTTGTATGAGGATAGTTATAGATATATTGTTAGTAAGCAAATCAGTGAGTTCTTTTTGGTAAAAAGAGGCATCATCAGCAATGTAGGAGGAAAGATTGTATATGGTTCTGTTGGATAACATTACTTGGAATGTTACTCCGTTCCCAACCCAGTCTTCCTTAGTAAAGAGAAAGTATGATATAAATGCAAAGCATGAAAAAAATGCAAAATAAATGAGCATGTTATTCACCAATGCCTTTACAAATAATAACTAATAAAGTAATGTGGAGCAATAAGTCACAGCCAAAGCCATGATTTAATCTATCCTTAAACCCATTAAAGTAGAGGCAATTTAAAATGACTGTCTCCTGAAAGAAACAGTGCTGACAAACCCATTTATGAGGCAAGATTTGAATGGGATTATTAGTTTAATGAACTATTGAACAGTTTCCAAGAGAAAGAATGTGTTTAACAAAGGGGAAAGAAAAGATGATTAGTCTGCAGCCAGCTGAGCTGTTTGCTGGCAGTATGATTTCCTGTAGGTTCATGGCTGTCTGTTTTTTTCAAGTCAGAATAAAAGCTCAGCTATAGCTTGACTTTAAACAGAACTAATTATGTCAAGCCCATTAATTAGCAAATGGCCACTGCAATTGAGAAGATAGATGAGGAGATAATGTTTGGGAAAGACAGACGTACATCATACCTCTTCCATTGCTATGATTTATGCAAGAAGATGGAGAAATGTCTAAATGAATTGTTGGATATAGCAAATATGAGTTCACAAGCTGCTCTGCCATAGATTTCTGACACCTTAATTTCCACTTGATGTTGGGGAATGGAGAGGAAGGGCACATTGTGACTGCAAAGGACAGGAATTATTGCTGGGATGTAGATAAACTTTCTGTGCATCCGTAAGCTTGGAAGCTCAGGTGCAGTGGAGAGGGAAAGCTATGGGCTATGGTTCTGGGCTGTACAGCACCAATTTAAATTGGAGCTGACACTGTGATGATGTTTATTGTCAAGGGAAGCTTGGGCACAGCAGAGACTAGCTTCACCACTTTTCCAATTCACTCTGAGATATGCATAGAGAAAGATGATTTCCAGCATCATTTTAATGACTTTATTCCTGGTCTTGCAGTTCAACAAGCATCTTAGTACAGTAATTATTAGCTATTATCAGCTTTTTTGTCCCTGTGTGACGGGATCTTACCCTCACACCGCTTACGCCCTCGTGTTAGTGTTGGCACTGCTTTCCTGAATTGCTTTTCTGACCTGGATTGTTGCCTGAGTGCTTGTGGAAAGGATGATGCAGCACTGGAGTGAGAAGCCAGGAATGGGGAGAGGACAGGGCTGTCACATTCAGGGGCAAAACCAGTCAGTTTGCATCGACCTGAAGTCCTGGTAGAAGCAGAGCACAGTGAAACCACCTTCAAATCCCATGTGTTTCCTGGTGTTTGCTGTTCCTGTAAATGCAGATTAACTCTCCTAATTACTTAGCAGCAGTATCAGTCTCTGGGATTTGTGTTTCCATATACAGATGCTCTGCATGACAAACAACAGATTTTTTTTCTTTTTTCACCAGCAGCAATTGTAATTTTCTCCACGCTGTCTCTTTAGGTTTATTGTAAGCATGCCTTTAAAAAGAGCTGATGCCCGAAACAAAACTAGTTTGGTCAGAAGTTTCATGATTCAGGGCATGATTCTGCCTCTGATAAGGTCAAGGATAATTTTTAATTTTTTTATAATTTTTTTATTTCATTAAAAGGAATAAAGCTTAAGCAAATCTTTCCTGCAGTGTTACCATCCCAGCTGCTACTGTAAGTTTAGTGAGAGGTATTGGTTTCCCCAAAGTGCGATTGTCAGAGTCCTTTCAATGCAGAAGCTCAGCTTGACTCCTTTAAAAAAAAAAAAAAATGAATTTCTTGATTTCAAAGTTGTCAAAAATTCCCTTGATAATGAAGTGCTCTTTAGAGAAAGAACCAAGGTGCTTCTAAAAGTCACTGGAAGCTAAAATGTCCCACTTCTTAATTTAATCTTCCAGTTTAGGCAACCAGACTCACACTTACTGCGTGGAGAGATTGTGAAAAAGACCCTGAACTAGGGCAATCTAAGTACTTTAAAAAGAAAATTTGTGGGGTATGTAACCAACTCCACTGACAGACAGAAACTACACGTGTGCACCTGAAGAGAAACAACAGGACTACAGTACTTACTAAAAATCATTGCCTGAAAAGAACTGGGCTGCTTATGTTTGCCCACATGTCAAATGCTGTTTTTCTTACAAGGCCTTGAAGTGCATGCCCTTAGGACTGTCCAATTCCAAGGATTCTGTTTTGGGACATCTCCACTTAACAACAATCATAGAATATCCTGAGTTGGAAGGGACCCATAAGGATCATTGAGTCCAACTCCTGGCACCACACGTCTACCCCAAAATTCAGACCATATAATGAGGACGAACATGACAGGGAAGAGCAGGGCTAGACTCTGGCAAAGTTTTCTTGCCTTCTCCCACCATACTCCTGCCATGGGGAGAATGTGGGTCTTTGGGCTCCAAGGCCTGCAACCCACCCAAAGATCAGGTTGCCCAGGGCCTCATCTCCAGGATGGGGCATCCAAAACGTCTCTGGGCAACTTGTTCAGTGCCTCACTGCCCTCTGAGGGATGAATTTCCTCCTTACATCCAATCTAAATATCCCTGCTTTCAGTTTAAAACCGTCACCTCTTGTCCTGTCATTGTCTGACTGAGCAAAAAGTCGCTCTCCATCTTTTTTGTAAGATCCCTCTAAGTATTGAAAAGCTGCAATATAGTCAGCCTGTAGCCTTCCCTTCTTCAGGCTAAACATCCTCAGCTTTCTCAGCCTGCATTCATAGGAGGGGTGCTCCAGCCCTCTGATGATCTTCGTGGCCCTCCTCTGGACTCGCTCTAACAGATCCACATCCTTCTCCTGCTGATGGCCCGAGACCTGGGTGCAGCACTCCAGGTGGGGCCTCACAAGGGCAGAGCAGAGGGGCACGATCACCTCCCTGCACCTACTGGCCACTCATCTGTTGATGCAGACCAGGATGAAGTTGGCCTTTTGGGCTCCAGGCACCCACTGCTGGCTCATGTTGAGCTTTTCGTCCACCAGAACCCCAAAGTCCTTCTCTGCAGGGCTGCTCTCAATGAGTTCTTCATCCAGTCCGTACTCATGTCTGGGATTGCCCCGGCCCAGGTGCAGCACCTTGCACTTGGATTTGTTGTACTTCACACATGTAAACTTTGAGATTTAGTCATAAAGCCGAAGTTCAACCAACAGAAGGAACAAAATTAAGGCAACAGCTGGAGACTTCTGACTTAGGACTCTCATTCCTAAATTTTCCTTGTCTTAATTTATATTACTAAATAGTTGATCTTGGACTTCTTGTCTAGGCTGGTTTTTCTTCTTACTGGCGGGAAACATAAAGGCAAGTGTTGGCATGGCAAAGAGATTGTCTGGCATAGAGTTTAATAGGTTATAGGGGTTTGTTTGGAATTTTTAAGAAATGGATTTGAAGTTCAATTTGTTTCAGAGTTTTAAGGGAAAAAAAAAGATGGAAGAGTTGGTAACTCTGCTTTCCAAATTAAAGTGTTATGCAGTTCCTGGAAATCAATTGCATTTTTAGTTTATTTCAATGGAAAGTCTTCCCTGTGGTTCTTTGCTGATATATAAGATTTAAACATAAATATACTCAAAAAAGAGAAGACTTTCCTTACCATCCTTCATACCAAATGCATGAAGATCTGAATAAAGGGAAATAATAGACTTACTGACAAAGAGAAGATATATAACAAAAGATTTTATAGACACACAGTGCTTAAAAAAGATTGTAAACATTACTAGGCTTGAACTTGGCATTAAGCAAAATAGACTGAATCCAAAACCCATACAGTCTTCAATAGGCTTCCCTTGCATTTTTCTTCTTTAGTTTTATGAAACTGAAAAATAATCACGCATCTTTCAAAAATTATTTTCATTTCTATTCATATTTTTTGATAAACCTGATATTGAGACAGGGTTGTCTTTCTGAAACGCAAAAGATTCCTGAAAGTCTTGGATAGCCTGGCTTGTACTGAAAATACAGCACAACAATTGGTATCTAACCATAGTGCTCGTTAAATAAACGAGATGACTAATAATAATATATATATTTTTTTGATGTTAGGACGTTTACATCAAAATAGAGGTGCCAACAGCCAAAGGAAAGGTTTTGACAGCCTAAGATAACTCAATAAAAAACAAAATCTTTCATTTTGGCTCAGTTTGTCCATTTCCTGGTCCACAACTGAGATAACGTTTTAAAGAAAAATTGAGACTTAGGGATTTTTGGCAGGGGAGAGGGAGCAATTTTTGATGTAATTATTTCATAAGCAAAATAAACCTTGTATTCTCTAGTTCTAAGTAAGGTAAAAAGAAAACAGATGTGTATTAATATGAGCATGGTTCTGCTCTCTCTCAAAGTGCCTTTTCTCTCCTCTGTATATCCTGTCTATTTAAGCTCATAGATCTCAAGAGGAAATACCTACTAACGAATAACACAGAGGAGCCAACCCTTAACTGACACCACTGGTGTCTGGGGACTCTTGCGAAATTCCCTCTTCATGATCTGCTGTTGCGGTGACTTAGTTGAGGTTACTGCTGTGTACCAGAAATGGCCAAAATGCAGCTCATAAACGCATCAGTGCATGATGACCGTGCATGTGTGCAATGTTATAGTTGTTCCAAGGATGGGTGTATCCTGCAGTCTGCTTCACATGGCTTGGGTCACCTAAGCTCGAGCAGAAATTTGTTGTAAGCATAAGGATTTATTTTGATGTGAGCTAGTCACCTCAGTGGCAGCCAGGCAACATCCTCAGCCCGGTTTTCCCTCTCTGTAAGTGTGTGTCCAGAGTCCCTGTGTGACCATGTGTCTGGGAGGGTTCCCGAAACACTTCTTGACCTCCAGCAGACTTGGTGTTGTGCCCACTGCCCTGGGGAGCCTGTTTGCTCAGGAGGAAGCTATGTGCCAGTTCACATCACTTTTTGAGTAGTGGGATTGAGGTTTTAGGGACTGAAGTAGGGGCAGCTCCATGAGACAGGGAAAGTAGAGGGTCTGGTAGCAGAATTGTGAGAAACATCACAAGTCTGGGACTTCGATGAGATCAGAGAAGAATGTTTCTGTTGCCAATATGATAATCCCCTATTTGAGTAAGTCCAACATGTGGTCATTTGTCTGCCTTTACTGTCTTGGTCCATGTTTTTCACCCTGTTGCAGAGAAGTTTGGTGATTGTGCCAGACAAAGCATGAAGCAGCCTCATCCTGGGCTCATCTCAGCAGCACACTGGCTGTCATAGTTTGGGTATTACTGAGAGCCTTAGGAAAGTGATCTGTAGGTCATCTCGGCAAACAACTTCAAGATGTTCTGAATTCTAAGTCCTTTTGTACTCAGTCTTACCCAGCAAAATAGCTGTTGCCAGTTCTAAGGTGTGTAACTTCTGCTGGTATTAACAGAAAGTTAGCATCGCTGCACCTTTAAAAGTGCTTTCTTAGAACCAAATGTAATTGAAATCTTTGGGACAAGCTAATTCCTAAAAGCTAAACATATGTTGTGCTGCTTTACGGAACAAGAGAATGACTTCTGTGGTGGGAGAAATTAAGCAACTCCTTTTCAGGACTGAGTCATTAAACTTAAATTAACAGGGGGTTGCCTGGCATACTTCTCCTGTGTATTTATTGCTGATACAAGAAGCTGGCTTCTCTAGGGGTATTGCTCTACTTTCTTGTTTGCAAATTATTTAGCAAACTATCCATCACAAAAGCATGTATAGGCCTGGGGAAGTATACAGAAATATACAGATAGCCCGATCCTGGAACTGTAAAGCTGATAAACCACTGAAAGAAATAATTGTAATACATTTGAGGAAATGTGTAAGCCAAGGAATAGAGGGACGCAAATATGCTCCTCTACAGGCCAGTGATCCAAAAGTCAACATTGTTTAAAATCTGTTCTCACACCATGACACAATCCCAAATCCCTGTGGATGGCAAGATACGTGGACAAAAACCACTATCACATTTGGCAGTAATTATTGTCCTCCGAGTGATCTCCACTGAGACTAAGGGTGACTGATTCCTGCAGTGGTGTTCCCCAGTTATTGTGTGAGATGGTCCCTGGAGCCTAACAAAAAATCAGGCTAAGATCAAAACCAAAAAGAATATTCAATAATAGGAAAAAAATCCAGCTTGGGTAGAGAGGCAAGATCATCTTCCCTGGAAAAGGCGCATGCTTCAGTCATGTCAGACTAGAGAATGTAGTGGTAATGTTCATACAAATTAATCTTATTTGACTTAGCACAGGCATGAACTTCACGATAAGAGAATAAGCTGCAAGGGCAAATAATCTAAAAATATTTTCCATGTCTCATCCCTAAAATATGTCTTCTGTGGATAGCAGACACACCTTTTTTCTGCAGTATCAAATCAAAAATCCTGACTATTCTGGAACTAGCCAAATTGTCACTGAGTTGGTGAATTTACAGCAAAGGGTAACACTAAATGGTTTGCCACTTATGCTGCTTTAGATTTCCCCAATGTACATTCCTAAAACTGAACAAGCATTAGTGCTTTGAGAATTGGACAAATCTCTATTGTTGCTGAATAGTTTGATTTCCCCATAAATCAGAATATCATAGACTATCCCGAGTTGGAAAGGACCCACAAGGACCATTGAGTCCTACTCCTAATATTCCTTATCTGAAACTTGAAAGACATTAAAAAAAAACAAACAAGGGACAGGAAAGGCAGTAACTATCAGCAAAACCTCCTTCTTGTAACACTAAGGGGCCTTCGTTCATCCCATGTAAGATGTCAGAATTGCTTCACCCCCAAATGGATTTACGTGTCTCTCAAGATACTCAGAGAATACAGAGAGAACAGAAGGAAAACTAAGACTGAGCAAACTTAATGAGATCCTAAAATTAGGAGATTGTGCTCTAGCAGGAGAGGGTGTATTTAGCACTTTTTCATCTGCATGTACTAGGAATGGTATAATTGGAGAATATAATTCCCGTGGGGCCTGAGCAAATTATGGAAGCTAAACACCCAAAAGTGTGTGTAAGAGCATATCTTCAATGGGGGAGGAACGGGACATTTGCCAGTAGTGGCAAATGACAGCTTCTTGCCTTTCAAAAAACTCCATTGGGAAAAAAATAATAAAATAAAATAAAGAACATTTCTGGAAGTAAGCATGGGACCTCAGAGACTGGCAGATGAGGGTGGGGAACATCTTGGGAATCTCCTGTTCACCTAGGTCATCTCTGCTAGGGACACCACTCATTTGCTCAGACAGCATTTCCTCCAGGACCTGGAGGAAGGTCATCACTGGACCTTATCTCCCTTGTTTTTGTCTTTTTAAAGGAAAGCCTGGGATAGTAACTCACCTGAAACACTGTTCATTGATGTCTTGACTCCCATGACTTCAGTGGCAGGCTGTCCCATCCATTTTTCCCTGCATAAAAAAATGTCTTACTGGAACACCCCAATCTTTATAGTAGTGTAGTTAGAAGTTAAACTCACTTTCCTTTCCAAACTTATGGCCAGTTGAAGATGGGTTAAAAGCTCTTATTTGACCTTCATGCAGATACTCATCCCCAGTGAGATCTTTAAGATCTTTAACTTTAAGCATGTGAATTTTACGCTGAGTAAAGGCAAAAGATCTGTAAGGGTATTTGTTTGTTTAATTTTAATGCTTTTAATATAACCAGGGAGCTCTTCTTTTTCAAAGGAAACTGTGGCACCAACCACAAGTGAACAAAAGATTAAGGAGGGACTAGAGAAGTTCATAGAAAAGACATTTGCCAAAGACTAGTAAATTCATAGAAATTACATTGATCCCAGGACATCCTTGACCTGAAAATGGGTAGAATTGAGGGCAATGCTGGGGGGAATAATTACCTATATTTACACTCTTCTCATCATGTTCTGCATGCATCCATTTTTGGCCACTGTTTGAGAATAGGTATTGCACTATATGGACCCTTGACAGATGCCATATGGCTGTGCTTACAAATAGGAACAGGCTTTAGTCATATCTTGTGAAATTAAACTGCTACCTAGCAGGGTCTTTCTACGGAGCTGATAAGCAGAGTCTGGAGATTGATAAGTGGGAATTTGAGAGTTCAGAGTTTGTTTTAGAGATCAGTTCCGTGAATCCTTACAAGAGGTTTATCAGATCGCTAGTACCCAAGATAAATAGGCCCAAAATATCATGGAAGTGAGAGTTCAAGATGCATGCAAATAAATCGCTAAAATGTTTACTTCCACACTGACCAGAGAGGCAGTCATTCTGAAAACAAACCATGAGTCAGAGACCTTCAGGGCTATGTTCAGCACTTGGAGAAAAGAAGTAGCTAAGCACTTTGCAAGGAGGGCAATTTGAAGCAGTTACAAAGGTCATCAATTTCTAGTCCAAGAATGCCCCCCTCCAGGTTCTCCATATCTCTCTAGAACAGTATTCCAGGTGTACCCTCAGTATGAGCTAGAAGACAGGGAAATAGCTCACGGGGTCCTGCTGGCCAGCAAGGATGCTGTTGAATGGGGATTTCACCACGATCACTGATCAGGGTCTCAGCATGACTCCATTGGCTGTTGTAGATGCTCTGAACAAAACCAGCTTATTTTGCATTGGTTAGGAGCTCAGATGATCTCTTTTACAGATAGCTGCGGGTAGTCAGCAGTTGCTGAGGAGCAATGCTGCCTTTGCACCTGGCATTTGCCAAATGAATATCTGTAACAGCGAAGCTTTTACGCAGAAATGTGTGTGTACTGTGTGTCCAGAACGTCTAGAAAATAATCTCTTGACTTCTTGTCTTCCTCCAGTCACTCCCTTTAAGGCTCAAGGTCTGCATTTGAATGTATTCTTGTGACCATATTCTGTCCTGCCCATTTTGAGGGCCAGTATCAATGAGGAAGTCTCTTATCTCGTGATCATTAGGTTTGTGGCTGGATAGTGAAGTTGTGCTGCTCCTCACTCTGAAACCACCAGCTGTAGACCCAATGTGATGTCTAGGGAAGTTGCTGTTCACCCTTCCATAAAACACCGGGCTCCAGCCCTAATACTATCCTGCACAGTTGTACTTTGGCAGGGCAGGAGAATGTTTTTTACTGAATGTTTTACTGTTGTGTTTGAAACAGAGAAGAAATCATTTGTCTTTGGTCACTCACCTAACTTACACGTGGGACGTGGTAAAAATGTAAGCCATACTTATATTAACAGTCTTATTAAGTCTTATCTTATTAACAAAGTTTACAAAAGCCATTACAAGTACATTACAAAATGTACTAATTTCTGAAAGCACCTACTCGGTATCCTCCACGTGTTCTTATTGCACTAAGGAGAGCAGAGAAAACTTGCAAGAGATGTAAAGCGTTGGCATCTCTGTCCTCGCCAGGAAACTCAAACCAGTGCAGAAAGTCATTTGCTCAGTGCATATCCCAGCTGGACCCTTTTAGCTCAGACTCCTTTTTCCACTGAGCAGAGAATATCTTGGAAAGTAGTTCTCATGAGACAGCTAGAAGACTGAAAATCTGTTTCCACCCAGCAGGAAGAAGCCTTAGGCTGTATCAATGAGGGAAATAGAGGACTGATAGATAAGGAAAAGGGTCCCTATGTTCTGGTAGCAGTTTCCCAGCCCAATCTTTTCCACCCATACACAAAGTAATCAACAAGCTGGGAGAACCGTTTGCTGGGCCGCTGAGCGTGCACCAGAGCAGAGTAGTTCCAAGGTCACAGCTCAGGGATGGTGCTAAGGAAGCTCAGTCACTGGTCAAGGGGCTTTTCCATCAGGAAATTGGCCCAAAGTGATCAGCTGCAGTGAATTCTTCCTGAATGAATCCTTCTGGTCCTATCAGTACTTATTTCCCCAGGTCGTTGTCCTATTTGCCAGCAGACCTTTGTCCACTTAAGCAAAGGGTATTTGGGGGCTTTTTCTGCTATTGAGTGTGTGTGAATTTTGGACCTCTGCAAGCCCTCCTTAGCTTCTGCTTTCTGTCTGCTGTCCTTGGAACAGGAGGAGACTGGCTGCTCTTAAAGTGAGAACATGGTTCATGACCTGACCCTGGAGAGCTGAATGTGTAAGGGCCTTTGTTTCCTCAGACACACTATGAGCCTATTCAGTTTTATCTTAGATCTATATCCTGCTGTTTGGAGAGATCTGAAGTCTCCCACCTTGGAAAGCTGCCTTCTAAGAGTATTTAAAAATGCTGATATAGTGCCAAGCAACTGACAGCAGTGTGGCAAACAAGACAAAGGGACTAATATTTTGCTTTCCTGTGAAGGCTCTGTGGTCTGAAGAGGGTAAAGAACAAGTGAAAACCATCTCAGAGTGGGTGGGTATAGCTCTGCAGCAACATGGGAAGGAGTTAGGTTAAGATGTGGGAAAATAGGGATACTGCAGACCAGGTTCTGCTTTCATTTTATCATAACCTTTCTCCAGGAAGTCTTTAGCTTGATAAAGGAGACCTGTGCAGTCATGCTGATGGAAATGCAGCACCACTTTCTGTAGTTCCCAAGGGTCTGAGTGGGCAGTCAGGATCGATCCATTATCGCCCATGGAGACAATGTCGTTAATGCTATAGAAAGTGAGTGCAGGGCAGGTAACAAGTCTTTCATAACCGCCTACGCTGGCTGAAATTATCATTTGCAGGGCAGCAG
Organism: Anser cygnoides; assembly: GCF_040182565.1. NCBI lineage: Eukaryota > Metazoa > Chordata > Aves > Anseriformes > Anatidae > Anser > Anser cygnoides. Next base: position 3,720,519 of record NC_089899.1, on the reverse strand, counting down.
GGCAGGTAACAAGTCTTTCATAACCACCTACACTGGCTGAAATTATCATTCATTTGCCTGGAGAGAAGATGAGGCCAGTGAGAAGGAAAACGTTTGAGCAGCCAGGGAATAACCCTGTGCAGACCAAAGCACCTCTGAGAATTACTCCAGCCCTGGCAGTACACTGATTTTCATTCACTTCTGTCTTCCTCTAATTTAAGGAATGGAAATAACACTTCTGAAAGCCAGTGACAACTGAAGCACACCGATTAACCACGACAGGGGAGACAAATCCTGGGCTGCAGTGCCTGTTTTCTGGAAAGCACGCGCTACACGTAGCCAAGGCTTCATTAGCTGTGGGTCTTGCTGGTTGGCAGGAGAAGCGCTACTTGCAGGGCACTGCAGTTATTACTGAAAGCAGCCCTTTGGTGACTGTGCAGAGTTTTCTGAAGAAGACCCAGAGCTTCACTCGAGCTGGGCATTCCTTTTCCCACGGCTGGAGGGCTGGGCAAATATCTGTGTGATAATGTCCATGTATTGAGGACATAGGGGTTAAACATAACGTAATAATATACGTTACAACGTAACGTGGTTAAGCAGGAAGCTCAGGGTAACTTTACTTAGTTTTTGTCTAGCATCTGTCTGCAAAACATTCTTAGCCCAAACATCACACGCTGTGCTGTCTGCCCTCTTCTACCTTTAACAATGAGAACATTTCTGCTGGGGTCACACTAGACATCTGACAATAACTGGCAGACTGAGCCCATTCGGGCTGCTTGCTCAGCTATTAGGCAACAATTCAGTGCTTCAGGCTGTATTTCCCAGGCTGCTTACAGGAACAACCAGATTCCACTTGTGTTCTGTCCCCACCAGCAGACTGGCACCCTGAGCCTATGGGCAAGTTTGTGGTGTGGTCTGTCTTCCAGGGCTTGCTTATGCTTTAGACTCCATTGTGGATCTGGGAGAAAGGGTTCTCTTACTAACAGCCCTGCATTTTCACATCTCATGTCTGTAGTTCTGCTCTACTGAAGTGTTTTCTTTTTTTTTTTTCTTGGCATCTCCCAGTTCTCAAATGTAGTCCCTGCCAGCAGGCAGGATTTAGTGCCATCAATTGAAATTCATGCTTATTTTGTCTCTGCTTATCTCTGTAATTCTATTGTTTATTTAAAGTGGACAAAGAAGACACAATGGCCACCATTGCTTTTCCTTCTGTCCTTTCTTAGCATTATTCTTCTGTCCATATTCAGTTTCACTTAAAAAATTCTCTTTAGTATCTGAGGTCTTTTCAGACTCTTCCTTGTCTGCACACACTGTCTTACTTCTGTGGCTCTAATACCCAAAGGAAAAGTCATAAGAGCATAAGCACAGTCTCAGCATTATAACTATGCCTCTTCAGGACTACATCATGTCTGTATAAGACCACCTTGCTACTGCTGGCTAGCAAGAAGATAAAGCTGACAGTGAATACAAGTAAAAAGTCTCTTGATTTTTAATTTCGGACTCTGAAATGTCTGCAGATTTTGATGACCAGTAATCATCAGAATGTTGTCACAAGTTTACTGAACTTGAACAAATTTTCCTATAGCTTTCACCTTTCCATTCCTTGGAGCACTTCACCATGACGTGTGGTTGCTCTTTTCTGTTTAACAACTAAATGGCATGCCTTTTATCTATACCTTCTTGCTGATAAGAGCATGTGTTTCCAGCATGTATCTTCCAGGATCAAGATAATTGCTATTTATTTCCACAATTGTTTTTGTCACAGATTTGCTGAAGAGACTTTTTTTTCTTACAAAACACAATTCTCCTTATTGAGGTCTTGTTTTGGAATCTAATTTCATTCACCATCTAGGTAATTTACCTATTAGGTAATTTACCTATTGTACTAGAGAGTCCTATATCCAAAAAAAGAATAATCATCCATCCATCTGTTCTGTATGCTGGGTACCTGAGATCTGAAACTTAGGCTTTACAGGGCCCCCATCTGCTCAGAGTAAACTTTATCTTCTGAGTTAATGATGTATGTCTACTTCCTACTGGAGATTTGCAACTGAGTATCAGTGGCAGTACTAGCTAGCTTTGTATTTTATCCAACCTAATGCAATCAGGAACTGTAGCCCAGGATGTTCCACCATCTGCAGGGCACTTAAATCCAAGGCAACAGAATCAGTTCTGCATTCAAGGTCTGCTTTTATCTGCTAGTCACAGGAGAAGCAACAGATGCCCAGACTGTTGGAAAAAGTAAGCCCATTCAAAGTCAAAATACAGATTTACTCGCCACCTTTGACCATAGCACGAAATCTGATGGTGTTGTAGCAGAGCTCTTGATTCTGTGTTGGCAGGTTTGGTGAAGGAGGCTCCACAGAGCACGGGGCAAAAGCAGCACGACTAGAAAAACAGCTGCCACAGTTTCTGCACAGGTCATTGCGTGCTCTGGGAAAACTAGAACAGGGAAGGAAAGCAGCACCTTTCATTGACCAGAAAGTCATTCAATATTTGTGCTGCTCAGAGGTCTTCTAGTCACCATGGAAAGCAGAAGCTAAGATTGCATTTACATAGAAATAACAGTGTTCAGTAGAGGGTTCCTTAGAGTTTACTCTTAGGCCAGCTCAGTGGTTTTGTCGTTATTGTAAACTCTGCCCAGTTCAATTTTCCCTGTGAAAACATTATATTTCTTCCACTTGGAAAGAGACACCTGCAGCGTATCTGCTACACATCTGCTGCATGTCTGCTGCATGTCTGCTGCACATCTGCTGTACATGTCCTGCTGGGTCTCTGTTTTCTGTCTGCTGTGCTCTGGATTTGCTGGGTGTGTGCTGCACATCATCATTGTGACTGCTGTACATCCACTGTGTTTCTGTTATGTCTGCTGTGCATCCAGTGTGTATCTGCTGGGTCTACTTTATGTTTGCTGTGTGTTTTCTGAATGCATGTTGTATGTCTGCTTCACGATTGCTGCATGTCTTCTGTGTAACTCCTGTGCATCAGCTGCAGGCATGCCAAAGGTGAAAAACTTGTGGATGCCTAGGCAGCTTATTCAGGGTATTCTAGGATCCACCAGCCTCTCCCAGCCAGGAAGCTGTTGCCCTAAACCACTGCAAGTTCTTGCCAAAATACAGACTGGAATCTGGCAAAGGGACTCTACAGAGTGCTTCTGATACTGGCTGTTGTGCCCAAGGTGCACAGCCAACCCAGCACCCTCTGCCTTCCCACTCTTGGCTCACTGCAGAACCTTGAGAATGGAAACCAGAGGAAGAAAATATTCAAAAAATCCCCACCACTTAGGCAAAACTTTGAGGCAGAAGCAAAAGGAAGTTCAGGAAAACATAGACTGATGGCACACAGCCACAGGCACCTCGGGATTTGAGGAAGAACAAGACAAGTTCTGCAGTAGGCACGTCATGGCATGGGAGGGAAGTTACAACATCCGTGGTTAGAACAGTTCCTACAAGGGCAGAGGCAATGTTTGGGATGCCGTTTTAAAGGAATGAAGGGAAGATGAGACAATAACTGTTTTACGCGTTTTCCTTGCTGGTGGCAGAATACCAGAGGGTCCATTTTGACATCTAAATTCACATGAGGAGCAGTGTGCTATTTTTTAAGGGTACAAGGAGAAGAGAGTGGAGGTCTGTACTCAGCTGGGTCATGCTGTGCAGGCGGTTTAATAAACACCAAAAAAAAAAAAAGGCTTTGTGAGAACAAACTAGATCCAACCAGAAACTAATGTTTGAGATGCTTAACTTGTTCAGAAACAGCTAAAGAGGTATTGTTTTATTAGAGTTGTTCCTGCAAGGTGATTGGTGATATTGAGCTGCTTTTTTTTTTTTTTTCCTAAAAGCCATTTTTGGAATTTCATTTTTTTCTATGGTTCTCCACTGAGTCACTTCAAAGAACATATTGGCGTGTGAGGTACTCTGGACTCCCTGGGAGGTGGAAGCAGACGCTCAGATTGTTTTAGATGTTGAAATCCTTTCATCTATAAAGGTCACTTTTTTTTTTTCTTTTTTTCCTTCTAGATGTAGCCAAAGAATATACAAACTACATAAGAGTTTAGCAGCAGTTTGGTTCTGATTGGTGGTGGGGGTTCAGTTTTTCAGTTTGCTAGAACGATGAAACATGAGCCAAGAAAGCCTTGTTTTCTGGCTTTTAATGTAGATGCTCTGATTCCGGTCTGAAAGTATCAGTCCTAGGAATACCCAGGGTGAAGGCAGCTCTCAACTAAGGCTCTGTAAAGGGCTTGTTCCCAGGTGTGATTTCCTCACAGCTGCCATCTGCAGCAACACAAACCAGTAGCAGAGGTGTTAGAAACCAACAGGGAAATAAAAAGAGACCGTTCTATGGAAAATGAAATGAATTTGCTGATCTAGATGAAGAAAATGGTCATATTTTCAGGATAAAAATAAAAAATAAACAAAGCAGCCAATGCTTTTGTATACGTTTTTTTAAAAATCAGATAATGTTTTTTTGTTCCAGTCTGCTGTATCCATACATTTGCTCCCACGCTGAGTAGCCATGTAGCTAGAGATATTTCTACCGGTAGCTGAGATATGCACGTAGCTGTGGAAGTGTATTTAACAATGAAATGGATTGCAGTGAACATAGACTTACAGAACGTCTGAGATGGGAAGGGACCTCCCCTGCTCAAGCAAGTCCGTCCAGAGCAGGTTGCCCTGGACCACGTCCAGATGGCTTTTGAAGATCTCCAAGGAGGGAGACTCCACATCCTGCCCAGTGCACCGTCGCCCACACCGTGATGAAGTGTTTCCTAATGCTCAGATGGAAACTCTGGTGTTTCAGAAACATCCCAAACTACATAGCAGAAACTTCCTAATCTGATTCATTCACATAAAGCCACCCTCTCTGTGTAATGATGGTGATAGTTACGGGTTGGCAATAATCAGCCCCAAGCAAACTGCTAAACTGATTGACATAAAATGTAATCAATAAAAATTAGAATGAGGATGGCGTAATGAATAACAAACGATATAAAGTTGGGTCCGTGGATCCTGGTAAACTAGTTTGATATTTTCCTTCCCTTGTCAAAGAAAAATGAAAGGGCGATAGAGGCTACATTGGTCTATTGGGGAAGAGACTTTGCTCAATCCAGCAGTCAAAGATATAACAAGATCCAATGCCTGAAAGTAAAAGCTAGATAAACTCAGACCCTGAATAAAGCCATTTTAACAATGAGGATTACTGCAAACTGGAAAACTTCCAAACTTCCAAACTTCCAAATCTTTCACTCTTTATTTTAGTTCAAATTCTCATGCTTCTCTAAAAGATGTGATCCCTCAGGGACTGCACAAGACGTTGGAGGATTGCTGGCCAGCGTCCAGCCAAGGTTTGAACACTGTCTACACTTACCTCTCTACTGCCGTCCCTCATGTTTGATCCTTTGGTAGAGCCCTAACATCTCTGCAAGGGGCTGCATTCTCAAGACTCCACACTTGACAATGTCACAAGACTATGGGTATCACATGGGTTTGTGGCTTTCATGTTTTCTTTTGGGAAATTTTCTTTGAAAATCTGTTATTTCATTTACGGATGTGTAGCATGGCACAACATGTTGTAAATGCCATGCTGAATTATATGCTTGGGCTGGATTTCTAGCCGTCTTTGATGCATGACATTGATTAAACTGACAAAAAAAAAAAAAAAAAAGAAAACTATGTCCGGCCTGTCTGATTGACGGTTTGGAATGTGCATAACTTTGCCACTCAGAAAGGAAGAGCGGGACTTTATCTAACATACACAGGGCTGATGAGATATGTGCACAAGGAACAGATGCCCTTGCCCTGTTCAGGTTATCAAAATACTCAGTTGCCTGTGATTTCTAGGGTTGTCTGGTGTCTAGGTCTTGCTGTTCCTATGTGGAAATGCAGGTCTCCAACTGGCTGTGTCTAACTTTGTGGATATGGCCCCATTCCTGTACTGGGAGCCTACACACATGTTCTAGCTTAGTATAATGGTAGACCTGGCTGTGCCTCAGTTCCTCACCCCTCCATAGTCCTAAGAGGGTCACTCTAAGCCTTTGGGGCTCTGTTTTTGTCTGGCGGCTTGGAGATGCAGGAGTGGATCTGGTGTCAGCTGCTGTGGTTGCAGCAAACAGACCCCTTCACCATGAGCAGTTTACAGAAGTATGTGCAGAGAGACATTTATTCCACATGCTAACAAGTGTGGAGATAATTAGCCACATAGGCTTGACCTCTCCAGACAGCCTGCTGGACTTCAGGCAGCTCCTGCAGAGTCTCCTTTGTAGCTCTCAGTTTGGAGGAGGCACTTGTCTTGGACACAAGGAGGTGACAGCTGTACATTTTGTGCAAGCCATCAGATCAGCAGGAAGCTCATCTTCCTTAGAAGCTCATCTTCCTTAGAAGATTTCTTCCCTTCCTTAGAAGGAAATTTTTCCCTCAGAGGGTGTTGAGGCACTGGAACAGGCTGCCCAGAGAGGTTGTGGATGTCCCATCCCTGGAGGTGTTCAAGACCAGGTTGGATGAGGCCCTGGGCAACCTGATCTAGTGGGTGGCATCCGTGCCTGTGGCAGGGGGGTTGGAACTGGATGATCCTTGAGGTCCCTTCCAACCCAGGCCATTCTATGATTCTATGATTCTATGAAGCCAGTGGTTGTCAGTAAGAGCTCCATCTGTGCAGCTTGAGCTCTGAGCTCCATGATCCTAGCACAGTGCATTATAGCTGAAATGAAGGCAGTCATATATGCCCTCAGTTCCCTTCACTCAAATGTGTAGCTAATTGGGGCTTTCTGCACAGGGAGGTCAGAAGTCAGTCATTAAAGTAATGTATGTTGACTCCATTTGGTGGGAATTAAACATGGCTTGTTTAAGCTCAGAGTGAGGGAATGGTGTTTAGCAGAGAAATGTCATGCAAGAGACTATTCAGCTGGTCTCATACAGAGATAATAAGCGCTGAATATCCAATGGCACTGTACAGAAACAGAGGAAAAATTGTTTTTAATTTTCAGACCTAATGTCTGTGGCTCGAGGTTCCACTCCTACTGCTGCCCTGGCTGGAAGACGCTGCCCGGAGGGAACCAGTGCATTGTCCGTGAGTATCAATTTTCCTGTTAAGGGCACCAAGGGAGCTAACTGCCATGTGGGAAGGAATACACATCTCACGCTTCAGCATATGACAAAACATCTCATAATCCACTGGGAAAGGAGCAGTGATTGTTGGGAATTCTCATCTCTGCTCGCCTTGATTAAAACAGGGTTGTTGCAATTGGTCCCATTTAATGCATGGCCTTTTGTCTTCTGCCAAATTGCCACTTTGTTCCATGTTGCTTGACAATTTGTGTGCCTGCTTTAGAAGATTAGCCTCAAAGGAACACTTTTAGTGACTCCAGAAGAGTAATTTTAGAGCTCTTTAGTTAGATGAAATAATTTAGCTGCTCAGACAAGATCTAGGTGCTGCCATTGGAAGCATGTTGTCATGAGGAAGTGTCCACAAGCAGGAATTTGCATTTTTCTTTCAGTGTCCTCTTTCTAAAGGAGAATGCTGATTTATATAGGTCACACCTCTCTTTTGGCAGATAGCTCTACTATTTAGAGTAGATCATTGTTACACTCTCAAGTGCTGATATACACCTATAAAATCCATTAAGGGGCTTAGGATCTATGGCTTGTTTCTGTATGGCAAAGGCATAAGCTATGGGGAGATGAAGGAGTCTGCCCTTTGGAAGATGTTCCTATGGGAATTGCAAGTCAGCTCAGGGGTAAATAAATGAGATTCTTACTGGAGACGATAGGTATAATTGTACCTCCATTTGGTCATGCTTCATGCTGAAACATAGCAAACACACACTGTAAATGCATGGTGTCCTGAATATATTAAATGTATCCTGGACACACCAAATAGCAGATAGCACTGTAGGATGCTTATATCTCCCTGTATTTTAGCTTTCTAAAGCAATCTTCTGCATTAGAGCACACTTGGAATGGCCTTTTGCAAAACTTCCTAAAAATAATTAACAGTGGGAGGTTTGAAGTTGAGGAAAACAATAGGGTCATCTTGCAGAATCTCCGACATAGTACAGGTTACATGTTTCAGAAGATATTCCACCTTCAGAGATGAAACTGCATCTTAGAAAGAAGTCATCTTAGTGAGAATTGCCTCATGTTTCCCAATATCAATATTTCCTAATGTCAGGGATCTCAGATGCACAAAACTGAGCCCAGAGCCACAAATATTCTCCTCTTAAAGGAAATACTTTCAAGCTTATTATGAGTGATGCGGGCAGTTTATGCATCCTTGTGCACAGTGAGTAACCAGTGCCAGTGTCTGAGTGCCTGAATTGGGCATTCTACTCACTAAAAACCAAAAGTGAATAATGACTTGGGAGTTAAATGCATTTGACTTCACCCCTGGTGGTGGTAAGATATGGAGTTCTGCATCCTCTCTTTTCCCGATGGGAAGAGACAAGCAAACTCACAAAATCCTCTTTACTTTAGGAAATCCACTGCCCTGTAGACAGGGTACGCCCTGGGAAGTATACAAGTCTTCAGTTTAATGCTGGTTGCAGTGAAGGGTTAAGGAACTTACAACCAAATGGCTGCTCTGTGGCATGCAGGGTTAGCAACATTCAGGGTTGTCTGCTGACTTTTCTCATAGCTGTAAAACATGCCATCTGGGCTGGAGGTCCTCAGGGAACTGTGCCTTATAATTGTATTTATAAAAAGCACAGAGATGAGATAGTTTCATGGGACTCTAATGAAATCTGTGCTTACACAGGTGGAACAATACTGTCAGCTCTTGGCTCTCATGGTACAGGAAGGGAAAGAGATTAGCAGGGGTCCCAGGCAAGAAAGGATGGATTGATATGAAGGCATCCTGCTGATTCATCTCTGGCTGACTCAGGCTCAGCCCCTCATTCAACAGGAGATGAATCTCAGTAACAGTCATTTAGCTCAGTGCCAAACTATGGACTGCAAAATGCTGCATGGAAACACACACACAAAAAATAAGGAAACCTGTTTCAGTGTGAATGTCACTTGTCTCTGATGAGAAACATTTTTAGCAGGCAAAAATAGTGAAAGGTGCCACATTTTCCCCGTCCTCTGCTTGGTGAAATAGAAATAAAATAACAGGCCCAGCCAAAGTGTGTGATAAAAGGAAGATTTCTCTAGGAATTCATGCCCTGTGAATGAATGAGTCCTTCTTGCTGTTGCTCTGCCCACAGCGGAGTCCTCAGGAGGTGCCACAGCTTCCTCCCCAGCTTATTCTTAAAACAAGGTGAATTCACACCCTTTTGGCGGCCAAATATGAGCCTGTGAGGAAGTTCACAGAGCAGCACCTTATGCTAATCACTGTCTCCTTCTCTTCCTCCAGCAATTTGCAGGAATTCTTGTGGTGATGGATTTTGTTCGAGGCCAAACATGTGTACGTGCTCCAATGGACAACTTTCTCCTAACTGTGGCTCAGCTGGAGGTAAGAAAACATTGCTGGTGATTGTCCTCCCCCTGAATTAGTTATATGCTCTTTTAAAATTTTCCCAGTCACAATGGGCAACAAGGTTCTAACCTGAATTGGGCAGCATTCAAAAATTTTTTATTTTTTTTTTGTGTGTGTGATTTCTGCTACTTTGGTATAAAAAAATCATACAGGATACAGAAACTGAATTTCCCAGCAGCAAATAGCAACACTGCTGCCAAAGAGTCCATCCACTCCTGGCTGTTCCTTGAAGTGGAATTAAATCTGTCACTGCTTTTGTTAACCAAATAATTATTTTTTCCAGTGCTAAGTTTATTAAGTTTTGGTAGGCTGTGATTTGAACGTCCGAGAGAATTGCCCAATGTTTTTAGAGAACTGCAGTGACACAACGAAGTTATGCACTTGTCGGTGTTGGGAATGTAGAAATTCCATTGCCACTTTTTCTGCCTTTTTCTCCCATCTCAGACTTTCAGGACAAAGACCTGAAAAGTTCTGGGAAGAAGACTAGGTGGCTGAGGTTTCTGTTAACATAGCACATAAACAAACTATGGAGGACTTGGAGGAGTGACAGTCAAATATCCAGACAGCAATTCCCATAACCCTCTAGTAATTCTTGCAAGACGTATTCAAGGCTAGAGCATGCAAACACTCCTTTACTCTGCAGCACATGACTCTGCACAGAAGGCACTCCTGTTTGAATCTAAAACCTGATAGCTAATGGTCTTGTTTACTCAATAGTGTTTCTCCGTGCCCCTTTTTCCACTGTGTTGTATTGATGAAATGGAGCTGGGAGTCATGGTAGATACTGGGCTGGTTATGAGTCAGTAGGCATTGTGATGGTCAGTAAAGCCAATCGCGCCATGAGTTAGATTAAGGGGATCATGGCGGAAAAGTCAAAGGAAGGTGTTATCCCCTCGGCTTGCCACTAGCAGGGCTGTTGCTGGAATGCTGAGTCTGGTTCTGGGCTGCCAGTGCAGAAGTGATGAGAGGAAACTAGATCTGCAGTGGGTTGCAAAATGGTTGGTCTATAACATGTGTCCTCAAAGGTGAAGCTGGGGGAGCTGCTCTGATTTAGTCTACAAGGAGTCAGAGAGGGATCCAGTAGTAGTCTGTAATTACTGGAAGTGCAGCTACAAAGGCAGTGGAGCCAAACCCCTCTCAGTAGTGGCAGGCAAGATAATGGAAGTGTCTGGCCGTAGGTTGCAGCTTGGGATGTTCAGGTTGTACACAAAGAAAAGTTTCTTACACTGGAGGGTGGTGCAATGCTGGAACAGGTCGCCAGAGGTGCAGAAGATCTCCCTCCTTGGGCAGTTTCAAGGCTTGGCTAGACAAATTCATGGCCATCCTGATCTGTGGGGAGGCTGAATGGGGACATCCAGCAAGCCCTTGTACCCACACACATGAGTCTGTACATAATTGTACGAAAGAGTGGCTTACACTGAGCCTTGAACTGGAATACCCAGTGGTAAATGGTCAGATGGTAGTTTTGCCTTTGCTGGTTACCTGCAGAAAGCTCCAGACAGTTCTTTCTACTCACTAAACAGCAGAAAGAAACAGACAAAACTATGTGAATCCTTCACTTAAGAGAGAAAAAGGATCTGGATATCGAGCACTATTGCCCATACGTGAGAGGAGCCAGGAAGGCCTGTAGGATCTGTGTGCAGCCCCTCACGCTCCCTTCCCTCACTGTCCCAGTCTCTCCCCGGGCAGACAAGGGACGTCTATCTGAGAAGCATCACTGTGTGCAGGTTGACTTAACAGCCTCGGAGCTCGTTGGGTGCAGATAATTGCACTCCTGCTGGCAAGACGAGGGCCACCACCAGCACAGAGACCACCCACCCAAGTCAGTGCAGACTATGCGTAAGCCAGCAGATCTGCCCGAAAGGGCTTCATTTGTTTCTCAAATTCTTGTGAAATGGGGCCGGCCTGCACTCCAGATCTCCAGATGTGGGCAGGGATATTGGGTGACCATTTGCACCTGAATGTGTAAGTGGTGCATCCATAGATGATGACAGTGCCCAAAAACAAACAAACCAGCCAAACAAACAAACAAAAACCTGCAAGCAAAGGAGCAGAGCTGTGGCTCTGTTCAGAGCTGTGTATTGTTTTGAGAAGGATGATTTTGCCAGGACAATGCGAGATGCAGAATTTAATGGGATTTTATAGCATCTTTTAAGGTCTCGTGGCCATTTCTAGAGACAACCCAGAAATTTATTTCCCATTATTGCCCATCTGTAGGCAAACTATTGTTAACGAAGTGACTTGCAGGCATCTGACTGAAGGCCAGAGAACTAGCCCCCTCAAACCTCAAAACCACATTCGGGGCGTGACTGAAAGAAGGAAATTCCCAGAATCTAATTCCAAAGCGCCACGTTGTCCTACAGCACTGCAGATGTCCCCAGAAAGTGCTCAGCACTGAAGCCTATGTGTGCATAGCTCTACAAACCTTCCCAAATGCTTTGCTGAATGGAAGGTGCTGGAGACACAAAAGTTTCTGGAGTGAGGGTCCATATGTTAGCAATCACAGAGGAATGCGAGGAATGCTGTAAGCAGTATATACATTTGGGCACAGACCTGGCATTCCTCTGAGCCTGGGGTGGATTTCAGCATGTGCTCCGGGTTGAGGGTGGGGGTGGAGGGGTAGGTTTCTCTGCAGAAGCTTCGTTAAATCTGGCATTCATTGTGGGGATGTTTAGATCTGCATTTATCATGAATGCTTCAGGGAGGTAAAACAGACAAATAGTGCATTCCAGAGGCAATAAAAGCCACTCCGCCTCTCTCTGTCATAACAAAAAGTTTGGTTTCTTACTTGGGAGAGTAAGGTATTTTAGGAGTAATTTGCAAGTGAATGTTTAGATAGTAGTAGTCAGTAAGCAGACATAAAACCTGTCTGCAAACTCCACTGCTGATGGCTGGCAGAACAGCTGCAGACACTGATCCTTTAAAATAAAATGTAGAATGAATCCAATCCAATGGGAAAAGTTAACTAGGGAGAGCTGTTATTCTTTTTCCTAGAACTTTGGTCTTTGCTTGGAAAATCCTGACAAGGAATAATAGGCCTTTAAATTCGTATTTGAAAGATTTTCTTCAGCACTCCAAATCTAGCAGACCCTTCGATGCTAGCCTTGGAGATAAGTGAAATGGTGATGGGACCTCAGGGTATTTGGGATTACAGCAGAAGTAAGAAACGGGACCTAAGCAGGGCTAGAAATAGTATATTTGCCAATTAGTTGGAAAAATTCTGGATAAGTGTCAAGGCTTTTCTTATATGCAGAACCTGAACTACTAAAATTTCTTAACTTCACTAGATCTTACCCCCTGCTGAATGCCTTGAATGCAAAACTTGAGAGACTCTGTAGGGAAAAGCTCCGACAGACGGACAACTCTGACAGACAGACGCTTCCTAGCTACTTCTTCCTACTGTCTCTGGGCAGCCCTCCCAGATTTGTTGTATGTAATTGCTTTCCCAGTGCTGATTAATTGTAGTGAGGGGTGAGGGGTGTAGGGTAAGAATGTGCTGGAAACAGAGCCATTTCCCAGAGAGACTGGTCTCATGTCTGACAATCTGGGCAATGCTTTGAAGCCTCAAGCTCAGTTTCCTTAATGATTAAGCTTTCATCTAAATTTGGCCTGATCTCCAGCCACAGAGCAATAGGAATTGTAGACATCACGACTAATTCAAACCATACTAGAAATGCATGGATTAAACGTACAGCACATGTGCTGACCATGTTGAACGCAAAGCCCCGAGACTTCCCATTCCACTCCTTCTTCCTGTCAGGCATTCTATGAACAAGGCGTGAACCATGTAATTATCCTTATTGGATACTTCTGATTTCTACTACCTTTTGGGCAGCCATTTCAATTACGCTAGCCCCAACCCTTCTCTTTTGGAGCTGATGTTACGTGTACAGAGAATACACCAGCCACATCTGAGTATCCACTCATGTACGCGCTCCGCAGCCTCAACTTCTTCAAGCTGCCAAATCACAGCCCTTCCTTTCCTGGCATGCAGGAACTGTGGTGTACATGCTGCAAAACAGTTTTCACATAGCTTACTACAGCCTGACGCACTTGCAGTTTGAATTGTCACATCTCACAAATTAAGACCGCATTGTTCCAGGCATTTCAGTAAAGAATGAAAGCTGTTTGACCTGTATTTGTAATACAGTATTTAGCAATAAACCTCCCCTTTTGGGCTCGTTTACTTTAATACCACATCCTTAACCGTTGAATAGTGATGAAACAGTTAAAGCCAATACTAGCTTTGTGTCTACGTCAGTGTAAAACTGACTGACTCTTATTTATTACTATTGTTTTTCTACAGTGTTCACATTCAGTGTTCCATAATCTACTGTAAAAGCTGAACTCTAACATAGGAAGAAGACTAGATAATACATGCTTTTCTTTTCAGATTTGTTGAAACCTTCTTGTATTAGATGAAACTCATCAATAAGGCCACATAATCACTGTAAAAGGAAAAGAAATGTCTTTAAAGTTGATGGTTTTCCTCCATGAAATAAATTATACCCCCCAAAACATCTCATAGGTCTTTTAACATGCTTTTAATAAGAAGACATTTTAAAGATTGACAGCCCAGAATGTGAAAAGCGTATTTTGAAAATGGAGCAAAAATCTAAAATAATAATTAAAAGATATGAAAATATTTGAAATGTGTAGTGTCCTAAAAGAAAAAAAAATGTTTAGAATGATGGAGTCATCAAAGAAAGGGAAATATGGGTAAATATGCCCTTACTCTCAGTCACATGAGCTATGGCAGGACATCCTGTAGAAAGGACAATGTCCTGCCTTACCCTGTACGAGATGGACTTGAAGAATCGTGTCCCCTAAACTGCTCATAGTTTTACACTACCTGTAAGACTTGTGGCTTTTCATTGTCTCAGCAGTTCAATATTACCAGGTACAGGAACAATAAAAATACCTTCTGTCTAAGGGATAAGGAACAGACTATGGTGTTTATAGTTGTAAGAAACCCTGGGGTGATTATACTTCAGTAAAAGCGCAAGCGTTTAACCACACTATGGGCTCATACCCTGTAATGGGAATTCAAGTTAATTCATTTTACTTGAAAAAAAAATGGACGTTTAACATCACCTTTAGGTTGTGCACTGAGATATGAAGAAATTAAGAAAGTTTTGAACATCGCTTATTTGTGAGGTATCCACCTCCTGTCACAGACAGTTTGTTGCATTGTCTTCTAATATTTCTCTGCTTTTCTCCACAGTCCAAACCTGCAATGTGAGGTGCATGAATGGTGGAAGCTGCAATGAGGAATCTTGCCTCTGCCAGAAAGGTTATACCGGAACATACTGTGGACAACGTAAGTACTTGCAACACATGCTGTACACCTTACACATACTGATGTATTGTTTGCAGACTTTGATGGCCTCGCTATATTCTCCTCTCCATTGGAATCTCAGCTTACTCTCATTAGGAGACGTTACATTTGTTCTGCCTGGCCTGGCTGGGAGAAGAATTGATGCCAAAGTTCTGTGCCACCACCTTTCTGGTTCCTCACAACTTCACATCCAAACTTCCACGTGGCATTTAAAAGACCCCACAGTGAACACATCCATCCAGTGCTGACCTTAGCATGCTGCTGACCTCAAAGTCAAGACTTGCCATGACTTGTACCTTTTTCTCCGGAATATGAAATGAGTTTTAGATTGAGGAAAGTCACATCAAAACAGTAAGGACATTGCCTTAGACTGCACATGTCTTGACTCTCAGCATGAATCCCCCATGCCAGGAAGAGCAGTTGCAGGCTTTGCTGATCATCCCCTGTTTTTCTACAGTGCTAGCAGAAATTAGGTATCATTTTTCTGTAAATATTTTTAGAAAAACAGTACGTTCTCTGGGAATGGATTTTTGATTTTTTTTTTGTGAGAAACACTCATTTTAGCTCAAATGAAGCCTGCATTTGATTAGAAGAAGAAATACTAAATATATACATATATATTATAAACTAGGTTACATTTTGGATGGTGATCGTCCCCCTGTACTCTGCTCTGGTGAGGCCGCACCTCGAGTACTGTGTTCAGTTTTGGGCCCCTCAGTACAAGAAGCACATCAAGGCCCCGGAATGTGTCCAGAGAAGGGCTACGAAGCTGGTGAAGGGCCTGGGACACAAGTCCTGTGAGGTGTTGTTTAGTCTGGAGAAGAGGAGGCTCAGGGGAGACCTTATTGCTCTCTGCAACTACCTGAAAGGAAGGTGTGGGGAGCTGGGGTCGGCCTCTTCTCACAGGTAACTAGTGATAGGACTAGAGGGAATGGCCTCGAGTTGCACCAGGAGAGGTTCAGGTTGGAAATTAGGAGACATTTCTTCTCAGAAAGAGCAGTCAGACATTGGAACAGGTTACTCAGGGGGGTGGCAGAGTCACTGTCCCTGGGGGTGTTCAAGGAAAGGTTGGACGTGGTGCTTAGGGACATGGTTTAAGTGGGTGACATTGGTGGTAGGGGGATGATTGGACTAGATGACCTTGGAGGTCCTTTTCAACTTTAACGATACTATGATTCGATGATTTTTTTCTGAAACTTTCCAAAAAGTTCAACTGAAGGCAGACACACCATATGGAAAATTTCATTCTGAATAGCTAAAGCTTGGGAAAGTTATAAGTAAGCGCAAACCAGGCTTTATAATGGAGCAGGCTAGGCAACTTTTAATATGTGTTGCTACCAGCTCCACCTATAATATCCTCAGCAGAGTTTTCATAATGGTTCAGATGTGGGCAACACATCACCGAGAGGGTGGAGAACAATGGAGAGTCCCATTGGCAGCATTCCAGCAAAGCAGATTTCAGCTTATTCAGTTCTAAAATGGGTGTAACCTTTGAAGGCTATGATATGCAGCAGCACCTGGCCTCTCTGCCACTAGGCTTGGCATTAAACCAGGAAGGGCCACAATGAGGTAATACACGGGATTGCTGTGGGCCTCACCCTTCAGGTGAGATTATAGTCTTCTGATCCTCAATGTGCCAGTGGTGTTGTGCAACTGAGTAGCTTAATGAGTGAAAACCTGTAAAAAAAAATGAGGATATTTTGCAACAGTTCTAATTAGTCACTACAACTGCTGAGATTTTAATAGGTCAGTGGCATCCTGCCCATCTCAGCCTCTCACATGGACTCTTTAACATACTTGATCTTGTGGTACGTATGAGTGCTGGCCTTTCAT
Source organism: Anser cygnoides (assembly GCF_040182565.1). Classification (NCBI taxonomy): domain Eukaryota; kingdom Metazoa; phylum Chordata; class Aves; order Anseriformes; family Anatidae; genus Anser; species Anser cygnoides. The sequence goes on along the minus strand of NC_089899.1, from coordinate 3,703,904 downwards.
CTTCTGTTCACTCAGATTATGACAGAATATGAGAGGATAATAGAACGCCAGCTAGTGTGGGTGTGCTGAAGACAGGTCTGAAGAAGATGGGTATTTCCAGCCAGTGGTACCACACAATTGCCACAGACAAATCTGAATTGTTCACAATGAAAACTGAATTTATCTTCTCAGCTTTTCTCAGGCTTGTCATCATTTACCTATTGCTTACAAAGGGACTCCCTGCCCTAATTCTAACCCCAGAAAAGTTATTTCTGTCCTGGAGAGCACCATCTCCTGATACTACCGCCAGCCCAAATGAGCACATCTTACTATAGTGTTATGAAGTAGTGAGTTGATGCCAATGCCACCTAAAATGAGCACTAACACTATGCCAGTGTTTGATCCATCCATCCAAGTGTTCCTCTGCTTGCCATGTAAAGCAAGACCACCATGTCGTCCTGATTGCAGATATACTGGTGTGGTCAGAATAACAGGTTTGGTTTATTGTCCTGCTTTACTCTGCAAGGCAAGATGAAATGGCTGACTGGTCCTTTCTCACATTTCATTGTTGTCCTGTTCCCCTCTCCTTAAATTCAAATGTTTGCCTTTGTACAGTTTGTCATTTGTATTGATTCGTCTTGACCTTGACATTTAAATCCCAGTGCTGACCTGAATGAGCTGAGATTCCGGAGCACAGGAAATCCTCTCAAATGAAGTGAGAGTTTATAGCCTTTTTATAAATGGTTTCACTCATAAACAGGAAGTCATTTTCTGGGAAAAAATATCAGGCTTTTCTCTGTATGTTCACTATGTGGAGGAGATTCTTGACAGGTGAACACCACAAAGTAGGTGATATTCCAAGCCCGCCCAGCACCACACAGTTCATGCTGCGGTTTTACTGAGAGCAGAAATCAATCATTTCTATTTCTCTTTCTAAACAGCTGTCTGTGAAAACGGCTGTCAGAATGGAGGTCGTTGCATTGGACCAAACCGTTGTGCTTGTGTCTACGGGTTCACTGGCCCCCAGTGTGAGAGAGGTAAGGAACAGATTTTCATATTATCACTGACAGAGCATAGCATCAGGAGTTGTATATTCAAGCATATATACTAGGGATACTCAATTCTGAGTGAATTTCTGCTCAATTCCCTGGCACGAAGATTCAGCCCTTAATAACAACCTCATGTCCAAAGCATTCCCTGGGATCCCAACTGACTGCATATCTGTTTCGTGTCTGTGGATCTTTCTCATTCCACACGTGGCCCCTTGTGGCTCTTTTGTTAAATATCAATAAATCCCTGTGCACAGTACAAAAGAGGTATTTTTCTCTTGGACATTCCCTTGCTTCTTGTCTTTGTAACCAGGGTGTGGCTTAGAAATGCGAGGAAGCCCCTTATCGCAGCATAAGGGAAGGTGACACCGTCAGCCCCTTCCTAAACACTAAAAGGGAAAACATAAACTAAAACTTTCAAAAATCTCAGTGTGGTGGATCAGCTCGGTCCAAGCACACATCCTGTGTGTTGCTCATTCCCCTCTCCCTTGGGATGCGGAGAAGATAGAAGGAAAGCAAAAAACCTCATGGATTATGATAATGTTAGTTTACTAAGGAAAGCAAAAGCTACATGTGGAAGCAAAGCAACACAAAGAATTCGTTCACTACTTCCCATCAGCAGGCAGATATCCAGTCACTTCCTGGGAAGCAGAGCCTCAGCATGTGTAACAGTTGCTTGGGAAGATGAGAGCCATAACCGTGCTATTTTCCCCTTTCTCCTTCTTTTCCTGGGGCTGAGCACAGTGTCATATGGCATGGAATATCCCATCGGTCAGTTCAGGTCAGCTGTTTATGCTACGTCCCTTCCCAATCTCTTGCCCAGCCCCAGCATACTGCACTGGATGTGAGGAGCAGGGAGCTGGGGAAAAAAAATCGATGCTGTGAAAGCACTTTTCATCAACAGCCAAAACACGAATGTGTTATCCATACTGTTTTAGCCACAAATGGAAAGCTCAGCAGCATGCAGGCTGCTGTGAAAAGAAGTTAACTCCATCTCATCCAGACCTGACACAACTAGCTAATTTTGGTGACCACCTTGAGTTACCTTGAACCAGATTTGTACGACTGTCAGCATTCACTGATTCTGCTCAGGATTGCAACTACTCACTGCAGCTCTTGCAGAATAGTTAGGGACCTCACACAGTTAGGGGATCACAAGCAAAACAGTCCTTTAAGGATTGGCCAGATTGCAGAAGAACTCTGTTGGACATAGATTGACTGCAGTTCACCAGGCGAGCACTCAGCTTCTGTATCAGTAATATGGAAAGATGTCTCCTGCATCTTTCACTGTATAGAATCAAACTCCTGCAGCAATTACCTGAATTTTACATGTCTTGTCTGCAGCAGGAGACCTTTTTGTTGGGCTGAAGGAGATCAATACCATGTACCCTCAAAAATGAAAATTAATGTTGAATGCTAACAGTGCTAACAGCTGTTGATTTGCAAATTAACGTGGACCTGAAATCTGAAAGGTCAATATTCCAACCTGTGCAAAATTATTTTTAAGATTTAGTATTATATTTATTTGAAAATATTGAAAAGCGTGACTAGAACCAAAGGTTTTCCATGAATTTCCTACTTTATTTTAGTAAAAAAGTTTCGAAGGGAAACATAAGCCAGTTCTATTTTGTTGTAAACCTCCCTCAGTTCATTGCCAGCTGCTCATCCAGTATGAATCAAAACATCTTCACTAAGAGTCTGAGAATATGCTCTTAGTGACATGTGGCTTTGCTGTATTTCATTCATCCAGCCAGCATGTGCTGAGTGACTAGATCAGGTTTACCCCAGTGTGGGTATGGCTGAGGGTTTGGCTCTGAGATATGAATTTTCTCCCTTTCCTGTTGGCTTAGGTGGACATCTCACGACACTGCTCTGATTTGATGTTGGCAAGGGCCAGAGTGGCACAGAGCAGAAATGAAACTGAAACACCAAGATGATGTGCGAACTCCCAGGATTAACATCAAAGTGCCCTGGAAATATTCTGCTTTTCTAGCCTCTCACTTTCCCGAGATTGGGATAATTCTGTTTAACTCCCTGTTCAAAGATTGGATTGTTCTTGACTTTAATGTTTTGGGTTTTTTTGTTTTTTTTTCCAAGTTGGGGATTTTTGGCAACATGATTTAGAGGGTGAGATAGGAATAACAGTTGGTTTCCAGTAGCCCAGGCATCAGTCAGTCCTGGTTGAATAGAAGCCAGCAGAAATATGCAGAACTCAACATAGTTGTGCAATGTTCCCTGGGTTACAAAAGTCTCTACTGAACTTCATGCTGCAGGTGCCCCATAAAAGGCCTCTGCTGTGGTTTGAGCATCACATTTATTAGATGCCAAGAATTTAAAAAACCTCCACACACATTTACTGAAGCAACCTTTCATTGTTCCAGTCTCCTCCTTTGTACTCTGCTGCAAACTCAGATATTGGTGGACCACTGCATTTATATATTCTTTAATACCTCTCCTTGCCTTTCTCAAACAGGCCTACACGCACACTCACTGCTTTATTTATGGAAAGGTATTATGCCAAAAACCTTTCTCTTTTGAAAGCTGTACCTTGCAAGCTTTTTTCCTCTAAAATTCCTGAATGTGAGCTAGAGAACTGTCCATAGCGTTGCTTGTTTTTTTCCTAGCTCACAGGTATCTGAAGTTGATATGGACATTGTTGATAAGACATTATTAATGTCTTAAGATATTCTTGCATACAGCAATGGACTTAAAAATCCAACTTACTTTACTTTGTGTGCATGGTAGGAGAGGGGATAGGAGAGGGGGTGGGAAAGTCAGCCAAAAATGGGGACTGAACAGGGGCAGACTTTGGAGACAGCTTGCAATGTATAAAATTATTTAAATAAAGAGAGGATTTTTAGAAAGCCTGTAGAGATTTAGTTTGGTCCAGACTTGTACTAAGAGACAAAACAAGCTCTCCAGCTGTGTATACACGGGTCTGCCCTGCCAAGGCAAACAGAGCATTTGCTTTTCTAAGAGATGTTAAAAGTTACACTTTTCAAAGAAGCTTCTGGCTGGGAAGTCTGTGGGTCTGGTGAGGTGGTTGTGACTGACCTACTGGTAATCGGTAGTGTGACAATGAGGAACTTAACCCTTCCAAGGAGAAACTGCACTCCTGCTCCATTGCTAGGCAAGTTGAGATGAAGTCCCTAGCACCAGACTTACTGGAAACATGAACACTGTTGAATTTCTGTTCAGTTTCTCCTTTTAAAGCAGCCATGGTATGTGACATATTTACAAGCATCCTTGGAAGTCTCCAGTAACAGGGGACTCAAGTAGCAGTCTTAAAAGCAACACGGATCATCCGTAACTCTCAGTTTAGCTCTGAGTCTCATTTTAAACTTTTTTTTTTTTTTTCTGAAGAAACATTAATTCAAAGCAGAACGTAAAACCTACTGGCCTTGTAAGTAGGAAGTCCAAGTTTCAGCCCAAGACTCCTTACCGATGCTCTCCTAGCATGTCTCATAAGGGTACTGGAAATTACTCAGATTTCTGCCTGTGTCTCCACAGGGAGAGAACTTCCAGTAACACCAGTTAATGTTTAGTAAGACATCATCTACCTTTCTCCTTCCCACTCAGACTAGTTACAGTGATGTTTCTCTTGGAAGAACTGTTGTTAACTACTAAATGTGGCTCTCTAGCATTAGGCAACATCGGTAGTATCCCTCTTGGCTAAAGAGTGCAAAGAAAATAACAGTGTTTACCCTCAGCTCTGTGCTGTGACATATCTACTGATAGGAATAACCTGGCCAGGAAGATCAGAACACAGTCAACTTGCAGAAGAGAGGAGGTGTTGTAGGATACATCCCTCAATTTCTTCCAGCCTGCTGTTGAAATGGAGCAGTTGGTTTGAATCACAACTGGATAATGTGGAGATTTAATGTTCTGAGCACAGGATGAGGCAGTATAAGGTCTACTGCTCCATCCTGAGTCTGGCCCACTAATTATGGGTACTTGGAAAATTCATTACATCTCCACCGTATTATGTTCCTCAGTAAAATAATAGCCATTTTGCTGCAGCATGGGTACTGTGAGGATTCACCAAAGGGTTGCAGGAGAGCTGGTAAGTTAACCACTAACAGGGATGAGAGAGGAATTGAGGCAGTACATTGGTGGTGAGATACAGCCCACTGTGTATTTACTCTTGTCCAGGTTCCCAAATTAGCCACCTCCAGGCTGGAACTGGAGTGTTAAATAAAGCATAAGATTCCTCGGACTGAAAAACGATGTTAAGAGACCAGTCTGTTAGGAAGGACAGACTCAGTTCAACTCATACTGCAGTGGCTGGCTGGCTTCTGGACCAAGAGTTGGTTTGCCTCCACCACACCTTTTTTGGTAGGTGGAGATGTCACCTCAACCTAAGAAAAAACACTATTTTCAGCCTGAAATAAAAGCCAGGAAATGTGCATTTTAAAGACACCCTTATTATCAAAATTCACCAGTATCCGTGGTTCAAGTATAGCAGAACCGGGCCAGGTGATACCTTACATACAGGTGACACTCAACTGATGACTGCTTGGCCTTGCAACCTGCTCTTATGTTTGACGGAGTGGTCTGTCAGCTCCTCTGCTGCTCATCTGTGTCCCTACCAAGGAGCTCAGCACAGGCAGAACCAAGAATCTCAAGGGGTTCCAGGAGAAATCTCTCTGGTGCTAGTCTCCCCCATGAAAATTTCTTCCCAAGAACACCCAAAAAAAAAAGGCACCATTACTTCAGGAATAGTCTTCGGTCAAATACACATTATAGCCTGAGGGCTGTATCCTCATCAGCAGTGCACCCACGGACTGAAGAAGCACAGAGGGCAATGTTCCTCTGCAGAGAAATATTTCTTGTAGAATGGGACAACCTCTGAAAGCAGTGACCTGGGTTCTTCTGCTCAGTCAAGGTGAAGGAACTGAAAGCTGAAGCAAAACCAGTTCAAACTGGAAAAAAACAGATCATGTTTTTAACAAGGAGGTTAGTTCCAACCGGTTATCTTCCACAGGAATGTGCCCGATACCCCTTGTACTACATTGCCTCACTTTAGACTCCTTTGGCGTAGATGTGTCCAGCTGAGCGCACAACCTCATGAAACCTTACAGGTGACAGAGTGATAGCAGCGCTGGGCAGGATTCATTGACCAAATGCAGACATTGCCTTTAGGATGAGTGTATACAGAGGGGTGATCAGGTCTGCCACGAATGTCTGCGCTATGGAATTCTCTGCATTTATTCACGTGAATCCCATCTCTGGAATCTTCAGATCAAGAGGGGATATTTGGTAGGATTTAGGAAAGACTCCCTGGTTGTTATACATGGGCTTATCTGACGCCGGATTTAAAATCTTTAACTCCCAGAGCAGTATAAAGATAGTTGTCTGTAGACTTCTCTCTGCTGCAAGGCACAGCACGCTGCCGTTATCTCAGGTTGTTATATGCAGGGCAAGGATGCTAACTTGTTTAGAGGAACACACAGCTCCATTCATCCAGGTAATATCTGTGCCAAAGTGCTGGGGTTCTCGGAAAGGCTTATTAGCATTGTACAGAGACAACTCTATTGATTCTAGTGCCAACATTAGCATACACTAGTATGGCTTGCACTGTTAGGGTCTGCTTTCATACAGGGGCTGAGGTATCAGTTTTGATAGGCAAGCACTGAAAATGTACCCATCTGTGTTGATGAACAGAAGGCATTCAAAACAGATTATAGACTCATTTTAGGCTTTTAATTTGATTTTATTTTGAATTTATTTTGCTATAAACCATAAAAAGAGATCTTTTAATTTTTAAACAATAATAACCTGAGTTCCTGAACACTATGCAACAGCTTCTGCTGCTGTAAACTCAACAAGCTGCGTGTTCAACAACTCAGGACTACAGTAAGAGGCTGCTTTGTAATGGAAGCAAGCTAACTACCTTCACACTTCATTCAGGAAATGCTCCACTTGAGAGGTAAATACTGTAACAGCTAGGTACTCAAAGAATCTTAGCATCATTTCCTCCTTCTACTTGACATCTTCAGGGATAAAAACTAGTGGATATATTGTATAGCCCCAGCAGCATTGGTGACATGATCTCACATTGCATCAGTGTTGGAGGAAAAAAGTATAGAAAAAAAATGAATCTGTGAGGAGAGAGGCCAATTCTATTTAATAGTTTTCTTGAACTTTAAAGAAAAAATGAAACATTTTGATGTCATGTCTCTGATTTCACCCTCTTTCAAGTAGGAAAAAAAATGTTGCAAAAAAGTGACAACATTGGTCTCAGATGAAGGTGTGGAAGATTGTTCTGTGTAAGAAGGATGAGGTTTAATTTGCCTTTTTTTTTCCCCCATACAAATGCTGAAGCCATTGCTGTTGATGACAGTTGCTACCTTAAATGAAAACATGTCTTCTTTTATTCTGAAAAAAAGAGATTTTTTGATAACGTTCTTGATCTTTGTGGTGAACTCCCTGATACTTTGCAGCATCTCTAAACTTAGAGTTGTGGTTGCAGAAGGGTACCAAAACCTGAAGACCATGAAAACTCCAAAGACACTTGGAGTTCTGCAAACAATAGGGAAGAGGAAAAGACAGTAATTTGTTCGTGTAGCTGTCTGTAGTTCCTATTTTTTATATGTTAGCACATGCATAACATGAGGATCTCCTTTGATGTGCACTCAGAGAGTATTTTTGAGTCTCCGTGATGTGTCTATGTCTGTGTCTGTAGATTCTTGAAAGTTTCAAAATGATTTTGATGTGTTTGTTGTTGTTGTTTGCTTTTGTTTTTGTTTTGGCCTTGTAAACCCTGGGTTCGTCATAACTGCTATCATTCCAGTCCTGGAAGAAATCTCTATTAGCAATGAGTAAGACTAACACAAGTCCCCAAATTAACACATTTTTGTATGCTATATCAATTTCTTAAAGATCCTTCCTGTATAGGAAGACAGTTCCTCTCATCCTCCTAATTTCTAAGCATATTTGTGACACCTAATGTCTATCAATCTGACTTCCACTCTTATCTATCATCCTGAAATATTTAACCACTAGAAGAGTTGCTTAAGGAGCGTGTTTCCATAACTGCAGGTGTTTAAGAGCAGGTAACATAAATATTTGTTAGATCTAATTCTGGTAGAGTCGGTCTTGTCTAAGGGAAAGAGGAATCCAAAGTGATCTATTATGTTCCCTCCAGCTGTAGCTTTTCTAGTGACAGATGCTCCATGCCATATATAAACAGCATACGTGATCCAAAAGACCATTTTGTAACGTACAGATGGATGTTAATGAGTCTGTCAGCATAAACGGCACTTTAATCCACTCAGATTTCCAGATGGTGGGAATATTGCAGAATATTCCATTATTCTTGCTTGTAAAGCCTCCCCAATCCATAGAAGACTTATCGTGTGGTTTAGTCTCAGCTTTTCTGCTTCCTCTTCATAATGATTTACTTCCCAAATTTTCAGTTCAATTTGGATGATTAGGAGAAAAGAATCAGCTATACAGGATGTGTCAGATCCCCCTATGTATATGCTAAAACTCTGACAGGAAGCAGCCAACGGTAAACACGGTCCCTTTATTCACTCCTTTCTAAAACTCAGCTCATAGTCCTGAACTTCCAGAATGCTGCTCTAAGTGAAATAGTTGGTAGAGCTGTACATATTTTGTACGTTCAGCTGGAAACTGCCCCAGGGACCAGGCATGCAAGAAGATACATCATGGTAACAAGGGGGGCCACGAAAACTTCACAGAAATTTAATGATATCTGAGATAACTCAGAAAGGTCTTTAATCTCAGCCTTTGCATTTCAGAAGAACATATGTCACATTTATTAATTTGAGGTGCCTAACAGAATTTTTGTTTTGGGGATAAATTGAAAAAATACCTCCTCCATACTACCTATGGCTGTGCCTGAGGTCCATGCGGACTGTGAAACTGAGCCCCAATCCACGTGCTCTTCTCAAAGAACGAGTGATGTGGGAAGATACATAGCAACAATCAACAAGCAGGATGTGGCTCCTGCTTTTTGAAAGCATTTGTATTTGTGCTGCTGAGACCACGCAGCACTTTGAAGGGATGACCAAAGCCTTGACCTCAACACTGGGGAGCTGGGGAAAGATTTACTGAGGGGAGGGAGAGGTGACCTTCCTGTCACCTTCCTTTTCTTTTTGTGTCTCTTCGCTAGGGTGGATTTTATCAGGACAGATGGAGCACTCCACTTCGGTCCCATGTTTTGAAGGGTTAGGAGACATGACACAGTTTATATTGTGGAACAGCCTTAGCTTTTGTCTTAGATACCCTCTGTGCCTCTGTCTTGCTGACATCCCTTGTTGTCTCAGAAAAACACTGGGCATGGGTGGAGAAATGGTCCGTGAGCCGTCCTAATATGAGACTGAACTGAAATGCTTTGCCTGGCAGTTCACAGGCATCCCCTGAACTGAAAGGCTGTTCCAGGGTTTCAGGAACTCTTATTCATTTCTTGGGTTTCATATTAATTCTCTGGGGGGAAAAAAAAAAAAAAAAAGGAAAACACTGGCTACTGTGGCTCATTCTGTCAGGCCCATCAAAGCTGTCTGAGTGGTGTGAGTACAGTATATGGCTGAGAAATTAATCTGCCTACACCCAGCCAGTGGTTCTTCCACTCAATTCCAGATTAAGTTTGAAATTACTTCAAGTAAAAATCTTATAGAGGAATGCTATTGGCAGTGGTTAAGATTTTTTTCCCAAATGAGCTTTTTAATAGAAGACTGTGTTTACAAAGAGATTTCTCATCCTAGTTTGAAATGAGGCATTTAATTGATTTTCCCAGTACTCTGGTAATGCAGATGGTAAGACATAAAACAGAACTCGTAGCTGAGGTATGTGATAGTGTTCCTTCTTCTCAGCCTGCCTTCAAAGGTGAGGCATGAACTGCCATTTCTCTACAGTGGGATAGAATAAGTACTTTGTTAATCAAATGTAGTCCAGAGAGGAAGATTGCTCTGATATATATACTGCTATAACTTGTAGTATGCTTTTAGGCTGAAAGATCTGGCAGAAACTTCACCATGAGTGGAGTCTAACTCTATTGTCAGTTGTAGTTTGCTATTTTCTTCTTGTGGGTGGGTTTGTTTGATAAGCTATTTGTAGCCCTGAGGAACCACATTTCCCTCTCTTCTCTGCAGAAAGCCACTCATGGTCAGCTGAGAGCACTGGTGGGATGTAGACACATCCTCCATGTATAATTTTGCTGCATGCCCATGAGCATTCTGGTATGATTGTAGATGATCACATACTACTCTTCTTCCTCTGAGACGTGGGACAGCACTCCCAAAACACTGTTGTTTTCTGCTTGGTGCTCAGTAAGGGGCTCAGTTCACTGTGCACAGGAGAACGCTGGAACAGTATAGGTTGGGGTCTTCCAGTCTGTGTAGCTGGCACCTCATTGCCTGCACTGAGTTAGGCAGAAAGGTGACTGTCGTATCTTCTGACCCCTCGTCACTCTTGGATGCAGTCACCTGTGGCTTTGTCTCTCGTTCTCAGTGTGGGAAGGGGTGTCGTGTCCAACAGAGTATCCTGGTGTTGTTGAACTTGCTGCTCAGTGCATATGGGAGCAGAACATCACTGGAGCAGAAAAAAAACAACGTTGTGAAGTACCCGGCTTTCTCACATTCATGGGTACAAAGACAGCCTCTGAAGAGCGGATCTAAACACATGACACATTGGAACAAATGTGCCAAGGGGCCTGGGATGTATCTGGCAGCCACCAGCCACTCGAGGGGACATGACGTCAGAAATAGTCCTTTTGGGAGGAAACTGGCAAGAAGGTAAATGCCTCGCTTCACGTTTCACTGATATCTAGAGACTCTCTCTGCAAGGGTTTGTGAGCAGCCTCAGCTAGCTAGCTGCGAGGAGTACAAAACAACACCACGTCACAGTCACCGGCTCAGTGAAGCATGTTTGGAGATGAACACCTGAATCACTGCATTTTCACTGGACTGAGATCAACCCAAGGATGATGTGCATCAGCACTCTGCTGACTGCAGACCTAGACCTGTGAAGGTAGAAGAGGAGGAATGCATACTCAAGAGGGGCATTGCTTGGCCTACGTTTACTCAAGGCCCTAGTGCAGTTCTACAAATAGGCATTCAGCTCACAGTGGCACAGCAGATCCAGGTCTGTCCAGGCAGACAGGGTCCACACACTATGCTTGTGGCTGGGATTTGAAGCAGTGTGCTGTCCTGCTCCTCAGGAGCTCAGGGAACTAGAGAGAACCCAGGAGCACCTGCAGGAAAGCTAAACACTTCCTCTGTATGGGTCAGGAAGTGAATACAGGGTAGACAGGCTGAAGTGGATTGATGTATTATCATCACCATTTCCCCCCCTTGTACTAACCATTGTCTCCTTTCCTATGAGGACTTATACTAAAAGTTCACTGGAGAAGACAGTGCAGCCCTGCAGAGAAGGACTTGGGGGTTCTGGTGGATAAAAAGTTCAACATGAGCCGTCAGTGGGTGCCTGGAGCCCGGAAGGCCAACTTCATCCTGGGCTGCATCAACAAAGCAGTGACCAGCAGGGGAGGGAGGTGATTGTGCCCTGGTGCTCTGCCCTCGTGAGGCCCCGCCTGGAGTGCTGCAACCAGGTCTGGGCCCCCAGCACAGAGGATATGGATCTGTTAGAGTGAGTCCAGAGGAGGGCCACAAAGATGATCAAGGGGCTGGAGCACCTCTCCTGTGAAGGAAGGCTGAGAGAGCTGGCGATGTTCAGCCTACAGAAGAGAAGGCTCCAGGGTGACCTCATTGCGACCTTTCAGTACTAAAAGGGGACTTATAAAAAAGATGGAGAGCAACTGTTTGCTCTATCGGATAATGACAGGACGAGGGGGAATGTTTTTAAACTAAAAGTGGGGAGATTTAGATTAGAGGTTAGGAGAAAATTCATCCCTCAGAGGGTGGTGAGGCACTGGAACAGGTTGCCTAGAGAGGTTGTGGATGCCCCATCCCTGGAGGTGTTCGAGACCGGGTTAGATGAGGCCCTGAGCAACTTGATCTAGTGGGTGGCATCCCTGCCTACGGCAGGAGAGTTGGAACTGGATGATCTTTGAGGTCCCTTCCAACCCAGGCCATTCTATGATTCTGTGATTTTATTATGCTTGAAACAGGGTGATTTACAAGTAGCAGATTTGAGTATTTCTGAACAGCTTATTCTGATATGTCGGAAGATAAATGACCTACATTAGGCATTAGAAAACAGTGCCAGTGCTGTTACATCTTCAGTGCTTTATCGGGACAAAGGATAATTGTGTGGTCCAGGCCTTTGGGTTGCCTTCGCGTATACACTACTGAGCTTGTTCCACTTTGTGACAAGTCACTGAGGATAACAGTGCATTACTAGACTGGGAGATATTTTGGGGCAATCTCTTACTCCATATACAGGATGGCTGCTGAATCCTGTTTTACTAATCTGAGCTCTGAGCACTCGTTTTCTGCCGTCTTCAATCAAATTGTCCTTAACAGTCCTATTTTTTGCATGTTTTTCACAGTCTGCCCAATAAATACTCTTACCATTGACTGCAGAAAGAAAACAAAGCCTGCTGAAGTGTACTGGGATAAGAAGATGCTAAGGAGAATGCAATGTTTTCAATTCTTTTAATTGAGTCTGAAAAGAAGCAAGTAACATGTGATTTGTGTCTGCCTGGTCACTCCTGAGACTTCTTCCATCTATTTCAAGATATTTTAACTGTGAATAAGCCTTTTCCAAAGATCACCTTGCCCTTCTTAGGGCTAAGCATAAGCCATGCACTGCACTGTGTTTTGAAGCACAAAGACTTTGTTGAATGGAGCAACAGATGACTGCAGCTCAAACACAGTAATATTAATACAGTCAGGCAAGATCTGTAAAACTAGCCACAATGTTTGGAAGTCATCCTCACTCATTTGTGTCCTTCTCAGTACTCGCTCCTAACTTATTGTTAACTTATTGTTATTGTTAACTTATTCCCAGAAGGAAGGTAGACGAAGTCCATAAATGCTTTGCCCCAAAATACTTCTCACCTGACAGACACAAATTTCTTCTTCTTGTACTCAGCCATGGACTCCTATGGTGAACACAATCAGCAGATGTCCAGGAGAAATTCCTCCAAGTTCAGCTCAGTCCATCCCATCCCAGCCACCATCTCCATATGTTCTTTCCCGTGGTATCCAGGAGCCTGCCCATAGCCGTAATCTCTGCCAAAGGACTTTGAGAGGTGCAAGGTTCCACCTGGGGCAGATGTGCTTGGAGAGAAGAGTCCAGAGCTATTAAACCCCTATACCACCTCCAGCACCTCCATGTTTGCACTAACCGACCAGGCGTGATTCAATACCTCTCTTCTACGATGAAGAACACAGCGTGGCGGTGCCAGCCTCCTGCTCCAACACTGACACATGTTTCTACAACTGCTTCAAGTATTGGCTCCTTGTTGCTGTGTGTGCTTTGTGCCTCAGATGCCACTGGAGCGAAGAACCCTCGGAGGAGGGTTGTACATGAAGCTCTGTCTCAGGTTTCATCAGGCAAAGATTTTGACAGGAAACTGTAAAAATAGGACAGGAAAACTTAAAAAAGTTCTTTCTTTACTATTTCCTTTGAATGTGTTTTTTCAACAGTTGGAATGTCTGGCCTTATAAACTGCCCCAGCCAGCTTTTTCTTTTTTTGCAAAACTCCAAAAAGTTAAACATCAAGAATATGACTGTGTTTGTATGAGGTAAGGAAATGACTAGGTGGAGAAAGTATTCCATGAAAACTGAGTCCTTCACAGAGACCCTCATGCTCTTTGCACCAACCATCCACCCTCCCACCAAAGCCGTCATGGATGTACACAGCCTGAGAGGTTTAACAGATATTTAGGGTTACACTACATGCAGAAACCTATAATCAATGTACTAAAATCTGCATTTACTACAACAGGAACAATTGCAGAATATTTGGGGGACTTGTATTCACTCCCTTCAGTTTGTTTTTTTCTGGTGCATTTTGCATGGTGGTCCCCGGGGTATTTTCTGTCCATGGTCTGTCTGTGAGTATAGCATAAATTGCTCCATTTAGGCTTTTAATTTGTAATTTATGAGCTCACCTGGCAGGTCCCTGAGAGCACAGCTGGCCTATTCTGTGGGCTGTTCAAGGAATACCCCTATCAGGGATAGCAGGCATTGTATGGGAATCTTTTGGGTAGAAGTATGCGTGGGAATCTGCCAGATTAGTGCCTTGCCTTGATTGCATCAGCTCTTGCTCACTCCCAGGGCTGTGCTGACTACCCGTTTGTGTGCTTTCTGCCCCAAAAGCCCAGAAGGTTACAGACAAAAAGAATTACAAGGCTTTGCCCCCCTGGCCTGGGGACCAAGTCTTCTGCTGACGGAAATCATGCAATGATATTAGAAAAATAGATATCAGGATTGCTATCCACTGTCCTTGCGCCCCTTTACTGGTTTGCTGAGCTTTTAGAAAGCAATGTGGAACTCTGCCAAAGCCTGGGGTATGTTACAGTGACCTCATCACAGTGAGGCTGTATCTCTCTGGGGATTACTTACAAGCAGCATTTGTCCATACCGTTTTAAGAAAAAGCCTTCATTAAAAGCGTTGTTTATCATGAGACGGAATTTGATTTTTAGCAAAGAAAATCTCTTCTTCCTTGCTGCTCTATTTATTTATTTTGCAAGGAAGGAATTCACATGGCCCATGGCCTGTCTCACAAGGGGATTCCAGCTAAATGGTGCTAAAGAAAGGACAGTCTAGAAGACGGAGTGAGAGTGCAGAGGAGAGCTCTTCCATCGCTTTATGTTCCTTTTAGTGTGGAATCTGCAGAACTGCTTACATGACGGGGTCAGGCATATTTGTGTTTCTGGGATTATGGTTTTAAATAGCAATGAAAGTAGTGTAATTGTTCCTGCTTTTGAATCTTTACCCAGGGATGTGAATTCCCATTCCAAGCATTTATTTACATGGTGACACCCTGCTGGGTAGATGGATGTGATAGAAGTGGGGAAGGCTATCCTTTTTCTTGTGAAAATTTTCAAGCAAAATACTTTTCTGTAGAAGTCCTTTGTCAAAAACTACCTTTTAGTTTGTTTGTTAGTTTGTTTTCCCAGAGGGACAGTAAGGACAAGTTAAAAGAGAGTAAAAAGTTCATTTAAAATGTCTTTTTTTTGTTTGTGTGTTTCCACAGCAAAGAAATAATTTAAACTGGTTATGAAGTTGTAAATATTCCAGGTTCAGAACCTGTGTCAATTCAGCTGTTATAAAAAGCTATCTGAAGTTGCATGTAAGTTATAATGAATATATGAAAAATGCCCTTATTAATAGAAGTGTTGAGTGTGAGAGCTCCTTCAAAGAAATTAGACTGAGTTGCTGAAATTAACATTTCCCTACAAAATAATGGCATTCAGTTATGCTTATATCCCAGGGAAACATTCCCTACAAAAGATTTCCATTTTCTTCATTTATCATTGGGGAAACCTAGCAATAAAGAAGGTGCCTTGCAACTGTTCTGCATAAACGTTTGATAGTCTCAGAGTGGTAATTTTAAATAGTCTGGATGGATTATTCTTTTTAATGAGATCAAGCTGCATTTCTGGCAAAAATTACAGTTGGCAGAATCGTGTGACATTCTTATTACCTCTCGTAGTAGGTGAGATGTATTCTGGCAAGGTGAACCTGGATGAAATAGTGTAGGCAAAGCCAGGGCAACATCCCTGATCAATGTAGCACCCTAGGTGCTGGAAGCAGGGGTAGCTATGAGGCTTTGTGCTCTGGCTTGGCTGAATCAGGAGTGCTTGAATCCATTCACTCCGCTCTCATGTTGGACTGTCACAGACTTTCCAGCAGAAGCCCATGCAGCATGTTGGTGAAGACAGATGTCTGCAGCAACTGTAAAGTATTCCTCCACTTATGTCCTGGACACACTAATTAGGATAGTGAAAAATGTTTAAAGGGATATTTGCAGGAAGCTGTTTGCAAGCAGAATCATGTGGCTCAGTGTAAGAGGGTGTGCAGTGGCTTGGATCCCACTCCCTAAGGGTTTGGGGAGTGACCATTCATTAGCCAAAGGGGTTCCTAGCGATTTCCATGACAACCAGCCAAACATGGAAATTGGGAGTGAGGTCTGTTCTTGTTACACTTCCTCTTCTGAGCACATCTGGGGCCTGTATTGGCTGTAGGATTAGGCAGACAAGACTCATTGTAGCCCTGAACTGACTGCGGCATCTGCAGAAGTCCGTAGTTTAGGTTACCTGGTGTTTTAAAACCTTACTGTCCCAGTGGGGTAGGGGGAGGTGAGGGTTTGAAAACAAAGAGCACAGCAAGGAATCAGATTTCTTGTGGTTAACACAAACACTTTGATGCTGCAACTCTGATTCCGTCGTGTGGTTTGAAGTTTGAGCATTCTTTGCTGGCTGCCTGGGACAAGTATATGACCAGTAACCTAATCTAACTCCTCTGTGATAAGAAGCCGACAGACCAAGGGCACTGCGTATGGTCTACTTTGAAGCTAACAGAGCAAGCAAGCAAGAAAAATGAGATGTGTAATGTTGCAGTTGATAGATATTGGGAGGATAACTGATGTCTGTCCTATAATGAGTATTTACTGTTTGCAAAACTATTTTTGGAGAGGAGAAGTGAGGCAGCAAACTGGCCTGTTGTTTTCTAAATCTACAACTGATTGGTGAAGGACTAGATAGCGTAGACTAGATAGCATAGACTGAAGTTTTTCTTCCTAAAATAAGGCCTGATGTATTTATTGCAGTCTCTTTAATGAGAGCTACCTGCAGGTGGAAAGATGGAAATCACCCATATTCTACCACTGGACGCTGTAATTGTAAGGCTGAGTGAGTATGAAAGAGGAAACAGGAATAAATCCCAGCTTTCGATGAGGAAGGCGCTTCTCTGCTTTTATAAGAAATCCAGCAGAAAAGACCCAACTTCTAAAGGACAACTACCTGCAACAAAGTTCCTGGAAGATGGGATCCTCTATGTAGACTGTAACAAGTCTTCAGGCATCTCCTAAGTACACATATTTCCTTTAAAAAAAAAAAAAAAGAAGAAGAAGAAGAAGATTGTTGCCTCATTAAATATTTAATAATTTGACCCATTAAAATTAGCAACAGATGGGAATTGGAATGCAGGCAGACTTTCTGGACTCCAGACTGCAATTTCCTTAGCTTCATTCCATCCAAGAAAGTAATTTACATATGGAAATCTATTTTTGTCAATTATTTGTTTAAAATTGAGTGTTGTCCTTACAGTTGCACTTTCATTATCAGTCTCAAGGAAGTGTTGCTGCAGTGCATCCAGCCATGCTTCAGCAGGATGATGTGGGAGGTGCAAGTTCACCTCTGCCTTCTGTAGAGTGCAGTTACATCTCAATTTTCTGTTATACATGTATGTGATCTGACTTTCTAAGTCAGATAGAGCCCTTTGTAGATACATGCCACAATGACATCAGACATTTAAATTTAAAGTTTTAAAATTGTTCACCTGTATGGTTATTGAGAGATCTCCTTGGTCTTGATGTTAAAAATTCGAGCAAGAGCCTTTCAGTTTTATAAGAAAAAGACAGTGGGTGAGAGAACAACTCAAAATATGTTGATTTGTTTTCTAGGAATAAACTAGAACAAACTAAAGCATTATACTTGGCATGGCAGGAGAAGTTAATGAGAACCATGTGCTTTGGTATCTCATTAAGATTTTGGTCAAAAACCAAACTATGACTATTTGGTAACTTACCATTGCAAACACAATACGCGTCTGTTCTGATTTCCAAACAAATGCATTTTTATGAGCTACTGTCAGCTTTATACCTACGTAACTTTAAAATCATTGCCCTTTTTTTCTCAAATCCATCCTGTTACTTACTTCTCAGTGACATCCACAGACCAACCTTCTTTTGAGACTTTCATCAGTATTAAATTTTATGTATGACTGTGTTTTCAGCTGCTCAAAAATACAAATAAGAGGGAACATTAAGCTGGAATTAAGGAATTGTGGGTTCTTTCCCAGAGTTAGAGGAGGATTTGTTGTGTGCTTTGCTGTGTAGCTAATGCTTACCCTGATTCCAGGTGGAATAATCATAATACAGATGTAGCTCACCCAGACTTTACTCAGCATAGACAACAGGAGTGAGGAAGGTATATAAGCACAGGCATTCTCAGCCTAAAGCCTGTAGTAATTTCCAGCATTTCCAGATGATCTTTTATAGCCCAGGATAAAAGCACTCTGTCACGGTTTCATGCAAATGCAGGTCTGACAATGTGGCTGTACCAGTGGGAGAAAGTTTCCTGTCTCAAAGCATCTATTCAATGGTTTTCCTTGTTTTTTGCTTTTTGCACATCCGTGTCAGTATTTAAGAAGAAGGCAACCAATTGCAAAGATCATGTGTGGAAAGGCTTGTATCTGACAGCTTGCAGGCCAAGAAACAGAGCATGGACAATGAGCTTTCCTTTGTTGTGTGTTTATGTTTTACTAACACATTTCTGGAAATAGAATTATTAGTCAGTAGATGTGTGTGCCGCTACTGCTCATGGCTCATGATTTAGCTATCACCACTTTCCACACAACTTTTTGTTACTTCACATGACAAATTCAAATGTTTCACTGCAAAAACATCTCTGAGCTAATCTGAACACTGATGCTTGGTGATAATTTATATTTCAACACAGTGTAGGGGCACAACAAAGAAACCAACATCTTGAAATAAGCTCTTTTTTATAAATTTTGTTGACCTGGAGGTATGAGGCTTGCATTTGCTGAGTATGGCAATGTGGCATTGGAGTTCCCTGTTATGGGGATGAAAGGAGGTCCTCAGGGACCGAACTGTTGTACTCTGCCCATATGTTCATGTTATGTGGATTGTCAGGCCCTAAGACTGTTCATGAGATGCTTTTACCATGCCATCTCCATATACATCTTTTCCCTTAACTAATATGAAGTTCAGTTGCTTCATTGATGACAGCCATCCACAGAACAGGTGAATGTGCAGCCCTGAAATCTCCCCTTTGCCTGACTTTGTGTTTTGAGTTCATTCTGGGGCCAGTGCTTAAAGACCACTGACTCAGAGCATGAAATAGCTCTAGGCCATGGGATGAACCTGGGGTGGACAAGGAAGAGCTGTCTTGGAGAACCTCTAGACAATCACATGAAACATGCATCTGAAAGGTGGCTACTAATTCCAGTGCTAGTCTCCAGCTTAGTTTTAAATTTTTCATCTTCCCATGGTTGCATAATTTTTTTCCAGAACTTGATGACTCTGCACTTAAATGGCTGTGCTGGTGGGATGGGGAATAGACACAGTGTTAGACAAAGGACCTTGTGCTTGTTTCTTAATCTAACCTGTGGTTATTTTTATTCTCCCTCAGACTATCGTACCGGTCCCTGCTTTAGCCAAGTAAATAACCAGATGTGCCAGGGCCAGCTCAGTGGGATCGTCTGTACCAAGACCATGTGTTGTGCCACCATTGGACGGGCCTGGGGTCACCCATGTGAGATGTGCCCTGCCCAACCTCATCCCTGCCGCCGAGGTTTCATTCCCAACATTCGCACTGGAGCCTGCCAAGGTAAATGCCATGAACATGTAAGATGATGTTCCCTTATCCATTCTGATGCGTACTGAAAGCACAAGTGATGGATAGCTGACAGGAGTCCCAATACAGAGAAAGCTGTCTGTGTAAACTTTGCTAAATCCACAGTTATGTCAAAAGATTCACCATAGACCTTAGGTCTCCCATGTGACATACACTTCAGTAATATTCATCACAAGTGATAAAAAGTGGTCTGTGGACAGAACCAAGGTAAGGGCATTGAAGAATGACATTTTTTTACTCATTTCTGGAGGCCAAAGTTTGGTCTCTTTAATTAAGGCTGTGGTGCAGGGGAGAGCAGCGTTTGTGCCACAGGCAACACATTCCAGCTTTACCAGCAGTGCCCTGGGTCCCTTGCTTTGTCTGTCTTGTTTTGTCCCTTGGTTTGTCTGTCTTGTAGTTGAGAGCAGGTAGAAATATTTTCAGCTGGAAACATTCCATGAGGTCAGACTGTTTCAGGCAAGTGTACTGCCTTTAGTTAAGTTTCCAGAGGAAGCATTTGAAATTATTTGGATGAAAGTGGATGCTTCAAGTTTAGCTTTATCATTTGATTCTGTTTCCTCTGACATAATACCTACTCTCCGTGTTCATTTTACTTCCACGAGACTTGTAAAATTTGTAATACTTAATGTAATTAATATCTACATACATATTTGTTTTTCTAACATGTTATAATGTTTGTGTTAAGATGATTTCCATTCTGAGGTAGTTTCAGTGTATGGATTTCCCCAGTCACATTCAGTTTGCCGTCACAGGTGAGGAAATCATGGCTGCAGGATGAGTTTCCTGGGTCTGGGCTGATGAGAAGCTTACAGTTTGTGTGTTCCCCTCTCTGCCCTGCATCAGATGTTGCTCTCTGAAGGCTGCAGGGCAAATCATCTCTCATCTCCAGCTCAGCCACCGACTGAACCAGGAGGAGGTAGCCACAATGATTGTGGCCTTTTCCTCCATGTGAAACTGGCTGCTGAGGCTGGAGATGTTTGCCATGAAAAACAATACTCTACTATTCTCTCCCTTCTTGTTTGTGTAGATAAGCCAACAATAACTTTATGTCCATTTTCTGTCCTTCACTTTATCTCTAATGTAATCCAATGGATAATTGCATTAAAAATGTAAATCCACCTACTTGGAGCAAAGCTTCCTATTTCTCATAGCACTACCTGTTCTTCACTTTGCTGGGCTGAACCTTCATCCATTGCAGTGGCTGTATTTTCTAATGTCTTTGCTTTTTTCCCTGTAGATGTGGATGAATGTCAAGCCATTCCTGGCCTCTGTCAGGGAGGTAACTGCATCAACACAGTAGGTTCTTATGAGTGCAAATGCCCTGCAGGACACAAGCAGAGTGAGACCAGCCACAGATGCGAAGGTAAGACTGCCGACATCCATCTGCACAGCTTCACCAAACTGCACAGCACTGGGTTCCCAGATACACTCCGAGAACACAAGGGCATTTAAAAACCTGAGAATCACCATTCTATGATTCTGTGAATCTCTCTGCATTAAGGGCATGTCCAAGGCTGGCAAAGTAGAGAGATGAGAGAGCCCCCATGCCAACCCTGATTTCCAAGTAGGAGAGGGCACTGCAAGCACCAAGGCATGTTAGAGAAAGCACTGCAATATGAATTTCTGCTCTGCTTATCTGCTTCCCAGAGTTCAAGCCAAGAAAATGAGGAATGGATCTTGGCTATCTTCTCTTAAACTCAAAAGAGTGTTTTGGTTTGGTTTGGTTTGGTTTGGTTTGGTTTGGTTTGGTTTGGTTTGGTTTGGTTTGGTTTGGTTTGGTTTGGTTTTCTATGGGTGTTTTCTGAAAGATATTTTAATGCCAACACAAGGGTAATGGAACAGGAGGGATCTCTGGAGGCCTCTAGTTCAACCTTCTACTTAGACCACAGTTAGGTTCAAAGCTAGGTCAGGTGCTCAGTGCCTTTTCTGATGGAGTTTTGAACACTTAAGGCCTGTCCTTTTAGGGTTCTTTTCTCAGGGTTGCACCATTCTCATGGTGAATAACATTTTCCTTATATTCAATTGATATTTATCTTTTTGCAATTTGCAGCTTGTTGTCTCTAATTCAGTAAAGTAACCAGAAGGAGGGCAAAGTGGGTAGAGCCTGACTAGCTCAGATGGTGGTGGAACAAGGCAATCAGAAATAACATCATTGCACTGCAGAAGACCTGATTGCAGAAGATGAGGGTGTGGAACAAGTAAATGCAGTTTTGTTTCACTGACTAGGTGTCATTATTCCAAACTGACATGTTGGCCAGGGCCTGAAATTTGTCCTTGAGTACAAAAGAAAATTTGTTACCATAGACATGAATTGCAAATCAGAAACGTGGCTGTGAATCCCTCCTTTTAGCCAGGGAGCCTGATACTGTCCCAGCCCCATAGCAGAAGCATACCACCCCAGGGATGTCTGCCAAAATCTTCAGTCTTCCTGGTTGCTTTGTGGGATGCACCTTGCTCGTCTTCAAATGCGTTGTAGATGGGAATGATATTTTCATCATCTCTCTTGGACATGGTACAGTGTTTCAGTTTGTGCTTGTGGTTTGGAATGCTCTAACGCATTACTGCCTTAGCAGTAGCTAGGGAGATACTGCAGCATGGAGCGAAGCAGGGGGGAATGCAGCTCGTGTCTTCTCAGCGTCAGCCTTGCCCTTGAGCTGTGGGGAGCTTGGGGAGTGCAGCCAACTTTCAAACTCTCTGTCAACTTATAGAGGGGAATGTCACTGAAACTACTCTCTGCCTCTTCTTCAGCACAGAAGCTGGAGGAATTTAATTTGTGGTAGTTAAGGCAGAACTCTACCTGGAAGTCCCTGGGACTACCGTCTGCTCTCTGATTTAAGATAAATTGTCCACTATGTTGTCTAAATTCAGAACTCGCCCAGAAGCAGGGTCTTAGACACCTGTTCTATGCCATAAAACACAAATCCATAGTAAAATGTGGAGCACAGACTAGGACTGTGTACAGTCAATATGTTATTCACCGTGCCACCAATCTGAGCACTCTTTATGCTATTTTGATAACTTGACTCCAGTTCCTTAAGGTCCAGTCTCAGCAGCTCCGCTACCGCCATTCAGAATGTCCCTGAGAGGTGTGCAGACCCCTACAGGAAGGACACACCTACAGGAAGGACGCCCCCAGGCATTTTGCAGCTGTTATTCTGCCTTGCCAGGCAGGCTGCACTACTCAGAAGTGGAGGAATAAACATTTTGTTGTGTTTTCCAAACATCTGACAAATGAAAACGGGTGCAAGCTGGAACATAGGAGGTTCCCCTTAAATATGACGCTTAAATATGAGATGAAACTTTTTCACAGTGAGGGTGATGGAGCACTGGAACAGGCTGCCCAGGGGGGTTATGAAGTCTTCTTCTCTGGAGATATTCAAAACCCACTATGGACATGTTCCTGTGTGACCTGTCCTAGGTGTTCCTGCTCCGGCAAGGGGGTTGGACTAGATGATCTTTCAAGGTCCCTTCCGATCCCTAACATTCTGTCATTCTGTGAAAAGGAAAACAGCTGTTCCTGCATCAGTTATTAAAGCTCTTTTCCACATCCCTTAACGAAACTCTGCTGGCCTATGTATGTCATTTTCAGGTTTAAATATGTTCATTGTGCTCGTGTGACTGTGTCCCACCTAGATGGGCTTTGGGAATTCCACTTGCCTTTCATTCTTCTCCAAGACTCTGTTGTAATGAAGAGAAGGGATGATGAATGCACTGGAATCCAGATGTTCAACCTGGAATTTTGTTTCCAGGTGGCAAAGTTACTGACAGAACTGTAGGCAACTATTAGAAGCAGTCAGTATGACAAAAACCCACCTCCATGGCACTGTGCATTTGCAGCATACATTATCCTATGGGGCTTCTCCTAATCCTAGTCTCTTCTCAGGGATAAAAACATCCCACTGCTTCCCAGTGACTGTTCCCATACGCCCACTCTCCTTCAAACCACTGGACATTTTCTTGGCTGTTATAATTCTAGTAGTGTCTCTGTCAATGCATGCTGTGTGACCTGGGTATAGCCCTTCAGAAAAACTTTTCCAAAGTAAGACACCAGCTCAGAGGCTAATCCTTTGGTGGGGGTTGAAAACTCCTTTTTTATGTTGAGAAAACATCTGTTTCAGTGCATCTTCACTGGCAGGATGCCATAGGACTTTACAAAGTTTGAACAGAAGGGTTCCTTGCAGTGCTCCAGCACCCAAGGACTTAGAAACAGAAGAATCCGAAACAGCCATTTAACACAAATCTCAGGCAACAGACCAGTTCCCCATATCAAATTTATGTCCCATGCAGTTTGGCTAGCCAATGGGCAAAGGTTGGGCTGTACTAGAACCACACACCCAACCTCAGGGTGCAAAAAATTGTTCTTGCGTTTGTCTGCCTCACCCATGCTGGCTGGGGACCAGACAAAGCACATATGATATCAGTTTAGCTGGAATCTTCTATACACCAAGATTAAAAACAATCCATTGTCTGAATCTGTCATCCAGATGCAAGGGGCCTCTGCGTGGGTCCTCACTTCCCAGAAAGCTTGCAAAAGCAGCTCAATGCGGCCATAAACAGCTTCCTTTCACTCTCCTTCCTGGATGGCCATAAAAAGAGATGTCTCCAGCATCTACAGTATCTGCTCCTTAGCTTATCTCACCTCAGTTGCTAAAAAGACCACCAAAGGAGGGTGCTTGCCTTTAGTATAACTTACTGACCTAGGGGTCTTTCTGTGAGAGCGACATAAACATGAGGGATGCTCTAAGCTGAAAGAGTTGTGATTGTTTTTGAGGGCTAATTTCCCAGGCATGAATCACCAACATGTCCCCACCATGAAGGAAAAGAGGATACTGTCATCTGGGCTATCACTGCTCCCCTCTGGGACATGTACTTCATATATTCCAGGGGAATAAAGAACCAGCATCTTGTCAGGCGTTCATCTGATGCTAACGTTTTATGAAGTGTTATTCAGAACATAAAGGAACAGCACAGAGCTACGGCAGGGGAGGTTCACAGTAAATATAAGGAAAAAGTTATTTACTGTGAGGGTGGTCAAACACTAGAAGTGGCTTCCCAGAGAGGGAGCTGATGCCCCATGCCTGCCAGTGTTCAAGAGGCATTTGGACAATGCCCTCAATAATATGCTTTAACTTTTGGTTAGTCCTGAAGTGATCAGGCAATTGGACTAGATATATCTCTGAAGGTCCTTTGCAACTGAGGAGCTAAGCCTTGTCTCAGAGAGTTTGCTGCATGCTTTGATATGTCAGGAGTGAACTGCTTGGTACAGCAGATAAGCACCTAATTCCTAACCTCCTGAAATGTCTGTACCACCAAAGTCACTGTAACAGTCCAAACTACACCGGGCCAGGGATTTTTAATCTAAATAATGACTACAACCATAAGAGGATATGTTCTTTATCCAGGTGTGCTCCAAACCTAAAATCTCAAAGCTGTAGGAATTCCCTTTTTGAGTCTGTTTGCACTTATTTTGCAGCTGGTGAAAATAGTGAATTCTCAGCTTGCACTGAGACCATCTCTCTTGGGAAGAGGAAATGGTTTCCTCTTGTTTTCAGATGCCTCATTCAAGTCCAGCAACCAGGAAATATTAAAGCTAAATGAAATGTCTGTGTTAAATTCTTCCCTAGTTCCCAGGAGCTTGTATTTTCTGCTTATAGGATTCTTCCCGGGGAGTGAAGTCAGCAGATGGGATTGTGTTTGAGCCAAAGGTCAGAGCCTGTGTCACTGTGTTTGCTGATAAATGATGTCTCCTTCATTAATGCAGCAGCATGTACCACTAATCTTCTTTGGGCTGTTTATCAGTGGGAATAAGCAGTAGAAATAATATCATTAGCTTTCCATAGTGATACTTATCTCTTAACAGAAATGGCACATGAAATCAAGGCTTCATTTTCAATTCCTGAATCCCTGAAGAGTAAAGATGCAGTTCTTATGCAAGATCTACTATGCTGATAACACAGTCCAGGTCAGGCCCTGATCTCCCAAGCATATCAGATGGTTGCAGCTGGATACACTGGGTGAAATTTGGTCATCCCCATAAGGAAAATTGTGTCTTTGTTCTATCTGTTAAACATGAAAATGTGCACACAACATCGAGCTTGGATTTGAACTTACATGTTCTCCAAGTTCAGGGTTGCTTAGTTCCAGAGTTATTTCTATAGCTCATCTCTAATGAATGTGACACTTTCAAATAGTGGCTTATTTTATGCCTTTGTTCATTGTATTCTGAGGGAGCTCGAGGGATCAAGAGTTCTTGAGCCTGGGGCTGTACAACACATAATGAGAAATTTCTGGCACAGAGAGTCGCCTGCTCACTTTCTGAAAGATATAAGCAGTCTGTGAAACTCAGCGAGGAGGGGGAAAGAGGAGAGACAGGATCTGAGGACGGGGAAGGCTGCTCTCTTAACCGGTACCGAAGACAAGGCTGGCTTTGCAAAGGACAAAGGACTGCATTTATATTCTGTTTGTATGCGAAGATGAGCAAGTCAGCTTACAATTAAATTGACACATCCTAGGCTTGGCTTATGGAGGATCAGGGGAAGAGCAGGATCTGTTGAGGTTTGCAAGGGGACTAGAAGTGTGTGAGTTCTGAAAGAGTAGCATGCTTTTTATCAAGCTAACTTCTTAACACTGCTGGAAGAAAGCATTGTTGAGGAGGACACAAGAAAGCACTCCTGACAGTAATGGTACAAAATGAAGGAAGGAAACATCAAAACTGAAATCATTACATCTTCCTGCTACAAAAAGCTTTATCAAGAAATCAGAGGGAAGGGGAGTTTGTTACACTGAGTGACATGTTAAAGCAACCATTAAAATTATACTTAAGGGAACAATTCTGTCACATGTTCTCAAGCATAAAATCGCCAACTGAACAAAACTTTTTCTTCCATGATTTCAGTGGTTCTCTGCCAATAATTTCATTTCTTGTCTTAATAGCCCTTCCTGTATGGAATAACAAAATGCTATGCCAGCTCTATTATCGGTGAAGTATGTAGTACCAGTAACTTACCCAAGATGCTTTCCAGTGCCCAAAAAGGAATAAATGTCTCATATCCAAATCTGTTCCTGAATGATACATACAAGATACAATAAAGTACATAGAGAAACACCAGGCAAGGGGGTGAAAGGCATTGCATGCTTTGTGCAACAAGCTCTGTTTAAATCTATTCATGATAGATCCTTTTTGATAGTCATCTGCATCTCCAGGAGACAGATTCTGCCAAGGAAGAAGAGATCCTTTAATTACAAATCTCTCCTCTTTTAACTCACCTCTTTCTATTCAGCACTTGTTGACTGACATGTTAGATGCCACTTATGTCCCTAAGGGCTAGTCTGCAGTAGTCTTTTTTTGTCACCGCCACACAAAATTCTGAATTTGCTGATGAAGACAAGGCTCTATTTTTTTACTCTGTTGAATCTCATTCATGTTTCTAAATTGGAGGGAGTTTTCCTGCTTTTTTCATGAGCAGAGAGGGTAGGCTGGCCCATTTTCCTCCCGATGGAACATGATAGCCATTTTATTAGCGTGTTTTCAATTTTCTTACAAAATGTCTAGAAAAAGAGTTCATTGTTTGTATCCATTAAAAGCTCATTTCCATGGATTTGGTGTGGCTTGGAGGGCTCCATTACTCCCTTCTGTGGTTTCTTTGTGCTTTCTGGAAGGGAAGGTCTGAGAGTCCCGTGTGCTGCACGAGAGAGGGCTGATGAGGCGTGACCTCTGCTACGTGACACAGAGATGTTTTCTCCATCAGTTCCTGTTTTTTCTAGCAGATGGAAAGGTTGGGGTTTCAGTCTGTGGGCACCCGTGTTGGATGGGCTTTGCAGGCTGCAACTCTCTCTGTTTCTGAAGTTCTGTAGCCTTTGGCTTCCAGCATCTTCAGTATTAAATGATCAGGCCAAGTCCAACCCAACGAAATGGAGATCAGGTCCAAAATCAACGTTTGCATTGAATTCTGCCATTGTCTGAAGAGCAGAGTGCACAGAATATTGCTTTAATTCTTAACAGATATTTGGAAAAGTCATGAAGTAGCCAGGTTGGAGTTGGAAGAATTCCTTACCCAGAACTGGCAGCTGGGTGTTAATGAGAGGTGTACATATGTGTCCCACGGCATCAAGCTCTCCAAGGACTTCAGCTTTGAATGAATCAAAACTATGAGGCACTTTAGAAAGAGAAAATAAAGAAGGCAGATGTGGTTGGGAAGAAGTGAAATAACAACAAAGCCCAGAGCTCAGTTTCTCAAAGTACAGGATGTGCAAGTAGTCTCAAGAAACGTTTGCTTTTTTTTTTCTTTTTTTTTTTCTGCATATTGTCTTGCTAACACTGGAATCTTCTGAGCTAGGATTTTAAATGAAGAAAAAAAAATGTTACAGCTTGATTTAACTTTTTGAATTAACTGTTTTTCCTTAAGAAAGGAATGTATTTGCTGTCACTCCTGCCCACCCCTCACATACACTTTTTCTTGGATGACTGACACTACCAATAGTGAGCTAATAAGATGCCTGCCTGTCAGCTGGCCTCCAGATCTCTGATACAACAAACTTCAAGAGAGCTATGCAGATGTTTTAAACAGTTATTTCTGATAGTACAACCAGCGTTTGCTTCATAAAAGTCTATCTCTTGGAGTGTTCTGCAAATTGTAACCAAACACAGGCCTGTAATTAAATGACAGGGTAGACTGTAATGATAAAATCTCTTTCCCTGCAGGGGCCCAGGTGGGGGAAGTGTTTTCTGTAAATTTGCATTGCTGCCTTTCTAGGTTTCAGGTCATGTTTATCTGTTACAAGGACTCTGAGCATCAAAGAACTAAAGGAACACTGCAAGGACAGAGGCAGTGTCTGCTGTGTGCAAAAGGCAGCCAAAATTATGCTTATGATAGCATAATTTTAGAATTACTGAGAAAACAAATAAGAATGCATCTTCCCCTCTTGGTGTATGGTGGGAAATGGAAGCAAGGTCAGGTGACACGGGAGGACTACAAAGATGTTGTTTGCTGTTGTAGGGAGAAAATTCGTGCGGCCAAAACTCAATTAGAGTTGAAGCTGGCCAGTACTGTGGGGCCAACAAAAAGGGCTTTTTAAAGTGTGTTGTCAGGAGAAGGAAGACTAGAGATAACATAAGTCTGTTACTTGATGAGGATCATCACCACAAACCAGAGACTTTTAATGATTCTTTGCCCCTGCCTGTAACACTGATGATGGGCCCTGGGATCCCTCGAGACCTGATTTGGAGGGCCATGACTGGGGGAATGATAAACTTCCAGCCAACTCTGAGCTTGTTTGGGATTTTCTGTTCCAGATGAATGCACATATGTCTATAGGTCCCAATGGGATTCATCCCAGGGTACCCAAAGAGCTGGCTGATGTCATCGCAAGACCTCTCTCAATTGTTTTTCAAAGGTCTTGGAAATCTGGAGAGGCCCCAGTTGACTGGAAGCCAGCAAATGTTTTTCTAATTTTCAAGAGGGGTAAGAAAGAAGACCCTGGTATCTACAGGCCTGGTAGTCTCACTGCAGAGCCTGGTAAGATTATGGAAAAGATTATTCTGGCAGTTACTGAAAAAAAACACTTGAAATACAACACAGTCATTAGTCACTGTCAAGACGGGTTCATGAGGGGAAAGTCCTGTGTAACTTACTTGATTTCCTATTATGACAAAGTTACCCATCCAGTTGACAGAGAGAAGCCAGTAATGTGATTTTTTTTATTATTATTTTTATTTTAGCAAAGCTTTCAATACTATCTCTTATAGTATTCTTTTGGACACAAATGTCCAGCCAAAGACAGATACATAATAGACAAATACAGACAAATACATAATGCAATGAGTGAACAATTGGCTGATGGGTCAGGCTCAAAGAATTATAGTAAATGAGGTTTCATCAGGCCCGTGGCCAGTCACTAGTGGGGTTCCCCACGGCTCCATTTTAGGGCAAGTTCTTTTCAATGTTTTTAGAAACAGAGTGATCTGGACACAGGACTCCAATTCATACCAAGTAAGTTTGCAGATGATATTCAATTAATAGGAGCTGTTGACTTCCTTGAGTGTGGAGAGGCCTTAAAGAGAGAGATCTTGACAAATTAGAAGTCTGGGAAATCACCACCCATGTGAAATTTTATATTTCAGTATGTGTAAAAGTAAGCCCAAGTGCATGGGACAGGTTATAGAATCATAGAGTTGTAGAATATCCCAAGTTGAAAGGGATGCACAAGGATCATTGAGTCCAACTCCTGGGTTGGAGGACCACTCAAAAATCAGGCCGTATGTCTGAGAGCGCTGTCCAAATGCTTCTTGAACTTCGGCATGCTTGATGCCATGAATTTCCCTGGGGAGCCTGCTCCAGTGCCCAACCACCCTCTTGGTGAAGAACCTTTCCTAACATCCAGCCTGAACCTTCCCTGATGCAGATTCCCTCCGGTCCTGTTGCTGTCACCAGAGAGCAGAGCTCAGCACCTGCCCCTCCACTACCCTCATCAGGAAGCTGCAGGCCGCCATGAGGCTTCCCCTCAGCCTCCTCTTCTCCAGGCTGAACAAACCAAGTGACTTCAGCTGCTCCTCATGTGTCTTCCCTTCTGGACCTTCCCTTCACCATCTTCATAGCCCCCCTTTGGGTCCTCTCTAACAGTTTTATGTCCTATTTTATAACGTGGTGCCCTCAATGTGAGGCCACACCAGTGCAGTGTAGAGTGGGATGTCATGAGTGTGTTTCCCTGTCAGCTTCACAGGTGTAAACAGCTTCATGAGATGTGGCATTAGTATCTGGTTTCTATGAACAGTCTAATGAAAAAGCTGACTCTTGAGAACCATAATCCAATCCCTAATTGTTCAGGCACAGCTGGAGAATTGTGTGTAGAAACTCATTTTGACAGGGCCCAATGTAAGCCATTGGGATAGGATTATGTGCTTTCCCTTAGGATAAAAAACATGTTTTGCCTGAAGATCTGGAGGGACTGATGGTTACTTGGCAGATTTTGGTGCATGGGGAGCAGGGAGATGTTTGCTTGGAGACAGAATTCCTCATAGGGACATCAGCTGCATCAGGAAGGAAACGTGGGGGAGAGGCAGAGGGAAGAATCTGGCTCTGCAGTGAGATGCGGATGCGAAAAGCTCCTGTCGGAGCTCTTTCAGCATCCAGACTCAGGTAGCCAGGCCTTTGGCAATGAGACTAGTCTCTGTGTTCAGTTTGTGGTGAGGGTATGCTGTATCTCCACACTAGGCAGATCACACTGTAAGTTCAGATGGTAAAAGCTGTATCATTGGTGTGGTTTTCTCTGAATTTCAGTACTTTGGTAATCTTTCTGCAATCATTACCATATGTTTGGGCACTGAGGCTGCCTGGCCTCTCTGAGTCCTGAGCATAGCTGTTGTGCTTTGACAAAATCTTACTATAATGTCCTTAATTTCCATGGTGTCATGGTTTAAACCAGTAGGCAGCAAACCCCCACATAATCATTTGCTCACTCTTCCCCAGGGGGATGGGGAAGAGAATCAAAAGGGTAAAAATGCAAGAATTTGTGGGTTGTGATAACGACAGTTTACTAGGTAAAATGAAAGCTGTGCATGCAAGCAAAGCAAAACAAGGAGTTAATCCACTATTTCCCATCAGTAGGTAGATGTTCAGCCACTTCCAGGAAAGAAGGGCTCATCACACATTGTATTCTGTCTTACTGTTAGTACACAGGTCTAGTACACACACTTGTCTTAAAATTCAACCAAATTCCTCCTGTATGGAAAAATTCTGTGAATATTGTAGGTGTCCAGTGCTTTTTAAAAACATGATGTTTTCAGAAGCATCTCTGCCTTCAGAACAGCTGTTGAGGCACCTGCACAGATGTGTTTCTGTCCTAAAGCTTCCTTTGTGCTCCAGGGAGCTGAACATTTTAGATCAACCTACCCAAAGACCTATATTGTCAGTGGAGATAGGTAGATGCCTTCATGAAGCCTTCTGAATTACTCTTTAGGGGAGTCTTGTTTTCTCTACTGACCTACTGCTAGGAGTCCACTAAGGGTTTCAATCATCCCATGACAGTCCTTAACACCAGCAGCTGTCCTCTGTGTTCCCAGCTCTGGTCCTGGATCAATACTGCAGGTAGGAAAGGAGATGGTTTGCAAAGAAACATAATCACTGTTGGTTTATTCTTTTCTAGATGTGGATGAGTGTGGAGCAGTCTCCAGCGTGTGTGATGGTGGTGAGTGTACCAACACAGCAGGCAGCTACGTGTGCACATGTCCGCGTGGTTTCATGACAAGCCCAGATGGATCCCGCTGCATTGGTAAGATGCTCGATAGCTCTCACAACCACTGATGTAGAGAGACGTCACACTGAAACCCAGAACTCACATCACGTTAGCTATTTGGAAATCATTTCAGAAGGACACATTGTTCATGCAATAGCTGTAAGATGCTGCTTCTCATGTGCTGTCCTTTCATGTGCTGCCATGGTCTGGCCTGGTCACAGGTTTTGATGCTCTCCTCCTTGGCTACTGTGTACCAGGGCTTTCCCCATCTCCGAGTCACAGAGAATAATTTGAGCTGCAGATGCCTTAGTGCTTAAAGTGTTTCACAGGGGGCTGCTCAGGAACACTAAGAGGACTGAGGTGGAAGGTGTCTGGCTAGGGTAGTGGTCTGCTTGAAGTAGAACCCTTGTGCTCCTATCCTATCACTTTTCTCCTGCGTTAAATGTCAGACAGACAGAGGTATCAGCAGCCCCCCTGTGACTGAATTGAAGGCATGGTTAATGGCGCAGTGTGAAGGTCCAAGGAAAAGCCTGTAGGCCTTCCTGAATCAAAGAGGAGCCCAGTTACGGGGAACACCCTGCAGCTGCACATTCATCCACTTGCTTTGCAGAGGTGAAGGAGCAGGAAAGCTTACTCCAAATGTTTGCACAACCAATGCAAATAAATGGTGACTTTTGTCATCTCCTCCTTCTTCCTGTTTAGACTACAGGTAATGGCTCATAAATCTCTACTGCCCCAAGCTAATAAGCAGTTGGGCTGTGGACTCAATTGGCCTCATTTCACTGCACTGAACTCAACCTTTCAGGACTGAGTTGCTTTGCACTGAGGAGCTGGCTGTCTGGTTTCCCTCTGTAGTCACTGGAAAGAAAGAGGTGCTTCCCAAGCATGGCACGGGGCACTATAGACACCAATTCCTGCACACATGCTGAGCCTGCAGGCTTACAAGGCTGCTGTGTAAGCTCTTACACACTACCTTGTAGCCCACCTTCCTCCCACAATATCCAATTTCTGGCAACAAAATGACTTTCAGGCCCATAAGGAAATCACAGTCTTGCAGACTGCATGAAGGGCTTGGTTGTGGACAGTGTGTGCCACTTAACAGGCTCGAACATACCTGTTCACTCTGTCTTAGTTTGGCTCAAGATGCCTATATTTCAAAGCTTTCCAGAATTGGCTCAAGTCCAGGCAAGCTTTCCCCAGACTTACGAGCTGTTTTGCCTCCAGACTACAGAGCCTGGAGTGAATCTTGCATGTTTAACAGATCAAAATTCTTTTCCAAGTCTTGTAAATATTTGATGGTCCATTTCTCTTTGAAACAGACAACAGCATCTATGATAAATAGATCAGCTCTCTACTTACTTGCTTTCAGCAGGGGCAGTTACTTTAGTCAAAATGAACCCCAGGGTTTGTCTCTTCATTCAGAAACTTAATTTGCCTTTAGAAACGCAAGGATGCAAGGATCTGTAAAGAGGAACTGTTACAGGAAAGGCAAGGATCTTTGGCAAGGATCATTGTTAGTGCAATGGAAAATGTCAGGCACAGTTTTCTGTGGAAAGTCCTGGAAATTAATAAAGAAAAAAAATAAATATAAAAGTCCAAGCTCTTTTATATCCCTAGAACCTGGAATAAAAATTAATCATGTTCCAGTTCCAGAAAGAAAATGTTATAAAGTATAACATACGTTTCACCTTGTTTGGGCACCTGGTAGGTTTTAAAAAGAATGAAATTCTTTTCCTCCCTGTTTCCCAGGTCCTTCCATAAGCCTTGAGGGGTGTGAAGGCAGTCTGATGAGTCATATGGATATTTCTCCACTTTCCTTGAAAACAAGTGTTTCAAGTAAAGAGAACTAAATAAAATTAGAAAGACCAAATTTAAAAATAGTCCAAAGCTTAGTTAGCTACAGTGGACTATGACTGCATCTAAACTCAATACATCATGCTCTAGCCATTTCCCTGAGCTAATAAATGCTGTTAGTGTGCTGTCATATTTTGGGACGAACAATATTTTATCTGGCAAAATACACAGTTACCATTGGGTGTTGTTGCAGTGGAATCCATATTTTATAAACCCTGTTTATATCAGTTGAGGGGGTTTTAGTGCTCATTTTGGGAGTTTTAACCCACTATTTACATCCTATGAAATAAATCAAATAAATAGTTTGTAAAATTGAAAGTTAATAAATAATGTAGACACCCTTAAAACAAGAACAGCATCAGGAGAGAGCAGAAGAGATTGTCATGCCGCCACCTCTCAGATGTTTAGACTGGAAATGACCACATACGGCTTTATATATAATGGGGCACCCACACTGAGTATGTGGTGACTTTATGGTGGCAAACTTCATATATTCCCATCCCTTTCCCCTCCCTCTTTAGA
This sequence comes from Anser cygnoides, assembly GCF_040182565.1. NCBI lineage: Eukaryota > Metazoa > Chordata > Aves > Anseriformes > Anatidae > Anser > Anser cygnoides. The sequence continues at coordinate 3,669,729 of NC_089899.1, read as the reverse complement.
AAAGTAAACACCTTTTTATTGCATTTGAATAATCTCCTGTAGTTTTTGCAGCTGAAACAGCAAGACACTGAGCTTGAGTTGATCCCAAATCTCATTAGCTGCCTTCCTCAGTAAAATGCAAACAGTGGCGTAGCTGGAGAAAGTCCGTCATCATTTGAAATGAACATTTATTGAATGATTCAACCATCTGTGCTTGACACAAAGAATCCAGTTCCATGTGTATTCACAACAGTTTCATTCATTTATGCTTGTAAAAGACAGGCTCAGTGCTTTGCAGGCAGCAGAAGAATCTGCTCTAGCAGTTTGTGAGCCTTGTTTGTACAATGGTTTGCTTTTCAAGAACTGCTTAGAAGCATAATTTTAAAATGAGTAAAATGGATGTTCGGATGCATTTCCAGTCATGCACGTGGTATTCCCTTGTTCAGTGCAAGCCAGCAGTCCTGCACATTGCTTTATTTGCTCATTTCTCCTGATAGGGCAGCAGTGCTCTGAAAGAGAGACTGTGAGAGATTGAAAGGAGGTTGTGAGGGTGTCACTGAGGGCCTCACCTGCCCGGAGAACCCTTTCTGACTGCTTTGGTCATTGTCCAGGAAGGGAAAGAGCAACAGGAAAGAGGAAATATGAGAAGATAATATTTATGATGGTAAGAAATGACAAAAAGGAAGCGGTGTGAGGGTCACAGGCTCAAAAAGGATTAAGAAGGAGCTGGAGAGACTATGAGCAGAGCCCCCCAACAGCTCTCAGCACTTCCTAAGGGGTCAACGGAACTGGGTATGCTGCCAAGGGGAGCTCTTCCCAGATACCTTCAGGGACTGACGGTACAGAAAGGCTCCATAGTCACTGGGACTCCCATCCTCCTACCTTTGCTGAGCACCATCATGTCCAGGCCCAGGAGGACAAGGGGGTCCATGACTTGGTGGGACCTTGGCTGGGGACAATAACAAGAAAAAGAGGAGGGAGAATTATTTCAAGGATGCATTTATACCTCAGGCTTAAAACAGTTGAACTGAAAGGTGAGTTTAGAAAACAGTGAACAGCCAGGAGCCAGGGAGGAAGGGAATTTACAGTATCACTTGCAAACAAAGAAACTGCCTTCTGATAATCCAGAGCTTCCCTGTTTGCACTGCAGCCTTCCTTCAGTGAGACAGCAGAAGTGGCACTGGTGGCCAAGGTGTGTCATGGATATTGGTTTAGTGGGAGTTGCACCCAGAGGATGCATTATTCCTTTGTTCTCACATCACTTTCCACTGAGATGGACACCACCATCTATACTAATCTTACTCAGACAAGAATGAAATTGGTTAGGTTTCCAGAAACTGAGAACATGTGATGACATCCTTAGTCCTCACCACTGCATGAGGCTCCTTTTGCACCTTTCTTCCATGCAAACCAAACACCATTGGACATCTTGGGTGGTAGTCCTCTGGCTACATGCTGATGTCTGTGTTGCAGTTCCCTGCTGAGTTAATCACCCTCAGGTCCTTTTATAGTCAGAGCCAAATGCCTTTTTCAAACCATTAGTTTGCTTGGTTTTGGCCGCTTGAGATTCTCAGTTTCAGTAAAAGGCAAGACACAAATTGGAAGAAATAATTAACCTCAAAAGTTCTTCCTTGGGATGCAGTACCAGTGCTTCCTATTCCTCCTTCTCTGCCTGCTTCCACCCCACCTCCAAAGAAACAGATCAGTTTTTCACCAGGATGAAAAGTGCAAAACTAGGGAAATAGTAATTTAAAAAACTATAATAACTTTTTATACTTGTCTTCATATTTGTGCACTGGTAAAGGCAAGCCGATAATATCTTTCCCCTTGTTTTCATTTTCCTTTGCCCCTTTGCAACTTTTGCCCTGATCTTTTTTATAGTTTCCCAGTCCTTGGGGAATTTACAAATAACAAAAAGGAATTGATGGGAAAAAAAATGTTCTGTGATGAAATGAATGTGGTAAATGTGGAGAAAAACAAATGAAATTTTAAAAAATCAAGAAAAGAGTTTATTCCCTTAAACCAGAAGCAACTAGAAATAAGTTTTCAAATTTATTTTCATTCTCTAAGTGTCTCACTTTTTCTCAAGTGACTTCCATAAAGTACTCATGATCAAATCGAAGAAAATTATGTATGTATGCCGTGAGAATCCATTGCTGTATGCAATTCCTTTGCACAGACTTTTATCTCTTCTACTGGCTGCTTAAAAACTGGAACCAGACAACAAGTTTTTAGATGTCTTAACCCCCCCGAAATGCCAGTCATTTGCAGGTGCATGGCAGATCCTAGTCACCTTGTGCCCACCACAGAGAGGATGTCCACACTGCCACGAATGGAGACTTGCCGTGATGAATTATCACCCGTTACCCAGAGTGTGCAGCTCCTGGTGTAATGCTCGTCCCAGGCATCATGCCACACCTCTGCCTTTGAGATGCAGGCCCAGCCATACAGGTGCAGACTCTGCCAGACACCGACAGGCAGCTCCGTCTTGGAGTTGCATCTGTCCCAAAATGATATGCAGACCAAATTCCATTTCCTGCTGCATTCTATTTCCACCTTCCTGGTGGGACCTTATAAAGCATCCACAGCCTTCCTGAATCAGAGACCACTGACAGACCCGTGGGTCTATCCACCACCTCTGTGCACTGTGTAATCTCATGTGCACCTTATTTCTCACTTGCAGCTTTATCTGATTTACTAAGGTTATTGTGCAAATCTGTTCCCATAACAGCTGCAGAGGAAGGCTGAACAAAAACATGATGGCTTTTCACTGGTACCTCCAGCATGTGGGTGGTCCTGGAAGAGGTCACAGAGGGACTGCAGGGACCCACTGTTCTTTCCATCCACCCTTGCCTCTGCCCAAGGCAGCTCCAGATGGGTTTTCAATTGGTTCTGACCTTCATTTCTGAAAGAGATTATTACAAACTGCAGCAAAGACAGCTGAATTTAATAAATGTTCATCCAGATGAGTAAAGGCCGGACCATTCCCTCCATTACACAAACTGCTGTGACCTCCCTGCCTTGTCAAACCTGTCAACACATGTCTGTCTGTAGGAGAAGAAGTTGCATTCTCCAAATGACTTCTTGCTCATTAACTGGCTGGCTGTCACCATGTATCACTGCCTTTATGGCAGCAAGCATCCCATAGAAGAACAGAAGGGCTGGGTGGAATCTGTTATTTCTAATGCCCAGAGGGTTTATTCCAAACTACCACCCTCCAGTTTAGAAGTTCATCTAAGCTCTGTCCTAAGTGGCTCATTTAGATAAATTCACACCAATGGTTTGAGGTAAAGGGGCTCATGCAATTTTTCCAAGTGGCCCCACTATGCTGCCCTGGCTCGTTCAGAGAGCAGCTGCTTTCTGGAATAGGAGTGGGCTTCATGCTGATGTTAAATAACACTCAACCTGTCAAGGTGGTGTGGAAATAAGACTCTCTTCTACACACCAGCAGCTGTCACCAAAACCTACAAAGATATGGGCATTGTTTTTGAACTCTCTTCATTTGCCAGAGATCAAGGATGTGGGATGACCCAAACATCCATACAGCTAGTACTTTGCTTTGCTAGGATTAGGAGCTATTCCTGTGTTGCATTCAGTTCCCTTGCTCAAAGTTCCTTTCTCCTGGTCTGTCTGCCCTACTGCAAGTCCCTTTCGTGGATAACATTTCTGTTTAGAGGAACAGTTCATGTTGAACTCGGTGCTGGGGAATGGCTGAAGGAATGTTACTAAAAGAACTGCTGGTATAGTCACCCTGGCTTTAAACGGGGTTACTGTCCTCTGCAAGTCCCCGAGATGTGATTAAAGAAGAGATGTAACTACAGCCCACAGATCAAACAGTTCCATGCAATTAATTTCAGTTATATTTCAGGAAAGTGTCAGCCTGCTGGCTAATTCAGTCTAAAAGCACAGACGACAAATCAGACTAGACTTTCCCCCTCATTAATTTACTTGAGAAACAAGGACAGGAGATGAATGAGTGGAAGATTCCAGGTTTTCCTAAAGGGCCTGGTGCCAGACAAGGCTTGCGAGACATATGAAAGACCCTCAGTCTCCTGGGCCTTGTCCAGAAGCCACACACACTAAACACCACTGCCAGGCTTGGTGTCTGTGGCTTTGGCTGTGCTTGCAGGCTTTGACCATCATCCAGGGCTTGTTCTTACCGCTCCGTCCAGGCTGTGGGAACTGACCCATGACCTGAAACAGGCATCCTCTGGGAATGGGAGGCCATCAGACGAGAGGCGTGTGAGATTGGGAACAGTCCATTTGGTTAGGGAGCGACGCTGGAACCTGGCAGGGAGTGTTTCCTCGTGGGAAGCAAGGAACTTGGGGCAGGTACCATTATAACCATTCTGGAAAGAAAAGGTACGGCCTTGCTTGAGTTGTGCAGGCCCACACTGGACCATGGTGGCTGTGGAAAGGTCGTTGCTTAGTACAAGTACAACATTGGGGATCACTGGCTAATGCTGGAAGTGTTGTACCTTGATCCCCAGCCTTGCCAAAGTGGTGGCTAACCACCTTGGTCTGCCACCTTGGTCTACCAGTTCTGTCCTGCTACAAGTGAAAACAAAACAAAGAAACAGCAACTCTAACCTTCATTAGTTTAGCAGTCAACAGGGAACTTTCCCTACACGCTTGTACGCCGCTGCACCCACACCTTCCCAGAGGAGAACAAGGTTTAGTGAGGTGCAATACTGCCCACTTAGCACATTGCTGAAATTTGTCCTTTTTTTAGAGGTTGCAATCACTAAGCTACACAGCCAGGCTCACTCTTCCCAGTACTACCTCTGGATGAGTTTGTCTCTGACTCTGTGCTGTTGTCAACAGATGAGGGTGTTGCTCAGCTTTCTGTGTACCTCAGACATGATAATGAATTTCCAAAATATATTTACAAATAAATTTCCTTCCATTTTCACCAAGCCTTCTTTGTTCCTAGATTTCATTAGCAGGTCTGAATTATCTTTGAGGCAGTATATTTGGACATGAAATGGTAAGGAGGGACTTTGTCCCAGTCCATGCTTAGAGTGATGGAGAGGCTCCAAAGGGTCCCTCAAACACTGTTTTTTGGAGCACTTCATTCTTAAAACACAGTCAAGAAATTAAAGTATGTCAAAATCAAATATCAGATCTGCCAGACTTCTGCAGAGGCTAAGCAGGTTTGTCCACAAAGGAAGGGAGGTGCATTTGTTATTACAGCTTCTGGGATGTGGTCATGTTCAGGGACTGTTATGTTGACACTGATGGACAGTCCTTGGTCACAAGTGTAACCTAAATAAGCAAGACAGACACCAATGTCAGGAGGAACCTGAATAACGGAGGTCTCAGCGCCAGGATGCAGTTTTGAATAACGGATTTACTCCAGAACAGTTTATCTGCCCCTGCTGAGAGGATGAGTCAGGCTGTCCGGTGGTGGTATTATTGATGCCTGCAATGATGTCTCTTGTGGACCAGCTATCCTCAGCCTTTTCTCTCTCCCAGCTGGTAACTCAGGGTGTATGGTGGGTGAGTGAAGGAACCCAGACCTGACTATTGACATCCACCATCAGTGCAGAAACTATTGAGAGAAAGGAGACACCTGTAAATAATCTCATTTATTTGAAATGGGAAGGTAAGGAAACACGAGATGAAGTGGGGGATCTCATCTGTTTTCTGCTCTGTGAATTCAACCAGAATCAGCTTGTCCTTCTTGCGGGGTTCAGGGCAATAACTAACATAGAGAATCCAATGGAGAGGTGTTGCCAACCTACTGCCTCTTCCTGGTTTTGGTCAGGCTGCTTATAGGAGCCTAAACGGGAATCTGGGATCTAACACTAGAGGGTGAAGCTTGTCTCCTACAGCCTTGTTGTGCACCAGATGAAGGTGCTGGAGAACATCACGATGTGGGAGGATGAGGCAGAACAGAAGATCAGATTAGGATAATGGACTTGAAGAAGAAATACCAATGGGAACAGGCCCTTGGAACCTGACCAAGAGTGTGATGATGATCCCCTCTGAATGTGTCTCCTTCTCTCCCTCTCTGCAGACCAGCGGATTGGGACATGTTTCTCTGCTCTGATCGGGGGCCGCTGTGCTGGGGACCTCCCTGGCCAGTACACAAAGATGCAGTGTTGCTGTGACTCGGGGCGTTGCTGGGCCATCGGTCAGACTCCAGAAATGTGCCCTGTCCGCGGGTCTGGTAAGTACAATGCAAAGGCTCTCCACCTTCTGCTGGTCCAACCTGTGGCTCTTCTGCCCTGCCCTAGTTATACCCCAGGGTTGCACAGACATGGTACACCATCAACATAACACCCGGAGAAACGTTGCGTGGGGATGCTGGCTTCTGTGCCTGGGGTTCATCCGAAGGCAAGCCAGATGACTTCAGCCAAGGCACGAATTTATCCCTTTCCTCGTACCCCTTCAGCAATTTTTGGCTCCCACCATAATTGAACATTGGGGCCAAATAATGGTGAGACCACACATCAGGATGCCTTCAGAAGGCGTAACACTGTAGCTATCTATATCTCCCTGCCTTTTTTCCTTCATCACCAGCAACCCCTCCTCTGAGAAGGATGGAGCTTTACAGTACCAGTCTATCACCCTTCTGTGTCCCCTCCTTTCCTGCATGAAGGGAACCCATGGTGCCATCTGCCCAACACACCCCAAGAAGCAATTGCCAAACACCCTGGCAAGTTGTCCCATCATCTGGTCTAGAGTGTGCAGCATGAAAGCCCTCCTTACCCATCTGCCCTGTTCCCAGCAGCATCCACCCTACCTGCTGTCTGCCTCTCCACCCCTCTGCCTCTGCTCTCTGCACTCTAGCGGAGGCAGCGGGGGGGTTTAAGGCGTTCTTGGAAAAGCACTAAGGCAGCTGGTTTGTTTCAGATGAGTACCGCAGGCTTTGCATTGAAGGACTCCCAGTCGTGCCAGGGTTCCCTGGGAGCTTTCCAGGAATTCCTGGATTTGGGCCCAATGGAGTTGGGCCGGGACTCAACGGACCTGGAGGCATCGGACCAAATGGGGCAAATGGACAAGGCGGGATCCCAGGTCTGCCTGGAATGGGCCCAGGAAGTTCAAGCATTGGTAATTAAAATTACTTTCTTACTGTGCTGACCCAACTTGGCTGCCTGTCTCAGAACATACACAGCGTGTTTGCCTGTGTGCCGGCCCACTTCTCTGAGCTGTGCACACATGAGCAAACCACCACTGCTCTTAGCCAGATACAAGATTTATTATGACATTGTGGAGGTGATGGGATGTGACACTAATGCTATGCAGAATGCTGAGCCCAGAAGCAGATCAAACAGCATCTCCTGGCAGAGCAGGGGAGCTGAAGCTGGCTCCAGTGCAGAATATCTTTCTAATTACCAAACAGGAATGAAGCTTTCACGTCACTGCTTCACTCTCTGCTTCCCCAAAACAGACATTTTCCCACCACCTTGGACTCTCTTCTTTTGTGCATCTCTGTATAGCTCCTGGCCGAGAGCTGAGGCCTGCAGAAGTGCACTGGATGACAATAAATAGCAGTTCTCACCTTACTTGCTGTGCAATCTTGTGGATGCCAGCAGGGTGAGGGCACATCTGGTACCACAGCACTCTGCAGGGCATTCTGAGGCAGCTCAGTTTGTGTCTGCAGCACCATGGTGGACTTACTGCTCCTCCTTCAAGAGGACAGAAACGGGAAGGGAGCTGTAATATCTGTCTGATGCTGTCTCTGTGCTTTCCAGGAACTGCCACTTTAAATCAGACCATTGACATCTGCAAGCATTTCACTAACCTCTGCCTGAACGGACGCTGCATCCCCACCCCATCCAGCTACCGCTGTGAGTGCAACATGGGGTACAAGCAAGATGTGCGTGGAGAATGCATTGGTGAGTGGAATCTGCTTGACACACACACAGGTCGGCGCCCACCGTGCACCAGCCCCATGCAAGCTCCCGACATCACCTTAGGCTGCTGCCCCAACAACCCACATCCCAGACAGAGCTCCCTATGAGAGGCTGTAGTTGGGCTCATGTCAGCTAATGAAGCTGGAAGAAGATGGAAAGGATTTGTCTACCCAGCAATGGTGACAACTCTCCTTTGGTAGCCATAACATTGCCATTGGCTTAGCTGCTTGTCACTGCTTAGCAGATTCCCAAGACAACCTATATTCTCCCTCCTTCGCTCAGTGGGCAGAGCTTCCAAAAAGACATGAAAGAGGTCAAGCTTTCTGGTCTGCAGGCTTCTGATCCCTTTCTCCTCTAACTGTACTCTCTACGTGGTCATTATCATGTATTCAGGCCTGGCTGGCTTTACCTTTCAACCAGCTCCAGCTTTTGGCTCCTCAATGCAGAATGTGACTGCTTTCATCCTTGCTGGCCATGCTGTCAATGGGTGCAGCAACTCACAGAAGCCAGCATTTGTCGCCTTTCCCAGTAGCTGTGTGCGTGTTCCCTTAGTGACTCACAGATTTAAGCTTTTCTTCTTGCAGATGTGGATGAGTGCTCCAGCAGCCCCTGTGTGCACGGTGATTGTGTGAACACACCTGGCTCCTATCACTGCAAGTGCCATGAAGGCTTCCAGAGCACCCCTACAAAGCAGGCTTGCATCGGTATGTCTTCTCTGTCCCTGCCTTTTGGGGGAGACACTGTATGCTACACCAATTTCAGCAGGATTATCAAAGAGTTAAGTTAATAGTTAGTTAAGTGTCTCTGAGACACTTAGTAGTAAGCCTGTCCATGGCTTTTTGTGTGAGTTTTTTTGCTGCCTACTATGGGCTCGAACAGGCATAGGATCGTTTCAGATACAAGGGGAGCCCTAGGGCAGGATATCGACCAGGACATCATGGAAGTCCTGAGATCCCAGAGCTCTAAAATCTCAAAATTAGTGCTGCTCCCAGAACATGCAGAGAGCTTTTCATACATTTCCACCTTTTGCAGTTTGCACAGAGGAGAAGACTGTCATCTTGGAGCAGAATACACTATGAAAGACTGAGAGCACTTTTCTGGGTTTCTTATGGAGCTGATTAAGCTGGAACTGATCCTCAGTCCAACTGCCGCTGATTTCCTATATTTATTTCCCTGCCAGATATTGATGAGTGCATCATGAATGGAGTGATGTGCAGGAATGGACGCTGTGTTAATACTGATGGCAGCTTTCAGTGTATCTGCAATGCTGGCTTTGAAATCACCCCTGATGGCAAGAACTGCGTTGGTAAGCTATTTCCCGATATGTCATCATCCATCGCCTTGGGGAAGTTGGAGCTGAGCTGAGACTATATCCTGCCTGGGGGATACTTTAATCTGAGCTGAGACTACATCCTGCCTGGGGGGATACTTTAATCTGTGCTGATCTTCCTTCATCCTGGATAGACACTGCTATGGCAGAGTGTATCTTGAGTGGGTATCTCTTGGGAGGAGAGGAGAGCAGAGCAGAGCAGAGCAGAGGTATGGAAGCAAGATACTCTCTATCACCTTGAGAGTTGCTGCCTCCAGAAGCTAAGGTACAAGTCCTACTGCAAGCTGGACCAGCTGACTGAGGTACAGGACAGTTCTTAACAGGAGTAGCAGTGAGAACTTTGCCTGAGGATTAGCACCTACTGCTGTAAGAAGCAATTTGACTACAAGTTTGGTGACAGGAGTGTCTGAGCACAGGAGAGTCCTGCTGGAGCTCTCAGACCCTGCTCATTTTTTCTGTTTGTCCTCCTCAGATCACGATGAATGTGCCACAACCAATATGTGCCTCAATGGGATGTGTATCAATGAAGATGGCAGCTTCAAATGTATCTGCAAGCCAGGGTTTGTGCTGGCTCCCAACGGACGCTACTGTGTCGGTGAGTAGGCCTCTGAGCTTGGCCTCTGCCCTCTTCCCAGTCTGTCACACATGTTTCTGGGGACTTGCAATGTAGTCTGAGGCCAAGGGAAGATAAGAAAAAACAAGCCTGGTTCCAGGCATCTCCTGCTCTGCTGCCAGAAATTCTTCCCTAACAGCAGAGTGGGAACAAGGGAAAATTTTTTTGCACCTCAACTATTTCAGTGCAAATTTGAGCTTAAATCCTCTTTCCACAGGAGGTTAAGCAGGACTGTGAAGCTGTGTATGGCTTACACAGTGTTAGCTGGAAGCCATCATCTTCATGGCTTCCCCAGCTTCTACAGTATCTTCCACCAGGGTTCGTGTGTCACCTCCCAAAGCCAGGAAGTTTAGGGTGTGAAGGCAGAGTGGAGAAAGGAAGAAGAGGAAAATGTAGCACTCCTCTAACACACTGCTGTGACACAAGGTGAATTCTCTGTCTCACTGCTCCATTAACATAGCAGAGTACAGACCCTGCTGCTCTGAGAAGGGGCTCGGTCTCAGGAGACTGAAGACCTCCAGATCCCTATTCCTTTCCTTGAATCATCAGCAGAGCCTGGCAGAACATTATGCTAAAGCATCATAATAATGCTAATAAGCTAATGCAATAAGCTAAAGCCCCTTTCTGTGTTCTCCTGCCCATGGGTAGCTTAACAGCCAGTTTGTGCTTCCTCCTCCAGACATCGACGAGTGTGAGACACCAGGAATCTGTATGAATGGCTGGTGCATAAACACAGAGGGCTCCTTCCGATGTGAATGCCTTGGAGGCCTGGCTATCGGGGTGGATGGACGAGTCTGTGTGGACACCCACATGCGCAGCACCTGTTACGGAGGCATTAAAAAGGGCACGTGTGCACGGCCCTTTCCAGGAGCAGTCACGAAGTCCGAGTGCTGCTGTGCTAACCCAGATCATGGTTTTGGAGAGCCCTGCCAACCCTGTCCTGCCAAAAACTCTGGTGAGCTCCTCTTCCGTCTGGGTTTGCAAAAAGCCAAGAAGGTGCTCAGAGATGTTCTGAGTCTGTGACAGGTTCTTCACGAGATGGCCTAGACAGCTTGGCAATGGTACGGAAAAGCCATGGGCAGGGGGAAAGGGGTGTAACCTTGCAGTCAACAAATTTAGGTTGAATCAACAAGCAAATCTGATGCCAATCTCATTGCAGAGATTCTCACAGTTTTGGACTATTAGCTGTGAGTACCAGCTCTAAAATATACATTGCCTAAGTGTAAACAGACACTGCTTGGAAGCCCACAAATGACATTCTAACAAACAAACAATAAATCCCAGATTAATGCCACTGTGCTTGAACTGTCCAGAAAAGCTAATGGCTCTGTTGTGCTTTCTCCGCAGCTGAATTCCAGGCACTCTGCAGCAGCGGCATCGGAATAACAGCTGATGGCAGAGGTACATGCATCTCCAAATACTATATTCTAGATAGACGCATCTAAAGTCATTCTCAGCTCTTTCTTTCATCTGCTTTTAACTGAGTGTGCATACATCTGTGTGACTGTGGGAGCGTGTGCCATAAGGGACTCAGTGCTGTGGAGGAGCATTAGACCATTATGCCTGTTATGTGAGAGCACTTTGTGAGTAAGCTCGGGGGAGGCTGCATAGCCTGGGTGGTTGTGAGTGCATGCAAGATTATATCTCTGTGTTAGTGAGTGTCTGTGGGTGGACATGAGCCTGGGCACAAGAGGATAGGGATGTTCTATGTCTTTCTTCCTCCCTACAAAACCTTGAGTTAATATTAAGCAAACAACCCTGCAGACTGCATATTGAATCAAGTAGTTGATTTCTGGCACCCTGCAGCAACTCCGTTTCTGGGGATGTGAACACAGAGTTTAGTTTAATGCACTACTTTGATAGGACTGAAGAGTGTGACCAGTTGCATCCTCTTGCTTATTTCCCTCCTCTGTCCTCCAGCTCCTAGGTCGCAGAAGAGGGTTCACAGTCTTCCAAGGAGAGGGAGGTGATAAGTGCATGTTGTGCTGCATGAGACATGTTGCCAAGGGGCTGCTTTGAATTAGACAGCTGTGCAAGATGTCAGGCAGGCAGCTATGCTGCCAGCCCTGGGCAGTGCTTGGATTAGCAGGAAGAACACAAGGCAGCCAGCTATCTATGGTCTTTCAAAACTTTCCAAATGGGAATGAGCCAGAGGCAAAATGCTGGTGGCTTCATGGGCTTCCTTCCAGGGTACCATTTCTTGGCCGAAATCAGTCTCAGGCTGATGATAAGATGCTTTCTAGCAAGATATTAATGTCAGACATGCTTTGGTCAGCCCAGAACTGCCTGCAGCCAGGGCTATTTACACTCAGCACCTCTCCAGGGTTGCAGTTCCCTGGGGATGTAACTGAACTCCAACTGCATGGAGACAAAGGCCAGCAGTGTCTGGAAAGCCCCAGCCTGGGCTGCTTGCCACCTGGCACGATGGCACTGCGAGGACACTGCTGTACAAATGAAAATGTGCCTTGTTCAGTGGGGAGGCTGTTTCTTGCCATGATAATATCTTTTTGCCTGGCCACGAGAGGTTTGCTTCAAAAAAAGAGGTTTGCAAAAAAGGGCAGTGAAATGATATCAGCACAAAGCAGGAGGAGCTGTCCATATGGCTGCCACCCCTCCGTGTTGCTCTCCTCATGTTCTTGGTTCTGTTGACATGGAGCGCTCTCCTCTTAAGGACAGAACTCCCAGTATGGGGGGGCAGGAGGTTGGTGATGGCAGGGACACCCACATCTCTTGACTATCAGACCTCCTGCAGGCCTAAGTCCACCCACCATGCAAGTGGGTAGCAGTGGCCTGTGATACCCACTGCACATCATTGCAGAACAGTCCCAAAATCTCTCAGGCTGGGATAGGTTTGTCCAAGGCACCTCGCAAGTCTTTGAAGCCGAGATTTTGACATCCTACAGGCTCATTGGCCCATGGCCCTGCCCTCACCCAAACATAACACTCACCTCTTTCCCTGCCCTGCCATCACCACACACTCTCCAGGGCCTTAGGTCCTCACATCTCTCATTCCAGGGTGCCAAGCTGTTCTCAAACAGTTTTTTATGTCAAACAGTAGGAAAAGGAAATTCACTTTGGCCTGATCGGGACTTCTTCCAGCCTGGTGACTGTGTGGTCAGTGAGTCTATGCAAGTCTGGGGACCACAGCTAGGTTAGGGGCCACAGGGATTCAGTGCCAATGGAAGGGCTTTGCTGTGACTATCTAGCCATGGACATGACCCTTTGCCAGTCCAGCTGCCCACAGGGTGCTCTCCAGCACGTCTGGGTGTTCTTTCCCTGTTCTACCTCTAGCAATGGTCCTCCGTGGTAGGGCTGGATGTGCACAGGTAGGTTGCCCATCGTGCTCTGTGTTTACTCCAGTTGTCCCCAGCATCTTGCTCACAGCACCTTCCACCTTCTTGCCTACTGAAATAGGCAGGACAATTAAATGGTCTGACCTGAGTATGCGGGAGACGGGCACTGTCAGTAGACTCAAGAAGATAACAGAAGGACCAGAGAGCCCTCCATGTGGTAAAGAGTCTGGGTGCATCTCAACTCCTTGTCCAGTTCTCTCCTCCTGAGCTCAGAGCCCTGTACCATTATCAGCTGTGTATCCCCAGCTCCAAAGTACTGGGAAGAAAGGGGTGAGGCTCCCCAGAGCTTACTAGGTTACACCAAGAGGGTAGGTGGGACAAGAAGGAGAGATTTCTGCAGAGGGGTGCCCTAGCTGGCTACTGACATCAAGAAGCAATGGAGAATTAGAGTATGGAAGATTTCTTTGTCTGTGGTTGGCCATGATCCATCTAATTTGACTTCTCTCTCTGTGCAGACATCAATGAATGTGCCCTTAACCCAGACATCTGCCCCAACGGCATGTGTGAGAACCTGCGTGGGAGCTACCGCTGCATCTGCAACCTGGGCTATGAGTCAGATCCCACGGGCAAGAACTGTGTGGGTGAGTTCAGGGCAGCCCTAGCCCAGTCTGTCATAAGGAAGCAGTGTGGCATAGTCCCGTGGTAGTAGGGAGGGGGTGCACATGTAGCGTATGAGGCTAAGACCCAGACACAGACCTTCACAGTGCAGCTGCACAGGAGCCTGAGGTGATACAGCAGCTGATGCCCTCAGCACTGTCTGTAGTCAGGGGTGCCTTGTCCCTGTGGAAAAGCACAAGGTACTGTGTGAGAAAATGTACGTATGGGGTTTAACAAACTTTCCACATTGCATTGCTTTGAGGATGGGACTATATCTGCCCCTGGTCATCTCTCTAAACCTATTGCTGTAGGATTGCTCTACAGTCAAGAAAGGGGCAGGCCACTCTGGAACACAGTCCAGACCCCCCCTAAGAGTGGATTGAGGCACACCAGATCACCTGCTGTCCACCTTCCATTGACTGGATAAAGAACCTGAATAGAAGGGAGGGATAGATGACATAAATCACAGGAGTGTTTGTGGAGGAACCCTCAGGACCTATTCCGACCTCCTACACAGAGTAGAACTGCCACCAGTACAAGAAACTTTCCCTGGTGATGATACCAAGGTGTCAGGCATGAAAACACCAGACCCTCAAGAGACAGCAAGGGCAGTGAGCGCTAAGAAAGATGCTGGGCTGTATGGGGTGGACTAGCCTACTCTAGAAATACCAGCACTGCCTAAGCTGGGTTAAGTCCCTAGAGAGGTGCATCCTACTACCTAGTGTTGCTGAAAGCAGTCAGTGTTGGCGAGGCTGATGTCTTTTTGTCTCAACTACCTTCTGGTTTTGTCTGCAGACCTATATGTGTTTGCTTACACACGTCATGCCTTGTATAGTATTGGTCTGGGCAAAAAGGAGCATTTCTGTGCCTCTCAGGCTGTTGGAGTGCTGTAGGGCTGGCAAACTGAAAGAACGGACCCTGGTGTTGTAGCTCAGAAACCCTATCTTTTTCACAGATGTTGATGAATGTACTGTCAATCGTTTGCTGTGTGACAACGGACTGTGCCGCAACACACCTGGCAGCTACACCTGCACCTGCCCAAAGGGCTTTGTCTTCAGGACTGAGACAGACACCTGTGAAGGTAATGTGGCTCTTAAGACAACAGAGAGCATCTTTGCAAGTTATGAAGAGTGAGCTATGTCTTGTCATCCTGCCCAAAATGAGCTCAAAGTTTAATGTGTCTTTGGTTCTTTTTTGCCCACAGTGGTTTGAGCTGGAGCAGGGCCAGATTTGGGGATTATTTTTTTTTTCCAGGGGGAATTTCACTCTTTATTCAAAATAGTGGACATACAAACCCCAAAAGCTTTTCAGTGACTGCAAACCAGAACAATTTCCTACAAGCTCCCAAAATTGTAGCTAGAACCTGACCAAAATTACAAATTTGGGGTATTTGATTGAAAGCTTACAGTTTTGTAGTAGGAGAGATTTGTTTGCTGACCGCAAAGCCCCAAACTCCCCAGGGAAGTAGTCACTGCACCAAGCCTGTCGGAGTTTAAGAAGCGTTTGGACTGTGTACTTAGTCACATGGTCTGAATTTTTGGGTTGACCTGTGTGGTAACAGGAGTTGGACTCAATGATCCTTGTGGGTCCCTTCCAACTCGGGATATTCTATGATTCCATGATTCTATGAAAACACTGGCACTTTATGCATCTGTTTAGACAAAACCCTCATTATCTGTAAAGAACGTGATAAATGGCAAATGCTAAGAAGCCTCACATCTGATGCAGATAAGCACGTAAAGGCCATGGTCAACATTGTGGCTGCTCCCCCTTAGCCAGCAGCATCCCTGAGTGAGTGAGTCCAGAGGACAGGGTCAGGGGACATTATAGCAGCAGTCTGCTACAGGCCACCTGATCAAGAAGACCAAGCAGATGAGGCCTTTTACAGACAGATAGAAGCAGCCTTTCATTCACAAGCCCTAGTCCTCATAGGGGAAGGCTGGTGGGGAATGGGAAACTCAAAGGGCAGCCTTCGCTGCAGTGACCATGAAATGGTGCAGTTTTGGATCTAGAGGGCAGCAAAGAGGAAGCACAGAAAGCTTAGTACCCTGGACTTCAGCCTCTTCAGGGATCTGCTTGATAAAGTAATATGGCACAAAGCCCTGGAGGGAAGAAAGGCCCAAGAAAGCTGGTTAATATTCAAGGATCACCTCCTTCAAACTTGGGAGCAATGCATCCCAACAAAGAGGAAATTGGGCAAAAATGCCAGGCGGCCTGCATGGATGAACAAGGAGCTCCTGGCCAAACTCAAACAGAAAACAAGTCCTACAGAGAGTGGAAGCAAGGACAGATAGCATGGAAGAGATGCAGAGACATTGTCTGAGCAGCCAGGGACCAGATTAGGAAAGCCAAAGCCCTACAATTTCCCAGTAGTTCCATCGACTAGCCTCAATCCATCTATTCCCCCAACGCTGAAGAAGCTTGCTAATTTCAGTGCCTGCTGTCAGGGCCTATCCACTTTGAGATGGCGCATACTTGGAGTTGTACATGCAGGATTCTTACGGCCTGGACTGGTGAACTTCTGAGCAGCTGAAAATTTCCCTTCTTCATGTTCTTTGCTTCTTGCCTCCCCAAGTCCCTGGCCCAGAAGACTGCATCCCACAGCACTTACTTACCACAGTGACAGTCCATTTCTTTCTGCAGATATCAATGAGTGCACCTCTAACCCTTGCGTGAACGGTGTCTGCAGGAACAATGCTGGCTCCTTTGCTTGTGAATGCTCCCCAGGCAGCAAGCTGGACCCCAGTGGCACCATCTGTGTGGGTAAGGATATGGCCTTCTGGATGCAACTCCAGGACACTGATTATCAGCGCTGCCCTACAGCAGACCTTGCTGTTCACCTGAAGCAAGTCCTGTGATCCTGGCCCAGGGGTGGATATCCTTTGAGGCCTTTCTTTCTCATCTTGTGTTTTCTTATTGTTAATTGTAGCAATTAATATCTCTTATGCATCCAGGAAACCTGAAATGCTGAAACTTCAGACAGTGCTCTGGGCATTGTACCAGTCAGAAATCCCTAACTGTGCTGCAGCAAGACAAAGCACAGGCATGGGGCCCAAGGGGACCCTACAGCTCATGATGGTGTATTCTCACTCACCAGATGGATTTGTAGTGTGATGAGATTAAGGCACATCAAGATGAAGTAGATCCTTTCTCATCAAGATGATGAGAAGGTACTCACTTCCTAGATGGTCAGGGCCTTGCATGGCGTTGGTGTATAGCAACCTGGGGCAGCTATGCAGAAGGGACTCTTTCTATCCAGAAGAGGAGCAGGCTGAGAATAGAAAAAGGGCAGAACACGGAACTGATGCAATTGTAGTTGTATCAAAGAGCACAGAAATGCTGCTCCACAGCATAGCAGTGGGACACGGCTCTAAGGAACAGCAGTTTGGGTCCATGCTACAAAGTGCTTGGCCCCATGCCTGATAAATAAAGTAGAGACAGAAAGCAATAGTCACACTGCAGCTTATGGATAGTTTCTCCTACCTGCTTATTGTGAAAGGCTGGCTGTTATGAAGTTGGGAACATTAGCCAAGGAGCAGCTCTTGACTCAAAGCCTTGCCTTTGTCCCTACAGACAGCATGAAAGGGACATGCTGGCTGAACATCCAGGATGGACGTTGTGAGGTGAACATCAATGGGGCCACACTGAAATCAGAGTGCTGTGCAACATTGGGAGCAGCATGGGGCAGCCCCTGTGAGCGCTGTGAGATTGGTAAGGTTCTTCTTGGCAAACAAATCATGAAAGTAGGATGCAGCCCATTTATCTGCCAACGTTCCTCTGTTTTCCTGTTTTCTTGCAGATACTGCCTGTCCCCGGGGCTATGCCAGGATGAAGGGGGTCACATGTGAAGGTAAAGTGTTGCAGGACACAGAAGAGTTTTTTAATTGGGAACATAGTCATTGTTTATTTGTTGTTTTTCTGCATCTTTGAGTTTGGACACGGCTGGTTGGAGTCTCATACCTTCTGTGTTATTTCGTGCTTTCTTGCTTTGGCATCTGCCCTGAACACTGCAGACGGGGTGCTCTAAATGGAGGCCGTTCAGTGGTGTGTAGCACCAGTGTGTGTACACACAGCAGTTATGTTTATGCGTCGTGGTGCTGCTCTGTCAGCTCTGTGCCAGCTGTGGACCTGTGCAACAGGACCACACTCTCTGTCTGTTCCTCTCTGAAAAGGCTTCATGATGCAGCCTCCTTGCAAAAGTGTCTGGGTATGGCAGTGCCTGTGCCTGCAGCATGTTTTTCAGTGTGACAAGCTTCCAGTGCTAGCCAGGTGGGCAGCTCTGGGCTCTTCCCAGCTTCTCCAGGAGCCCCTCAAAGCCATACTGGGCACAACTATGTGCCACCCTCATGCCTGCCTCTTGCTTTCCTGCCAACAGATGTAAATGAGTGTGAAGTCTTCCCTGGCGTCTGTCCAAATGGCCGCTGTGTAAACACTGCCGGGTCCTTTCGGTGTGAGTGTCCAGAAGGGCTGACCCTCGACGGCACCGCTAGGACATGTGTGGGTAAGAACACCTCATCTGGTCCATCTGAGCAAGACTCCTCATGTCTGTTCGGCCATCTCCACATAGGCCCAACCATCCCGTATCCAACCACATGCCATCAATCAATCCCCAAGAGTGCTGCTGTCTGAAGCATGTAAAACTTGTTAGGAGCAGCCAAGCAAGCAGCCCAATCAAAGCAAGTGTGCCACAGCTTCATGTCCCAGGTCCAGCCAGTAGTGCAACCTTTGTCCTTGCGTGGATATCAGGAGTAGTCAATTCTGCGTGCTATGTTTTCAAAGGTCCACCACTTCTGTACGTCACGGCTGTTACAGTGATCAGACTTTAAGCAGATAACCTAACAATACAGGTTAATGACCCTGCCCAGGAGCCCTAAAGCAACTCCCAGCTGCTTTCTGGGCACATCATGAAAAACGTGTGCCCTTCATAGGGTCATCTGCACTACTAGCTCCCCCAAGGAGGGACTGTTTTCTGGCCATTGTGCCAACAGTCCACAGGCCAGCCATGTCCATATCAATAATCTTTAATATCGTCCCAAATAAGGTGGCCATTTATCCAAATGGCCCGTACCTGGGCATTGTTTGGAGGATGTTTTCTGGCCCCAGCCAAAGCTGTTCTAAGGACAATGCTAACTATGGCACAGGGCTGATGTCCCAGAAAAAAAAATACCTCTGGCCTTTCCAGAGGTCAGGTGCTGCAGGCAGGAACTCAGCTCTGCTCTCTCACCAGATGTGCGTGTGGAACAGTGCTACATGAAGTGGGATGAAGATGAGTGCACGGAGCCTCTGCCGGGCAAGTACCGGATTGACATGTGCTGCTGCTCTGTGGGCTCAGCCTGGGGCATCGATTGTGAAGAATGTCCCAAGATCGGCTCTAACGAGTACAAGGCCATCTGCCCAAGGGGACCTGGCTTTGCCAACCGAGGAGATGTGCTTTCTGGCAGGCCCTTCTACAAAGGTGAGAAGAAAGAGGGGGGTGGTTAACTGTGGGCTGTGCTCAGCCTATCTCAGCTACAGCCCAAGGAACCTGGTTCCGGGACCCTAAGTTCATTGCAGACATCCCTCTCCTGAAACACTGCTGTTCAACCTTCCCGTACAGATGTGAATGAATGTAAGGTCTTCTCTGGTCTGTGCACTCATGGGACCTGTCGGAACACCATAGGCAGTTTCAGATGTCTCTGTGGCAGTGGCTTTGCTCTGGATGCTGAGGAAAGGAACTGTACAGGTAAGGGAAAAAAAATGTTCCTCTGAACCACTCTTGCCCATCCCACTGCCTTGTGGGATGCTTAGCATTATGGTGGCACCCAGAGGAGTCGTGGCAATTATCTTAGGGATGTTCAGAGAAGCAAAGGGCAGAGTCACAAACAACCTGTGACCCTCCTCCAGCTTGTGGTAGGAAGGATCAGCCCTGCACCAGAGAGAGGCAGCCCAGTGCCAGCTGTTGTGCTTTGTAGCCTGTCCTGCCACCACTAGCTGGTCTTCATCCCCCACAGATATCGACGAGTGCCGCATCTCACCAGACCTGTGTGGCCATGGTACCTGTGTCAACACGCCGGGCAGCTTCGAGTGTGAGTGCTTTGAAGGCTACGAGAGCGGCTTCATGATGATGAAGAACTGCATGGGTAAGGGCTCATCTCTAGGGCAGAGCAGCACCCTTACTGTTTTTCCCTGGGGAAGAGGGTCTCTGGTACCAGATCTGACAAATGACCTCATTCCAAGCTGCTGTCTGTGTGTCTGGTTGTCCAGCTAACTATTTGTCTTCTGGCTGCACCTGGGCACTGTCGATTACACAACACATGACCTGGGCCTGTAGAGATGCTGTGAGAAGTTTATTAGCTCTCTGTTCCCTGGTATCAAGCCAAATTTCTGCATTGCCTTCTAGGGGCGTTGCAGGAGTCCTGATGCTGAGGAGAGATCCCTGACAGTGTTTGCTCTCCCCAGGGCAGTGAGTCTTCTACCTTTGCTTGGTTGCAAAGGCAGAACTGTGCTGAATGGCAGTACTTGTAGAGGAAGGGCTCTGTGTGAAGGGTTGAGAGTGCCATAGATGGTCCTGGGAGAACAGCAAAACATATG
The DNA here is from genome assembly GCF_040182565.1 of Anser cygnoides. NCBI lineage: Eukaryota > Metazoa > Chordata > Aves > Anseriformes > Anatidae > Anser > Anser cygnoides. The sequence continues at coordinate 3,649,425 of NC_089899.1, read as the reverse complement.
TAAATTGAAGTCAGACGTTCGTGAGACACAACACAGGCTCTCTGTGCATCAGTCCTGCATGTCAGCCTCAGGGGAAGTTCTCAAGTTTTATTAGGAATGCTGAAAGCAGTGTCTCCACCCAGACCTTTTCGCATCCATTTATGAACTTCTTGTCTAATTATATTTTGATCAGCTGCCTGCTGATCCTATCTATCTCTACAACCTCCTGGGGCTAGAAGTATTTGCTTTTAACCAATTTAAATGATCCATTCTACTTTCACCAAAGGCACCCTTCTTGTATGGAAGCATATAGTAAACCGTTGTTCTAAATTCAGCATAGACACTGCTTTGCTGATTCTGTGAGCATCAATCAAATTCTACTTCTCTTCAAACAGCAGAGTCTAAGTTACTTTAATGTCTTTTTATAAGGCAGCCACTCCATCCCCTTGGCTCTTTTGCTTAGCTTTCACAGTATATCCTAACTTGCAAAGATCCCAGCTGCACACACACAGTGCTCAAGATGTGGGCACACTTTATACAGCAGCAAACTGATTCTTTCTGTCCTCACAATTCTTTCTGATGATGACAAATTTTGGGGGGCTTTTTTTGGCTGCCACATTGGGAAAACCCAGCTGAAGGGAACGATTAACCACATTTCATGTCACTCTGCAGATATCAACGAGTGTGAGCAGGACCCACTGCTGTGCCGAGGCGGGATCTGCATGAACACAGATGGCAGCTTTGAATGTATCTGCCCGCCTGGACATGAGCTGACTTCTGAAGGGAACATTTGTGTAGGTAAGGTGATGGAAAGCTATGTTATGACCATAGTCTGATCAAGGGTAATGATGCAGGGAGACTTGAGTCTCCTACTAGGCCCATGAATTTTCTTCCAATCCCGTGTATGTGTAGAACACACTCAACCAGGAAGTTCTGAGATGACTCCCAGGGTTTCACTGCATTTATGTCTCTTGTTCTACCTGCTCTTCATTGAATACAGAGCAGTGGGGTGCTGGTAAGGAGAAGACAGATCTCGGTTTTCTACTGGCTGCTATAGCTATATCTCTACCAGTAAATTAAATATTCTCTGGGCCTGAAGCCCCACGATCTCTACCCACACAACAACTCTGTGGTTGTATCCATACAACCAAGGTCTAGCCTCCCAAGCAAGTTGGTGACACCCCAAGTAGGAATGGTTCCTAGTCCCTTTTAATCTCTGAGATTGGTCTAGGCAGTGTGAGGCAGTGTCAAGTGCTTGTTATGTGTTAAGCAACCAAGTTTTAGTGCTCATTTGTAGCTTTGTTTAGACCATTTGCACAGCCATAACCTGCAAGCTGGCAGTAAGTGTGGAAGCAAAAGGAACTTGCCTAGGGCAGTCTGAGCTGAGCTGGGTTCTAGCATGATCAGGAATCTGTGTTTCAGGCTCCTGGGAATCATAAACAGCACCAAGTAATGATGGGAGGAGGCAGTGAACTGCTGACTCAGAGAGGACAGAAGAATGAAGGTAGAGTTAAATCAGACCAGCCTGGGGCTGAGCCTAGGGACTGCAGGTCATGGCTCTGGGGAATCAGCCTGCTTTCTCTTCTCAGGACAGAAAGTATGTGGGAGAGTATCAGGTCAGAAAGCAAGGACAAATTGAGTTTAGAGCCAGTAGTACATCAGGGTACCCAGGGCTGTGTATGAAATGATGCTCAACATGGTAGCAGGATGGCTGGCTGCTCAAACTCTTCTCTCCACCACAGATATCAATGAGTGCTCCCTCAGTGACAACCTGTGTCGCAATGGACGCTGTGTCAATATCATCGGTACCTACCAGTGTGCTTGTGATTCGGGCTTCCAGGCCACACCAGACAGACAGGGCTGTGTCGGTGAGTGCTCCACTTCTCCAAATGCTATGCCAAGACCCCAGTATGCATCCAGGACCCTCCTGGCTTCGTACCTCTTATGATAGTCAGCAGGGTGCCTGAGTATAAGTTAACATCAGGTGTGGGGGGAACCTCCTGCCTGTTGGCAAAGGGTTATCACCAGCTATGAAACTTGTGAGCTGGGAAGTGGTTGACAGTGAAGGCAAGAATGCTTTCACCTGGGCAGGGGAGCTTTGCTCCCTCTGCAACAAGCCCATCATGAAGGCATCTCTCCCACCTTGTTCTTGCATGCTGGCACTGAATCTGAGCAGGTCTGCTGCAGTGCATGCATCCCAGCTTATGACTTAACTCGATGCCTGACTTCTCCCTTCACCCCCAGACATTGATGAGTGCACCATAACCAACGGTGGCTGTGACACACACTGTTCCAACTCGGAGGGCAGCTATGAGTGCAGCTGCAGTGAAGGCTATGCACTGATGCCAGACAAGAGATCGTGTGCAGGTGAGTGTTCAGCTTGGCTCTCGTAGGTGCTGTCCCAGGGTCCTCTGCATCCACTGCCTGCCAGACATACTGTGAGAGTGAGGGGGTCTCGTTTTTAGGTCACTTCTGGAGAGGTGATTTCTCTGGACTAAGGTTTGCTCTGCACTGCTGTCAGTTCACCTGCAGTATTGTATCCAGTTCTGGGCTCCCCGGCACAAAAAAGACAGGGAGCTCCTGGAAAGAGTCCAGTGGAGGGCCACAAAGATGATACGGGGGCCTGGAGCATCTCCCCTGGGAGGAAAGGCTGAGAGACCTGGGTCTGGTCAGCCTTGAGAAAAGAAGACTGAGAGGGGATCTTATCAATGCCTATAAATACCTGAAGTGTGGGAGACAGAGGGACACGGCCGACCTCTTTTCAGAGGTCTGTGGGGACAGGACAAGGGGCAGCGGCCACAAAATGGAGCCCAGGAAGTTCCGCACCAACACGCAAAAGAACTTCTTCCCGGTGAGGGTGACGGAGCGCTGGGACAGGCTGCCCAGGGAGGCTGTGGGGTCTCCTTCTCTGGAGATATTCAAGGCCCGTCTGGAATCCTACCTGGGCAACCTGCTCTAGGGAACCTGCTTTGGCAGGGGGGTTGGACCCAATGGTCTCAGGAGGTCCCTTCCAACCCCTACGATTCTGTGATTCAATGTCCAGCCCCTCCTTACAGGCCCCCCCAGGCCTGTATATAACTTGTTACACAGCCCCTCCTGTGACTCCATCCTGCCCCCTACTGCTCCCACAATACTCTTTCCCTGGCTCTTAACTTCTTGACTTCAGGAATGGTTTCTTCTCTCTAGATATTGACGAATGTGAGGATAATCCAGACATCTGTGATGGTGGGCAGTGTACTAACATCCCTGGGGAGTATCGCTGCCTCTGCTTCGATGGCTTCATGGCATCCCTGGACATGAAGACTTGTATTGGTAAGGACATAGCTGTGCCCTGGGCACATCAACATGAGGCTGCTGGGGGAGGGAAGGAAGGAGAGAAGCAGAAGCTTGCCTCAAAGTCAGGACATGGTTGTTGTGGTGCTCAAAGCAAGCCCTTTTTCTCCTGCAGACGTGAATGAATGTGATCTCAACCCTAACATCTGCCTGCACGGCGAGTGTGAAAACACAAAGGGCTCCTTCATCTGCCACTGCCAGCTGGGCTACTTCGTCAAGAAGGGAACCACAGGCTGCACAGGTGGGAACACACCAGCAGTGAAGCCCTGGGGTGATGGTGGGAGCTCTCACAAACACCTCCTGCAGCTGCCCCGGAGGGAACACCATCCCTCTGATGGGGGATACTGTGGGCACCCCTGGGGCTGGGAGCCCCTCCTGGGCAGGCACACACTGGCAGAAAGGGAAGTTTCAGTCAGGGTGACACTTTCCTGGTTTATAGCCAAGCCAGGGAGCTGTCCTTTCCTTTTGTCTCTATATTCCAGAGGGGAACAAAGATCAGCTCTTCAGCTCAAGGATACAACCCCAGGGCAACCTGTTCTTGGGGAAGCTAAGTTGTGTCATGCTCTGATATCCTTCCTTCTTGCAGACATTGATGAATGTGAGATTGGGGCTCACAACTGCGACATGCATGCCTCCTGCATCAATGTGCCTGGGAGCTTCAAGTGCAAGTGTCGCACAGGCTGGCTTGGAGATGGGCTGAAGTGCAATGGTGAGTTCTCATCCTAGGAGAGCATATTGGTGTGTCCGGGTGCTCTGTGGGTACCTGTGAAGGTTGGGCTGAGTTGGCTTACAATGGTCTTGAGCCCAAGGGGTCCTGCATGAGGATTTTTCAAAGTGTAGGTGTAGGATGAAGGGGGGCTGCAGGTGTTGCACTGTCAGGTTCTGTGACTGTCTGGGAAGGATACAAGTGATGGTGGCAGCAAGGGCATATGTTTGTGGGATGTGGAGTGTGGGTGTGTGATATTGAGATGTGTTTGGACGAATGTCAAATTGGCAATGTGGCTGGTGGGGTGTTGGGGCATGGTGTAGTAGGTATGCAGGGATATGTGGGTGTAGGAGGTGTGTAGGGATGTGCTGGTGTATGTATGGTGCACATACACAAGTGCAGGGACTCGCTGGATCAATGTGTGTGGTATATATAAAGGGATGTAAGGGTGTATGCGTGGGTATGTGTGTCTGAATTGATAGGGTGCTTTTCCCTCCCCAGACCTGGATGAGTGTGCAACTGAAGAGCACAAGTGCAACCTGAACGCCAACTGCATCAACACACCAGGGTCCTACCGCTGTGCCTGCCGAGAAGGCTTCAATGGGGATGGCTTCTCCTGCACAGGTAAGTCCCACAGATTCAGCAGCAGGAATGTGGCTTGAGTGTCCTGCTGAGGCAAAGGTCTCACCCCTCTCAAACTCACCCAGCACCTGGCTACATGTGTGGGATTCCCCAAACCAGATATCCTCCAAAACCCACTGCAGCCTGCCCTGCACCACAGCCTGCTGAGGTACCTTCAGCAGAGATCCACCTTCTTCTCAGCTGGTGTTTGGGGGGGATCAAGAAGTATCGCAGCCCCTTCTTTGCAGCCTCCTAGCAGAGGGATGGGAACAAGCTTGTGGGATTTTCCTGGGCGAGGTGGAAAAAGCTCCTATATTTGGGTGGACACCATTTCAGTCTCACACCTGTCTCTCCCTAGATGTGGATGAATGTGCGGACAATGTGAACCTGTGTGAGAACGGACAGTGTCTCAATGCACCTGGGGGTTATCGCTGCGAGTGCGAAATGGGCTTCAATCCCACAGAGGACAGCAAGGCCTGCCAGGGTAAGTGCCCAGAGTTTTGTTAGCTACTTCAAGATATCCAGGGTCTACCTCCTTTCTGGCCTTTGTCTTTCCTCAGCACTATAGCCACCTGATCCACCACTAAGCAAGACACACCATCATCTGGTGGTGCAAGGCTACTGGGTTCTTGAAGGTAGTCAGAACCCTGACCATCAGTGCTGGGTACCACAATGTCAGTGCTGAACTGTAGGCTCTGCTCTGACTCCAAGGTGCTATTCCCCAGGCTGGCAGCTCCAGGTGAGACCTACTCTTCAGACATGTCAGCTCTTCCACTTCCAGGCCTTGGTCCCCAGCCTGCAGAGAGGCTGGGCTAAGCTGAGGATCCAGGCAATATGTGAACAATCAACTAGACAGGAGTGAGGGGAGAAGGCATAGACACAGCATTCCTGGTCCTGCTCACCCAGGAGGTGATATCCCTCAGCACTAAAACCATCATGAGGACATGGGTTATCAAGTGGGTGACTAGGCTGTGGCTCTGCTTTGCAATGGGAGCAGGAGAGTCCTGTCCCGTCCCTCACCTTGCCAGATCCTGAGTACCCAGCTCTCCCTCTCTTGCAGATATTGATGAATGCACTTTCCAGAATATCTGTGTCTTTGGGACCTGCCAGAACCTGCCTGGGATGTTCCGTTGCGCCTGTGATGATGGCTATGAACTGGACAGGAGTGGAGGCAACTGCACAGGTACAGGACTTGCATGGGTCCATTGGACGAGGGTTACTGACCCATGGTACAGCCTCTCCTTGAATATTGTGTTCAGTTCTGGGCTCCACAATATAAAAAGGATTTTAAGGTACTTGAAAGCATCCAGAGAAGGGCAACAAAGCTGGTAAAAGGGCTGGAAGGCATGGCCTGTGAGGAGAGTCTGGGGACACTCAGGTTGTCTAGTTCTGGAGAAAAGGAGGTCAAGAGGTGACCTCCTTACTCTCTACAACTTCCTGAGGAGGGGAAGCAGAAAGGGAGGTGCTGATTTCTTCTGCCTAGTGACCAATGATAGGACTTGAGGAAATAGCACGAAGCTGCGCCAGGGGAAGTTCAGATTCAATATTAGGAAAAATTCCTTTACTGTGTGGGTGGTCAAACACTGAAACAGACTTCCTAGAGAGGGTGGCTTGATGCCCCATGCTTGTTGGTATTTAAGAGACATTTGGATAATGCCCTCAATAATATGCTTTAGCTTTTGGGTACCCCTGAAGAGGTCAGGCAGCTGTACTGTCACTCAAGAAATTTTTACACAGGTTTGATTTAGCAGCATTTTAAGATTTATTAATACTGACTGCATCAGTCAACAAGGGAAGACCGACCGATGTCAAAGGAAGACCAACCGATGTAACCCTGGGCTGCATCAGCAGAGGATTGGGCAGCAGGTGGAGGGAGGTGATTGTCCCCCTCTGCTCTGCCCTTGTGAGGCCCCACCTGGAGTGCTGCATCCAGGTCTGGGGTGCCCAGCACAAGAAGGATGCTGATCTGTTAGAATGGGTCCAGAGGAGGGACAAAGATGATCAAGGGGCTGGAGCACCTCTCCTGCGAAGAAAGGCTGGGAGAGCCGTGGCTGTTCAGCCTACAGAAGAGAAGGCTCTGGGGAGACCTCATTGAGAACTTCCAGTACTTAAAGGGAACGTATAAAAAAGATGGAGAGCGACTGTTTGCTCAACCAGATAATGACGAGGGGGAACGTTTTTAAACTAGAAGAGGGGAGATTTAGAATAGAGATTAGCAGGAAATTCATCCCTCAGAGGGTGTTGAGGCACTGGAAAAGGTTGCCCAGAGAGGCTGTGGATGCCCCATCCCTGGAGGTGTTCAAGACCAGGTTAGATGAGTGGTTTCTGTGGCAGTCTTCATCTTTCTTTTCAGTCTTCATGTTTCCATCTTTTCAGACATCAATGAATGTGCAGACCCTGTGAACTGTATCAATGGCCTGTGTGTCAACACCCCTGGCAGCTACCTGTGCAACTGTCCACAAGACTTCGAGTTGAACCCCACTGGTGTGGGCTGTGTGGGTGAGTGGGGACCTGTCTGGTAAACACACCTTCCTGTCAAGAGCTTGGTGGTCCTTCATGTTGGTAGTGGCCCAGGATTAGCCACTAGCAGAGCCTGGAGTGGTGGACCACAATATGCCCTGTAAAATACCTGGCCGTTCATGATGGGCTTAACCCTGCAGCAGCAGCAGAGTCCTTTCCTTCTGTTACGACTGGCCCACCTTGTGTCACCAATGTGGGTGCTCTCCTGGTTGGAGAGATGTTTTTCCTCCTGTGCACGCAATTCTTTGCTTACTCACACAGTACTTTCTTTGCATAGATACCCGTGTTGGAAACTGCTTCCTGGACACCCAGGATCGAGGAGATGGGGGGATCTCCTGCAGTGCAGAAATTGGAGTTGGTGTCACCCGGGCATCTTGCTGCTGCTCACTGGGTCGTGCATGGGGTAACCCCTGTGAGCTTTGTCCTCCAGCCAACACGAGTGAGTTGAGAAGTCATCTGGGATGAACTGGATGGGCTGGATGGGCAGCATAGGGCAGAAAGAAGAGAAGGGGCTGTGCCCCTGTGGCTTCTCAGCTCAGGGTAGGAGTCCTGGGTCCAGTATTTGTTATAATTATGGTAGAGCAAGGGAAGATGAGAGAGGAGAGGCTGACCCTGCTGTGTAAGGTTAGACATGTAGACCAAGGCTGGGGAAAGGTGGGGGGAGACCAGGCAGGTTGTGACTTGGGGGTCCAGACTGGGATCCTTTGTTCTTGTCACAAGGCTGGGAAATGTGGAATAATCCCATTCAGGATTGGACAGGCAGAGCTAGGGAGGCTGAGTTGGCTTAGAGTGTGACAGGAGTCAGGCTGCTCCATCTGTACCTCAATCACTACCCCCATGTCCTGTTTCTCCTGGGTTTCTCCTGGGTTTCCCCTGGGTTTCCCTCCCTGTCCTGTTTCACGGGAGCTCACTCAGCTCAGGACCCCCCTGACTGACTTTTTCCACAGCTGAATACAAGACCCTATGCCCTGGAGGAGAAGGTTTCCGGCCCAACCCCATCACTGTCATCCTGGAAGGTAAGCCCACCTGGCCACCCGGACCCTCACAAGGGGCTCAGGAGGTGGGGGAGCCTAGCCGTGTGTGAGCACCGTCTGCCACATCACCGGGCTGGTTAGTGCCTGCTGAGTGAGCCCTGACCACCCAATGGTAAACAGCAAGTGAATGCTCAGATATTTTCCAGACACCTGACAGAGCTGCTTGGGTGTCAGCAGGAGCTGCAGGCAGTGGGATCAGCACAAGAGGGGGGTCCTGGTTTGAGGACGCTCCCTGGTCTGGTCTACCAGGTAGTGAACACCTCCTGGCTGCTCTCCCTCCACAGATATCGATGAGTGCCAGGAGCTGCCGGGCCTCTGCCAGGGTGGCAACTGTGTGAACACTTTTGGCAGCTTCCAGTGTGAGTGCCCCCTCGGCTACTACCTCAATGAGGACACACGCATCTGTGAAGGTAGCTGTACTGTGCTTGGTGCCTGTGGCACAAGTGTGTGCATGCATGTGTGTATGTGTGTGCAACAGAGTCGTGGTTGTATCTGTGCTGGGCTTTCCCTTTATGCTGTAGGAGTGGTTGGCAGAATCTCTTCCCCTTTCTCTTCCAGATTTCCGGTTATCACAAACCCTGGCCCCTTTCTCTATGCCAGGCCATCTTAGTCCCTGTGCCAGCTTGCATGTGCCCTGTGCCAGGCCTATCCATACCTAGGGCCAAGCCCATATCCTCCACCCCACATCAAGCCTGTCTCTACCTGTGCCCAGTCAGTACTTTAACCTCCCGTCTCCTCTGTTTGGCAGATATTGACGAGTGCTCTGCTCACATTGGGATCTGTGGCCCTGGGACCTGCTACAACACCCTTGGCAACTACACCTGTGTGTGCCCCCCTGAGTACATGCAAGTCAACGGAGGAAATAACTGCATGGGTATGGCATTATCCACAACTCCGGGAAGGGGCCCAGCAGCGCCCTGGCTGTGCCCTACTTATGGGTGGTGCTGTGGGCAGCATGACATGAGCAGTTTGGCTGAGTGGAAGGAGTGGGAAGTGCTGGGAGCAGGGGCTGGGACTCAGGATGCCTGAATGCATCCCTGCCCCTACACCACACACGTTGCCCATGTCAGAGGACGTGCATTGCCACTGCCTGCTGTGGGACAGAATCCAAAGCTCTCACCAAGCAGAGCTTCAGCCCATCACTGCAGCCACTTTGCAGGGCCTGTGCATTACTTGCAGTCCCTGAGCACCAGGACTGAGCCGTCTGACATATCCCTGGCAATGAGCTCGCTCGGGCTTGCAGCACTCGTTCTGAGGGTGGGCACAAGACATTGTCTGGGCTGCCTTTGCAGACATGAGGAAGAGTGTGTGCTATCGCAACTACAATGACACGTGTGAGAATGAGCTGTCCTTCAACATGACCAAGAAGATGTGCTGCTGCTCCTACAACATTGGCAAGGCCTGGAACAAGCCGTGCGAGCCCTGTCCCACGCCAGCCAGCTGTAAGTCAAACTTCCTGGAAAGGCATCTTGAGATCGTGGCTACCCTCTTACTTTTCTGTGCACTTTGAGACTCAGGCACAGGGGGAGTAACAAAATAATGGGGGACAAGGGAAAGCATCGTGGCTGGCAGACAGTGCCTACAGGTGTGAACGCCATGGGGACATGCACGTGCATGCATGTCTCTGTGTGTGCCTGTAGGTGTGACTGTGCCCTGCAGTACATGTGTAAGCTCTCTGCCCTGTGCCATACGCGTGCTCATAGTTCCCCGTGTGCCAGCCCCTGAGATTCCTGGCCAGGCACCACGCAGATCCCCTCTGACCTGTTGCATCCTCTCTCCACTCACTCCAGCCATTCTTGGCCCTTGTCCCTCTCATTCCTCACTGCCTGCCCAGCAGGCATGGCCATGACTGAGGTGTTTCCCTTCCAGCTGAGTACCAGATCCTGTGTGGGAACCAGGCCCCTGGCTTTATCATCGACATCCACACAGGGAAGCCCATCGGTGAGTACAGCCAGCCCCTTCTGACCCCACACGTGCAGCACAAGGTCTGCTCTCTACCCTTCTACTTTCTCCCCACAGTGTCTGTGAGCATGTTCGCTTCCATTCCCTCAGCAAATTAAGCCTTGAGTAGAAGAGAGAAGGGAAAGAGGTGGCAAACATAGTTGCAAGCAGTTCACCAAGCCTTCAGGACTGTGTCCAGAGTGCCTGGGCTGCTCAGAGCTCTCCACATTTGCAGTTGTCTGTTGGTCTCAGTGCTACCTGGACAGATGGGTGGCCAGTGACCACAGACAGTAGCCAGTAGCCTGTAGCCAGGTAGATCTAGAATTCACGTGTGATAGACCTGGCATTTGTATTGCTAGCAGCACAGGCATTACAGCCTCAGGGTGCTGAGAGCTGAAGTTTCAGGTTTGTATTTTGGTAGATGGAAAGTCAGAGGTGCTGGTGAAAGCTATGGAATTTGCGGAGTGTCTGTGGAAGTTCTGCAGTCCTGAAAGATGGAAGCTTGTGAGACACCAGATTAATTAATCATTGCTTCACCTGGTCATGGCATTGCCAACCTGACCCCAAGAGAATGAAAAGGAGGGAGATGACTTCATCTTCCACTCCAAGGAAGCAAGAGTTCAGAAGCATGGGCCATGCTACAGAACGTGTCAGTCACTTGTGTGGGACTGCAGGGCTGGCAGGCCTGGTGGTGAATTGTACTGAACACAGAGATAAGAGTCAGGGCCCCTCAAGCCATCTCAGTGTTTCAGTGGCCTCCCTGATCTTCCCAGTTCCAGCCTGGTATCACAGCCTGAGCTAGTGTCTATGTTACTGCAGCGGTATACTCGGAGAAAGCAAGGTGGATGTCCTGAGTAGGATCCCTCCCAGCGTGTGCTGTGCAGGCTCTGCCAGCAATCCTATGGCTCCTGTGACTTACAGTCTTGTGTGGCTCTGTTGGGTAGGCAGAATTCTGCAGAGCAGTCCTAGCCTGGCACTATCTGCAGGATCCAGTACTAATCCTGCAAGAGTTGCTCCACTGGTTGCCTGGTGGCCTTTCCCTGATAAATCTTCTTTCTAGAATGAACAAGGGCAATAGTATTCCAGTTGTGGGGGGTGCTTTCTTCCTTTGTGCCTTCCTAGTTTGATGACAAATGTTATCTGTGTCTAGATATCGATGAGTGCAGTGAGATCCCTGCTATCTGCACGAATGGTGTCTGCATCAATCAAATTGGCAGCTTCCGATGCGAGTGCCCCATTGGATTCAGCTACAACAACATCCTGCTCATCTGTGAAGGTAACAGAGCAGCCAGGACAGTGCTGCCAAGGGTGCCTACGGGGGTGGGGGGGCTCAACGTAGCACTAGCATCTCCCCAGCTCATGGGGCATCAGGGTCAGCGCTGTCAGCCAGACATAGATAGAATCCACACGTTCTCAGCCTTCTTGAAATTATTTGACTTTTCTACGTCAAATCTTGAACAAAAAAAATGCTGATTTTTGTGAATGTTCCTTTCTGGTTTTCTCCTCCTCTGGTTTTAGTGGGGTTTGTTTGTTTGTTTTCTTTTGTTTGGTTTGTTTTTGTTTTTTTTTTAGTGTTTGTAAATGCTATTGTTTAAAAGAGTTGAATTATACCTAAGATGCATTATTTTATTGCAAAACAATAGAAAAATGATGAGACTTCTTGGAACAAACCAAGGGTAAAAATTCAGTAGATTCCAATTAGCCTCTCCAGCCCTACCAGGATAATGCCTGGTGAGTTGTTGGCACTCTGCACAGTCAAGGTGTGCACTTCTCTCCTCCCGCAGACATTGATGAATGCAGCAGTGGGGAGAACCTCTGCCAGCGCAATGCTGACTGCATCAACATCCCCGGCAGTTACAGGTGCGAATGCTCAACTGGATACAAGCTGTCGCCGAGCGGAGCCTGCGTGGGTAAGATGGGAGCTGTTTGCTACCTATTCTAAAGGCACGTGTGGGAGGTGCTGACTCCCCTAGGCTATTCATCTGGCTTTGCAGACCACCCTGTGTGGACCCAAGGAAGGACAGGACGAAGGATATGCCAGACCCATGCACTGGTTCCTGGTCTTTTGTCAAGCTTGGGGACCTGTGCTGTGATTATGGGATGCCTACACTTTTAGAATAATTCCAAGGGACTGTGGGCCCCTGGCGGTGAAAAAGGATCTCTGTGAATTACAGCTTTAGTTTGGCAGCTCAGGCCATTTGCTTTAATGAAACTTACTTTTTTAGAGATTGCAGATCAAAAAATCCTCTTGCTTCTTCTCTTTGAAGAGCCATCTCTCAGAAAACTCAGATCCCATTCTGCTGCGCTGTTGCTCACAAACACAGCAAGCAGGGGTCTGCAAAAGGTTAGCACCTTGACTTCTCCCATTTGGTCCATCCCTTCTGCTCACTGGTGCCCACTTTGCTTTGTTTTAGGTCGCAATGAATGCCAGGAGATTCCCAATGTCTGCAGCCATGGGGACTGCGTTGACACCGAGGGCAGCTACATCTGCATCTGTCATAACGGCTTCAAGGCCACCGGGGAGCAGACCATGTGCATGGGTCAGTGTGACTGCCCCAGCCCTGCAATGGCCTTTTGAGTGAATCACGATATCGGGATGGACGTGAGCTCTCCCCAGCATCTGCTGGGTAGTGCCAAGGACAGCCAAGGACATGGCCTCTGTGTCCTCTTAATCCTAGGCTGGCCTTGCAAATCCATAGACGTGTGCAGCTCTCTGGACCCTGTCTGCACATCCAAGACAGTGTCTCTCAGCTCACATCGCCCCTCAATCATCTGTGTCCTTTTCCCTGCAGATATTGATGAATGTGACCGGCAACCCTGTGGAAATGGGACCTGCAAGAACACGGTTGGCTCCTACAACTGCCTTTGCTTCCCTGGCTTTGAGCTAACACACAACAATGACTGCATGGGTGAGTTACACGCAGTCCCGACCACACGGGTAACGGGATGATTGGTGTCATCTGGCAAGAGCTGAGGGGCACTCCCTGGGTGTCACACAGTGGCATGCAGGGGGTGACTCTGGGTGCCACATGGCAGCTGTTATAAGAGTGATGGCTGAGGGTTACCTGTCAGTGGCTATGGGGGTAGTTGGATGTGTTACCAGTCAGAAATAAGGGGCTGGTGAAGGTGGTACACTGACACTCACGCTGTGCATATCTCTTCCCACTTTTCTTGTCATTTCCCTCCCACAGACATTGATGAGTGTTCCTCCCTGGTGGGGCAGGTATGTCGAAATGGTCAGTGCATCAATAGCATCGGCTCCTTCCAGTGCCTGTGCCAAGAGGGTTATGACCGGACCCCTGACGGGAAGAACTGTGTAGGTGAGTGTACGGGGAGCAGGCTAGTCCTTCTCAGTGAGTTATGCCGTATGCTGGCATGGCTGGCACGGTGTAGTGCTAAGAGACCTGGTCCCCAAGCTGGTCTACCTAAAGTGGTAGACTTGGTCTGCCCCAAGTCCTGTCAAGTCAAAGCATCGTCATTTGACTGCCAATGGAAAACTGGATTGGACCCCACTACACCTGCATCTCTGTTCCAGCAATGCCAGGAACAGTCATGCTAGTGCCTTTCAACCAGCTGAGACCTGCAGACAGAGAGGGCAAACATTGTCTTGTCCGTGCTCCTAAAGCATGCAGAGTCGTACCAGCAATACCTTAAGAACTACCCTGCAAGGCAGGACTGGCTTTGCTTGAGATGGTCCCTGTGCTTGTGCAGCCCCTGGGGCTGCAGGGACAGACAGGCACGTTGTACCCTGGTTACTTATGTCCACCACACTGCAGAAAAGGTACCCTCCACCTGAATTCTCAGACCTGAGCACAGACACTGCCATTGCTTATTTCCCCTCCTCTGCAGACATCAATGAGTGCGTGAGCCTGCCTGGGACCTGCTCCCCCGGCACCTGCCAGAACCTGGAGGGCTCCTTCCGCTGTATTTGCCCCCCTGGGTATGAAGTACAGAACGACAACTGCATCGGTAATGTTGGCTCTCTGCCTCCTCCATTCTTAGCACAGCATGTGGTCACCTTGGGCTATTCTCAGAGCAACCATATTCTTCCTGGGTGGCCTGGGGCATGCATCACCACCCCCAAATATCCTCTTGAAAGCAATTGGGCACAGAGCAAGGCAAGGCCTGCTGCCAGGACGGGAGAGGGTCAGTGGTTTTGCTGTACCCTGACCTCTTCAATTGTCCCATTTGCCCTGAAGGTGGGTTAAAGGGTAAGGCCAGGCTTTCTGTCCCCAAGAGGGGTGATGACCTGTGAGCAACAGAGCTCCCCAAACATCCCGACTTCACCTGCTTTTAATGCAATGAGCAAAGGAGTGACCTTTGGCTGCTCTGTAAGTAATGCATCTGCAATGGTCCCAGATATCAACGAATGTGAGGAGGAGCCCAACATCTGCCTCTTCGGGACGTGCACCAATACTCCTGGCAGCTTCCAGTGTGTCTGCCCTCCTGGCTTTGTGCTGTCTGATAACGGACGACGGTGCTTTGGTGAGTGTGGCTCTGCCTGCAGGATGGTGAGGAAGTACAGGACATGGTAAACATTAGGACAAGAGGGAATGGCCTCAAGTTGCGCCAGGGGAGGTTCAGGTTGGATATTATGAAAAATTTCTTCTCAGAAAGAGTGGTTAGGCATTGGAGTAGGTTGCCCAGGGAGGTGGTGGAGTCACCATCCTTGCAGGTGTTTTAAGAAGAGGGTAGATGTGGTACCTGGGGACATGGTTTAGTGGGCAATGTTGGTGGTAGGGGGATGGTTGGACTAGATGATCTCAGAGGTCTTTTCCAACCTGAATGATTCTATGGAACACAAACACCACAGATAGAGTCAGGAGCTGGCACAGCGCTATTGCTGCCTGCTGTGCCCCCTTAGGGGTGTGCTCAAGACAGAAAGTGTTGAGGGGAGAGGGAGGAAAGGAAGAGAGGCATGATAATAAAATATCCTGGTTTGCCACCAGTTTATGCACAGCTCCAAGACAACTTGGTGTCTCTGAGCCAAAATTTAGGGGTGTGTGGGCTGCTCCCTTCCTCTGCAGCAGCACTGCCTGCCTCTAGAGCCATCCTGGACACAAGCGTCCAGAAGAGGACCTTCCTCATACTGAAAGAGAAAGGGGAGGATGGCATAACCACTGGATGTCTGCAATGACCTGTGCATCTCACTGTCCTTCCACAGACACTCGCCAGAGCTTCTGCTTCACTCGTTTTGACAATGGGAAGTGTTCTGTCCCGAAGGCCTTCAACACCACCAAGGCTCGGTGTTGCTGCAGCAAGATGCCAGGAGAAGGCTGGGGAGACCCGTGTGAGCTGTGCCCACAGGAAGGGAATGGTAGGAGTGCTGAGCCCCAGCTCCATGGGAGATGTGTCTGTGTGTGCCTTCAACGTGAGCAGTATGGGGAAAGTGTGCAGGTTAGGCCAGACAACCTGCAATGAGAGCTGTCCAGCAGAGAGGGCTCCTTCATCTCGGGAGTACTGCTTTGAAACCTAGTAGCCCTTACTAGACTGCAATATTCCCTGAGCCTCCAGCAACCATAGTAAGGTTATTGGGAAATGGATTGCTTAGTTCTGTTTTGGATATGCTCTTGTTTCTTCGTGGAACTTTAGATAAGGCAAAAGTATCTCAGTGCTTCCAGATGCAAGATGGGCATACGTGTTTCCCATACAGCTCTGAGGATGTAAGCGTGTCTAAGCATATCTCACTTTTCTACTTTATTCCAGTTGCCTTCCAGGAGCTGTGTCCTTATGGTCATGGAGCCATCCCAGGCCCAGGTGACACCCGAGAAGGTAAGATCTGATCTAGGGATGAGAAGAAATGTGTCCTGTGGGTGTGAAGGACATCAGCGTAGAAGCAACCAAACTTAGGCTATCTGGAGAGTAGGGTTGCATCCCAGTGGCAGCAAGGGAGGGATGTAGGACTGGGTGCCCTCCCAAGCCCATTGTCTCTGCTCACCAGCCCTGGAGAAGACAGAGATGTTTCTGGCCACGCGCTCACATGAGGTTTTGTTGCCTTGGTTTCCCCTCTAGATGTGAATGAATGCTCAGAGAACCTGGGTGTCTGCATAAACGGGGCCTGCATTAACACTGACGGCTCCTTCCGCTGCGAGTGCCCCTTTGGGTACAACCTGGATTACACAGGAGTCAATTGTGTAGGTAAGGGTCTGAGTGGGAAGCACCACTCCCTCTTGCATTTATCCTCCTGATGTTAAAGTCTGTGAGCATGCTCACGTGTGAAAAGAAAGATTTTTGAATTTACTTCTCCCCTGCCCCTTCCTTTTTTAACCCTGGCTCCTGACTTTGCTGGGCCTTTTTGAATGCTCTGCCTGCATCTTTCCTATGTAACTCATCCGCTTAACACAGTCCTGGCTTCCTTCAGATACAGACGAATGCTCCATTGGCAACCCTTGTGGGAATGGTACCTGCACCAACGTGGTGGGAGGCTTCGAGTGTGCTTGTGACGAGGGCTTTGAGCCAGGTCCCATGATGACATGTGAAGGTAACACTGCTGTGGGGTGAGAGGTGGGAGAAACCAAGTAAACACGTTCCTTTCTTCCACTATCCCTTAGCTTGGATAACACTCTCCCAGCCAGATTTGGACTCTGAAGTCTTTCACTTACCGAAGTCATGTTACATTACTCCATCCTGGCTGGGAGATGTAAGGGAAGAGCTGAAGAGTTTGAACTTTCCGTGAGGAGCCCATGGGTTTCCTGCTCCAGCTTCCTTCCAAATGATGGGTTTTGCTCAAACTTTAGGAGCCAGTCTGGCTGAGGCCTGGGAGAATGTTTCTCACAGCCAAACTGGCAGGGATCGCTGACATGTTTTTTGCTTTCTCTCTCACACAAGATGGGTATTTTACCTGGGAAATCCCCAGCCAGTGAAGAATGGTGGACATGTAGGGCTGATGTAACGAGTCTTCTTAGCTCTCCTGGGACACGCTGCAGCTGTGGTCTTCTTGTCTTGGGTTGTTGGGGGTTAATGTCACATAGAAAAGTGTGAAGCAGATATCTGGGGAGTCTCTTTTGTCCTTTACAAGGTTTTTATTCTTCCCTGATGGTCCTTGCAGTCCCCTGCCTCTTTTCCATAATTCTCACACTTCTACAGACTCTCTGGGGCCAGCAAGTGCCTTATTCTCTTTGCTAAATCTGTGCCTAGCCCCAACAGTGGCAGTGATTCCCACAGGGTCCTTCATCCACCTGCCTCCGTAGCCACCTGTACACGAACTGGGTACCAATTGGGTACCCAGAAAATCACAGCCATATCTAGGCTGTGTTCATGTCCCCACTTCGTCACCGCCTGGGTGAGTGAGCAGCAGTCAGGTCAGCCTGGCTAGTCCCTACCTCCATGTACATCACAGCTGGTCCCCTTTGGCTTCCTCTGAGACCAGAGCCCAGGGTGAGTGCTGGAGGCCTACCTGAAGGCAGGAGCTGCCTCACCAAGGTCCTGTCTCCATCGCAGTTGCTCAGACACCACGCGTCTGTCCTTCTGCAAGAGCAGACCATGACACGAAGCCTTGGTGAAGCCCAGAAAGTTCTCCTGAGATGCCTGCACAGGCAGAGAGTCTTCCTGGGGAGGTCCACTGACATTACTGTCCAGCTGATCCCATTCAGAGCACAGAGTCAAGCTCTCCCCTCTCTCCTGCCTCCCAGATATTAACGAATGTGCACTGAATCCCCTGCTCTGTGCCTTCCGCTGCATCAACACCTTTGGCTCCTACGAGTGCACTTGTCCATCTGGATACGCCCTCCGAGAAGACAGAAGGATGTGCAGAGGTAAAATACCCCTCCTGCAGCCATCTGGGCCCATTTGGGTCCCACACGCTCCCAAGAGCCTGGCCCTTAGCCTGTCTCTGGTGCTGTACAGAGAGAAGGCAGGACTTCTGGGCTGGTGTCTCTTGGCTTGTGTTCACTCTCACATCTACCCTGGTGTCTGTGCTGTGTGCCAGCCAGCCTTGACCAAGGCAGTAGGGATTGACAGAGCACTGCAGATGTGAGCACTCGGTCTTTAGGTGCCCCCACAGTGGTGTAGATCTGGAAGGATGAAGGATGAACACGGTCTCATGAAGTTCTCCCTTGCAGATCTGGATGAGTGTGTAGAGGGTCTGCACGACTGTGAGTCTCGAGGAATGCTGTGCAAGAATCTCATTGGCACCTTCATGTGCATCTGCCCACCAGGAATGCAACGCAGGCCTGACGGAGATGGCTGCACAGGTACCAAGGACCAGGCTGGGAGGGTTTCCCAGTGGAGCTGTAGACCATCCTAGGTGGAGACCTGTAGCCTTCATTGATATCCTGTCAAACAAGTCCGTTCTGGGGTACCTCATGGGTCAGAAGTTCTTGTTTTATTAGATGCCTGCACACCCAAATCTCTGCTCATCAGTGGACCCATGTGTTCCAGCACAGGATGACACACTGCACCTAGTGTCCTTTCTCCTGATTTTTTCCATGTCTGTGTCAAGCCTCTTTGCACTGAGCTGCTTTTGGAAGGGCCAGTGCTGGCTAACCCAGACCTGTACAGTATTAGGTACAAACGGAATGCGTGTTGTGCCCATATCCACTCCTGGTCTGGCAGCTTGGCCACTTGCAGGTGGAGAATGTGCAAACCAGGGCTGGGCACTCAGCCGCCCTGCTTTGGGGGAGGTCCAAGGAAAATGAATGTGTTTCTCAGCTGTCTGAGAATGTGGGAGTGTTCCTCAGGGATTGTGTGAGGGATTTTCAAACTGAGTGCTAGCATGGGAACTCATGGAAAGCTGCAGTTTGTCCTGGGCCTCACTGCAGCTCTTTATGGCTCCTTCCTTCCTAGATGAGAACGAATGTCGCACCAAGCCTGGAATCTGCCCCAACGGCCGCTGCATCAACACAGTGGGAAGTTACCGCTGTGATTGCAATGAAGGCTTTGAAGTCAGCCCCTCTGGCACAGAGTGTATCGGTAACTACCATGTCCTGGTGGGTCTTGAGCAGTCTCTTGTTAGTAGCAGGTGTCGCTTTTCAGGTGCTTCAGGATATCGGAGGGGAATTTGCCCAAGTGAATATTTGAAAATGTTGAATCACTTCATCTATCCCAGAAAGTGGGAGCTGCCATCCTCGGGTCAGGCTGCAATTTCAAGCAGTGCCAGAGAGTGTTTCTGAGTACAAGAGATGATAAAGTCTGTGAAAGGACTCTTGGAAAGGGTAGAGTCAGGGACTAGCCTGGACACCCAGGTCCCAGCGTGCAGGGAATGGCCTGGGTTGCCCCAGAAGACGGGTTGCTGGGGCATCAGCTTTGCCTTTCACATTGTCCAAAGCACCCTAGCTCCATGCTGGAATTGACACAGGCGGGTCAGGTTGCTCCGTTATCCTTGGTGCAGACATTGTCTCACATCCTGTACTTGTCTCCCCACTCTCTCTATCCAGACACCCGCCAGGGATTCTGCTTCACCGAAGTGCTGCAAACCATGTGCCAGATGTCCTCCACCAACCGCAACCTGGTCACCAAATCTGAGTGCTGCTGCAACAGTGGGCGCAGTTGGGGCCCCCAGTGTGAGCTCTGCCCCCTTCCTGGAACTGCCCAGTACAAGAAAATGTGTCCTCATGGTCCAGGGTACTCTACTGATGGGAGAGGTGAGCTGGGGGCCAAAGCAAATTTAGTGCAGAGAAGAGAAAGCAGAGATGTGGGTACAAGCAGAATTCCACTGGAAACTGTCTGGGACAGGTCTACACAGTGCCGGGAGCAGACAAGATGCCTCTGTGACATTATTTACAATTCCCTGCATGTAATCTCTGGCTCTCAGGGAGGGCCTGAGTTGCCCTGGCAGAGCGTAGTCACAGGAGCATGGGGCCCAAGGCAACATTGGCAGTAACGGGTCCTTCTCTCCCTCTCACAGACATCGATGAGTGCAAGGTACTGCCCAACCTCTGCAAGAATGGGCAGTGCATCAACAGCATCGGTTCCTTCCGCTGCCACTGCAGGCTGGGCTACACCGCAGACATCACAGGCACAGCCTGTGTGGGTAAGTCAGAAGAAGGAAACCCATTCTTTCCCGGGAGGGTGACAGAGCACTGGAACAGGTTGCCCAGGGAGGCTGTGGAGTCTCCTCTGGAGATATTCAAAACCCTCCTGGATGCCATCCTGTGCAACGTGCTCTAAGTGACCCTGCCTGGCAGGGGGTTGGACTAGATCTGCAGAGGTCCCTTCCAACCTTGACCATTCTATGACTGTAATTTCTCTGTACAGCCCTTGGCCTTGGCAGGCCTCCCTCTTCCCCTGCTTTTCAGCATGCAGAGAGGGTCCTGTAGCCCCCACCTGGGTCCTGGTCTCCACCTCTGTCCCTACTGCCCTGTGTATAGATGGCAGGGCTCTGCAGACTTTGTCCTATTGTATGGCAATACATCAAAGTCATCCCTCCCTGCTGTTTAACTCTTTAAAACCCAGGGTCCTTATTTTCTCCCACTGACTGCAGGGGTCACAGGGACATGGGGGTGCAGGGGGTGGGTGTGTGAAGAGATCCAGAGATGAAGGTTTGTGAGCAGCCAGACCTTTCACTGGCAGACCAACAGGCTCCAGCCAGCC
This sequence comes from Anser cygnoides, assembly GCF_040182565.1. Taxonomy (NCBI): domain Eukaryota; kingdom Metazoa; phylum Chordata; class Aves; order Anseriformes; family Anatidae; genus Anser; species Anser cygnoides. The sequence continues at coordinate 3,628,761 of NC_089899.1, read as the reverse complement.
TGAATGCCACTTAGGGAATCCAGATGTTGACATAAAAGGCACCCCTGGAATCATAGCTGCAGGTCTCTGGGAAACGATAGGAAATAGGAATAGGAAATGAGGAGGAGGAGGAGGATGTGCCACACTTCCAGTATTGAGATGGTGTTCAGGACCATGCCAGCAGCAGTGTCCTAGGTACAGAGTGGAAAAGAGGTCTCAGCTCCCAGAAACTAAGCTGTGTGTGAAGGGTAGATACGACCTTGAGCACTGGGCCAGGATTCTTCTCTGAACATCTGGGACCTTTCTCCAGCTCTGTGCCATCCAGCCTTGCTCGAAGTTATGGGCCGTTTTCAGAGCCCATTGCTGCCACTCCCTGCAGGGCAGAGGTGACAGCGCCCAGAAATAGGGGCCTGACCCCATCCCTGATGTTCCTAGCACTCAAGAGGAGCATACACCCGTCTCCTCAGCCAGGAGGGAACTGGGCAAGATGTCACTCAGGTACACCAGGTCACACCACATCATATGTCTGAGCAGGGAGGTGATTCAGCCCTTTTCCTTAGGAGATCTCATAGATTTATTGTGCTGGCTCCAACAGGGATGCTCCCTCAATGCCTCTGTCTCTGCTCCTCTGCTCACCTGCTTCCTGGAGAGTGGAAAAGATGCATTTGTCTGGGGCAGGGAGTGGGGACCCCATGCAAAAGATGCATTTGTCTGGGGACCCCATTCAACAGCACAGCCTGTGAATGCTCTGTCTTGTGTCTCTCAAATCCAGATCTGGATGAATGTAACCAGTCCCCTAAGCCATGTAACTTCATCTGCAAGAACACAGAGGGCAGCTACCAGTGCTCATGTCCCCGAGGGTATATTCTACAAGAAGATGGGAAGATCTGCAAAGGTATTCACCCAGGAGAAGGATGCAGCAGAGATCCTGTCTCATCTCTGACAACTTGGAGACTGCAAGAGCTGATTAAATGTGACAGACCAGTCAGGTCCTTTTGTTCAGACACAGGACAAGACTAGGGAAGGAGAAAGGTGCCCTACTGGACCCTCCTGAACTGATTTCATCCCTCTACAAACACTAGATATGTCTCATCAGGAAAAATATACTCCTTGCCCCTTCCTACAGATTGCACAGTATATTGCGAGCTGTGCTGAGTTCCTGGAGCCTTGATCCAGTGTGTATCCTACAAGTGGGTCGGGCATCTCAGAGTCACCATAAGGGCTCCTCCTTGTGCTGCCATCTGCCAGGCTGGGGCTTTGCCCACCTTTCCCAGTGCTGATATATCGGGCTGCAAGTAAGGTGGTCCGAGAGTCTGGGAGGGTCTGGGATTTGGGGCTTACAGGAGAGACAGAGAAAAATCTGGCTCCCAAATATGTCTGTATGCAATCGGAAGTCAAGGTAGTCGAGGTGGGGAGAGGCTACCTGGACTTGTGATTCTCATGCAAGAACTTTGTGTGTGCTGTTCTGAGGCTGGTCTGTGTCAGTTCCTGATCTGCCCAGGACCACTGTATGTGCCCAGAACCACCATGTATATGTGGGTATCATTGACTCAGACACCAAAGATCAGCTATCTCAGTAAAATAAACTGAGACGCATGTTCTTATGCTTGTTACTTCAGACTTGGATGAATGTTCCACCAAGCAGCACAACTGCCAGTTCCTGTGTGTGAACATTATTGGAGGATTCAACTGCAAATGTCCCCCAGGCTTCACTCAGCACCACTCATCCTGCATTGGTGAGTAGAAGCATTCACTGCTATGCTGTGCAGCACCACAAGTGTGCCCGGGGGGTTAGCTTCAACCTCATCAGAGACTTCCCTGCCCCTCTCCAGCCAGCCTGGTACTGTGCATCTGACTTGTCTCTGTTACGGAGGTTTAGCTAAGTACCAAGATGCCAAGCAGCTGTCCATAAAGCTGCACTATCCTAGGGGCTGGACTTACAGGCAGCTGCCGGTGTTTTGCAGACAATAATGAGTGCACAGCTCAGCCCTCTCTGTGTGGAGCCAAAGGACAGTGTCTGAACACCCCAGGGAGCTACAACTGTGAGTGTCAGAAAGGATTCTCCTTGGACAGCTCTGGTGTCAACTGTGAAGGTGGGTCTTTGTCTCTGGAACTTTGACAGAAACGTGTTCCATGTGGAAGAGTTCCTAGTTCACTCACAGTCTCTAGGGTAGCTCTGCCCAGCCAAGAAGGGTTCACTCCTTACTGTGGGAGCCCAGAAATCCAGGAAAGGATTTGACCTGTGTCTCACTATGAGAGACCTCATGCCCCCCAAAAAAACACCAAGTGCTAAGCTAAAGGAAAGTCTGTGTTCAACGCAGGCAGCATGAGGCAGAACAAACTGATAATAGTCCAGGCAGACCAAAAGGCCGTAAAGCAAAAAATATCCAAGCAGAAGCTACAAGGGGATGTACATGGACCTTGGGACTGAGGGTTTTATTCAAGTCCAAGCCGCAGAGCTATAATTAGGCAGAAGAACCACCCACCTACATGCACACCCTGATGGATGCTGAGTCCCAAGCATGTACCACATGCACATGGTCCCTGTGCGCCTGGTGCTGCCCACAGGACAGGGATTTATCTCACTGCTGTCTGTTGTGTTACATTGCTGCAGATGTGGATGAGTGTGATGGAAACCATCGGTGCCAGCATGGCTGCCAGAATGTGCTCGGAGGCTACCGCTGTGGCTGTCCCCAGGGCTACGTGCAGCACTACCAGTGGAATCAGTGCGTGGGTGAGTGTGGGATGAGGGCTCTTGGATACTGGAGCTGTAGGGTGTGGGAAAGAGCCTTAGCTTTGAGTCTCTCTCCAGCCACCCTGACCATCTCTGAGGGTGGGTTCTGGGTTCATCTCTGCAAATCCAGCACTGCAGTTCCTGCCCTGCCCCAGAAGCAGGCCATGCCTTCACCCAGAATTGCTGCTCTTGCCCTGCCCCAGTCTCTGAGCTCCCACTGCTTTTGATGCCAGCAGCTCTCTATATTGAAGGGGAATGAAGGCAATGCTCTTCCACTGAGTTTCTAACTAGTTCTGCTGTCTTTGGGTGCAGATGAAAATGAGTGTTCCAGCCCCACTGCCTGTGGCTCTGCCTCCTGCTACAACACTCTGGGAAGCTTCAAGTGTGTCTGTCCATCCGGCTTCGATTTTGACCAGGCCTTCGGGGGGTGCCAGGATGTGGATGAATGCTCAGCAGGTGGCAGCCCCTGCAGTTACGGCTGCTCCAACACAGACGGAGGCTATCTCTGTGGATGTCCTGGAGGCTACTTCCGAGCAGGACAAGGGTAAGAGAGCAGCCAGCAGGTCAGTGTTGGGGCACCTGGTATCTTTTCCATTAGGAAGATGCCAGGCACACTTCTGGGGGCACATTAACATGGGAATGTACCCACTCGTGCTTGCTGTTGTGACAGCACCAAGCCCACCCCTCTGTATCTTTTTGCCTAAATTTCCACACCAGATCCCCACAGGCCTTACTTGTACAAAGCAGATTGCACACACTCACACACCTTCACATATACTCCCGAGCTAGTAGACAGACAGGCCTGGCCAGCCACACATAACCCACAGGAGCTCAGGTTAATGTTGGGTGTTGGATTACCTTGGAGGTAATAGCAAAAACAGAAAAAAGGGAGGGAGCTCTGACTGTTGTGTCAGGGCCAGTTCCCTGAGAGGGAATCTCCTGAGCTGACTCTGCTGCAGGGAATTCTTAGACTTTGTTTAAGCATCTCTGGATAAAGCACATTTAAAGTGCATCTAGAGTGATGTTCAGAGGCTAGGACTCACCCACCTTGGCCCAGCTTAATCAGCAAGACTGGTAACTGGTTCTCACCCCAGCTCATCTCCAGTCTGGTTCTTGAGCCATTTCTGTAGCCTTGGATGCCTTTAGACTCAGGTGGATCCAGAACCTGGAACTGCTTCCTTGCAAGGACCCTCAGCACTATGCAGTTCCACCTCCTGCCCCAGGACTCGCTGTCTGTGAGTGACCAGCTTTCAGCATTATGAATCCTTAAGTGCAGCTGTGTGTCAGATGCTGTTCCAGCCCAGCCCAGCTTCACTTTGTGAAGCAGAGTGCTTGAGTGCTCTCTACTGACAGAGAGCAATCTCACACTTCTCTCCTGTGCTCTAAGTCACTTTTAAGAGGTCCCTCCTGCTCTCTGTAGGGGTTGCAGGTAACCAGGTACCAGGTGATGGTGCCCGAACTCCACCACAATTTGTAGCTCAGGTCCCTGAGACTGGCAGCCAAGGACATGAGGTGTGGGATGCATGTTTTGCAGTGTTGCCACAGGTGCAATCTAATCCAGGGTGCAAACAGATTAAACCTACTGCCTTATTAAATAAGATGTGGCCTGATCTCCCCCAGGCACGTACTGCACACAAGACACTGCACAAACCATGCAAGACATGAATCCCCTGTGTTTGTTTGGGTGCCACACGAAGAATCTGTGAGGGCAATGGTAAGATTTCTTTCCTGAAGCATGAATCTGAGATGGGTCTCTCTGCTCTTCTGCCACCAGACACTGTATTTCTGGCTTGGGTTTTGGGAAAGGTACCTACCTTCCTGCCCCCCAGGAAGAGGATGAAGACAATCTGCTCTCCCCTGAGACCTGCTATGAGTGCAAGATAAATGGCTACCCCAAGAGGGGTCGCCAGCGACGCAGCATCAATGGCACTGAGAGGCACCAGGTAAAAAATTTATGTCATCCTGGATGGAGTGGAGCAAGACAAGAGCTGAGTCACTCGGTGGATGGCTGTCTGTAGTGGATCCCATGCAGTGTGTCCATTCCTGTGGGGTTGTCTCAGTCTGAGGCAGAGATGCCAGCTCTCTCTGTACCTGCCTTCACTGAGTGCTTGGGTGTTTATGGAGACAACCAAATCCAGAGTTCCTGCAGAAATGGAAGACCGTTCACAATATATCAGAGGAGGGTCAGGACACTCTAAGTGACACACACTTGCATGGTTTGGCCACAAATGGCTGGAGATGCATGCAACCTAGAAATAAGGCACACGTTCCCTTGCAAGAGGAGCTGATAGGGCAACAGGTCCAATAGGGCCATAGGGGACTATCAGTGCTTAGTGTTCGACTCCAGACTGGACCTGTCAGTCTAAATACGGGTTCTTCCTTGAAAGGAAGCTTTGGCCTCTGTCAACGGCTTGCCCAAGTTCACAGGCCTTCTCAGGACACATAGGACTTGGAGGCATTTTCAGGCCTCGAGCAAAATGCACATAGATTTATTGGAGCTTTCCCTGAAGATGAGGGCTGTGGACTTGCGGGTTTTGTCTCAGAGATACAGAGAACCACAAAACTCTTAGGGGACAGTAAGGACCATAGAAGTTGCATTCACTTCTCTGAGCTGCCTTGGGGTGGCCCATGAGGCAGAAACTCCTAAATCAAGTCTTTCTTTACCAGGCCATGAGCTTTTCTTGTTATCTGTAAGTAACATGTCTGGCTCCTTCCATAGGATCACACTGTGAACTTGGCCAGCATGGATGTGGATGCTCCTCTGTCCATGACGCTGAACCTCTCCGACCTGGCTCACAAGGAACACATCCTGGAGCTTCTGCCAGCTGTGGAGCCCCTGGAGAACCGTGTGCGGTACCTCATCTCCCATGGGAATGAGGATGGCTACTTCCGCATCCACCAAAAAGAGGGGCTCAGCTACCTGCACCTTGGCCGCAAGAAAATAGTGCCTGGCACCTACTTGCTAGAAATCGTGAGCGTACCCCTGTACCGCAAGAGGGAACTGCAGAAACTGGAGGCCAAGAACCACCTCAACTACTTAGCAGGGGAGCTGGGCCAAGCACTGAGGATGAAGCTCGAGCTCCAGCTCTACTAACAGCCATGAGACCCACCCACCATACCGACAGTACAATCCTTAGCCTTGCCATCCACATCTGGAAACAACTGCCTTTTCTCTCGCTGCACCCCCTGCCACCACCTCCCCCACTGCACTGTACAACTGATGGGAAATGTCCCTCTGGGCTCAGCGCTCGCCTGGGCTGCACAGGGATTCTCCACTTCATGGGTTGCTTGGGTCAAAACCAAACCACACCACAAAAGATCTCATGAAAGCTTTGCCAAAGGTTCCAACCTTGTTAGCAGGGACACCCTCCCTGTGCTCAGCTCCTGCCTGTCTCCTTTAAACAAGATACTGTTGGTCTGAGCTGGCAAGAGCAGTACCACGGGGAAGCTGCCTGTCCTTCATGGTCACAGGCCATATAGCACCCCACAGCCCAAAAAAATGGGAGGAGGTCTGGGGGCAGCTTTGGAAGGAGCTACAACACAGTGTGATGTTAGTGCATTTCCCAACAGCTCTTTTTCCTTCTTTGCTTCTGCATTGTCATTGTGGAGCCGCAGAAACCCTTCCATACCTACAATGGCTGCTCTGTCTCTCTCTCTCTGTCCTGTCCATGTCCTGTGGTCCTTTTAGGCTCCTCTGTCAAACTGAAAAGGTCACTGGTGAGTGAAGGGGCAGTTCAGATTGCTAACCTCACATCATGAAGCAGCCAGACCACAGAGAGGAAAGATCCTGTAGGGAACATAGGGTTCAGCGCACTACAGTGTGCTGAACATGTGCACTCCCTCCAAAGACCGGAGTTGGAAGGGTTTTTCCAGAGCTCTAGCAAGTCCATGGGTTAGTGTGTCCTTATATAAGTGAGGAGGAGCTCTGGAGGAAGACAAATAATTGCACTGTTGAATGTGGTTGAACAAACTAAACTGGCAGGAGAAATGTCATGAGTCTGGTTCAGAGCATCTGGATCCTTCCCTTGCCAGAGGGATGGAGAATTTGAGAGCACTCTGCAGAGGCAGGTTTGCTGGCCATCACTGATGAGAATGTTTGAAAATCCTGTAAAAAAACATCCTACCATAAGGAGCAAGATGAGGGTGGGTGGGCTCTGCAGCCTGGCAGGGAGAGAGAGAGGCAGGGACAGTGAGGCTTTCATTTTCCAAACAGCCTTTGACTCTGAGCTCCCACATCTCCGTGACACCAGTGGTTACAACCAGATTCCCCTGAGTCAGGAGCACTTCTGAAAATGGGGACTGGAAGTCACTCCCTTCTGGTTATTACATACATCTTGGTCAGTCCAGCATAGCAACTGAAATACGCAGCCTTTGGTTAATGCAGACAAAGGAAATGCACTAAAAAGAGTCTGGAAAACATGAATTAAGAAAATTAAGGTCTCCCTGCTGCCTCAACTAGTCTGTCCAGACTGTTCTGTCCAGGTGGGCTTTTCTTCCTCCCTCAAGAGTGTTCTTCCCACAGCTGGTCTTTGCAATGCCATTTCCTAGTTTTGTATGAATCTGTTTTCAGTTCTGCATCGACGCTGTGCATCAGCAAAAGAAAGAAAGGTGCTAATTCACTCTGGTAACACACAAAACTACCTGATCGACAAATCTAAGGTGCTTTCAGAAGCTGGTGCTGGTATTGAATCATCAACGTGAGTGCACTGTATCCATCCACCCTTCCGTATTTATGTTTAACCACCAAAGTTATGATTGCTTGTTGTTGTGAGGAGTGCATATTCCTGTAGCTTTTTTGGTACTTGCGAGGAGGGGGATTGTTTTTTCCTGGTACGCTGCCACCACATGGGGTGGGGGAAGTGTATGTATACTGTATTTGGGCTAATGTCAAACTTGAAAACTCTTTTGTATAATGCAGCTCCAGACTCTGGTTTTGCAAGAGTTCCAGAGCTCGTGACAGGATGGGTGGCCTGATGTTTGAAATTTTTTTTGTTTGTTTTGTTTTGGTTTTTTTTATTATTATTATTATTTTTTGTTTTGATTTTCTTTTTCCAACAGGTGCTTTTTTTTAAAAAAAAAAAACTTTAATAATAATAAATTAGCAGAGATGGGTTTGTGTGTGTGTTTTGAGCCAAAACTATCAAATGAAAAAGCTCAAGGTTTCCTTCATTCCTCTCTGGTGTGGTGTTTTTTGTATTGACATTTCTTGCTGGATGTTTCTGGGAAGCATTGAAACTGAAACCTGTGCCCCCCTTGTCCTGCAGAGAGAGATGGCTCTTTGTGGAATTCCTTTTTGTATCAGAAGCAACTGCAACAATAAAATTATTTTGGGTTACGTTGTTCTGAGTCTTCCTCTTAGTCTGGGCACGGCCGTGGTTGGTGGCAGCACTATGCCCCTCTGCTGGTTTCTCTTCTGTACTCTCAGCCTCACCCAGCTCTTCTACCCTTGCATAATTCAGCACCCCTGGGTACCCGTAGGGGCTTTGGAGGTCCCTCCAAAAGCCTCAGAGCAGAAGATAGCTGAGGGAGGCAGGACAGACACATTAACAATCTTACCTGATCCTTTGCTCTTGCTCCCAGAGGGAAAGGAGAATGATGCCAGAGGTCTGCGCCTGGAGACCAGACCTCTGGCAGAGGTCTGGAGAGGAGATAGAGGGCATGCAGGAGACTAGAAGGAGAGGGGAAGAGTTAGAGCCTACAGACATGTGGTGGGTCATGCAGGAGGGAAGTTGAATGGGTAGGGTGGCCTTTGTGTCGGTATATGTGCAAGGGGGTTTATGTGAGGAGGTGTGGGGCTGTAGCTGTATCCTGGAGGTGGATGTGTGGGTGCAGGCATGTGTAAGAATGTTGGTGGAGCTGTGCAGGGCTGTGGGGGTGTACATGGGTGTGCATAAACGTACACGTGCTGAACGGTGCTTGTGCTGAGGTCATGCAACGCAAAGGTTGTCTCGACTGTGCAGTGAATGTGACATGCTGTGTGTTCAGGTTTTCGGCCGTATGTCCCAGAGCCAGGGTCCAGCTGGTTGAGTTCAGCTCAAACTCCTACTTCCAGGCTGACGTTCTGGTTTTCAGCCTCCCTCGCAGAGCCAGAGATGCACTTTCAGCTGCGGAGCCATGTGCCACAAGAGGGCACAGCATCCCAAGGACTGCGAGGAAGCCCATCACCTCCCTGGGTGACGGGAGAGCAGGGGCACCGCTGGGTGGGGGGACAGTTAAGCAGAAGAAAAGATGCTCCCACTGAGATCAGATAGCTGCAAACAGTCCCCCTAAACGGCTGCCTGGCCTGCCAGGCTTGGCACCAGTTGAGTGGTATTAGTCTTGTGTTGGGTAGTGGGGAGAGTGGTGCCAAAGCACTGGACCTGGTACCCATGTCCTGTCAGCCACTCTTTCTTTGCTGCCTGCGTGATGCTAACCTTAACACCAATGTCCCTGCACTATCACGGCCATCCCCATGACAGAAAGCTCCCAGTGATTTTTCCTATCAGAGTATTATGGAGCTGTAACTTGCCATTTCCCTCTGCCCCTCCTGACACAGCCATGGGGAGAACTCATTCCCAGGCCCAGGGACATGTAGCACCCAAACCAGTCCCTGAGCCTTTGCTTCTTTGCAACACGCAGCAGTCCCTCCTTCCCCCGTGCCAGTGCTCGTGTGGCCCCAGGGACTCCCCAGGGGTGACGTGCACCCACACACCCAGAAGGTTCTGGGGGATGCAGCAGAACCCACCAGGCTGCTGCCTGCTGTGCCTGTGCAGGGTGTTCGTCTCACAGACCCAGGGTGCTGCAGGAGACATGGCCAGGCACAGCCCACAGGCCCCACAGGGGACGTGACCAGGGTGGGACTTTCCTTGACCAGCCACGCTGGTCACACTGGCTAAGAAGCACCTTCTGCATGTCCCCAAGAGAACATGTCCCCAAGTATGGGGCACCCACAGCACCATGGCCCGGTAGGGAGGTTCCCGTCCCACGTGGCACCCATCCCCTGTGGACCAGCTCCAGCTTGTGCTGAGAGATGTGGGTCTCGGCTCAGACAGATACAGACGGGGCAGCCCACCCCTGCTGGGGGAGCAGCAGTACTCCTCTGAGAGCCCGATGGGACGCATCACAGAGCGGAGGAAATGCTGTGTGGGGTTAGCACAGTGCAGCTTTATTTCCACGGTGCACAAGGAAGTTCTCCCCCATGGGCTCAAATCCCTTCGTACAAACCCTCTTACTGTCCCACACCATAACCCACCACAGCTTTTGCTAGCCAGCCCTGTGACTAGCTGCAGCACCCCTACTCAAAAGGTATGGATCCCACAGAGGGGTGGGAGCACAGCCTTATTTTCCCCTCAGCTACTTACAGAGCCCTTCTGCTACCTCGGCGCAGGATGGCCAGGGAAGGGCCCGCCATCCCAGCACACCCCGACACCAGAAGGCTGCCCAGATCCTGCTGGAGCAGGGACTTCCCAGAGTGGGGGTACTGCAAGGTACTGCCAGGCCTGGGCTGGCTGAAGGGCATCTCCCAAGTGTTGTGAGGGACTTTCGATCCCAGCAGGGCCACCCAGGAAAGTCTGCAAGTGGCTGCAGGATTGCGCCTTGCTCAGATCGTTTTCACAATTCGGCAGGGACAGGTCACTACGGTGTAAAGCAGAGAGCAGGCTGCAGGGCTGGATGCCAAAAGGGGGCTGCACACGGGGTCTCCACCCGCCCCTTCCTTGTGAGGGGCACTTGGGGCTGCCACACAGAGAGGAACAAAGCCAGCACTTGGGTCAGGTGCCTACAAACCACCTCACGGACAAAGCTCAGCTACAGGGACACACGCACACACACACACTGGACCATGGTCAGCACTCCCCAGAGGACACGGACGAGGGCAAGGTGAGAGGCAGGAGGAGGTGGGGGGGGTCAAAGTTCTGGCCTGGCACCAGGCAGAGCCACCCAGACCAGGAGCTCTGTGGGCTGTGTCTGAGGGCAGGTCCCCCGTGCCCCATCCCATCGGCTCCTGCCCCTCACTGCAGCACGCAACACTGCCCAGGGGCACGGCAGGCAGCAAGGACCATGGGGAGTCAGATCACCCCTCCAACACATCTCGCCAAGAGTGCTGCAGACTGCGAAGAGAACTGAAAAGTGCTTAGAAAAGAGAGAAACCCCTAGAAAACCCACCCCAGACAAGAGCCCGACCTCACCTCCCTGCTCTGAGCATCCCTGCTGGCCCGGGGCAACACCACAGAGGAAGGGGGGGCCGGGGCCGGGGCCAGCTGGGATGGGAGGCACACAGAGCACCCAGGCTCGCCCCATCCCTGCCCTCTACACCAAGGCATAATCGAACTGGCCCCTCTCCAACCCCTCCTTGTGGTCAGTCCAGGAGGAGGCAGGCATGCGGCTGTAGGGGTCCAGCAGGATGCGGAAGCAGCGCACCATCAGCATCACCAAGAAGACCAGGAGGAAGATGACAAAGGCAAAGACGGTTTTTTGCTCAGCATCCATGCCCGCAGTGCTGGCCGGGTGCTCGACCAAGGAGGGGGACAGGAGTTCATAATCCATTGTCGATGCATCATTCATGGCAGAGGTGAGGCACTCTGGCTGCAAGGAGTGCGTGGACAGGGGGCATTTAGGCTCAGGCAGCAAGCTCCAGCCTCCTGCTGTGCCCACACGCCCCGAGCACCACCTGCACACAGGTCACTCCATAGCCACTGGCACTGCTAAGCTGAGCTGAGGAGCCTGGGATTCACTCTTGCACAGGTCAAGAGCTCCTGGAGGGAAAAGCAAAGATGGTGAGGGAAGAGGAATTGGCCACAGGCTTCAGCAATCCTGCTAAATAATTACAGACAGGAAAGGGCAGGGAAGAGCCCTCTGTTGCTAGAAATGCAGCTACCTGAAAGCTGATGCAGCCAGACAAGCAACCAGGTATTTGGCAGAAAAGCCTGGGGACAGTGGCGTTCATGGCTAGGGGCTGAATTAAGCATGTGTTTTCAGCCAGGAAATGTGGGAAGATATTTTTTTAATTGAACAAATACTTCGCATGCGAAACTTCTCTTAATTACTGTTATTTTAAATTCAACCATGGCTCCTAAACACCAGGAGTCATTTTTGCTTTAACTAAAGAATTTGAGGGGTTATTTTTTGCTTTTGGCAGCTGGAGAAAGTCAATAGGGGAGGAGGAAGGAATTGTATATAGGGAGGAGACACTTTGTAGAAAATGCTAGTGAGGAATTCTCAGAAGGAAATCTCCCTTACCACCTTTGAAGGCAGAAGTTCACAAGTGGATCCCTGGTTTTCTAGCAAGCTCAGGAAGCACTTCCACAGCAATGTCACTCTTCGGGGACACAAAGGAATAGGGTGGGTGGGCACCTCAGGCCACTGGTGTAGAGCTTGCCACTCTGGTCATAAACCCCCAGCAATCCTCTGGAGAGGCTGCTCAACTGCCAAGCCCAGTGCTGCAAGACCCTTTTGGACCAGTTGCCCTGAATTGTAGGAAAATGTAGGCTGAGAAGGACCTCAGCTGTCAAGTCACAGTAAGCTTCTCAGGGCTTTATCTAGTCTGGTCTTGAAAATCTCCAAAGGTGGGCACAAGTTTAGAGTTTGCCCCTCCTACTGAGGGACGTGTCCAGCTGCTGTCCCGTGTACCAGTGACTGCCTTTGGTTTTGCACCAGGCCTAGAAGTGACCGAGTCCTGGGAGGGCACCTACCTCACTGCAGCTGCGTGAGGGCACTAGCATCGCTATTGCAGCAGGAGCAGGAGCAGGCTGTGTCCAAACAGCCACGTCACTGCACAAGGATCTCCAGGGTCCAGCTTTCTTGGGCTAGGGACAAAGACAGCAAAAGAGGTTAAAAGGCCCCCAGTCACTAGCAGTCATAGGAAAGCACCACGAGGCACCTTTGAAGTTAGCAACTACAAGTTCTCAGTGTCTCTTGTCAGAGCAGCATTAGGTCCGTTCACCCAGGAGAACATCTGCACTGACGTACCCTTGCATCAACCATCCTGCAGCCTGAGTGCTCTTAGAGATTGCACCAAAGAGTCCCCCTGGAAGACATCAGGAAACAGCCAAAAGCACCACCACCCTCCCATTCACACACGTTCCAGGCAGCAATACTGTCTCCATCTGGGAGCAACAATCAGCAGGAAAGGAAAAGGCAGAGCCCAGTTCCAAGGCCAAGGCACCCAGTTACGCACCACAGCACATTTGGCATGGTTCTGACTCATACTGAGGACCTGCTCACTTTCCTTTTTCTGCAGTTCCTAGAAAATCAAGAGGAACAGTGCTTGCAGGCTTTAAAAATAATATCATATCACAAAAGCAAAATAAAATAAAATAAAATAAAATAAAATAAAATAAAATAAAGGGCATTAGCAGCGAGGTGAGAAAGCTGGAAGCGTTCTCTGTTCACTTTCTTGAGTCCCAGGACCTGGATGCTGTCAGCTTCCAGGCAGTGACCCAGTGCCCTACGGTCTGTACAGAGGTAAACTACCCCTGTTCCACAGAATCACAGAATGGTCGAGGTTGGAAGGGACCTCTGCAGATCATCCAGTCCAACCCACCCTGCCAGGTAGGGTCACCAAAGCGTATTGCACAGGATGGCATCCAGGCGGGTTTTGAAAATCTCCAGTGAAGTAGACTCCACAGTCTCCCTGGAAAACCTGTTCCAGTGCCGTCACCCTTCCAGTAAAGAAGTGTTCCCATCCTAGAAGGGCCAGGGGCCTGGATGTCCATGCAGCCTTTTGCAGTTCAGTTTTGTACACTGCAATGAAGAGCCCAGCAAAAATGTCTAAGTGGGAACCGGCTGCTGTTCCACAGGAAACGTTCAGCAACGCTGTCCTAAAACTTCCAAACAAAGCACAGCGACTTTCTCGATACCTTCTGAAATTATCGCCACACTTGTCAGAATTCAGTCTTTCATGAAAACAGCTCAGGGATCAAATAGATAAAAGAGACCAGACTCCATATTGCAGGCTCCTTCTCTCCCTGCTACAGCTTCTTCCAGAAAGTACACTGCATGGGGCCGGGGACTCCAATAACCCCAGCACAGAGTGCTCTTCTCAAGTGCTACCCGTGTATCCCAGCTTGGTGCTGGGACAACTGGGGCTTCTGTAGTCTGGTCATTTGCGATTGCACACAGAATCTAACCCTGCACCAAGACCCCCTTAGTGCTATGTCTTACTTAAACACCAGGCAGAGCTTCCCTGCTTTGTGGCTGCTAAGAGGCCATGGCTGGCCAAGCTCCTTCCACCAGCCACAGCTCTCCATCAGAGACTTTAGGGGAGATTTATGATTCTGATGGGCACATCTGGGTTAAGAAAATTCCCTTCGTGGTCCTTGGTACCAGATATGCTCAGAACAGTCCCTGCTTTAAGCAAATCAACTACAAATCATGTACCTGGAGGTACCCAACTGACTTGTAACTCACATTAATAGGGTAGGGGGTATACGCATATTCAGGACAAAATACAAGATTTTCTGCCAAACAGTAGGCCTGCATACAGGATAAATTATTTCTCTCCCATTTGGGGAGGAGAATTTTGAGCAGAGCCAAAAAAAATGCTGATAAGATAGTTAAATGAAGGCAGCTGTTATTTAAGGAATATGTGATTGAGTTTTATTAAGATTCATGTTCCCTTAGTAACTAAAAAGAATACATGCGCAAGGAAATTTCTAAATAGGGACAGAACTCACAAAGGAAGAGGACCATTGTCAACTATTTATTAACACTGTGGGGAGATTTTATGGGTATGAAACGCAAATTAAATGTTCATTTGGGAATGGCAAATATTTTAGAAGACTCATAGAATGGTTTGTGTTGGAAGGGACCTTAAAGACCATCTAATTCCAACCCACCTGCCATGGGCAGGAACACCTTCCACTAAACCAGGTTGCTCAAAGCCTCATCCAACCTGGCCTTAATCAGTTCCGGGGATGGAGCGACCACAACTTCTCCGTGCAACTTGTTAAAGAAGAGTGGTGAAGAAGTACAGAGTAGTGTTTACAAATGCAGGATGCCATCTGGTGTGGAAGGCTTACTGTTCCCCCTTCAGACACCTCAAAACTGAGAGTCTGATCCCATGAGTGGGCAGTGGCTGGAGGTTACGGGATCGCAGCGTGCATCTCTGTGCAGCATTGGCATGACTCAGCCTGCTCACTGAGCAACACCAGACACTGCTAGCACCAGTGTATTCCACCCTTCAAGTTCTTGCAGTTTTTTGACCAGGAGTCAAGACCAAGAGATAGGTACTGTACAGGAAAGCATAAAGAGTATCCAAAGCAGAATCAGAGCCCAAACAGTAAAAGCAGCTGGAGAAAGTCTTGTGTCAGCTGGACAGCAATTTCTGGATACTGACATTTCTGGTATTGCTTGCTTCCAATTTACAGTACTTTGCTCAAAAATCTGTTCCTCCTTTACACAGCTTACTCCCACCATCAAACCAAAGATGAAACCAGGAGCCTTGGCACAGCTGGGCTTAGCTCTGCATTAGTGCACAGACGGTATGCTCTGTGTTAGTGTTGCACAGGGGTCGGTGGGAGAGGAACCCATCTCTGGATCCAGGGCCAAGGCAGCTCACCAAATCACTAATAAATTTGTCTTTGTAAATTTGGATGCTGGGAGCTTTTCAATACTGTAATTAACATAAAGAAACACCTAGGAATTAAAAGTGTGCACTTTATCAGCAGGAATTTAAAAAGATCAATGTGATTTGCACAATAAAGCGGGATTGTACCAGAAAGGCTGATCTATTCAAAGAATGGAACTGGAAGATAGATACTATTATGAGCCACAGTGAAGCAGGGTTTAATTGCACTGTGTCATGGATGCAGTCCAACAACTAGAGAGTGACTTGGTTTACACTCTTTTAAATATACACAACTTACTTAGTACTGTCTTATAACCAAAAATAGGCATTTACAATTATATAACAATGACAAATGAGACTAATGTATTAAATGGAGAAGGTGGAACTAGTTTTGAAGGAGGAGTTATGAGGGGCTAAAATATTTAAATTCAAACGAAGAAAACAGAGTAAAATGTCTGACAAAGAACTGGAGCAAATTCCTTAGGATAGTACTAAAATAAACCTGATTTGAAAAGCACAAACCCACCGTCACTCCCCATATAAACCTATTTGAGAAAACCTGGAGAAAAATCCAAAAGATAGATGCATCCAGGGCTCTGGGAATGTCTCAGAAAGACAATTTGCTATGCAAAATGAGCAGGGCAGTGCAGCATACAGCATGCCATGCTTCAGGACCCTGCCTGAGAGCACTCTGCTGCTCTGTGGGAGCCATGGGACCCTGCTCCACATTCCCCTTTGCTCATCGTGTTGCAGCACATGGTACACACGAGCCTGTTGCAAACATTCAGCAAATGCAATCACCAGGGAGACAGGAAAGCAAGCACCCGTGCAGACAAACAAGTTTCTGCCTCAGCAAGAGGTTTCCAGGACCTCAGATCTCTAGGGAGAGGAAAAGGCTATACTTGCAGGTGTCGCAGACGTGTGGCTGTCCCTCAGTCGTCCCACTTCTGTGCCCCCAAGCCCACAGCCTGAGGCTGGTCTGCTGAGCCCCGCTGGGACAGAGGCAGCTGGGCACGCTTCTGGGAGGTGCAGGATTGTGCCTGGCGCTGTTATACGGAGATCATGACACAGCTGAGGTCTTTGCTGGGCTTACATTGCCTTTTTCAGTAAATGTTGCTGCTGATTCCTGGCAGCAAATAATGAACAAGTCCCACTGGGTTACTGCACAGCTGCCAGCGTAAACACAACCACTGTCATACCGGGGCCTGCACGTCCCAAGACAACTGGAGATTCATATGCTCAGAAGAGGAGGTAAGGAGAGATACCATCCCTGTTAACGTCTTCCCAAACACTTTATTTTATCCAACTGGCATTTTGCAATGTTCACCTTTCCTTTCACAGGACCTGCTTGTATCCTAGCCTAGTTCTGCCCCTTAAGGAGAGAGTTTGGAGGCTCTGTTCTCAGGGACAAGTAACCTGTCCTGGGTGGAATCCACCCTGCGGCAGTAATGATCCCAGCTTTGAGACAAGGGGTACAGGTCTCTGCTCTAGTAGAGCTGCTGGTCATGAATGCCTCTCTAGGAGTGTCTGTGCCTCCGACATAAAAGCAGACCACGGAGATGGGTGGAAACAGCTTGCTCTCCTTCATGAGGGCCTCCTTCATGAGCCCTCTAAGCTCCCCTCCATCACCTGGCCCAGCTCCCAGCTCCCAGGTCCCTTGTAGGTCCAAGGAAGACTCCAAGTCTCAGCAGGGTCCCCCATCTGCACTGATGTATCCAGATGTTCCCTCACGCTCTAAAGCCCGTTGTCAACATCTTCCGTCAATACTTTCCACAAGGAATGGCACGCCTGTCCCATAGCTAGACAGGCTGGGACTGCTGAGGCCTTCCCTCCTCTGCCATGCCTGGCGTGCAGGGAGACAGCAGGGCAGGGGCTAGGGAAGACCACTGTGCCCCAAACACAGGGAGCCAGGCGGAAGGGGCTATATCCACAACCCTCTCACCCTGGGGTGCAGGAGGACACCAGGCATGCCCCTTCTCCCTGCTGGGTGCATATGGCCATTCCTTTGGTAGTAGGGATGGCCCGGGACTCCAGCCCAGCCCAGCTCATCTGCACGTCTATACCCCAAACCCTGATGGAAGAACTTGGCAAAGCTTGTGCTAAACCAGCCCATGTCTAATTGGAAAAACACTAGTGTTTCTCTGATCCCATGCAGCCACTGTGGAGGGGCCTTCCCAGCAAGGCAGCTCTGCTGCCAGGATTGCAGCTGAGCCCAGCTGTAGAGGAAGATGAGTAGCACCCAGGACATGGAGGGGAGACCTAAGCTGATCAGGCCAGGGTAGGAGCATGAGATGTTGGGTGTGAGACACCACTGCCCCACGAGGGAGCAGGGGCAGTGCTTGGGCTCTGGGGTCCATGGCTGTGTCACCATCACGTGCCCAGGCCTTTTGATGGCTGTCCCTTGTGCTGGCATCTGAGCTATGCCCAGTTAGCCCACAGGCACAGCACCGGGCACAGTGCCCCTCACCTAGCTGTAAACTTACTCCAGCCTGTTTTCCACCTAAGAGATGGTCTGTCCTAATCTCTCGGGCCAGCTGAGCCTTTGACATGATAAAGGGCCACCCTTCAGCTGAGGGTGAGGTTTAATCCATCCTCAGCTAAGGAGAAATGCTTGTTCCTCGGTCCCAGACTTTGTAATCCCTGGTTCCTGGGGAGGGGGGGCATGGGAAGCAAGGCTCTGCAGAACACCCTGCAGGGTGTGCTTCCTGTCTGCAGTTGTATTAGCACACACAGAAACCTCACCACTGCCAAATTAAGCCACCTGGGAATGAAGATAGCTACCCAGGAAAGTTGGCTCCCACCCACCCCGACCCCAAAGTCCAGCATTCTTCTCTCTCCGTCCAGACTTGACAACTGCCACCAGAATATATGCTGGGCCCCAGCACCAGATCCACATCCTGAGCCCACCACCAGCGAGGGGTGGGTGGTCCCTGACAACGCAGAGGGAATGTGTCATTCTCCCCCGCCCCCCTTGCATATATCCCTGGATCTGCAAGCCCCCCGTCCTACCCATAGCATGAGCACCTGAGAGGGGTTGGGGCATGGACAGTACCTGGCTGGCATGGGCCGGGGGGCCCTGCCGCTCAGCCACAGCTACTCCCAGCTTCAGCACTTGCCATCTCGAGGGAAGGAGCAGCCTCCCGTCTCCCGGAGAGCACACAGAGAAGGCAGCTGCGCTTCACTCACGCTGGAGCGGGTTCCTATGGCGATGCAGAATCAATTATAATAAAAGGTGGAGCGCAGCAATTGGAGCTGAGAGAAGTTTCAGGAGCTGCCTGCTTGGGAAAGCCAGGCTGTGGAAGCAGGGCTGTGTTAGAGCAGGGCTGGACGCTGGGCCTGTCCAACCCTGGAGTACAGCTCCTGAATCCCAGTGCTCCCCTGCATGCTCCCAGTTCTCCCAGTGCAGCTCACAGGAATGTGCCAGGCGCTCCTGCTGGTCCTGCCTGCACTTCTCAGAAGGCTATCCAAGGCTTTGGGAGCAACATGTATGATCCAGCTGCGAATCTGCCTAGCGCAGGCCTGCGCACTCCCACCCTTCCCACCATCCCCATCAGACACAGAGGGAGCAGATCCCACTCTGATAAGGCTCTGTGTAGCAGCAGGATGGGCAGCCCTTGCTCTCCCACACAACTTTCCTTCTGCATAGCTCTCCAAAAGCTGTTCCAGTCCCAAGGGCAATATGCCTATGCTACCACCTCTTCTAAAGCATCCAAGACCCCTGTCTGTCCACACTGCCCGTGTCTGTGCCAGACCCACAGCCCCACTCCTGGCACACTGGGATGTACTGGGGGAAGCAGAGCGTTCCTGCTCGGCGGGCACACCACTGCCATTCATGCAGTGAAGCAACCTGACTGCCTGCAGCACCAGGATGTAAGACGTAAGCATGTCAGAGGTGCAGTGTAAGAGGTACTGGGTACACAGCTGACCATGCAGATGCCCAAGGGGTGAAGGAACTGGGACTGCAAAATCTCACTACAGCCCTGTGTACGCTTTCCCACCCCAGACTCAAGGAGTGATCCAGCTTCAGTGCCAAGCCTGGTAGCAATTTGGGATGCAAGGGGCTGCCAGGCTTGTACAGTGTCACACCCAGCTCACATGGAAACAGGACCAGGTCTGGGAGATCTCCAAGAACCTGGCTACGTGCTTGGCCCTTAACCAGAAATTTGAACCAGAGCCTTGAACCAGAGCCTGGCAGTGCTGCACAAGCTCCTCAAGGTTGAGTGTGTGTCACCAACTCTGCCTGTCACTGCCTCCCACCTGCATGCCGTCCCCACCTCTGTGTGCCAGATCTGTACAAGCAAACAAAGGCAGCATTTTCTGTTCTGGAGAAAGGAGACAGGAGACTTGGAGCCAGTGCTAATGGGATGCAATCTGGAGGAAGAACTAGCACCAGATGGGATGGGAGAGGTGAGTCAGAGGGACAGGGTTGGTCGACAAGATCAGGACAGACTGACTGTAGCAGAGATCACAGGGTCATGATCCACACCCAGTTTCGAGGGACAACCACAAACAAAGGCTCTGTTTCTTTGTCCTGAGTCCTGAGTTAAAAGATGCTGGAATACCAGGGTCCAGGTCCCTGGCAGGTCAGCAAGTGAAGAATGCCCAGCAAATAAATATACAAGCTCACACCACCAATACCCCTGAGATCTTGGCATAGCCTGGCTGTCTGAGCAAATCCCAGTATGGATTAGATGACAAAGTTGCATATAGCTGCTGAGAGGTGATGCAGTTCCTCTCCATGTTGCTTCCTTTTCACAATTTCAGCTATTTCCCCAGTGCAAAATAATAATCCTGCAAAAATTAATCACCGGACCATAAAAGCAAGCTCCTCTAAGTGTAACAGTACCAGAGGAACATAATTGTGATCCCCAGCCCCTTCAGTGCAGTGCAGCATACTTCCTTCCTACAGTAAGGTAATTCATTGCAAATATCTGGGAATAACCACATAATTTCCTTTTTGATTCATCTTAGGTGCTAATTGAAATACATAAATTTTTTTTATTTATTTATTTTTTCTGAAAGGTGTCTACAGACAGCATTCTCACACTTAATCGGTACAGAGAGACCTCACTGCCTGGCGCAAAGGGGAGATAGGCCACATAGGTGACCTCCCTACAAAATTAATATTAATATTTTTAATGCTAGTAAT
Organism: Anser cygnoides; assembly: GCF_040182565.1. Lineage (NCBI taxonomy): Eukaryota > Metazoa > Chordata > Aves > Anseriformes > Anatidae > Anser > Anser cygnoides. Next base: position 3,608,355 of record NC_089899.1, on the reverse strand, counting down.
CTGTCCTCTGGCAGGACTGTGTGTGTGTGAATGGACAGTTCATAAACACCTTCACATCCATTCATGGAATAGTCACGGGAGCCTTTTATGCTCTGTGGTTGCACTGGATGTGGAACTGTGTGTCCTGCAAGTCACAGGATATGCTCACGAAGATGGTCCTAAAAATCGCCTGGGGTAGCCACTGGCTCTCCACTATGCGGTCCATCCAGCCCAACCTGACTCAGCCCAGTATACCCCAGTCCATTCCAGCCCAGCCTAGCCCAATCTGGTCCAGTTTGGTCCAGTCAAACCCTTTCCAACCCTCCTTCTGGCACCACAGCCATGATTTTCGTGTGTCTCGTATACAGTGATTAGCCAAGTAGCCTTCACACATCCTCACCCAAGGAGTGAACATCACAGCCTCTGGCCAGAATGAAGCCTGTGAGCTGGTCGTACACCAGTACAGCGTCCAAACTTGCAAAAGCAGCTGGTCCAAGAGATAATGACACAAATTTTCACCATTTCCAGCTATTGTTTGTTTTTCAGACCCAGATTTGTGTGGGCTTTCCTGTGGCTCATTTGCCCGCTGCCTCATCCCTCATTATTGTCCCTCATTATTGTCTTTCCTGGTCGCCCCGTGCCCCAGGCTGTGGGTCTGCGAAGAGAAATGAAAGCAAACCAACCCCTCTCCAGGTGCCCCGACAGTCTGTGTGCTTTCTGTGAGGAAGCCTGCTAGAATTTCTAATCCTGATCTGTGGAGGAGACTCCTCAGTGCCTCTCCCAGCCCCTCTCCTCTCAGAAGCCAGCTAATTGCTATGCGCAGAGCTGCTGTGGAGAGCCAGGACACGGCCAGCAGCACTGCACCTTCCCGGGAGGGACCATCCACTGCCCCAGGGCCTCTGGGGAGCTGAGATTTTCTCGTGCCCCCTCCTCTGCCTCAAGCTATGACAGACACTCTGCACTCTAGTGGAGGCTGCGGCTGCATTTCAATGAGTTCCTGATGATATCTCCTTTAAACTGGTAAGGGTTGTTTGTGCAAACACAATTACACCAGCTGAGGGCTCTCCACGTTGTTAAGGGTCAGGCGGGATTTCCCTTGCTGGGCCTGTCTCCAGCAGAGCAGGCTGCACCCGGGACACCAAGAGGTCCGTTGGCACTGAGCAAGATCCAACAGGACCAGCGTGCACCAGTTCCGGCCCACAACCTCACAAAAGCACAGGGGATAGAGTATCTGTGAGCAGCAGCAGAGCCCTGGTACAGTGAAGACCCCCACTGTCACAACCTGGTTAGCTCTGGAGTCTTCCTAAAAGAGCATAAAACCACACCAGGCATGGGGGTCACTCCTTTCTGCAACAGCGGAAGCAAATTTTACTGTTCTGCCTGGTGGCATCTTGCAGAGAACCCACAGGACTCTGCTGGCCCAGAAGAGGCTTCCTGATCAGAGCAACAGATACTGTGCTGTGCTAGCACATCCGAGTGTTGGGGTCAGTGTGGGGAGAGCAGGTCTCTCTTCTTCAGGCAGGATAAGCACAGAATGGCTTTAGTGGCAGAAAATGTGCTGGTTCCCCAAGACAAATGATCTAGGCAAGTCACCCATGCATCCCTTTATAGTCAAGGGAAAATAGAGGGTGACCAGAAGGAATACATCACTGCACCCAGCACGGTAAACTCTTTCAGGTAGAAAATTCGAGCCTTAGACGTGACTGCTTCTCCCTAAGGAAAGAGGACCCTACAGTGACATGGATGCAGGTTGTTTATGGCTCACACATCCACTGGTGGGTAGATGAATTGCACCTGCAACGCTTACTGTTTGGCTTGGTTCAGGGGCTCCCGTAACCCTGCCAACTGAGTATTTAACTAACAGCGATGAGATACAAGGCAGCAGTGAGCCTGAGCAGGCACAGGTCTGTGCAGCATAGCACATATTTCTTGGCTGCAGGATAAACTTAAAGGGGTTAAAGGTAACAGAGGTGTCTGCAAGCAGCTCCCACTTGGCACTATCATGCATGTCCTTGTCTTTATATTAAAGCAAAGCAGCATGTTCTCATGCAAACATCCTTTTGCTCAGCAGGAGAAAAGATTAATAGAATTATTTTCTTCTAAGAAAATCCTGCAAGAGTTCTAAAAACCAAACCTCTTCCCGGATGGGATTTGCACCATGCCAGGCACCCACTAGAAGTAAGTCCAGTGCTATACAACTCAGGGTTCCCTGCATCTGGAAGGACATCAGGTTATGTATACTATGTCCTTCTTCCTTCAAGCGTTAGCTCCAATAAATGTTATTTTAATCAATACCTCATGGAGTCTGAGTGCCCTTTTTATTGGAGCATAATGAACGCTAGCCCTGGTGCATTACAATGACCTAAACGAACAGCTCTTTCTCTTTGTGTTTAGTGCCTTTGGTGCCAGAGGATGTGGAAAAAGCTCTATAAAGAGAAGAACAACACCGGAGCATTCAGAGCCCACACAAGGACCACAGCCCATCATGGTCTGAGGGACGCAGGGTTCCCCTGGGCCCTGCTGCCCTGGGCAGTTTTCTCTCCAGCTGCACTCACAAACAGCCCATGCTGGGGTCTGCACGTCTCCCACAGCCCACGGGACAGCTGAGTCCATCGGTGTATGCGCCTGACCAGCCTGTGCACATGTAGCACCCACAGAACATGACTAGGGCTTTGGGAGCACAGAGGCCTTTTTGCCCCTAGTGTTACTTGCTATCCTGCGCTGCCCTTGGCCCTTCCCAGCACTGCACGCTCTTCCTTTGTCCCTGAGCAGGCAAAGAAGGGTCATGTCTGCACCAGAAGCCAAATCCCAGCTGATCTAACACTTTTGACTTTAAATTCCCCTATTTAAATCTCTGTTAACGAGAACATGCCCAAAGGAATCAGCGTGTGGGGAGCTTCCCACACTGCCCTCACTTCTTGGAAGCGTTTCAAGAGTTGTTTCTGCCAAAGACTTTGCCTTTTATGACAGAAGAGATGGATAAGCCTCAGGGAAGTTTGGGACAAAAGTTCTCTGAGAAACGTGGAAGACTCTGGCATTCGGAAATATTGATCCTGACTGTACTTCAGAGCACTGATTTAATACTGCACTGCAGCCTGCACAGTCACTGCCCAGTAAAGCACCAGAAAGGGTGGTTCAGGCTTTAGATTATGCTAACCTAATTGCACCGTGGAGACAGCAAGGGAGTTTGTTTTGCCTGGACCTAAAGGACTTTATAATTAAATGAGGCTCAGTCTTTGCATTATCTCACCACTCGGCCAAGCACTTTTGAAAGAAAAAAGCAGAGTGTTTCTCTAATCAAAAATCTATTTACCTATGAAATGAAATAAATCTCAGAATAGCATCTAAGCACTGTGGGGTTTTTTTTTCGTTTTTTTTTTTCTTTTTTTTTGTGCTGATGAAGTGATATTGTAACATACTGCAGTGGATAAAACCCTGTGGCATGGAATGAACGTTTTTGTCTTTGACGACTGGGAATGCACATTTGAATCCTTTAGTTCAAAGCAAAAATAGTTGCCCGTGGCTGTGAAAATCCTTCTGTTTTCAATGATTAAAGATTTTAATTTAACTGCCAATGGCAATTAACTTAATGAAAATTAACTTCTGACCTACTGCGAGCCCGGATTGCTGCAAGTGTTGCTGCTGATTCAGAAAAGCTGAAAAACTCAGGGAAGTTTCTTGTCTCCCAGCAGTCTGAAGACAGCATGCTGAGCTGTTGTTGTCAAGGAATAGGGCAGGAAGGACCAAGCCAGTTCAAATGCACCTTTCTTAATCCCCTGACACCGGGAGGGCTCATGGCATGCCCCCATCCTCTTTCCTGGAAAATACTGAATGCTGACCCGAGCCTTCCCACTGAGGTTTGAGGGCATATTTCTGAATATGCTTGGGTGACAGTGGGAGAAGAGTGTGTCCTTTCCACAGCTAATCCAGAGCATTTGGGAGCGGCTGACTCCTCTATAATGGCAGCTAATCAAGCAGAGAATTGCACCTCATTACACTTTTCTCTGAGCCAAGTTCAGCTTTGCAGAGCTATTATGGAGATCATGAAGGATGCTTTATAGTTGACCTGTTCTTTCGTATCTGCAAGTGTTGTCAATTCTCCCTGCAGAGCCTTCTGGCCCCAGAAGCTACCAGGAGCTCCTGTAACCATTACAGAGAGGGAAGGAGAAGGAACTATGGTCTTCCAGGCACTCCTGCACCCACAGTTTATGACAAATCCTCTCCGAGTCCTGAGCAGGCCAAGGACTGCAACAATCACAGTCAGCTTCAGCGAGAGCCAACTTGGGTCAAGGAAGGAAGGGATGCAGGGATATCGTTTCTGGGGGGGCGAACAGGCAAGTGCAGAGCAAAGCAGAGGTGGCGAGATCAGCTGCCCGGATCCACAGGTCCCTGTGTTCCCTGTCTGTTTGCGTTGGACAAGACAGAAGCTTCACAGAGGTCAAAGTGATGATTCACAATGAGACAGCCAGAGACACTGCCATCCAGACCAGAATTAACAGCCAGCCTTGGCTGCAGGGTAAACTGGGACAGCTCGGTGTGACAGAGGAGCGTGCATGCAGCTGTTGATTATTACACATGGCCTTGCCTTTATCTAACAGTGCAGCAAGAACTTACTATGTAAACATCCTTTATGAATAGACCTTTTTTTTTTCCTTGTAAGACAACATACAACAACACAAATGATCAAAAAGGAGGAACCTCTCTCTGTTACCGGGACAACTATTATTAGGTCCAGTCACTGTTCTGTAACCTGTACCGTAAGACTGGAGAGCTTGCACTATCTATAGTGTAGAATATCCCAGAATATAAGGAACTTGGATGTGGTGATCAACATGCCAAGGGGAGTTGTGTCAAGCTGGCAAAAGAAGAGGAACAATAATGTCTGAAGGTAAACTTTGCTAATTATAATGTCATTGTAACACTGAAAAACATACCCACAGGTCAGGATGACCCTGGCCCAGGTGAATACCCTTCCCCTGAGCACGTGTAGATTTTCTAGATAAGATTGTGCAACTATATGTAAACCACTAACCAGTTAGAGCTTACTGGGATGTACTAACTATGGAGAATTGTATAAAAATCCACAGGGAAAGTCCAGAGTTGGGCCAACTTTGTGGAAAGCCCCCTTGTACCCAGACTTGTGCAATTCTGAAATAACCAATATCTCAACCTAGCATGTGCATTCAGCTTCTTGCACACTGGGTAATGAATCCAAATGTTTAGTTGGACAACATCTCCACGGACAGGATCAGCACAGCGCTGTGGGAAAATCTATCATCAATGCTGCATGAAAATGGGGTGCTCAGCATCTGAAAGGTTTATTTGTGATCCACGTTACCATATTACTCTTTTTATTTCTATCTTCTTTAAACAGTTACTTTTTTTCTAAGGAGTACCTTAGTGTGCAACAGCTAGACAAGGTAGAGGAAAGAAAGAGCCTGGAAGGGAACAAATAAGTCTCTGGCTTGAAGTGTTGGTGGAGATGGAGTTAGAATGAACAAGATGGAGAGATCTGGAGGCTGCAAGAAGTCCAGGGAATGTGACAGACACACGGTCAGGTAGCAGAGCAAACAAACTGGAGCGGGCAAATGCATTTCAAAAATTTAGACAAATGCGGGCTAAATAAAAGGTAATCATCACTGTGGGTGGTGGGTTTTTTTTTCAGACTTGGTTCTAAAAGGCAGAGGTTTGGCGGCTTGGTTTGTTTGTTTTTGCAACAAGAAGGAAATACAAGTTTCTTCCAATTTCATTTAAGCCAAAATCTTCCCTCCAAAAAAATGTAGCCTGCAGCAGACTCAGAAGATCTTGTAAACAGGTAGAACTGGACATGGCGACAAAAAATATGCAGTTTTACAACAGAAGCCACTAGACAACTCTGACTCTACAAGAGACAGGAAAATCAGGGAAGCCCTGGTCTTTTTACTCTGGATCTAGAGCACATTTACTGAGGAAGGCAGGCATGTAGGAGCCCTGCTTTTGTATGTGCCATGTCATATGATGCCTGGATAGGATAAAATCCTTGAAATAGCAGCTCTGTTCCTGCTCCTCCTGTGGTGGGAGGTTGTTTTCTTCCTCCTTCCCCTCATCCGATGGTGAGGAGCCTTCCCATCTGTAGTTCAGTTTTGTCACAACCAGTTTCATATAGAAATGCTCCTGGTCAGCAGGAACCTTTCCTTCTTGTATGGCACAGGCTGAGACCCCCCCAGGCAGCCAGGATGGGGACTCGGGACTGCTTCAACCTCCCCCACAGCACACAGACATAACAGAGACCCTCAGCAGTTATTCAATTTCCCCAGAACAGAGGCAAAGCTAAGGGACTGCCTTAGTACAATAGGGTACTGCCTTAGTACAATACCCTAGGATATTGTACTGGGGCTTTGCTGTCAGCCCTGAATTGTGCTAGGACCTTATTTTTCATGGTAGATCCCCACTATGGACATTGCTGAATGGCCTTGTAGACGTGGAGCAGCTCTGCTCCCCCCCAACAAGACCCTGGAAGTGGCGTAGGCACCTGCAGCTGCCACGTTCAGGAGGAAAAAATAGCCCCAAAGCATCACGTCCGGGTATATGATGCATCTAGGAAAATATGGTGTGATGGCCTTGGGAGGCAGATCTTGAGAGTGCCTTCTCTTGGCTTGGCTTTGGGCTTTTTCATGATTTTTCAGTTGTTGTGTTTTTTGTTTGTTTGTTTGGGGGTTGGGATGGAATACATCAGCAAGATGGGCCCTTTTCTCCCCTAGGCCACAGGATGCTATATGTCCAGGAGTTATTTACTGTGAACATCACCACCAGGCCCCGGGACTTGATGCCCACCAGGACCATCGCACCAGGAGTTGTCTGTGGCCAGCAGTCACAATTCGGCCTGAAAAACACCCAGGCAGTGATATGAATGCACAGGGCCTGGCCCAACCACTAAATCAGGGGTGCTGAGCTCTGACATTTGGCAACAAGCCCACCTGTCCTTAAATACTCTCACAAAGCATCTCCCAACGTCGGCCCCTGCAAGCCGGCAAGCCCAAGGAGAGGGTGCTGACATGAAGGGCTTGGTCACCACTGTGCTGTGGGGCAGATAGGGAGCATGCCTGCATCATCCTAATTAGTGTGAATCATTAAATAAAAAGTCCCCTTCCTGACTTCAGCATGTTACTGAAATAGCTGTATCAAAGCTGCCTTGTCAGGGGACAAGAAGTGTCTGCTGGGACCATGCAGCCATGGAATTATTCCTTGCCTTTGACAAGATCAATTAAATACTTCTAAGTCTTTTGCACTAATGAATTAACTTCTCATCTTTCCTCCCTGTCAAGCTGGAGTGTAGCTGCTGAGTAAGCCGACATATCTGGTCATGCACACAGTGACCAGCTTGTGACCCCCATGGCCAGGCTCTGAACCAGCTGAAGGCAGAATTATGCTCCCTGGAGATCTCTGCTGGGGTCTCTCAGCTTGCTGCCTAGCCAGCTGAGCCTCAAGCTGTAGGTCTGCAGCCATGGTCCAGACATGAAGGACTGTGAGCACTTTCTGACAGAGCTCCAGGGTCTCTCTTTCCCTTTTTGTCATAGCCCTGGATAAAAACATGCCCTCCACCACCACCCTGAACAGGCGTCTTCAAGCTGCAGAAGATTTCACGTCTTTTAGCCCAACTGACTCATGCAGCTGGGGCTGGCGTCCCCACTTCTATTTAGACACCAGATCGAAGCCAGCACCAATCAGTGAAGCACACCCAAATTCATAGAATCACAGAATCATTCAGGTGGGAAGAACTCTAAGTTCATCTAGTCCGGATTTTAACCTAGTAGCAACAAGTCCACCACTAAACCATGCTACTAAATTCTACATCTACACGATTCTTGAAGACCTCCAGCTGGCTATCAACCGATACCCCAAGGTCACTTTCCACCAGGCAGCTTTCCAGCCACTTTTCCCCCAGCCTGTAGCGTTGCATGGGGTTGTTGTGCTCCAGGTGCAGGACCCAGCACTTGGCCTTGTTGAACCTCCTACATTTGGCCTTGGCCCATCAATCCAGGCTATCCAGATCCCTCTGTAGAGCCTTCCTGCCCTCAAGGAGATCAACGCTCCCACCCAACTTGGTGTTGTCTGCAAACTTACTGTGGGCTGCATTCAATCCCTTCATCCAGATCATTGATAAAGATATGAAGGAGAACTGGCCCCGGCACTGAGCCCTGGGGGACACCACTTGTGACCAGCCTCCGACTGGATTTAACTCCACTCACCCCAATTCTTTGGGCCCAACCATCTTAATATGGTCAAAGCTGTAGGCATGAAGAAAAAGCTAAGTAACGTGTAAGATGCAGATAACCTTTGCTTATTCTCAGGTTGGAGTGATACTGAGCTGATTACTGTCTAAGCCCTTCCATTTGCCCTTTCCTTCTTTCATTCCCAAATAACAGACTCTAGAGACATCTCAGCTCCTTCCCGTCAAAGCCAGAATCTGAATTAATTATGTGCTAAGAAAATAAAGATAGCTCAACAGACTTTAAATCAAGGAGAACAGTGTGTTAAAGAGTTTGAACAAATCACATTACTTTGTGTGCAGTTTTAGGGCTGGCAGAAATAAATCTCCCATCAATTTATTGATGGTGACAAATTCTTTCAGAAAGAGCACACTCAGGGAATGTTTCTCTTCATCACTAGGCTGTCTGCATGAAATATCTAGGGCCAGATTAATGTGTCCCGTTTAAGGTGTCAACACAATTTGTGTCCCTGAGCCTCCACATCACCTGGGCTGAAAAATATGAAAATTACTTGAAACTATCTGAAAAATATGAAAATTACTTGAAACTGTCTGTTGTTTTTTGGATGCTTTTCCCTCTGCAGCTGTCTCAGCACCCCTGTCTGCCTGCTCTGCTGACCCTGCTCTGTACATTAGCTGCGTTGACATCAGCTGAGAGGTTACAGCACAGCTTTTCCAACCACAGTGCTACAACCCAGCGGACTTCATCGCTTGGCTCTAGCCTGGTGCTGCTCCAGGGCAGAGTTAAGGTGCTCGGATTGAACGGCTGTCTCTTTACAGTTTGCTCTGCCTTAACTGTGAGCAAAGCTCAGTGTGAGATCACTGCCATCTCCCTTCGTAAATCCCTGATTCACACTCTATTCACACATACAGGAACAGTCTTCTCATCATAGCCCAGATTTGTCTAGGAATCTATCCCAGGAGCGGGAAGTTTAGACACCAGAGGGACTGCACCTGCCTCCCAGAGGTGCAGGCATCATTACAACGATGGACTCCAGAAACTACAGAGAGCACCCAAGTTTCTCTATGCATTCTGTCTGCTTTTCCCAGAAAATTAGCAGTACTTATAGGAGCAGAGGATTGGTAAACCAGGCCACATACCACAGGTATACTGAGGAGGGAGAAGCTCAGGTTGTCTGCTGAGACTTTTTTTCTGTCCAGCTACACTGCCCAGACCCAACAGCTCAGTGACTCACAGTTCCGAGTGCTTGGACTTCTTGGAAAGCTATTGGACAAAGGGAAGGGAAGCTGGTGTCTTATTTTGCTACGGATTACCTAGAAATCATGGGAGAGGGAAACCTCACTGGCAGGTGGACCAGCTGTGTCACAGCAGGCACAGATGTCCTAGTCAGGAATCTTTAGTTCGTATTGCTAACAATAATGCTGAGCCAGAATACATGATTACAGGCCACTAATTATTCTCCTTTTCTTTCTGGAGAACAGCAAATGTATTTACCGGACTGAAGAAAGTAAAATAGAGACACAAGAAACTACAGGCTCTATATAAGCCCAGCTGCAACAGCACTCAAGGCTTCTCAATTATAATGCAAACTAACTAACTAACTAAATAAATAAATAAATAAATAAATAAAAGGGAAATGAGATAAAATGCTGAAGCATTATCAGAGTATGACTATGCCAGGCAAACATACAGTTCTCTTCAACAGAATCACTGTTTAGAGAAAGAAATTCAAATTAATATCAATCTAACAAGATTTTAGCGAAGCACTTGGTATGTTGGGAAATCTGTACTCCATAAGGAAAGGAGGTCTGAAGGACTAGGATAACGAAATGGACATGAAGATAACAGTGCCATGGGCAGGGCTGTATATTTAAGCCATAATACCAAGAATTCCTGCTGGAAGCTGAGAGCTTAACAGGTAGAAATGAGACAAAGGAGGAAAAGGTAAATGAAACAGGAGGTGCTCACAGCAAACAGAGAGAAGCAATAAGGGCAAGGCTTTACAAGCACTCATCTGGAAAAGTGTGTGCAGGTCCATAACACGGTCTCAAATTGGGCTGGATTCAGGGAAGGCTGTACAGGTCATCAGTGGGATGTGAAGTTTTATAAGAGGAGTCCAGAAGGCAGTCAGCCTTTCACGCTGCCATCCCAAGCAGCCTCCTGCCGTGTAACTCTTAGGAGGAGAGGGAGAGACAGCTCCACCTCAAGAAAGAAGCTTGGACGTAAGAGCAAGAGGCATGGGCTATCAAGGCAATATGGGGAAATTAGGTACCCCACAGTGCCCAAAAATGTCCCCTTGGGTCACCTTACTCAAGCAGGCAAGAACAAAGGAAGGGAAAAACAGAGACAATGAGCTTAGGGGATGAGTACATGCAAAGACAGGAGCAGAGCTTGTGTCATCTCAGCCCTCTGCATCCGGTGTCACAGGAAGATGGCTTTTTTTAAAAAAAAAAAAAAAAAAAGCAACATCAGCTCCCAGAGTTTAACTAGAAACACAAAACAAAGCTTAAGTAGATCACAATTCGCACTCAACAGATTTTCCTTCTGTGCTTGTTTTCAAGTGAGCGTCACAACACTGAAGTGCTTAACGTGCCCTGAGGTATTTTTTCATCATAGCAGATATTTAAGAATTGTTTTATTCTGTGAAAACTTACCAGCAGTATATGCTTAAATAATATCCTTAAAACCTGCACTTGTACCTAGACAGAGCTTATTGAGCTTCATCTTGCAGCCACTGGGCCTTCTAACAGCTGTAAAACAAGGTGGTATCGCTCTTCTGTTCTCCAGCCAAGCAACGGTCTTATCTCCCTGTGATAAGACATCTGTGATAATCCAATCTTTCACTGAAATGCCTCTGTTTCCCACCTTCACTCACTGGTCACATTTTTCACCGATTTTTCTCCAATTTATTATCATCCTTCTTTGCCCCACTGATATTGCCAGGAAATATTCCTCCACAGTGTGAGGAAATGCAGGCCCTCTTCCAGTAGATATGCCCCCTTGAGTGGGTAAGCCTTACAGCAGTCCAGATTAGGAAGGGATCTTTTCCCAGTTTCAGTTACACTGAGGACGGGAGCCTTGACAGAGAGCTCAGCCACCAGCCCAGACACTCTCGATGCGTTTCGGTGACTCTGCCTCACATATAACTGCACCACAAGCTTTTTAGCAACAGGACTGCTGCTCGCAACAGACATGGGAACCACACTTCCCCCACACCAGTCCCTATCTCGGCTGAGCCTGTTTCCATTTCCTAGGGCCAGGGGTGAGCTCATCTTTCACTGTGGAAATCCCGGGAGACTTGCATTAAGCCAGGCAATTCTGAGAGGGCCTCAGAGCAGCTGGACGTGCTAGTGCTGCGTCATGTCACGACCTATCACCAAGCAAGCGGTGTTTGCAGGTAACACAACCGTTCCTGGGAACATGATATACGTTTGCTGATGGAATAGTGAGAGACGAGGCTGGAATTTTTTTCCCCCGAGTCTATCCCTGGTTAGGAAGGATCTACATCAGCATCTCAAAAGAGAGCAGGGGCCACTTGTTCCAGTTACATCTGCACATATGTGAATGGAAGACCCCACGGAAGAACCCAGAGAAGGGACCCAGAGACCTTGCCTTGGAGAAGCCCAGCTTTGCTTTGGCCTGCTGAATGTGGTCTGTACCCCTCCTAGTATCAAAAGCTATGAGTGAATCATGTGAAGAAGGCGTGTAATGAATCACAGAATGAATCACAGAATGGTTTGGGTTGGAAGGGACCTTAAAGATCACCTAACTCCACCCCCCCGCCATAGGCAGGGATGCCACCCAATGGACTGACTTTGAGTAAGCGCTTGTGATTGGGAGTGCGTGACTCATTAGGAACATTTAACGATGAATTCATAGACCTTAGCACCTCCCTCAAGCTCCCTTAAGAAAAGCTGAAAACCAGTTATTATTTCTCGGGGATTGCACACAAATACGGACACATTCCCTTATCCAAATACCCAAACTGGCCCCCAGGAGCACCTGCATACTCCAAGCACCTCCCAATACATGTACACAAGCAGATTCCCAGCACCCACTGTATAAACAGACCGCTCATACACACACAGCCTCTATATGCATGCAACACATATGCAGTATGTATGCCCCCACCATGTGCACATTCATCCTGTCCCTCCCACACACCCCGAAGAACACACACACAATGTAGTATGCCTACACAGGCTTTTCTTTTACTCCTTGGACAGGACAGACCCCATGCATCACTGATCTGCACCCAAACTCCTTGCCTGGTCCAGCAGCCCTGTTTTTTTGAGAGTCCCTCATAAGACTAGGCTCTCCAGTCTCTGGGTCCTTACATCTAATTCACCCTGCTAATGACTCTGCAGAATTAGAATAGAATAGAATATCCCAACACATCTCACTGCCTCCTCCAGAGCCTTCCCCAACAAGCTCAGGTCTCAGGGATTAGGAAAATGCCCTTTTTGCCTATTTGTCACTCTCAATTTGAAGACAACTTCTTGTATGTCCTGTACTGCTCTCTCTCCAGCACCTACGATGCTCCTTCTCAGTAACGTGCCCTACACACAGCCCAACGCCATAAGCAACGAGAGAGCTTCTGAGTGCAGGTCCAGCAGGGGCTGGTGTCCAGGGGACCTTCTGCAGGGAAAAGAAGGAGGAAGATAGGGAGCAAAGCTAAGCACCCTCCACAGAGATTCTCTACAGGCAGTCTATGTGGCTTATTTATTTATTTATTTATTTGTTTATTCGTGTTTTTAATAGCCACTAAAGGAAGACAGAGTACATGCCTTCCATCAGCACAAATACAGCGATAACAATTTGCAAGATAACTGCCGAAAGAGAGAATAAGTGTTTATACTCTGTGCAAAAAACGCACAGAAATGGTGACCGATTCTTATAAGGCAGTATGTAATTGTATTATTTTTAATTAGCAATTAAATGTCTTAGTAATTTCTTGCATTTAAATACTAGTGTAAGTACAAATAATGCTAAGCAAATCAGGTCTTTAGCATTTAATTACTAGGCTCTTCTATGAATTATTTAGCAAGTGGGCAAATACGCTGCTCCAAAGAAACCCATTGCTGCAATTAAAAGATTTTAAATTGTTTTTTGGTTCTAGCCTGGAACCATTCATATGCAACAGGATGTATAGCAGTGCCTGGGTATTTCTGTGGCTGGTGGAGCTGAATTCCCCAGAAGAGCAACCCAGCTTGGCTGTAAGAGTGTGTGTTGGTTTACCCACCCCAACCTGCCCTCCCCCTGAGAGCTCAGCTTCCTTGCCATCCTGCAGCACTGTGGGTTTCCACAGTACCATGTGTGCAACTTGCACCAACAAATTACAACAAGCTACTAGATAGCCAGAGCTATCTTAAGGAAGATTTTAAACAAAGAATATCTTGGATTCATGAAAGCAGAAGCATCTCTTAATACCATCTGTTCCCAGCAGTGAAATAAGCCGAAGGATGCTCAGAACAGGCACTTGTTTTGTCAAAACTCAGCTGATGAGGATTCTCCCAGAACTCCCTCAGAACCAATCTGCATCTCACTCATATCTAACCTAAATCTCATTAGCTCCAAATTAAACTGATCACTTCCCATCTTGTCCCATCGGATGCAAAGAACAATTGATCCGTTCATAACAGCTTTATGTGTTGAGAGGAGTTCACTCCCTTTCTTTGCTGATCAAATTCAGCTTGTTCTTTCAGGCTTCCTGGTCCTTCTTAACTCTCTCAAGTCTTGCTGCTTTCTCCAGCAGAGAGGGAGTGATGTTGAGAACGCGCAGGGCTCTACAGAAAGATGATAGAGGCACACAACTTAGGCCAGGCAATCAGGCCACCCAGGAAAAACTCTGCAGACTCCCTGCTCTCACTTTTCTACACAGCTTCCCAGACTAGTTGCAGAGCTTATTTCTCAAATCGGGGGGAGTGTAAGACAACCTTAGGAAAAGATAATTGCAAGAGGAACATCCCATCCCATCCTAGCCCAAACAGTGCTGAGTCTGCTTGGTGGAAGGGAGACTGGTTCTGCTCTGCCTGGGATGCGGGCAGACAGGACTGGGTTGTACTGAATTGTGCAGTGAAGACCCTTCCCGTCCTCTGGAGGTCAGTCATGGGGGGAGAGAGGGGAAGAACAGTCTGCCCTAGAGCTGAAATTGGATCGTCCATTGACGAACCTCCTGCCCAGACAGCAGTATCACCGCCAAACCCAAGCACTTGTCAGGCAGGGGCTCCTGACAGGTGAAAAGCAAGAAATGGGAAGACAGGTTCCTGAGAAGCTGGCATGGTAGGTTCCCAAGACCATTTCCTGCCCTGCCCACCTTGGGCTCTGCTCAGCCCATCACTATTCTTGGCTGTGGTGGGAAATGAACATCCGGGACATGCATGTCTAAGGCCAACCTGATCCTGCTGACGTCAGATGGCCAAGCTCTAACCCATCTTGGGGTTACACCACAGTGCTGGGGAACTCGTCTGTAACTCATCTCCTGTATCCAGATGGGCCTTTGCATCTTTAAGGCAAACCATCCATGAAGAAGGCCTGTATCTAGTGGAGTCCCAGGTACAGAGAGCCCCTTTGGAGCACAAGAAACAAACTGCACAGCCAGGGTATCCCTACAAAGAGGCAAGTCGCTGAAAGAGCACAGTAAGAGCTTCTTCTGCCACGGAAATGACGACTCCTCTACAACCCATAGTCCCTACTTGATAATAAATCCAAAGGGACAATAGAGTTTTCAAACACCAATGTGGGCTAATTGCTCTCATTAAGGAATATCAAAAGAAAAAGAGCAAACGCCCTGCCTTTGGAAGTCTCGCTGGGAATTTATCCCCTGCACACGCACAGCTCAGAGGCAAGTGGAGGACGGGAGGGGAGGAAAGCAAAGGGACTGATAACCTTGCTGGAATCAGCCTATGTAAGGCTGCCTGGAAGAGGTCCCCGCCTCTACCACAAAGCACTGTAACCATTTACACACTCATAAAGTGTAAGCGTGAGGGCTGCACAGTCACACCGGGAGACTTCTGATTTGAAGAAAACGCATCCAAATTTTTGCAGGCAGTTTTATTACGCTGCAGGACCCAAAAGGATGACCTGAGGCAGCCAACAACAGCAATCCGGAGCAGAGCTCCTCCAAAGCAGTGTCAGAACATCTCCCGTCAGCTGAGATGAGCTGATAAAAATGCAGATCGATTCCAGGACTAGGTCTGCAGCTCGTGTAAATCGATGCTGCTTCCATGACCAGAACAGACTGCTACTAACTCAAACTAACGTTATCTATCAGCAGCAGCAGGAGAGACAAAGCTGCAGGAAGCCAGGGTATCCCATTCCTGCTTCCCTTAGGCAAGGTGCTAATCAAATCTCACTTCTTCCAGTTCCCAACATCTGAGGCACTACCCTACGCCAAGCTATATTTAAACGAGTAGCAAATGAGCCATGCAGACAAAGGAACTGGGAGCTACTGTGCTGTTGACACTTTTGAGCCTTAACTAGATCCAGTGCCTGCTCCAGGGCTGTGCTGGGATGTAGGGTGGGTGTGAGAAAACAGTTGTCAGACCTAGGGGCAATCACGAACCTGCTACAGACACAGGACTGCCCTTGATTGCAGCAAAGGCTCAAAATACTTCCCAGCTATCATTATCTCCTTACTCCAGGCTGTAGCCAAAGCTGCCCATGACTTCCCTAGCGGATGACACCACAGGCAGGGATGCATGTGGGATGAGTGATGCAAGTGGGCCTTTCCCGCTCCACTGACGGCTCTGGCACAGGGCAAGGCTCTTTGATCCCTACTTTAAACTTATTTAGGAGTACAAAAGATAGCCCTGATGCTTGCTGATGCCTGCTATATTCACCTGTCGTCAAATATTTCAGTGCTAATGAACCCTGGGGTTCTTCCACAGGCATCAAAAGAGCATCTTCAGACCAAGAGTTTGCTGGTTCCTATCGATCCAGTTGTCCTGATAGCAATTGGCAAAGGCAGCCCTACAACTGAGTCTCTCCCCACTGCTCTAAATCTTGTATTGCACCGTCAGGACATCCTGATCTGCCAGTACTTGGTTGGTGCACTCAGGTTTGCACTGAAGCCAAGCAAACACGTAGGCTCTCCACGACAAAACCCAGGGGCTCCAAATGGACCCAGCCCTTCCCGTGTTGATTCTCACAAGTATTGACACCAGAAATATCTCATCCTGCTGCTGCTCACACAGTTCTGCATCCCGCTGCTGTTCTCCCAGCTGGACTCTGGACCTCAGCATACAAAATCGAAGGGAAATAGGCCTTCACTGTCCTCCTCTTGGGAGCATGGACACAGGCTTGGAGGACCAAAGCAGCAATATTACTTCTCAGCTCATCACAGGCATCCCTGAAGCCCTCTCTCAGCTGGGTCACAAGTCAGGGACCTTCATGTCAGGCTGCCTAGCAGATCCTCAGAGGACATAGGATGCCCATAGGATGGGGCATCCACAGCCTCTCTGAGCAACCTGTTCCAGTGCCTCACCACCCTCTGACGGATGAATTTCCTCCTAACATCTAACCTAAATCTCCCCTCTTTTAGTTTAAAACCATTCCCCGTTAACCTGTTGATATCTGATTGAGCAAAGAGTCACTCTCCATCCTTTTTATAAGCCCCCTTTAAGTAATGAAAGGTTGCAACGAAGTCGCCCCGGAGCCTTCTCTGTAGGCTGAACAGCCCCAGCTCTCTCAGCCTGTCCCCATAGGAGACATAGGAGACCTTGCACTCGGGCTTGTTGAACCTCACTAGGTTAGGTGACAACGGGTCCAGAGGAGGGATACAGAGAGATCAGAGGGCCGTAGCACCTCTCCTATGACAAAACACTGAGAGAGCTGGGGTTACACTGCAATAGTCCTTACCTCTCCCAAAATAACAAGGTCCTGATCACACATCAAAGAGAGCAGGAACAGAACAGGACCCAACCAGGCAGTGTTTCCAATATATTCATGCTGGAGGGAAGGAACATAAAGCAGGACAGCCTGAGCAGCCTCCATCCTCCCTCATTTGCCCTTTTGGTCTCATTATTCCTCTAACTGATGTTAGTCTGCAGAAAGGCCAGGCAAACCCTTTCTCTTGTCGTTGCTTTGACCCGCTGTACAACCGCAGCAAGGTGCCCTGCTCCTCCACTGTTACAGGTACCTCAGTGACACCGTACCCATATTCGAGCAAAGTGGCCCAGTGGCCCCCTGGAAATAGGCAAGGGGAGGAAATTTTAGCTGGCTGGTAGGAGAAGGATATCTGAGGCAAGCAGCCCATATCCAGAACGTGGATCGGTATCACTGGGTTCCAGCGGGGAGGAAACTGGAAGGCTACTCCAAGCAAAGGGCAGGAAAAAAGGGAGTGAAAGGAGAGAAGAAACAGAGAACAGTACAAAACAAAAGACCTTGATACAGGAAAGGAAAAATTGGCCTGCATTGCTCACCCTTCTGGGCCTTAATCCCTTCATTAGCACCCGTCTGATACAATTAAAGACAAGCTCTCCCAAATCTGCAATGCAGGCTGTCTGCACCAACAAAAGGTCCTGTGGATTCATCCCTGCATTTACTGGTACCTCCCAAGCCGAGGAGCATTTTCTGTGCGGTGCAGCTCCGTGGGGCTGGCCCAGGTCTGGCTGCACCCATGCACAGGACAGGGCTTTGCACTGAGGAGTGATGGAGAAGATCAGCTGAGCACATCGTTCTGGGGTAAGCAGAGCTGGAGCGTGGTGCACACAACCAGCAGGAGCAAATGCACAGGGAATGAATGAAGAAGGTGCAACCAACACCAGAAAAAAAAAAAAAAAAGAGAATGGGGTACAAAATGGGCCAGGACAAATGAACAAGGAATTAAGGACAGGGCCAACAGGAGGCGAGTGCCAGGGTTGGTAGTGGTTGCAGGCAATAGCTTTCCTGTTACTTGGTCTCTGCACTCCTCCTGCTTTGATGGAGGATCAAATTCTATTGAATTCCCTATTCTTCTGGATCACCAGCTCTCAATGGTGGACTGCCTTATCTATGCCTGCACCTGACCCTTTCTCCAGTGGAACACTACTGCAGCTAAGTCTATAAACCCCACGACGACACAAACTGCAAAGCAATACACCATAGCAAAATAAAATGTCTCTTTGAGGCAGCCCCATCTGGCCCCAGGAGCTGACAACCCTTGCAAGATCCAGAACAACCTGCCGGCAAATTTATCCCAGCCTGAAACCCTTACATCTTGCCTTGGTGTCTTCCCACAGTCCCTTCTAGGAGGGGGTTTGTCCATGCCCACCTTGTCCAAGCACCACATTCAGTAAGCACAACTCACGGTAACTTAGGCAAACGTCAGCCTCAGCTGAGGGTCAACTGTGCCAACAACTCCTGTCACTTCCACACTTTGTACAAAACACCAAGAATCTGTGTGCAAGATGCACGCAAGACCCCCCCATCCATTCCCAAAGCCCCCCAGCTCAATGGGCTTTTATTAATTGGGCATTTATTTAAACCCTTTTATGCTGGCAGGGGCTAGAAGCAGCACACTGCTGGGTACTCACAGAACCCAGGCGGTGCTGAGATCACGGGTTTGCGCTGGTTCTGCCTTAATCCCATTACATACGCAAAGAGCAACATGTACAAGAACCAGACTCATGAAGTACAAAGCAGGCTGCTGGAAAGGGATAGAGGTACCAAAACTGGCAAAACCTCTCCTGCAAGGCAGTGGAGAGAACCATAGATTTGACAGAGCTTTTTCACTTTAATTTCATGAGCATTGCCAGAGCTGGCCCCACACCAATACCTCACACCCCGCAGGCAGAGCCTTCATCCCACACCCCCTCAAGCCGGGCCAGATAGGAGCTCAACGACACAGTAAATATTTGGACGATGGGGGGCAGGAGACGATGGTAAAGCTGTCTCCGCACATGCTGTTGAAGCAGCGTGTGACCATGCACATAGGTACTGCCACAAAGATGCACGCACATATTTAAGGTATGCATATCTGCCTGTGTGCCCTGCCTGCCCCTGCTCAGATGCACTGAAGAACAGCGTATGGCTCTGCTTCTCCCTGCGGGCTGAGCGGTTACCCATTTATTGTGGCTGTTCTTGGCCTATCACTTTCTGGTTTATTATTCCCTTGGATTTATTTCTTTATTTCACTTAATGCACCGAAGAATTGATATGCTTAGAGCATCAGCACTCAGAGATGCTTTCAGAGCCAACTCACCAGATGACCGTGCAGGCTGCAGTGGTGGGTCTGGTTTGCTGTTGCTGCCTGGAGCACGCAGCTGGGGTAGAAGAGGGATGAGGACAGGCTGCTACTGCCACAAGAAGCAGCCCTGCACGGCCACACACCTTCATGACACGGAAACAGGGATGAAGACTATTTTAGAGGTAGCTGGGCAACATGGAGATTAGGGCTGTGAGCACTGTATCCTCTGGCGAGAAACACCTCCGGCCAATTTTGTTGGAGAAATGGCCTGTGTGCAGGGGGCTCAGAAGCTTGGAGAGGAAATAGAGGCAGTTAGTCTGAGCTGACAAACTACCGCTGCTGTCGTTGCAGGTCTTGGGAGATGAGCAAGTAGGTCCCATAGGATCCACAGGAGAGGAAAATAACACTGCACAAGATCTACTACGGCATTAAGCCTTGTGACTCGACTGATCCCCAGAGAGGTGCACTTAATTCTGTGGCTCCACTCCCTGCCCCTACCCATATCCCTCCTGCCTTCCCAGGATAGCAGCAACATTTGCTGGAGGGAAAGATTACACCTAGGGAAGAAACATGATAGCTTCTCATGGGGCATGAGAAGTCACTGAACAGCAAAAAGGAATTGCTTGGAGGAGAGCCTCGCTGTGCAAAGTCACCCAGTGCCAAGGTGTGCCTCCCTGTGCCATGCAATGGAGTAGATCCCACGGGGAGCTCTGAACCCACTGCTGAGCCCAGACCAGTCTGGGAAGCTCCTGCACGAAGCACAGCACGAGTCTTCATTCTCAGAGGTGCAAGAAGTCACCTGGATCCTCCTCAGCTCCAGCAGCACGAGAAACCAGAGCAACTACAAGGACGGGCAGGGACAACCTGAGCCCTTCACAGTAACTGCAGTAAAAAAGCAGGAGGAGAGGACAGCCGTAGCCCGTACATCTGGCACACACGGCAGTCATCCTGCTGCTTCTGACAGCTCTTGGGACTATAAAGGCAATGCTTTAGTGTCAGCTCCTGATTCTAAGCATATCGGTTATTATTACAAAAGGGAGAGTTCCGTGGCTGGAGTAGAAAAGCACGGTCCCAGCATCTTGGATTGCTTCTGTAGGCAAAACGATTTTAAAGCCAATCTCAGGATTTTGGGAGCTAAACTCATGATGTTTGGTCCTGGCACTGACCATATTGCAACAACCATCTCGCTCAGCACTCACACCCTCTGCTTCCCCGCGGGGGTCTCTCTGGGACCTGGGATGGGTAACGAGGCCAGCCTAACGGGCCACTTTCCTCCCAGCCTCACAGGAGCCAGCTGTGAGCCCCACAGGCAGCCTGCTCCTGCAGCACGGCTGGGAGAGGGGAGTTGCAGTCCTTTCCGCTCCAGGACAGAGCAAGCCTGGAGGAAAGCTCTCTGCCACTGGCACTGTGGGCCTGCCTCGCCTTTGCAGGGCCTGCCCAGCCCAGCAGATCCAGCAGCTAGGAGCATCTTTCCTCCATCAGTCCACCCAGACCACCTGAAGGCAGTGGAGCACTACTGAATTCACCTCTCCTACACAGTAATATGGCTTGGCAAGACATCTGCTAGCTTTCACAGGGGAGTCCTGGCCAGAAACTGCTGCTGACAGCTCCATCCTCTGCTACCAGGTCCATTTGTAGCTGTAAAGCAGAGCTCACGGGGTGCGTACAGAACTGTGTGCTGTACCAGGGTGCGACTGGTCTGTGGGAAGCAGGGCCCACGACGATCATGAGCCCGGATCTGAGGACAGAGCAGCAGAAGGATGTGCTGCACTGCAGTATCTGGGGTTTGGAAGTCATGGTGAACATAATTCCCACCCAGCATCTGGTGTGAAGAGCCAGCAAGGATTCTGAGTGCGGCACAGTTTGGTTTGGGGTTCTTAACCGAGAGCAGGTGGCCCCACAAGGGCAGCACAGCCAGCCCCGTGGGTGCCAGCTCTGGCTCTCCGTGTGTCCGGGTACCTGTTGTCATTCTCCACAAACCAGAAAGAAGAAGCTTCTCCAGGCAAAAGGCTCTGACCATGTGGAGCCACACATCATGGAGTACTTCGTGACCAGAAGTGAAGCTGAGGTGGCCAGATCTTGCCCATTCCCCAGGACAAGGCCACAGGTCACGAGCCGTTATCCAGGGGGCCTGGTCCAGCTAGCCGAGGGCTACTACTCCCAGGTGTCAGCCAAGACACATGAAATGCCCATGGAGAAAAGACCCATGGTGAGATCCAGGTGCTACGACAGCACTATCCCAGTGTCCAGTGGTCTTCTAGACAGACCTTGGAGAAGACAGACCCGACGCCAACATTATCACAGACAACCGTCAGCTTTGCCCTTGGGGTTTCTTACTGGCCAAAGGAGTGTGAGCGGCAGGTTCAGTGACGCTGGCCAAGCACGCCACCAGGACGTGACTCTCCCACATCCTGCAGGTCTCAGACACTATCCTGCAGCATTTGAAGCAAATCAGCTGGCAGACAGGCCTTGGCACTATTGACCAGGAGAGGATCCGTTCGGGAGACAGAGGCACACCCGGCATCCACCAGGCCACAGCCAAGACCTGGCTCTGCTGCGTAGGGACTAGGCGTGAAACGAAGACACACGGGCACTGCAGCACTACACGGCAGGACCTCCCCACGGCAGTAACATCAACAAGACATCTCAGGACTGCCCCTGCCTGCAGAATGCTGCTAGAAAGAAGGCGAGGCAGAGAGCACTGATAACAGGGCCATGGGGAGAACAGCAAATTCATGGGGTAGGAACAGGGTTCGGTTTGAGTAAGGGAAGCACAAACAAGACCAGACCTGATGTCAGCAAGCAGAGACAGATCAGAGAGGAAAAAAATACGTGCCTGAAGCTGGGCAAAGTTCTCTGCTTCAACGCCAGTTAAGTAGCAATCAGCTGTTCAGGGAAGAGGAGAGCAGAGCAGCTCCAGGAGCACAGCACAGGCTGTAAGCACCTTGCTCCAGCTGGCTAGGATGGGACAGGCCAGGACAGAGAGAATTTATGCCAGCTTTCCTGGCCCATGCAGACCCTGAGTCCTGCCCAAGGGTTTGGTCCGCTTATCTCAACAGCACAATCCAAAGGAGCTCGAGGCAATGCTGAGCAGCAGGTCTGGGACTCAGAAGGGTTCACAGGCTTGAGACCCACGAGCAGAACACTGCTGAGAGCAGACCCAGGGCCAGGGGATGTCAGGGATGCTGATCCCTGCAGGCGTAAGCATTTCAGACCCTATTTACAGGTCATTCTGCAGGTCAGCACAGCTCTGCCCTGCCAGGTGACAGGTACACGTGCTGCTGCCACCGGCCTCCCAGCAGCCTCCCTCCTTGTGGCCCCATGCCCCGGGGCAGACAGCCCCATGCCACCTCTCTCGCAGCCCTCTTCTTCTGCCTTTATGCCTTTATCCCCTTAGTTAATTGTAGTAGATCTGCACTCGAAGCAGAAAAGAAGCAGTTTAATGGCCTTTAAGTTCCCCTTCAGAATATTAGATTCTGACCCATCAATTTTACTTCGTAGGCACATTTGCAGTGAAATCAGAGCAGCTCCCAGGCACCTGACAGCTCAACAGCGCTTTCCTCGTAGAAGCAGCTGTTCAGAAAACACATCAGCTCAGGATTTACTGACAGCTTGCAACATGAGGTAGTACAGAGCCAGGAGAGGATGCCACCGGCTTCTCTCACCCATGTCAGCCTCCATGAGCAAGCCACACAGCCAAAAAAATGGGCCTGCTGCCGCATCCCCGTGGCTTTCCAGTACCCACCCACGGCCTGCCGTTGCTCCAGCCCTGACCTCTCCACGATCACCAAGGAAGTGCTGGTCACTGCTGTGCAGCCCACTCCATCCCCCGAGGACGGAAAGCTGCCCCAGCCAGGCTGCAGACAGCGCAGCAGAGCTCGCCGAGCACTGGAATAAAGAGCAGATTTCTCTGGCAGAAGCACAGTGAGGAAGGCAGCAAGACCTTGCCCTGCCAGCGCCACTTTCAACAGGTAAATAGCACGCTGATACGAGCAGCCAGCCTCTCCCAGCCCGGGGAGCAGCTTGGCAGGGGCCGTGCATCCTCAGAGCAGTGCCAAGTCATTTCCAGGGGGCCCTGCAGGCTGGGTGTTACACCCATGCGACGTGCTTACGTCCTGCAGAGTCGGTGCCAGGCGTCCCTTCCCTTTCTGGAACTAGACCGTGGGGAGCACTCCCGAGCATGTGTCCCACAGAGGCTCCCCAAGGGTTCCCTGGGGTTTGGGGAAGAGAAGATTTGAGTGTTTACTGCCAGCAAGGACCAAACCAGGGCTGAACTGCTAAAGGCAAGACCAGAGGTGCACCACGACAGAGCTGCCTTCACCCAGTCCTCCTGCCAGGACAACCTGGTGGCAGCCGGGGCTGCAGACACCTTCCCGAGCATCCACCAGCCCCACAACAGCACTACGAGAACTACCCCCAGAGCAAAACGGGAAGATGTTTGCAACTCTGCCACCGCCCAGCTGCAAAGCCTGGCCTGGCATACTCCTAGCCAGACTGCCGTGCCTGCCCAGCCCCAACGCGAATGTTCCTGGGACACCAAGGTCCCACTGGGTGCAGTGGTTCTGTTCGGCTCCAGATCTGTGCCCCAAACCAGCAGGGATCAAACGAGGCAAAGCGATCGGAGCCGTGGGTGCCTGGTTACAGGACCACGATCTGAGCTTGGGGTGGTGAGGCATTTGCAGTGCACAGAGGGCGAAACTTGTTAAGTAGCCAGAACTCGCGTCGTACCTCCCCTCCTATGGCACACAGGTCTGCCCTGCCCTCCTAAAGATTTTCCATCCCTTATTTTGGGGCAGATTTATGGCAAATAGTAATAGCTGGGAAAAAAGAAGAACAGATCCTGGAATGGCACGGATTTAAAGCTTGAAGTCAAGTGCTGGGGAGCCTACAGACACTGTCAAATCCATACCTGTCACTGCTGCCAACGGCTTTTACCCTCGTGTTTAACATGAGGCTCTGCACCAAAAATCGTCTGAGCCAAGCCCAGTCTTCCCACTGTCTTTCCATGGATTGGGAGAGATGAATTCCCTCTGCCATGGGCTGGGCTCGCTGACACACCCAGCACTGCAAGGAGAGTTCCTGCAGCTCCAACTCTTCCTAGGAAGGAAGATTTTGCTCTTTGGCTTGTTCCCTTATCCCAAGGGTCTGTGCAGTTCTCCCCTGCTTCCAGACAGAACCGCAGCTCCAGAAGGGAGAAATCAACTTAATTTAACTCAAAGTTCTTCAAAATTCAGAGCAGCACTCCAGCCCCAGAGGGTGGGCACTCCCCGAGGCCCTTCGGTTGGGGGGGGGGGGGGGGGGGTCTCTCGCAGCCGCTCCGTCACTCCCCGCTGCAAGACCTCCAAAACCAGCAGTTTTGCAGCAAGCTGCAGAAATCCCCAATTTCGGACTTCTCCCCCCGAAAAGGCCCTTCCCGATTTCCTGATGTGGCAGCAACAACATTTCTCCCCCAAAAAAAAAAAAGAAATAAAACCAACAACCTTTACCACCACCACCCCCCCTCCGCCACCCGAGGCTATCTCAGACCCCCGGGGGGGGGGGGAGGCTCTCTTCCCCCCCCCCCCCCCCTCCCCGAGCCCCCCCCCCCCAACCCCCCCAATTTCTGCAGGGCACACCGCAGGGGGCGATGCCCCCGGCAGCCGCAACCGCCTCGGAACCGGGAGCGGGGCCGGGGGCTGCGGGCACCGGGGGGCTGCGGGCACCGGGGGGCTGCGGGCACCGGGGGGCTGCGGGCACCGGGGGCGCTCCCCCCCCCCCCACCCCGCGCCGCCCCTGCGGAGCCTCTGGCGGGCGGTGCCCGGCGCAGCCTGGCCGTGCTCCGCCGCCTCCCCCGGTGCCACCGAGCCCAAACTTTGCCGGGTGCCCCCCCCCCCCCGCACACCCCTCACACGAAGCCCCGGGGGCAGCCCCCGGCTCACCTGAGCTCCGGGCGGCGGAGAGGGGCCGCGGCCGCCCCGGAGCTCCCCGAGCCCATCCGGGGGAGCCGGGGAGGAGAGGAGCGGCACCGGCAGCGGCAGAGCTTGCGGGGTTTGAATTCGTCCAAAGCCGCCGTGATTGGGCTGCGGGGATCCGGGGGGGGGGGGGAACCGGGGCGTGGGGGATGCTCCGGGGTGGGGCCGGGGCCGGGAGGAGCGGGGAGGATGCGGGAGAGCGGGGGGGGGGAGGTGGGGGGGGGATGGATGCGGTGGGGGGGGGGGGGAAGGGGGGGGATTGCGGGGGAACGGGCTCACGGGGGGGGGCGGGAGGTGATGGGGGGGGCCGGGGGGCTGGGGGGGTGCGGGGGTTGTGGGGGATGCAGGGGGTGGGGGGGCGGTGCAGGGGAATAGGGTCCTGCGGGGAGCCACGGGGGGTGCAGGGCGGTGTGGGGGAGCCGGGGGGGGTGCGGGGGTCCTTGGAGGGTGGGGGGGATCCTTGGAGGGTGGGGGGGATCCTTGGAGGTGCAGGGTGGGGCGGGGATGCAGGGAGGAGTGGGACTGTGGGGTTTTTGCGGACACGGAGGGGGATAAGGGGGATGCAGTGGTGCTCTGGGGGGGTGGCGAGGGTGCTGCGAGGGTTGTGGGGTCCTGGGGAGGTACCGTGAGGATGCAGGGGGCCAGGCACGGCGTTGGGATGCTGAGCTGTGCACAGGAACAGACGCGGGGTGGGGGATTTCCGTGGGGTCGCAGGAGAGGTGTGGGGGTTGTGGGGCAGGGACCAGGGGGCTTCTAAGACGCAGGGAATACAGGGGAGCAGGAGGGCGCGCGGGGTGGTGCTGTGCAGAGGGTGATCTCTCAGGGAGGGTGCAGGGAAGCAGGGTAACACCCAGAGGAGGGGCGGGAGCATCCCAGGGGTACCCCAGGATCCATCCCAGGGGTACCCCAGGATCCATCCCAGGGGTACCCCCGTATCCACTGGGACCAAAGGGAGCGATGCGGCTGCAGGGAGGTGTGGGTGGGCACCAGGGCGAGAAGGGAGGAGGCACAGCCCAGGGGATGCTGGGGAAGGGGACACAGCCCTAAAAGAGGACCAGTCTGCTGGGGCAGGCAAGAAAGATCCAGGCAAAGGCCCCACGGGGTTTTCGGTCAGGAGGAGGTCCCCGACAGACGCAGCACTGCTGCTGCTTGTGCTCAGCACCAGCTCGCAGCTGGGAGCACGCCTTGCTGACAAAGATTAGCAAAAGCTCCCCCAGTCCTGCTGGGGCATCCCCAGGGGACTTTCAGGACCAGCGTTGGGGACAGCAGAGGACTTTTGTCCTCTGCAAAGGTGCAGAATGGATATACAGAGAAAAAAAATGGATTAGAGGGGCATTCGAAGCTGTGGCTACTGCTGGTGGGCACAACAGGGCTCAGCATAACTTCTGCAGGTGCTCAGTCCATGCCTGTGGGCCTATGTCAAAAAGAGTGCTACGTCTCCCTCGCACACTCAGGTTTTTTTAATGTTACCTATTTGTGACACGTCTGATGTTAGCACAGGCACCTTCCTGCAAAATCCTTTTTTTTCCTAAGCACTTTGTCCCCGTAGAGCAGATGAAATGCTCACCGCATGCCAGACCCGTGCGTACAGAGGTGTGATACCCCAGGCGTGGCTAACTAAGCTCGGGGGAACTGCAGGATGTGCACAGGTGAACTGTGACAGGGAGGGATTGGAACCCCCTCCCCGACCACTGCCAGCATGAAGCCACTGTCCCGGGGGCTGTCACCGAGGAGCCACTTTCTCCGTACGACCCCTCCGCCACGCAGCAGCTCCCAGGGAGGCTTGGCCCCCACTGCTGGATGCACCACGGCTCCCTGGAGCTGGTCTCTTCTCCAGGACGGGTCCTGGTTTCTGCCCCGTGGATGCTGCAGGCACTCAGCATTGGTTTTTTTGGGGGGGCAGGGGGCTGCAGGCTTTGTCTTCCTCTCTTACATCCCAGAAAAATCCCGAGATTTTTGTGGGATTGCCACGACAAGCTGGTCTAGAGAGTGGGACGGGCGCTGAGACTAGAGGCAGGGGTGACCACGATGTGTTGAGACTAAATCACACGCTGCTCTCCTCCTCCAGCTCCTCTTGCACCTCCCAGGCACTGCAGAGGCTGCACATCCTTTGGGAGGAGGAGCAGGGACAAAACGTGGCTGGAAAACAGCAAAAGCAGGACCCACACAATCTGTCCCCGCCCAGAGCCATGCGGTGAGTCTCCCCAGCATCCTTGAGGGCTGGCATCTGCTCCGTACCAGCTCTGGGGCTGTCTGAGCTCTGGCCCTCCAGCACTTGCCAAGACCGGGATGAGTCACGGCTGCTACAAAATTCACACGTCCCGCGGGTCCCCACCAGTTTTATCCCCAGAGCTTATTTCAGCACACGAGGAATCTGACACAGACCATTCCTACCGGGATCTGGGGAGCCTTAATCCCTGTGTCCAACACCAGAGGTGTGTTTTTTTTTAAAAAAAAACATCCAAAGCTCTTAGAGAACTGACTGGGTGAGGGGAGGTCCTTGCTGGCCCACCCTTTGGGATATACTCTTGATATTTACCCTTCAAATCACGTAGGGCAGTGGTCTGCAGCTTCTAAAAACCCACGCTGAGCACAGCAGAGCTCCCACTGCACATGTTCCCCCATCCTTTCTCCCATCCTGCTCTTCCCAGGAGAGAGGAGCGGAGCTGCTCTGTCCAAGGCAGAGCTGGGGTCAGGTTCGTTCTGGGGTTCCCATTAATTGGGAATAGGTGCCCATGGGTGAGACAGAGGCCTTTGCTTCAAAGACAGTGGGAAGCTCAGAGCAAACACCAGCTTTAACAGCATGCACACCCACCGCCAGGGCCCAGGAAGGGGCTGCTTAGCTTCGGTTGTACAACTCGCATTTTCTATTTGCTTAAAAAAATTCAGCCCTGCAGAGAGACGCCTTGCTCGGGGAGCAGACCAGGCAGTTGCCTACCTGAGGAGGCTGGCAGTATCTAAGAGAAAAACACGGAAAAGCGTCGCTGTGCACTGCTTGTGTGTATCTATGGTTACAGGAGCCTGTGCCAGAGCATGGAAGATGTTTCCAGGGAAATCAGACACGGTGGTGTCAACAGGGACTGCGGGAGCTCATCCTCCATCGGGGTAGGGTTTGGATGCTCAGAGCAGACCCACACAGCAACCGACAGGGACAAAAATAAATGCCTGCCATTTGGAGGAGAAACCATCCCACACACAGAGGGTGAGGTGGGCTTGGCAGGGAAACACAAGCACCACCTGCTGCTGCAAACGCTTGGCACGTGTCCCCAAGGAGATCTAAGCATGTGCCGAAGAGCTTCTCTTGTCCGGGCAGTTATTGCACGGTTATTGCAGTTATTGCACAGTTATTGCACGGTTATTGCAGTTATTGCACGGTTATTGCAGTTATTGCACAGTTATTGCACGGTTATTGCAGTTATTGCACAGTTATTGCACGGTTATTGCAGTTATTGCACAGTTATTGCAGTTATTGCACGGTTATTGCAGTTATTGCACAGTTGTTGCAGTTATTGCACAGTTATTGCAGTTATCGCACGGTTATTGCAGTTATCGCACAGTTATTGCAGTTATTGCACAGTTACAGACCTCCTACAATTAGAGCTTATCAGGCAGTTTTAATCTAGCATTGCATCCTTTCCAAAAGAAATTAGTTATTGAGAAAGTTCTTTTTTTAAAAAAAATCCGATGAGATTTTCAATATATTTTAAGAAAACTGTTTCATTGTTTTTGCTGCATTTGCTTTTTAAAAAATGCGATCTTTGTGCTGTTATTCTCTTTTGAAATATACGTAAATCTCATCAAACAGCTTCAGTTAGCTTCCAGTTAGTAGTAGTGCAGCAGCAGAATGAAAATGAATGAAAACCACTCTAGAAAACACCTCAGTTGAAAGCATGTAAGGGAAATACAAGATTTAGATCAAGGATAATAATAGAACGAATTTATTCACCTATTAACCTGTAGCCATTTCTCAATTAAAAGTTATTTGAGAACCAACAGTACAAAACTGCACGAAATCACGGTGATTTCTAAGAGGTAATGCAGATACGCTGAATCCTGTCTCCCTGGGAGATTTTCAGGCCTCTTCCAGCCCTCACCTCTTCTCCCTCAGCCTGGGACAGCTTTGAAGGTTTTTCTAAAGGTGTCTGCGAGCTTTTGGGGGCCTTGTCACTGACAGATGGTTTAACACGGTTTAACACCTTTAAAATTCCCTTGTGCAGAGGGAGCAGCCTCCCTGTATCCATGGAGCACAGCCACGTGTAAGTGAGACATGTTCTGCCTTCAGCTCTTCCTCTTCCCTGATGCAGAAGGAACTTTTTAACGTGGTGTTTCCCCTCCATGCTCTTTGGCATCAGGAAAGTGTTTTCAAATCATTTGCCTCGAAGAAGCTACGTGTTTTTTCCCCGTACCGTGTGGGCATACTTACAGTCAGAAGAATCCACAAATTTCTCGGTAACTCATTCTTCCAGCGAGCTCAGATAACCCTACTGCTGTTCTCTTCTGCAGCACTCCAGGAGGACTCGCAGCACTTTTAGCTGATCTACTAAAGGAGGAGAATCATTCTGGAGTGATTTGCTGCTAAAATGAGGCTTCAACAGATGATACGAGCATCTTGAGAGAAAGCACAGCACAGAACCCTTCCGCTCCACGGACCTGGGAAAGGCAGGTGCATTTCAGAGATGAAATACACTTAATTTAAAAAAAAAACTTCCACCTCTAAGCAACTTTTCTTAAACAAAGTTTCTTGGCACAGCTCTTTCCTTGTAGCTGCAATTTGACGGTGAACACATTGTATGTCCTGAAAAAAGTACAATCCCTGTGGCAGGAAGACCAGAGAGGAAAAATTTCATCTGGCAGCATGGGCTGCATGCCTGATATACGCTGTTTTGGTGAGGAACGAAGCACCAAAGTGCACCTAGAAAGCTACTTGTGATGTGTTCAAGATCTATCCTAATCATCACATTTAATCAAAATCAAGCAAAAAAAATTGGAAAGGCCTGGAACAAAATCCTCGGTAAGAAGACTAAACACCAACTGCCCAAACGCAAACACAGTGGGACTAATTAAGACAGCAGAGCAAAGCCCCACATTTGAAGGTAGCAAACTGAGAGCACGCGGTATGGGAAGGTCTGAGATTTCCAACCCATCCCATCTTCCCCCAGGCTCTCAGGAGCACCACAACGTACAAGCAGTGTTGTGGTGTTCAATGCCAGAAGGGACAATGGGATCATCCAGCCTGAGCTCCCACATTGTTTGGGCCATGGACCTACCTGTCTGGTAGAGATGTGTGTTGCTGAAAGTCACCTAGTTCAGACCTGAAGACCTCTTTAGCAGGACATACCACCATTTC
This sequence comes from Anser cygnoides, assembly GCF_040182565.1. Taxonomy (NCBI): domain Eukaryota; kingdom Metazoa; phylum Chordata; class Aves; order Anseriformes; family Anatidae; genus Anser; species Anser cygnoides. Next base: position 3,577,701 of record NC_089899.1, on the reverse strand, counting down.
CCAAGGACTTTGTGCCTTAATTTAACCACCTTCACTGTCAAAATCTGAGCCTTTGCTCTAGACGATACAATAACCTGTGTGAATTGTTCCTTCCCTCCTGAATCTGAGCTGAGACCGAGCACTATTGTAAAATCCTGATAGATTCACTCCAGAAGGAATGCAGAATTGCTTCGGGCCAAGCTGAACCTGAACAGTGCCGAGGACAGCTGAGCTTAGACTGGAATTTATTCAGTCCTTGTTGAATCCAAACCAGGGAGGAGTCAGATCGTCCTCTCCCACACCGGGGAGATGTAAGAACTAAGTTTTCTCACCATTTTTCAGCATCGTCTGTAAGAGGTGCCCATCCTAGCCGCGTGCAGACTGCCATGGTCTTCTCACACAAGCAGCTGGAGACCGATTCCTTCCTGGCCCCGCTCCCAGCACCTCCAGGAATCGCAGCCCTTCCAGCAAAGCTGCCAGCTCACTCCGAGCTCTGTCTCCATCTGCCCACGCTCAGCCTCCTCCCGCCACCTCTTACGAGCTTACTGCGACTGAGGAGGCCTCGCAGGCTCCTGAAGGTCTCCTGCAGGCTGAGGACGACTGCAGAAGAAAGGATGTTCCTCGCCACGGTGGGCCAGGGCTCAAGCTGCTGCAGAAGAACCACGAGGGAGAGAAAGGGGGATCATTTGTAGAGCCTGTAAGCAGCAGAGACAGGACCAGGCAGGAGGCATCTCAGAAATGTAGGCGGTGAGTTACCCCCGCGTGCAGCCAGGCGAGCTGGCACCATGCCCCTGGGTGGATGCAGCAGTGCCCAAGGGCAGCCAGGACACCAGTGTGCAATTACTGTCGGTCTGTGAAGCCCACGCAGGGAGTATTTGCCTAGGGACAGGCAGAAATCGCATGTCTCTGAGCCCACAAGGAGCCTCACAGAGTGACCACAGCTTTCCAAGGAGCCACATCCCCATCGGATCCTCCCTTTCGGCAAAAGGCTGCTTTGGGCCACAGCAGCTTGGAGCTTTCTGCCTCCGTTTCTGGTCTCCAAAACCTCCAGACGACCCGAGCAGCGGAGAGGGCCACGGTCAAATCCCCCAAGCCACTGTCAAATCCACAAAACGGCCCCAATCCCAAAAGGTCAGCCCGCTGGGTCCTGGTGGTAGGATGCCCCGAGCCGCCTCCTGCACTGTAACCACAGGACCCACTGGCAGAAGCCACCACGAGTAACGTGGAACCCCGCTGCCTCCTTCACAGCTGCTCACGGATGGCTTTCTGCAGCTGCTAGGTGCTGCAGACCCCGACGGCCGCGTGCCCAGGACCGGCAGCCCCAAAGGGCAGAGCAGGCTCTGCTCCAGCCACCCCCAGCGCTGGTTTAGCGCCCAGCAGGGACTGCTGCTGCGTGGGCTACGAGCTCCAAAAGGCGCGTGTTAAATCCGGGGGCTGGCTCCTGGGATCTGTCTGCCCCGATCTGGCATCTCCTGGGGAAACCGGGATGCTCAGGAGGGGTGGAAGGGTCTGCTCCTTTCTTGTCTAGGAGAAGGCAATGGACTAAAACAGGAAAAATGAGAGAGCAATGAACATCAGCTGCTCAGTCTTACAACAGCTCTTAGAAAAAGAGGAAGCATGGGGAACCCAGGCAGGTCCCCATTAAGCTGATGCCCTGCCACGGCCGATCCACGTCAGGTCCCAGCAAGATCCCAACAGCCAGTGAATTCCTGCATCGTGGAGGGGCCAGGGGACAGAAAAAGGATGTGTCCTTATCCCCGGGTCACACGCAGAGGCCAGAGCCAGGTGGGACCCGTGTGGGACCCTCCTGGGGGAGGCGGGCCCTGCTCAGGCCGTGCCGGTGTGAGACAGTCCTGCCTCCCCCTGAAACGCCCGGGGAAAGTTATAAATTGCTTTTCCTCTGCTCTTCCCCAACTGGGATTATTGACCGTGGTCAGGCCGGTGGCTCAGAGCTTGCTAATGAATTGTAATTGGAACGGAGCTGCACTTTGACACGTTTTATTTTATTTATGTCGGAATTCGCCATGCGTTAAGCTGGGGGCTCATTAAATTAGCGAGGCAGACAGTTCCTGCCAGGATGGCCTGAGCTAATGGTGCTGGACAGACTTCAGCTGGGGACTGGCAGCAGGCACAGGAGAGACGGGGCCTGCAGAGAGCCCTGGTGCTGCTCAGCCCCCCCACCTAGACAGAGGGTCCAAGCCTGGCATGCCAACACCTCTCTGGGCAATAAATTACGAATTTATCCTTCTCCGGGCAATAAATTACAGGTTTATCCTTCTCCGGGCAGCCCTGAGCCCTGCAGCTGCCCAGCTATATCTGCACCCAGGCTGCTCCCAGTCCCAACCCACCTCCCCAGGGACGTGCCCCCCTTCTCGCTGTAGGGTGAGCACGTCGCCTGGCACCGCGCTGGGCTCCTGCCCTGTCTGAGCCCTCTTCTGTGCCTGGCTAACCACAGAGGATCTGTTTTGCCTCTCCTTCACCTCCTGCTGGCACCGCAGTGCCCTCTGGCCTCCAGACAGTCTCCAGGTCCAGACAGAACCTGAATTTATAATAATTGTGAAAGGCAAACAGAACGTAGAAAAATCTTCCCCCAGCCAGCCTGCTGTCTCCCTGCATTGGCTTTTGGCCTGCTGCTGCTTTCACTCAGACCTCTCGGGCCGGTCTTCTCTTTCTCTGGAAAGTTCCCCTATTCCTGTGTCTGCTCCCTTCTACTTTTTTTTTTTTTTTTGTTCAGCTTTCTGCCATATTTATGGGCAGAATCCCACGGCTTACCTTCAGGGGGGTGTGAGTAGGAAGTCAGATGGCTGTTCCTTGATGTTGTTACGATGTTGTGTTATGTTAGCAGATGTTGATCATGATAAATGATGCATGTGGAACACAGACAGTGCTGCTTGGGTGGGCTGAGTCCGTCCTGCACCCCTAAGGACAGCAGTCCAGTCCCTCGCCCCCTGCTCTCCCTGCAGGACCCCCAGTGTTGCCTCGCAGGTCCCTCCGTCCCAATCCTGGCGTTCCCCATCACACCCATGGTGTTCCACATGGTTACAGCTCTGTAGTAGCCACCATCTGCTCAGGACCAGCTGGAAAATGCCAAATTTCTGTCCCTACCTAGGCTCCCTGCAGTGCTGGGAGTGGATCTCTCTTTCTAGGGGTGCTCGGAGTGCAATGGGTGGGACAGAGGCCACGCTGCCCTGCCTTATTGATTACACCGTGTGCCCCCAAACTCCATTCTCAGGAAAACCTGAGAAAAAAAAAAAAAAGAAAAAAAAAGAGTGTGTGATCTGCTGTGATGAGAAATGTTTATACATTTATCATCTAACCGTTGGAAAGGGGTGGTGAGAGGGCGTCTGACCGCAGGTCTCCGTGCTGCACCCAAGGGTGGCAACCAAAGGGCACCAAACTCAGCGCTTCTGGCCCCCTTTGCAGAGTGGGACTGGGAACCCATGGGGGCCCTGGGGGCGCACGACTGCTGCACCCAGCTGGAGATCATCCGGGCTGCAAAGAGCCTTGCTCACAACCTCGTGGTACAAAAAGGGAGACGCTTGCTGGCCAGGGCTATTCGGTGATGCCAGCCCGGTGCCTGGCTTGTCAGGGCTTCAGGGCACGGAGCCTCCCCGTGAACAACGCTGCTGGGGAGGCCAGGGCCACTTTGCACGCCTCTTTGGCAAAGAAAGTGGCTCCGTGCGTGGTGGGAAGGAATCCTCCACGGGCTGTGCCCCCTCAGGGTCCCAGGACCTTTCCTGCCCTGGGACCATCCTGTGCGCGCTCAGAGGGAGGCTGCTCCGCATAAGGAGCTGGGAAGTGAGGTTTGGGAACACAGCACCATCCATCACTGACATGTCTTCCTGCAGCAGAGAACCACCCTGTCTGGAAGGCCTCGTTAGCATTCAAATGAGGTGCTGCTAAGCATAGCCGGGGCTTCCCACTGCAGCAGGTCGCAACCACTCATTCACCTGTAACAACCACAAAACCCCAGGATGCTCGATCCCCTCTAACACCGCCTTCCCCCCATACACACCGGCACAGAGTACGGTGTGGGTAACCCCAGGGTGCTGGTGCCCACTGGCCATGGAGGCCCTTGGAGCGCGCTGTGCGCTGCCCGTGGGGCACGTCTCACACCCCAACCATGGACAAGTACACCCCTAGTGCTAGCATTACCGTGAGGGCAAAAATGCATAGAGGGTGACATCGCGGCCATCCTGAAAGCCACGGCAGGATAGTCATGTACGTCCTGCTCCTGAAATGATCCCAGGGAAGGGAGGGGGTGAGAAACAGCCACGGACAGGTTGAGAGCTTGTGGGTGTGAGTTGAAGACCACACCAATAAAGGACAAATTGTGGTTGGGGTCTATTACAGGCACCCGACCAAGGGGAGCCTGTGGGTGAGGCCTTCTGGCTCCAGCTACCAGAAGCATCGTGCTCACATGCTCTCATCCTCCTGGGGGATTTCAACCACCCAGATGTTTGCTTGGAAAGCCACGCGGCAGGCAGTAAGCAGTCCAGGAAACTCCTGGAGTCCATCGAGGACAACATCCTCGTCCAAGTATTAGACAAACCAAGCAGAGGAGAAGCGTTACTGGACCTGGTGCTCACCAACGCAGAAGAGCTCATTAAAGAGGTCAAGACTGGAGGCAGTCTGGGCTGCAGTGACCAAGCCCTGGTGGAGTTTGTGATCTCGAGGGATAAGGGCCTGGCTAAAAGCAAAGTCAGGACCCCGAACTTTAGAAGAGCCAAATTCCAGCTGTTCAAAGAGTTAGTGGATGAGATCCCACAGGACACGGTCCTTAGGGACAGATCTGATCAGAGCTGGAGACTCCTTAAGGATATTTTCCTTAGAGCACAAGAGCTCTATTCGTATATGTAATAAACCACACAGGGAAGGCAGGAAACTGGCATGGTTGAACAAGGCCCTGCTGGTCAAAGTGAGGAGCAAGAAGGAAGTGCACGGGCAGTGGAAGCAGGGACACGTGGCCTGGGAAGAGCAGAGGGATGTGGTCTGGGGGTGCAGGGGTGGGATCAGGAAAGCCAAGGCATGGATGGAACTAAACTTGGCGAGGGATGCAAAGAGTAACAGGAAGGGGTTCTACAGATCAGAAAAGAAAGAAAAGAAAGGAAAGAAAAGAAAGAAAAGAAAGAAAAGAAAGAAAAGAAAGAAAAGAAAGAAAAGAAAGAAAAGAAAGAAAAGAAAGAAAAGAAAGAAAAGAAAGGCCAAGGAGAATGTACCCCCTCTGATGGATGAGAAGGGTGAAGTGACGACAGACAGCAGGGGACCAGGAACCCCCTGCCCTTGATGCCATAGAAAACAGAGGCAGCAAGACCAGAGCTGGAGGGAGGCCGTGCCTCGAGCCTTGCACACTGCAAGGCAGCAAAGCCAGAAAGAAAGATTCGCTTTTATTTATAAAAGTGGGCCACGTTATTAATAACCCGTAATGACCGTATTGCTGTACATGGCAGCGTAAATATACACATTGCGTTACCGAGCCAGGCGAATTCCCTGCTGCAAATTGTTTGCAATTTGCAATCGACTGTGTCTATAATCACGGTGACTGCATGATTCCTGCTTTCAGTGCTGGGAGGCTGGCATGATAATGAGGGGCTCTGCTAATTGGAGCTCCTTTAACTCTAGTTTCTTGCAAGGAAAAGTTGTGCTCGAACCAGTCCTTCCCCCTCAGTGACAACAGAGCTGATCTTTCACTGATCAGCCCCATTCTGGCCCCAACATCAAGACTGGAGTAAAGACAAGGGAAAGAGAGTGAAGAGTGAGGGAGGTGATGCTGGGCTAAAGGGAGTGAGGCAGTGCCAGGGCTGGCGCCCAGACCGGTGCTCAGGACACGAGGATTTATTCCCCAGCCACCCATTCAAGCCCAGCATGGCTCTGACGAGCAGAACCGAGGAGAAAAAAAACGCTCCTGAGTCATTTCTTTGGCTCCTGTGCCTGAGATATATCTCAGAGAGCTGGCACTGACAGCGAGAGGAACACTCTGCTGCTCTGGAGGTTTCTCTTCTTCTCTCGTGCTTGGTGTCCAGCTCTTGCCTTGCAGGGCTGATACGCCAGCGTGGCCAGAGCACAACCACACGTCCCTGCACGGGGCGAGCAGAAGACCCCAGAGCTTCCCGCTCTGCGGGCTGGTCGGGCGTGGAGAGGGGAGATGTCACCAACCGAGATTCCAGCGTCAGCCTGAGGACGGGAGGCAGATGAGGGAAAAGCCTCCCTGGCAGGCGCTGGGGACAAAGCTCAGCACCAGCAGGAGGAGGGCAGGCTGCTCAGGACCACCCGACCCTCACCGCTCCCACGGGAACACAGCAGGTTCAAAGCCCGTGCCCTCTGTGATGGCTTTGGTCTCTTTTCCAGGGCACGTGGCAGGTCTCTCCTTCCTTTTTAGCTAGCACACAAACATCTACGATACATCTACGAAATGTCAGACACCTTCGTGGAGCAGCTTTTTAGTGAGTCACGATTCCCACAGCAACTCCAGTCACCTTAAACACATCCTGGGGACATGAGGCACCGTCGTGGCTTGGTGTCACTGAGTGCCCAGCACCCTGGGCTCCTTCCTCCTGGTGCTGCTGGTGTAGAGAAGGAAGGAGTCAAACGCAGACCATGCAGGCTTGCCCTGCACAGCTCTGCAGCATGGGGAGACAAGAATCTCCCTGGGTCCAAGGGGAGGAGATGGAGGTGGGCTGCCGATGCTTGCAGATGGAGAAGCAAGTGACCCCACTGTCCTCTGTTTTCCCATTTACTTCATCTTAACACCATATCCACTTATCTATCTACCTCCCATCAGAGGGGCAAACAGGCCTGCCAGAGCCCTTCTGTAGCAGAGATGGCCCCAAATACACGGGATGTTGGAAGTTACCCGTGCATCAAAGCCACTTCTTGCTGCCCTGTTCCCCTCGTCCCTACCAGGAGTGTCCCCAACCAAGGGATAACTCTCAGCACAGATAATGCCAAAGGCATCGCTGGCAGAACTTCTTGCCGAGGCTGCTACAGGTGTGTACAGAGTGCTTCTGGGCAACAGGAGGGCTCAGCACCTCTCTGCCTGCTTGCATGAACACAGAGAGTACGTGGTGCCCACTGCAGGACTGCCTCGGCACAGGCTCCGAAATAACACTTTGAAGTAGTTGCTTTGCTGCAGGAAACGTCCAGCACAGGACAGGAACACAAGGATGGGATACGAAGAGGGAATTGGGGTTGTCACGTAACCGGCTGCCTGGAGAAAGGCAGCCTGGTTTCTGCAGAGCAGCGGGTAGCATTGCTTCCACGTGCTTAATGTAGGCCCTGGGGATAACTGAGCACTGGAAGGAGGCACTGGGAGGCACCGGGCAGCATTGTGCCATCTTCTCTGAGCTCAGTAGTCCAGGGTCACGTCCCTCTCACCTGTTCCAGGCTCTGTGAGAAAGTATTTATTCTTCTGGGGCTTCCCCAGCACTCATATTGTTCTAAGGATACTGGATCCGTGTGAAGAACAGAAGTGGGCTAGAGCCAAAACTAAGAAACACAGGAAGAAACACCTTCGGGTCCAAAGAGATGCCCCAGGCATCCTCCTGTCCCCCTCCTGCTACCTGAAGAGCCCCATGGTTGCTTGCTTGACCCCTCTGCCCTCTGCAGGCCTGTCACAGTATTGGCCCTTGAAACACCCTAAAATAGTTGTTTTGCTGCAGAAAATTTGAGGCTGGTGAACTGTACAGGGAAGCCCAGTACACAGAAGATAAGGGCCAGAAAAGCAGAGCCTCTCCATGGCTTTGCCACTTTGACCAAGGGTGGCAAAAAGGAGGAGCCTTCTCTTCTGCACTAGTCTTTCCATAAAAATGGAAAGGGCTTCTCTTTCACTGGTTTGAAGGATGTAGAACTTAAATAGTTTAAAACATTTTACACCCTAATGAAGAATGATGTCCCCAAGCTTCCTCCCCAAAAGCTGTTTCAGCCCCAAGCCCTCTCCTCTCCCCCCCAGGCAGAACCCCGGCTGCATTTTCCACAGACAGAGCTCGAGACACAGCAGGCTTGAAAAGTCTCGGCTCAATCAAATTACGCTCTCCCAGGCTTGGTGCCTGCTTGATCTCATGAAACATAACCAGATTTCTCCTAAGAAGAAATCAATAAGCTAAGTGTCATTGTCTGCGCTGAATCCTGAGCTGGGCAGAGTTAATCACACTCCCTGGCTCCATGCAGCTGCACCCTGTGCCCTGTGCTCCCTGACTGCCACCACAAGATGTGCCATCGCACGCCGTTCCCATTGCACATCAGTGGTAGTTGGGGTTTGTGTCCTCGGAGCAACTTTTCACCCATTTCCAACCTGACTATACGCATTAAAGGCAGGTCTTGCTGATACGAATGATGCAGCTGAAGACTCAACTTAAAACTAGAAGGAAGCAGCCCGTGGGCCACTTCAAATGAAATGGGGTTGGGGGAACACAGGAGCCCCCACAGCAAAAAACTGTAAACGGAGCCATCCAAATGACCCGCAAGTATCATCGAGTCCAACTCCTCGGTCCCCAAAGGACCACCCATAAAAATAAAATGAAATAAAAATCAGATCATGTGTCTGAGTGTTGTCCAAACCCTTCTTGAACTCTGGCAGGCTCAGTGCCGTGACCAGGAAGCCCTGAAGCTGCTGCTGAGCCTGGGGTTTTGGGTTTAGACGACAAGGTTTTGGTAGTGGGGGGCTGCAGGGGTGGCCTCTGTGACAAGAGTCCAGGAGCTGTCCTACTTCAGAGGAGAGCCAGTTTCAGACAGCCCCGAAGGGACCCACGGCAGCCCCCATTCAGTTCCCCTGCACTGCTCAGGGGGAGGATGTAGAAGAGGGTGGATGGGGGGAAGGCGTTTTGAGCTTTTTTGTTTTGTTTCTCACTGCTCTAGCTTGCTAGTAATAGGTAATAAATTACATTAATCTCCCTGTGCTGAGTCTGTTTTGCCCAGGACAGAAATTGTTGAGTGATCTCCCCGTCCTTATCTCAACCCCTGAGCCCCTTCCATCGGATTTTCTCCTCCTTTCCCTTTGAGGAGGGGGAGTGAGAGCGTGGCTGTGGTGGAGCTCAGCTGCCCAGCTGGGTAAAACCACCACAACACCTTAACCCAGATTTTTTTTCCCCCAACACCAGTTTAAAAAATAATGTAAAGCATACCAGATAAAAGAAGTTTTGCACGTTTCATAGAAGTATCTCAAAAGTTCTGGACAATAGGCTGTAGATTGCACGTACATACCTAGGCTGTTGTAGACTCGTGTTTATCAGTGACAGCCTCCGTTCAGCTACGGAGGAAGCAGGGCAGGAGATGAGCAGTCTTCATGTTCCGAGGCCACTGACTCAATTTCTGTATCGTGTTGGTGATGAGACTTTCCCCACCCCTGATGAAATTCAGGAAGTATCTCAAAGACACTGCATTTCCACTCAGCAGTCCAGACACTCAAATAAAGAATTAGTCCCTCCACGCACAGCAGAGCCAGCGTGCAGAGATGTTAGACGAGATCCATCCCAGAAAAAGCCTCACCGAGTGAGGTCCACATCGTCCTCCATTTCTGAAGGCAGTCAGATACAGGGATTCGCTATTTCATGGGTGATTTCTGCACTGTAGAATTAACTCTGTTCAGATCTTTAGTTTGTGTGCTAGCACTTAAAACATCTGAGTAAAAATCTGAAATTATTTCAATGGCAAAAGCACCAGTGAGAAAACTGTGATGAGGGAGGCAGCAGGGACTACATCCCACCCACCCCCAGCCTGCCCTGGGAGCAGAAGGACCTAGCCTGGTAGCCAGGCAGCAAGCTGGGCATCTTCTATGGGGCAGGGTAGACTGCTATTGAATTTGCTGCACACATCACCCAAGGGCTGCGAGATTGAAATGTTTCCCCCAAGGGCTGTGAGAGAATCCCATTTACACTCATCAAAGGAACTGATCTGGACACTCTTCCATCCCCACGTCAAGAAGTGCTATCCACCATCACCCTGTTCTGTGCACAGGCAGAACACAGCAGCACATCAGCCCTTTGATGACCTTCCACGACTATTTTCTTTCCCCCCAGCCTCACTTTCCATTAAGGGGATGCAGCTGAGGATTTGAACCCCACCACAATCCCCAAGCTGAGCCTTCAGTGGAAGCTCAGAACCAAGAGTCTTTGTAAACGTGTCTGCAGCTTGCCCTCTGATGCCTTCCAGTTGCTACCCGGTCCAGGACAGGTGTGTGACCCCCCCAAAGCAGAAATCCATCCGGTGAAGAAAGCCATGCTTGGGAAGAACTTCACGCAGTAAGGGAACCGCACCCTCTTTTCTCATCTCACTTAATCACTGTCTGAGCTACAAGAGGTGACGTTCTACTTGTTATTGCATTTTATTTACTCATTTGCTGTTCCTCTGTCCATCCTTATTCCTGATACCTGTTCCAGCACTCTGCCTGCTTCCCTGCAGCCAGTTAGAGCCTGCGTCCTCCGCACCATCAGCTTCGCCTGGCAGAGAAATGCAGGTGCGTGCTTAGCGGTACCAGCTGACACCATGAACAGAAACACCACAAACAAGAACGTTCCCCCTGCAGAACTGTGGGCGTTTATGTATGATGATGCAAACACCTCCATCCTGACTCTGTTCTACTCCAAGTCATGTGCAAATACCTGACTGCATTTGGTTTGGTGAGGTACAAGACACTACAGCAACAGAAGGCTTATTGGTGCAACTTTGTACGAGATGTGGATTAGCTGAGACCAACGGTGCCTTAAAAGCACCTCTAAGTTCTTTTCAGGGCTGATGTAAGGCCATCAGAGGATGACAGCAGATCGCAACTAGACCCGCCACATCTCACTGCGCTGCTCTTCAGTACCCACCTCTGTGGGTATCACTGGAAGCACTGGGAAATACACAGAACCCAAACCAGCCTCCTTCAGCCACGATTAAAACAGGAGCCAACAGCAGCTGCTAGTGTCTTAGAGCACTCACATTACAATCTACCGTACACCCTTACAGTGCAACAGCTACACAGCAAAGTGTAAGGCAGACGTGTCAGACTCGTCCAGTTCATGATGGGAATTGGCATAACGATGGCACACCTCACAGCCTGTTCTTCTGAAAAGGAACCAATCTAGCCTCTTTCCCCCGCAGATCATCATGCAGTAGACTGGTGCAAATTCAGAACCGGCATTGCTTGAAGAGAGGGACAGGAAGCTCTCAGACGTAATTCTTCTCAGAGAACTTGCTCAGTGCTTGATGAGGAAATGTCCAATAACCTCCAGGCAGCATAGGGGTTGAGCTCATCCTGGTCTCTGCACAGTGCCCATACGTACAGCATCCGCAGAACCTTGTCCTGGAAGGAAAATCCTTGTTAGAGCTCGCATTACGGTCACAGACCTCCCAGCTCAGTACTGACTGCGGAGATGCTTAATGTTTCCTCCAGAGGCTTGTCATTTTTCTCTGTAGGTTCTAAGCCCGAAGGTCCCAAACAAGGTTAGCTCCAGCAACGTTTACTAAATTGTGGTTAGAAATTTATCGCGATCAGGAACAGATAAACTTTCCATATCTGAAAACAGAATTAGAATTCCCAAATATCTCTGGCTGACAAACATTAACTGACACCACGGCCAACTTTCTATTAACAATACATCAACTGTTATTACATTTCTGGTTTCAAACTGGTTTGACTTTCAGGCCGTACTGCTGTCTGTAGCCTTCAATCAAGTTTAAGGCTCTTCCCTCCAGCTTTGCCACTCCCAAACCAGCCTGAGAGCTGCATCCTCTCCCCACAGCTACATCACTAACACTCACACTTCCATTTGAGCAGCCCAAATTAACTGGAAATTATCACCACTAGATCTGAGGAGGGACAGAAGGTAAAAATAATAACTTAGCTATGTAGGTTAGATCATACCATGAATTGAATCCATTGTTTATGGTGTATTGGGTTTATGTGGCAAGGTTTTGGTAGCAGTGGGCTGCAGGGGTGGCCTCTGCGAGAAGAATCCAGCAGCTGCCCCATGTTAGATAAGGGCCAGTTTCAGCAGGCTCCAAAGGGACCCACCACTAAAAGTGTTTTTAGGTTTTTTATCTTGTTTTGTTTCTCTCTGCTCTAGCTTGTTAGTAATAGGTAATAAGTTACATTAACCTCCCTGGTGCTGAGTCTGTTTTGCCCAGGACAGAAATCGTTGAGTGATCTCCCCATCCTTATCTCAACCCCTGAGCCCTTTCCATCGGATTTTCTCCTCCTTTCCCTTTGAGGAGGGGAAATGAGAGAGCGGAGCTCAGCTGCCCAGCTGGGTAAAACCATGGCACATGGTCTTACGAAAATAACTCCCTGACTAGTCACTGCAGCGACACATGACAAAGTCTCTGCATCTCTCAGGAGAGAGGTGACACTGCCTATCAGACAGAAAATGTGCTCCTAGGAACCCAAATCTGACACAGCATCACAGGTACTACGATCAGTTTAACTGCTCTCCTTTTTCCATGACTGTTCCTTCCACAAATCAAAGTTTATTTTGATTTTACCATTTCTGAGTTGCCAAAGCTGCCCAGAAGGGAACTGAAACTTTACTCAAGCTTTCTGTCTAAATTCATCACTGCTACTAATGCACAGCCATCAGAAAAAAGTATGTGATGACTATTAGTACAGTCATGTAATGTGACTGAGCCCTGGATCAGGTTGCCCACAAAGGCTGTGGAGTCTCCAACCTTGGAAATATTCAAAAGATGTCTGGACATGGTCCTGAGCAACCCTGCTTGAGCAGGGGGTCAGATCAAACGAGCTCCAGAGGCTCCTTCCAACCTCAACCATTTTGTGATTCTGTAACACACAGGGCACAGCAGGTTCCTCCTCCCTCACAGACAGATTTCCAAACAAAAGGCAGCTGTTTTAGAGGCAGCACCAGATAAAAATTCACAAATGCACTTAAAATCTCAACTGGAAGAAAATTAGATAAAGAGGCCACGATACCAAGAGAGACTGCCAGGGCTGGAAGGCAGCACTGAAGCTCAGCCTGTTGCCAGAAGCCCTGAGTATCTGACCAGGAGGCATCTCCTTTATAAGGGCCAAAACCAGCTCCTATAAGCCACAGAATGTTCCCCAACACACCATTACAACTTCAATTGCTGTGAAGAAACCTCTAATACTGTTCTATACAAGTCCCAAAATAACCACAACAAAGAAAATACGTGAAAATAAAACTGACGGAAATGGGAAACTCTATGACTCCAGAAATAAATCGCTACATTTGTGAAATGACTGAAAGGAACAGAAAGGATCTCACCACCCTCCTATTCAGAGAGAGCCCAGGTTCCTGTCTATGGGCAGCCAGAATCGAGCCACAAAGTTAGCTATAGTGACAAAAGGGTCAACCACTCTGCAATGACACAGGCCTCAGATGATCAGGCCTCCCCTCTAATCATATCGGGCCCTGTGGTGTGACTGATTGACAAGGACGTAATTAAGTGCTAAGGGGAGGGGTTACTGTGCAACCTGACTCCTAAACAAACTGGCAAAGACCTGATTTCTGGAAAGTTAATGACCGAAAGACAATGGCCCTGCGATCCTATAAGTAGCGATCCCAAACAAGAATTCCTGGAGAGCTCCAAGGACTGCAGCAGTCTGCACCCTCAACCTCCCACTGAGCTCAGACGCCTCTCAGGGTACCCCTGAGGGGATCTCAGGGCTCACCCTTCAAGGAACAAGCTCACCCACAAACCCTAGCCAGGGAGTAGGGTGAGTAATTCACTCTATTACTGTTTTGGAAGCATGCAACTGGATTTAGAAACACTGCAGGACGCTGCAGGCTGAACAACCCCAACTCCCTCAGCCTATCCTCACAGGAGAGGTGCTACAGCCCCTCACACGTCTTCCCCTCGAAGGGGGATATTCCCTGATATTCTCAGCAACGCCATTAGAGCAAGACAGCATGCATTTGTGTGTGAGTTATAACGTGTATGGATAGGTGAAATGCAAATACACCACACACCGCTACAGGGAACTGCTACAGAGAGCATATAACTGACACGGCTAGCAGGGGGCCTAGGGAAACCATGTGCAGCCGGTGAACATCACTTACCGGATCGCCTTCTACCACTTCCCCTTTCTGATTCTTTATTACCATCACAATCTGAGCTTGAAAAGTGATGATTAATACTGGTCCCTGCTCCATCATTTTCCCCATAGCCAGCTGCAATTAAAAAAAAAAATCTATCAGAAAACAGACATTTCTGCAGATTAAGGTAAAAGCAACAAGTGTTTAACACAACTATTGTGACTTGACACAGCTAACAATCCCACCTCCTCCAAGCACTGAATTTAGTTATTTTCACCCAGTTATACCTGCTCTGTTCACACAAGTGCTACATGCCTTATCACAAAACTTTTTCCCAAAATCTTTCCTTCTTCGGGGAGGCACCAGTCGCTTCTCTCTGGTGACCGATGACAGAATGCAAGAGAACAGCACAAAGCTGTGCCAGGGGAAGTTCAGACTAGGCATTAGGAAAAATTTCTTCACCATAAGGGTAGTCAAGCAATGGGGCAGACTTCCCAGAGCGGCAGTTCATGCCCCATGCCTGTCAGTGCTGAAGAGGCATTTGGATAATGCTCTCAATAATATGAGTTAGGGTTTTTGTTTGTTTGTTTGTTTGTTTGTGTTTTTTGTTGTTGTTGTTGTTTTTTAGCTCTGAAGTAGTCAGGCAGTTGGACTTGCTGTTCTCTGAAGGTCTCTTCCAACTGAATTATTCTATTCTATACTTAAAAGATTTCCCAAAATTGTTCTGAAAGTTTTCACAGGATTTCCAAATCTAAAAACCTGGAAAAGATAAGCAGGCTCTGTTTCATCTTTTCCAAATTAGAAAGTAATAATAAAAGAAACCCTGCTCTTAAAAAAACAAAAGCAAAAAGCTACATTTTCCAAAGAAAATGCTTATAAACAGATCTTTAACATGAAGTAGTATTGAACTAGATTTTAAAATTTAATTAGCAAACTTTAGGTAGTAGGATTATATTCTTCTGTATATGCTTCCAAAAAAAAAAAAAAACAAACACATTGCATTTTATCACATAGCAAAGAATGCATCACAAGAGACAGTTACAAGAACATGCTACAATTTACAAAGACGTGCACTGCATTTTATACGTGCACATCGCTGCTTTAAATCACAAACTTGGACATCAATACCTGCTTCTCCAGCTAAGACGGGGTAAGCTATTCATTGTAGTCCCATATCCTACTCAAAACATCGACTGTATTATTCCTGCAAGAGGACAAGAACTCCTCCCCCCTGCTATTTTCAACAGGACATGAGAACCAGGAATGGAATGTATATGCATTTTATTCTCCCCTGAGGAAAACCCAGCAATTCTGCAATGCTCCTTTGCTTATCCAGAGGGAATCAGCTCTCTAGCACTGCAGTAACTCACGCCATTCCAGGCAAGGCTGCATTTTTGGAATGCGCCTGCTCATCCAGCAATGCATAACGCCCTGTAGTCAAGTATCTAAAACCAGATCTCACAGCTCTTTATCGGACCCATTTCTGGGACACTCGTTTTATATGACACCATCTGGTACTGACAATTTCTGACAACACACATTTCCGTGCGTGTTTCAAGGAGGAGGGGGACCACATCACTGATTAGGGTGTATCCTTTACAGGTACCAAGACTTCCATGCTGGTATTACTACCAGCTGAAAAAAACACTATATTCAAGACAGAATACATATCACTCCCCCCACATCAAGTTCAGAAATCCTGTTTCACAAGTCATATACGTAAAACTACATTTAGGCAGCTAAATGAATAGTCCTAACAAATATCAAAGACCCAAAATTTCATTAAACTTAACGGCAGCAGCTATCTAATGAAGTAGGAAATTAGAGTGCTTAAGCAGGTACCTGGAACATGAGTTCTTATGCTGATGTTTTAAAGACTCAATTTTAATTTTAATGCTGCAAACTTTGTGGCATGTGAACTCCCTTAAAATCTTCTCAACATTCTTTCTCAAATTCAGTGAACAGTTTTTGTGGATGATATCACTCAACATACTCCTATAAATCCTTCCTAGGGAAATGCATTTAAAAATTTAAACATACAGCATCCTTTTATGCTCCTTTCTTGCAACACAAATGGTGTAATAAGAACTGTACTCATTATTTTCCACATCGATCATATTTCAACTAAGATGATGTAATTTTCTTGAGAAACCTTATGTGAAAATAGACTTCTAAAACAAGCTAACAACAAAATGTCTTCTCATGCACTACTCAGAATCAGTGCACAGCTCTATACTAATTAGCACCTACAGAAGAAAAAAAGTTATTCAGCATAAAATGAAATCGGGTTTCCCAGACACTAACAATACAGAAAAACATTTGATTAAAATAAGAGGCTTACAAAAAAAGCAGTCATGTTTATTACTTCCACAGCTTTAATTTTGTTCAAACATGCTATTTATTGCTCAAGATATTCAGGCAAATTGCAGATGCTACCGAAATCTTCCTGCTCATTTGGCACATGCTTGCAGTTAATACCTAACTTATCAAACTGGTAGGAACGACTTCCTCTGCCCCTAGATGGATGAGAAAATTAAAAGCCTATCAGGCACCAATGCAAAATGGTCTGAGGAACAGGACCAAGCATTAACATTCTGTGTTAGGAGACGCCTTGTCTATTAACAGGTAGATGATTTTCTTGTTCCCTGTGAAGATACTCAGCCATTAAGCAGGTCAGCTCCCACTGTTCTTTTGTAGGGCTACACATGACAAACTCTTTAAATCTTTTGCTGTAGGGCATCTCCTCAGATGTTTCTGAAGCTCTCCTGCACCCACTCCATTTTTTTTTAATGATTTGAGCACAAAAAGAAAGACTCACGCACAGGGCTGCAGACAGAAAAATCTGCATCAGTAGAACTCCTTTGAGCAAACCACCAACAGCACCAAATTCTGTTCTCTTGGTTTTCCATCATGGCTGCTGAATTCTTCCTAACTTCTGGTTTTGCAGGTGGATATGACTATAAGGAAGCACCATCCAGCAAGCCAATGTACCCAAACAACATCAGGAACAGCTCCCACTTTATGAACAGTATTTATTATCACCATGTTCCATTTTAACCTCTGCCTGAAAGCTCGCCATTCTCCACGTCCTTCCCTTGGACCAGATCACCTGTGGGTTTAGGTCCTTATTCTGTAGATGTAACTGCATTCTCTGTTCCTCCAGGAATGGCCCTGCCCCTAGCTTTATGGTAACTGTCTGAACAGATCAGCAACAATTTCGTATTTCTTTCTAGATTACTGATGAAAACCCTGAATACTGTCTGACCTGACATCAGTCCCTACAGAGACACTTAATAACTCATCAATGAGGAAGCTGGGCAAAAACACCAGGAGGCCTGCGTGGATGAACAAGGAGCTCCTGGCCAAACTCAAACAGAAATGGAAGTGGAAGCAGGGACAGAGAGCCTGGGGTGGATACAGTGACACTGTCTGAGCAGCCAGGGAGCACGTTAGGAAAGCCAAAGCCCTTTTGGAATTAAATTTCCCTAGGGACATCACGGGCAACAAGAAAGGTTTCTATAGGTACATCGGTGATAGAAGGAAGACAGAGGAAACTGGGGGCCCTCTCCAGAGGGACTCTTTCTCAGGGAGTGTAGGACAAGGAGTAATGGCTTTAAACTAAAAGATGATGATTTAAATTAGGTATCTTTACCTCGCTAGTCATCAAGAGCCATACAGAACAGCTGTTAACTCTCTCTGATAACTGTTCCTGCACAACCTAGGGTCACAAAGGCATTGCACGTTACCATCCAGCGTAAGCATCAACAAAGCCCTTCACAGAAAGCACTGGGTTAGTGCTACTTGCCTTTATTATTAGCCTCTCTCAATCCATGGTGATTAAGACCAAGAGGCCCTGGCATAGAGGAGACAAACCACAATGCTGTAACTTAGGCGTGATCACACAGCAGCAAATCACTCCTTCTTATCTATCCCATGTCTCCCTTCCAGTAACAGTGATCTCTGTTAGCAGAAATAGTAAATACCAGAGTAGCATGAGGCAAAAAACAGCCAGAGCAAAGAAGAAGAAAAAACATGAAGTCGTGAGTTTCTAATTCATTCCCCAAGGTGAAATACAGAAAAGGATACTCACATCAATGTTGTCAATGTCCAGAATCCTGGAGTGGAACTGGAGACCCATGGCTTTGGCTTGCTGGATTGGATGAGCAAGCTGACTGTAAGTCTAAATGAAGGAACAAACTTGTGTTACATGTTTAAATTTGTTCTGTCAAAGAAAAAGAGATTTTCTGCTTAGCAAGAACCATCAGAAAAGAGTAAAAGTCAGTTTTTTTCTGCAAATATGCTGAACGCAAGTGTCTTGCAAAATGTCAAACAGCTACATCAAATGTTCTGGGCTTCACATAACCAAGTTCTCCCTAAGAATCCCATCTCCCCTGGACAGAACAGGAGACCCATCATTCACAGCAGAATATGCACACTGAGTCAAACTGGCAGCCAAGGAACTTGCAAGTTCTGATCTGAGAGCAGAAAGGGAGAAACAATTTGGAAATGAAGCTGGTTTCCTAACGCTCAGCCAGAACCTGGAGGCAAACCAGCACCTCCTGCCACCTTTTAGGCACATATGCTTCATTATTTATGCATCGAGAACTGCTGTTGGGGATTCAATATCACAGTATTTTTGGCTGCTGTCAAACAAACAGGAGGCAGCCCCTACCATGCCTCCCCACCACTAATCCTCTAACCTTTGTCACAAGCATTTAAAGGCAAAAATCCTACAGAAGTATACTGATAGACTAGAGCAAAGCTGGAGTTACAAAACAGGGACTCTAGGGACAGCAGGCAGAGACAGCTCTATGAAACACAGAGTTGCAGAATGGTTTAGGTTGGAAGGGACACCTGGATGTCACCTGGTCTAAACTATACTGTCAGGCCACTGTTTTAGGTAAACTATAACTCTGTATACTTGCCTTACTGGTTTGTATTCCAACATTTTAGCAACCAGTAGCACAAACTTAATGCTTTCAGTATGATTCTGCTCAAGAACCTTCATCTTCTGGATTCTCATTAATAGGACTCCTTTCCTACCTTGCCTTATTTTATGGATGATTCTTGACTTATGAGCTTAATTTGTAACTACAACCAGCTTAGAAGGGCTTGCTCTGTGTTTTATAAACCAAAGCAATCTGCTACTTCCCTCTGGAGATTTGAAAGGAATTCTATGGTACGATTTCAAAGGTGGCTTGAAACACTGAAGACCTGTCTTTACTTTCAGACTGCTTTAAATATCCTACTTTTACATCACGCAGTATTGTTACAAAGACATAACAACAGCTAACCTCAAAGACTGTAAATACTAAAGACTGTCTCTTCCAGCGTGTGAATTTCCAGCCCTCTGGTGGTGGTCATTAGTAAGAAGAACATTCATTTTAAGCAGTTAAATTATTTAGAAACAAATCAAGTATAGGCCTGCACAGCTGACAACGGAATTATTTTGGAGCAGAGTGAAGAGGAGAACAAGTGTCTTGTCATGTTTAAATGATATTGTCAGGTAAAGATCTGCTTCCATGAAGTTAAATGAACAGTACTATCACTGAATCACAACAAATTCATATTCAATCCTTCAAGAAGTTTATCCAATACTGAAAAATTATACCAGTACAAAATAAAATCACCATCTAGGCAATAAATTCAGTTTTCTGCAGCCAGATTATCCAGGCTGCTGATTTTCTATGCTGCAATTTCAGAAAAACTTGAGCCTGCCAAGATTGCTGGGATACTGCAGTGGAGCTGCGTTTGCGTTACAGTTCCAGGGAAAACTTGCCCCTGCAAGCAGGAAATCATCACCTTTCTGGGTCAGCTCAAACATCTCTGCACCTTTCCACACCGTATCAGGGATTCTGCCCAGTGCCATGACAAGAGGCAACGAGCGCAAACTGGAATCCAAGAGGTTCTGGCTAAACATCAGGGGCGTTTCTTTTCTGTGCAGGTTACAGAGCACTGGAATGGGTTTTCCAAAGAGGCTGTGAAGTCTCCACCCACACAGATCTCCAAAAGATGTCTGGACGTGGTCCTGGGCAGCTTGCTCCAGATGGCCCTGCTTGAGCAGCAGATTTGACCACAGGAGCTCCAGAGGTGACTCCCAACCCAAACCATTCTGTGATCGAGATACCGGGGGATGCAGGGCAGACAGAGCCAACAAACCCAGCCACCCCAACACAGTTTCTTCATACTGTGCACTGCTGTGCTCGAACACAGCTGACCATACACTGTCTTTCCACTCATTCCCCATAGCTTCAGGCTCCATTGGCTCATTAAAGCTGAAGTAAGTCTCAAGTTAAGAGGGATCTGTGTGTTCACTTCGTTTTGCATCTCTCTTAATAAAGCCTCCTACAAACCAGTCCAGTGTCAAGACGCTCAAATAGTTCCAGGAAAATCAGGCAGCCAGAGCAATGCTGGGATTATGTTAAACATAATGGAAATGTGTGAATTGGGGCTGCATACGCACTAAGTTGATTGATGCTGCGCACTAATTTGATGAAGCCCCATGAAACCTCACGTCAAGAGTTCTTGAAAGACTCACTGACTCTTGGAGACTTCTGTACTAGAAATTACTTCAGTTGCCCCTGGAATTTAGAATATACAGTGCACCAATCCTCAAAGGCTCTACTAAAGCCCATCCAAATCAAGAATGGCTGTGTAGAACTGGAGCTAGTTGGACTAGTTTGAGCTTCTCTCTCAATTCACTATCTCTCATATCCGTACCATTCCAGAAATCCACTGCATTAGCATTTTATAGTATGAACATTTGAGATGGGGGAGTAGCCAGGCAGAACAGGTAAGCAACATCACAGATGCAATGGCTAGATGGCTTGCAAAGAAAGCACGGCACACCTGCTTATAAATGAGAATCCTAAACCTTTTCAGACATTTTTAGTAGCTATACTTACTGCTTCGTAGCACCAATCTTTGAGGATCTCAAGCTCTCCAGACATCATAGCCTAAAATAGAAAAATCAATAAAATTTGAACATTTTAAAGTACATGCCTTGTCTGAGAGTTGAAGTAACAGCACTTTCAGCAGCAAACTATTTTAAACCCCACATCTGATGAAAACCTGACGCAGGAAAAGAGCAAGAATTATCAAAAAGGAACAGCAATAAGAACTTCTATAAAAAAAAAAAACACAGACCTAGTCAGAGGTACATAAATCTTTAGATAATTAAGACACAAATTTAAGTCCTACTGTCTAGCACATCACCAGAATGCACCCTACCCAGAAATCCTGGGAGGTGGGATCTAACAGAAGCAGGAGTACAAAACAGATATAAGGTCCATAGTTTTTAAGGCTGAAAAATTGTCAGGGAACACAATGAGCAGAAAAATCACACTGCAACTCATAAAAAGGTTTATCTTTAAAACTGTGTAATAAACACCTGGAATTCATAACAAGACAGATGCTAGAAATTTAGCAAATTTCAAAAATAAAGCTAGTTCTACGTGGCAGGGTGTTTTCCAGTGTAATGGCTCTAAATCTTTATGCTCGATGGCATCAGCAAGCTGGCCACGTACAGCCTGAAAAAACTCTCCCGTAAAAAACTGCTCCAAGTCAAGCGCACCACACTTTTGCAGCTTGCTTTGGTGACAGGGCACTGTCAGGACAGGGAGCTGGACTGGACTATTCACTGTCTTATTTCACTGCAGACATTGCAGCTTCAGTCATGCCTCTGATACACACAGGTCAGTCACTAGAAAGACAGAAGTGACAAAAACGAATTATGCATCAGTTTGGATGGTTGTATCTATAAGCATCAAGTTGCTTTTTTTATTCATCCTACAGTGCTACCTCACGACTAGAGTATCACAAATATTTCTGTGTATTGGCATGTATCAGTTTGAGATAAGATCTTCCAACATCATAACACGCTTCTGCATTACACTGTAGGATGACAAAAATGACACTTTGCTCTCTATTAGCATTTATTTCCTTCTCTTCAAGCCTTGATCTTTCCAATCTCATACAAATGTCTCAAAACAATTGCTATTGTACCTCTTTGAATACCCTCCTTTCACAGGCTTTCCTGACATACTGTAACAGTGAGCGGAACTATACACACCTGTAGTAGCATCCTTCATGGATTTACCTTGTAGCACACCCTTCATCTCTGCTGTCATCCTCTGAGTGTTTTCACAACTTAGTCTTTGAAAAGTTTCATATACTTTCTGGACTAGGGCCAGAAATATTTTCACTGAACCATTCGTTATGACCTGGTCTTCAGGAGCAGTTACAGATCATTTAGAAAGCAGCAGTGCACATGCACCAAATTCTTTCCCTTCACCAACATCTGATGCTCAGAACTGCTCGTTCACCTAGTTCAGTTTGATCCCTCTCGTGTTCATACTGTTACTCATGGGAGAAGATGGCCAGTTGTTTTTCCAGGCCCAAAGAAATTTGGCAAGGCTATTAAATTATGAAATATGTTTTTCAACTAAACTATAATGGAAAATGCAAGTTCCTATTCCTAAGATTACTGTACGTAAGATCCCGTGCAAAGCTGGGTGCTTGAGAAGCAAATACAGTCCCTGCTTTTAATTTTAGCACTAGGAAACTGAAAGAGAAGTCTTCTATATTACAGTAAGGGAGAAAATAAAACGAATGCATCACACTCTGTCCCTACCTTACCTCCAAGACATTGGGGATTATATCACACTCGCATTGCTTTAAAAAACGATCTTTGTCAAAGGAGGGATCCACTTTGAGTATCTCTGTCAAAACCTCAGACATTTCTGTCTTCGAGAACAATCCACCTGATAAAACAATTCAGAGAGACCGTTGCCAGAAAACAAGAGAAAGATGAACCTTGGGTTATCTAACAGACGGAAGAAAGACTTATCTTGAAACACCTACAGGCTGTAGGTTACGCTTGAGATTTATCCCGCCCAAACACTTGTCATCATATTGCCAATAGCAGGTTGCTACACTGTATGGCACTGGATAATGATCCATGCAAAATACAAAAAAGCTCCCAAATCTTTCCCAAAAAGCTGGTACCACATGGGGTACAACATCACAGACAGTCACTAGCAACACAGCTAGAAGGCCAGAGAATGGCAGTTAATCAAAGCAATGATTAAGCATTACCTATCAAATCAGTGACTTTGTCTGTGACAGCTCTGGAAGCTCGAATGAATGCATTATCACTTTCATCATACTTCATTTTCATTGCGAAGAACCCTGAAAGAAAAGGAGACATGAGCAGCAGCGTCCTTCCACTAAGTTCCTGAACTAGAAAAATCAAGCAACGGGTTGTAGATGAAACCTGCTAGCACTCTTCCAAATCTCTTTGTTGATTAACAACGTTTCATTTCAAAATCTAGTTTTCTCCCCATATTCACAGAATCACAGATTTTAGGGACTGGAAGGGACCCTGAAATATCATCTGTTCTGATCCCCCTGCCGGAGCAGGAACACCTAGATCAGGTCACCAGGAACACATCCAGGTGGGTTTTGAATGTCTCCAGAGGAGACTCCACAACCCCCCTGGGCAGCCTATTCCAGTGCTCCATCACCCTCATCGTGAAAAAGTTTCTTCTCATATTTAAGCAGAACCTCCTATGTTCCAGCTTGCACCCGTTGCCCCTCGTCCTATCATTTCTTTACACTTTTCAGAAATATTAAACATCTAGATGACTATCAAAAGTTATCGCCCACTGTAGTAGAGATATCCAGTACTTTTACGTTTTGCAAAAAACAAACGACGACAACAACCTAATGACAAAGTTCCCCACACTCCAGAGTTGTAAGCGGATGACAGTAGAAACCAGCTCACTGAAAACAAGATTTTTCCTCACCATAAGCTCAAGGACAAGAAGAGGCCTGCCCTATCCCCGGTGACATGCACTTCTGTATGCCCTGGCCTCTTAACAGTGTAAAAGCTATCTAGAATTCTTTGAGCAACGGTGAAGGTACCTACAGGGAGCTGGGACTGACCAAAGACAATGCCTGATTAGGGGAGAGATGTGCACACAAAAGGAGCAGCTTGGAAAAGACACATAGTTGACAATATTGCAGATCTCCTAATCAAACCACCTCACAGCAACAGCTACAACAACAAAAAAATGTCCTGATTTGCATTATATTTAGACTAGTTGCATAGATGGCGTCAGATCCCACAAGACAAGAATCAGATCAGAGAAAATAACGTGCTACTACTTTGCCTTTGGAACACTTACTATTGAACACCACATTGTTGTCCTTGAAATCTTTCCACTGCTGATACCATTTTGAGTCCTTATGCAGCACCATACCCATGGCCTCTCTAGAAAGTTCAGAAGATGGGTACTTGTGAACAAGTAACTTACATGAGAGTGAAAACAAAAAGAACGACAGCCCACTGAATATCACTGCAGCATGCAGTAGCAGTGACACTGATGCACAGCATATAAGATACATGATTTAGTGGAGCAAGGCAGTACAGAAAGGAGAGCACAGACTTAGTCCTGCCAAATGTAATTCAATAGCAAGATGTTAGAATTGAGAAAAAGTAACACCTGCAAGTCATAGTTTCATGATAGAACATTATGTACCCACTTTGTATTATTAAATGCCCAACTTCACTATCAGAAGATACAGTATCATCAATTTGTGGTGGCAATTTGCTCTCAGACCTACCTGCTTTGCTAGGTCACACCTCCCCCTACAGCTTCATTTCAGCACTTTAACCATTTTTGATCTGCAGTTAAATTTTAAAGCTTTTATCAAATTGTACACAGAAATATTTACCCTAAATTATAAACAATACATACTCATTAGCTTCAAATACTCGTTCCTCTTTAATCCTCTCGCCTGAGAATTCTGTTCTTTTTCGTAGCCGCTCTGGACGCTTGTAAGGACCAGTCTGCCCTAAAACACTTTCATCTATTTCCTTCTTAACGGTTTCTACTCCCTGAAAAGAAAATACCCCTATTAGGTTGATTTATTTTTCCTTCCCTCCTTTCCCCCAAAATGAAAATTGTTTCTGTTGAAGGAAGAAGATAGGTTATTCTTGGCTCTCTTACTCAGCAAATGGTTCTTTGCTGTTATCTATGGACAAACACACCAGTACCAAGGCCTTCTGCTTAAGGAGTTACATCTGGGACTGCAAACTTGTGGTTGTATTGAATCTACCTGAAGTTCTTACAGTGTAGTAGAAACCACAGACACAGTCAACAGTCAAACCCTGATGGCTGCTTACAAGGTACAGCCTAGCAGCTTGCTTCAAAGAAGGGACAAACAGTTCTCAGATTAGGAAGCAGCTGCAGTAAGATAACAGGTTTCAATAGAGAAAAAAAAAAAAAAACAGTGCAGAGTGGCTAAAATTGATGTCTAGCTAGCCAATTGGCTAGTAGAGGACATCTTATGAGAAACAGAAACTGACTTGACTGTTAAGACTAACATTCCATCTTGCCTGGTATCTCCTCTTACAAGGGCTAAATCTAATACTTCTGAGGAGGCACAGGTAACCAGTCAAGTGGAATATTTATTTTTAAGCTAATTGACAGTTGATTAGGTGATGTCAAAACATATGAGTGGTTATTTCTTTTCTAGGTTATTTATTTTCTAGGAAAGGAGAGCTTCAGGCGTGCCAGTTTTTCAGTCAGTAGCTCCCAAGAATACCACTAGAACCTGTCTACAGAAAAAGGACAGTTACTACTCTACTCCACAAACAAAGATACCAACTTTCCCCATTACACTTTTTTAATAGAAGCTCAGCTACTCGAGACTTTTCTAGGGTTACTGAGTGAATGCTACACCTATAAAATACATTTCTTCAATTTATCGGCTTATTACAATGGCTCACAAGCAGTACCTCTTAATGGAAAAGGTCTTAAAATAAAAATTTTGCATCTAATTTTATACTCAGCACAAGCTTGCACGTAGCTTCTATGTTAACAAGCAGTGTCCGCAGCACTGGGTCCCAGAGAAGCATGGGACTTAGAGAAATAGCTGAGAAATAGCTGGAGTACCTGAGAAATAGCTTTGAAGGCTGCTGTCTTGCCTAACTTCTCCCCTCCTTTTGTCACTGACTCTGCAGACTGCTTCGCCGTTTTTGCTGCTTCTTCCACACCTTCTTTTATCTTCCGGCCAATATCACTCTTACTTACTTCATCCAAACTCTGGAACAGAACAGGGAAGAAAAGATCACAAAAACACAGGTGAAAACACATTTTGAGTAAGCCTTCTTTATGAATGCTAAAGACCTGATGCACACGCAATAAAACTAACCAAACCCAAGGTGAACACACAGTTCCGTGTCGCAGGAGAGACTTACTGGAATAGTGGCTCGCCACTGAAACTCAGACAACGTCTGTGCAGAACAATAATTTGGCTACTCACAGGACCATACCCATTTGTAATGGCTGCTACCCATACATTTAGAAAATATTTTTTTTTGACTTCAAAGAGGAGGACCAACGATGCCAGAGTAAAAATATCCCAGTTCTGTTCTTTGAAACAGTTAGGTACTGCTTCTTAAGAGAAGGCACAGTAGCGTTGAGACAGCTCTTTGCTACTCAAATCTTCCTACAGAATTAGCAAATGCATTTCTCAGTCCAACACGTTCATATATATTACTTAGGCTGTGGTTACAAGAGCCAGGATGCTGCAACTTTGTTAACAACTCTGTCCTTTAAGATCTGCAACAGTGATCATCTACGCTATAGCAAACAACTTGCACCAACAAAAAAAAGGTGATAATTCAAATACACACAAAACACAGAACCTTAGAACCTAACTGCCATAGGGAAAGGTTACTCCATGGCTGTGTTTTACCTCTTTAACTGTACCAGTGATTTCTTCAAGTTTCTTTTTAATCACTTCTGAGGTCTTCACTGTTTCAGATTCAATGGTTTTCTGTGGGAAAAAAAAAAAAAAGCACATAGAACACCCCATTAACATTGTAACATAGGGCAAAAAAAGAGCTACAACTGCTTAGGCCTCAGTAAGATTTATACATTTAGCTTTCTTCCTAATATATATATATATATATTTTTTTTTTTTCAAACGAGGAACACATTCTTACTGGAAAAAATCAGAAGGTAACACATTCTCAGCTGGGTAAAATCCATTTTCGGGTGCACACTACTGAAGTAATCAGCACCAGCATTTAATTACTGCTGTTTATAATTCTTTAAAGATTATAGAAGAAGTACTAACACTGTCAACATCAAATTTAATGTCCCCTTATTTTATCTGCTCATTATCTGAGAAATTCCAGCAAATGGTCTACTGGAAAGATTTCCACTAAGACATCCATTTACCTGTCAGTATTTACAGCCGAGCAGAACTTCTCATAAAAATAGGCATGCTAATAACTAAACAGTTCAGTTCTGAATGTTAAATTTGAGTCTTTCTAATAGCTTAGCGACTATGCAATGAAAACGTCAAAAGAATTAATGGGGAAGACTTACGTATTTCCTTCTTGCTTCTCGAAGAGCATCAGATTCTTCTAGCTTTTTAGCTTCATCTCGGAACTTTTTAATACTTTCTTTCATCTCTTTGTTTTTTGCTAATTCTTGTTTGATGTTTTCCACAAAGCCTGATATAAAACCCTTTCTTCCTCCTGAAGAATAACATCTAGACTAAAGAAAATTGTTACATGTTGCAGAATCCAAAGAGAAATTAAACAAGTATCAAAGCCAGCAGGTAGATTTACTTAAGCCAAGCACTGGATCACTTCTAATGTATTAAATGTTGTAGAAAAATGTACCACTGCCTTGAAAAAGAAGCACCTTCCCCTTAAAACAGCCAAGCATCAGACCCATTTCTGATGCCCCGTGAAAGAAATCTATATAGACATTAAAAAAAAAAAATGCTTCTCCAGGGGCAGTTTGACACTAACCAGGTTTGAAACAACCTGATAGATGAAGCTACTAGAGCACCACTCCTGAACTCTGTCACTTGGACTCTGCTACTACAAAAATCCTTGAATTTGTCAAGTATATCTTGAAAAGCTGAAACTTTCATCCTAGAACTGCTGCTTCTCAGAAATGTATCCACATCTGGCAGATTCAGTACTCTAACGGGAAACCACATTCATCCTAAAATAAAAAAATCAGCCATTAACCAACCTGATTGATCTCTAAAAGAGGTGTGCTCGTTCTATACGTGGTGCCACTGTGGACTGCAGGAACCGGGTATCTCCTAGATATAAGCCATATGCCATTGATGAGACATTTCTGCAATCAAAACACACAATCAAGTTAGCACACAAAACAAAATGACAGCAGTCTTAAAGAGCCAAGGAAGAAAGGAAAGAATACTGCAAATGGACGATATTTACTGGTCTCCTGGGAACAGATTCTGAGTGCTGAGTAACCTAAGGACTTGTGTAACCCAAATCACGCAAGCCAAACGGTTTCTCTGCAAGTCTCTCTCAAACTGCTCCCCCTAAAGAACAAAAAAAAAAACCACCAAAAAAAAAAAGCAAGCATGAACACACACACACACAAAAAAACAAGCAACCAACCTACCAAAAACTAATAAAAAAATAATAATTAAAAAAATAGAACAAAGCACGGTCAGAACAAATGGGCTTTACCATTGAAAGATTTAGGAAAACACTTTTTAACCTGAGACTATTTAATTCTGTGTCCAAACTAACAATGTGCCTACGTATTTTATCAGGCTTGTAGATGTTGAAAAGTTTTGTAAACTGTCATGCTGCCTGTGGCTATCCTGTGGCTTCAGGCTGAGAGAACTGGGCCTGTTTAGCCTGGAAAAGAGAAGACTGAGGGGAGACCTCATTGATGTATAAATATCTGAGAGGAGGGGGGGGGTCAAGAGGATGGAGCCATACTCTTTTCAGTTGTGCTCAGTGACAGGACGAGAGGCGACGGTCACAAACTGAAGCACAGGAGGAATACGAGGAATATGAGGGGGCACTTCTTTACTGGGGGTGTGCCAGAGCACTGGGACAGGCTGCCCAGAGAGGTTGTGGGGTCTCCTTCTCTGGAGATATTCAGACCCCGCCTGGATATGATCCTGCGCAACGTGCTCCAGGTGATCCTGCTGGGCAGAGGGGTTGGACTGGGTGATCTTCAGAGGTCCCTTCCAACCTCGGCCATTCTGGGATTCATTAACAACACAATGCTGCCAAACACCATAAGCCACATCCAGACATTACATCTGACATCATTGCCCATACCCTAATGGCTCAAAGATACACATTATGACAACTCACTGGGTTCCATGTTTCTAATAAGTCACATCTTTTAAGTTCAGCTCCCCCTTTTTTAAAGTTTTTAAGTCTTTCCAATTTTTTTAAGTTCAGCTCTGTAGCTCTACCTACATCCCACTTGCTGGACTGCTGAACTGAAAAGTATCGAGTTTGAATCAAAGAAGGAAATGCTCTCCACAGCCTTCAAATTTGCTGCCCAAGCCATCACTGAGGACAAGCTTTGTAACAGGCAAGAGTAAATGAGATTACTATATGCATAATTGAAACATCTACAATAATTAACCGTAAAAAAGAGCATTAAAACCTGGGAGAGAAGGCCTGCTGGATTTTAACAGATCGCAGTTCCTAGCCAAAATGCAGATTTCTTCTGGGCTACTGACCACTTTGGAAGAAATGCTTAATGCCACGTTTAGCTTTGTGCACATGAGAAGATCAAAAAGCTTCAAAGGGTGTCAAAAATAGATTTTGAGAACCAGAACGTTCGCATTGAATTAATACATCCATTCACCTCTCAACAAAGGAGAAAAGCCTCCTGGTTTATTTTCAGCCTTGTAAGACCCCATCAACAGAAGAGTCCTAGGCTACAGACAGCTCTGTTAAGACTCCCTAGAAGCTCCAAGGCAGACCTAGGCTAAATTTACTGCTTTCCCTAGCTTTATAGCAGCTCAGACTTGCAGCGTGGGTCACTGTGCTGAAGCTAACGTAAATCAGTAGCGTGGGCGAGGCCAGTGAAGGGGAAAGAGAACGCAGAAGGCCCCGAGCCTGAAGGAGGGAATCCCCTCAGCGGCACAGGCAAGGCAGGGGACGAGGAGGAAGGGGGGATGAGGCCGGAGGCTGCCCGCCTCTCCGGACAGCCCTCGGAGCTCCCGCCGCTGAGGTAACTGCGACCCCGGCGCCCCAACCCCGCTCCCCGCCGGGCCGGGCCGCGCCTCAGGGGACGGCGGGAGAGGAGAGGAGCGGCCCTGCCGGGGCTCCCGCTGACCCCCACCGCGGTCCCGCGGCGGGGGGGGGGGACCCACAGAGCCCGGCCCGGCCCCGGCTGAAGGCAGCGCCCGCCACCCGCTCCCCACGCTCACCCGGCAGCCGCCCGCCGCCGCCGCCGCCATCTTGAGGCCGGTGCGTGACCTTCGGGCGGCGCCGAGCGCTGACGCCGCTGCCGCGCGCCGCTGAGGCTCGGCCCCGTCACGGGCGGCGGCGGGACGGGGCCCGCGGAGTCTCTGCCTTAAGGCTCCCTTAAGACAGTTAAATAAACGATTAAATTCAGGCAGCGTTTGCCGTTGTGTTGAGTTACGGCCAGCTCCTGAAGCCCAGCCCGTGACAAACCGCCTCTGGATGTCCCCGGGAGCATTCACAGCCCTGCACAGCCCTACCCCCAAAATGAGAGTCAAACAACATCGTAACTAACATTTTTTATTACAAAGAGTGCATTTTTTTTTTTTAATCCAAAACAGAAGATCAAGTGCAGTATCCGCTCTTCTGTTCTTCCCAGCATCTCTCTCTTGAGACTAGGCAGCATGTCGAGCATCTCCTGAAGTACCTCCTAAAATATCTCCTGAAGGGGACATTCCCGCAGGTTTTTCTTCAGCTCTGGGAACAGCTAGCTAGTTTCGTAGCAAACATACCAACTCAGGGGGTTGTTCGCTACATTTTCTGCAATAGCAAAGCTGATTTGAGATTCCTACGCTTCCCTGCATCAGATTACCTTTCAACAGCAGAGCTGTGCAAGAGAACTGTCCATTACTGAACTGCAATATAAAAACTTTGCGTAAATTGAGCTGTACATCCTGTAAGTGCTTCTGTGAGCATAACTGAAGGACAATGGGCATGAGAATGAGCTTTTGGAAAGGGCGTTTATTTTATGCTAGCTTTTTGTGACTGACAAAGCAAGAGAAACTAAAATTCATTAGCTTGAAGCGTACAGAAAACATTTTTGAAAAGTATGGTACCTTGAAAATTATGGGCTGGAGGAAGGGGAGAAAGTGTTGCAGTTGTGAAGCATCCATCCCCCTCCCTCCCCATACACAGTAGCTCTGAAGTATCTAATTCAAGCTGGTTTTCCATGTCTAGGATTTCTGGCTACTCTGACTGTGGCAGCACAATTCAGGAATATCATGAAACAGAGAGGGAACCTTTTACCTGAAGAAAAGTCTAATAAGCTTTACTTTTAACATTAATTGCATGATTACACTTCAAATGGCTTTTTACTCCTTTTTTTCTAATCCTTTAGCATAAAGTTTCATCTCTCCTGCAACAAGAATTCTGACCCAAATAATCACTTTCAATTTGCTTAATTAAAACTATACTTGTTGTATAAAAAGGTGAAATATCCCACCTCCTGCCTTCTTACCTGCACCAGATGTTTCCCACTCACATACTGGTCCTTGCTCCCAACTGGGACTGACACACCTGGCCCCACTGAAGCCCCCGCTAGAAAAAAAGCATGGGGTTTTTAAATCCCTCTTTAGTTCAGGCCTTCAGAATGGCACTGAAAACTGAAGGTGCAGGGTATTTTATTTTTTGAATCAGCATTGCCACTGGAGAGAGATCAAGCTAGCAAAAGTACTGGGGCTGATAAGAGTAGTTTACCGACCAGGTCTGAACACAGGAAATCGATAGGCTAAAGACATTCGAGTACTAGCATGAATGTTCAAGTGCATCGTTTTAAAGTCTAATTCATACTGTCATGACCTGACAACCCAAAGGTACACTTTCTTGACACTTCACAAGAGAATAAAAATTCTAGTTTACTGTACTCAGTTTACAGATATTTTTGCAAGCATAGGGATGTGCTGCCAGTAACAGATGCAATGACTGAAATCTTTAACTTGCATTTATTATCAAAGTCATACTGTTTACATCTGTAATGTCAACAAGATGCCACAACTACAAAAAAAAAAGATTGTGCACATTGCAGTTTCAATGCAAAAACAGTAAAATGGAAATCCATTTGTTAAAAAAGTAATTAAAATTACTCCAGAAAGCAATTGAACTGTTTTAAACACCTTTACATCCAGTCAAATTAAAATGGTTAACAAGAAAAAATACAAATTCGAAAATCTGGTATCAGTGTTAAAAAAGCAACTACTTAAGCATTTCTATCAATTCGCACGTCAATCTCCCTCCCGCGAAGCTGTATCCCATTCATCATACGGCAGGCTCTCTCAGCTACTTCTGGGGACTCAAATCTAACCACACCACATCCCTTAGACTTCCCATTTTCCATCTTGATATCAGCATACAGCACATGACCTTCAAAAGAAAAAGAAAGGTTCTTGTTTAATCTAGTACATACCACACAATTGTATTGATCTAAAGTTCTCTACCTTAAGCCACAGAAAGCATACCTTTAGAAACTACCATTACTTTGAAACTTAAAGCTCTAGGACAATTTTATCAGTGACCACTGCCATGAAAAGTCCCCCAGAAGCTGAACAGCCTACCTCAACCATCAGTAGCTTATCTAAGCCTCTGAAAAGAAAAGCATGCTCATAAAGTCTCTTAAAGAGCATGATGGTTCTCAAAGCAGCAGAAAGCTCTAATGAATTATGCTAATTGGTCCTCTAGAAAGTCAGCTTATTCCACAGCATAATATTGGAAATTGGTCACTGTAGCAAGCAAGAAATCCACATGGGACTAGCTTTTCAAAAGGTCAAATGTCTCATGAGCTGGACATAAATACACCTAACAATATGCAGCTGATTCAGGAATTCTTTTAGCTCCCCAATTTCTTCATTTTTCTTTGATTATTGCTATTACTAATTTAAGGTTCTTTTAAGGACAGTTTTCCCAAATACGTTCACTTCAAAATAAAGCATCTTGCCAGTGCTTTTCAGTAGTTCTCAGCTTTTTGCTGTAGGAAATGAATCTCGTCATTCATCCTGGACTTCCATATCTCTGTTCCTGTCTCTGTGTAACTACAGAGAGGCTATCCACATAATAAATCCAGCCCTTGAGATCTGAGCTGAGAAGGAGCACGCGTTGACTGGGTTATCAACTAGACAGTCAAAACATTTATTTCGTCTCAATACTGTAGGACGCTTGCCGGCATAGCAGGATGGTAAACATCCCCAAACCACTTGTCAACATGAATATCTAATATTTCCCCAAGTCTGAGTGAAATTTTAGTTAAGGTAGTAGTGTCAGGGACATAAAGGTAATTCCTAGCTCTGTAAGTCCTACTCAATTCTCAGTAAAGATCGCCAGTGATATAACAACTTACCACATTCATTAAATTTATCTTTCAGCATTTTCCATGTAAAATCAAAAGGCAGCTGTGAAAAAGAAGAACAATTACTGAGGAACTGTTAAACGACTTGTCAGTACTTCCGTCTCTTCAAAACATGTTCTCCATCCTGGGGAGCCATAGTTCAGCACCGTCATTTTCATACGCAGAAAGCTTTTCTCCTGTTAAGAAAATGGCTTCAACTCACAAAGGCCTGCCCAACCCCACATTTGTCAGCATGCAGTATTAAATATTGTAACTAAAGTCAAAAGAACACAAAAGAAATCAACACGGTGCAATAGGATGAAGGCTACTCACATTTCTCACAAATATCTGACAGGCTTTTCTGGCCACCCCAGCTGCAGGTCCTCCAGTTCCTCCAAGGGAGCCTGCAAAATTGCCTGCAAAGTTTCCACGTTCCATATCCATCGGTCTTTCAAAATTGCTTCCCATCGCAAGTCCCATGCGATCTATGCCTGCTCCCATGCCTTGTCCCATAGCAGGACCCATTCTTTCCATATTAGTGGCTCCAATGCGCTCCAAGCCCATTCTCTCCATGCTAGCAGCACCCATACGATCTATTCCTATTCTTTCCATAGGATTGGCACCTATGCGATCCAAGCCACCTGGCATCCTCTCTATGACCTGACCCATTCCAGTTCCCATTCCAGCAGGGACCATACGCTCCATACCTATACCCATCCTATCCATGCCAGACCCCATTCGTTCTACACCTGATCCCATTCTATCCATAGCGGTACCAACGCGTTCAATGGCAGCGCCCATTCTCTCAATGCCGAAGCCTATTCCAGAGCCCATTCTTTCTATGCCAGAACCCATTCTCTCAATAGCTGGTCCCATCCTCTCAATGTTAGGAGCCATGTGATCTATGCCCAGAGGGGCCATTCGGTCAATTCCAGAACCGATCCGTTCCACATTGGAACTCATGCGATCCAAAACAAGACCCATCCTGTCTATTTCTGACCCTACTCTCTCCATCCCATGCCCCATCCCAGAGGGTATCCTTTCCATTCCCGAGCCCATACGATCAATGCCAGGTGCCATCCTCTCAATCCCAGGAATGCTGGCATTTCCACCACCTGGAACAGAACACACAATTTAACAAGTCAAACACAGACTAAAATCAAACATGTGCTTGTGTTGCATACACTACTGAAATCCTTTAGACCATCATTATTCAAAAAAAGTGACCACCTAATGTGTGTGCTGCTGCAGAATATGAAGCAGAGTTATTTCAGATGGGAAAACGAGTACCACTGTTGATTACATAGATCACCATGAACACAAAACGTTTTAAGGGGCTGGTAACCTCATTAGTCCATGTGCAAGAGTTTAACCCTTCCTAAAGAGTTTAAGTTCCATATGCACAATAAAAGCTTCAAAGAAAAAAATAACAAAAAAATGATGTGCAAACAAGGAGAGAAGTTTGAATGCATATGAAAAGCCAGGAGTTCAGGTGGCGAAAGTAGTATTTTAAATATAATTTTAGCTGCTAGCTGTCCTGTACAATACCCTGGGGATTATGCAGCAAGAGTAATAAGTTAATAACTGAAATTACTGTTTGATCAAAGTGTTAGAGGAGCTATGTGTAAAATATGGCCTGTTTTGTTACAACAAACATGCACGTTTTTTACGCGCAGTTCAGGTATTTCCAGTAGGTAGTGTAAGTACTTCGCTTCGTATACTGACCTATTCCTCTCTCCAAGGTGTCTCCAAAACTACGAGACATTCCCATTTCACTTCTTCCAAATTCTCTCTCAAATCCTCCACCCATGGCACGATCCATCTCTGTAAAGATTAAGTCTGATATGTTCTTCAGGGTATCAACATTTTACTATAGGCATAGTTTTTAAAGATTAACAGCAAGGCAAACTTTTATTATGTCCTCCTGATCGTTTTATTATGTCTTTTTGAGACCAAAACACAACCCCCAGAAAAACAAGAACAAAAATCCAGGACTCATCTCAACACGGACAAGACACTTTACTTTGGAGAAGTCTTTTTGGTGAATACAGTCAGAGCACAGTTTATCTTTCCAAAGCAGCCCTTGAAGGCAACTTCTATGAACTACTTGTTTTTTGTAGCTTAGAGGCCGTAAGTGCCTTGCAGACACTGCATGAGATGTAAGCCTTAAGTTTTTTCCAATAAAAGCTGGGAAGAGGAATAAGACCAGTCTCCGGTGCTACAGTTTCAGAGACCAAGGACTGCTGTTGAACTCAGAGGCTTAATATTAAAACAAACAAAAAAAACACACAAAACTAATGCCTACCACTCATTCTGCCCATGTTCATTCCAGCCGGAAAGCGCCCAATGTTTTCCATGCCACCAAACGGACCTTCCATTCCTAAAAGAAAGGATTTTCCAGGGACGCTTTAGCATTTCAACTTACCACTACAGTTCACCAAAATAAGCTTTTTTCTCAGATCATTTCCATAGGCACCAAGACAACGCTGTACCACAGATTCACGAACTGTGATCAGAATTTGGTCACAACTTATCTCCTAAATCAAGGCCAAGTTTTAAAAGTCTCATGACCAAACCACTGGTCATATTTTCTCTGAGGTTTTAACCCTTCCCCATACATCTACAGCAGTTTTACTAATACTCAAAAACAGAAGTCATCACTAAATTGGTGACAATTCCAAAGAAAACAAATGCCTGCTAGGCATATATGGCTAAGTTTACATGACTTTCAAAAAAAAAAAATAAGCTATATACATTTCAGAAAACACAGCTTACCTCCCATTTTATTCATTCCAAAGCCCATGCCTTCCATTCCCATTCCTCAAAATAAAAGAGAAAGCTTTATGTAGCAGATGTAATTCTACAAACCATCAGCCATTAGATTGGCTGTAGAAAGAAATCATACAGCACATCCACTCTGAACTGGCAAGCTTACATTTGCTAGCTCTTCAAGTAGATTGCAACATTCCTTCTCAAGAAATAAAAGCAGGAAGTGGAAAAAACCATAGGCATTTACAAACTGAAAGCTGAGTGTGTGCTACTTTTTAGGTGGCTCTTTAAAACTTTTTGCTATTTAAATATATCCTAAACATAGATTTGCAAGCCCACTAACAAGTGTTAAGAGTGACAGATGGTTTTAGAAGTTTTATGTATATTTGCAGTGTCTGCTGCTCATGCTCAAGAGTCAGAAAATGAGAGCTGTGCCCTTACCATGGTAAAAAATAAAAATGGAGCAGTCGGTTAGGTTCAAGTTTCTGTTATCAAGCTCATGATTTAGCTCAAGAAAAACTCATTTGGCTTTAACACTCCTAATACACTTCAACTTTTTGTGTAGGCAAACAAAGCTATCTACCCTTCTATACAGCTTAAAGCTCTCATGAAACAAAGCATAGGAGTAATCTTCTTACCTCCAGGTCCCATGTTGCCCATTCCCATGCCTTTGTTTAAATGATTTGCATCAATAGGTTGACCTCCAGGTCCTAATCCCATGCCAATACCACCAAGACCATCTGAAGAAAATATTCAGATATCAAAAAAGCCTTGTTTCCATAATTTGACAAAACAGCAAGTTTTATTCTTAAGTAATTGACTTCTATTCTCCAAAAAGCTTGCTGTGTTCCCACTTTGGGGTATGTACTTAATGCATGAAAGTGTAAATCTAGAGTAGATGTGTCTTGAAGTAGACTGGAAATTAATCCCAAATATTTTCTTCATCATCTATGTTTTATCTTACTGCTGAGAAAAGTCGATTTTTTTTGGTTGGTTTTAAGCTGACTCCTGAAAAATAACTGGCTAGAACACTGCTTATTTTGTGCAACTCCTCAATCTAAGGAGGAAAGAGTGGGCAATTTAGTATAAAGAACTTCTAACCTTTTCACAATGTTACCTTTGATTGATAAAAGGCTTATTTTCATGTTTGCCAAGGTTCCCTTGCAGCTAATAATTTAAATAACTGCAAGGTTCCACCTATTAATGACAGCCACCTATAGAATTCAGAGCACACAGCCAGCCTCTTTCCTAGGCAAACGAAAAATGTATATCATTCTCAGACACAATTTTGATTCTTCCTGTACCCAAGTGAATAAAGGATTCCCCAGTCAAATAAGAAAAAAAAACAACTCATTTTCCTCAGAGTGGATCAGGAAGAAAAAGTTCTCTGCTTGCACTTGAATCAAACAGCTTAATAGCATTCTTTCCTTACGAGAATAAGACTTCCTTGTTTACATTTCAACATAATGATCTCAGGAAGCATTGAATTATGTTTTACAACACCACAAGATACCATTCCTCCCTCCCATCCCCCCACTTAAAGGCCAAGAAATACGTTTCCATCATTATTTGTTCCATTTCATACAACAATAATTAAACAAAAAAAGCAGTGATTTTCTCTTGACGAGGTATACCGTTACAGAAAGTCATGGCAGCAGCAAAAAAAAAAACCTGTGGATGCTACGGCTGCTGAACAAGGTTCTGGTAGGTACACAGAAAATTGACTAATTAAAGGATGGATTGATAGAGAATTATTCAAGTTAGCAGCATACGCAGGTTTTCTTTCCATGACTAAGAAAACATTCTTAAAAATTCTGGCTGAATTAACAGAATTACAGATATTTTAGAACAGTTTCAGCTGTAAGACAGTAGGGCTTTTCCTTACCATTAATTCTCCTTTCTGACCCAGCCTACTCCTGCTCAACACTTTCATTATCTTATCACCGAATGGTCAAGGTAACAAGGGACCTCTGGAGGTAATCTGGCACAGATCCCCCCCATCAAGCAGGGTAACCTACAGCCCATTACCCTGGACCACATACAGACAACTTTTGAATACCTCAAAGGATGGAGACGCTATAACCTCTCTGGGCAACCTGTTGCTCCAGTACTCAGTGACCCACACAGTAAAAAAAAATAAAAATGTTTCCATATGTTTAGATGGAGCCTTTTATTTCAGTTTGCCTCTTGTCCTTGCACTAGGCAACACAAAAAGAGCCTGGCTCTGTCCTCTGTGCACCTTCCCTTCTAGTATTTATATATTTATTCCCCTAAGAAACCTGAAGACCTGGAAGAAGTCCTCAACTCAGCCCTTTTAATTGAAGGAAAGCCATTAGACACCCAGAATACCAGTACATAAAAGGGTGCACACACTTCTTTATAAACTGATGAAATTTCCATTAAATCCTATTATTAACAATAGTTCTAGAAGGCATCAGGACCTTCAACTTACGATCAAGAGACTTGGAAGCTTTGAGAAGACGAATGGGATACTGTTTTTAAGACAAACTTTGAGCTATGAGCTGAAGGAAGTATCCAAAAAGAACAAGACTGAAACTTATCTATTATTTCCCTCTTAGATATTAAGGCCATTTGAATCCCAGTTTTCAGAAGGCTGAACTTGAGCTTTACTAGGGCTGGGTTTGAGCAGATGGGGAGTAGCAGAAGTTGCCTAAACATCTTAACAGCTCATAGTTTTTAGTTGTGTTCTATTTATTCATCTGTTCCTCCTACATATGGCAGGCTACAGAGGCAGTACCTCTTGAGCACAAGTTTCCTATGGACTATTAACAACTCAGCTTTGTTTGCCAGCAGATGAACTCAGTAATAAATGTAATTCAGGAATATACAGGAAATCTCTTTAAATGCAAACCTGAGAGCAGAATGTTTTCAAATTGAGTCTCATTTTGCAAACATTCAAGTTGCTGTGAAGACAAGTTAAAAACATAACATGTTCAGTCATACAGCAGAGACTTACGAGGAAGTTGTTGTGGTCGCTCTGGAGGAAAGAAATCTCCTTTTGGAAAGGCTCGTTCATCCTAAAAATAATTTGATACATTAAGTTTGTACACGACTCTAGCCTGCTTTCTTACTAGAATGATTTTCTACCTTTTAAAAAAAGGTAATTAGAGAAAGCTAAAGTAATCCTTACTATATTTATGATTGTCTTTTAGAAAAATAATTAGAAATAACCTTCAACAACTGTGTAAGTTGACATCATTAGGTATTAGGCCAAGTCCTTTAAACAGAACTCGTTTCCCCCAGTATTTCAACCCATGAGTTAGAAGTGAGATGTGAAGTGCAGGGCTGTACTTCTCTGTCGTGGTATGCTATTTACCTTTGTTTGCCCTGGGAAGGTCGCACCAACCTTGAAGCCACACATCATCCAAAAAAAAAGTCAGGAGCACATTATCAGTTCAAAAAGTAGTAAGAATCTGAATGTACTTACCATTTTTACATGCATTGGTCTGTCAAACAGCAGCTGCCCATTAAACATTGCTTTCATTTCATTAAGGATCATCTTTCAAGCACTGGAACCACAAAAAGTCTTAAAACTCCAAATACTATCTGATGCGGAATATAAAAACCTTATCAGAAAACCACAAGACTCCAGGTAGCTTCTTATACTGTAATTCACAGGTTATCAAATACTGTTTTGCTTTCTCCAAAACTGAAAAGCTTCCAAACCTAATTACTGCATATTCCAAAAGTTTCTGTTTTCAAAATTAAAACATGAGTTACAAAGAGTCTTCTGATTCATATTAAAGACATTAAGATACCACTTAAAATGTCTCAAAACCAGCCAAGGTGTTTAAACACTTCCCTCCTTCCACACCATAGACCCAAGTTGAGAGATCGAGCACGTAACAGTATCCACACTGCAATTTTGTGTTTGTGTGGGTAGACTGTTAGGTAGCAAAGCACAGCTTGCAGTGTAATATGGCTGACAGAGAAACACACCAGATCAAGCCTGCTTACACCGCAGATGGATCTGTCTCACTCCTCCTTTACCTCCATTACAGCATTTAAGACAAATCTTTTCTTAGAAATTGCATTTTAATTCAATACTAGATCTGACAGACAAAATTTACTATTTGGCCTAGATGCTCTACATCTATTTGTTAATGATTTTGAGCAAACAAAAATAATTATTTCAAGATATTTTTTCTCCTTTTCGGTTTCCCTACACTGCAATGGCTTCACTTAGCAAAATAAGGCAATATCCTCAGTTTTAATACTACAACTTTTATTTTCATTCTGCTTTTCTTAACAGTTATTTGCGAACTCATGGAAGTTAGTGCAGGATGGAGTGCCAAACCTGTCTACTATTTACCAGTAATATTCTTCAAGGATACATATAGCCTGAACAGCCTCTATAGCTTGCTCAAAAGTGACAGTGCCGATCCCACGACTCTTGCCATCTTTATCTTCTAAGATGTCTGCCCGAACCACAACACCAGCCATGCTGAATACTTCTTTCAGTTTCTTCCACCCAACCTTGTAATCCAGCTGGAAGATAAGTAATATTAGAAGTATGAGAAAGCTTCCCATCCAAAGAATATCTTCAGTGTTCATCAGTTTCCTTTCCTGGTATCTGCAATCCTGAGAAGTAATCATCTTCACAGAGATGGGATAAAATTTAAATAACAGAATGCTAGAGAATGCTAAATGCATTGTTTTTAGCTTCATTCAAAAATACAAGTTATCAAGCACTGTGGTATATAGGATACAAATTAACCTTACAACTTCACTAGCAAAGAGAATCGCAGAATAATTTAGGCTGGAAAGGAACTTCTGAAGGTCATTAATTTATTGCTGAGAACAAGTATAATTAGTTCAGGTTGTTCAGGGCTATGTCCAGCTCAGCTCTGAACACTTAAGCGCGTACAGTCTTTTGGCAGTCACTCCCTTATTTCACCTGTCTCAAAGTAAAGAAAAATAATTCTAGTATTTAAATGGTATTGCCCATCTTCCAACTGACGTCCACTGCAAACAGTCTGGTTCCGTCTTCTCTGTATCATGTGAGTCAGGGTGCTGGAGACAACAATCAATTATCCCTTTCACCTTCTTCCTTTAAAGCTGAACAAACCCCTCGGACCTTCTACAATTTCATATTCTCTAGATTCTTACCTAGCTTGATGTCTCACCACTGAACTTGCTTAAATACATTCCCACTGCCCCTCCTTCAAACAAGACATTTTCTCCACATCAAGATCAGTTTTAGGATTTGAAAACTAGTCCTATTCTTGCTGTATGTGCATACTGAAATGTTTGTTTTTATACTATATCCACAACAGGGCATACCTTTCAAGGGGAAGTTCTCATTTTTTGTTCATACATTAGAGTGAAAACTTCCCCCACTCAGCAGGTGTTCCAACTGAAGAGAACAAGACTAGTCACAGAATACTAGAGCTGGAAGTCTACAGCTTTTCCTCTAATTCATTAGATTCTACTCAGTTTAGACCCTGTTCAGAGACCACACAACGCTTACATTTGCAACAAAGACAGTGCTTCCAAGTCTCCCTGCCTGTAAGGCATGGATGATCTCATTGGGTATGTTGGGATTGTTGAGTATACTAGGTGGGATATTGAGCATTCCAGGGCCACCTGGGCCCGGACCAATACCCATTCCACCAGCTGCCATGACTTTCTGCATTGCTCTCCTGGCATGCTCGCCATCAGGATCCTAAAAAAAACACAAACAACATATTAAGTTCATCTGTATTCCAACGAATGTATGAGGATTTAGTGGCAAGGCCAAAAGTCAAAGGGGATATTCATTTATACAAGGTCCCTATAGACCTTCAGCCAACTTCCTTTGTTTTTTTAATTATTATTTTTTAAATTTTCAAATCAATGCACCAGCACACTTCAAGTTAGCAAGTTACTCCTATCCATACATTTCCCCCTGATTCTGCAGGTGTGTATCTATTATTTAATACCAAAAATAAACCCCACAGCCGCATTTGTTCTAAAGACAGAACAGTACTGAGGAGGCCTTAGAAGACAAACACCGATTAACTTTGGCATCCTCAAAACAGTACAACTCATTTATCTTGCAGTTAGACTTCCTTACAAGACAAGATACAGTGTGTAAAAGTTCACAAAGAGTGGTTTGGACAGCTCTTTTTCCCCCACTCACACCAGGTTTCCAAACTGAAAAAAAACTTCTAAAGTATCACTGTATTACTACCAAACCTCATGATTTTAGGGTATGTTAGAAAATATGAAGTATAGGATGAAGACTTCCAGCAAGGAGATAAAGCTATCATAGCTTCGCTTCATACTGCAAGTGAAGACAAGTACCTTCATAACACATGGTAAACTTGTGTCACTTAAGTTGGAACTGTCACACTGTATTCAGTGAGCAAAATGTACAAGTATCACAAGACTGCTGAAGAAAGTGAAACATCAAAATAGAATTAATTAGTCAGGAACACAGAAGTGTTAAAAGATATTTACATGAATTTTAGTCTTCATCTGAATTTTAAGGCAAAAAAAGTAGTATGTTCCTGAAAACAGGAGAAACGATAGGATTAATCATGTGAAAGCTATTTTTTTTTGGTCAATCACATGAAGGCTTTTGTATTTCTCAGCAATGAGACAGCCAACACGGAGAGGTATGTACCAGGCAGTTGGCAAAACTAGTTCTAATGGTCATCTGCAAGAACTTAACTCCTCCCACAGATGCAGACTGCAGCACATGGGATAAATGGTGCTGAACCCCTTAAAAATAAAAACATGCTTCTTTGCTGATTTCAACTATAAATTTCTGTTCTGTCTATACCATACAAGCGGAAATATTCACGTATGGCAGTTGTTTTGTGAAGACTTGGTCAATTCACAACCACTTCTTTTCAAGGACTGATACCAAGGGCACAACCTGATTTCCAGTTCTAACGGTATGCCATTAACAGCAACACAGATCCACACACGGCCCACTTTCTTCCAAAAGCCCCTCAGAAAAGTCAGTGCCTGATAACTTCCAGATGGAACTGTTCTTTGAGCCTTCCATTTCACCTCTCGCTTCCTTTAAAGGGCACAAGAGGTCAACAGTGCCAGGAGATAGCTTGCAGTGAGAAGCAGACTACTGCTCCCAGAATTTATTACTTTTTAAATCTGCCAGTTCCAAGAAGTGCTGCCACTTGCTCTCTCCATTCTTCTCCTCAAGTGCTCCTCAGAATGCAGGCTGCTAGGAGTGGACCTTGTGCACGCGCTTCCCATCTTATACTCATGCAGATATCTTTTCCCCAACCACTGGGAGGTGGGGCAGGCACAGCAGAACACAAAGCTTGCTTAGCCAAAAATATGGCTTGCATACCATAAGGCCAAGCATCACCGATAACTCTGAAGGAAGTCTCTCTTGATTTTTAATTGGACCTTTGATGCAGCTACAGTTCCCAAATATTGGGATAAAGCTTTAAACTTGTCAATAGATAAGGAGTAACTCACGGTACAGTTGAGCGTGTTACAGTGATTGACAACAGAAAAGCCATTAGAACGGAAATAAAACTTCAAAGTATTTCAGAAACCATCTTATTCTATGGAATTGTTTGTAAAATACATTCATTATGGTGCAGAATTAAATGGGAAAAGAGTCAGTCAAGAACAAAATACTTATGCAGGTTTATCGAATCATAAAGAAGTACACCCGCAGTTAGAGCCAAACACTTGCTTTATCCACGTTCTGCATTGCTACCAGTAGCACCTATTCTTTAAGTCAAGCTTAGTCTTGACAACCGAGTTCAAACTCAAGTTTGGCAATAGGTGCTGGTAATAAAGAAAGCCATGTGTCTTGTTAAATTCTATTTGAAGAGTTCTACTTCATCAAATATTCTTATCTGCAAATGAGTCAGCCATAAAGCTTGACTAAGAGATATCCCCTTCACCTTAAATCCAAGATACTAAAAGAACAGATGCAAGTCTTACTTCTTTCACTTTCAATGGTCTTCCACCAAGACTATGCTTGTTCAAAACCTCTGCAGCCTTTTTCATGCTTTCTTCCATCTTGAATTCAACAACACTGTGAAGATACAAGACATCTAAGAACACTGCTCGTATCTTAAGAGTTTCCTTATTTCTTGCTATGAATTCATAAGTGAACTTACGCGCATCCCTGATGATTTGATTTCAGAGGCGAGTAACAAGCAGAGGAGGGAAGAAAAAAATAAAGTAAGTAAAAGCACAAAACACTTTAAAAAAAAAAAGTCAAATCACATTAGTTAACCCTAGGGGCAAAAATAAATGTAATCTTACCCAATAAAGCCTTCATTACTTGAATTCCATAAGATATAATTTCTTATACAATAACAGGGTTAAACTGTAGTTTCTGAAGTTGTAACAAGCAGAACTAAGTCCAGGATCTCCAAGAAAAATACCATACACTCCACATCAACTGTTCTTCCCTGTCATACAGACAAATCCTCGCCATATTCTCTCACCCTAAATCCATACCCTTCAGTACAGTTAAGTGAACTCCTACTGTGTATTTTTTCCCTGCAAGATACTTTCACTGGACTAATTGACTTATACCTATAAAGGCAATATACGTTTAACTTGGAAATTAACTTCTGTTTACTGGCACGGGAAGTATAGTTTCCAGAACCTGCTTTTGCACACTGGCCTTACAAATTCAGCAAACCACTACGGTAACGTTTTCCGAAACACAAGTTAACCTTCCGTACCACTATACGTACTGCTA
Source organism: Anser cygnoides (assembly GCF_040182565.1). Taxonomy (NCBI): domain Eukaryota; kingdom Metazoa; phylum Chordata; class Aves; order Anseriformes; family Anatidae; genus Anser; species Anser cygnoides. The sequence goes on along the minus strand of NC_089899.1, from coordinate 3,532,885 downwards.
GTGTCCATGGGTACTTCAAACAGCCAACGCCACCTGAGCACAGTGGAAGACCACCCTAACGCTGCTCTTACAAGTCCCCAGCCCCCCGCCTCCCCAGCCCCAAAGAAGCTTTTAAGCAATCCTGTTATAGCCACTAAGCATACACACTTCTCTACCTTCCTGACTTCCTTTCGCTCCACGCCACCATACAGTTACATTTGTCATGTAGAAAATCCACAGAAGAAATTCTCTCAAACACTTACCCTTGACTTTCCTTCAGCGTCCATTAAGAGCTCCACGTATGTTACCTCACCAACTACAAATCAGATTCCAGACGACACATATACCAAGGGAGAAAAGCCAAGAAAACAATGGGAATTTAGAACAATCAACAACCGTGTATGGAGCCTCTGCCTTATAAGAAAGCCCAGAAACACTCCATGTTCTCTAAACCACAAAACTGGACAATTACAGGTATGCAGTAACATTTTAAGACTTGAACATGTTCTTGATTTTCCTCCACTTCAAAAGCCAGCTACTTCCACAATACCAATTTCCTCGACCTTTAGTGCTCACTCGTTACTTGAGGCAATCCAAATCCAGGGGGAAGTCTGCAAGAACAAGTTTCCTTCACTTCACATAGCACACGATCTTGTCTCCACAGTCCAGAACTCAAACAGTTGCTTGCATTTCTCAGGATTTTTCCTCTGGTAAACGTCCCAAAAGGGGACCAGACTGACCCAACAGACCAAGAGACCACTCACTGCCTACTTTTTATTTCAGCAGTTCAGCCTTTATGTCACAGCAAAATTTAAGTCCATTTTTAGGTTCGGTATTTTTTAAGTTAGTGTTTAACTCTGTCATATTCGCCCTCAAGACAAGAGCCTACAGCAAAAGGCAAAGTGCACTAGGAAACTATATTTGCACCTTTCCTCACAAGACTAGGATTGCTTTTTTCCTTAACTGACCACATAACCATATCAAGTACCTCTGGAACACGACTACCAAAATGGCTGCTGCCTTTGAAGGGACTGGCATACAGAATTTATTCAGAATAACTGAAAAACTTTTTCTTTTAATACTTTTTTTTCTGGTTTTATAAGTTCTTCTTTTTAAGTTTAAGCTAGGGCTCCAAGTTATACTATCTGAAAGATGAAAAGAAAGCAGTCTTCATGGGAAACAACCACCAAACCTAAATTCTGATAGCATACTCTAAGCAAGGATCTAGAAGCTTGCATTCGATGGTCTACCTTTGCAAGGGACAGAGAGGAGTGCTCAGCCTCACCTCCCACAGGACTGGTCATTTATCGGACACCTAGTGTCATTATCCAAAGTGAACATCCCACATTTTTTCTAGAAGCTGGAAGAAAAGGAATGCTTAATGAAATTACATTTTTTTCCCCCTCTCCATTTCTGATTTTGAAAATAATTAAGCAATATCAGCATTCCAGCCAGAGAGTAGTTAGCTTGGCAGAATAAGCAGTGACATCCATTCATGCTTCCATGAGGATACGAAGTGTTCAAGACTAGTAGAGGCTAACAAATCCCTTTGAAAGGGCCAGGAGAGATTAGAGTGTTTAATTACCACCTACAACCTGAGCACTATGAGATTGTGTATCCATGGAATTGCAGTGAAAGGGACTGCACTGTAAACAGGCATCCCAGCATCATGCTTGGTGGTACATGGGGCCCATATTCAGCGTTACCAGGTCATTCTGAAGCCATCCATCTCAACAGCAGCAGCCAGAGTCCAACCAAAACTTTTATCGAGAACAACAAATTCTCAGATTCCCTACGATACAAAAGCCACTCCATTTCAGAGACCCCAGAGATTACAGGTTATAGATCCGTAACTCATTTCTCCTAATAACATTATTTAGGCTCTGAACTGAGGGCTCTCCTCTCCCAACCATTAATCAAAACCAGCTACATCTCTTAAAATGCACACAAACACTTCCCAAAAAAAGTTTACCAAGCTTGAGCATAATATATTAAATACAATTTAACATATGCTAATTTGACCTCTGAACAACAAGATTTCCTGGAGTCTACTACAGAGGCAATGGTGTATCACTAAAAGTTTGTCAATTTTGCTCGATACTTCACATTCGAGCCTTAGAGACACCTGTATTAAAAACAAAACGGATCTTGAAAGAGCTGTTTTCCTTTAAAAAGGCATCTGAATTTCCTATATAGCCTAAAAGCACACCAAAGGGAGGGGGGGATGACACAAATAGCGTAGAAGATCAGTATCCAAGACAAGTCCAGATTACAAAACTACAATAAAAATAAACTTTTCACCTGAAAAACATGTAAGAAGATTTTCCTTCTGCTAGCACAAGAGAAGACTACTTAACTTTCGAAAAATAAATAAATAAAAAAACCACAGCCTAAGTTTTTCCCCTCCAGATGGACCTTGGCAGGCTTGAGAGGCTGACCTGTACAAACTTCACAAAGTCCAACGAGGCCAAGTGCAAGGTGCTGCAGCTGGGTCAGGTCAATTCCAAACATGAACAGGCTGGGAGCAGCCTTACTGAGAAGCATTTGGGGCTGCTAATTAATGAAAAACTAACCACGAGCCAGCAGTGTGAGCTTGCAGCCCAGAAAGCCAACTGTATCCTCGGCTGCATCAAAAGAATCATGATCAGAAGGGCAAGGGAGGCAATTCTCTCCCTCTGCTCTCATGAGACCCCACCTGGAGCACAAGAAGGACAGCGACATATTAGAACGAGTCCAGAGGAGGGCCACCAAGATGATCAAGGGCCTGGAGCACCTCTCCTTCAAAGACAGGCTGAGGGAGTTGGGGTTGTTCAGCCTGGAGAAGAGAAGGCTCTGGGGAGACCTTAGAGTGGCCCTCTCGATACCTAAACGGGGCTGCAGGAAAGCAGGGGAGTGTTAAAGGCCAGGCTGGATGGGCTTTGGACAAGCTGATTCAGTGGGGGTTGGAACTAGATGATGTTCAAGGTCCCTTCCAACCATTCTCTGATTCTATAGTTACCAGATCAGCCTCCAAGGGCAGATAAAATTTGCAGAATCTTTGAGCCAATAGCTCTAAGTTAATGCAAATGTGATTAAGGAATATGTTCCCCATTGGTGTCTTTAAGACTGAAGGTAGAGCAGACTTCTTTAAACCTCACATTTGAGAAAGCTCAGAAACCTTTTGTTTCCTAAAACAAAAGACTGAAGCAGCAATCAATACAGTAACTAGAAATACAAACTAAAAGAATGTCTATCGTTACTTAAGACTAAGTGCTATTTCACACCAGTCACATTTCCTCAAGTTTCCATGCAGAAGTTTACCTGCATGGAAAATTTACGTGTTCAGACAAGGTTAGTCTGCCAGCATTCAGATTTTCTCCTGTATTGTTCAGGAAGCTCACATAAGTACATGGTAACTCAAGGCATGGCTCAAATGGATTCACCAAGCCCTACAGAGGTATCCGCGAAGTACCTAGGATAACAAACTCAGATGTAGACATCAACTTTGAAGATTATGAAGTTGGGCAATATGATTCTCTCTGAAAGGTCCAAAGACAAAAGTCTCGGCAACAGGAGGAGCACAGAAAGTGAAGAAGTGGTAAACGCTCTATAAAATGGTAGTTTCTTTGTCTCACAGGGTCAAAACTAAGGAGAAAGTAGCCACTCAAGACATCACCAAGACTACCTGGATTTCCATCATTTTTAGAAAAAACTGCAAAGTGAATGATTCATGAACGAAGACCATGCCATCAGAAGTCTAATGCCTTCAACATAAGACAATTTGGAATTGGCCAGTTACTCCTTCGGGTACAGTGCTTAGATCTCATGACTGGCAACCACTGAAAAGCTCCAGGGTGGGCAGGGAAGAGAGCAGACTGTAACTACAGCTTTTTACGCTGTCTGTGCAAAAGGGGAGAAGAAAAACAATCTTCCCGAAGAGGAAACACGGTATTTCTCCTGTAGTTCCACTCTTGCATGAAAGAGACCAGAAAAACAAGGATGGGTAATTTTGGTTCTTAAAGAGCCCTGGAAGAACAGACGAAGTGCAAAGCTCACTGAATCCACTGAAGGACCACCTGGAAAAGATGGTTAGAACAATGAAAGCAACACAAAGATACACTCAGATCCCACCACCGCGTTTCAAAGTCTATTAGTATTAAAGCTTTCAGTGTAGATAGTCCAGTTAAAGTTTAAGATACTTGCTTAAGATATTGTTAGCATTTAAGTGATACTGAAAACTCCTCAGTCTATCTTACTAGGAAGCTGACTGTACCACATCTTGCACAAAGCTGCTGCAAGGTGGCAGTCAGCTCAAGAACATCAAGTACAATTTCTGCTCTTCATAAAAATTATGTAGATTTTCCAAGATGGTAAAATTTCCATTAAATTTAACAGCAACAGCAGAAATGCAGGATTTACTTAAGAAAACACACGCAACATTTACATTTGAAAGTCCTATTATAAGTTACTGACCTCCACTGATGGCTTCTCAAGACATTTCAGTGAAGCTCTGTACTCAAACACCAGATTTCAATATTAGTGCTCACAACCTAACTCTGGCAATTAGGTACACAAGTTAATGACTGCACGGTCCTAAATGGCAAAAATTATGCAAAAAGAGAAAATAGAAATTAAAAGCTTGCAGTCACTGCAGCTCTTGGCTACTTGTTCTTTTTATTTTTTTTAAAAACACTCCACATGTCCTGCTGTAAAGTCCCACTACACATTTGTATTATCAAACCTTGCTATCTGCAGTCACCATACATGTAAATACATTAAAAAAGATACTTCAGTGTTCTCACATCCACCTGAAGAATACTGTCAAGTTTTGACATTTGAAAGCAGTCAATTCTTTTCAACAATGAAAGAGATCTTAAAAACTACAAGTGATTAAAATGCCAAATAGTTAACTTACTGCAGTTGACTTCTCACTGCAGAAAGCTTCCTGCTTCAATCAAAAAGTGAATCAAGCTGAAACATCTTCAGATAACAAAGGTACAACTGAGATGCTGTGCTAGAACATGAAAGGAGCTGAATACCAACCCCTTATTGAGGGTAGCAGGACATCACACCAACGTACCACTTGCCACAATGAAAAGCTTGGCACCAAGTTTCAGTCAAGTCATTACAGTTCACATTAAGATAACTCTGTGGGAATTCTTCTGCAGATAAATTACTCTAGTTGCATTTGACTATAGCTTTGAACTGCAAAGAACAGACTGAAGAGTAAAAGCCACTTTTCTGCTCTCTGTAAAAAGTCACGTGAGTACCCTAATACACGGAAAAGGAACCCAGCAGATCACCTCCCATAGATAAGGAACACTCCTTATTTCCCAGCAGAAGAAAGGTAATTATAGACTTCCTTTAGCTTCATTCAAGCCAACTACCTGCTGACTACTTATCTGTAAGGTTTTTAATATGGACTTTATCCGTGAAATAAATTAAATTGCCACTACCATCCGGCTGTGAAATGCAGAGAGAACAGCATGATCCTCATCTAAGATATTTTGACATTCAGTGAAATCCTGTTCATTTCACAGAAAGAGAAACAGGCAAGTGTTAGTAGTAGTAAGCTACAGCTTTAAGTTTAACTATCTTGCACAGAGCTGGTTGTGGTACCTAATGATGAAGAATGAGAATGGCAGGAAATGTACAAGTGGGGAAGAGGCTGAAAGACTGAGGAAGATCCAATTTTAAGTAACTTTCTTGCTAGGAAAAGGAACCATTCTGTACCAAGGTACGGTCCTGTTTAGAACTCATTAGCACACCTACTGAAAGTAAGGGCAGGAAGAAAGTCAGATAAATCAGCACTTCTACATTGACTAAGTCATCCTTTTCTCTTTGCCCACCAAGAAGTTCAGCGTGAAAGCACGCTGCAACAGAATCTTCTTTAGCACTGAAACCTGGGCGGCCTTCCAGGAAGAGCTGTGTTCAGGTACCAGAGCAACAGCTGTCCGAACCAAACTGCCAGAAGAGCTCAACAGTACCTGTGTTCAAGTCCAGTAACAAGAGGGCACGAGTTACATCTTCAAAAGGTCACAAAGACTCTAACAATTACTCAAGATGGAGAAAGAAGGCACCACACATGAAGTTTGGTGGTTGCTTTTCATAGCAAGTTTAAGCTGGGAACAGCTTTGGTTTTTTCCTCGTATCTGTTCACACGTTCAGATTCTGATATGAAGGGGTAAGCATGCCTGTCAGATACCACGTTTATGCTTTAAGTATGAGGTTAAAACCATGCTACAAGTTAAAGTAGTAAGTAAGTATGAGGTTAAAACCATGCTACATAATACAAGTAGTCCCTAGCATGTCCTGAAATCTTTGTATCTGATGTGACAACTGCCCCCATAACTGTAACTACTCCTAGCTTTGCAACAAAACAGATCCTACAGCTAACATTTCTCCTTGTGTTGTATGCCACCTTGCTACTCTTGTCAGGGAAAAGGTTTAAGATACAAAGTTCTCTATTTCCTAAAAGAATCCATAAATATCTCAAACTCCTTTTTTTTTTTTTAATTACATAGTATCACATTATGTATACCAGCTGCCACCAAGCATTACCATTTTGCTCCCCAAAACAGAGCCGTTTTGGGGAGGACAGATTAAGACCAGCATTTAGCACTCAATCACGTTATGTTTACCATTAGATTCCAATTCCACGCAGAACTGCTGCCTCATTCTTCTCCTGAAGCCACTTACCAATTACCAGTTATCAATGCTGATTACCTCAGTTTAGTAGAACCTTGTGTTTGTCAGCCAATACAAGGGAGTTTCAAACAAGAACATTTTTTTATTTTGTTAATAACTGTGTTATACTGCACACCTGTAATTGACTTTCACCAACAAATTCACTGAAATGACTAAACCAAGGCATTACTCTTGAGAGATGTCACCTTTAGCAGATTTCAGATGTACGCATCTGAAAAAACCAAGTTGCAGAAATATGAGACCTCAAAGCTAATGTCTCCTAACCCATACTTACTGACACAAAAGAGCCGACAGAGGTGAACTCCTCCTACGTTCGGTAACCTGCTATGCCATTGCTGCTAACAGCTTCCGTCTTTATGACTGCCAAGCAATGCAATAGTCATGAATCACCTACGTTTACCCTTTGCGTACAGATCCATTTCACATGCTCTCAAAGCCTTGAACGTTTGGCCTGTAATTCTTACGCTTACAAACCAAGAATTCTCACGTTTAGGTTTTTCCACAGCCGCATTCCTGGTTCTTGGAACTACTATGCCTTGTATCAAAAAGCACCGATTCAGCAAGTTCAAGCACAGCACAAGAGCACCAATTTGGTAGAAGTCTGGGACTAATTAGAATGAATCACAACTACGCAGCAAATCTAAACTGTTATGTTTTAACAAGCAGTCCCAAAAACCAAGAACAATGCTTCTCAATACGTAGACAAGCCCTGCAGACAGACTGAAGAGGTTTCAATGTTCCCCTAGGATTATCTGCTGGAATGAGCAGCTGAACAGCAAGGCAGGAAACAATCTCACATCGGACTTTTCCATCCACGTGAACTGGAGAGAAACCACAAGACACTTGGAACGGAATTCAACACAGCACTTAAAATTAGACATCTACACATACAGATACTCCTATTAACCAATGCATCTCGTGTAGCTAAGTGCAAACACAGCTTAGGACAGGGGACCATGCATAATTAGGGCCTGTTAAAGCAGTCTTAAGACTGCAGTTCTTCAGATTACAAGAAACCATCGTTGCATCTCAAGCATCAACGTTTCACAGCCTCTAATTATGGAAGTTTGCCAGGGCTTATAATCCTGAAGTTCACTACGCAGACTAAGCAGCTCCATTTTGCCTCCACAGACAGATGTAAAACCATTTTGGAAATTTTATTTGTTTCCCGATTCATTAGGCCACAACTTGTGAAGTCACTAACCACCGTTCCTTACCAAGTTCAAACACAAGTGAACATCGATCACTGTTATCCAAGACACGTATGTCTGATGGTATGTATTTTAGAAGTGACCCACAAGAGCAGTGCTCGTACTACTTAGGCCTAACAGGTTTTGAGACATTTTAATGATGGAGAAGCCAAGTATTTTCTTGCCACTCCACTGCACTTCCAAACTGAGTTGAAAACTTGTAGGCTGGGCATCAACTTAAAGAAATAATATCAAGTGAGCCAAGAAGATGCATTTAGACTCGTCACCACCTGAGAGTAATCAGCTCAATTTCTTCATCTTCTTGAAGAGATGAAGGTGCTAAGGTCAACAAACTAAGAAGGTTCCCATTTACAAGTGTAAGTTAAATACAAGTAGGGATGGAGGAAAACATCATGAACTTGATTTCCAAAGCCCTACCCATGTTGCTTGTACTAAAGCACAAACCTGGTTTTTCTTCTTTGCAGGTCACCCTTAAATACATTTTTACTGCTATCCAATTGCAGTATGGATCTTTACCTAAGCACAAATCACTACGAAGATTAGAAAAACAGCTACATATACATACACCAGATTGACATTATATGACTACCTTTATAACCCTACAGACATTAAAATACTTCAGAAAGTTTTGCTCATGTCAAGGCTAAGATCTGATAAAAGCCTCGTTTTTCTTTTTTATTTTTCCACCCATAAGACAAATGCTCGTTTTAATCTCTGACGAAGCACTATTAAAAATACGCCAACGTGCCTACAAAGGAACTATCCGTCTGGAAGGTTGCCAGAGAACGGTATTGTGCAACACCAAAAAAGGCTTCGAGACCTTCTGCAAAACTTGTTGTCACTACGTGCACCCAGAACTTCAACTGTTAAGCTTACCAAGTCAGCTACGAGTAAGATGACAGACATCGCTTGGTCAGCCCTGGTTGTACATTACCTTTCTCTTTGACCAGGTCTTTCAGAGACTGCCACTTGACGTCAAATGGAATATTTGTAATAAAAGCTCGGTATCTTCTAGCAGGGTTAGCATACGGCTCAAAGCGATGTCCTCCTCTTTTGACGCTCTTCTCTTTTCTTTTTTCACTTTGAGTTGGTCGCTCACCTTCACTGCAAACAGAGATAATTGGACACATTAACTACTCTGGCATTTGATTAGTGTCGTATCACCTCTTGGAACATAACTTCTTGCGTTCCCAAGACAAATCAAAACTCACAAACTTTCATCTATTCATTTGCAAAACAGTAATAAGAAGACAAGGTGGTACTCATAGTATTAGTGCTACAAATGGCATTGCAACAAAGAGTTCCTAACAGCAGACAACTTATATCCATCCCTAAGACCCACTATTTTCTCCCACGTTATTTATACAACATAACCAAAGCTTCTGGTTTCAGAGGCTAAATCTCTTCAAAGCCAAGCAGGCCTAATTTCATCTCCTTGTGATGCTCCAGACCAGACACGCCCTATTTCATCCTTTACATACTATACTTCAACACCTTTAAGACCAATAATGCTTTGACCTACCACATTTGTATTCTTGCACTACAAGAATTTCAGCGAAGTGATCCTGTATCTAAGCACTCACGTCAGTGACACTCTTTTTACACCCTTCCCCCCCCCCCAATTAATACCATTTTTGGGCAACACAAATTCAAAGTCTCTGTGCCTTTCAACAAACACATTGAATAGTTTTTACCTATTTCAGAACACAAGCTCCAGAAGATCATAATTAAAGAATGCAAAGTGATGCCTATTTTTCAACCAGCCTACACCACTATGAGTTAACAAGACAAATGCCACTGAACAGCAGTATTCAAATAAAATAAACTGTATATAAATATATAAACTATATAAATAAAAATAAACTGTATACAAATATACAAACAAAAATAACGAAATTAAATCACTGAGCAGATACAACAGCCTGCAGGGGAAAAAAAAAATGCAGATGCCTATCGAGTGTGATATTTTGATATTTGAGTGGGTTCCTCATTTTTACTACAAGGCAACCCACGCTTTTCCAGCCACAAATATTGTACTTTACAAATGCAGCCATAACTGCTAACAGTATTTGACCTTAGTTATGGCCATCATGTACCACTTAGACAACAAAGGAGATCCAGGTTCTGCACATAACTAGTATGTTGGAAGAGAGGTCTATAATGAAAAATGTTCTTTAGTCGTTTACTGTATTTAATCAAAAAAGGAAATTTTAGGCTTTCCCTTCTTTGTGCTTTCAAAAAAAAATCTTGAGTAATCAAGAAATTAAAAATCCAAAAGCAGATCATGACAGGACAATTCTTTTAACACTCGAGCTTCTGTTTTGCTGAAGAAATAACACAAAGTTCAGCATTTCTGTTATAACCTACACATAATGCACCAGTTTTCTACAGCTATTCCTCAAACGAGAGCTGTTCAAGCTATCCATAGGTAGAACTGCTGTGTAACTTGCTTCAAAGTCAAGGGGTACGATGCAGAGATCTTTGCAACTCTACGTTTAAAGCTCCCAGAGCAGATTATCACACGTCAAGCTTTCATATACCTGTAAAGAATTCAGGCAAGCCACCGTACCTGCTATTAAAGACAAACATTAGTCTAGAAATTATTCCTTATCACATTCAGTGTGACAAAATCCAGCTAGGTCTAAAGAAATATCAAGGAAACTACGCTGGCTGCAATGTTTCTCTTTTGCAGGACGTCAGACAACAACTCCATCCGTGGGCATCCTCCAACACACTAAAAGGAGGAGAACAAGCAGGCACGTGGCCACAGAAATCACTGTGGTTGCCAAGTACAAGAACAACTGAGCATTTAAAGGCAGTTCTGGACAGCAGGAAGAAGTGAGTTCCCCACATCCTCTCCATAAATACGCCATGCCTGCAGGCATTGCTAAGTTAAAAAATGGGAGACGAAATTCCCACAGTAAATGGGAGTGAAATAAATTAAATTTAGGGAATTAAAAAATGGGAGTGAAATTCCCATCCCAATAAGGAACAACTGTGAATAACTGTGATCCATTTACAACAAGGCTAACGCAAGAAATACAGAAAAATAACACCCCCGTGGCAAAGGCAAGACGTCCAGAAAAAAAAATGCATTCAAGTAGTTACTTTCATAAGATATTTTATCTACCTTGATTTTCCTTGGGTTCCAAGCTGAAACACTTCAAAGCTACAGAAAGCCTCATCTAAGAGCAATTCCTGTAACAATACTACCTAGGCACTGCTACAGTCAAACTACGGCAAGCTTTGAGCTGTAACCAGAATCCAAGACAAGACAGGAATATCCTCCAAATATCAAACACCCAACATGAGGGAGGAAGATGATCTGAAGACCCTTCTCTAGCCTCAACTAACATACTTCTGGCTGCAGTTTTTTCTTATCTCCCAACTCTTGGTCAGGCTGCAGATTTGCAGCACGGTGTAACAGCCTTCAGCAGCTGGGAACCTGACTGATGCCCAACTGCGTAGCACAACTCAGGCACATCAGGTAAACAAATATGACCAAAAGTCTAACAGATTACTCCCAGAACACAGGGTTAAAAATCCTGATTCTCATCTGCATAAGATTTCAGGCCTGGGGACAAGAATTAACTGGAAAAATGCAGTCCTTACTTGGCATTAAAAAAAAAAAGTTTTGCTAACTATGAAACTTCTCAAAATTAGGTTAGTGTCCACATGTGAAAGTAACACGCAGTTCAAACTTTTTCTGCTTATGAACTTCCTATTTACAGACTGATAACCATAATCCTCAGAAATTATTATTATTTACATTTCTGTAATGTTGTACTTATATCCAACATATGACCTTTACTTAGGGTCTGGAGTCACTTCCAAGTTATCTCTTGCTCTCAAGGCACCAAACTCAGATGTCTTCCTAACTAACTTCCCTGGTAAGTCACCACGGATAAGACAGAGGCACGCTTTGCTCCAGATATCGCAGCAGTATGAACGATGACTGCCTATTACAGCATACCAGCCGCTGACAGAACAGTTAGAAAAAGCAGTTCAGAGCTCCAAAACCCATCCCGCCGGCACTACCTACGCTCTTATGGGAACATTTACATTTCCTGAGGAAACGTTTCTGCTGGGCCTAAGCGTAATAAACAAAAATCTCGATGCCCCAGATCGAGATCCCGACTCCTTCCGCGTCCAGGCCTCGGGAGCTCCCTGACGGCCTGCTCGGCTCAGGGCCGCAGAGGGCAGCCCGTGCGGCCGGCAGGCCCGGGCCGTGTCCCTTGGGACACGAAGGGAAATCAACAACGGCCACGGGGACAGGGACAAGGGCAGGGCCCGTGCCCGGCGGGCCCTCAGCCCGCACCACGCCAGGCCCAGGCCCCGTCAGGCCCAACCGCGCGCGCGCGGCCCCACAGCCCCCCCCCACCCCCCCGTTACCTCTTCGCGGGCGCGTCCCCAGCACTCCCCGCCCCGTTGGGCGGTGGCGGGGCCGCCGCCGCCGTCTGCGCCGCCGCCGCCGCCGCCGCCGCCGCGGGCGGCTCCTCCATTTTGTTAGCGGTGCCCTCGCCGCCCGCCGCCGCCGCTACCGCCGCCGCCGCCGCCATTTTGCCAGCGCCGAGCCTTTGTGTGACGAGAGCCCGCCCTGCCGCCCGCGCGCGGGGCATGCCGGGAGGGCCGCCGAGCGGGGGGGCCGCTCCCGGCCCCGCGCCGTCCGCCCGCGCCTGCGCACGGCGCCGCTGCCCGCGCGGGCCCAGCTGTGGGGCCGGGCCCGGGCCCTGAGGGGCCGTTGCCGGGATCCCGCCGGGCCCCGCGGGGCCGTTGCCGCTCTGCGAGCCCCGACCGCGGCCGGAACCGCGAGGGCGGCTCCAGCCGGGGCCGGCTCTGGCCTGGTGGGCCGCGTCGCCCGGCAAACAGCGCATGGCGCCGTCCCGCTGCACGGCCCCTCCCTCAGGGCCGCCTCTGGGCTGGGCAGGCTCAGTGCGGGCTGTGAGGAGCGGGGGTGTTGCCGAGCGCGGCGGGCGGGCGGGCGGTGAAGCCCTTGCGCCCTCCGCCCCTAACCGAGACCCGAGGCGGCGCGGGGGGGGGGGGGGGGGTCTCGTTCGTACACGTAAATCACACCGTCACGGATTTTAGGGGTTAGAAGGGACCTTGAGAAATCATCGGGTCCAGTCCCCCTGCCGGAGCAGGGATTATCTAAATCAGGTCACACAGGAACGCATCCAGACGGGCCTCGAATATCTCCAGAGATATCTCCAGGTATCTCTTGAATATCTCCAGAGAAGGAGACCCCACAACCCCCCTGGGCAGCCTGTCCCAGCGCTCCGTCATGGCTCCTCACCGTAAAAAAAGTTATCTCATATTTAAGCAGCTTGCACCCATCGCCCCTTATCCTGTCATTGGGTGTCACCGAGAAGGGCCTGGCTCCGTCCTCCTGACGCCCACCTTTCACATATTTATAAATAATAAGGTCACCCCTCAGTCTCCTCCAAGCTAAAGAGCCCCAGCTCCCTCAGCCTCTCCTCGTAAAATCCCTCAAGGGCGGGCGCGAAGAAGACAGAGACGAGCTCTTAGCAGTGGTGCCTAGGGACAGGGCAAGAGGCAGTGGGAACAAGCGCAGGAGGTAATGTCAGCACCAGGAAACATTTCCTCACTTGGCAGGGGAGAAACCTGCATCCCTTCTGACGTTGGGAACCTGAGATGGCAGCATGAGGACCACCACAGGCCAAGGCATGTGGCCCAGCCCCCGCTCATGGTTCACCAGCGCTGTGTTCCCTTGCACTCTCAGTGTTATTATAACTCTTATTATATTATTATATTATATATTATATATTATATATAATAAGAGTTATAATACTCAATACTAAGAGAGTTATATATAACTCTTATTATTATATATAACTTATATAACTCGTAGCACATGAGTATTGCTCACAATACAGCTTCATCTGTTGCTAATAATGGGTCTGCAATGTTGGACTAAGCTGTTGAAGCTAAGCTTCATAGCTATGAAGGATCTCCTGGGCAATAAAAACCAATACTGTTGGCATGTTAACAGACAGAGCTCCTGAGAACAGTGTATGTATTTGGGGAACAAAATCATCTCGTATTTGAGGAGCTGACGAGGTGGGGGGTGCTTCTGGACCTCGTTCTTACCAACAGGGTTGGGCTTGTTAGGGATGTGAAGGTTGGGGGCAGCTTGGGGTGCAGCGACCACGAGATGGTGGAGTTCAAGATGGAACTTGGTGGAAGAAGTAAGGCAAAAAGTAGGATTGCTGCCCTGGACTTTCGGAGATCCAACTTTGACCTCTTCAGGGACCTACTTGGGGGTATCTCATGGGGTAGATTGCTAGAAGGTGAGGGTGCTTGTGAGAGCTGGGCAACATTTAAACAGCACTTCTTCCAAGCTCATTGGAGCATCCCTAAGAGCAGGAAATCAGGAAATGGGGGCAGGAGACCTGCATGGATGAGCAAGGTGCTCACCAACAAGATCAGAAGGAAGAGGAAGGTCTAGGAAATGTGGAAAAAGGGCCTGTCCCCTTGGGAGGAGTATAGGAGTGTTGTCAGGGCCTGCACGGACATGACGAGGAAGGCTAAAACCCACCTGGAGATGAAGCTTGCAAAGGAGATAAAGGATAATAACAAGGTTTTTTTTTAAGTATGTAAACAGTAAAAGGAAGACTGGAGAACAGGAGAGGTGCCTGAAGACTGGATGATAAACAATGTCACTCCGATCTTCAAGAAGGGCAAGAAGGAGGATCCAGGAAACTCCAGGCCAGTCAGTCTCACCTCTGTCCCTGGAAAGGCGTTGGCACAGCTCGTTCTGGATGCCGTCTCCAAGCAATTGGAGGAGAAGAAGGTTATGAGCAGTAGTCAGCATGGATTCACCAAAGGGGAAATCGTGCTCGACCAACCTCGTTGCCTTCTATGATGGCATCACCAGCTAGGTTGGTGGAGGGAGAGCAGTGGATGCCATCTACCTTGACAGCAAGGCTTTCGATACTGTCTCCCACAACATCCTGCTAGCAAAGCTGAGAAAGTGTGGGATAGACGAGTGGGCAGTAAGGTGGGTTGAGAACTGGCTGCTGCTCAGAGGGTGGTGGTCGGCGGCGCAGAGTCCGGCTGGAGACCTGTGACTAGCGGCGTTCCCTGGGGGTCGGTGCTGGGTCTGGTCCTGTTCAACATCTTCATCGACAACCTTGATGAGGGAATAGTGTCTGCCCTCAGCAAGTACGCCGATGACACAAAGCTGGGAGGAGTGGCCGACACGCCAGAAGGCTGTGCAGCGAGACCTGGGCAGGCTGGAGAGATGGGCAGGAAGAAACCTAATGAAGTTTAACAAGAGCAAGTGTGGAGTCCTGCCCCTGGGAAGGAACAACCGCAGGTATCGGTACAGGCTGGGGGATGGCCTGCTGGAGAGGAGCTCTGCGGAGGAGGACCTGGGGGTCCTGGTGGACGACAGGTTGGCCATGAGCCAGCAGCGTGCCCTGGTGGCCAAGAAGGCCAACGGGATCCTGGTGTGCATTAAAAGGAGCGTGGCCAGCAGGTCAAGGGAGGTGATCCTCCCCTCTGCTCTGCCCTGCTCAGGCCTCACCTGGAGCTCTGGGTCCAGTTCTGGGCTCCCCGGCACAAAAAAGCCAGGGAGCTCCTGGGAAGAGGCCAGCGGAGGGCCACAAAGATGATACGGGGCCTGGAGCATCTCCCCTGGGAGGAGAGGCCGAGAGACCTGGGTCTGGTCAGCCTTGGGAAGAGGGCCGAGAGGGGATCTGATCGATGTCTGTAAATACCTGAGCTGTGGGAGGCAGAGGGACACGGCCGACCTCTTTTCAGTGCTCTGTGGGGACAGGACAAGGGGCAGCGGCCACAAAATGGAGCCCAGGCAGTTCCGCACCAACACGCGAAAGAACTTCTTCCCGGTGAGGGTGACGGAGCGCTGGGACAGGCTGCCCAGGGAGGCTGTGGGGTCTCCTTCTCTGGAGATATTCGAGGCCCGTCCGGACGCCTCCCTGGGCAGCCTGCTCTAGGGAACTGCTTTGGCAGGGGGTTGGACCCGGTGAGCTCTGCAGGGCCCTGCCGACCCCTACAGTTCTGTGGTATCCCTTTGTCTCCCACAGATGATATACAGGGGCTGTGGACAACCATCTACCGTTGTTGCAGATGCCTTAGCTCACGTATTTGTCCTTTTAGCTTGCCATTTCCTTTATCTCAAGTTGAATTTTGTGCAACGTTATGTTTGATTTGGTAACAGTGCTGCCCAAGTGTTTTCATTTTAAAATGATCTTACTGTAATAGTGAATTCACTGAGTGTGGCTTTGTGTAATGACTTGCATTGTAACAACTTTTTTTTTTCTTTTTGTCACAGAGAAAAGCTCTTTCCAGAGAGATAGAGAAGGAATTCATTATACTTCTGCCTCATCCTGTGAGACCAGAAGCCATGTGATTCTCAGAAGACACACTTTGCGCATCGGGTTCCTTCTCTGCCTGCCCTTCAAGGCCTTATGGATGAGAAATTTTATGCTTAATGTTTTTCCCTATGCAATACCAAAAGCAATACTGAGAGGCCTACTTACAGTGTCTCTGTCGGCAATAGCTGCGTACTTCTGCACTCATCCTCATGACTTTTTCATTCAGATAACAGAAATGCAGAGACTGTTAAAGGGAGTCATCTCTGATGTGGTACGTTTTGTTTCTTATTTCCCCAAACCAAAAATACCTGAAGTCAGTGGTAATAAAATTACCATTACCCTTCGTCCTTGTGCCCACTGCAGTTGTGCCTCTGTTGGGCTCCCTGTCCGACCCTCTCGACCACCCCTGCCCTGCTCCCTGCCCTCCGGGTGGTTCTCCCGTCCCTCTGTCCCTCCGTCCGTCCGTCCGTCCATTTTCTCTCTCGCTGCTTGTGCCCTTTCCCTTCATTTCCTTCCTCCTGTGCCTTGCAGCCCGTGGCTGCAGGAGGCAACACTTCCCCACGGGACGGGCACAGACACGGACGGAGGGGCAGCGGGACACCTCCCGGGGCCCTGCACAGGACTTCAACAACTTTCTTTCTGCCCCGTGCCCCCCTCCGTGGCTGCGGCCTCGGTCAGCGGCATCGCCGTGCCCGGGGGGGGTTGGCCCAGTGCTGCCTGTGCTCCCCGGGCCGGGGCCGGTCCGCATCAGGCAGCCGCGGCTGCTTGCGGGGGTCTGGGGGGGCCCCGGCCGGACCCCCGGGAGCGGCGGCCGGGGCAGGGAAGGCCCCGCCGGGGGCGGGGGGGGGGGGGGAGGCACCGAGAGCCGCGGGCGCCCGCAGGCCCCGGCGCGGCCTCGCCCCGCAGCATGCCGGGAGTTGTGGTCTTCGGGCTCCGTGCTGCCAGCAGCCCGCCTCGGCTCCCGGGGCATGCCGGGAAATGTAGTTCCGCGCTGCCGCTCGGCTTCCGAGCGCGGGCAACGCGGGCAGGTAGGAAGGGCGGCTCCCCCGCGCGTGCGCGGAGCGGGCTGGCGCGGCGGCGCCTGGTGCCGCCTGGTGGCGGAAGGCGGCACTGCGGCTCCGCGCTCCCCCTGCTGGCCGCACCGCGGCACTGCAGGCGGAGCGGCGCCGCGCATGCGCCGTGGCAGCGCGTCGGCCCCCGCTCGCCCTGAGGGCGGTGGGGGCGGGCCCGAGGCCGTGGAGGTGCCCCTGGGGCAGGGCTGGGGCTCGGCCGAGCTCCCTGTGAGGCGTGGGTCTGAGAGCAGCAGCGGCGGGCGCGTACCGTGTGGCCTTTTTCAGGGTTAGGGACAGTTGGGTATGTTTTGGAGGTCTCCCCTGCCGTTTTGGTGGCGGTAGAGCCTTTGGACCTTGCAGCCTTCCGGAGCGTGACTGCGTGGAATTCACTCAACAGGGGGACATTCAGCAGAGGTTGCGGCCAACTTGGTTGTGGGACGTGACAGGGCACGCTTACGCTTTTGGGTTGTATTTTAATCACTAGATACATCAAGCCCTCTGTGTAGCTCCCCAGGGGATTCACAGAGCTTCATACACACCGCGAGGGGCTTGGCCACGTAGGCGCAGTATTACCAAGAGGCTGAGCAGGGTCACTGTAGGTACCATAGCAGGGTCACCTTTTCCGTCTCTGGAGGATAAGTCTGTGATTCCCCCTGCCAGGGCTGCTCTGTGTGCATGGCTTTTTGGCATTTGTGGACCTGAAGGTTCTTCCTGGCTCCGGTCTCTGTGCTCGAGTCCTCTGCGAGGAGCTGCACTGTTCGTGTGTCCCTCACGGATATGAGCTTCGCTTTTTGTTTCTTGTAGCCCAGCCCACAGGCACAAACTAAGCTGGAAATTTGAACGAGGAATGAGGGCGACTGGACGGTGCTGTGGGCAGCGAGTTGGTCAGTGGGTTTTGTTAGTCTGTTTTGCCTTGGCAAGCACCGTGTGACAGCAGTGTGCATCTCCTGCCATGTTTCTGAGGCGCGCCAGATGCCAACAGTTCCAGATCCTGGCAGATCCTAGAACCCGGAGATTCTCGGAGTGCAGGAGCAAGGAGCGTGATGCATCTCTTTGGGATGTTAGGTGAGCGAAGTGTCAGTGCTGGGCTGGGGGACGTGGTCCTGGGGCTTGGCTGTATGGGAGGAAAGAAGTGGTGAGGGTACAGACTGCTTTGTGGATTGTCACGTTTGTCTGTTCTTCCTCCTTGGTCTAACCCACGTGGCCTTGGCTCAGCATGGCAAGTGGAAACGCTAAACCTCGATCAGGAAGGTGAGTGGAGAAAAGCTGGAAGAAAGGAATGGGTTTTGGTTTGGTAGTCTATTGGCCCACCTCTGGGTGACTTCGCTTTTCAGGGGATGAAGAGGAAACGGGCAATGTCCTGGTTGGCCTCTGTGGTCCATGTTGAGGCTGGATTCTGACCGCTGGGAATTAAGTCAAGGGGCAAATACTGGGGGGGGGGGGGGGCATACATCTCATTCTAGGGGCAACACCTTCCTGGCTTTACTACCAGGTAGCCAACACCACCCCTTGCCGTTCAGGCCTGGCCATCTGATTACAGGATGATGCCCATGTTGTGTCTGGTGTGCATTAATACCAGAATATTGGATACGTTAATGAATATTAACATTCCCATAATTACCATATTCGGTACAACATAGATAATTCCCTTCCTCACAGGTAACATTTCCACATCCAGGGTCGGTATTATTGCCCCCTGAATTTCCAGCAGTATGAAGAACGATATACATACTAATATAAAAACCAAAATACCCTGGGAACACTCTATGTAACCCATCTCTTTTTCCCAATTACACATGGTATTCATTATTTTTTCCCAAGGAGAAGTTAAAGGTTAGTTTACAACTATGATTCACACCTCCTAATTTTTAAATTCAAAGGTTCTCCTCTAGGAACAGTCTCTCAGGTCTCAGGGTCAACTGATGTCTTCGCCTGGGTGTAATGAGTGTACTGAGTCCACCATTTCTCAGCTGTTCTTACTGCCCTCTCAGTAGTCAGGAGTACCTGGAACGGTCCGTCCCACTCAGGTTGCAGTTTCAGTTCCCTCCACGCTCGTATCAAAACCCAATCTCCTGCTCGGAATGGATGGATCGGGGCTTCAAGGTTGGGGTTTGAGCTAACGATCCACGGGTCCTGGGCGATGACAAAGAAGACAACATCCCAAATATGTCGTTTTTAAGAAAAGGACCTTTTGTCTCGAATTGAGGTAATTCATTCCCTTTGCCCAGGTCCGGCAATCCAAATAGTGTTTCATATGGTGAAACTCCCACATCTTTCCTTGGCGCCGTTTGAATTTGGAGAAGTGCCAAAGGTCAGCACTTCGTTCCGGGGAGCCAAGTTTCCAGGACGCAGTCAATTGCTTCTTTACTGTCTGATCCGCTTCTTTACTGTCTGATCTGCTTTCCTGTCTGATCCCAATGAGTGACCCTGCCTCAGGTACGTACAACAATTGCCCTAGTCTCAGCCTGGTGTCCCCAGAAAGTAGCACTGTTATCTCAGCCCCTTCTATCCCCAGAGAGATGGGGGAAGGTGCCCCCAGCTTGTTTCTGTCTTTCTCACCGCTTCAGCCCATCAGCGATAGGTAATAAATGTTATTAATCTCCCTATGCTAAGTCTGTTTTGCCCGTGACAATAATTGTAGAGTGACCTCCCTGTCCTTATCTCAACCCTTGAGCCCGTTTCATTTATCAGGGGCTCTCAGTGGGACTAGCTTTCTGGGGAGCCCTGACTCCCCTATTCTGAACTGGTAACAGCAAACAATCGCTCCTCCTTCGTCCACTCCGGATACTCCTATTGGAAGTGAGCGGCCTTAGAACATCTTCTCAAAGCCTGTCCCTGCTAGGATTTAGGCTGCAACACAGGTAGCTTTCCTTGCATGCCATTCCTTCGTCTCTCTTCCTCTCCCTTCCATCCTGGACTCAACTTCCCCTGAAAGTTTTCTTCCTCTATCCCCAATCCTCTGCCTCACTACCCGGTACACTGTGAAGACCATTAGTTTCGCTCCCTGCTTTTCCTTCTCCCCTCCCCTCCTGACAAATGCCTTCAGGGCCTCCCACAGGAGGGTCTCCAGTGACTGTTCACTCCATCCTCCCACCTTCTGGAGCTTTTTCTGTGTATCTGGCCAGGCTTTAATCACAAAATGAACTTTAAAGAGCCCTTGGGCTACCGGGTCCTCAGGATTCATCCCCGACTACTTTCTCCTTCTGACCCCAAGTCTCTCGTATGATTTCTCTGTTGTGGGTTGTTATTATCCCAGTTGGATAAGTGGATATTTCTGCTCTATCAGAATTAGTCCTAGTCTGGGGGGGTTGGTTCTTTCCCAGTCTTGCATAGGGTCACAGAACCTATTTGTCCTTGCCTCCCTGAGACCTCCCTAAGAGGATACATAGGAGCGTTAGTACTGGGAGCATAGGGGAAGGTGAAATTCTCAATACCTCTTCTACCTTGTTCTAATTCCTACCAGAGCCCAAAGCGCCCTCCTTCTCTAGGGACAGTGTTAATTGCAGTCCCCGTCTCCCTACCTGGAGCAGCTGCTGCTGCCACCAGTGCAATATTAGGATTACAGGGAGGGGGTAAATTACCCAAGGGTTCCCATTGACCCGTCCTTCTCTCTGACTCCTCTTTCTCCTGGTCCTGACCCTTTTTCAATAAAAACTGACTCACCCCCTGCACCCAGCAAGCAGCATAACTTGACTCCTCCTCTGAAAGAGAAGTCTTCTTGTTTACATATCAATTTAAAGCCTGAATTGTCATCCTACCCGTATTTTGGCCAAAATCCTGCTGTTTCCTTAATTCGTTCCTTTGTCCAGATTAATACACAGTACTTAATCATTTTCTTTTTATCATTTCCTCTCATTTTGGTATTATTTTTCCACTTTCTTACCATTCTTCCAGAAGGACTGTTGGCAGGCACTGCCCCAGGATATCTCCCTGTTCCCTGGAACCCTCATTTCCTATTTTTCCTAGCCCTTGTCAGTGTGTTACAGAATTTGTCCTCCTGCAGGGTACCACACACTAACGTTCCAGCTCTAGAAAATGAGGGTGTATTGCAGAGCGCTTTACTGTGCAAGGCAGTACCATACACTCAGGGGTTAACCAGATTCCCCGACGTACTGCTGTACCATACACCACATTTCCCCAAGACTCTTCCTTTCTCACGTTTACCTTTCACTTCTTCTGTCCCTGGCCTCACCCCTCACGGAGCTGCAGAACCACGTGTCAGGTCTCCACACTCACTTCCTACGGAAGTACGTCTCAATCACGTCACACAAGAGTCTTACCCGACCCCCAAGGCAATAATTAATATTTCTTACCTTGGTCTGTGCAGAGTTACCAGGTCAATTCTCAAAACTGGAGTGCCTACCTTCCTTTCTTCCCCAGCTCTTCACCAATGCTGCCTTCTTAACCGGTCTCAGTTCCTTCATCAGCTCTCTGCATCACCAAGGCACAGGACCGGTGAAATCAGCGGGGCACGCCTTCCTGCTGCGGTGGTAACAGGGCTCCCCAGAAGGCAACAGGATCCCGGACAAGCCCCCAGTTTGTGAGGAACACTCTGTAGCCAAGAACACAGGCTCACACATGTCTCAGTGAAGCAGCGTTTTTATTTGTGACTGCAATAGCAGGCATCCTGCAAGCAGGAGCACACAGTCAAAGTCTATCATAACCTTATATTCCCTATTACCCGATGCTTGATTCCTCCCCTGGTTCCTCACTGGCTGAGTACTACAGGGTCACAAGCTACTCAACACTTATTACTGTACCATATATGTACAATTTCATTTGACCAACCATTAATTTCTCCTTTTCCTTTTTTTTTTTCCTTCTCTCATGACTAGAAGGCCCGTGACTTTTTGTTTTTTACTGATTTCGCACTGTTCGTCCTGTTTTTCTTAGTTACCATCCTTATTTTGGGACAGCGGGGCCTTCCCCTTATCTGCTTACCGTACTCCCCACAGCTATGCTACTGTCATGCCTGCACAATCACTTTTGAATATGCAAGGTTAGTGGAATTTCCCGCTGCAAAAACACATTCTATCACAAAAACACTACTTTGTTTCTCACCGGTCTACCAAAAGGCTTCCGTTGTGACCATTGTTGGGAGAATTTGGCGACGTAGGTGTTGGGTTAGAGTCATAATTAGTATGTGGGTTACGGTTAGTGTTAGGGTTTGGAGAGAGAGAGTGCACAGAGTCCTGTTGTGTGTGGGGTTGTGTAAGGGCTGCCCAAGGAAGTTCAGGTCTACCAAAAGGCTTCCGCTGTGAGCACTATTTCATGGGAGAATTTGGTGACATAGTTGTTGGCTTTGGGTCATAATAAGGGTTCGGGTTAGGGTTAGGGTTAGGGTTCGGGTTCGGGTTAGGTGAGAGAGAAAGCGCAGAGTCCTGTTGTGTGGGGGGTTGTGTAAAGGCATCCAAATGAAGTTCAGGTCTACCAAAAGGCTTCCCTTGTTAGCACTAGTTCATGGGAGAATTTGGTGACGTAGGTGTTGGGTTAGGGTCATAATTAGGGTTAGGGGAGCAGCCAACCTACTGCTCCACCTCTCCCTTCTCCGTGGGACTACAGACTTCCTGCCACTAATGGCAGCGGTGGGCTCAGCGGCAGCAGTGGCAGAAAATATCACCTCTGACAGTGGCAGCCTGAAAGACAGTCTGCTTATCACTGGGACAAGATGCCAGCTAGTTAGGCATTATCGTATTTAAGCCTCTTATTCTACTAGCCTATTTTTTTTTTTACTATTAGCTGTCCTGGCTATTAGCAGTTAACAATTACTGTGTCACTTCTTACTTCCTCTCACCTTGTCTTTTTGAAAAGTAAAAGCCTGTCTTCTTCCAAAGTTTTTGCACTGTTGAGATGTGTGGTCTCCGAAGGCTTGGAGAAAGGCTTTCATAGCAAACCCGACCAACTCAGCGTTCTGCGAAGAATAAATAAACCTGTAATTCAAAAATTCACAAGTGAAAATTACTCTCATTCCTTTGACTGTTCTTTCACCAGCTGGCAGGCTGTCTCATCTAGCCGCTACCCACCCCCTGCCTCTAACTAAAGCATTAAGGAACCTTGGCATAACCTTGTTCATACCATAAGCAATGTCTTATGATTAGGGAAGGATTTGAAGCTTGAATTAAAGGTTTAGAATAAATGAGTCACATCCTGCAACAGAGAGGTCAGTGGATATACAAAAACTAAACTAGCTCAGGGAAACAACATGAGTGCTCCACAAGTGTTAAATCATCTTGTCAAATTTATCTTAGTTTTAACGGAGGAGATTAATATTAAACTTTTAGTAAACATCAGTGTTCTAAAAATAATGTAGAGAGGGAACATTTTCTATCTTTGATTGAAAACCGCTGTTGAATGGTATTTGTATTAGTAAAGTGTCAAACAGATAACGTATCTGCTGGATAAACAAGCACACAAAAAAAAGGAAGTTTCAGATCAACGCATAACTCACCGAGAAACGTGGCTAACATAGCTTGCTAAAAAAAGAATGTATGAACACTTGGCATTTGCATAGACGTTTTTACAGGTTGGGTAAAGTTTGCTGTAGCTGGTAAGCGTAACTGTCACCATTCATTTCAGACAGTTTTGTGTAAGAGGTCTTTGGGGTTCTTACGAAGCAGACAGCTGAAATGCCTGAGATCTCCAAACACAGGCAGACACATGCCGCCTCCTAAAACAACAGCAAAGCTGCGGCCACTCAGGAATCTGAGAATTTGAGCTATGTGGGTGAAAATGATTTCACTGGATGTTTTGTGCATGATTATGAATAGAGGTGATAGAAAAACATAGACAAGTGGCTTAAAGACAGCTTCAGGAAAAGCCAGACACAACCCCAGGAGCACTGAGGGACCACGAAGAAAAAGCTTTAAAAATGAGCTCTTACCCTGGATGCTCACAGAACGAGATTTGGAACTGTGAGAAAAAAAAAATGCCTTCTTGAAAATTTGTTTTCAGAAAAAACAGAGCTTTGACTTTCTTAATGGAGATAGTGGAACTTCACTGTTCTGGATTTCACTGATCCCAAACACCTCAGCCAAATACTAAAACCAGCTGCTGCTAACTGCAATATTTTTTCTTATTATTATTTTTTTCTACCTATACTATAAATGTTTTGTTTCTTTTGATCTTAGGCCAAATATTCATTTTTCAATGCAAAAACCTAAGTTCTGTTTCTGAAGCACATGCATATTAGTAAGGACACCGGGGCAGAATACAATTTTCACTCACCTAGGGGCTGGCAGATTCCAAAAATATTTGGATTAGCAGGACTCCAACATAAAGAAGACCGGATCAAAGGAAGCTGACACCAGTATCCCCACCTAACTTTTACACAACTGCCAAGGCTCCCAGTTTTTGCCTAGCACACAAGGTCGAATGTGGTAAAATATAAACTAAT
Organism: Anser cygnoides; assembly: GCF_040182565.1. Classification (NCBI taxonomy): domain Eukaryota; kingdom Metazoa; phylum Chordata; class Aves; order Anseriformes; family Anatidae; genus Anser; species Anser cygnoides. The sequence continues at coordinate 3,508,206 of NC_089899.1, read as the reverse complement.
ACAGCACACAGTTTGCTTTTTTAACCAAGACATTTTCCTAGCTCATGGACAGAAGAGAAACACAGTGAAGGGCAGGAAAAAATTGAGCGCAGGGCTAATCTTCGGCCAAATTTTCAGTTGGTGTAAATTGTCATTGCTCCACTTCAGCGCACAATGACAATTGACGCCAGCTGAGGCTCTGGTGACTCAGTTTGGTGACTCCCCATTGCAAAGGCTGTGATGGGCAGCTGCTGGAAATCCAGCTTCCCCGACAGTCACGTCTCATTCACGCTCAGGAATTCCAGATCCAAATTTCCCCGAAGCAAACATTTTACGTAGCTACCTTGGTAACGGTAATAAAAGTATAACTTCCAGGTGAAGTCTCCAGAAACAATCCAATAACGTACTAATGTTGACAATATATAACAATTATAGTGGAAGCACTGGCTGTTTTTGTTAAACCCACAGAATTAATACAGCATAATAGACTGGAAAAGACCACTTTGCATTATTCCTGTTCATAAATTTACCGGGCTCTCTCTTAAAAACAAAATAATAATAATTTCTTGCCTCCAATACCTTCACTGCAGGACTTCCAGAATCTGACGCCTCTGACAGCTACTAATTTTTAGCCCATATTTATTCCTGATCAGCTCATTTTATCAAAGCACTAGGCCTTGACCTTATGGCTGAGGAACATAATTTACCCTTTAAGGCAGGCAAGATTTGCAGGGAGAAGTAACATCATTTATTGGATCAACAGCTATAGCTAAGGTGCTGCAAACAAGCTTTTAGGCCATAAACCTTTCTTAAGGCCTGAAACAGAGAAATTCAAGTTAAATACAGCTTGGAGGCAGTTGTTCTGAATAAATAAATAAATAAAATAAAAATTAATGATGCTTCAAAGTTACCCATTTTGAGAAAAAGGTGCCATTGGTGTCCGCAAAATACTGGGGATATTTATAAGGTGTGAAACACTGAATTTTTAAAAAGAAAAAGGACACAGTGGTTTGGGTGATTTAAGCTCTATTATACAAGATATTATTTAAAAATGCATGCTGTATGATTCACATCATTATGTTAATCTGAAAAACATTCAGAACTACCGCTAACTCTGCTTTACCCAACATATTTCAAGAGAGATTTCAGAAGTATCTGAAACAATTAAAACTAAAGCACAGGTTCTACAACATGTATTTCTGTTGAGAGGCATTTATGCAAATAAACTATTTATTCAAGTTCAGGTAGAGTTAACACAGCTTGAAAAGCGTTGCTTTACATGAGTGAACTGGGGAATAGGAAGCCCTCAGGAAAGCTAGTATCATTGTATATATATAATATAATATATATCTATATAATATAATATATATCATCTATATCTATATTATCTATATATATAATCTATATATTATCTATATATATCTTTATTATCTATATATAATATATATCTGTAATATAATTGTATAGCATGTAATTTTATGACTTTGTGTCTACGTATGAAGTACAAGCCCAAGGTTCAAAATATTCCCCCTAAAGTTTTAAAAGATCGTGGATTTACTGATTTTAGTCATCAGCATCTGCATATTCCTTTCTCTGAACAGCTTTCCTAAAAACAGGAAAAAAATATTTTAGTTCCCGTATCAGAAGTTTATAGAGAAACAAAAAATTCCTTTTTCGTTACATTCCTGGATGCATTTAAAATAATCAAAGTGGGCTTGGGAAAAAGAGGAGGAAAGCAAAGAGGGAGCTCGTCTGACTTCAAGGAAAAAAAAACGAGGCACTTAATTATATCCTCGCACACCTCCATACCCTTCCCCAGATCTCCCAAAGGAAATGTAAAAAGGGGTGACATTTTCACCTACCCCATTACTAATTTAGGCAAAGGGAAGGCTTGCCAAAAAGCTATTTATAGCCAAGGCAGCGAGGGCAGCGGAGTGGGGGTCTGCAAGGGGTGCAGAAACAGGTGCAGCGGCAGCGCGCATGACCCTATATGCCGAGGTGAGGATTGGTTAATCCGGGCTCTAAAATATGGCATCTTGGGCTCATGATAGTCATAGGGCTTTTCCATCACCAGGCGGGGCGGGGAAGCCACGGGGAGGGCGCTGCGGCGGGGCTCTATAAATTAAAGCTCAACCCGCCTTTTCTTCAATGGAATAGTAAAGCGGAGCAGGGCTGAGGGGGGAAACGGGCAGGAAAAAGGGGGGAAAAAGGGCCCGGAGCGGCTTTGTGCTGCCAAAAGCCACTTCAGCCTTCCTCAGCCCCGTTACTTTCCTCGCCGCATTCCTGCTACAGAAGCAGCTCCGCGGAGATGAAATACATCATAGGCATCGGAGGGTAAGTTCCTACCGGTGCCATCGGTAGCTAATACGCTGCTTTTCCTTTGTGCCTAATTGCTGTAAAATGAGCTGAGCCTTGGGGGTTACATAAGGGACCGTCGGGGTACGGGATTCTGGAAAACCGGCAAGTTGCTGACTCTTAATGTGTGCTTTATGTAACACCGAGGGCCCTGCAGGGAGGCGTCCCCCAAACTTCTATAGCATTAACGGGAGGCTGCCTGAAGTAGGAAGAAGTATTGTAAATAGGCTGAAGTAGAAAGAAGTATTGCAAATAGACTGAAGTAGAAAGAAGTACTGCAAATAGCCCCATAGGTGAAGTTACAGGCGTGGCGCGCCTGAACTCTGTAAAAGGATGTTTTCAGCATCAATTTAGGCTTTTAAAAGCCTCTCTGAAGGACACGGGGAAGGGGGGGGAACTGCTTTGAGTTGGATTATTGGACAAAAAGCTCTGTTCGGCAGCAAGGGAGGGCTTGGAAGCAGGCCTGCGGCTGAGGACAGGCTGCCTGATGCAACTTGGCAGCGCTCCACTCACTGCAGAGGAGCTCGCAAAAGTGACCCCCGGCAAGACTGAGCCGAAAGGCAGGTCGAGGACAGCGTGTGATCTTGGGAGCCTTTGGATTAAAAAAATAGAGATTAAGCGCACTCAGGCTTGACAGCTCTCCCGTCTGGGGGGGTGGGGGTGGGGGTGCAGATGTCTCGTGTTAAGGCAGGTTCTGCGGCTACAAGTCTGAATGGCTGTAAAAGGAAGGAGCTTCCCTCATTCACAACTAATTTAGTGCATTATAAAGGCACTTTTCGCGTGCCTTGCTCTCACGGGGCAGCCCCTCAAGCCGACGAACGCCAGCCTCCTGAACAGAAGCGTCAGGGGGGAACGAGGGGCAGCAGCAAGGGGGGTTCGGGCGCTTTACGCCCACTCCCGAAGCTGAGGGAAGGGGCTCAGCCCCCCCTCCCCCTCCTCCATCTTGCGGAAACACCCGCGGGGCTTCCCCCAGCCCCGGGGAGGGCCGCGAAGGCGGGGGGACGGAGCGGCCGAGATGGCGGCGGGGCCGCTCCCCTCAGCGGCGGGGGAAGGGGGTGGGGGAGGGGTAAGGACGCGCCGTCCCGCGCGCGGGAAGCGGCGGCCGTTACGAGCGGCGCGAGCCGCGGCCGGACCGGGGGGGGGGGGGGGGGGGGGGGGGGGGCGAGAGCCAATCAGCGCCCAGCGCGCTCCGCCGAGGCGGGAAATTCAAACGTGGCGGGCGGGCTGCGCGCACCCCGAAGTGGTTCTGTCAGCGCCGTGTCCCCCCGTCAGCACCGTGTTCCCCGTGTCCCCGTCAGCACCTCAAAGCAGCTCTGTCAGCACCGTGCCCCCCCGTGTCCCCCGTCAGCCCCGTGTCCCCCGTCAGCCCCATGTCCCCCGTCAGCCCCATGTCCCCGTCAGCACCCCAAAGTGGCTCCCCCATCTCCGTGTCCCCCGTGCCCGTGTCCCTCATCCCGTTCCTGTCTCACGTTCTCTGTTTCAGCGTCACCAACGGTGGCAAAACCACGCTGACCAACAGGCTTGTCAAGGCGCTGCCCAACTGCTGCGTCGTCCACCAGGACGACTTCTTCAAGGTGAGCCCGGCGCCTCCCGCTCGCCCCCGGCACGCGCCGCCGCTCCCACGCGTAGCAGTGGCCCCAGGCACCGAAAGCTTCCCTCAGTCCCCAGGACAGACCCAGCCGTAGCTCAGCTAAAAGCCCCCTGCCCGTGTGGACACCTCAAGCTGGGCCTTTGCTCCACGTTTCACCTCAAAAATGTGCCCCCAGCAGCCCTCAGAGCCCGCACAGCGCGGCTTGCACCTGCGGAGTGGTGCCGAGCCACAAGCGCTGCTCTGGCGGCGGCCTCGAGCATGAATTTGGGTCAGAGGCCAGCCCTCGGCGCGCAGGAGAAGGTCCCACATGGTTTTCCGTAAGGATGTGGAACGTGGCACACGTAAAGCTTTCACTGGCCCACGAGTTACGCTGTGCTGCCCTGTATTTTTGGTAGAAATGTTAGGAGGAGTTCAGGTATCTATTATTGGTCAGGTAAACTCGAAGTTACTTAGCGCTGCATTGGCATATTAAGTCCTCACGTGCTCGCTCTAGGCCCCCTGTTTATTAATAGTTTGGCCAGGAATAATTCTTTACCTGCTCGCTTATAAATAGGGGACCTGGAGTGTTTTGGCCAGCGATAGCATACCAAATTGTCAGCCTCAAACTCTTTGCCACACGTGCCTTATCTGAGCCAAGAATGCTTTCTCAAAGCTCTCGGGTTGGTGAAAAACGGGAACTTAAAATTTTAACTTGATCCCAGTGAGGTCGGCAGTGGTTTCGTTAAGTGAACACTTCGTTGGGTGTTGCGGTAGCGTCCAGGTTGTGATCGGATCTTAGGTAACTGATCACGCTGAGTTTGCAGCAATGTTTTATTGCTCACTATATTTCAGCCACAAGATCAAATAGAAGTCGGGGAAGACGGCTTTAAACAATGGGATGGTAAGAGCAGTGTTCGCTATAGGATGCAGTAATGTATATTTTTTTCCTAAGTATTTCTTTTTAATTATTAAAGTTTTAATAGTAAATTAATTGTAATTTCAAAATTTACAAGTTCATTATATATTATACTTTCAAACCTGTGTGGTTCAAGGTATTTGATTGTGTACCTCTTTCCCACCCACCCCCTTTCTTCTAACTAGTGTTGGATTCCTTGGATATGGAGGCAATGGTGAGCACTGTGCGTGCCTGGATTGAGAACCCAGTGAAGTTTGCCCGTTCCCACGGGGTGAATGTCACGCCTGGCTCTAAAGAGCCAGCCTCCAAAGATATCCATATTTTGGTCATTGAAGGCTTCCTGCTTTATAATTACAAGTAAGGTTTGGGGAACTATTAATGGCTTTCCAGGGAGGAACGCTAGATGACTAGTGCCAGGACTAAAACCTCCTTTTTACTAATACACCCTTCCTTCTCCTTCTGAGGTATCATGTCTAAGAATTTCTCACGCGTAAGAAATCTGCTGCTGGTAAAACCGGGCTGCCCGCAGTGGCTTTTTTGGGGTAGGGCAGGAAGCTCTCCTTCCCTCCTGTTCTCCCACCGCACTGCCTAAACCATGACCTGAGAAGGTCATTGATAAGAACGAGGAGATAATCAGTGCTGCGTTCACTGCTTGGAATCCCTCCTGGGCTTCAGGGATAGTTCTCATGTGGTACATGTGCTTGCTTAACGCTGACTAAATTCAGCCGAGTAATTAATTGTACGTTGGATCAAAGATCAACCTTTTCGCATTCTTATATGGGGAAAAAATGCTTGGCAAGAAGCTGGGAAGACAAGTAGAGGAGAGAGCGGAGATTTCCAATAGCTAAATATATAAACTCCAGAAAAATGTGTGCTATAAACACAGCGAGCAGAGGGCTGGCTCCAGGCTGTAGCTTTGTTTACAAAACTTTTGCAAGAACAAGCTGTGCGTGACACTTGGCAAAAGTGGAATTCCTCCTGAGCTGTGCCACAGGACGAGCAGCCCTGGGCTGCGTGCACAAAGCGCGGCCAGCCGCGGGCTGCCCCAGCACAGCACCTGCTGCTCTTGGCCCGTCCCTTGGGAGGTGACGCTCGTACCTCTCCTGAAGGTTACAAATACCACCCCAGTGCTCCGTCCCGGGAGCAGGAGCCTGCCCTTCGTCTGGGGAATATTTTATATATTTTTATATTCCCCAGAGCTTGCTCGATTCACGCCATATGCATTTTCCAGACATCCCACCAGGGTCAAACTAGCTGCTTAGGTTAGATTCTGCTTTTTAGATTTTAGAATCATTCTATGATTCTATGCTTTTTAGATATTTTTTTTTTCAGGGTTTATTTTCTTCAGCCTAATAGCAGTGCAACTCCGTAAGCCACGGTGGAGCTCAGTGACTGGGTTTCTGGAGGAACCTGTACCAAACCTGTTTCTCCGTGCACGTTTTGACAGCTCGCTTCTGCACGATGATAAGTTTGTTTGTGCCAGACTGAGGAGCTAAAACTTCAGCTGACTTCAAACAAAACTGAGCGGATAGAGCAAGAGCTGTGGTTCAGCCCCCAGGCCCACCTAGCCCCACGTCTAATCTTCCCCAGTAACTCGTAGCAGATATTGGGGAGGGAGGGAGAGTTCTGACCTCTGAAAGCTCACATTGTTCATGTTTTATAGCAAGTAATAAACCTGCCATAGATCAGATCTTGCCTTAATGAAAAGCAGAATTGCCTGCAATAGTCATACATGTAAGAAGCAGAAAGATTTGTATGGCTTTCAGGGGTAACTTAGCACTTTATCAGAAAGCAATAAATAGACACGTTCTTTCTTTCCACCCCACCCTAGACCACTGATAGACCTCTTTGACATACGCTACTACCTGGCAGTTCCGTACGATGAATGCAAAAGGAGGAGAAGGTAAGCAGATGCTTTGACTTTGATTCTTCCTCCCCAAAAACACTGCCTGCTGCAGTCAAGAGAAGCAGCCTTTTGAGCTACCTGCATCTTCTTGTCATCGGGATGTATCTGTGTCACTTGCAAATTGGAATTACAGTTAAAAAGTTTAATCTAATTGGAGGAAGAGACTTTCATGTGGCGATACTGAAGCTCTGGCTGCCCCCTTTGTGGGGCTTTTGTCAAGAGTGCATCCGTTAAGGGCTGCAAAGAGAGCAGTTTTGTTGCGTGCTTCCCTCGTGAGCCCCAGCACACCCCTAGCGATGCTCGCTTTGCCTGCCACTACATTCCATATTCCTTTGGGTGTCTGAATAAACTTCGTGTAAAATGTGGAAGCTGTTGCCAGTTATTGATAAGAGCAACCAGTTCTCACATGCACGCAGCTGTCAGGTTAACGTCAGGCTTTGGTACTGCACGAGGGTGCAGTCCCCGCGGTCCTAACGCTGCTTCCCACCTCCACGTTTGCAGCACGCGCAACTACACCGTCCCTGACCCCCCCGGGCTCTTCGATGGACACGTCTGGCCCATGTACTTAAAGCACAGGAAAGAAATGGAGGACAACGGTGTTGATGTTGGTAAGGCTCTCCAAACCCAAATCCTTTGGTACTATGCTCTGGATTTTAAGGAAGTCGGTAATGTAATCAAGGCAACTTCAACTGTAATGATGCAAGGCGCTATTTTTATTACTAAGTTGTAGTCCTGGCCTACTTTCTGGATGGATAAATATATGCAGTCTTACAGCTAAGAACTCCTTCTCTTTGTTTTTATATTATTAAGAACATTTTCCTTTATTATAAGGAAAAATAAAACTTTATAATGGGCTTAGAGGTTTTGGGGGACATAGGTTTCTCAGAAGGGTTCTGTTTTCTGGAAAACAGAAGTGGAAAACAAGTCGTCATTTGGATTAATCCAGTAAAATAACTAAAAAACTAATCTACATATAAACTTTGTTCCGAGTAGAAGCCTATGGACAGACTCTGTCTTTTTTCTTTCAGTTTATTTAGATGGACTGAAGTCTAGAGATGAGCTTTACAATCAAGTCTTTGAAGATATTCAGAACAGGCTTTTGAACTGCTTATAGGTAAATACATCCTGCTCCAAGGGGGTGAAATGTGAGGGGCTGACTGCTGGAAACAATCTGTTCTTATGCTCGGATGGTCACGCTGTTCCTTCTTGCTTTGCAGGGTCTCGGAAGACCTGAAAGACCCATGTACAGAATGATGTAAATAGTACTTGGAAGTCAGAGTTGGGGTTTGTGTAAACACTTCTTACACTGCCCTTTGGAAAGCATCTTTTGTATATAATTGAAAAATGAAGATAAGTTATTTGCAGCTGTGATGGACAGGATTTTTTTTTTAAATTTTCCTATTTTATATTCCACTGGCTTAAACATAAGTTGAAAATGCATTTTCATGGTGGGACAAGTAGAGATGCATTTGGAAAACAACTGCCTCTCTTGCTTATATGCTTCTGCAGATATTAAGCCTTTATGTAATGGCTTGTTTGTAACGTCATCTTTCAAATTCAGTAAAAATCTATTTAAAATCTCTTTTCTGAGCTCCCATTTTAATACGTCGATCACCTTTAGTAGAAAGAGGTGCACGCACACCACCACCAGTACAACAGCAGCCCACACATCTCGTGGCATTTGACATTTCATGCTAACCATACCTGTGCAGCTTCAGGCAGCCTTGCTTTAAGCGATAACTCCAGCCTGGAAACATAGTTCGGGCGTCCAACAAGGGTGAGAGTCTCAGAGGCGATCACGGGAGGTGAACAGCACCGCGGATATTTTTAAATCGCGGGTGTGAAACCAGCTTTATGTCAGCCTCAGCTTGTCTGCATTTCTCACTTTGTGCTCAGGCAAATGAGCGTGCAGAGATACCGTGGCCCGTTTCACAGAACTGTGGAGTGCTCCCAAGGTGAGAGGTTTGGGCGGACGCCTGCATTTCTGCCTTTTGCAGTCCAGACGAGAGTTATTGTGTCCTAAATTCTCCAGCTAGCTGAATTTTGTGAGGTGGGGACTGCTGTGTTACTGAATTGAAAATCCAGCAGGAAAATCTGTGGGTTTTCTCAGGGAATGCGTGTAGCAACTTCACATTAAGATTGTGCTACATGAGGAATCTCTTCTCAGGAATTAGTACTGAAAATGCCAGCCTAATTTTAGTCTGAAACCAACAGTGATCAAACGTGTCCTTGGAGTGCGTGTGAATTTACTGATAGACTTCGGGTTAACTTCATGTGGAAGTGTTCCAAGGAGCCTGTGCTGGAGAAAGCAGGCCTTTACCCTGCTGGGTGATCTGCCTTCAAAATGTCCTGCCGAGGAGCTCACACCCCAACAGGTACAGGAACACCCTGCATTAAGACAAACCCTGCGGTACGGTGAAAGGACGCAGATCTCTCATGTCCTCCCTTTCCAGCAAAACCATCAATAAACGACCCGTGGAAAGAGTTTGATTGGGTTTTCTGCTGGTAGGCTTTTTCTCAGTGTTACGGTGAGATGAGAAAAGCTTCCCACTCAAAGCAAGAGAGCACGAAAGAGAAGGAAGAGGCAAACACAATGAGAACGTTGAAATAAGTTGTAATATGGAGTGTAATGTTACCTAGAAGGACACGCTGTAGAAAGGAAGGGGGGATAGATACTGTTCCTGAAGCAAAACCAAGCGGTAGAGCTTTATTGTCCTTTATTCATCACGTGCTTTCCGAGGCCTTTGGGAACAACGCTCTGCCCAGGTTCCCTCCTTCAGGAAGAGCACGGCTGCTGTTCTGCACGAGGCTTTTAGGCAGGCACGTAAGTAATGAAATCTGGTGGGGAGATAGGTAAAGCGTGCTGAGGTCTGTCGGCCGGCTACCAAAATACCGCGGGGCTAAAGATAGGAAGTGCCATCGAGCTGATGAACCAAAGCACATGCAGCACCACGCATAAAGGGCCGCTGATGTTAAAGCACAAAACCTCTCACGTGGGGCGAGGGCGGCGATCTTTCGGACGCTCACATAACTCGGCCGCGGCATCAGCACGGCTCGCGTCAGATTTTCGGACGTGCCTTAATTAGAAACGTCGCTCCAGAAAGGCAGCTGCCGCGGGTTAGCAGGAAGTCACCCCAGAATCACCAAGGCTGTCTCACGGGATTTTAAATCATTAAAATTTTAATTCATAAAAAAATCATTTTAAATCAGGAGGGAGAGCAGCAGCGAGGCAGGGCCACCACCCTGCGCAGCGGGGACGCCATGGCCAGGAAGGAGGAGCGGATGCTGACGGCATCCATGCTTCCACGAGCTATAAAAAGGCATTTTTATTTCCTTGTGCGCCGCTCCAGGCGTGCCTGGAGGCACCCACCAAGCTATAATTACGCCGTTACATGTCGGAGCGCTCTTGTCAATGGCAAACCTGAGGAATGCTTCGGCCAGGGACGGGGCGCTGGGACTTGTCACCGATACCTTGTAAGTCCATTCGGCATCGCCACACGGAGCGTTTCCCACAGACGAGCTGCACTCCTGCTTGCTGATGGAAAAAAGCAGTCCCAGCGGAATTTGGCACGGGACGAGCGCCACAAGGGTTCCCCTGCGCTAGCAGATAGGTTTAACCCGCGCCTGATAAGCTGCATGAAACCATTTTGTCCTCGTGAGGACATTTAAGGGAAAAGGCATTGCGCTCTTCGAGCTGCCCTCTAGGAAGCAACCACCAAAGCCTAAAAAAAAAAAACAAAACGCATTTTAGGCCTGCATTTCTGAGAGCCCCCCCTAGGAAATTTAGTCCCTATAGGATTTAGTACGGAGCGGTAGTTGACTCACTTAAGTACTGACCTCCTGGACACCTTCTCTCCAGTAAATGCTCCAACACAGGGCAAGGTGTTTTGTTTGTTTGTTTGTTTTTTTATTTTTTTGGTTGGGTTGTGTTTTTTTTTGTCGTTTTCTTTTTTTTTTTTTTTCCCCACCATCTTTACAGCCACACACAGTAAGTACACCACGACCTTGTGCCAGCAGACTGTCATTTAAACCCCCCCAAGGCCAGCCAGCCTGTGTATGGGGTGGGGGGTGGGGGGGCAACAAAACTGCCCTGGATTCTGGTTTCCAAAAATTTCGGCGATACCTCAGGCACCCGGTGGGATGGGAGCTCCCAGCACCACCACCCCCAGGCCTGGCGGCCGCAGGGGCAGCGGGGCTGGGGCTGCGTGGCCAGAAGCCTTTGGGGAGCCTGAAACCAAAACCCGTGGTGGGCCAGGCGCCCCGGCAGCCTCAGCACTATGTGAACTTCGCCCAGCTCGGGAACAGCTGTGGCTATAGGATTTCCATACATCCCTCCGTGCGCTGGCTCCGCTGACAAAAGGCCACGTCAGAGCGGATGAAATGCGGCAGCCGCTGGTTGGCAGCACCCGAGCTCCGGCCCCGATGCGAGAGGTGCGAGCGGGCCGTGGGCCACCCCTCTGCCCCGGGGGGGGGACCCCAAAACCCCTTGACCGAAAGCTAAACTGGGCAGAAAGCGGTGTCCCTGCCGGTTCCCAGCCACCGGCCCCGCACACGGGGGCGGCCAGAGGGAATCGGGATGGGTTCGCCCAGTGGCAGCCCCCAACTCCTGCCACGGAGCTGGGGGGGGCGGAGAGGGGGCCCTGTCCCTGTTGTCACACCTGTGTGGACATGGAGCTGTGGGGGGGACAGTGGTAACCCTAATAAATGGCACCCCAACAGCAGCCCCCAGCCTTGTCACCACCGTGAGGGCAGCACCAGTACCAGTGACCACGGCCCAGCCCCACCAGTACCAGCGACCACGGCCCAGCCCCACCAGTACCAGTGACCACGGCCCAGCCCCACCGGCCTGGTTCTTCTGGGCTCTCTTCCCCAGCTCTGAATTTCCCTGGCCAGACCCCAAAGCCACCACGGCGCCACCTTTCCCAAGGAGGGGGAGAGCAGCCAGGCTCTGGGGGGGGGGCCTGTGAGGAAAACCAGGGCCTGGCCCTGAGCTGCAGGCTGCACCAAAGGGTCCTGAGCACCTCCAGGGCCACCAAGCTCCCACCCTGACCAGTTCTCGGCTGCCAGGAGCACCCAAGGGAACGGGGCGGCAGCAGCCCCGCAGCCAGACCCCACCGCCCCCAGCCCCGTGCACCCCCAGCCCCGCCGTCCCCGGGGGGGCCGCGGCACTGATCCTGCCCGAGGCCCCGCGCGCGGGGCGCTGTGCGGTCACGCTGTCGCCCTCGGGCCCTGGATGCCAGCGCGTTGGCTGGAGAGGAGGGATGACTAAAATTATCCCCCATCCGCATGCCCCGCGAGCTGGGATGAAACCGACACCCCGCAGGCACGTCAGCGGGGGCACATGGTGTGTCCCCACGGCGTGCCCGCGTCCCTCTCGCGCCCAGAGGAGCCTCGGGTGGCCTCGGCAATGAGGTCAGTGGGTCCCCCCCCCCCCAAGCCCTTGGGGTTTGGGCTCGGTCCTGGCTAAATGCAGCCGGATCTGGACCCCACTGCCCCTGTGCCGCGGTGCTGGGAGCCAGAGGGACACCCGCCACCCGCTCGCACGAGGATTTGGCCGGTGATTCCCCCAGATCAAATTCAGCTTCGTCTTGGCTCCGTCCCTCCAGAGCGTGGGCAGCCGGAACCCCCTCGATGGTCCTGGTGGAAACCCGGCCCCGGCCCCCGCACGCCTGCAGCGACTCGGGACCTCGCTCCCCGGACCCCATTAGGGAGGGTCCTGGGGAAAAGGGCCGGGATCCCCCCGTACACTCCCCAGGCCTTCCCCACCCCCCAGGACCCTCCCTAATTCACAGACGCACCCCCTCCCCGCCACCCCAACCCCACCCCACAGCACGGGCCAGGGTACAGAAATCTTTATTTTGTTAAAAGGGGACGGAGGGTGCTGTCCTGTGTCCGGATCCAAAAGCCGAGTGAGCTGCAAGCAGCCCGGGGCCTGCCTCCCACCGAGGAGCAGTGATGAATGGGAACAAAATCTGGGAGAAGCCACTTTTCTGATGTTTTTCCCTCCCGGCACTGCAGTCTCGGGGTGAGGGTCACACCAGACGCTGCCGGGAGCAAAGGAACACGCGAGAAGGCCACGTGGAGCCAGGAACCTTCCTGGCAACTCGGGGGCCTGCGCAGGCCAGCCCAGGCCACGGAGGTCTTGGGAAAAGGCACAAGAAAGGGGGGAAGCGACCGACCCAAGCAGAGGTCGGCCAATTCCCCCCGCACTCGGACAAAGCGCGAGCCTCTGAGCGCTGAGGACAGAGCCAGAGACCCCAGGGAGGAAGAGCAAGCACCAGTGGATGGGAGTTGCGAAGGACGAGCTGCTGAGAGCGCTCTGACGCCACCCCAAAAAGACCCCACGAGCCAGGGGACAATGCCACAGCTCCCGAGGGATCGAGGGGAGGACGGGGACAAGGACGAGCTCGGTGCCGGAGGGGAGCACAGCCCCGCAGCCAAAGGCCCCGTGAGGACCTCACCACCTCCACGGGCCGATCTGGTGCCCAGCACCCAGGAAAGCGAAGCAAAGAGGCAACAGCAGCCTCTGGAGGCACGGAGAGAAGGAGCCCCGAGGGCTTGGGGCTCCGAGAAGACACAGGCTGGACCCCAGGGCGTCCCAAGGGTGCGGAGGAGAGGAGTGGCCCCCAGCTCCAGCGGCAACGCAGCGGGGGGAGCACCCAGCTCAAGCACGGGGAGCATGCAGACGGCGAGCGAAGCGAGAGCCGCACACAGAAAGCCAAAAGCCAGGCGAGTACAAGCCGGGAGCCTCGAGCCCCCCCGGGGCAGAGGTCTCCCGGGACGCGCAAGCTGCCCGCATGCCACCCCTGAGCCCAGCAGTCTGTCAGAGCCCGCTCGGGATCCCTTTGCTATGGTCCCACAAGTCCCCCATCGCCGCCCGACGTCCGAGCGGGGACAGACCCGGGTCCGGGCAGCCGGTGGTAAAAAGGGGGGAAAAAATTGAAGCTGAGAGACATCAGGGACAGCTGCTGAAGGCTCTCGCTGGACCGGCCCCTTTGGCAAGCAAGGGGCAGAGCCACCGAGGTTCCTTCAGCGCCGCCTCCTCCGTGGGGACGACCGAGGGACGCCAGACCCCCCGGGGGCAGTGAGGCTGAGAGGCAGCGCCGCTCGCCGGACCCGTGCTTCCCCCGGGAGCCTCGCTCCTACGCTAAAAGCTGCTGCAATCTGCTACTGCTCCGGGCAAACAAGCAAAGCTCGGCTGCGGGGGGCAGCGGCCCTCCCCGCGGGCCCCGGGGGCTCCCCTCGACCCGCCAGCACCGGGGCGGGCTAGCGGATGCTGCCGTCCCCCTCGCCGCTCTGCAGCTTCTCGCGCTCGATGGACCACACCAGCTCCTGCACAAACTTCATCTCCGAGGCCACCTGCTTGGCCAGCGCCTCGTAGTGGTTCTCCAGCTTTCGGTAGCGCCTCTTGAGGCCGTTGGCCGCCTGCAGCACGCTCTTGGTCTCCTCTTGCGTCTGCTTCTTCAGCGCCTCCGTCTTCTGCAGCTCCTGCCGGATCTGGCGGAGGTCCTGGCTGATGCTCTCGTTCTCCTCCTTGTACCACGACTCCTTCTCCTCGTAGATGGACAGCAGAGCCTCGATGTCCTCCTGGAAGGACTTCTTGTTCCTCTCCAGCTCTCGGAGGCTCTCCTCGGCCGCAGCCACCTCCTCCATGACCTTGGAGAAGCGCTCGAAGTTGATGTACGTGTTGTTGGGCGGCATGCTGGAGTGCGATTTGATGGTGTACTCCTTCAGGCGCGTCGTCTTCAGCCGGCGGCGCTCGGGCTTCTTGCCGTTGTCCTCATTGCGGACGTTCCTCCTCTTGATCACCTGGGGAGAGGGACAGCCGCGGCGTGGGGCACGGCCAGGAGAGCGGGAACGGGACCGCCTGCCTCTTCCTCCACACCCACTGGCGCTGCAACGGAGCCAAACCAGCCCCGGCAGGGCTGGAGGAGCAGCCGAGAGCTGCAAACACACAAACCTCCACCCCCTGACCTCCTGGAAGCTTGACACCCAAAAGACACCACTAACTTCATACCTTAATCCACGGGTGCTCCAGGCTTTGAGCTATCGTCATCCGCTTCCTGCAACGACAGCGAAGCTGTGATCAGAGGGGCCACCCGAACGCGTGGTTTATCCCTTGATTCAACCCTTTCTCATGAGCCCAATTCCCTCCTAAGCTGCTGCAGCCACCGGGTGCTCCTAGAGACACCACAGTTCTGGCAAAATCCACTCCGTGCTGACACGGGGAAGAGACTTTGAATCCTACAACCAGCAGAAAACAAAGAGCAAAGGGGGAGGAGTGGGGGAATAAATGGGATTCTAAACCAGCTCAGCAGGGACAGCCAGAGGTGGCGTCAGGCAGCACGGCAGGCTCAGAGAGAAACCCTAACGTGGAGAGGAGGAGAGCAGGCGTGGGGGCTGCCTGTACCCGGGGACCATCCCCTCCCCTGGTTGATCCCTGTCGTCTGCTCCCTGCCTCTCACTTGGGGTCCTTGACAAGCAGGCGTCGGATGAAGTCCTTGGCCAGCTCGCTGGTGTTGCTGAAATACTCCTCGTCGAAGTCGTAGTTCACAGCCGATATGTTGGTCAAGGTCTCTTGCTTCGTCTCCCCCAGGAAGGGGGAGGCCCCGCTCAACCTGTGGTGAGAGCGGGTCGTCACAGCCCCGGCAGGCGACAGAGCACGGGGCAGGGACACCGCGGTCCTGATCCCTGCCCTCGCGGCACCCCTGATACTCACAGGATGTACGTGATGACACCGATGCTCCTGGAAAACAGAGAAAACGAGGTCAAAGCCCTGCAGGTCCCTTCACCCCTGCACCGAGCGGGCCTCATCCTGCCCTGCCCCGGCTCCTCTCCAAGCAGCGCACGGGGACGGCAGCGGGGCTGGCACGCTGTGCCCGCCTGCAGAGCACTGGGACCCGTGGGGAACCACTCACCACATGTCCGCCTCCAGCCCCAGGGGTTCGTAGTTCACAATTTCCGGAGCTTTGGAAGGAAAGAAGGGAGAGAACAGATTTATTCCGGGGAGAAAAAATTAAATGTCCCCATCGAGGCATTCATCCCCCGCCCGGCCACTTCCTCCGGAGCTTTCGGGGAGATGCGGGGCGCCCAGCTCTGCCCCCAAATCTTAGGGTGCCCGAGGACGGCAGGACCGAGGAGTCTGGCCGCTCTGCCCACCGCAGGGCCGCAGTTCGGACACTGAACTCATCGCTGCATAAAGGCACGAGAGGCAAAATCTTGGAGATGGTGGGAGAGGGAAGGAGCAGGGACGTTGCTGCATGCTTGGCTGGGGACCCCCCCCACAAACAACGCCTGCCCGGCCTCACCCACAAACTCCGGGGTCCCAAAGATGTTCTTGAACTCGTTCCCAGCTTCGATCTTGTGGGCGATCCCGAAGTCGATGAGTTTGATGCGAGGGTTTGGCACGTTCTTGTCCAGCAGCATGATGTTCTCCGGCTGCAGAGGGAGAGGGGCGACATTTACCACCCACCCCCCAATGCCGGCCACGAGGTACTCACGCGCGCCAGGCCTCACCTTCAAGTCAAAGTGGGCGATGCGCTTGGAGTGCAGGTAGTGCACCCCGTCCAGGATCTGCTTGAGGAACTGGGTGGCCTCCTCCTCCGTCAGGGACTCCTTCTCGGCCAGGAAGTCAAAGAGCTCGCCCCCCGAGACCAGCTCCAGGATCAGCACCACGTCCGTTTTGTTCTCAAAGATGTCGTGCAGCGTGATGATGTTGGGGTGCTGGATCTCCCGCAGGATGTCCACCTCCCTCTCGATCTCCTCCCGGCTCACGCCGCGCCGGCTGGATGAGAGCCGCCGCTTCTTGATGAATTTGGCCGCGTACTCCAGGCCCGTTTTCCTCTCCCGACACTTCCGCACGATGGCAAACTGGCCGCTGGGGGAGGCAGGGAAGGGGCAAGGTGAGGAGAGGACATCCCGCTCCGCGCCTACCGGTGCGGGAGGATGCACAGCTCCCCCCGGCTTCTTTGGAATCGGGGTCCTCCCATATGTGTCCGACACAACCTACCTGCTCCCTGCATTGCTCCTCCGGCTGTAGGACGGGACTGGGGGGCACTGAAGCCCCTACAGCAGAGCCAGGAGGAGAAAAAAACCCACCCCCGGGGCAGGCGTGGCCGTGCAGCAGGGCTGGGGTACCCCGGCTGCCCACGCAGCCCCGCACGCACCACGCGGCTCAGCCGGAGCTGGCGTTAAAACCAAACCCCCGCGGAGCGGCGCTGCGTGGGACGCAGGAAGGAAATTCCTCCCGAGGACACGGCGGCTGCCGGCTCGTCCCCGCGCTGCCCAGGCAGCTGCAGATGCCATCCCGATCCGCTCAGCCCCCAGCCGGGCCACAATCGTGGCCTCCGCCCCTGCTCCCCGGCTGCTCGGGAGCCCGGTGGGAACCTCGCCGCCAGTGGCTGGGAGGAAGCCTGAAATCTGCCCGCAGAGGCCGGGGACGCTCCTGGCACCCGTCCCTCCCGGCACCCTCGAGCCCCCGCAGCCCCTCAGCGGCCAGGAGAGGGGCACAGGCCCACGTCCCCCCCGTCCCCTCCCTGCCGGCACGCGGGGACGTCCCGGCCCCGCCACCGGCCCCGCTCGCCCGAGAGGCCTTATAAGGCCCGGAGCGGAGCCGCCACGGCCGCGTTCCCCAGGGGCAGCCCAGGCACCAGCAGGCCCCGCAGCGGGGGAGGACCGGAGGCCTGCGGCAGGGCCCCGGCCCTGAGGGGTGCTGGGGGGCTGCTGAGGGCTGCGGGACCTGGGGGGGCTGCGAGCCCGAACCCCCCGGGCACGTGGCTGCTGCTGCGTGGGGCGGCCGGGCCCCAGCACCGCGGCACGGCGAGCCCAGCGCCTGTGGGGAGCGGCGGTGGGGAAGCGCGGGGGCTGTGCCGCCACAGGAGAGAGCTCTGAGGTAAGAGCTCGTCGTGACGTGAGGGCTCGTCACGGTGTAAAAACTCGTCACGGCATAAGAGCTCGTCGTGACAAAAGAGCTCACTGGCGTACGAGGTCGTTGCGACGTAAGAGCTCGCTCTGATAGAAGAGTTTGTCGTGACGTAAAGAGCTCGTCGTGACAAAAGAGCTCGCTCTGATGTAAGCGCTCGTCGTGACGTAAGAGCTCGTTGTAAGAGCTCTGATGTCAGAGCTCATCGTGACGTCATCGCTCGTCGTGACAAGAGCTCGTCGTGACGTACGCGCTCACCGTGACGTAAGAACTTGTGACGCAAGCGCTCGCCGTGACGCACCCGCTCGCCGTGACGCCACCCGCCGCCCCCCAGCCCCCCCCTACCTGCCGAGCTCTCCGCCCATCTCGTAGAACTCCTCCACGCTCTCCTGCCGGAAGGTGGACATGGCCGCGGGGCCGCCGCGTCCCCGGCGGGGGCAGCCTCCGCTCAGCACCTGGAGCACGACACGGGCCGCGGGGCCGCGATCGCTCAGCGGGGCCGGAGCCGCCCCCCCCCTGCCCCCCCGCCCCCCGGTGCCCCCCCCCCCGCCCCTCAGCGCCCCCCGGCCCGGCCCCGCCCCGCCCGGCCCCACCTGGGCCGCCGCCGCCGCCGCATTCCAGCACAGCGCAGGCCCCGCCCCCCCGCGCCTCCCATTGGCTGCCGCGCCGCCCGAAGGCCCCGCCCCTCGGTGCGATGACGTCACCGGGGAGGGCGAACGCCGCCCGGCCGCGGGTTCGAGACCCGCCCCCGGCCCCCTCCCGGCGCGGCTGCGAAGTGCAGCCTCCGGCCCCCGCAGCCTCCGGCCCCCGCAGCCTCCCGGCCTCCCCCCCCCCCCGCCGCATTCATCGCCCCCCCCCGGAGGCCGGCGGGCCTCAGCAGCTGACCGGTACGGGGACAGAGCGCGCTGCTACCAGGAGAAACGGCCGCGGGCACCTCCAGGAGGGAACCAAGCCAGGAGCCCCCGCGACTATTCAGTCACCATATCAAATTTATTATTTCCAGTGGCACTAATACATTGGTTGATGGTCATGATGACAAGCACACTGCACAAGATCTCCTTGCCTTCTAGTTTCTGCCCAACCAGAAATCCCTGGACACCCCCTCCCTGAAAACCCACTACAGGCCATTAACAGGAGCCAACCCCCCCCCCCCCCAGCCCCGGCTGCACCTGGTTTGCATTCAGTTGGGCACCGTCTCCCCCCCAACCCCCTTTGAGAGATAAGAACCGAGCACATCCCTGCTCCCCCACCTCCAGCCACTCATCTACACCCTCAGAAAACAAAGCAGAGATGCTCCTCCTCACCCACGAGTCAAATAAATATGGAATCAGGCAACTCTAGTTGCATCAAGTGGAAATGTTTTAGTTACAATGGCACCGAGTGGGGCCCCAGATGAGTCATGTGCAACACAGAAACCTATAAGGCTGAATATCAATGCTTTTTTGTTGAAAGTCTCAAATCGCTATGAAACTGATTAAGTACAATGCAAAGAGATGGTCACTGCAGTCTACCATTTGCCTGCTGCACTGGTGTTACGCTAGTTAGTTGTTTTTTTTTTTCCCCCCCGAGTCCAACGACAGTGACAGTGATGCTGGGGCGGGGGCTTTTACAACTTGTCCAGGAAGTTGTCCAGTGCGGGGATGCCCTCCTTCAGCCCTTTGCGTTTGCGGGTCTCGGCCACCACCTGGCAGGGACGGCTAGCGCTGTCGAAGAGGCTCCCGGGCAGGATCTGCCAGTGGTCGAACACGCACTGGGGGAAAGCCTGGCCGCCAGTGTTGGACCTCAGGTCAGCCGTAAAACCTGGAGGAGAGAGCAGAGGTGAGAGGCATGCATTTCCCTACAGCTTCGCATCATCACCTCTCCCCCAGGACAGATGTGGTGGATGTGGTGTCCAAGAGCATGAACTTGCCACACTCCTCAGCTACAGCGACCTTCCAGCTGCCCCTCATCCCCTTTAGGTGTGCTGCTGGTGACCCACAACCTTCAACACGACCCCAAAGGAGCACCCAGACCTCCGAAGGAGCACCCAAACCTCCAGGGACGGTAACTTGCAGGGCACCTGGCAGCCTGTGTCCCAAGGCACATCCAGGTAAGGAACAGCTGGAGATAAAGGTTCTCCTTCCAGGGCAGGATTTAGGATTTACCTGCCCCTGGCTGTCAGCGCGTGCGCCACCCCCCTTGCAGCGCTCCCAGAGCTCCCCCACTCACCGAAGGACTCGTTGACAGGCAGGTAGGCCTTGACCACAAACATGGGGGTGCCGGCCACCTGGGACTCCTCGAAGACGTGCCCACGTTTCTTGTTCAGCACGCTGTAGGTGCCACCAACCACCTGCTCTGGGCACTGCAAGAGAGGGGTCAGGACTGTAAACACGCACCTGCATTTGCCACACGCGGGCTCTTCGGAGCTCCTGGGCTGAGCTTTTTCCTTACCTGGATTTCCACAAGGTAGATGGGCTCCATGAGCATGGGCTTGGCAGTAAGCACGCAGGCGTACAGGCATCTCCTGGCAGTGGGGATGATCTGCCCGCCTCCACGGTGGATGGCATCGGCGTGCAGGGTCACATCGTGCACATCGAAGCGAACGCCACGCATGTTCTCCTCACACAGGACCCCCTGGGAAAGGGAAGCAGGCTGTCAACCAGCGCTGGGGGCAGAAGGCATCTGGCAGTCTCTACTGGCAAGCTCTGCTCCCTCAGCTTACTGGTGTCTCAGCTTACTGGTGTTCCTGGGAAGTGGGTCCTACAGCAGCGAGCACAGCAGCTCACTTGCTACACTGAGAAGCTACTCAGCATTTTATCTTCCTTGCCCACGAGTTAAGAACCAGCTCCTCCTACCTCCAATTCATCAGTGCAGCTTCTCAGAGCACTGAAGCCTTTTACTAGCTTCTTCACGCGCTATTTCCAAAGCTCTCCTCAGCATCAGCTTTTCAGGACTCTGCACACTGCCGCCCTGGAGCGGTCGGCCCCAGAAGCTGAGCGCCAGAAGCACGGCCCCTACCTCCTTTGTCGCCCACTGGAAGCCGGCCACCACACTGTCCTTGATCTCGTTCAGGTACTGCACTCCCTTGGTGACGTCAGTCAGGATGTTGGGGCCAGTGCCGTCGGGACCGAAGCACCAGATCTTCCTGGCTTCGGTGACGTCCCACTCGTACTTCTCGGCCAGGTAGCGAGCTCGCTGTTTCAACTCCTGGCGAGCAGAGACCTCGCCCTTGTCAATGTCTTCAGCCAATCCATCGGGGAAGGGCCGGGCCTTCATGTACAGCCTGTTGTGTTTGTTGGGGGACTTGGAAAGGCACATGATGTCGGATTCCTCGCTGACTGTCTCACGGTAAGACACAACAGGATCAGATTTCTGCGGCGACAAACAGCACGGCAGAGAACAGCAGTGAGACACCGGCCGAACTGCAGCTCACACCAGCGCTGTGGCAGAACAGGTCTAGCACCAAACTCTTACTGCTTTGACTTCAAGAGCAGCCCCCACTGGCTGCAAGTTTGTGTAGATAGCACTTACATCGGGGCAACACCCAACCCACGCTGCTTTACAGGCAGCGTAACAAAACACAGCGTTAAGCAGCCAGCAGTAAAATCAGATCAGGAGCTGTGTGAGCCTCGCGCTCCGCTCCATCCACCATAGCTGGAATTCTTAAACTGCCACCGCAGTAACAGGCACCCCAGGGATTTGCTCCCCGGTGGCAGGAGCTGCAGAGACAGGCAGCTGCATCTGTGTTGTCAGTTAGGAGCTTACAGGCTGCAGAGTCGTTCTGCCTCAGCAGCCCCCCAGGCTGTGTGCAGCAGCCATACCTTTATAGGAATGCAAGCATGGTCCTCTTCCAGATCCTTCAGGCAGATTTCCAAGTGCAGCTCCCCTGCGCCAGCAATGATGTGCTCTCCAGACTCCTCAATGATGCACTGCGAAGAGCATTAATGCAGCAGGTGAGACTTCTGACTGCAACGCAACAGAAGCTCTTGCACATAAACCACTGACATTTGGCAAAAATCAGAGACCATCGGGCTTCTGACTCATGGGGCTGGTTTGGGGAACTCTTTCCACTGGTCTGAGGATGACTCAGTACCAGCCCAAAGGTGAAGCACTCCGTTCCTTCCCACTCTGGTAGGGCTGGGACCAGTATCCAGCTCAGGACATTTCCCTGCCAGCGCGCCCAGTGCAATCACAAAGGCCAAAAAGAACAACTCCTACCAGAAGCCCACTGCGTCAGCAGGACCAGGGAAGCTCCTGCACCTCAAACTCTCAGACATTCACCTGCACCATAGGGTCAGACTTGGCGAGACGCTTCAGTCCTTCCACTAGCTTGGGCAGGTCGGCTGGGTTCTTGGCCTCAACGGCCACACGCACAACGGGGCTGACGCTGAACTTCATGACTCTCATGTTGTGAGCGTGCTCGAAGGTGGTTATGGTTCCAGTCTTCACAAGGAACTGGTCGACACCAACCAGACCAACGATGTTTCCACAAGGCACGTCCTCGATGGGCTCCACATAGCGGCCCATCATGAGAATGGTCCTGAAGAAAGAGAAGGCTGTTTCACCTGGGTTTGAAGGACGAAGTCCCACAAGGCAGCATCCCAGAGCTGTGGCAGCAGACTTGAGATCAGCGGCCAAGCCTTTTTCACGGCCTCAGACTTAAGAATAGACCCAACACAGCTCTAGAACCGACCCAGAACGGTTCTAGGACCACAAACCTGAACCACAGTTGTGACCGCACTCCACCCAGCCAGGACTGACCTTTGGATTGGCTTTAGGTACAGATCCTCCTTCTTGCCAGGTGTGTAGTTGGGTCCCATGATCCTGACTTTCAAGCCAGTTGAGACGAGACCAGAGAAAACACGTCCAAAAGCGTAGAAACGTCCCTTGTCAGAGGTTGGCACCATTTTAGAGACATACATCATCAGGGGGCCTTTGGGGTCACAGTTCTTAATACCTGGGAAGAAGGGAAAATCAATTTGATTCAGTGATATTTCCAGCAATCAGCATAACCACCCACAGCCCCTAATCATGAGAATGTACCCAACAGTGCCCCCGCCTGTTCCCTCCTACCCAGCTGGCCAGCACAACCAGTGAGAGATCAGACTGCCAAGAGATCTTTTACCAGGGATCTTTTAAACAAATACAGGCTCAGCCTGAGCCTTTGGCACACACCCTGGCTTCTCTCCAGTTACTTACCTAGCTCAACCCTCCCGAGTAAAGTGCTACCTAGTAAGCCTGTTTGATCCGTGCTAGAAGAGCTACGGGGTCAAGAATTAGCGGAGCTACTAAGCTGGGGACGCAGAACAAGACAGCTACAGGCATTTCAGACTGCAAAGCAGCTACGTGAAGAGATCCCTCACGGCAGAGAAGGGGCTCATTGTACCTATGGCAGCCTCATCATCGGGGGGTCCCTCATAGAGCAGCTCGCAGCGGTACTTCTGGGCCGTGACAGGAGAAGGCAGGTGGATGGTGATCATCTGCAGCAGGGCATCTCCAGCAGGCAGCCACCGCCTCATCACAGCCTGAGGCGGAGATTAGAGGAGTAAGACCCAAGCAGATTGTTCGAAGCCGAGCAGTTAACCTTCCCCTCCTCACCCCCCTCTGAGCTGTGAACAGCACCTTCCAACCCAAGCAGGATTTGTAGCTGCTCAGTACGTTCATGCAGCTGGATCAGCCCCACTTCTGACCTCTCCTCACAGGGGATTCAGACCAATCTCACCTTCAGCAGGGGCTTGCCCTCCTTGTCCTTATCTTCACTGTCAAGCTTGATGTCCAGTTTCTCAATCAGTTTAGCTGCCTCCTCCTTCTTGAAGCTCATGATTGCATCAAAAACCTAGAACAGCAGCAACATTCGTGAATGCCTCGTGACCCAGTCTGCAGCAGCAGCACAAACTCTACGCTCCACAGAACCTGCGTTCTGACCTTCCACCCCACTAAATCCGTACGGACTTAGGCACATACTTGCCTTCCCCTTATCTGCTACCAGCTTCCCTGCCTGCAGAGTAATGAGCTAGCCTTGTGTCAGATACTCGAATTTCTTCAATCAAACGCGTCAGGTCAAAGTGAAGAAATTTTCCATCATCACGCACTGCAGGAGCTTAAGGCACCAGCAAGGGCTGAGCGCTAAGGAACACACCTTGAAGATGGGGTCAAGGATGAGCTGGCAGAACGTCCTGGGCAGTTTCTTCCCATCAGGGCCAGTAGCAGACTTGCTGAACTTGCCAGTAGCAGGATCAAAATACCTGGAGAAAGAATTATGCCAGACAGCTATCAATGCCCAGTCCAGGCACAGAGCTGTGGCTTTTTCTGCTTAGCTCAGGGCAGAGGAAAGAGTTGCTGAGTAAGAACTCTACTTTCCCAATCGCTCTCAGGCTTTCAGAGCTGGCCAAAACGCATTTACTCACATCGCCAGCTCACCATCCCCTCCCCACTTGTGTGGCTTTCCTATTCTGTAAAGATTTAATGGGAGACTGATCTCTGAACCAAAGCTAGCACAAGGACCAGTTACGTGAGACAGGGCTGTGAACAGGCACAACCACATCCTCCCCTCCTCACTGATCTTCTGCACCATCAGGTTGCAGGCGCCCAGCTGGCCTGGAAATTAAAGTCAGCCCCAACTGCTCACCTATCTCCCCACAGCTTCTTCATCATGTCTTCTACTTTCTTGGCACGCTCCGATGGATTCATCTGGGCATCACCCTTGGCAGCGAACTTTGCAACATACATTTCAGCAAACTGTTTCAAAGTGAAAGCCCAGCCGTGCAGACCAGAACCAAAGCCAACTGTACCAAGCACTGGATCAATCTGAAAAAGCAACAAACAGTTGGGTTACAGAGGAGCAACAACAGCCGTTACAGACAGGGAACGTCCCGGCAGCCGGCCTCAGCCACCACTCAGCAGGGTTTGAAGACGGAGCTTCATAGCTACAGAACCCTTGAGCATTTCTGTGACTGCCACCATTTGCCCAGGGGGTCAGACTGCCCAATTTTAGCTTTGTAACACAGAACTGGATCAGTTTTTCCCAGTTCGGTTGCCTATTCTTCACTTCAAGCAGCTCAACATCTGCTTAACTTCCATGCAGGTAAGACTCTCGTCCTTAACAGGGATCAGCAGCAGCACATGAACACCTGTAACATGCACAAAAGCGCTCAAGAGGAACAAAGCACACGGGTTTTCTGCAGCCAGCAGTCCTGCTCATTGCTCAGGAGCCCAGCAGGGAGCGCGGAACAGAGGTACAACAGACACCAACTGCCCTTCCGTCTCAGGAGACGGCTGCAGACTGGTGCTGAGCAGGAGCCAAGGATCTCGCATCACCTGATGCCAGGTGCATAAAAAGCCCTACAGAGGGAAGGTACTTTCCTGGATTTACGATCTTCATTTGCTCAGGGCTTGTGCTAACAAAAGATTCTGAAGGAATGCGAGCAAGATCCCCAAACCAGTGGGGTCTGGGTAGCAGGCGTATGTTCGTTATTCCAGTCTCGCTTCTCTCCCTTTGATAGGGCAAAGGACTACGGAAAGGCCCCAGCTGCTTGCTGTTGCTCAAGTGGCTTATTTTGCAGGCGGTGTTCACAGCCACTCACTTACCATGATATTTCCCATGGGACCGCTTTCTCCTTCTCCGTACGTGGAGATGATGACATTGACATTTTCAACGATGCGCTGGAAGGTCTGGTACAGCTCTTCTGGCTCCAGCTGCAGCTCCAGCAGCGCTCGGTCCATCTTGTTCATCATCAGGACAGGCTTGATCCTCTCAGCAATGGCCTGACGCAGCACGGTCTCTGTCTGCACGCACACGCCTGTCAAACGCATGGGAATTAGTCCTCTTATTTTCAAGCCTGACCAAGGTACACTGCAGTTACACACGGCTACAGAAAACCTTACCAGAGACACAGTCGACAACAACCAGGGCACCGTCAGTGACACGAAGAGCAGCAGTGACCTCTGAAGAGAAATCCACGTGCCCAGGAGAGTCGATCAGGTTGATCAAAAAACCAGAACCATCCTTGCTCTGCTTGATGAAGGCCAAATCATTTTCAGAGAGCTCATAAAATAGAGATATAGCTCTGAAATAAAAGAAAAACTCGAAGTTTCTAACCACGCATTACCACTCCCCAGTGCTTAGAAACAGACATGCAATTAGGATCTGCCTTTCATCCTGCACAGAAGCTGCACTTGGGCTTCAGGATTTCTTCAATCACGTTCCTGGGAGGCCAGCACAGAAAACACTCAGAAGCTGAGAACTGTGCTTCTTATGCTTTCCTGAAATCATAACCACTTCCGGCGATTCGAAGTGCCCAAAGAGCACTTTCAGACAAGTATTTCTGCTTTTGCTACTACATCTAATCCCTTCCCATCCCCTTTTCACGCTCCTCAGCCACCCATGGTGACACAGCCCGGTCTGCAGGCAGAGACACTCCTAAGAACAGTGGCTGCTCACCAGACAGCCTCCACACCACAGGGCTCCTGTGAACACCAACCCCAATACTTGTTCTTTCATTTAAGCTTCTGAATGATGCGAACAGAGAATGCCTGATGATTTCTTCTTCGAGCTCAAGAAAAAAAACAGCCTAGGATTCAAAGCACCTCCAAGGTCAGACCGCGCACTAGAAGCATTAAAGAGCCTGAAGAACAACTCACGTTGATTTGATGGTGATGCACCGCTCCTGCTCATCCTTTCTTGTGTCAGTGAAACGAGTCTCCCCCGCGCGGGCAGAGGCGATGATACCAGCTTTGCATACCAGAGAATCAGTCAGGGTTGATTTGCCATGATCAACGTGGGCAATCACAGACATGTTCCTGATGTTGGCCTTTTTGTCCATGATGGCCCGTATCTGGTCTACTGTGAAGTTCACCTTGAAGAGAAAAAGGCGAAAAAAACACAGCGTATAAAAAAGCAAGCTTTATTTTTTTTTTCCAGGAAGGCCAACCAACAACGCCAATACCTGGCGGTGCCAAGTTTACTCCTGCTGACATCAATTCTGCCTGCGCAGCCAACGCTACGAGACGCCCCACAGGAGGAACACCAAGGGCACTGCAGACACCAGCGTTACGAACAGCGAGGCCCAGGCTCGCGCTGCGGGCACCCAGCAGCAGCCGACACCCCGAGCACATCCTACAAACCCTGCTACCTGCTGTCTCCTTGAGGCAAACCCTGCCGAAAACCTAACCCTTATCGAGCAGAAACCCCGTATAAAAGGCGTTCTAGGTAAACGACAGCCTGCGAGGCTGCCCCCGCCGGGCCCGCAGCGTTACATAACGCCCGGTGGCCTCCCGGCCCCTTCCACTGCCACATCACCGCCGCTCCCCCCGCCGGGCAGGGAGCAGCACGGCCGGGTCCCACACAACCCGGCACCAGCACGGGAGGGCCCCCAAGGGGCTGCCACGGCACCTTCCCCCCCCCCGGGTCACCCCCCCCCTCCACGGTCACCCCCCCCCCCCCCCCGTCCAGCCCCACCCCTCAGCACAGGCCCGGCCCGCAGCGCCAGGCCCCTGCCCCACCGCCGGCCCTCCCGGGGCAGCGATCCCCGGTCCCGCAACCAGTTCGAGGTCCCCTCCGACCCCCCCGGGCGGCGGTAGGACGCGGGGGCTCACCATGATGGCGGATGGCGGCGGATTCTACGAGGCGGGGGGGGGGGGAGCGGTAATGGCGGCAGCGGCGGCCCTGTCTCGGTGGCGAGCGCAGAGCGGGCGGAAGAGAGCGCTGACGTCAACCGCCCCCCTTTTATACGGCGGCGCCGGCCGGGGGGCGGAGCCTGCGCGGTTCGGGCCCAGTACGCATGCGCAGCCGCGCCTGTCTAGCTCCCAGCTGCCCGTGACTCTATGGGGGGGGCGGGCTCCAGCCCCGGCCATAGGGAGGCCTCGCCCCCTTTCCCGGTAGACCACGCCTCCTTTGCTTTAGGCCACGCCCACCACTCCGTCCTGTTACCGACGCTTTGCGCATGCGCCTGCCAGTGGGGCGGGGGGGTGGCTGCAGCGCCCCCTGCCGCCGGGCGGGGCCCTGCGCTGGGCCCGCTGGGGCTGAAGGAGGCGAGCCCGGTCACAGGATGCTAGAGTCAGTAAAAAAAAAAAAAAAAAAAAAAAAGGCCTCCAAAATCACCCGGTGCAACCACCCGACCACCAATGTCACCACTAAACCATGTCCCTAAGCACCACGTCCAACCTTTCCTCGAACACCCCCAGGGACGGTGACTCCACCACCTCCCTGGGCAACCTGTCCCAATGCCTGACTGCTCTCTCTGACAGAAATGTCTCCTCATTTCCAGCCTGAACCTCCCCTGGCGCAACTTGAGGCCGTTCCCTCTAGTCCTATCACTAGTTACCTGTGAGAAGAGGCCGACCCCCAGCTCCCCACACCTTCTTTTCAGGTAGTTGCAGAGAGCAGTAAGGTCTCCCCTGAGCCTCCTCTGCTCCAGACCAAACACCCCCAGTTCCCTCAGCCGCTCCTCACAGGACTTGTGCTCCAGACCCTTCACCAGCTTCGTAGCCCTGCTCTGGACATGCTCCAGGGCCTCGATGTTCTTCTTGTACTGAGCGGCCCAAAACCGAACCCAGAACTCGAGGTGCGGCCTCACCACAGCAGAGCACAGGGGGGCGATCGCCTCCCTGGTCCTGCTGGCTGCACCATTCCTGATCCCTGCTCCGAAAAGGGCTGGGGCAGGGACCGTGTGGTGCGGGGAATGACCCTGAGTGTGTTTTCAGGAGGAGTCCTTCAAGCCCAGCACGGAAAGGCTGCCCACACTTGCTCTGTGTTGTTGCAGTGTACAGAGAACCCAAAGCGTTGTGCAGTGAACAGGATTACCTGAGCTAGGAGCAAATTAAAAGGAGGTCACAAAGATGGACAAAGCAAAGAGGGACTCCACATGGTGGAACATCACCATCTCCACAGCATACACATTTTGCTTCTTTTTTCTTCCTTCCCCATAGCATCATAGGACACTGTCGCTCCACCTCCATCACCTACAACATTAAGAGAACTTTCATGAATCCGCGCCACTTTGTCCCCAAACCACCCTGCCAGGCAGCCACAGCTGCTGCCAAATTCCCAGCCCATCAGCCCCTCTGCCCACCATGGTCCCAGCAGGACAGCGGCGGAGCTGCACCGGGGATCACTTTGGCCCTGGGAGGCTGCATCCTGTGCTTTCCCTGTGACAGGATGAGTTATCAGCTGTTGGAGTTGCCATAGCAACTGTTTGAATTTTTAGCACCAATGCTGGCTTTTGCCAGACTGGAAGGGAATGCTGGGCGGCCTGATTAACATGTCGGCCTGCCTGGGAAACCAGCTAATTGTCTTTTTGTTTAATTAGCTCGTGGGGCTGAGGACGAGAGGAAGGAAAGTGCTGGAAAACCTCTGTGTCCTCCAACAGCAAGGATCCGCAGGGTCTGTCCCCTGTTGTGTAAAGCCACTGCCAGTAATGCACAAGCAGCAGATGCTCAGCTGGCTTCCCAGGAGCTTCCCCTGCACCAGGTCCAGTTCCCATCGCATCCTTTTTTAATTTCTATCCACACCTGAGGTGTTTTTGAGTAGGTGATGGGTTATTAAGAGGTCATTTCCCCAAGAACACGGAAAAATGG
Organism: Anser cygnoides; assembly: GCF_040182565.1. Taxonomy (NCBI): domain Eukaryota; kingdom Metazoa; phylum Chordata; class Aves; order Anseriformes; family Anatidae; genus Anser; species Anser cygnoides. Next base: position 3,479,006 of record NC_089899.1, on the reverse strand, counting down.
GGACGCAAACACTGACCTGTGCGGAAGGGCTGTTGGATTTCTGGGATGCCGTCACCACGGGCAGCTTGCTCAAAGACTGCCAGGAGAAGATGCCTGTGCTTTGGAGGTGTCAGGTCCAGCATGGCAGGAGCTTCTCAAGGCCCTGGGTCCCCAAAGCAGCCATGCAGAGGTGACCACACAGAACCACAGAACTGTAGGGGTTGGCAGGGCCCTGCAGAGCTCACCGGGTCCAACCCCCTGCCAAAGCAGTTCCCTAGAGCAGGCTGCCCAGGGAGGCGTCCGGACGGGCCTCGAATATCTCCAGAGAAGGAGACCCCACAGCCTCCCTGGGCAGCCTGTCCCAGCGCTCCGTCACCCTCACCGGGAAGAAGTTCTTTCGCATGTTGGTGCGGAACTGCCTGGGCTCCATTTTGTGGCCGCTGCCCCTTGTCCTGTCCCCACAGAGCACTGAAAAGAGGTCGGCCGTGTCCCTCTGCCTCCCACAGCTCAGGTATTTACAGACATCGATCAGATCCCCTCTCAGTCTCCTGAGACCCCCCCCCAGAGCAGCTCCAGCACCTCCATCCACAGAGGGCATCAGAAGACCCAGAGCTCTATCAGGAGGAGCTAACTTGAACAAACCGAGGCTGTGGCTACTGATTCAAAGATCATAAATCCAATTTCTTTAAGTGATTTATTCTTTATTGACGGCGCCGGATGCACGGGGGATCTTTCCGCCTATCGTGCATCCCGAAGTGAAAAGCCGTCCCAAATTTATACATCACAGTGATTAATATTTTATTAACGCCTATACATATTCATTATCTAACCCCGCCTACTCTCGCTTCTCATGCTAATCAGTTTTTTGTGTCCTGCGCCTGCGCAGATCCTCTCAGTGGTCTTGGGCAGGGGTCGTCGAGCTGTGGTCGGTGGTCTCAGAGAGGAAGGCCATAAGTCTTCCTCACAGTGTACTTTTCACCCTTGGTCAGGATTCTGCTGAGTTAGCTTTCTTCCTAACCGCAAGGACTGTTTTTTCTTCGAATCTTCTGCTCATTATTTTCTTATCTTGGATTCCAATGTCTTGTTCGAGATATATTGCCCGTATATGTCCTATTTCGAGATACATTGTCCGTACATCTGTTTCCTGCCCTACACCTAATGTTCTGTTCTCCTTTAATAGTTACATTCTTAACCCTTTCTTATCTGGAATCGCCTCAGCTTCCCTAATCAATCCCCCCTTTTCTTTTCCCCATGCAAATTCTTTTGCATTGAATGCCCTTATCATTAGCAGTATCGCAGTAACATACATACAAATATTCCTACTACCAATAACATAACCAGATCAGTAAAAACTTGTTCTAACTATTGAAAATTGGGTAACCATGAGGCTAACTTATTCCATATTTCCTCAAAGCCCCATGAAATGTTATCCTTACTAATCTTATACAGAACCTTTGTTTGTTTCTATATTTCCTCTATGTCGGTAGAGACCTTTCCGAATACAAAAATTCTTCTTCCCAGCCTCTACGATATGTATCCCTCAATACCTTGCCATGTACTCTCATCAGGGAAGCTAATATTGCCATTCGTTGTAACAATTTCCAATTCCAAACAAGTATTACAAAAGACAATATTAAACTTATACCAACTAACATCAATAGAACAATAATTGGGTGACACAATGTGTTCAAAATCCCAGTTGCAGTTGGCGACCATCCAAAGAGTTTGTCCCACCAGCTATGATCTGTGTCTTGTTTTACTCTTTGCAAAACTCTGTTTATTTCTTTTGTATCATGGTGGACAGTGATTAAAGTCTTCTCTCCATCTTCCTGAATGCCTTTTAAAATTTTGATCAGGTCTTGGTGTTTAAGTAATTGCTTCACTAGCGTGAGGTTCATCCCAATAGGTGTGGGTAATAACTTGTGATACATTGTGTTGTTGGACTTGATCAACTGGTGGGATACCACTGGTGCTGAATATAAAAAATCACACCCAATGATTCTAACAAAGTTACAAATACAAAAGTTAGAGTGATTTTTGCTAGGTAGAGTTATGTTTTCCTTATCTACTTCTACAAAAGCACAAGCAGTTCTTAAACACACACAGCCTTGACCAATATATACAAGCACAGTCTTTTGACTAGTATTTGGATGAATTTCGAAGTGGCAAACACCTTGCTCAGTGTCAAGACATACATCCTGAGCATCAATTGTGTTGCTTTCACAAATAAATCCTTGTTGTTCCCGGGTAACACATGATTCTAGATTCACAGACTGCCATTTCCCGTTCTTCATCCGGGCCCAGGTTCTATGCTCCGAAGGATAGAGCACTGTTTCGTCATGATTTAATCCTAGTGCAATAATGGGGTGGATAACATAAACTGTAGCATTACGTATAGTAAGCACAAAGGCAGTAGCCATGTTAATAATGGGATCATAGGTAAAATTTACCAGAGTCCACCAAGATTGGAACTTCTTTTCAAAATCATTGGCATTGTCCCAAACAATCTTTCGGACTTCAGCCGGAAAAATGCCTTCACTTCCTTCCCTAATGATCAAGGCAGCCGTTGCCTGCATCCATAACTGTACCTGTATACAACTAAGAGCTAAAGATACATTATCTTGCGCCATACTAAGTGCATCTATTATTAGTCTGTGGTCCTGGTCTTCAGCCTTTTCCCATATTGGTAACACCTTTGAAACTTGCCATTGGCTAGTTCCCAATGCCAGTAAGGATGATTGCTCTTATCCTCTGTGGTTACGGCTTCAGACCAAGGCCACCCACCATTCTCTATCATCATAGAAGCACCTTCCAATTCTTGAATCACAATTACAACTATAAGCCACAGAAATAAAACAATTCTGTTAACTAAATTTCTGCTAACTACATTACTAAATACTCCTGACCATAGTGTCTTCATTTCGCTTGACTGAACTTTAGTTTCAGTTCACCGTCACCCAGCGTTACTTTCCAGGGGGCTTTTGGAGCTTTCTTCACTCTCGAATAATGGATCCAGGCCGTTTGCTCCTTAATCTTGATGGCGGTATGTGTTGTCAGCAGCACCTGGTATGGTCCCGTCCACTTTTCTTCCAAAGGGCGACCTGCAAATGCTTTTACATACACATAATCCCCAGGTTTAAAGGGGTGGATTGGTTGGTCCAGCCCTCTAGCCCTGGTTCCTGAGACAACTTTAGATATTTGATCCAACTGTTTTTGGAGTCCTATTAAATAATTACACAAGTATCCCGACCCCAGTTGCGTCAGGTCCTCCCCGCTGAACAAAAACTGATAAGGTCTTCCGTATAATATTTCAAAAGGGCTTAGATTTTCCTTTGTCCGTGGTTTTACTCTAATTCTAAGTAAAGCCAAAGGGAGAGACTGAGGCCATGATAAATTAGTCTCTTGTCCTATTTTGGCTATTTGTTGTTTGATTAGATGATTCATCTTTTCCACTTGTCCGCTTGCCTGTGGTCTGTAAGGGGTATGGAGTTGCCAGTCTACCCCTAAGACCTTACTTACTTCTTGAACTATTTGCACACAAAAATGAGAGCCTCTATCCGAGGACATTGCTGCCGGAATTCCGAAACGCGGTATTATCTCATTCAGTAAAACCTTAACCACTTCTCTTGCCTTGTTGGTTCGACAGGGAAAAGCCTCCGGCCACCCGAAAAAAAGTATCTGTCAAAACCAACAAGTATCGATACCCCCCTTTTCTTGGCAGTTCTGAAAAATCTATCTGCCATTGTTGTCCTGGATAGTTTCCTTTACTGATTATTCCGAACTTTACCCTATTTTCTGTATTAGGGTTATGATGCAAACAAATACTGCATTGCTGGGTTACTTGTTTTACCGTAGTATACAGATTTCTTCCCACCAAGACTCGACTCAGATTTTTATATAAGGTGTCTGCTCCCCAATGAGTCTTATTATGTTCTGCCATGACCATAGGCCATATTAAATTAGAGGGTAGTACAACCCTATTATCTTTCAGGTATACCCATCCATCACTCCTTGCTTTTCCTCCCAGGTCCCCAATTAACTTTTGATCTTCCCGTGTGTACCTAGGTTCCTGTCCTTCACCTAAAGTTTGTATTTTACCGTCTGGTATTAAAGTGAGCGCTTCTGCCTCAGCCAATCCGGCCACCCTTTTTGCTTCTTGGTCAGCCAATCGGTTCCCTACCTCGAAGTCAGCGGTTCCTTTTTGGTGTCCCCGGCAATGTATAACAGCCACCTTCTCTGGGTGCTTTACCGCTTCCAACAACTTCAAAATCTCCTCAGCATATTTTATTTGTTTTCCTTGGGCCGTTAATAATCCTCGTTCCTTCCAGATAGCCCCATGTGCATGCACCACACCAAATGCATACTTAGAGTCTGTCCAGATATTTACTTTCTTTCCTGCTGCTAGTTCCAATGCCCGCGTAAGGGCAATTATTTCTGCTTTCTGAGCAGACGTCCCAGGGGGTAATGGTTTCGACTCAATTACCTGTTGAGTGGTCGTCACCGCATACCCTGCTTTGCGTTGTCCTTGTTTCACAAAGCTGCTTCCATCAGTATACCATGATTCGTCCGCGTCTTCCAAGGGCTCCTCCTTGAGATCTGGTCGGCTAGAATACACAGTTTCCATAGTTTCGATACAATCGTGGACCACTGGCTCGTCAGGAGCGTTACTAAGGAAAGAAGCTGGGTTCACAATGTTAGTAACCACAATTTCTACGTCATCTTGCTCCACCAGTATTGCTTGGTATTTTAAAAATCTTTGAGGGGATAACCAGTGTGCCCCTTTCTGCTCCAAGACTGCCGAGACAGTGTGTGATACCAGCACGGTTATCTTCTGTCCCATAGTGAACTTCCGAGCCTCCTGTATATTCATGATGACAGCGGCCACCGCTCGAAGGCAACCCGGCCAACCTTTACTTACTTCATCCAGTTGTTTACAGAAGTAGGCCACAGCTCTCCTGTAGGGGCCCAGCTTCTGTGCCAGCACCCCCAGAGCCATCCCTTGTCTCTCATAGGAGTACAACCAAAAGGGTTTAGACAAGTCCGGTAGACCCAAAGCTGGTGCTCGCATTAATTCCAATTTAAGCTTCTTAAAGGCAGCCCGTGCTTCCCCCGTCCAGACCAATTTTGATTGGTTATTCTTGATGAGGTCATATAGGGGTTTTACAATTAGTCCATAATTATTAATCCATAGACGGCACCAACCTGTCATCCCTAGAAAAGTTCGTAATTCCTTAATGGTCTGTGGTTCTGGGGTACGGCAGATAGTTTCTTTCCGTTCTGTTCCTAACTCCCTTTGTCCCCCTGAAATCTCAAACCCCAAGTAAGTTACACGTGACTGAATCAGCTGAGCCTTCTGTTGAGAGACTCGATACCCATTCAAACCCAGAAAATTAAGGAGACTTATCGTCCATTGCATGCAGCTGCTCCTATTCTCAGTGGCTATCAAAAGGTCATCAACGTATTGCAGCAGAACTCCTTCGGTGTTTGGGGCCTCCCAAACCTCAAGCTCTTTTGCTAGTTGATTCCCAAAAATCGTGGGGCTGTTTTTGAATCCCTGCGGCAATACGGTCCAGGTCAATTGAGCCTTTCGTCCTGAGTCTGGATTTTCCCATTCAAAAGCAAAAAGCTTCTGACTTTCTGGGGCTAAAGTCAGGCAGAAGAAGCATCTTTTAAATCCAGTACGGTAAACCAAACTAAATTATCTTTTAATTTAGTCAGTAATGTGTACGGGTTGGCTACCACAGGGTGTATATCTTCAGTGATCTTATTTATAGCTCTTAAATCCTGCACTAATCTATAGTTCTTCCCATCTGGCTTCTTAATTGGTAGTATAGGAGTATTATATTCAGATTCACACTCAACCAGCAGTCCATGTTTTAAAAACTTATCCACTATCCCCTTAATTCCTTTCCTGTCTTCTAATCTTAGGGGATATTGCTTAATCTTAACTGGCCTTTCCCCTGGCTTTAATCTCACCACTATCGGGGCTGCATTTTTGGCTCGCCCAGGGATGTCAGTAGCCCAGACTCCTGGGTAAACTTGGTCTAAAATCTCCGAAGGTACTTTACCGATGGGGTCTGCTTGTATCAGCGTTAAGCTTAGCGCGGTTATCAGCTTTTCTTCTCTCACCTTTAACCCCACCTTCCCTTTTTCAAAGACAATTTCCGCTTCTAATTGTTCTAGTAAATCTCGCCCCAGCAAAGACTTCGGGGATCCTGGTAAATATAAAAACCTATGTATTCCCATCTGTTTCCCTAACTTGTATTTTAAAGGCCTTAGGAAAAAGGCTTTCTCGTGCTGGCCTGTAGCTCCTATCGCCGTCACAAAATCCTCATCCTCTGGTATCAATTTCTGGTTTAACACAGAATAAGTCGCTCCTGTGTCAATTAAAAACTCCACTTCCTGTCCTGATTTCCCTAGCTTAATTTTAACCAGCGGATCTGCTAGGGTAGAATCCCCCGGTCCACTTCATTGGTCGGGAGATACACTAGCTACCATCAACCTGTTCTTCTCCCGTTGTTTCGGACATTCCCTTCTCCAATGACCCACTTCCCTACAATATGCACACTGATTCGGTCTCAGGGGAGGCTTTACTGACCTTCCCCTTATCCCATTCCCTCTTCCTTTTCCCCGAAAAGGTTCTTCTTGCCTCTGTAAGGCCGCAACAGTTGCCGCAGCAATAGCCCTACCCAGCCTTTGTTTCTCATTCCCTTCTCGATTCCTAAATACCCTCCATGCCTCTTCCACCAGCCTTTCTAAATCTCTCACATCCGGCTCTTTCATTTTCTGAAGCTTCCGCCTTATATCGTCCGCAGACTGACCCAAGAACAATGATACTAGCTGGACTTTACCTTCCTCAGAAGAGGGGTCTATCGTTGTAAATTTTTGCATTGCTGTCCTTAGTCGATCGAGAAATTCTGACGGGGTCTCAGTTTGCCCCTGTTTTATGGTATATAACCTAGACCAGTTTACAGACTTTGGTATCGCACTTTCCAAGGCGATCCTAATCCATTCCTGATATTTTTTTAATAACCTATAATCACCCTCATCATTATAGTCCCAGTTTGGGTCCACTCTGAGCACATATACCTCCACAGTTCCAGGTAAAACTGACGTTACCTGGGTCTGTACTTGAGTTTGTGCATTCTTAATTACCAGTTGCTTTTCCGTTTCCAATAATGCTGCCAGCATTATCTCTATATCTTTCCAATCGGGATATAAATTCTTTACAATCAGCTCAAACCTCCGGGCCACTGATTCTGGATCATCCCGGTATCCTTTCACAGCTTCCTTCCATGAATCTAACTCAGCAGTTGTGAAAGGTACTTTTATCCGAGCTGGTCCGTTAGCCCCCATAGCCTGTCGTAACGGGGCTTGAATAACGGGCCCGACCTTACTTCGGGTTCGAGCCGTGATCGGGGTAAAGTCTCCATTCCCCCAACTCTCATTTTTCTTATCTATTCTGCCGTTTCCTGAGCTCGCCCCCACGCCTCGTTCTATTATCTGGGGCGGGAGGACATAATCCTGCATTCTCTCCTCTGACTCATTCAATTTCAAACATCTCTGCCCGATACTGCACGCCGAACAACATCTTTTCATTTTTCCTGCCCCTTCCTTCTTCATATCCTTTTCTATTGCCAGGATCAAAGGATCCTGTGGGGCTAAGTTAATTCCACACTCCTTCTGCCATTCTGGGTGGTTTCTCAAAGTGAAAAACATATCTGCGTATGACACCTCATCCCACTTTCCTTCTCTCCTTAGAAACAACATTAACTGTAGTAAAGTATTATAATTTAAGGTTCCATTCAGTGGCCATTTCCCTCACAATCCAACTTATAAAGTGGCCACCATTGATTACAATATTTTATCAACGTTTTCTTATTTTCAGTTCCACCGGGGGATCCCCCTATATCTTTCCAGTGACTCAAGATACATCCCAACGGGCTTTTCTTCGGAATCCCACTACTCTGCTGCCCCCCCATGTTACAGTTCAGAATGTTTCTTGTTACACAATACAAGCCGGCAGCTTTCCACAATGACACCAAGATCCTAGTAACGTTATAAAGAGTACAATCAGAATCCCAAAGACAATAGCCAAGGTCAAGTTCCACATTTAAACACAATGTAATACCAACCTCGCATGCAAAGGTTATTTGTTTCCCAACAGCAACTGAGTGCTTTCCAAAAAACCAAATGCCGTCCTGCAGAAAACTTTTACTTTCCGACTTACAGACGACCCCAACTGACCGGTCAACCAAATAAACCAAAATAAAGAATATAATCACTTACAATGATGGGGTCCGTGTCTGCCTCCGCAGTGATCCGTTGAGTCGAGGAGTCCCTCCGGGAAATCCCGGGGGTACCCTAGGGAGTCCTGTTCCCAGCGGGTCCTGCGGTCCGACAGAGAAGAAGTCCCATCTGGGTCGCCAGATTGATTCAAAGATCATAAATCCAATTTCTTTAAGTGATTTATTCTTTATTGACGGCGCCGGATGCACGGGGGATCTTTCCGCCTATCGTGCATCCCGAAGTGAAAAGCCGTCCCAAATTTATACATCACAGTGATTAATATTTTATTAACGCCTATACATATTCATTATCTAACCCCGCCTACTCTCGCTTCTCATGCTAATCAGTTTTTTGTGTCCTGCGCCTGCGCAGATCCTCTCAGTGGTCTTGGGCAGGGGTCGTCGAGCTGTGGTCGGTGGTCTCAGAGAGGAAGGCCATAAGTCTTCCTCACAGTGTACTTTTCACCCTTGGTCAGGATTCTGCTGAGTTAGCTTTCTTCCTAACCGCAAGGACTGTTTTTTCTTCGAATCTTCTGCTCATTATTTTCTTATCTTGGATTCCAATGTCTTGTTCGAGATATATTGCCCGTATATGTCCTATTTCGAGATACATTGTCCGTACATCTGTTTCCTGCCCTACACCTAATGTTCTGTTCTCCTTTAATAGTTACATTCTTAACCCTTTCTTATCTGGAATCGCCTCAGCTTCCCTAATCACTACCACAGGGGCAGGATTATCTCAGTGCCCTCCATGTTTCCCCTGGCAAGGACGCACCTGAAAGCTTTTACATTTAATTCCCCCCTCCCAGCGCCTCCACCTGGGGAAATCCCTGGCAGCTGCTCCCCAAAACCACCTCCCAACAGCAGCCCAGGCCAGCAGGCTCCTTATTACAACAAGACACCACGAGTCCTGCGGACGGGGAGCACGGGGGGTGCAGCACAGCTTCTGCTGGCTCTGCAAACCCCCAAACCTGCTCCCAGCAAGGACGCCCCCGCCCCACCCCCCGAAAATAATTCCGGGGCGCTGCCCCTTTAAGACAAGCCGGGAAGGCGGCGCCGGGCGGGGCGGAACCAACTGCGCCTGCGCGGCAGGGCAGCGGCCGGCGGGGAGAAGGGCGCGCGCGCGCGCCGATTGGGCGGCGCGTGCCTCGCCGAGGCCCCGCCCCTCTTCTCCTCCCCCCCTCCCCTCGCCGCGGCCGTCACGTGACCCGGTCGGCGGCTCCCGGCGCGGTGGACGCTGGAGGCCAAGATGGCGGCGGAGCTGGTGGAGGCGAAAGTGAGTGAGCGGCGGCGGCGGCGCCCTCCCGGCCGCCGGGACCGGGCCGGAGCGACCCGAAGCGGGGCTGGGGGAGCTGCCGAGGCTCTTCCCGTTCGGGAGAGACCGCGGCCGGCGCCGCGGCTCCGTTGCTGAGAGGAGGGGGCGGTACCCCCGGGCCTCCCCCCCCCTCCCACCTCGTTCCCTTCCCCGCCCCGGTAACGGCGGCCCCGGGGGTCCCGGTGCGGTGTTGGAGCCCCCGGGCCGAGCCCTGAGGCACCGCCCGGTGCTGGGCCATGAGCTGCTCCCGTCCCCCCCGGGGCTGAGGAGCGCAGGTGGCTCCCCCCCGCCCCCAGCCGCCCCGCCGGGCTCCTGCCCGGTAACGGCAGCACGGCCCCGGGGAGCGGGGGGGGCCCGGGGGGCAGGGACGGTGGGGGGGGGTTGGGGCAGGTAACGGCGCTGCATGTGCTCCGGGGGGGGGGGGGTGGGGACAAAACCGCTGCTTCTGGGGGGGGCGTGGGGCAGTAACCTCGTGGGGCAAAACCCCCGCTCCTAGGGGGGGGTTGGGGCAGAAAGCTCGTGGGGCAAAACCCCTGCTCATGGGGGGTCTGGGGGCAAAACCCTTGTGGGGTGAAGCCCTTGTTCCTGGGGGGGGGGGGCAGGGGGTAAAAACCTTCTGGGGCAAAAGCCCTGCTCCTAAGGGGGGGCTGGGGGCAAAAAGCTTGTGGGGCAAAAGCCCTGCTCCTGGGGGGAGCTTGGGGAAAAAAACCTGTAGGGTGAAGCCCCTGCTCTTGGGAGAGGCTTGGGGCAAAGCCCCAGCTCCTGGGGGAAGCTTGGGGCAAAAGCCTTGTGGGACAAAACCTCTGCTCCTGGGGGGGCTGGGGGAAAAAACCTTGCAGGGTAAAACCCCTGCTCCTGGGGGGGGCCGGGGGCAAAACCACTGCTCCTGAGGGGAGCAAAAACCTTGCTCCTGGGGGAGCTTGGGGCAAAGCCCTTCACCCAGGGGGGCTTGGCCCAAAGCCCTTCACCCAGGGGGGCTTGGCCCCCGTCCTGGGTCCTGGTTCTCTGCCCCCCACCCTCTGCTCTGGCGGGGGGGGATTCATCATCCCTGAGGATCAGCCGGAACGCGGTTAGCACCTGCAGGAGCAGCTAACGAGCGCCAAGGGGCTGCTTGGCCGCAAAAATACGTGCGGGAGCCTCTTGTAAGCGGTGCTGCGGGCTCCCCCCTGCCTCCTGTCCGGCCTCTCCCGTTGGTTTTGTGAGCCCAGGTCTCCTCTGGAGGAGGTGTGCTTCCAGGACCTCAGCTGGCACCTCCTTAGCAGGTGCTTGAGCGTGGCTCCACACTGCTTACACACGAAGCTGCCTCGGAGGGAGGAGCTGACATTAACGTTAAACGATTTCTGTAGTTAACGCGATCCCTCTAAGCACCCCTCGGACTGTTACACGGATCCGAGCCTCAGTGAGATGTTTGCTTTCTGTAAAACTTGCCCTGCTGTCCCTGCTCGGATCCAGTCCGGACCGTAAACCCTTCTAAATGCAAACCATAAAAATGTGTCGGTTCAAACTTCACTTTATTCACCAGAAGTCCCGAACGAGTGGCGGTGTCGGAGCAGCGAGCGTAAGAATCCGTCCGCTGTTCTCTGCCTCCCCTTGCTGCTGTGCTGTCGGGGTGCTGCACAGCCTCGGTGCTTTTATTTTTGCAAATATTTATCCTTGAGGAGCTTCAGCGAGGGCGATGCTCTCCCTGTTTCGTACTTAGAGAACGCCGAGGCACAGGAATTTGGCCAGGATCACGCAGGTGGCACCCAGCGAGGCAGTGACGTGGATCCAGTTCTCTTGAATTGTGTTGTTCCCCCAATTAAACAGCCTTTCTCTCATCCTTTAAGCTATCTCCCTTTTTTCCCCTTATTAAAGGTATTTTGGGACACTTCACAGCTGCCAAAAACCTTAACTACAGCCACTGATGTTCACGTGAAGTTCTTTAACGTCGCTCAGGCTCCCAGATTAAGTGACAGATTTCACGAAAGAGGAGGAAATAAAATGGCATTGTCTCTGTAGCGTAATTCCCACACACGTGGAAGCGAATGTTAAGTGTTTCTGGATTCATTTGTAGCTTTCTTTAGATAAATCATCCACATCTTCCATCTCAGGAAATCACAGGGCTGCCATTAACTTCCACAGAATTATGACTTTTCTTTGGGGATTAGGTGTTAAAAAGGAGCGGAGAGAAGAGACCTGCTGTCTCTGTGCTCCTTGCTGGGGTTGCTCCTTGAATTCCTGTGTTTTCCACACACGAGGCGGGCTATTGAGGGAATAAATCTGGGTTCCTGTCGGGTATATTTTCAGGGCAGCTTGAACCTTACAGTTAGAGGCCGCCTGAGTTCCCCCGGCAGCCGGAGAGCAAGTTGGTGAAGATGTAGATAGTTTTTTAGTGCTTATCAAAACACCGAAATCCGTAATAACCAGCGCAGCAGCTGCTGGCTGGAAGCGTGGGGGAGTGCTTGGCAAAGCCCCCGCACGGAGTCCAGAGGCGTTGTTCTCATGGGAACATGTTCCTCTCTTCAACAGCCTCCTAATATCTTTGGGTAGCCTCAAATACGTGCGTTTTCTTTAAAGTCCTGCATGTATAGGAAGAGTTTGAGGGGGTTTTGCCCATCCGCATAGCACACAGGTGCGCTGAAATACTGTATTCAAAGGTTGGCAGCCCCGGTTCGCTTAAATGCCCGCTGGTTTTCAGCTCTTCATCGTTTTCTTCCTTTTCTTTGCAATAATGAATTGTAGATAAAGGTTTTAACGTAGCTCGCTTACCCAAAGATGCCTGGGACGTTTGGAGGCTTTGAGCGTGGTGGAGGAGTTACCGCGTGCTGCTTTAGGCCTCGTCCCCTGGGGTCCCTGGTGCTTGGAGCAGGACCGCTGTTTGCTGTTTATCACCAATGGCTTGGGGTAATTCAGGCAGTTTAGCGGCGTTGCTCTGGTTTGGGCGAGCTGGGTGGGATTTCAGTTGATGCTTTCTGCTTTGCTCAAACAGCTGCCTAATAATTGGCACGCCGATCGGGTGAGTAACAGGGTTGGGTGCCCTCCTTCGAAGGGATTTTTCGTATTTTGGATGTGGATATATATAGACATATAACCAGGTTGTAGAGAACGGACGTGTTGCCTTTTTATCGCTGTAAGAACGTTTCTAATTTTTTATCCCCTAGAACATGGTGATGAGTTTCCGAGTCTCAGATCTTCAGATGTTGCTGGGTTTTGTTGGCAGGAGTAAAAGCGGACTTAAGCATGAACTAGTCACCAGAGCATTGCAATTGGTCCAATTTGACTGCAGCCCCGAGGTTTTCAAGAAAATTAAGGAGCTCTATGAGACTCGCTACGCCAAGAAGAGCTCCGAAGCCAGCCAGCCCCAGCCCCAGCAGCACCGGTCCCCCGAGGCGCTCTCCATACATTCGTCGTACGACCGGGGCAGCACCGTGGCTAGGACTTCTATCTCCACTCCCAATATTGACTATCCTGCGCTCTACGGGAAATACCTTAACGGACTGGGCAGGTTGCCACCCAAAGTCGTGAAGCCCGAAGTTCGCCTGGTGAAGCTTCCCTTCTACACCACCCTGGATGAGCTGCTGAAGCCAACAGAATTAGGTGAGTTCCCCTTGTGTTTCCAGAATTAGGTGAGTTCCCCGTGTGTTTCCAGAATTAGGGGAGTTCTCCGTGTGTTTCCAGAGTTAGGGGAGTTCTCCATACACCTGGGTGTTTCTGCCAAACTTGGTCTCGGAGAGAGAAAAATGAAATAGGTTTCAGTGTCAAAGTGATGGCACCATTTTCAAGGCTCTGTAAAGTCGCGTGACAGGAGGAGGTTGATCCATCCCGTGGTGGATCTCCCTCACCCTCCCTCCTTTTCTCCTTCCCTCGTGCTTTAAGCCTACAGAAGAATATTTCCTTTTTTCTTTCCGCCGCCTTAGAACAAGAACGCGGTCGCTTTGAGATGCGATTTGAAAGCCTGCCTTGTTTGGCTGCGGCTTGCTTATCCCTGCTTGGCAGTGCTGCAGTTTTTGCTGGGACTCGTTACCTGCCTTCCCTCTCCAACGTAGCAGCAGCGTACTGATGGAGCTCCTCCCGTGCCGCTGTGGCACCTGGGCTAAGCGAGCATGCTGGTGTTTTCCCCGCCGATGCCGGTTTTCAGTGCTAAACGGTCCTGACCCAAAGCCTCCTAGGGATGAAAGGGGGTGGTACACGCTTCAAACAGTTTTTCTGACTTTTTTCTGGCCGTGATAGTTCCATGGTCGTGATGCTGGGTGTTCTGAGGAGCAACTGGGAAACTCTAAGAAGTGATTCCCCCACCTTGGGGCTAGGAGTCGTCTTTTTTTTTCATTATTTTAACTTAGAGGAGTGAAGAGTGTTGTCCCAGAGGTTGGGTGTGAGGTTTTTGTAGTGAGAACAGTACGTACAGAGGAGAATTGGCATCGTAGTCTGCTTAGCCTCAGTGTCTCAGAGTGGACGTGGTAACATCAGGCCTCGCTGCGAAGTGCAGGAGCCTGGGGAGCTGATCTTTCTTGGCTGAAAAACCTTCTGAAATGCTTCCAAAGAAAATAAAACCCAGCAACATGAAGATAGGATCGTGCAGGTGCGTGGAGGGCTGCGGTGACAGAAGTGGAGGTGTGAGGTGGCTGCCTGGGGTTACCCAAGCATACAAATACTGGGGATTTGGGCACCTTGTGAGACCACAGCTCAAATGCTTAAACCTGTCCTTTATTTTTTTTTTAAATCAAGGGAATACAATCCTCAGGAACAGGAAATGGCCTTCTGTTCCACGTGCCTACACTTTCATGATTTCTTAATTCCATCTTCCTGCTTTTTCATCAGACTCTTTTTTATTCTCTTCTGCCTCAAAGCTAGTTTGTTATCCCTTAGGCTCATTTACCTCCTTCTTCAGTTGTCTGATAATTTCTACCATATGCTTATTATCCTTTGTGCGTGACTTTCCCTTTTTACACCTGGCTCTGTTATTAGCCCTGAAACAAGCAAGTTTGTTTTGTGTTTTGGTTCGCTTTCTGGAGACAGAGTCATCAGGCTTTTTGTGATTTTCATCTTGGTTTGAAGGTTTCATATGTGAAGGCTATGACCATTTGAACAGCCAAAAGGGGGCTGTCACCGTAAAACTGAATTAAAACTGAAAATGCTGCTTGGGGTGTGGGTTCATTCAGCCCTAAGTGTGAGATGACATTTATTAGTCAGAAATGCAAGTGTAATATTTTGGAGAGAAGCAATTCTAAAGATGTGGAAACACCTAGAGATAGGGGCAGGGATTTACTCACTGTGATTAACAGATTTTATTAAAAGCTGACATGAGACTTTCTGTATCAGATCCGAGGTCTCATTAAATTTAATATCTCACCTCCATGTTAGCTGACGCCTCCCTTGGGTCAGCGTGTTCCCTACAGCATATTTGACTCATTTTCCCTTTGATGAGAGAGTTTTCTGCCTGGGGATTGGTGCTGAGGAGCTGGGCGTTGAGCAGATGTTCAGTTGTTGTCCCGGTCAGCTGTTGATCACCTGTAGATGTCTTCCACGCGATTTTCTCAGCCTGGTGGGCCGCGGCTATAATTCCTTCTGCCTACGCTAAAGGACATAGAGGTGCGTTTGTTGCTCTGTACAACTGGGAGTATTTCGACACGGCACAGAGGTCCTGGGTGCGACGTGCTTCTGGAACAGCTTCTGACACCGCCAGGTAGCGCAGCCCCACGTGGGCTGGGTGGGGAAGGAGGCGAAACAAATAGATCCGAGGAGAACCGAGTGGTTTGCCGTATGGGAGCCGCAGAGCTTTGCCTTCTGTGTCCCCACCAAGCGTAAGCCCTGTGTGAACCTCAGAGATCCGTAACGTGGAAGTGCCCGGAAGAGACCGCTCTGGCTAAAAACACCTCGCTGCTGCTGGAGCAGCGCCCTTCCCTAGGCTGCAGAAGAGGGGGGTTAAGCATATAGCCCCGGTTGGAATAGAGGAAGCGTAATTTATGTTCCTGACGTCGACTGGAAGCACATTTGTTAATTAAAGGCGCTCTCGCCTCCTTGAGATTGAAGGTGAGATGGGCAATGCCTCATTCGGTCTGCAGGCAAGCTGATTCCCTGAAGAAGCGTCAGATTACTGTCGTCCTTGTAGACGGAGGTGGCTTCAGCTTAAAGCAAATAGGTTAGGCTCATCATGAACCAGCTACTTTCTCATATTTGGTGACTACACGCGCAATTCCAGTCACTTGGAGTTTATCGACACGCAGACAGCTTCAGCAGCAGCTTTCTGGTTCGGTCTGGGGATGTCAACACGAAAAAATCCTTTTAATTTACTTAAATCATCACAATTCTCTTGGGTGGGTAAAGCTTAAAATTAAGATCGATCAGATACCTTTTTAGAGGGAGCGAACACTAATTGCCTTTCCTGTATTAGCAGCTAACAAGCAGAGCCTTTACGTGTCCTGCGGTACCTGCGCGCCGTGCTGCGGAGCGCGCTCACCCTCTGGCACCTTTGTGGGTGAAGCGGTGGGAACGTAGCCCCTGCACGACGCTGAATGCCCTTCGGTTCAGTCAGAGCAGTTCCCGTAGCCAAGGAGGAGAAACTGTGTCGTACTGCACCCTGTGTGCACTGTTCTGGGGGCGTAGGGATGCGAATGGGGGCGTGCAACCAGCTCAGCCCCACAGAAACCTCCTGGCAGCAGCACGTCTCTGACATCTCGAAGGGATCCAGCCGTGGTGTTCACAATATCATCTGTCCTGGGAGCATATAATGCCTTGAGCGAGGCTGATCAGTAAGCGTAACAGTGAGGAACGTGGGCTTTGTTAGGGAGAGAAGGAAAACCTTGGAGCAGGGAAACTTAAACTCCTGCCGTCGATGCAGTCCCTGTTTTGGATGGCTGGACCAGGAGCTGCAGGTTAGCTTGGCTCCTCAGAACGGGCGTCCTTTGCAGTTACATCGGGCTACGTTTTTGAAGATGGTTCCCCAAGTCCTTTTGGGTTCAGAAGTTTTACGTCTTCTCTCGTTCTGAAGATCGCTGATCAAGCTCAGTCTTAAAAAATTGCTTTCCTGCTATCATCGGCTGTTAAAATAAACTGAGCCCAGCAGTGCTCGTGCGGGTCCAGGAGCCGAGTTGTGGTGCTGAGGCATCTGTCCTGGAGAAAAGACCAAACTGTTCCCTTTAGCTTCAAAAGCCTAACACATAAATATTGTTCTGGCTACTCATCAAAGATGTGAAGAGCAGATTGGGTACCCTAAAAGCGTACCTACAGGAGGTGGAGCTGATTTTCCAGAATTAAGGTGTTGAAGGAAAACGAGCTCATTGCTCAGCTCTGTCTTGCAGAAGTTTTTCCCCCCGTCTTTTGGGGATGTTCTCTTGCACTTTCCTCCAGCATCCAGTCCTGATTGTTGCTGATTTCTGTTTTTTTGTTTTTGTTTTTTTTTGTCTTCCCTCCAGCTGTATTTTGTAAAATTGGGGTGTTTTGTGCGAGCCTGCAGCAGGTCCCTGTGGGGGTGGTGGAGAAGCGCCCGTCGGGTCTTTCGCACTGGGGCAGCACGCGTTGATCTCGCTTCTCGTGCTGCAAGCACAAGGAGCTTTTACTGAGCAGCTGCAGGGAAAAACATGGGCAAATGGCTGTTTCTGGAGTTCCTGCGACGGCGGTCAGATGGTGTAGCCAGCTTGCCGTCGTACCCCGGTGTTGGTAGAGGTGATTTTTTGGTGGTTGAGTGAAGGAAGGCGCAGCCCCGGAGCAGTGCTTGCTGCCGCTGCTGCCTGGTGTGCAATAGGAGGAGCAGGTGGGCTGCTTGGAGGTTCAGGTGGTACCGTGTGCGGCGCTGGAGAGGCGAGCGGAGGCTCCTGGATCCCTCGCGGGGTCTGGCCGCGGAGCTGGGGGTATCCCCTGAGGGTCCCGGTTAGTTCTGCAGGCAGCGTGCCCTGCTCGGAGAGAGGGGGGGCTTTCGTAAGGTGAGACGATATAAATGCAAAATAACGTGAGTTTCTGTTCATTTTGCCTCACCAGGTTTGCCTTGTTTTTGTGTAGCTCAGCAATCAGAAGGGCAGCCTGTCTACAGGCAGTTATTTAAACAATTATATTAAAAAAACTTTTGTTCTTGTTATTAGAAAGCGCCGACTGCTACAGTCCTTGGGAAACGCTTCACTTCTTGCTGGTTGTTCCGGTCAAGAGGCGCTTAGATGGAAACTGAAATTCAATTAAAAGTCCATGAGGACTTTTTTATTATTTATGAATTCTCCTACTGTATTTTTAAAGCTGAATTATCAAAGGGAGGTATGTGTAGTCAGTGAAGCGGGGTTGTCACTGCCTCTTTCAAGATCTTAGAGCTGCTGAGGTTTTATCCTTCCTTCATCTCGTTTTTGTTCACAGACAGAGAAGCACGTTTTCCTACATCTTAAACTCTGGTATGTTGGCTTTGAATAAATTAGCCAGTGACTTTAAAAAATTGCTATTCTTGATAAAAAGGAAAAACTGTTCTGTCACTTCCTGTTCTTTGTGTTTATCTTGCGACTTTCACCAGCTCCAGGACTTGATTTTAGTTGGAAACATGCTCTGAGAATCAACTGTGCTCTGCTAGAACTCAATAAAAGGTACTAAGTGGAAGTCTCAGGTTTTCCACATCTGAAGCTCAATTTTAATCACACTAAATGCATTTGATTTTGAATTATGTATGGATAAAAGACCAATTAGTGCTGGGTTCTCAGCTGAGCGTTTCTGCTGTAACATCCTATAAAACGCGCCCTCAACTCCAGGTACTTGTGAACAGTGTTCTGTCTCTTAGGGCTGTTTCTTCTAAATTTTTTTTTCTTCCCAGTTGATCCTTTTTTTCTCTCTCTCTTTTCCAGAACCAGTCTCGTGGTTTCATGCTTTCATGACATTTGTTCTTGTATGAACATATATGCTTGTTGACTTGTTGATTATTTGAGGAGAGAAGGGATAAAAAAAAAAAAAAAGACCAAATCCACCATGTGCTATCAGTGTGCTAACTAGCAAAACAGGCAAAAAAACAAACGAGCACCGCTGTAATCAGCGGTACATTTACCAAAACTTGGTTTATTATCTTGTTATGAGAATGTGTGGTGATAGGAGCTCTTGTGCAGCTTGAGGCAAACAGGACTTAGACATAAACAGAGCTCAGAACATTAAAAGAAAAAAAAACACCTTGTGCTTAGCAGTGTAAGAACTAGTTATTGTCAATTTGATGTACATCTTTTTTTCCCCCTCTTCAGTCCCACAGAACAATGAGAAGCTCCAGGAAAGTCCGTGCATTTTTGCATTGACCCCGAGACAAGTGGAGTTGATCAGAAATTCCAGGTACTTCTCACCGCGTGTTAATAGTTGGAGAAACGGTAGCTGTGTAATTCCTGAGTGTTCCCTCTCTGTGGGAGCTTGTGTTCCCTGCGTGGAAACACTGAGGTTATCAGCAGACCGCCTACATCCAATGTAAAGCAAATAGCTTTTGTGGGGCGTGGGGGGTACACCACTTCCCATCTAAGTCCCTGAGTTTCATTTCTGCTCCTCTATCCCATTTGAACAGCATATTTGGGCAGGAAAAAAAAAAAAGTATGAAATTGTTGATGACCTGCGTTCTCTGTTAAGCTCGCGTTGCGAATATTTGCAGATTTTTCCTTTGCATCAAAAGTTCAAAAGCTCGACGTGTAATGCTGTTTGCATCTGAAAGAAGGCTTCTGTTTTGCACAGGGTGCTATAGTAACTGCATAGGCAAACATCTTGCACCGATTAGGATTTAGCCTGACCTCTGTCACGAACCAACTTTTGATTTAAACAATGAAACGCGTGAGACACGTCAGTGCAGGCAGTAAGGCTTGCTCCTTCGCTGACCTGCTGCTTTGGTCCTTGCCGCCACGAAAGGCCAACGATGCAGAAAAGGTCCCCCACAACCAAGCATTATATCTCGCCTTTAGAAACTTTAAATATAAGCATCTTCAAATACTTCTCTTCCCATTAAAATCGTACTGTTATAAACTCAGAGGAAGGTGTTGTTTCTTGAATGTCCAGTGTTGATTGCTGCTGGAGAAAGTCAACAGATGCAGTGCAGGGGAAGCTGTGTAAAGACTTAAAGGAAAGGAAACGATACCCACAGGAGTCTTTCAGGGTGATAAAAGACTGCACGTATTGTAGCTGATTCTTAATGCTCTGTTCTGCGTGTATTTGGATTTGTGAGAAAACTTTCACCATCAGCAACATCTTCAGTACAACAATTTCTCAGCAGGGGTGTCGATGAGTGTCGTTCCCTGTCTAGAATGATCGTGCAGCAGGAGCATCTTCCCCTACCTCTGGTAGCATCCAGATGCTTTCCACACACGTCTGAAACTGTCACACCAGTTCCCGACTGTCAGCTGAACTCGGGTTCCACCCCCCTCTGCCCCAAAATGAAAAAAAATTGTGCCAAAACACTGAACTGGAATGTGAAATGCTTTCAGAAGGAAATCGAGGCTAATTCTGGTGTCTCGCTTAGTGCCTTGAATCCCGTGCAGATCCCTGTACCTGTGTATAAAGCCGCCTAATAAAATCCCCTTGTTCTGTGATGTGTAGCTTTCCTGACATCAATTGAAATACTGTTATAAACAGTACTGGTGAAGTTAGAAATAAGTTGTTCTGCTGGTGTCATAATACACGGATTCCTTGGTTTGCATGAACAGCTTTAATTGAATTATTAAACAAAGTCTTGAAGGAGCACAGTCAGATACACCTGACCTTAAAACCTAGTTTTTATAAATGCTTACAAATAAGAGAACACCAGGCAAATGGATACCTTTCTTCCAACGCTTTTACGGTTTTGAAAGCCCCGAGGAAGGCTGCAGGATGGTGCGTTAGGAAACATTTACAGGGCTGCTGATACCTGCAGAGAGAATTAAATAACTTAAATTCTGGAAAGTAATTCTTTGAAGATTTGTTTTTCAAAATTAGCAGTTTTTTGAGTCTGGCAAAAGCGATGGCTGATTTTGTTTTTTCTTCACACAAGTTTCTGTTTCTTCCTTAATTTACTAGGGAGTTGCAACCCGGTGTGAAATCGGTTCAGGTTGTACTAAGGTATGTCGGAGCATGGGGTTAATGTACCGTGAAGTGCAGCGGAGGGGAGGAGGGGAATGCATTACCCAAAGATAATAAGCTTCAGCGTGGGTTTCATGGCTGTAAAGATAACCTACAGTAAATTGCTTGTATACATGCAAGTGTCTTAAACTCTACTTTCTAACCTCTCCTTACATGTACCACTTGAGTTAGTGCTGCGGTAGAAAACAGCAGGGTGTCGGATTTGTCCGCCCAAATCTCAAGGCTGCATGAAAACCTGGAGAGCAGAGTGGAATTGGCTTTGCTTTGGCCAGACGAGGGAGCATGGGTTGGTGTGGTAAAGGTTGGCTGCTGGTTGACGTGTAGAGCTTCGAACCGGCGAGCAGCGTGGGGATGTTAAACGGGGTGTCGTTTCTTTGCAGAATCTGTTACACAGACACTAGTTCTCCCCAGGAGGACCAGTACCCCCCGAACATTGCGGTGAAAGTGAACCATAGTTACTGCTCGGTGCCGGTAAGTTGGCTCCGCGGGGACGGGCGACATTGCAGCTTTGGAAGGACTGGTGGAAGTATTATTTATTCTGATGAATGCAGATGAGAAGGCAGGTTATAAAAACGCACGACTTAGTTTAAGGTTAATCTTCTAAGGGGTTATCCGTGTTCATAAACTGTCCTTGCAAAAAGACTCGATCCTTTTCACTTTGTGCTAGGTCAGGCTGTTCAGCTCCCTTCTGCCCCTTGAAAACTGCGTGTGGGTTAGAATTTAGTGAAGCTGATGGATAGATGTTCCCCAACAGCAGCATCTTCAGTTTTTAAAACAAAAAAATCTTTCTGCCTTAGGGCTACTATCCATCAAACAAACCCGGAGTGGAACCGAAGAGGCCCTGTCGTCCCATCAACCTCACCCACCTCATGTACCTGTCTGCAGCCACCAACCGCATCACCGTCACCTGGGGGAATTACGGGAAGGTACGTGCCGAAGGAAGCTGCACGGAACTGCACCAACAAGTGCAGAAGAGCAGCCCTGCTCATCCTTTCCCCTCCTCCTCTCTTCATTCTTTTCCTTCCTCCTTAGAGCTACTCCGTGGGGCTGTACTTAGTGCGGCAGATGACCTCGGCAGAGCTGCTGCAGAGGTTGAAAACCATCGGAATCAAACATCCCGAGCTCTGCAAAGCACTTGGTGAGTATGTCTGCCTGAGAGGTGCCTAGGGGAGGCTCACTGCATGCCCCTTACACTGCAGCATTCCTAACAGCCCGGCTGCTAGAAACGTTTCGGGAACAGCCGCCTGGTTCCGTGCGATTGCTTTCCTCCAGCTGTATAAAAACACTTTTTGTTTGAACAGGCTTGCTAAGATGTTTGTTAGTCGTATGAAATTGCCCCAAATCCGTGTGCAAGTGCAGCATTTCAGCAGCGTGCGTCTCTCATGGCTCTGCAGAAGCTCTGCATCACTTAGTTCGATTTAGGCTTTGTCTCCAGGTTATATCGTGATGAGTGCCGCTGAGGGCCGGTGTCATTCTGATGCGAATGGCTTCATGCCTTCATCTGAATAATTATGAGCTGATGAACATTGCCACAGCACCTCGGCCTTGACCCGCACTATATCCAAAGGAGCTTTCTGGAGCAAGGGATCCTGGTGAAAATGTCCTGCTGCCCACCCCACCCCCTGAATCCTAGGGGCTGGCAGTGGGATTTCACCAACAGAACTTTCAAATGCGTTGCCAGCTTCAGAGAAGAGATGATCCCGAGAGATGTTTATCCTAGACCACTCAGGTAAATCATCATGGTATGAGGCAAATAAAAAACGTTACGGAAATGTGAGGGGAAATTACCTTTTCGAGGCAGAATCGGACTTGCTTGCAGCTCCAGAGAATCTGGAGGATTTCCAGTTATGTAATGTTAGTGGAGAGGCCGTTCTTGGTATTTCGTTCTGCATCAGAGAACTATCATAATGGTCTTTAAAACGTGCCTCTTAGATCGTGGACAACTCCTACCAGGTGTAAGAAGCATAATCTTGGAGACAGCTCGTAGGTCACAGGGGAGATGATGATTTCAGGCATGTCAGGTCTTCAGATGGCTAATCCACCTTGTGGGGCTTATTGCTGCTCTAGCCAAACTCTGATCTTCACGTGCGTAAGTGCAGCAGTCCTGCAGCACACGCACACTTTTACATCTGTATAGCACAGCACATAGTGTTCGTGGCAGTCTTGACCACATTAGCCCGCTGACAGCCAGCACTTACCTATTGACATGAGAAACACAAATTTCCACTTGTTCTGAGAACAGTGGATATTTAACGTTGGTTGTGTTCATCAGAACCTCAAACGAACGAGCAGGTGCTGCTTCTGAGTCGTCTTAAAATGCAGAGGATCCCCTCCTCCTTGTGACATTGCGCTCTTCTTGAAAGCAGGCTCAGCAGTATGCTCTGTTCCCTTCAAAGCAAGCGTTTGCACGGTGGCTTCCTGAACTGAAAGCGGCAGGCAGAGGTTCTGAAAGCAGCTTTTTTTGCCTTTTCCACTTGGTAACAAACCTCCGGTTCTACTGAGCTGGATAACCAACAGCTTTGGCTGGGTGTAGGGGCAGAGATGAGCTGCACTTGGCGACCTTAAATTTAACCAAATAGGAACATTATCTTGTTTCGCTTCACTTCACTTGGCCTGTTACTGCATGGAAGTTGTTTGGACGTCTGAAACTGACGAGCACAAAGAGCTTGTAAACTTTGCTTTTAGAGCTCTGGCCTGGACTGCAAACGATTCCCCTTTCAGCTCGTTGCAATATCCCTCAGTACTTACTAAAGCTCCCCTTTGACTTGGGTTGCATCTCGGGGCTGACTCATCTTCCTTTGCATATGCTTCTGTTGACTTTAGTAGGAACGTTGTCTGCAAACAGATGCTTGTATGCATGGCTGCGGATCCAAAAGCAGTTTAAGACAGCTTGATTCTAATCAGGAGGTCCTGGAAAACGCCCATTTTTCCTTCCCATGCATCCTAATTCATGCACAGAACGTGCTCTTAGCAAAAAACTTTGTGAAAATTAAGCTTGGATGACAATTCTCCTCATGTGAAGAAAGCAACACCAAACCTTGCAGACTTGTGGGAATTTCACATCTGAGGATTCGCTCTAATTAGAGCTGCGTGTTGCAAAACTGCACGCAGCCTCATTGTCTGCAGATATCTTGTTATGATCTGCAAAGGTCAAAATAAATGCTTGACTTGCTCCAAAGAAATAGGGTGATGCAAGTGTCCTGGGCCTTTTCAACAGCAGCAGCTCTTCTTTAGGAGTTGTAGGGTCGTTTAACTTTTTGATTTTGCACCTTGAGGCAGGACCTTCCCGTGTGGGACTTGCATACCTGCTCTTTTTGATTTGCCTGCAGCCCCTCTGGGTTTTCCTTTTTCCCTTTCGGTATGCGGCAGCAGGGGCAGGACTCTCCCTCCTTTCCTGATGCCTGATTCTTTCCCAGCAGATGCAGGATCACTGCTTTTTGCATGGCTGCCTTGCTCTTCGAGCTGCCTCTCCCCTGGTACATCTAGGTCTTTTTGTGGTTCCTTGTGCAACAGTTTGCTGGAAGAGATGAGCTGGCCAGCATGTAAACTGAAGAGTTTCAGCCCAGTAGCACTAGGAGGAGGCTTGTTTATTCGATGGAGAAATCCCGATTTCCTGTCAATTTGACTGTATCCCGTGCTTGCTCACTTCTGGGGGGGCTTTCTCAGAATTGCAGGGGGCAGGGGCATGCAGTTAACCCTCCCCTATTGCCACTGATCTCGGAAGGGAATAAAATCCATCCCGCTTGTGCTAACGAGCAAATGAGTCTAAACTGACTTCTTCCTGGGAGCCTGTTGCTGTGTGCTAGAGCTCTCTGTCCGCTCTTTCGCTCTCTGCCAGAACAACTGCCCAAACAGCAGACGGCCCAGGTACGTGGGTGTTGCAGGCTCTCTGAAGGCAAATAATGACAAAATTAACACCCAGTCGACTCCCTCATTATGATACTAACACGAAAAAGCTGCTCAGCAGTGTGGTTTCCTTCCTGTGCTCCAGCTCTCCAGCCTGCAGCTTCACATAAGAGGTAGAAGGGTTGCTAAAAGAGCCTTAGCAGTAACTTGCAGTCAGTGTGCACCTCGTTGTCCTCATCCCAAGGGATGGACCTAAATCCATCCTGTCTCCTTCGCTTGGTCTGACTGGATGAGGGGCAGCACGTGCCACTTGGCTCGTTGGGAAGGGAGTCAAGTCAGGGACCGGGGACTGTAAGAAAACGTGAGTTTCCTGGCGGACAGCTGGCCTGCAGTCCATCGTGCCCCAGGTTTTTGGCTAGCCACGCAGCACAGGCAGTGCTCTACTGAGCTCCGAAGGCTGCACGAGCCAGGTCTGGTACCAGAGCTTTCTGCCTCCTGCATTCCCTGTCTCTGACAGGCAGAGCTTGTCATCTGCGGTGGAAATGAGTTGTAGGCAGCCAGGGGCTGTCAGCGAGCTTCTTGACCTGTGCTACGCGTTGTTCCCAGGTTTGAGCTTGCATCTGTTAAATGTTGTGCCCTCTACTCTTACTGCAGTAAAGGAGAAGCTACGCTTGGATCCGGACAGTGAAATAGCTACCACAGGTGTTCGTGTCTCTCTCATCTGTCCGGTAAGTCCTTGCAAGACATCTTACCCTGTTTTTTGTCAAGAAATCCTATTCTGCTGCCAGACCTGTTTTGCGAGCTGTCGAACCTTTCCTCGTGTCTCAGACGTGTGCTGCTGAGGAGGAGAGCTGTCTGGTGGTAGCCTGGGTGGGGTTTGTCCCTGATCCTCTGCTCTTCGCTCCAACAGCTAGTGAAGATGCGGCTGTCCGTGCCGTGCCGGGCAGAGACCTGCGCGCATCTGCAGTGCTTTGATGCGGTCTTCTACCTTCAGATGAATGAGAAAAAGCCCACATGGATGTGTCCTGTGTGTGACAAACCAGCGCCCTATGACCAGCTAATAATTGACGGGTGAGTGCATACGCTCCTGTCCTCAGCCTCTTTCTTTTCTTTCTGCCGGGCATGGCACCTCGCTTTTTGGTCTGTGCATCTGACTGAAGTCTACCTCAAAACAAAGCTGGAAGTGCGTTCTGCTCATGCATAATGTTCCGACGTGATTGGCTTGGTGTGCTACAGCAAGGCTTGCTTGTCAGTCTGCCCTTCCTGATTTCTGGATTACACTGAAGCGTTTTAAGAACCGAGCGTTTACTGCCTCACTCTTTTCATCAGGCTGATGAACCCGCACAACTAGCTGCCTTGGTTGACAGATGTCATGCTGCGCGGAATAAACCCACTTTATGAGCACCCGATAAGGTGATTTTTGATAGGAACCATCTTCGTGTTCTCTTGTTGGTGTGAGGTGCTCATAAGCTTGCAAGCAATTCTTGGCGTGCTCTAAATTTGGTTGGGGGAACCTTTGCCAGCTTTTGTAGCAAACATCCTGCAATGTGTAGCCCCCCAGGAAAGAGGTACAAATGCAGCATTTGCATTAGGAACGTTCTCTTTCTGCGGTCTCACTCTGAACCTGGCATAGTTGGCTGTAAAAGCGCAGGAGGGAATTAGAGCAGGTAAATTTCAAAGCGCATTCGGACAAGGGTGAGGCAAGAAATGCAAGCCCCATCAAAAGTTCTTCAAACATGAATTTGGGGAAGGTTGCTTTAGACTTGACACTCAACTTGTCATCTAGCCTTCGGTCTGTATGGGAGCGGTGTTTAACTCTGGTCCAGAGCTACAGGAGCTTGCCCTTTTTACCAAAGAGAACAAAGGTCTCGCCGTAAGTTAGGAGAGCTGGGTGCTGTGGTTGAGCAGTATAAGAACACTTTGCAGGTGATCCTTTAAAGTCGAAGCGGGCCTTTACACTGAGGAGCTCAAATATGCAGCCGTTTGCGGAGAGGATTACCCAAACCCAGCAGATCTCCCTCTCCTGGTTGCAGACCTGGTGGATGGAGTCCCGTACGCAGGCTGCAGAATGAGCCGGGCTGACAGCAGGCAGCACCTGAGGCAAGCCAGGAAAAAAAAAAAAAAGAAAAACAAAAAAGCTGGCTGCAGCGCTCATCAGCCCCAGCAGCGTGGGTTCCAGAGGCTGTCTCTAGAGGAGAGCTCGATAGATTGCCTGGCTTCTGTTCAAGAGTAAAGGAAGGAAGGAGAAGCGAACTAATGCGAGCGGTGACCTCCGCCCACCCCCCGGCCGAAGCTTTGCTGCTGCAGAGCGCGGGGGGGCTGTTGGAGGTGGGCTGGGATCGCTGCCGTCCGTAGTGGTGCTACGTCAGCCGAGCTGCCAGCAGCGCTGCGGACTGGTGGAGCGAGGTGCGCGGGTCCCGGCTTCTGGGAAACGATCTTCGCCCTCGTGACTTGTCTAATCGGCCTCTAATGCAGATTCACTGCGATGCTCGGAGGAATTGCTCAGGTGCACCCAGCTCCCTCGGCGCACGGTGCAGTGAAGTGAGCAGACGGGTCAGCCTGGCGGGTGCGTTCCCATGGCCGTGCTGACAGCGCTCGAGCGTTGCTGCGCTCGTTGGTGCTGATCTGATCCAGCGGCTGTGGCTTTTCAGGCAGCCCGAAACAGCCTGGGCACAGATAACCTGTTTGCTTTGTCCTCCGGCCAACACCAACAGGAAAATCCAGTTCCTTCTGAGATCTCTGACAAAGCTGCTGAGGCTGAAGGGGAAAGTACAAGGGGCTGGACTGGGGAACCTCTGCAGATCAGCAGCACGCTTGTCCCTCTTGGACAAGGAGGAGGAAGAGGAGGTGGTCATCACTGCTGAAGGCTCGGCACGTTTCTCTGCCCCTGCTCTGCAGCGCTCAGGAGTGGGTTTGGGTGCTGGCTCTGTTGGGTGGAGGGGTAGCCTTCGGAGCCTCCTGGAAGTAAGCTGGAGGGGACCTGCTAGTCACGGCTGGCTGTCGTTAGCTAACGAAGGGGCGTAGGTTCCTAGGGGGGTGGCTGGCTGCTCATGCCTGAGATGCTCTGGGCCTGGTTAGCTTGGAATTGCAGCCGTGGTGGTTGCTGTGCTGGAGGGCAGGGCTGGCTGCGGGACCGCATCTCCTACTTGGGCTGGGAGAAAGCAGGAACATGCGCCGCTAACAGTTCCCTTGAGCTTCTCAGATTTTTGCTATTGGCATTCCTTGATAACGGAAGTGCCCAAACCCAGAGGTGAACAACCCTGCAGAAGGGCAGTTCGAACGGCAGGGCCAAACAAACCTCACGTGCAAATGGTGGGGACGTACCAGGAAAAAGCAAGTACCCGGGCTGTGAGGTGCGATAGGGCAGAGCAAGCCCCTCGTTCCGGTCGGTGTCTCTGCAACAAGAAGCATCTGATGTCGAGGTGCCTGCACTGGGGATGCTCTCAGAGGTGAACGTGATTTTTTTCTGTAGCTGCATGTATTGTTTTGGAGGCTGCCGTGGTGGCGTTGGGAAATAAAGATAGGAAGCGGAGTGCTGCTTGTTGGATGGCTGATTTCCTAGCAGCATGGGCTGCTGTGGCCTCGGCCGACGTCTCGGTGGGGACGGCCTGGCACCAGCCCTGACACGGCTCTGGGTCGGGTACCCCAGACTGGGGAAACTGGGTGAAGAGGCAAGGCTCTTCTAATTGCACGTAATTAAAACGTTAGTTCACGGTTCAGGTGCGTTGTCAGAAAGGACTGGGATGGTCTGCGTTGTCAGAACCTGTACTCGTTTTATGGGAATAAAACGAGCTCTTGACTGCAAGGGCTGTCTGTTT
The DNA here is from genome assembly GCF_040182565.1 of Anser cygnoides. Lineage (NCBI taxonomy): Eukaryota > Metazoa > Chordata > Aves > Anseriformes > Anatidae > Anser > Anser cygnoides. The sequence continues at coordinate 3,450,738 of NC_089899.1, read as the reverse complement.
GGCAGCCTCTTCCTGCTAATGCCAAATTTCTCTTAAATTGAAGGCTATTTAAGGTGAAGATCCAGGCTGCTGGCCAGGGCTGCTGATTGCCTCAAGCTTAATAGATGGCATCTTCTCTCCCGTCCAGGCTCCTGTCAAAGATACTGACCGAATGTGAGGATGCAGATGAAATCGAGTACCTGGTGGATGGCTCCTGGTGCCCCATCAGAGCTGAGAAGGAACGGAGCTGCAGCCCCCAGTGTCCAATATTAGTTCTAGGTGAGTGTCTCTGGAGCTAAAGGCCTGACATTTCTGTAGGAAGCGTGCACGGATTGGGGAGCTCTAATTTTGCGGGGGGCTTGAGGAAAGCTGCGTGACACCTAGAAACACAGAACATGCCAAGTTGGAAGGGACAAAAAAAAAAAAAGGGATCCCAAGGATCACTGAGTCCAGCTCCTGGCTCCATACAGGACCCCCAAAAAATCAAACCTGGTGTCTGAGAGCCTTGTCCAGATGCTTCTGGCAGGCTCGGTGTGCTGGGACTGCTTCCCCGGGGAGCCTGTTGTAGTGCCCGAGCACCCTCTCGGTGAAAAGCCTTTTCCCCTTGTATAACCTGAGGCTCCCCTGGCTGGGTCTGGCTGGGAGGGCTCCCTCGGGATACCCCCTCGGTTTTCACCCTCTCCAGAAGGGGAGCAGCATCCACCAGGGTGCGTGACGTCCCTGCGCAGCGGGGCCCAGAACAACCCAGCGGGTTATTCGGCAAAGCTGGGTTATTTCCAGAGTGGCGCTGAGACAAAAGTCAGGTGTGAACCTCTGCAGTGAACTCTGAAACATCAGCAGCAAGAACAGCCCCCGACAGCGCTGGGCTTATTTTGTGGGAAAGGGGGATTTTGACTTAGGAGGCTCTCTGTCTGGCAGCCTCGTGAGGTCGGATCCCCTAGCGGCGGTGTCCTGTGGCAGGGTTGGCGGTGCGGTTGTGTAATGTCGTGCTTTGCCAAGCCAGCTCTCGGGCAGATGTCTTCCAAGCGGGCGGTGCAGGTGCCGTGGGGTGCTGCAGCAAGTCCTGACCCTAAAGAGCCTCGCGTTTGTGGTGTGGGCTCTTTTTTTAGGCGACTGCTTAGATGGAGCTAGTTCCACGTGCTCTTTTACCGAGTACTGCACAGCCGTGAGAGACCAAGAGCGTCAGAGCATCCCCCGAACTGGACGTTAATTAATTAGTAGGGGTCTTCATTAGTCCTCCCTTCCCTGCCCCCTTTCAGGTTCCTCAGATGTGAACGGGCTGCTGCCCACCCCTAACGGTAACAGTGAGAACGGCAAGGCCACAGCTGATGTCGTGGATTTAACACTGGACAGCTCCTCGTCGGAGGAGGAAGACGAGGAAGACGAGGAAGAAGACGACGACGATGACGGACCCCAACCAAAACGACGCTGCTCTTACGAGAAAGGTTTAGTTTCTGCCTGCTGACTGCGGAAGCAGCTCTGAATCTCAGAACGGACAGACTTGAATACTCTGGTGCTTATTAAACTGGAGGAGGGGGAGAATGCCCTCTCCCACCTCGTCTCCCTCCCTCCCCGATCTCCTTTGACTTTCCTATTCCAAATTAACCATTAAAAACGAGAGAGAGAAAAAAAAATAAAACCGTTGAGCTGCTTCTTGGTTGGAAAACTACCCCACTCAAAGCCTGACCCTGAAACCGGAGTCTGAAGTAAGGGAAGTGTCTTAAGGCAGCCAGAACCCGCGGCGCGCTGCTGCCCTGCACCAGGACCGTTCGGCTCGGTGGAGTTCACCTGCAGACCGACAGGACATCCGACTCCCGTGCATCTCCAAAGCTGTGTGCATTTTTATTGTCTTGTTGAAATAAGCATTCCTGGTTATCTAAAAGTTTTGCTGGACATGTTTTGGGGGGGGTGGGACGGGTGGGACGGGGGGAGGGACAGGAGAGGAGTTGGGGGGGGGGTGGGCGAGGGAGGTTTGTATAACCCAGCGAGCATAGAGGGGGGGTTTTTAGGGGTGGGGATGGGGGGCACGGGGCGAGAGGGAAGAGACGTATGATTGGAATCGCACTGTTCTAGATAGGAGCTCGAGCAGCTCTGCACCTCATGTAAAGAGACACGTTTCGAATCTTTTAACCCGACCCGAAGGTAACGTAGAAATTTGTGCGTAGTGAATCGTTTTAGTTGAGCAGAAGCCATGGGGAGGGTGGGGAGGGCTCGAACCACAAACCTGTTGTATTTTTTGAAGTGCAATAACTTGGTGTTTTTGAAGACTCAAAGGGCTGCGCATTCCCTTTTCCCTGAGAAGGCTTTGGTGCTGGAGGCGGCGGCGGCGCCCTGCAGGACAGCTGGACCCCTGGCGCGCGGGGCGGGCGGGCGAGGGATGCGTGGGCCTTCGAGAAAATGCCAGGTGGGGGAATCTCAGTTTCTAGCCAACTACCTCGGTAATCTCCAATTCAGGTTTCTTTCAGTCACGACCCGGTGCGCAGCCCGTCGCTGGCACTGCTGGCTGCACTGTTGGCAGGGCGTCGAGGACAGAGCCGAGGGACGATGCGCGGAGCCCCGTGGCCACGCGTTCGCAGCCTCTGGACTTTCCACTTCTCTGTTCAAGGCTTTGGTCCCAGACCCAAAGCTACTGCTATGCTCTTGATGGCAAAAAGTTGATGTTGTTTTTTTTGAGTTTCCAAATGGTAACCTTTTGACTTTTGTCTTAGAGAATTTTTGTAATTGACTTTGCGTAAGCAGCTCTGCTGTTCCCACTAATGCCTCTGAAGTCTGTTTTGCTTTAGACCTTGCTGACTTTTCTCATCTGGGGATGAGAACAAACGTTGGAGGGAAGCTGGCCGGCGCCTCTGCCCCTTGGCATGCCCACGGGACAGGTGGAAAGCGAAGGGGACGGGGTTGGGGAGGCAGAACCGTGCGGCGGCGCCTTCCCAAGCACTCGTCCTGGGTCAGAAAAACCATCAAATTCCACCCAGAACCGTTTTAAGTCCTTGTTAGTGACTTACCTGAAGGCGTCTAGGGACGGAGCAAAGAATTAACCTCTCAACGCTCTCGAGGAAGCTGAAACCTATAGACCCGGCATCTCTGGGGCTTCCGTCTCCAAATCCTGCCCCTCCGAGGCAGCGAGCCCGGCCTGCCCCTCGTATCCCACCGCAGCAAAGTGAAGCTGGGGGGCAAACGGAGGGGGGGCCCTGCGGGAAAGCACCGCGTTGTCCCCTCTGTCCCCGAGCCCCCTGTGGAGCCGGGGGGTCCCCCAGGGGCTGGGGCAGGCCCGTGGCGTTTGCTCTTCCCGTTCTTGCTCCCGCAGAGAAGCTCTTATTTGTACGGCAGACTTTTCTTTATCTTCTCTTTTCTTTTTTTGTTTGTTTTTGTGTGTGTAAGCAATATGTTTTCAGGTTTAAATGGGGGCAGGGGCGGGAAGGGGGATTCCAAATGAAAGAATTGGGTAGAACTCAAAAATTAAGTTTTGCTGTATGAAGTTCTGTGGCTCACAGTAGCTTTAGAGTCCAGTTTTTTCTAATATTTGTATTCTAATTTAATTGCTTTTAAATTTTCCAGGCCAAGCCACTGTTTGGAAACATCATGCTTCTGTTACTGCTTTCTGTTTGAGTTGGCCAGCTCTTCCTGTACATATGTTTTTTCTTATATCCTGTTTTTTTCTTTTTTTGTAAAGAGAAGAGAAAAAACAAAAGAAAATTATTTTTCTTTCCCTCAGTACACATTCTTCAAAGTTCAAATTATAGTGTTTGTTAAATAAAAAGAAAGATTTACATTTAACTCCGCTGTCTGCTTGTCGCATTGCTCCTGGCCCCCAAGCCCCAGCAGCTCCCTGTGCCCGTGGCCGGAGCCCCCTCTGGTTCCTGCCGGGGGTTTTGGGTGCAAATGGGGGGTTTTGGGTGCAAATAGGGGCTTTTGGGTGCTCTTTTGGGTGCGTTTCCCCTTCATCAGGGTCCAGGTGTGGGCAGGGGGTGGCTGGGGACGGCGCGGGGTCTCCTTCACCCCCATCCTCGCGGGCACCTCGGTGCCACTTTGAATTCCTCCACCTCCAGCGGATTAATCATTTTATTTATGAGGCTTAAAGGCCCAAATCCCGCTAAACCCGGGGCTTTGCCAGATAAACAGGCCGCTTTGCAAAGGCAGCCCGTTTGTGAAAACACAATTAGCAAACCCTGTAATCTGCACTAATTATCGGGGCCGGCCCGCGAGCCCTTCCCCTCGCGGACACCCGCCTGCGCTGCGGGGACCATGGGGGACGCGGCGCCGGGGGGAACGCGCCCGCCCGGGGCCTCCTTCACCATCGAGTACCTGCTGTCGGGACGGGATGGCGGCGGGCCCTGCGCCCCCCCTGCCTCCAGCAGGAGCCCCCCGCCAGCCCCCCGAACCCCTGCGGAGCCCGGGGACAAGCCAGCGCAGTCCTACATCGCCCTCATCTCCACGGCCATCCTCTCTTCCCCGGAGAAGAAGCTGCTGCTGTCCGACATCTACCAGTGGATCATGGACAAGTATCCCTACTTCAAGAACAAGGTGAGGGCCGGCGGGGGGGGGACGGCAGCGCTGTTTCGGGGCTTTTTACCCCCCAGGTTGTGGTGCTTGGGTAGGGGGGGATCGATTGGGAGCCAAGCACCGGAGCAGGGATGAGACCGGGGGGGGCAGGGGGAGGTTTGACTCACCTCGTCTGTCTGCTGAACCCCACCTGCTGGAAAAGCGGGCCAAAATTCTGCGGTGGTTTCGTGAAGTGCAGCTCGGGCCAGGCTGGTTCTTCGGGTCAGTCAGGCGCTGTTCGCTCTGGTCCCTCCTGACGTCCAGCGTGGGCGCCGAGGCGGGCGCGGGGCTGGCTGACGGCGCCTCTCGTCCCAGGAGAAGAGCTGGCGCAACAGCGTGCGCCACAACCTGTCCCTCAACGAGTGCTTCGTCAAAGCTGGCCGCAGCGACAACGGCAAGGGCCACTTCTGGGCCATCCACCCCGCCAACGTGGACGACTTCGCCAAGGGCGACTACCACCGCCGGCGGGCGCGCAGGCGCATCCGCAGGTGAGCCGGGCCAGGCCGGGGGGGGGGGGTTCAAGGGGGTGTCCGGGGTGGGCCGGGTGGTTTTTGGGGTCTGAGGGCTGACCCCGTGCTCTGCTTCCCCTCGCAGGCTGGCGGTGAACTTCGGCTACTGCCACCCCTACGCCCTGTACGGCCTCAGCTGCTGCTGCCCCTGCTGCCCCCCGCTGCCCGCCGGGCCCCCCCTGGCCCCCCCGGTGCTGCCCCCCCTCGCCCTGCCCGCTGCCCCCCGCCTCTCCCTGCCCGAGCGAGCGCGGTGGGGACAGGTCCCCGGCCCCCGGGTCCTCGCCCCCCTCTTCCCTGGTCCCCGCGTCCCCTTCCTGTAGCCCTGTGCTCGTGTGTGTTTTTTTTTCGGGGGGGGGCAGATGGGGGCCCCACGCAGGACCTGCTCAGAGGGAGCTCCGTGGATGCCACCAGCACCCCCATGGGACCCTCCCCCCCCCCCCCAAAAACCCTACAGGCCATGATGGGGCCGGAGCCAGCCCCCGGCACCGTGTCCCCATGTCCCCGTGCCCCCTGCTGGGGACCCCCCCCTTTTATCAGGGTGACCCCATCGGGGGCCTGGCACCTCCTGGCACTGTCATGGGGGGGACACGGGGGGGGACTGAGCAGCCGGGGTGGCCACGCCACCGCCCCTGGTGGTCCCCGTCCCCCACGGGACGCACATATGGGGCTTAATCCCTGCGGTGGGGGGGGGGGGGGGGGGGCAGCGGGGCTGCATTTGCCCGATTAAGCCGCCGTTTTGCTTCAGAAGGGAAGGGGGGGAGGGGGGGGGGGCCCTGCCCTATTAATTTTATTTTTTTTCTGCCGCTAATTGTCCCCGACGTCCCTAATGAATATCGCGGATCCCAGGTGTTAAGTGGCATTAGGGCGTCTCGCTAAGAAAGACGACTTGGCCACTTAATCCCGGGGGATTAAACCCCCAAATCTCGTAGCGGCCTCGAAAACTAGGAAGCTTATGACACAAACTTAATCTTATAACACTGGCGATGCCCCCCCCCCGAGTGGGGCGGGGGTCCCGGGGACCCCGTGGGGCTGGGTCGAGGGGGGTCCGGAGGTTTGGGGCTGTGTGGGGACAGGCGTGATCCTGGGGGGGGACGCGACGGCCCCAAAACCACGCGGCCACCCCGAACCTGCCTCAGTTTCCCCATTTTCAGCCCTTTGTGGTTCCTGCCCCCCGTCCCCGAGCAGCCCCCCCCCTGCCCCGAAGACCCCTTAAATCGCGGCCATCTGCGTGCTGGGGCTGGGGGGGGGAGGACAGCGGGGTTTGCCCCAGCCCTAATCTGCACACAAAAATCGGGATTACGGCCCCGGCCCTCGCACCTCGGCGGCGCCGCAAGCGGCTTAGAGGGGGCAAATCGGCCCTAAGGCAATCAGCGGGGATGGGGGGCACGGGGGGGGGCCAAAATAGGGGGGACGGGGCTGCCTCAGATTCCCCCCGCCCCAACCCAAACCAGCTGAGGGAGCACCTGCCTCATCTTCAACCACCCAAAAAAAAAACAAACATAAAATAGCCTCAAATAGCCTCAAAATAGAGGATTCCCCCCCCAAAAAAAACCCAAACCATAAAATAGCCTCAAATAGACTCAAAATAGAGGATCCCTCCCAAAAAAAGAAAACAAAACCATAAAATAGCCTCAAAATAGACGATCTCCCCCCCCCAAAAAAAACCAAAACCATAAAATAACATCAAATAGCCCCAAAAGAGGATCTCCCCCCACCCCCCAAAAACCCAAAACCATAAAATAGCCTCAAATAGCCCCAAAATAGAGGACCCCCCCCCCCCCGAGGCTGTTGCTCCCGATAAGCCTTTCTGCCTCCCAAGAAGACCAAGCGGCTGCGTGCGTATTTTTAATATATATTTTATTTTTTTTAAAGCCCCCCCCAAAAGTGCATTTTTTATTATTTTATTTTTTTTTTTTTCTCGTCTCCCACACTTTTTATAAAGAGCTATCAAAGTTACAATCTATGGAATGTCTTTTCTGTGCTTTTCTCACCTCGCTCGTTACCCAGATACCACAAAAAGTAGTTTAACACATAAAACCGATGAACCTTTGCGAGTGCTTTTATAGAAGAGAAATCTCTTGGTTTTTTTTTTTTTTTTTAATAGATTATATATAAAGACGCAGAAAAAAAAAAAAAAAAAAAAAAGAATTAAAAATAAAATTGTGGCCCCATCTCGAATCTCCTCTCTGCCTCCTGGCACCAAATCGGTTTAGTTCCTGGGCAGGGCTCGGGCTCACGCGTGATCCACCTGCCCCGGAACAGATCGGCTCTCGGGATGTGTGTATATATATATATAATTTTAGGAAAACTGAATTTCGCTGCAGCAATTTTTGCTGCTCGTCCCGAGCAGCCCCCTCCCCGAAACACCCCCACCCCTCCCCGCCGACCCTCCCGGCTCCTCTGGCTACGAAAGCTCGGTCCTGTGACGTGGGAACTGCTCTTTTTTTTTTTTAAAGTGTTCCTCTTTATTTAAATAAAAACTTTCATAATAAATCGAAAATATAAATAGATAGATATATAGCTATATTTTTTTTTAAATAGTCGAATCTGGCCTCGGGAGCGCTACCGGGGGGGGGGGGGGGCATGACCCTGGGGCGAGCTGGGGCTGGGGGCGCCGGCACTGGGACTGGGGGGGGCTGAAGGAGAAGGGGGGGGCCGAGCCCTTTTCCTGGGGGGGGGGGAAATTCCCCTTCACACTGCCTGAGCCCCCCCTGGCCCAGCCGAGGGCGGGGGGATGATCCCTGCGCCAGTGGGACCCCCCCCAGCCTCTCCGGCCCCACTGCTGTGGGGCCTGAGCCCCTGCGGTGGTGCCACGGGGGGGGGGGGAGGCAGCATCTTTAAAATAAGGGGGGGGGGGGGAAGGAGCCCGAAGCCGGGGTGCCCCCCCCCCCCCCCCCCAACGCCCCCCCAGCCCTGGCAGGGCGTGAAGCCAGCGCAGGACCCCCCCCCTCGCAACCACTGACCCCAAACAAGCCGGGACCCCCAGCTTTGGGGCCAGGGCTCGCTGCCATCCGTGCCCCCCCCGGCCCCGCTGCCGTGGGCTGTTTTTTTTTTTTTTTTTCCTCTTCTGTACCAAAAAAAAAAAAAGAAAACCAGGCAGAAATCTTTTTTTTTTTTAAGCTTTCCTTTTTTTTTTTTTTACTGTGTCAGTTTGATTTCTGTGTTTGCTTTCCAAGGAGCTCTTTGCCTTTTTGTTTTTAGGCTCTGTTTTTTCTTTTTTCCTCTCATTTCCTTTTTTTTTTTTTTTTTTTCCTGAAACGTCGTTAACTCAGCAGTATCTTTGGCAACACTTTATCACAACCTGAATTGAAAAAAAAAAAAATAATAATAATGACGACAATGACGACGACAACAAATCGGTGCTTATATACAGAACATGATCGGGGGGGGGGGGGCTGCAGGCGCTTTGATTTTCCTCGGTGTCCCTCGCACGGCTCGGGGGGGGGGTTAAGGCGCGGGCCCCCCCCCTCCGCCGAGACGGGCACGGATCGCTTCGGGGTCGGCCGGGGGAGGTTGTTTGTTTGTTGTTTTTTCTTTTTTTTTCCTTTTTTTTTGCAATTTTTTTGATTTTTTTTTTTTAGTGCAAACTCAAACTTGTGCTAAAGTGTTGCCAGCAAACGGGGGGCGTCCGTCCGGCGGCGCGGGAGAGGCCACGGTGGGGTTAGTGTCCGGCGGGCACGGGGACATCGCGGGCTTGGGGGCGCGCTCTCCACGGGGAATCCTGAGACTAATTCTCTCTCTCTCTCTTTTTTTTTTTTCTTATTTTTTCTCCTTTTTTTTTTTTGTTTTTTGCTGTCCGCCTTTGGTGGCAGGGGAGGAAAAGGGCGGTGGGTTTTCTTTCCAAGGTGGCTGGGGGAGAAACACCAAGCTTTAAAAATGCTCCTTTGGGGCTGGGGAAGGGAGGAAAGGAGAAGAGAGGCGATGGGGGGGGGGAGAGGAGGAGAAGTAACACAAACTAGAAAAGAAAATACCACAACGTTGATTACAAGAAAGAACCTCAAGTAACTGTCTATTTACAAGTCCACGCTAGGTTTTTTTTTTTTTTTTGCATATGCCAGAGTCAGCCAGTGCTCAGCAGAGGTTCGGCCCTGCCCTGGTGCTCCGCAAAGCCCCACACAGGGCCCTGGGACCCGTCCCCGTCCCCGTCCCCGTCCCCGTGGGCAGCCAAGGCGCTCACCGCCACATGGGGACAGGGCCCCGTGCCCGGGGGGGGGACGGTGCCGCAAGGCGAGGGGCTTGGCACCAGCCTCGGGGGGACGACGGCACGGGTGGGCGGCGGGGGCAGGCGCGGGGTTTATCGGCTGCGCCCAGGCGGGGCCCCCCCGGCAGCGATAGGGGCCGAGGGACGCCGCGGGCCCCGCGTGCGGCCGCCAGGATTTGGCTCGGGGTGGTCTGAGGGCAGGGGGGGGCCGGAGGATGGGGCCTGGTGCGAGGGTGGTGGCAGAGGGCACGCGGCACCGGCCCCACGGCACCGGCCCCACGGCACCGGGCCCATGGCACCGGGCCCCACGGCACCGGCCCCATGGCACCGGGCCCCACGGCACCGGCCCCACGGCACCGGGCCCCACGGCACCGGGCCCCACGGCACCAGGCCCCACGGCACCGGCCCCATGGCACCGGGCCCCACGGCACCGGGCCCATGGCACCGGGCCCCACGGCACCAGGCCCCACGGCACCGGCCCCATGGCACCAGGCCCCACGGCACCGGGCCCACGGCACCGGGCCCCACGGCACCAGGCCCCACGGCGCGGCGCTGGGTCCGTGGGCACAACCAGGCCGGGGACAGGAGACACATCTGGAGTAGCACTGGCTATGAAACATTTAACAATTTCTTTTTGTTTGTTTGTTTTGTTTTTAAAAAAGAGAGGGGCGTGGGGGGGGGGGTGGGGGGGGGTGGGGAGAAATGAACAATACACGAAAACAAAAAAAAAAAAAAAAAACATGATTCCTGCCTAAAATTCAAGCTTCCATTTTGTGAAGTGCAATGACTTCTGAGGGTCTATTTTCAGGGCATGTCACAGAACCTAATTAGCATCGTTCCTCACATTGGACACCTTTCGGCTTTTATTACTCCACGAAATATACCTTGGATTCTGCCTATGTGTTTTTTTTTTTAAATATATATATATATATACACATTTTTCTTACAAAAATAAATTTAGGATTTTTAATAATATTTTTTTTTTTCCGTAGAAGTTGGTTTTGACTTGTAAACATCTTTTGCTTTTGCTTTTTAAATTAAGATAAAGTGATCTCAAAGTACCCGTTCCATCGCAAAGTGCTAAGACTTCTTTGTTTTTTTTTTTATTTTTTTATAATGGTTTTTTATTTTTATTGCTTTTTTCTGCATTAAATAAACATCCGTCTCTCCCCCACCCCATCACTCAAGCCCTCCCCCCATCACACACTCCCCTCTCACTCCCTCTCCAAAATACATTCGGCCAAACCTGCTCTTGCTTTGAAAGTTAAAAAACAAAACACCGAAAAGGGAAAAAAAAAAAAAAAAAAAAGAGAATCTAAAAAGTGCTTTCAAAATAAAAGGACTAAAATCTCTTTTCAAAAAAGAATGTGCATTTAGAAAACAGGTGACCGGCTGAAAGGTGCCTCTGTTGTCGCCCTCTGCTAACCCGGGGTTGGGGGGGGGGATGCGCATGGCGCACCCCGGCCTCTGCTCTGAGGCCGTAAATCGCCTCCGTCGGCCCCCTTGCGGGACCCCCTGCCCCCTCCCACAGCCCCGGCGTGGCACCGAGGAAGAGGAGGGTGGCCTCCCCAAAAAAAAAAAAACACCCCAAAACCACGTTCGGGACGGTTGGGGCGGCCATGGCCTGAGGGGCTGGGCGGCGCTCGGTGGCCGCGAGCAACGGTGACCGGTGACCATACGGCAACGGTGACCATACGGCGACCGTGCGGTGACGGCGGTGACCGTACGGTGACGGCGGTGACCGTACGGTGACGGTGCCCGATGGGTGACGGTGACGCAGAGCACAACGCCCGTGTCCAGCCCCGGCCGCGGAGCCTTAAAGCCACAAGCCGCCGCGGCCGGCGCTTGGCTTCGCCCCTCCCAGCTCCTCCTGCCAAAAGCCTCCTTCCCCTTTAAGGGAGTCCTCAAATAACCTTTTTTAAAAGGAATCTGCCATTTTTAGGCGCTTTCTGGGCGTGCGGGAACGCTGCTGGCTCTGACCGAGTGCCTAAAAATATGGGACGGGGACGGGGACGGGGGGGCGGCGGTGGCCCCCAGCCCCCGGCCTCGCCTCGGTGGGCGCGCGGCAGAGCCCCGGTGCCGGGGCCGAGCGGCTGGGCCCTATTCCTGAGGGGTTCCCGGGCACCAAGGGGCGTTTTGGCTGCACCGACGCCACACCACGGCCCCGCAGCGAGCCGTGGGTGCCGCGAGCGGGGAGAGGCCTCAGCAGCGCCTGCTGGGGTCTTGGGGGGGGGGGGGAGCAGAGTTTGGGCCCAGAAGCCAACAAAAACACCCTGGGGGAGAGGGGGGGGCGAGGTGGAGATCCTGTAGGGCCTGGCCCAGCAAAAAACAACAACTCCTCGATGGCAGAAAGATGCCGTTTCGGCCCGGCGGCCCCATCCGCAGCCGGCTCTGGGCCTAGGGCGGGCGCCGGGGCCAGCGGCACCACCGGGCGCAGCCGCACGCTCGCGGCCCCGGCCGTGGGTTTGGGACGGGGCCGACGCACACCCAGTGCTGAGAGCGACCCTACAGAACCCTGCTGGGGCAGCCAGGCAAACTGCCTAAAGGATGAGGCAATTCTGACCACCGAGCCCTGCCTGCGGCTCCGCTCACCACCAGGAGCTGGTGGATGGGTGCCGCACCGGGGCCGGGCGGCAGGGCCCCACTGCCTACCCCAAAAACGATCCCGATCCCGATGCCAGGACGTCAGCACCTGAGCACCCCGCGTAGAGCTTTTAGCTTTGCAAAAACAGAGGCGAGAAGGCCGGGCCCGCTCCTTCCCGGCCCTCCGAGGCACCGCGTGTACCGCCCGCCCTGAAAGAGCCCTTCAACTCTTACCATTTTTTTCTATTTTTGCTTTTTTTTTTTTTTAAATAGATATCTCTCTGAAATAATTTTTTTTTTTTAACGTGTGTTTGGACACAAAATAAAGCTTTGGATTTACATGGAAGCTCCTTTCCATGCAACAGAGCCGCTTTCCATCCCCGCCCCACGCTTCCTAGCGTCTGCCTTTCCACGAAAAGGTCCTTGGCTACGGAGGGATCCTCGGGGGAGCCCTGGTTACGATGGGAAGATTGGAAACATAATATATATATATATTTCTTTTTTTTTTTTTTAAAAAAGGGAGAGAAACATCTTTTAAAGAGAAAAATCGGAGGAAAAAGTACTAACTAGATTTTGTGACACTTTCGTTTTTTGGTTTAGGAGAGTCCTTGCGTGTTGCCCTCGGACGACCCTCCTGCTACATTCAATCCTGGCGCTTCATTATTAGAACTATCTTCAAAGTGCTGCTCTTGGCCGTTCCTCTGCACGGTGTCCTCTGATTCTTGACTCTCCCCACCGGCTTGAAAGCTTCCGTCTTCGGGGTTCCCTGTGGGGGTGGGCAGCCCCCCGGCATCTCTCACCCGGGGCTTGCGGCCCCTCCGGGACGGGATGCCGTTGCACCCATCTTTTTTAAGGTGCCTGTGCAAGTGGTCAGAGCGGACGAAAGTCTTGAAGCAGCTGTCACACTGATAGGGCCTGAGGCCAGTGTGCACGCGCATGTGGTTCTTCAAGTCGTAGTTGTGAGCAAAAGCGGCTCCGCACTGCTGGCACAAGTAAGGTTTCTCCCCTGTGTGTTTCCTCATGTGAACCTTCAGCTTGTCCTGCCTGCGTGGGAGAGAAAGGACAGGGGGCAGGTCAGCGAGGGCGGCCAGCAGGCCGAGGGCTGCGCTCCGCCGTCCTCCTCCTCCTCGCGCCCGGCGTTGGCGTTGCTCTCCATCACGGCGGTGGCGGCCCCAATCCAGCCTCCACCGGGGCGGGCGGCAGCCCCTCGGCGAGGCGGGAGGCACCGGGAGGCACCGGGAGGCACCGGGAGGCCGGATCCGGCCACCGGAGCTGCGTTGGTCTGAGCGAAGCCGCCTGCCCCGCGCCTGCGAGGAGGGCGACGGCGCGGCTCCGGCAGCGCCCGCGTTACGAAAACCCGAGGCAGCGAGGGTGCTGGCAGCGGCCGGGCCGGGTGCCAGGAAGGAGGCAGAGCAGCTCGCTTCTGGCCGGAGAGAATCAGAGGCGAAGCGTGCGGCAGGACAGCGCGGACGAGCAGCGAGCGCGATCCCTGCCCGGCTGGCTGGGGGCGAGGGGACCCCGCGTGCGGCCCCGCTGCGAGGGGGTTTAACGCAGCTCCCCATGGGGCTGGAAACGTGGCCGTCCTCAGAACAAACTACGGGGTGCAGCAGCACGTTAAAATAGCTTTTTTTAACAAAAATAGTTTAATTTTTTCTAAAATCTCTGTGCCTCTCTTTCAGATTATTTGAGCGACTCCGCCGCTCCTGCCTGTCCGAGGGCAGAGGAACCAGGAAGCAAAGCAAGCAGAAATCAGCACAAAGCCGAGGGCCGGGAGGGGCAGCAGGCAGCGGGGCCGGACCCGCACCCCGCTCCACCACCCCCTGTGCCCCCGGCCTGGCCTCGTGCCCGTGTCCCACGAGGGACGAGGCAAACGACCCCGGCACAGCGGCAAGGCGCAGCAGGCGCAGCGAGCTGATGCGATTTGGGGTGGATCACCTCCCCGAGAGCGCTGCCTGACTCAGCACAGCGCCTGGGAGCGGTCCCGGGAGCAGCTCAGCGGAGCGAGGCGAGGAATGGGGTGGATGCTGAAGGGCCCCGAGGCCGGAGGCAGCCGGGGTTACCCCGAGCAGGGCTCTGACGTGGCCAAACACGGGCTTCTAGAAGTCAGGGGGGTGGGAGGACGTATGAAAATAACACGGCCCCGGCACGTTATGAAACAGGCTTGTTTAAAACGTCAGGCTGGGCTAAAGACACGGTTTCCATCCAGTTCCCTGCTTTGAAGGAGAGAAGCCCCCCGTGAGCCGGGTGGGAGCGGGGTGCAGGCAGAAGCCCAGCAGCAAAGCAGGAAGCAAACAAGGTGGCATCATCTCGAACTCCTCCACCTCCAAAACCAAACCAAGCCAAAAAAAACAACCAGCTCCAGCCACGGCCTCTGTTCCTCCCCGCCACCTCCAGCGGCAGGCGGGGGCCCTGACGAAGCCGCGGCTGGGGAACACGCACCGGGCAGCACCTCGGACCCCACTCGGGTTTGGGGCCGCATTCTGTGCCGGGACGTGGGGCACAAGAAGCAGGGGCAGCCCCCACGGGCAGAGCCGGCAGGGAGGTGCCGCCGGCACAGGGCCGCGGTGGCAGCGAGCCGTGCCGTGTGCCGGAGGGCTGGCACCCTGCCCCCGGCATTATCGGCATTCCTCAGCTATCGGACGCGGGTCCCGTGCTGCCTGGGTGCGGCCCCGAGCGAGGTTTTGGGGTGCGGAGGCAGCGGTGCAGGAGGCTCGGCAGCGCGCTGAAGGCCGGGCAGGGCTGAAGGCCGCCGCTGCCGCCTCTCCTCTCTGGATCTGCTCCGTGGCGTCCGAAGCAGCTCCCTGGAAGGGCCGGCCAGCCCGGGAAGCAAAGCAGGAGGCGCTTGCAGGGCTCGGGAGCGTTTCAGCATGCAGGAAGCAGGCGGCAGGGCCGGGGGATTTGGCTCCTTGGTCAGGCAGCCCACGCGATCTGCCTCCCGGCGCAGCGAGGAGGAGGCCGGGTGGGACGGCCGCCCTCGGCCTGGCGATGGCGGACACGAGGATGTGCCGTAACGCTCGGCCTAACGCGGAGCGGAGGAAGCCAAACAATGTCCCCTTTTTCTCCGGCATTCCTTCCCGTGGCCAAGGGGGAGAGCAGAGAATTGCAGAGGAGAAGCGGCACCGAGGCGGACGTCCCCAGGGAGCTGCAGCGAGCTCGGGGCAGGAGCTCAGGACGGCAGCGGCTCCGCTCCCCGTGCCTCGCTGAGAGGACGCCAGCAGCGTGGGGTTCAGCCTGTTCCCAACCACCTGGCACGGCCGCCGGCCACGGATGTTTCCATCATCAGACGGAGCCGTTTCTACACCACTTTCCAAACCTCGCCTCGCTCCCTGGCTCTGCAGCCAGGACTCAGCACTTCAGCCACGAGAACGCAAAGGGGTGCAGCTCCGGTTCGTCGACCACGTTACTTGGTCTCTGCAGAAGCCCGGGCCCGGCCAGGTTTCCAGCAGAGGTCAGCAATTTGGGACACCTGAAAGGGGCTCCCAGAGTCGGCAGGGAACTGGGTTTTAAGACACGGCCCCTTGAGACACCTCAAGTCAGACACCCAAATTGCCCGTCTCTTGGCAAACGCTGGCCTCCACGTACAAATCACCTGCTAGGACAGAAATCGGTCCCTGCAGGTGAGCGCTTGAAATAAAATCACAGAACCATTTAGGCTGGAAAGGACCTTCAAGATCAATCAAGCCCAACCGCCAGACCGTATGAGACCAGCCCCGCGCCGAGCGGCGGCTTCGTGCCAGGGCTCCGCGGCGGTGCCGGCCGGCTCCTGCCCGCTCCTTACCTGGTGAATCGGACTTTGCAGATGTCGCACTCGTAGGGCTTCTCGCCGGTGTGGGTGCGGATGTGGCGCGGCAGCTTGCCAGCCCCCTGGATCACCTTTTCACAGATGGGGCACTTTTGGAATGCTTTCGCCCTGATCTTCTTCTCCACCTTCTGGGACCAGGACGGATACACGTCGCCCTCGTTCGAACTGCTGAAGTATTTCAAGTAATAATCCATGACCCCATCGTCGTCCTTTCGGTCGTCCTCCCCCAGCTGCTGTCTCCCCACGGAATTGATCATTTGCTGCAGCAGGGCGCTGGCAGCCAAGCCATCCACCTCCCTCGCGTCATCCTCCGTGTCTGCTCCGGTGGGCACGAAGCTGGGGGAGTCGCCAGGCTCCTGCTGGTCCAGAGGGCCCCCCGAAGTCACCTCCTCTTCTCCCGGCGTGGGCAGGCCACGGCTGCTGTAATGTCCGTTCTGAGAAGGTGAATACAAGGAGCCGGGGGCCGCCACCGCCGCCTCCTCCTCTTCTCTGTCCAGCCACATGGCTGGGTTGCTGTCGGGATCACAGTCATTCGCCTTTGGTCTTTCGTTTAGGGGGGCTTGCGAGTAGAAGTCCATGCCATTGCAGTCCGGCTCCTCCTCTTCCTCTTGGCCTCGGAAGTTCAGTCTCTGAAGGTCTCTCAACTCTGAGTTGGTCCACGGAAAGCTGCCTTGGTGGCCGTTGACGGGGTTGCTCTGGAAGAACTCCAGGTACTCTTTTGCTCTGAGATGGTTCCTCTGATCAATTTGATCTACTATATCCATCTGGTCATTTTTGGCCAGAATCTTCCTGTCCAGGAGATCCGTGCAAACATCCCTTACCGCCGGGATCTCCAGCAGTTTGGCGGCGTTGAGGATGTCGTTGACGTTCGAAGTGCTGACGGTAAGGGTCGCGGTGTAGGCGAACTCCAGCAGAGCCGACAAGGCGTCCGCGCTCACAAAGTCTATCTCATACACGTTTTGCTGGTCCACCACTAACCCTGAGGTGAAGAGCTTCTTGAAGTACTGGCTGCACGCCGCCAGGACGGAGCGGTGGGTGGGGAACTCCTGGCCTTCCACCAAGATGACAACGTCACACAACAGCCCATTGTTTCTCTGCTCGTTCAGGCTGCTAAGGATGTCGCTGCTGTGGTCGGGGAACGGGATCCCTATGGGGCCGTCCACGCCGCCCGCCATCTTCGATGCGAAGGGCTACAGGGAGAAGAGAGGAAAGGCGGTGAGCCACGCGGGACGCGACTGCTCGGGGACGAGCCCAGGATCTCCCAGCCCGTACTCAATTGTCCACCAGCTCCCATCCCTCGGTACCAGATATCTGCAGGCCACAGCCTCTCCTGCTGCCCTGCCAGGTACCTGGGACAGGCCTGCAGCGGCAGGAGGGGACGGCGCCGCGCTCAACGCCAGTCCTGGAAGGAGGAGGAGGAGCAGCCCCCGGTGTACCCAAGCTAGAGTCAGGAAGAAGAGCGAAATTAGCGTGGGTCTGGGCAGAGCTAGCGAGCCTTAGCAAGGACCAGCACGTGGCCTACATCTGGACCGAGCTGTAAATGTGCCTGGTGCTGGGCTTGAGCCTTGCTGGTGGCCCCGGACCACTGCTCGGTGCCGCCGCGAGCACTCCGTGGCCCCACAATCTCAGCAGGAAAAAGTCTGCCAAACTCATTTGCCAAACCCCTGCTGCCATCCTGTAATCACGGGGGAAGACTTCTCGCCCTCACCCCTGGAGGTCCGCGCACACAGCTCGCAGCACCTCGGGTGCCCACGGTCCCATTGCGCCAGTGCCTACCCCGTAGGGCAGCGGGGGCGTTGAACAAACCCCACAAAGCCCCACGGGGGCAGGGGGAGAGTGGACACGGGCACCCGGTCATTCCGGGAAGCCTCGGCAGGTGCTGGCGAGGTGCTGGGAACTCGGCCCTGCAACGTGCCCGGCTCAGGAGCGCTTCGGCAAGAACAGTGGCTCCTTCCAGCTCCGAGGGTTGGTTTGAAAAAAACCACAAGATCAAAATTTAAAAGTCACTGCCGGCACAGTAGCGTGGCTACAGGGGATGTGCTTGGTTAAACACGTCCTCCCTTCAGAGGCTCAGAACCCCAAAGCAAAGCCAGCAGCCAGGGGCTCGCGCACCTCCACCCCAAGGGGTGCTCTCCCCAGCGGCAAGCTGCCGGCCGTGGGGCCAGGCTCACCGGGGCCAAACCTGCCCAACTCGCAGCCCTGAACAAGCCCCTGAACTCCTCCCAGCCCCTGAACTCCTCCCAGCCCCTGAACTCCTCCCAGCCCCAGCCTTCCCTTCTGTGAAATGGGAACAGCACTCTTCTCCTCACAGCACTCTTCTCCTCCATCTCCGGCAGCGAACCTCCGTTCTCCTCGGGACAGAGGAGCTGCCTGCTGCAGAGGGAGGCGCACAAAACATCATTTTTAAAAAACTTTATTAATCCAAGGAAAAAGGAACATTTGCTCCTGCTTGTTTTATAAAGAGGAGGAGCAGGAGTAGGCCATGCGCAGACCTCTCCCCTCCCCTTTTCCACACCTCCGGCCTGGCCTGGAGGCAGCACAGAGCGGTCCTCTTACAGGAACCAGCACAGGGAAAACGGGCAGCGCTAAGCTCTGGGGGGAAAGAATAAAAATAAATAACCTCCCACGAAACACCAATTTGCAGTGAAACCCTCGGTATTTACCAGGAATGCATAAATCAGCCTTTAAGCTCTCCGAAGACCCGTCGTGCGTGCTGGGGGTCAGGCCTGGATTTGTCCCGCAGCCCCTGGAAATCCTGCCCGTAACACCAAGCGCTGAAGCACGCCTCTCACCCCACGTCCCACCCAGGAGGCTCCCCAGAGGCCTGCAGCTCCGAACAGCCTCCCAAAACAGCAGGATTTCAACTCGAGGCTCGCAGGCGACGGGTTTTTAAAAGCAACAGGTCCAGGAAAAGGGATCAGGAGGCCCAGCAGCGCAGGCACCGGCTCCAGGCGTGACCTTGGACAAGGTCTCCCCCCTTCCCCGCAGGGTGCAGCCCTCCTTCCCCTCTGGACCCGATGCTTTCGGGAAGCTTCCCCCGCCCCCCCCCGCTCCCTAAGGAGAATTTGAGCTGCACGAAGCATTTTGAAGCTGCAGGCGATAATCTCGCCGGCAGCCGAGCCGCACCGCCTGCACAGCCGGGCTTTGTCAGCCCCCGGGGACGTGAGGGACCGGGGGGGTGTGGGAGGGAGTCAGGCCACGCGAGGTGACCCCCCCCAGGCCAGGACAATCGGCCGGACAGTGTGGGAACGGCTGCGGGGTCATGAGACCGCCGAGGGCTGGCATGGCAAGTCGTACGGCTCCGCGGCTCATTCTCCTCGTACAACACGCCCTTTGTGCGGCCCTCGGCGGCTCGGGTCCACGGCGGCCCAGACGGCGAGGGGGCAAAAGCAAGGAGAGGCACGGGGGAGGCACCGCGAGGCTCCCCAGGACGGCCTCCGGGCCTCGGCACCGGGCTGAGCCTCAGCCGGAGGCCGCCAGGAGAAATGGCGCGGTGCTGCCTCCTCTGGGGGCTGGAGAGCCGGGTTACGAGGCCGTGCACAGGACGGGACGGCTCCGGGGATTTGTAACGAGATAGGGAAAAGCCTTCACCTACACAGGTTCAAAAAAAAAAACCAACAAAACACAAAGAAACCCAACGACAAAGCTGCAAAAAAAACAAATGCCGGCTTGCAGCAGGAGCAAGGAGTAACGAGATGTTGGAGGGTTGGGTGAAATATGCCTGCAAAGGAGCTCCTGACGGAGAGGTGGCAAGTGCCAAGAGCCACTGACATGACTGCTGGCCGGTCCCCCCGTTGGGACGAACGAGGCCTGACCGGGCCACCAAGGGGGAGCTCCAGCTGCTGGCCCCAGTCTCCCAGGCAGCTCTTTTCTCTCCGTTGACCCCCGACGTGCCTACAAAGCACCACACGCCTGTTGTCCCAGACTGAGTGTCTCTGCAGGGTTGCAAAGACGCCACATTTCACCCCAAAGCGGCTGCATTTCAGCCGCTAGGAAGTCGCCCTCACATACAACTCGCAACGGCTGAAAGGGTGCTGTCAGCTTGAAATACGGGCAGGCTCCAAGAGACGGAGACCCCACAGCCTCCCTGGGCAGCCTGTCGCAGCGCTCCGTCACCCTCACCGGGAAGAAGTTCTTTCGCGTGTTGGTGCGGAGCCGCCTGGGCTCCATTTTGTGGCCGCTGCCCCTTGTCCTGTCCCCACAGAGCACTGAAAAGAGGTCGGCCGTGTCCCTCTGCCTCCCACAGCTCAGGTATTTACAGACATCGATCAGATCCCCTCTCGGCCTTCTCTTCCCAAGGCTGACCAGACCCAGGTCTCTCGGCCTCTCCTCCCAGGGGAGATGCTCCAGGCCCCGTATCATCTTTGTGGCCCTCCGCTGGCCTCTTCCCAGGAGCTCCCTGGCTTTTTTGTGCCGGGGAGCCCAGCACTGGACCCAGAGCTCCAGGTGAGGCCTGACCAGGGCAGAGCAGAGGGGAGGATCACCTCCCTTGACCTGCTGGCCACGCTCCTTTTAACGCACGCCAGGATCCCGTTGGCCTTCCTGGCCACCAGGGCACGCTGCTGGCTCATGGCCAACCTGTCGTCCACCAGGACCCCCAGGTCCTCCTCCGCAGAGCTCCTCTCCAGCAGGCCATCCCCCAGCCTGCACCGATACCTGCGGTTGTTCCTTCCCAGGGGCAGGACTCCACACTTGCTCTTGTCAAACCTCATTTGGTTTCTCGCCGAGTGCGGCTCCCGTCGACGGCCATCGAGTGGCAACCCTGCAGCAGCAGCTCTGGGACCTGGCATTTCCATCCAGATGAGACGGCCACACAGAGATGGAATCGCAACCAGAAGCGCTGACGAGACGCTGCTTAATTACTATTTTCCGCCTAACCTTGGTGGCGTTTAGCTGCTCCTGCTCCTTCGCAGTTATTTACAACGTGAAGAGAAGAACCGGAGCAGCTTAGGAGGGCTCCGAGGTAGGCAAATACCGGGCGTCAGCTCAGGCACACCAGGTTAGCCAGTAACAGCCAACACCAGCAACGTGCTCCTCACCTGGACAGGTCCCAAATCTCCTGACAACAACAGGGCTCTCCCTGCCCGCAGAGGTGCCACCCACCCCGACAGCTCCGACAAGGAAATTCAGCAACCCCATTCGGGACAGAAAGGGAAAATTACCAGCGCCTGATCCGGCGAGCACGAGGTGAAACGGCTGCGGGGCACCGCGCTGCCCAATCCCCCGAGCGTGGTTTTGGGGGAAATAGCTGCGTTTTGGGCTCGGCGCGCGGTATTTGGCCGCTTGCAGCCCAACGCGCCCAAGGACGAGGAGTCGCCGTGCCCAATTTCTCAGGGGAAACGCCCGCGTTAGGGTATCAGGGCAGACCCTGCAGCAGCGCTGCTGCACGCTGGAAAGAAATTATTAAAATAATGATGCTATTAAAAAAAAAGAAAAAGGGGTTTGCTGCCCGAGGCCCAAACATTATCCTATCCCTCACTCGCGACCAACGGGAGAAACGGGCATTTTTTCTTCCATTTGCATTTAGGGAGCAATCCTCCCGGTTCCCCCCTTCCTTCCTCCAGCCACGGGGACACGTCCCTGAGCGGGGAAGTAAATCCCTGGAGATAAAAACCAGCCCGAAAAGGTGGGACGGGGGCAGGCGGGAGGGAAGGAGGGCGTTCTGCCTGCCGGGGGGAAGCCGCCGCTGCAGCTCCTCCGTGCTGCCATTAAAATTCAACTGCTCTCCGAAAGGAATGCGCTGCCGGCAGTTTAGTGCCAAACTATCCAAATTATGCGGACCTGCCGAGCAGATGCATGTTCTCGAGGCGAAGACCCTGCACATCGACAGAAACGAACTGCACGGCTTAAAAAAAGAAAGAAAGAAAACAGAAGTGCACCGCTGTTCCCCCCCCCCCCCCCCCCCCCCCCCACTACCCACCATTTTGGTAACGCGGCAGGACGAAACCTTTCGCGTTCAGCAGGTAATTCAGCCAAACGGGGCAAAAAAAGAGTGAATTCAGCTTTCTTCTATCTTAACTGGACATCACATCTGGGGTGAAGCGCTGGAGGAGACATATGACATGACCGCGATCATGCAGCTATTGAAGGGAAGGGCGGAAGCGGCGTCCTGCACAGATCCGTGGCCGCCCCGCGGACAATGTTGGCTCTGTGTCCCACAGCCGGGATCCCCTGCAGCCCCCCGCGATTCCCCTTCTGAAGGCTTTGGCTCTGGGCAGCCTCTCACGCCCCGGCTCTCAACGCGGCGTCTTGCTTACCACAGCCTGAACTGACGGATTCACGATGTGAAGGCTGCTTTGGGAAATGAGACCACGTCAGGCGGCTCCCAAACGGACACGGCGCTCCAAAATCACACGGCTGGACCACGCCGCCGCCCCGCAGGGCCCACCGGCGGTCCCCCAGCAGGGGCTGGGGTTTTGTCCCGGTCCTTCCAGCCACGGTGCAGCTTTCTAGGCATCCTGCTTCGGCCTCAAACCGAGCACGGTGCGATGGCAAAACCAACCGAGCTGCCCAAGGTGGAAGGAAACCCGCCCCAAACCCTCCAGACACATCGCCCACCGGTCCTTCGGCGCACAGCCTGGAGGAACCTCCTCTTCCACGGCTTCCACGGGGAAGCAGCACCTACCCACCACGCCACGGAAACAAAACCGCCTCTGGAGCAGGCCACGACGGCTCGGCAGCACCAAAGTTCATGTGGGGAAGGAGAACCCCCCATCCTGCTAACGCTGCCGAGGGAACTCCGCTGGGAAGAGTCCATGGTCATCGCTCCAGCTGGGATGGCACACCGGCACTGAACGCCCCTCACACCCTCAATGAGCATTGTGGGAGCTTTAACGACCACAAATAACAGAGAGCCTTGATTTTAATTCCTACTAAAAAATGAAATTACCTCCCACGGCAGGGCACCGTGAGCACGAGCGGTGCCAGGAGCCGGTTTTGCCGCGGCGCCGGCTGACCAGAAGGGGCAGATCCGCGGAGCCGGGGGAGCGCGGAGAGCCCTCCCCTCGACGCCAGTCAGCCATTTCCTAGCTTGGGAACGGCTGCATCCTGTGCTCGTTCAGAGCCTGCGTAGGTCTGATATATTTGGCAGAGCCTCTAAATTGGTCTGGAAGAGCCGTATCTGAGAGCCGGGATCAAGTCCCACCGCCACAGCCCGCACCACGGCAGCGTTTGGGGTCTTTGGGTTCAGACACGGAGCCGTGGTGCTACTGGGGGGGGGGACGGCCACCAGAGCCCCCCCAGCACCGAGGGGACGTGGCACGCTGCCCAGCAGCTCCCGGCCAGGCAGGTTTGGGGTGTAATTCATCAACCCCCGGCCACCTCAGGCAAATTACGGCAGCTGACTGAAGGTATCCCAAGAGACTGATTTACATTTTACACCTCGGCTCGTTCAGAAGCTCCTCGGGATCCAAAACTGCCCCCCCCCCACCGCATCAGCAGCGGCAAGAAGAGGAGCAGAGCTTCACAGAGAGGAGGAGGACTTCATGAAGAGGCCTCGGCCATCTCCCATCAGCAGGGAGGGGACACGACGGAGCAGGGAGATGACTGCTGCCCCGCTCGGAGCCGGCGGCTCTGTTAACGAGACGTCCGAGGTCTGGGATTCCTCGTCGTGCTGGGGATGCTGCTACAGGAGACGTCGGGAAGGCTGGCTGCTCTTCCTCTCGGTTTTCCCGAAACTGCTTGAATTCGAGTGCTTTTCACACGATGCCCAGCAGAGGAAGGACGTGCCAGAGGCTTTTTCCCAGTCACGTGGGCCGGGGAAGGACGAGTGCCTCCGAGGACAGGGATAAACCGCTCGCCTTCACGCCAAAGCCAGGCTCCGGCCAGCGGAGCGACCCTTCGGCAATCCCAGCCCTGCTGCTCCTGCTCCCTCTCTGCCTCTGCCTCAAAGCACAGCCCTGACACAAGGAGCTACCAGAATTACACCCAAAAGGGAAAGTCACCAGCAGCAGCTCAGCGCACGGGGCCCACGACCACAGACTGCGTGCAGTGCTGGGCTCCCCGGCACAAAAAAGCCAGGGAGCTCCTGGGAAGAGGCCAGCGGAGGGCCACAAAGATGATACGGGGCCTGGAGCATCTCCCCTGGGAGGAGAGGCCGAGAGACCTGGGTCTGGTCAGCCTTGGGGAGAGAAGGCCGAGAGGGGATCTGATCGATGTCTGTAAATACCTGAGCTGTGGGAGGCAGAGGGACACGGCCGACCTCTTTTCAGTGCTCTGTGGGGACAGGACAAGGGGCAGCGGCCACAAAATGGAGCCCAGGCAGCTCCGCACCAACACGCGAAAGAACTTCTTCCCGGTGAGGGTGACGGAGCGCTGGGACAGGCTGCCCAGGGAGGCTGTGGGGTCTCCTTCTCTGGAGATATTCGAGGCCCGTCCGGACGCCTCCCTGGGCAGCCTGCTCTAGGGAACTGCTTTGGCAGGGGGTTGGACCCGGTGAGCTCTGCAGGGCCCTGCCAACCCCTACAGTTCGGTGATATCCCGAATGCTCTGCAGCTGCGAACGCTCAGCATCTCTCAGGATACGGCCTCAGGTTTGCCGTAGCCCCAGCAGCCCTCACCCACCACCACGGACTCAGGGGAGGAATGCCCAAGCTCCACGCTTGGCCACGCCGCGGATCTCAGCCGTCTACAACGGGAAAGGATTTCCTTCCAGGGCACGATGCAGACTCCAAGCACAAGGGGAAGTTCGGTTTCCGTCGCAGCATCAGCCACCAGCGAAAACCAGGAGCCGCGTCAGGCCCCAGCAGACACCGGGGTCTGTCCCCATACACCAGGCCGTGTCGCTCGTCCTCCCCCGAGGCTTTTAGGGCACGTGGGGAAGAGCCTCCTGCCTCTCTGGGCACGGTCCCCAACCCAACGGGCTGTCAGCGGTGAAAATGGCTGCGACAACGCGGCCACATTAAAAACTCCTCTTCTTGTTGCAAGGTTAGCTGTAACTGGTTACTCCACCCAGGCCTCCTTGCCAATTTTCTCCTTTGTCATCAGAGACCGTATTTAATCCAGCAGGAATGTGCCTCGATTCGAGCCCGTGTGGCAGCAGACTCGAGGCCCGAGCCCATCGAACCTCTCTGCGTGCGTGGGTTGGTTTGGTGCTGGAAGCCTCCATCGCCGCGGGGTCCCAGCGCAGATGCAGGATGGGTGCTGGGTCCCACGGCACAGCGGGGATCTGCCAACACCAACAGCCCTTGGGACACCCAAATCACCCCACGCCAGGCAGAGATGAACCAGCACCCACCGGGGGGGGCCAAAAACTGCCCCCCAGAGCTCTGCTGTTGCCATACGGCAACCTCCCAGCTCCCTGCAAAACCACAGCACGGCTGTCGAGAGGTCCCGCACAACACCGAGCCCTGGGCACTCAGCCCCTCGTCCTCCTGAAAGCCTCAGAAGGGGGAAAAAAAAAAAAAAAAAAAAAACACGAACCCGAGTTTGTTTCAGTCCTGCCGGAAGAAGCAGCCTTGCCTGTAAGCTCAGCACGGACAGCAGAGGAAGGTGGCTGAGCCCCATAAACCTGCAGGCGCCGAGTCCTGCACGGGAATAAACCGCCAGCATTTCGGAGAGGCGACGCGTGGCCCCCCTGCCAAACGAAGCAGCAGAAAACTCGACCACGGGGAAACAAAACAGCCCCCGGCCGAGCAGGACGAGACGAGGCGAGGTGGCAGAGGGACACCGGCACGCCTCGGAGGGGGGACGCCGGGCAGCGCGCTGCCAGCACGCCAGGAGAAACCAAGGGGCCGGGTTTTGTCACCTCCCCTTCTGGGGCAGAGAGGGGCCGAATCCTGCCCTGCTCCTCGGGAGCTGCCGACGCTCCCAGCCCTGCAGCCCGGCTCCCAGCCCCTCGCCTGCCACCCTGCGGGGGTCCCCCCCTTGCCAAAAGCCTCCCCCGACGGGCGCGTTTCCTGAGCTCCATCGAACACCAGCAGAAAAGGGAGGGGAATAAAAATAAATAAATAAATTTTAAAGAGAGTAAAAAGAGAAGTATTTCAGGTTGGGGTTCCCTGACAAGGCAGAGCGCACACTCCTGTAATTTCCAGCTCGCGGATCGGCAGCCAGCTCGCCTCGCAGCCCTCCTCTCCACGCGACGGACGTGTAGCGGCCGAGTCCCGCGAGCGCGCGTGCCGTACGCCCCATTCCTGGCAGCGCCCTCCTGCCGCGAAGCCGTTCCCTTCCCTCGGCACACACGAGGAGGGCACGGAGGGAGGGACGGAAGTGGCACCGCGTGTGCTCTGCCTGTCGAGGCAGGAGGCTGCGAGGGAGCCGCGACCTGCAGCTACAAGCCCGCGGTCGCCGCCTGCCCGGCTCCGTGTCGGGGAGGCACTCGGGCAAACAAATAACAACAGATGTGCTTACTGGTTCCCAGTTTGCCGGTGGGAAGTGGGTAGGCGCACGACCCAGGAAGGAAACGTCGCGCTGGCCGGCAGCGAGCGCGGCTCCAGCGTGACGGCAAGGAGCCGTGCAGGAGTCGGAGCGCAGCACGTGAAGGACTCGGGGCGTCAGCACCCCCAGCAGGGAGAGGGTCCCAGGCTCCTTCTGGGGGCACGCAGCACAAGGAAAACCACCTCGAAGGCTCACAAGAGAAGAAGACGCCCAGCAGAGACCCGAGCGGAGCGGTTCTCCCCCAGTCCCTGCAGCCGGGGGGGGCAGTGGGGAGGGCAGGGGGGTCCCCGCGCTGCTTCTGAGCCCTCAGCAAAAAGCGTTTGAGCAAGCAAAGCTGGCACCAGGGGCACCGCGCTCCCGGCGGCCCGGCGGCACCGCGTGCCTCCCCGCATTTTTCGAGGGGGTTGCGAAGCGGCAGTGGCCAAGCGCCGCCGTGCCAGGGGAGCCGCCGCCGCTCCTCTCCCCGCCGTGCCCTTGGCTCCCACCTGCGGCCACGGGGCAGCCCGCGGCAGTTTCCAGTTTCTCACACCTTGTCACGTTCAGAGAGGGCAGCGGTCCCCGCTGTCTCCTTCCGCCTACAGCCCGCGGGGAGATTTCTCCATCGCCTCCCGCGGCGGGGGGACGGAGACGGGGGGTGGGACGGCTTCGCCCTGGTTGTGCTGCGAAAGCTGCGCCCGGGCTCCGCCACGGGAGCCAGCGACGACACCAGGGAAACTGAAACCGTGCACGGCGGGGGGAAGATGATACGGCCCGGGGGTGCTGCAGGAGAAGCCAACGTCCCCGGGTCGGGTCCCTGTGGGAGACCCCGGTGCCCGCTGACCCCGCTGGATGCCACCCCCAGGTGCCACCTGGGCTCGTCCGGGCACAGAGCGGGGGCACCGCTGGCCGGCTCCGCATCAAAGGACACGGGGACAGGGTGCGGGGGCTTCTCTTCCTCCCTTTCCCCAAGTTTTGCTCATCGAGAAGTTTTTAGTTACGGATCGCAACCGCTCCCTTTGCACCTGAGGTCGGGACTGGTTGAGAGCGCGGCGAAGAGCACCTGCCCGCTGCCTTAGCCAAGCGCGACGAAAGGAGGAGTAATCGTCCCCGAACTCCTCTCTTTCTATAAGCTCAGCATCCCGAGAGCGGGGAAAAAACCCTCGAGTGTAGGTTTTAATCGAGATAAAACCGCAGCTCCCAAGCGTTCGGGCTCCGTGTGAAGCACAGACGAGGAGTTTCGCAGGCCCGGATTTCAGGGCTTGATTCCCCGACACCACTTCGGACCCGGCACCGGGCTTTGGGTCGCCGTGCCCAGCCCCATGGCCCCGACGCAAGCACGACGCTCCTCGCCGACTGGCGCCCTGTGCCGAAATCCGGATTTTTACGGCTGGGAAAGAGCCACGATTCTCAATTCTGCTTTAAAGGTCTCAAAACACGGGCGCTCCCCGTGCGCTCGCCGTGCCCGGCGCCTTCCAACCACCTCGTCGAGCCCGCGACGCGGCTGAAGATCATCAGCCCCGGCACCACGACGCACGTGTAAGCAGAAAGTGAAGAAAATAAAATAAACGACAGGCACAGGAGCACCCGCGGATCAGCGGGCACCCAAGGACTGCTTGTACTCCCCGCCAGGTTTATTAAGAGCTCTTGCCTTGCAAAACCCTCCCCCGAATTACCAGCGTAATTAAGGCTTGGTGGAAAAATCCCACCGTGCCATCCCCGCTCGGGCTGTGCCTCCCCGCTCCCTCCTTCCCCAGGACAAGCCTAAACAGGGGCCAGGGTGAATATGAAACGAGGACGGCTCCTCTCGAACGAGCCGCTCGGTTTCTAGTATTTTTTTTTTTTTTAAAAAAGTTGTTTCAGTACAACGTGTGCAGTAACCACCGGGGTTCCTAACGCAGCCCGTCCTGCTTCCTGCTCAGCCTCCAGAATCGCCCGCGTACGGTTTTCGACCGGCAACGCTCGGAAATACAACATTAAACATATAAGTAAATAAATAAAAATAAAAAAGAGGTGGCTTACTGAAGTTACGGGACGACCTTCTAGCTCCATCACTACGCCGCGCGCAACACCTCAGCCCCTGTCAGGCTGTAAATTCTCCCAGGCAGAGAGCTCTACAGCCGCCCGCGGAGCACTTAGGGGATAAGTTATAGTCCCGACAGCCAGGACGAGGAGCAGCGCGGGGAACGGGGCTGATTCTGAACCAAAACCGGCAGCAAACCCTCACCGAGAGGCCACCAGCAGAAAAACGTCTTCCGCTCGCCGGCCTCCCGCCGCTCTCCGAGCCACGGGGACCGCGGGCGGCTGCCGCGAGCACGGCGGGGCAGGGACACGAGGACTCGGAGCGCCGTCGAAGCGCGTGAGCACGGCGACGGGGAGCCCAACGGCACGGCCCAGCCCCGCTCTGCCGCCGGGTTTGACACACGGGGAAGCTCTCGAGACAAACACAAACCCCAAAGCTTTTTCCCTCCCGGGTAGGCACCAGCTCACCTCCGGACCCGAACCGCAGGCGCCCCGCGATCTGCCGGGGACCCGCCGGTCCCCCCCCCCGGGACCCTAACGCTGCCACCGGCGCTCTTGGGGGGGCCGCTCGCAGCGCCTCCAGCCCCACCGCGAGCACCCAGCGCAGGGGCTCCAGGAAAAGCCCCGAGGCCCCCTTGTCGCACCCCAAACCCCCAGGGAGAGGGAAGAGCAAAGACAAGGACGCTTCGAAACCCAGAGGCCACGCAGCCCCCCCCCCCCCCCCCGGTTGTTTCCCCCCCGGGCTCGGCGGTGACGTTACGGGGCGAGGCGAGCGGCTTCTCCCCCCGCAGGGGCCGAGGTTGGCCCCCCCCCCAGCCGCGGGTGGGCAGCTCTTATCGCCGCCAGCCGCCGCCGCGCGCTTCCCTCCCCGCCGCGGGGTGGGTGTCGGGGGGGGGGGGGGGGGGGTGGAAAAACCCCACGAAACCAAACCCGGGGAGAACTGAACTCAGCCCCCCCCCCCACCTTGTTATGCAACCCCCGTGGGGACGGGGGGGGGGAAGAGACCACGGCGATGAGCTTGGGGTGCAAGGAAATTGGGGGGGGAGAGGCTGGTTGTCACCGGGGGGGGGGACACACGGGGAGCAGGGGGTGACGGAGAGCATGGGGGGGACAAAAGAGGAGCATGGGGACACGGGGAGCTGGGGGGGGGACACGCGGGGTGAAGGGGGGGACACACGGGGAGGGGACACGGGGAGCAAGGGGGTGATGCCGGGGGGGGACATGGGGAGCTGGGGGGGGACGCATGGGGTGAAAGGGGGGGGACACACAGGGTGAAAGGGGGGGGACAGGGAGCTAGGGGGGACACGGGAGGGACACGGGGAGCAAGGGGGGGACACGGGGAGCTGGGGGTGACAGGCAGCAAGGGGGGGGTGACAGGGAACGGGGAGGGGGCACAAACGGGGGGGTCTCGGAGCCCCCCCATCCCCCCCCCGCCAGCCGCGCTGGCCGCAGGCCCAGCCCCGGGGGACCCCACCCAGCGCCGGGTCCAGTCCCCCCCCCCGACCCCACCCCCACCCCCCCCCTCGCTGCTGCCGCCCGTGTCCCCCCCGCGCGCCCCCCCCCCGCACCGCGGGGCCCGCAGGGAGCCTTGGCCGGGCGCCACGACCCCACCCCTTCCCCGGGCCGGGCCGCGCCATGGAGGCCAATGGGGGAGGAGGGGGGGGGGGGGGGACCGCGGGGGGGGGGGGCGCCGGGGCGAGGCCCGGCACCCCGAGGCCCCCCCCCGGGGCCCGGCCTCGATCGGGTTCCACACGCGGGGGGGTCGCGGAGGGTCCCGGGGGAGGTCGGGGGGGGGGGGGTCCCGGGGGTCCGCCCCGCGCGCGGCCCGCCCGCCATTGGGGCCCGGCCGGGCCGGGCTGTGGTGGTGGTGGTGGCGGCGGAGGGCGGGGCCGGCGGGCCGGAGGGCGCGCCCCGATTGGCCCCGCCCGCTGCCCATCAACGCGCCGCCCACTCGCCGCCCGCGCCGGGGGGCGGTGGGGAGGAGCGGGGCACGCCGGGAACTGTAGTCCGCGCGCCCTCCGCACCTGCAGGCCGCCGGGGGCAGCGCGGACTACAACTCCCAGCGGCCCCCTCATCGCGCACGCAACCCCCCCTCTCCCCTTTACCCCCCCCCCCAGGGCCCTTCCCCCCCCCCCCCACGACCCCCCCCCCCAAGTACAACGTATGCACGCGGGGGGGGCGAGAAAACGGGGGGGGGGGGGGCCACGAGCAGCCCCCCCGCCCCCCCACCCTCCCCACCCCCAACCCCCCTCAGCGCCCCCTCCCCTCCCCCCCCGTTGCCCCCCCGTTTCCCTCCCCCCCCCTCCCCGTTTTGCCCCCCCCCCCCCCCCCTTCCCCCCCCCCCCCCCGGGCCGTACCGTGCCGGAGCGGAGCGCGGGGGCCGGGAGGGGCCGAGCGGGGCCGAGCCGAGCCGGGCCGGGCCGGGCCGAGCCGTGCGGGCGGAGCAGGCTGTGGCCGCCCCGCGGGAGCTGCTCGCCGAGGCCCGTATGCGGCTCCTTCCTGCTCCGGCCGGGGCCGCCCCGCTCTTAAAGGGGCCGCGCCCCCGCCCCCCCCCCCCCGCGCCGCCCCCCTTCCACCCCCCCCCACCCCCCCCCTAAATCACCACAGCCGGGGGCGGCCGCTCCGCCGGGGGGGGGTGGGTGGGTGTGGGGCCGGCTGTGGGGTGGGCTGTGGGGGGGGGGGGCTGTGGGGCTGGCTGAGGGGCTGGCTGCCGGCCCCCCCCCCCCCGCCGCCGCCGCCGCCGCGCACGCAGGCCCGGCCCGGCCCCACGCGCGGCGGCCACCCGTGGAACCGTGTGGCTGCGTGTGGCACCCCGCTGTCCCCGCCTGTGCCCCTCAGCGTCCCCTTCTGCAGCCCTCAGTGTCCCCCCCGTGTACCCCGCAGTGTCCCCTCCTGTCCCCCTTTCCTATGTCCCCTCCTGTGCCCCCCCTTCCCGTGCCCATAATGTCCCCCCTTTCCCTGTCCCTCAGTGTCCCCTCCTGTGCCCCCCTTCCTGTGTCCCCTCCTGTCCCCCCCATAGCCCCCGGTGTCCCCTCCTGTCCCCCCTTCCTGTGTCCCCCCAGTGTCCCCTTTCTGTGTCCCCTGTCACTCCTGTGCCCCTCAGTGTCCCCCCTGTCCCCCCCCTTCCTGTGTCCCCTCCTGTACCCCTCAGTGTCCCCTCCTGTCCCCCCCATAGCCCCCGGTGTCCCCCCTGTCCCCCCTTCCTGTGTCCCCCCAGTGTCCCCTTTCTGTGTCCCCTCCTGTACTCCCCCTTCCTGTGTATCACCCCCCCCCCCCCCCCGAGTTCCCCCCCGGTACCCCCCAGTGTCCCCTTCCTGCGTTCCCCCAGCGTTCCTTCTTGTCACCCCCCTTCCTCTGTCCCCTCAGTGTCCCCTCCTGTCCCCCCCCCCCCCCCCCCGTGCCCCCTCCTGTGCCCCTCAGCGTCCCCTCCGGTACTCCCCCTTCCTGTGTCTCCCCACCGTCCCCCCCTGCTTTCCCCCTTCCTGCCCCCCTTCCTGTGTCCCCCCCGTCCCCCCCATACCCCCCTTCCTTTACATCCCCCCCCCAGCGTCCCCCCCCAGTTCCCCCTTCCCGCGTCCCCCCAACATCCCCTCCTGCCCCCCTTCCTCTATCTCCCCCCAGTGTCCCCTCCTGTCCCCCCCTCCCTGTCCCCCCCCCCCCAGTGTCCCTCTGTCCCTCTCCCCCCACGCAGGACGGGGACATTCGCCCCAGCACAGCAGAACCAGACCCCACAACCCCCCCCCCCCCCCAGCTCCCAGCCCGGTGCCCACCATTAGGCTCCAGAGTGAACGGCTCCCGGGGCCTGCTCCTGCAGCCGGGCTCGTCCGCGAGCACCTGCTCCCCTCCGGGTGACCTGCTCCAGGCAAAATCGTGGGGAAAATCGGGAAATAAAGGGAAAAAATACATTCTACATGATACACGTTAATCTATTTTTAAAATAGATTAAGAGGAAAAAAAAAAAAAAAACAGAAGTTGCTGGCAACCCCACCGCAGCCCCCGGTGTCAGGCCTGAGCCCCTGCTGCTTCTGGGGGGCCTTGGAGCCCCCCCTTCCCTCCCCAGCTCAGCACCCAGCCCCACGATTTCCCTCTTTCTCTTTTTTTTTTTTTGTCCCCCCCCCCCTCCTTTTTCTCCTCTCTTAAATAACCAAAGTAAATAATTTCTCCCTTAAACAACCAAATTAAATAATGTCTCCCTTAAACAACCACGCTCAGCTCGGGGGGGGCAGCGAGGGGTCCACACGGCGCCCCTGCACCCCACTGCCCACCCCCCCACTACTAAAAGTCGGGGGGGGGGGGGGACACGCCACAGGGGCTTTTAGGGGAATTCAGCCTCGTTGACCCCATTTTGCAGATGGGGAAACTGAGGCAGCGCCGGGGAAACGGGGCTGGGAGCGGGCACCGAGGGGGCCCGGACCTCACACACGTGGACGGGGAAGGGGCCTGGGGGCTGCAGGAGGGGGGGCCCAGGTGCTGCCCCCCCCCCCAGCCGCTGCACCCCACAGCGGGCCCCACCACGTGCCGACGGCCGCCCACTGCTTTCGTTTTCCCCCGCCGCAGCCCAGGGCGGGCCCCGAGCGCCCCCGCCCAGAGCGAAGGCCAAGAGGCAGCCCCCAGCCCCCCGAAAAGCCCCCCCCCAGAGGGTGGGGGTGCCCCAAAATCACCTGCAGGACGGGGACCGGGGGCACCCAGCACCATCCCCACCTCCGGGGAGGGCCCCGAAACCTTTCCTCCGGCCCCCGTCCTGCCCCCCCCCCCCACATGGGGACCCCGCGGGGGAGCTGGGGGGGCTCCCCCCGGGGCCAGCCCTGTCTCCACAAGCACGACCCCAACCCCGGGGGACCCCAAAGGGCCAGGAGAAGCAAAGCCTCCCCCTGGCAGAGGGGGGTGGAGGGGGCCCAGATTTCTGCACCCCACGGCTGAGGGAAAGGCCTGAAATGGGCAAGCGGTGTCGCCCCCGCCCCAGCATGACCCCCCCCAGAAGTTTTGCAGAGCGGGGTTGTTCCGCAGGTGCTCAAATCAGGGTCAGATTTAAACCACGGCAGAACCCAGGGCTCCCCCCCCCCTACTTCTTCTCACCCTAAAACTTAAAAAATATATATATAATAATTATAAAATAAAATCTCCCCCCCAAAAAAAACATCCAGCACCCCCGGAGCGGGATTTACGCTTCGTCGGCACCCGCAGCCTTCGGGGCCGGTGCCGGGATAACTCCGCGATCTCCTGCTCCCGCTGGAGGCAGACGGGCAGGAGCCAGCCCCGGCCACACCGCTCCCGGCCCCGCCAGGAGCTCGGCCACGCAGGGGTTAAAATCCTTCAAAAACGTGCAAGGAGAAAAAAAAAATACCGTAAGTGTAAAGCGCCGTTTATTCATTATTTTTCTTCCACGATGAAAATATCGATTTTTTGTTTTTTTTTTTTTTTTAATTGCACCGACGGGTTCTTGATACGCTTTCTCCTTCCAAAACCCAACACCGAAACGAAACAACCTGAAAATGTCCCAAAGATATCCCAAAGATTTGTGGGTTGTCCCTGTGCTTAAATAAGGGACAAAACCAGGGTGACGAGTGCCCAGCCTGCCCCGCGCCCCCCCGTACTCAGGCCCTGCAAGGAGGGAGGGATAGGGAAGGGGACAAGAGGAATGTGGGGGCAGCGAGGCGACAGGCTTCCTTTTGGGGACGGCCCCGGGGGAAAAAGCAGCCCGAAAAGGGTCAAAGGGACCAAAAGCAACTTGTCCTGTTCCTGCACACTGGGGGTTTGGGGATCAGGGAGCCCCCCCCAACAAGTGGGGCTTGGGGACCGAGCCGTCCCCACGGCTCACACCTTCTCATCCTACAGGACGCGAAATAAAAGCGAACACAAACCCTGCAGAGCACAGGGGGGCTCCGAGGAGCCCCAAGCCCCCCCGCGGCTGCCCCACGGCAGCACCGGTTTGTGCAGAGCTTCGACGACCCTGCCGTAGGAGAGCGAGCACCAGATCTGCCCCGCGAGAGAAGCATCCACCAGGATCACTTGGCAGGCTCCGGAGAGGAAAAACAAACCGATAAATCCAAATTATCTGGCTGCGGGACAAACCCAGGAAGGGGACAGCGCCACGGGACGCTGCCAGCCCCGAGGGGACGGGTCCGGCCCCGCTCCGTGGTGGCTCTGGAGGGTTCAGTGAGATCCTTGGAAAACCCCAAAGCCCTGGGGGATGAAGCAGGGGGGGGGGATTCAGCCCACCTGGAGAGACCCAGCCTGGCCCCCGGGCCGTGCCCAAGCCGTGATGGCTGGGGCAAGGTGAGGGACAGGCGGAGGGGGAAGGCTGCGGCTCCGAGTTTCACCCTCCTGGCCCCAGGGCGGCTCTGCCCGAGGCACCAGGGCACGGTGGGCTCCGGGACAGACCCTGCCCCAGCACCTCGCTCTAGAAGAGGCTGAAGGCAGCAGGAGGAGGCCGTGAGGTCTCCCCGTGGTGCAGGGCCTGAGGGAGCCACGCGGCCCTCACCGGGCGACTCCATTTCCCACCCCTCACCGGCTGGGAGCTGCGCCCATCGTACCAGTACAACCCACCAAACGCCCAGCACACGACCAGCACAGGCCTCAAAACAACCATTGAAGAACTCAACCGAACGAACAACGACAAAACCCAGGCACGAGCCTCTCCTCCCCTCCGCCCGCCGGGCCCAGGGGCAGCCCGGCACCACGCTGCTCTCCGAACACCGCCGCAGCCTCGTGGCACAGCACCCGCCACATCCGCTGCTCGGAGGCACGGCCCCGGGGCTGGGCGCCCCTCCGAGGGGCTTCTCCCTCCCCTGCAGCGCCCCTTTCCCCTTCCCACCCCCCGCAGCCCACCCAAGAAGCCCCAGGAGCAGGCGAAGCACCCGCCCCGCAGCCCCCCCCCCCCCGCCTCACACACACACGCGAGCGTGCACACACGATTTTTGATTTTTTTTTTCTTTTTTAACCCAAGTGAACATGTTTCCAAAAAAAAGAGAAAAATTAACACAAACAGCACCACGTTTCCCCAGTGTCAGGAGCTCCAGAGCCGGAGCAGAAGCCCAGGACGCCCCCAGGCCAACAGAAACCAAGCCCGTGTTTGCTCGGGGCGGGGGGCAGCCGATGGCCATGTCGGAGGGACGGTGCTTTGCCGGTGGGACGCGAGGCGAGAAGGGGCCGGGGAGAAGGAAGAAGGGCGGTTCTGTCATTTACTGAAGGACAGGAAATGGTGACAGAGGCAGATGTACTGACACCAGGCGGTCGGCTCGGCCGTCACATGGCAGCGCGGGTGGGCGTGCTGGGCTGGTTCAACCTCAGCGTTTTGCAGAGCCAGCCGGCGAAATCCACCTCCTCCACCTCGGAGCGCTTGATGAAGGTGTGATTCTGCAAGGGAAGCGGCGCGGGGTTAGCAAGGCGCCTCGTGGAGGCACGGCCGTGCGTTCCCCACCGCGACGGGCGCGGGCAGGACACCGAGACCCATCCCCAGCCCCTTCCCAAAGCCCCGACCCAGCGGGGTCCGTGCCGTGGGGCTGGAGGGTTGGGCTGCTCTCCTGCCAGGACAGCAGATTTGGTGGGCAGTTTCAAGATTTTTTGCTACTTGCAGCCCCGTGGCTGCGTTTTTAAAACGGGCGCATCCAGCAGCTGGGCAGAGGAGGCACAGAAGAGTTAAACGAGCGAAGCTGCACCCCCGGAGTGAACCTAAAAAGCGCTACGGAAGGTGGGCAGAGCCTGGTGCGGGCTCCGAGCCGTGGCTCTGGGTGCTCACCCTGGTCCTGGAGAGCAAATCCTACTCCCCCCAAGGCCAACGGCCCCAGGGCAGGGAGGAGCGGAGGCAGAGCACGGAGGAGGGCCACAAGGACACGGCCACCGCCTCTGCAAGGGGCGCGTGGAGGGGCAGCCAGCTGCAGCTCAGCACCACGCCGAGGGAGGAAAAGCGGCCGTTCACGGGGACAAAGTGGGCTCTTCCGCCTCGCTCGGGAGGCAAAGGTTGGTCCCAGGCACCTTGGCAGACGCGGGGCGGTGCTGGAGCCATCGGGTTCCCATCCTGGGCTCCGCTGGGGAGGGGCAGCAGGCTCCACGGGCTGATAACATCGCTGCCTTTGATTCAAAGGCGAGTGAGTCACTCCCTCGCTGGGGCTCGATTTGGCTCCCAGGCTCAGCCGGGGGAGTTTCCAGCCTTTTGAGCAAGGGAGGCAGCGAGGGATGGGATGGGGCACAGCGGCTTGCAGATCTGGTGCCACCCACTGCAGCAAGAAAATTGCTCTTCCCCACTTACCATCAGCATCTTCAAATCTGCCCGTTCTGCTGGATTCTTAATTAAGCTGAAATGAGAAGAAGAAGAGAGCAAAACCAGCCCTGAGATACTTCGTGTAAGAAGGTGCTCAGCTGCCTGGAGACGTTTCCAGCTCCAACGAAAACCACTTGGCTTCCTCTCTGCCTTCCCC
The DNA here is from genome assembly GCF_040182565.1 of Anser cygnoides. Lineage (NCBI taxonomy): Eukaryota > Metazoa > Chordata > Aves > Anseriformes > Anatidae > Anser > Anser cygnoides. Next base: position 3,414,337 of record NC_089899.1, on the reverse strand, counting down.
AGGAGACCAGCAGCATGGAAACAGCTCAGAAAACGTCCCCAGCACCCCAGGTTCCAGGAGAGATGCAATATCCATCCCTTCTGGACTGCACCCTGCACACGAGGACCTAATGGTTTGCAGGGATCAGTGATTTGGTAACGTCCAGTCTCTGCTATAATGGGACCAGGGCAGCACCTCCAGCGTCAGGGGGTCTCACAGCTGTATTTAGGAGGTGCACCAGTACTGCAAAGCGTAACCACGCGCACGCTGCTTTTATTCCAGCCCTTCCCAAGGCAGGAGCTCCCAGCACAATGCACTGCAGCCAAGCCAGAGCAGGGAAAGGTTCCCGGCAGCACACAGACAATGCTGCCTTATGCTGAACGTTTCGGGTGGAGGCAGCCTGCTGAGCTGCCCGCGAGCAGGTACAGGCCTCCGCGTTCAGTGACAAGCAGCAATCCTTACCATTTATTTACAAACTCCTGGAAATCTTGCGTGAAAACTCCATTCGGTAGCTTGGGAGGTGGCTGCACAGAGAAGGAAAAGGGTTTTCTGCATCACTGCGCATTAATGGGTCAAAAAACCACAGTGTCACCTAGTCTTAAATGAGCCATAAAATAAGAAGCCGTGCTCTGAAGGCATCGTTCTCCAAGCTGCCCCTTAGGGCCGGGGAGCTGCTCCCTCCTGCTGCAGGGCTGGCAGCAAAGCGCTGCCCCAGCATGGGGGGGGGACAGACCCCCTCCTGAATTACTGCCAGGGCCGGGAGACCGGAACTGCAGCATCCCAGTTCTGGATCCAACCTTGCAAACCCCAGCTCTGTCAACACCTATTGCAGACGAAGCCGTTCCAGAAGAGCTAATTAGGGGCCAACTCCTCTCCGCTGCTTTTTCCCCCCAGACTCACTGACTTGCAGGTGGGACAGACCCTGCCTCACAAGGCTGGTAGGACATTTCAGCCTGGATTTTAGCTGTGGTCAGCTTTCGGGTCACCCTCAAATGTTTTCATCCAAGAAGACAAAGGTCTGCGTGCGACCTCAGCATCAGCGGGAGCGCTCATCTGCTGCTGATTTAGGGAGGAGCACGTTTGAAATGGCCGATTGCAGAAGGAACAGGGCACTACACCCCAGAGCTCCCCTCCCTCGTTGCTCTAGGGATGCCGCTTTCATGGGTACGTGCAGAACATTACTCCGGAAGGAGAGACGGGTTTGTGATGCCAGAAGGCAGGAGGAGGAAGCGGGAAACGGGATCGAAAAAAAGGATTTTGGTGCAGCTAAAGGGGCTCACAAAAGCCCTGCCAAGCAAAGGTTTCTGAGCCTACCCCGACCTAGCAGGGCGAGCACGGCACCGCCTCGGGGCAGCCTGGCAGAGGCAGTGAAGCAACACCCACCTCGTTAACTATATAGTCCAGCAGTTCAAAGATGGCCATGGCAGGCCGGCTGTCCATCCCGTGGCCTGCGTGGGTAAGATGAGAGAAACACTGGTGAGAAGCTGCCCGGACAGCGAGGGGCTTCATTCGCACAGCCCCACTGCGGGACTGCTGCTGGGAGACGCAGAGGACACCGACTTGGGAACCGACTCATGGTTAAAAATAACAGGAAAAAAAAAACAACGTTCTGAAATTTAGACTTTCTAGACTCCTCTAGCCCAGATTTATCTCCCAGCTTGGAGCATTTGGAGAGCACCAGACCATATGCTTTGGCAGGCTGGCAGCCGTTCTAGAGCCTTCTGCTTCCAAACAAGTGGCTCAGACGGAGCCTGCTCCACACGCGGCCCCGGCGCGGCTGCACCAGGACCCGCGCCTGTTTGCTGAGAGCTCCCAGCAAAGCTGCTCCCGAAGAGCTGGAGAGGGAGCTCACGGCAGCGTGGGCAGAGCCTGCGGGGCCACACGGGCAGTGACAGATTTCCTCAGCCCGGTCTGTGTCCCTGGGGATCACCCTGCCAAACCCGTGCTGTCCCCAGCACATGGTTCTTTAACGCTTGGCTTTTTTTTGGGCCGCCCCAGGGCGCTCCGCAGCACCCTGAAAGCCACCTCCTCAGCTCCCCAAAACCCCCCGGGTTCTCCCTACGGGTCACAAACCTCTGCGGCAGGGGTGGATTCTGCTGGAGCACGCACAGATCTCTGTCCTCTCCGCAGGCAGGGAGGAGAGCCCCCCCTCGAAGCGCTTCGCCTCCCCACCACCGCCTCAGCCAGAAGGGCTTTCGCCAACCCAGCCACGCCAACAGAATCCACCCGCTCTGCCCCCACGCCTGCGTGTTGCGTCCGATGCATCCGACAGCCCCTACCACTGACGGGGCGTCCTGGGGGCCTGGCCCGCGGCGAGATGCTGTGAGGCTCTCCCTCTGCCCCGTCCACCACAGGACGGCCAAATATTGCTTCCAGTTCCTTGGAGTCTGGCGGGGGGATTGGGTACCTTCCGATAGACAGCTCCACTAGCGACAGGCCCATGCTCCAGATGTCGGACTGCACCGAGTAATGGGTGCCCTGCAACCGCTCGGGCTGGAAGGAGAAAGCACAGGCACGCGGCTGAGAGGCAGGATTTCAGCACAGCAAGCAACGACAACACTGCAACGAAATTAAATAGAGCAGAGTCTACGTCCTGACCACCTCTCCGCTCCTTCAGGGAAAGGTCAGGCTCTTCCAAGCCCTATAATTCCCCCACAGGGCCTCGTATACCACGGACAGCTTGTATGAAACCATGAAGCACCCCATCTGTAAATCAGCCTCCCAGCATCCGAGGCTCCCGAAGTCTGCCAGAAGCACCAAAGTCTGCAGAGGAAGGTGCGTGGGGGGGTCCCAAGCGCAAACCCAAAGCGCTTGTGTGCATCTAACCAACAGCTACAGCCCAGCGGCACGTGCAGCTGCTCACACTCAGAGACCCAGAGCACGCAGTAGGAGTCTACTTCTCACTGACCTGAGATCTAAAACCTCAATTTATTAGCCAAAAAATTACTTTCTGCTCTTTCCTGTACTAAGAGGAGCAGAAGATGCAGTCTAAGGCTCCTACTGTGGCAAAGAAAAAAAAAATTAAAAAGAATCAGTGCAAGCTATCCTTACTGGCAGCTTTGTGTCAGCTGTGCAGATCCAGGGGCTGAGTGCAGAAGGGACATTTTTAAATAGATAGTGTCTAACTATAACTGTGCCTTAATAACCGTTCCCAAAATACAGGAGCAGCACAGGAGCACTGACAGCTTCCCTACAGAAACCTGCTGCTTGCTCCCAAGCCACAACCACACGCGGTGTGGGCAGCAGGCACCCACCTCCTCTCCGCCATCCAACCCACGGGACCCGGGGACCAGAGGCAGCCGGGAGGCGATTTCATCCTCGCAGCAGTTGCATCAGGGACAACTGAGGACACGGGACAGAGCCACAGGAGGCAGAGGAGGCTGCACGGTGCCACCCGCTGCGCTGCCACCGCGCCAGGCTGGACGGGAAGCAGCAGGCAGCGGCACATAACCTGTGCTTCACTGCACCACCGCCCCGTCCCGCGGCTGGGCTAACGCTGATCGCAGCTCCCGTTTAAAGGGGGCACGATCAGCTCCTTGGGCAGCTCGCCTCGGCTCTGGTTTGCCACTGCCTGCACCAAAACCTGCCTGCACCCGGGTGGTCTGCGCCCACTCTGCCAGCAAGCACGCACAGCCAACGGGCAGGGGGTCTGCGTCAGCACCAGCGTCCCCTCTGCACCACCACACTTAATTTCTCAGAACTTTGCACACAAAAAGACACTTCTGAACCCAGGAGCACTTGCTGAAATGTAAAGGGAGCACTCGTAGGATGTGAATGTCTTCCCCTGCAGGGGCAGCTCCATCTCGCCAGCCCCAAGCTGGTGGGAGTGCAGCAAGGAGCGGCTCAGCCAATGCCAAGTGCATCAAAAGCCACGAGGAGACCCGAGGGTGCTTGCTTCTATCCACGGGGTGCCGCACACCCCACAGCCTGATCCCTCACGTGGGATGGTGAGAGGCACGCGTGGTGTGGCGGTGCCCAAAGAGAGCACGGTCCCGGTGAGCGTGGACACAGAAAAACCGCGAGCGGCTCGGGCACGCCGCCGGTTCTGCCAGAGCAGCGAGCCCCACCTGAGCTGAACCCAACTTGCAAAAAACCCACCCGAAAGTTGAAAGGAACTTACAGACATGTAGGACCGAGTTCCCACAAAAGAGTTTGCCATGGAGTCAATGAGCTGACCACTGACCCCGAAATCACACAGCTTAATCTCTCCTCGAGAGTTAACCAGGATGTTAGAAGGCTTCACATCTGACAACAGTGAGAGAGAAGAGTGTAAACACGGCGCGAGGCGAAACACGGGGCTCCTCCACCACGGGCGGCTATTTTTAGGTTCCTCCTCTCACCTCTGTGCATGATTTGGTGCTTCTCTCTCAGATACGCCAAACCTCTCAGAACCTAGAAGGAAACCAAAGACAGGATGAGATAAGGGCTGGGAGGGGAAGTGCTCTCCCTTCGGCAGGAGACGTTGCACGAACGGCGGGTGCGACGCGAGGACAGCCTCCCCGGGGTGACTAAAAGTTTCGGGTTTGATCACCGTGGATGGGGACGGGCAGCGGCTGGTGTCCAGGTTCAGCTGAAGAGCAAAACAACCCCCGGCACGGCAATCACAAATCGTGGCTTTACTGCTCAAGAAAGCTTCTCCCAAAGCAGTCCCAGCAGAGACCAGCACGGCGCCAGGGGACAGAGCCACAAAGAGCGCTCAGGAATCTGCTTCCCTGCTCCCAGCCCACACCCCGCCGCCTCCTGCTTGAGCTCAGGATGGGAAAATGCACCCAGGGAAATGAAGAAAACTTCACAAGGCAGCACGAGCATTTCCCCCAGCGCGTGCCCAGCAAGGATTTTTGGCAGCCCGAAGAGCCCCCGGAACTCACCGCTATACTGACTTTCCCCAGGATCTCCTCGGGAATTCTTTTGGCTTCTTTCAGCACTTGATCCAGAGAGCCACCATCCTAAAATAAAGAACAAAATCATCAACGCGCTGACGCCAGCAGGAAAGCAGAGCTGCTGGCCACACAGACGAGCATGCCCAGGAAAACAAGCGATATAGGAGCGGGCACGCAGCATCCCAGCTCAGCCGGCTGCAGCAAGTCAGCACCAAGCACACTCCCTCTACAGCAAAGATCTCCAGCGATCAGAGCTTCTCCCTGAAAGCTATTTTAACGCTCTCAGCTCTATTTCTTGCTATTAGTTTTTCGCTTCCTTTCCCTCTCGGCGGTAAGCGCAGAGATGATGCTGTCAGCACCGATTCGGAGGAGCGACCACACTTCTCTGCCGGAGAGAAAACGCGCAGTGCGCTCTGCAGAGCGGCAGGTTTACAACATTTCCGTTTGGCCAACCCCCAAACCTCTGCTTCCGCTTTCCAAAAAGTCGATTTCGGTCGCTTCGACGCCTGAGCAGGGGCACGCAGCTCCTACCAGGGCTCGGTGGCCTCGCCGCGTGCCGAGCAGCCGGAGCGAGGAGCCACCGGGGCTGCCAGCAGCGAGTGGCAGCGCCCTACAACCCAGCCCGCCCGGGATTTCAGGCTCGTGGGGCCGAGCGGCAGCACCCTAAAACCCACTCCACCCAGGATTTCAGGCTCGTGGAGACCCGATGCTGAGCCCGGCGCCGGGAGCAGCACGGGGCAGAGGAGGGCTGTGGACTCACCATGTGCTCCATGCAGATGGAAATCTCTCCGTCGCTGTAGAAGGCTCCATAGAAACCCACGATATATGGGGAGTTACACTCGTGCAGCACCTGCAGCTCTCGGATGATCTGATTTCTGATGGCTGGTTTGATTTCTAAATGAATCAGCTGCCAAGAAAGGGAAAAAAAAAAAGATGTAGTGCCTTCAAAAAAAAAAAACAACAAATAAAAGCCTTACAAGAACCATGTAAGCAAGTCCCGAGCATTGGAAAGAAACAAAATTGTCTTCAAGGAAAGCTCTGCTTTGCCTTTTTTATTAATTAACTGTTTGCAAGCTAAAATTAAGGATAAAGGGATAAGTAAAGCGCTGTGCAGCCTGTGAGCAGCTGAAGCAACTGCCAGCCCATGTAACACGCCGAGAGATCACGCAGGATTCGGAGTAGAAAGACAAGTCAGAAGTTTGATGCAGATCTGACTCAGCACATACGAACATTTTCACAAGCTTTGTAGGTGTTGTAAGAGGTGTTCTGATATCAAGGAAACCACAGAAAGTAAAAAAAAAAAAAATGAAGCTTATGCGTGTGAAAGAGCAGTTGTGTTATCCCTAGGGCTCCATGCAGTCAGCTAACAGAGCTGAGGGAAGGAAAGCGGTGAAGGCTAGGAGGTGTCAGGGCAGGTTGGAGCAGCAGCCGCTGTTCCTATAAGCTGTAGGACGCCCGAGCCCTGGGACTTGAGTCCTCCCTGCGGGGCCACGAGGGCTGGGCACTGCAGGACGCGCAGCGGTGCTGCCCGGCGCGGCAGCTTGCTTTGCCTTGTTTCTGAACGCGGAGCTCCCAACGATCCCAAAACCACCTGAACACGCCTAACGCTCCCGAACCGAACGCCAGCAGAAGACCCAGGGCTGCCAGGGCAGCCACGGGAGAACAGCTTCGTTCCTAAGACCCGCTGAGCTGCCCCCACGGCGGCGGGGAACAGAGGCTTTGAGGGAAGGCGTCCCGCAGATCGTTCGCCAAGATTCTCGCCTTTTCTAATAGGTGAAGCAACTCCTGTTTTTCTATCACAGGACACCGCAGAAAGGCACCCCACGAGGTGATCTTCAGGAGGAGCTGCTGCCGTGACAGCTTCAGGAAGCTGCTCAGATGCAGATTAAGCAGGCAGCGAGGAACGCGTGCGTGCCAAACCCGCGTCTGGCAGGACCGGGCACCCACCCCTCCACCTTCCACCTCCAGCCCTCGCTAGCCACTGCCTACGATCACCACAAGATGCGCATCCTAGCGCTTTGACCCCTCTTTTTTTTTTTGCCGAATTCATTAAAAACAGCTTCACTGGAAGAAGAACAAACCAGCGTTTTCTCGCAAGGCGTTGCAAAACCCAGGGACCCATCGCGGCGCGCTGCGACTCCCAGGAGAGGACCCAGGGGTCGGCAAAGCTCCCGGAAGGGTCCCATCCAGCTCACGGCGCTGGTGCTGGCCTGGCCTGGGGGTTTGCATGGAGCAGACCCCCCCGGCTGGACCCCGGTCCTGCTCCCCCCTTACCTTCCGTGCCATGACGAGCCCGGAGGGTTTGTGCTGCACCTTGGTGACCACGCCGCCGTTGCCGGCGCCCAGCTCGGAGATGCGCTCGAAGTCATCGTCCTTCAGCTCGCCCACCTTGGCTTTCTGCGTGAGGAAGGCTTCCAGGCGCTTCTTCTGCTGCTCGTCCAGCTCCAGCTCTTCCAGCTTCTTCTGGAGGTCCACCAGGTTGGCCCTGGAGAGAGAGAGAGGGGAGGGCGACGGTCAGGGGGCTGCGAGGGCAGGGCCAGGACAGGAGGATTTGTCCCTTCCTCCCTCCGCGGGGACCAGCGGTGGCAGAAGGAACAGAGACCCAACAACTTTTTTGGGGGGAGCTTCAGGGAAATGGAAGGAATGACTGAAAAGCCCCCGTCCTCCATGCCCCGAGCCCCTGATGCAGCTGCTCAGCAGCGAGAGGGGCAGCGGCCTCCCCCCCCGACGCCGGAGGCCCAAAGCTCAGTCTCCGCTGCGAAACACGAGAAGGACACAACTCGTCGGCGGCCCCCCCTGCCCCGTCCCACCCCTCCTCGCCGCCCCCAGCCCCAGCGGCCGGGCACAAAGCAGTGCCTGTGCTCCCCGGCACCTGCCGCCGGCCTCCTGCCTGGCCTCCAGCCTCCCCCCTGCCATCTGCTGCCCTCCCCCCGAACCTGCACCAGAGGCAGGGGGGAGGAGGCTGGAAGGGCTCACCCCAACCACCGCCACCCCCAGACCCAGCACAGGGGGCTCTGCACCCCCCCCCCCCAAGTCTCCTCCGGGCCTCAGCTGCCCCCAGCCTCCCCCCCTACCCCACCAGCCTCCCCCCCCCACCCCCCCCAGCCTCTCTCCCCCCCCCCCAGCCTCCCCCCTTACCCCAGCCTCCCCCCTTACCCCAGCCTCCCCCCTTACCCCAGCCAAGCTGCGGGCGAGGCCAGCCTCTACCCTGCCCCACCTCTCCCCAACCCCTTCCTCACTGGGACACCCCCGAGGCCGGGCCCATCCCAGTCCCCAGCCTCCAGCCCCCAGTCCCCAGCCCCCAGCCTCCAGCCCCCAGTCCCCAGTCCCCAGTCCTCCAGTCCCCAGCCTCCAGTCCCCAGTCCTCCAGTCCCCAGCCTCCAGTCCCCAGTCCCCAGCCCCCAGTCCCCAGTCCCCAGCCCCCAGCCTCCAGTCCCCAGCCTCCAGTCCCCAGCCTCCAGCCCCCAGCCTCCAGTCCCCAGCCTCCAGCCCCCAGCCTCCCCCCTATCCTCCTCCAGCCTTCCTCCAGTCTCCCTCCAGCCTCCCCCCCCAACCTCCAGCCTCCTCCAGCCTCCCCCCTGTCCCCCAGCCTCCCCCCTGTCCCCCAGCCCCCCCCCAAACCTCCCCCCCCCGGCCCGGGCCCGGTCGTTCCCGGCCTCGCGGAGGCCGTGCGGGCCTCGCCACGGCCCCTGCCCCCCCCCGCCCCCCGCCCCGACTCACTCGGCGGAGCCGGCGGGCCCGGGCCCCTCGGCGGCGCTGGGGGTGATGGTGAGGGCCGGCAGCACCGGCTTCCTCTTGGCCGGCATGGCCGGGCCGCGCCGCGCCTGCGGGCCGAGCGGGGCGGGGCCGGGGGCGGGGCTTGAGGGGGGCGGGGCTTGAGGGGGCGGGGCCTGGAGGGGGCGGGGTTTGAGGGGGCGGGGTCTGATTGGGCGGGGTCTGAAGGGGGCGGGGCCTGGAGAGGGCGTGGTTTGAGGGGGTGGGGTCTGATTGGGCGGGGTCTGAAGGGGGCGGGGCCTGGAGAGGGCGTTGTTTGAGGGGGCGGGGTCTGATTGGGCGGTGTCTGGAGGGGCGGGGCTTGAGGGGGGCGGGGTGGAGCAGGGGGAGGGGCGTGGGGGGGAGGTTCGCGAGAGCGAGGGTGGGGGAGGCTCAGGGAGGGAGGCTGGGGAAGGGAGGCCGAAGGAGCGAGGCCGAAGGAGCGAGGCCGAAGGAGCGAGGCCGAAGGAGCGAGGTTCAGGCAGCGAGCCTCCTGTAGAGGCGAGGCCAAGCCCGGAGGCTGCGGCCTCTGGGTACCAGGGCAGCCCCTTGCTGGTGGGGGAGGCTCACGTACAGGTGAGGCCGTGCCTGGAGGACGCAGCCTCTGGGTACCAGGGCAGCCCCTTGCTCGGAAGCAAGTCTCGTGTAGAGGTGAGGCTCTTGTAGAGGCGAGCCCAAGCCCAGGGGCTGCGGCCTCGAGGTACCAGGGCAGCCCCTTGCTGGTGGGGGAGGCTCACCTAGAGGTGAGGCCAAGCCAGCAGGCTGCCAGCCTCAGGGTACCGGGGCAGCCCCTTGCTCAGGAGCCATGTTCACATAGAGGCGAGGCTCACATAGAGGTGAGGCCATGCCCAGAGGCCGCAGCCTCCAGTACCAGGGCAGCCCCTTGCTGGTGGGTAAGGCTCCAAGGAGGCCAAACATGGAGGATGCAGCCTCTGGGTACCCAGGCAGCCTCTTGCTCAGGAGCCATGCTCACGCAGAGGCAAGGCTCACCTAGAGGTGAGGCCATGCCCGGAGGCTGCGGCCTCTGTGTACCAGGGCAGCCCCTTGCTCAGGAGTAAGGCTCACGTAGAGGCGAGGCTCTTGTAGAGGCGATGCCAAACCCGGAGGCTGGGTCCTCTGGGTACCGGGGCAGCTCCTTGCTGGTGGGCAAAGCTCACGTAGAGGCGAGGCCAAGCCTGGAGGACGCGGCCTCTGGGTACCGGGGCAGCCCTGTGCTGGCCCCACCGCCGAGCCCCCAGCACCAACGGGATGAGGGTGGGGATGGAGCGAGGCTGTCGGTGGCCCCGGGGTGGTGCCAGGGTGGAGGCTGGGGCAGCGGGTGCCCTTTGCTCGGTGCCAGCAGCTCCCGTCTCCGCGGCGGGGCCATAGAGCGGGGCGTGAAGGCGGCGCCTGCCCCGTCCCGCCTGGGCAGAGGGCGTCGCGGCGGAGATAACCGCACCGCGCGGCCTTGCCCCCGCCGCCTCGCGCCTCTGTCACGCACCACCGCGCTCACCGCATACGAGGGAGGGAGGGGGTCGAACTCGTCCCTTCCCTGCATGGCGGGGTCTGGTCAAACCCATCCAGCACCACGTCCCCCTCCTCACCACCACCCCACTACCAACATTTTGGGGTCTAGCACCCGCAGCAGGGCCCGGCCTCACCCATGGGTGGCACATCAGCCTCCTGCCCTCGCCGCAGGGCACTAGGGATGCACGGATGGACGCGTTGGTCAACGAGCCCCGGCCCTTCATGCCTTTGTCGCCCGGGGGACAGCAGGGACCCGGAGGGGCGGAGGGCACAGGCAGCCCCCCGGGGGCCAGCCCAGCCCCGGGCACGAGGCCCGGCAGGGACCGACGTGACGTGGGGAGGTGACGAGTGGTAGAGTCCAAGCCAACGTCTTCCCCGGATGTTCTCGACACCTATAAAAAGTGATTAATGCTGATACGTTCGTCTGAAAAAAAAAAAAAGGGAAATTGTCCCCGAAATGGGTGAAAGTTCATGGGCAGCCGCGGAGCCTGGACTTCGCCCACGGGCCCCTCCTGCCCTGCTCGGCGGAGGAGGACAAAAACATTTGGCTAATGAGTTACGGGGCGCAGTGGGCCTTCCCCCGGGCTGCCCTGCCGTCGCACACCGCCGGCCCCAATCAGCACCCGGGCGATTTTGCAATCCCGGCCGCTATTTCTGTGCCGTTGGAGTTTAAACTTTGCCACTCGGGTCAGGGCGAGGAGGAGGAGGAGGCGGCTGGACTCGGCGTCCGCCCCGCTGCCGTGCGCCGAGGGGTTCAGAAGCCAGGACGGATCCGCCGGTTTTGGGATCTCACGCAGGTACAGGACGTACGAGGCTGCCGGCGCTCAGCGGGGCCCCGCAGTCACCACAGGGCTCACCGAAAGGATAAAGGATAAAGGATAAAGGGGATAAAAGATGGGGGGCAAGAAACCCCCTTTCTGGGCCGGCTGGCCAAATTTTAACGAATTAAAGAAAACTTTAATGACAGCCGTCCCCGGGCCCAGCTCGAAGGACCCTCGGGTCAGTGGAGGTTTGGGAGGGTCGGTTGTAGGGCCGGGCGGTGGGCTGAGTGGCCGGGGAGCAGGTTGGGAGGGGGTTAGTTGGCTGGGCGGCCAGCGGGTTGGTTATTTGGTCAAACAGCTGCTCGGTTGGCCAACGGGTTGGCCGTTTGATCTCATTCTTGGCCGATTTTGTTGGTTTCGCTGCTCGGCTGGTCGGGCCGTTGCGCCCGGTCGGCCGGTTGGGTCCCTCGGGGTCCAGGGCCTGGAAGTGTTGTGGCAGGGGCAGAACGAGGCCGAGTCCCCCCCCTTGGGGCCTCCTCCCCTCCTCCCTTCGCTGCCCCAAATGATTAACCCGATCTCCCCAGGGCCGGACGGGGCCGGACAGGGGAACTGAGGAGTGCTGAGCTCTGGGGCCTCATCCTGCTCCTCTGCCCCGGGGCGTGGTGGGGCTGGGGCAGCTGGGCTTCTGCGGGGAGCCCCCTGCTGCGCAGATCTCTTTGGGGAAAAAAACGCAGGATTTGGGAGTTTCAGCAGCTGGAGGGGGGCGGGGAGGGCTGCTGCCGTGCCCCGAGCCTCTGCAGGAGCACAGACCGTACGTGTGCGCTGCCTCCCGCACGCAGGCACGTCAGGCTTGTCCGGGTGTGCTCGTGCTTAAATACAGGTGCCAACACGTGCACACATTTACACGCCCGTGTCTGCGTGGGTGCTCACACAGATTGCAGGGTCCTATCCTGCACACACGTGTCTGAATGGCGACACAAACTCCCGGGCGTGCATCCACAGGCTCACACGCACGTTTGCACGCTCACTGTGCACGTACACCTCCTCCTGGTCCCACGCACGTCCCCGTGCTCCTCGCTCCCCTCTTGCCCGCCCCGTGAGCCGGGGCGTCCTGTAGAGCCTTGTGATGGGGGTGAGAGGCAGGGGGCAACCGCGGGGACAGGGCTGGGGGCCTGACCCTGCCTCTTCGCAGCCATGGCCTCCACTGTGGGTAGCCTCGACAGCCTCGACCTGCTGGACCTCCTCTTCGACCGCCAGGACGGGATCCTCCGTGGCGTGGAGCTGGGGACATCCCCGGGCACCTGGCACGAGGATGGGGTGAGCCCTCAGGGCGGGGGGGGGGGGGGGGGGGGCACGATTTGTGGGTGAGCTGGGACCGCTTGTGGGGTCATCCCACAGCACGGGGAGGCTCCTGCGGGCACCCCATGGCAATGGGCACCCTGCGGTGACGGATGTCCGTATCCCCACAGTGCGCCCGGGACGGCGACGACTTCCTCAGCTCCATCCTGGGCTCTGGGGACTCAGCATCCGACTCTCCCAGCTGGTCCCCAGCCGCCAGCGACAGCGGGGTCTCCGAGGACCCCTCCTCCGACCACCTCGACAGCCCCCCGGGGTGCTGCGACGGGGGGCTCGGCGAGGCCCCGTACCCCTACGCCAACCCCTGCCAGGTGCTGCCGCTCCCCGGGGGCACCGGGGCCCCGCGCCCCGAGGTCTCCATCGACCTGGGTGAGCCATGGGGAGAGACTGGGCTGGGGACACTGGGAGGCTGTTTGGGGGGGATACTGGGGACACTGGGAGGCTGGGGGGGGTGGGGGAGGTGGGGTCTGTCAGGGGTGGTGAGGAAATGAGGGGAGCTGGGGGGACTGGAGGGATTTGGGCAGAGTGGGGAGAAATGGAGAGGGCTGGGGGCTGAGGGGGAGCCAGGGGATGGTGGTGGGGGGGGGGACAAGGACACAGCAGAGCTGACAGCCCCCCCGCGCGCCCCTTGCCCAGACATGTGGCACCCCGGCTTCTTCATGGAGGAGGGCCGGGACCTGCCCGTGGTCTCCGCACCCGCGTCCTGCACCCTCACCGTCAAGGACCTGCTGCTCTCAGGCAGCTCTGACGCTGTGAGTCCCCATCACCGTGTCCCCATCGCTCCTTGTCCCCAGCCCTGTCCCTCCCCGCCTGCCACCCCCATCCCTGTCCCTTTCACCATCCTTCCCTGCCCCTGTCCTTGTTCCCTCCCTTGGACCGTGGTCCCCGTCCTTTCCTCCTTATCCCTGCCACCTCCAGGTGACCACCATCCCATTCCTGTGCCCATCCCTTCCCTCCCCCCCTACATTTGTCCCCTTTCCCGCACCGTGTTCCTATTCCTGTCCCTTCCTGGGTGCCACCCTCACCCTGGAAGCGCGGTGCCCACCCGTGGTCCCCCGGGGCAGGCGCGGGGCGAGCCTGCAGCCCGGGATTTTCACCAGCCCGCGGTCCCGCAGCAGCCGCAGGCGCCCAGCTCCCTGCTGAGGCAGAGCCAGGGCCAGTTCCAGGAGCTGGTGCTGACGGAGGACGAGAAGAAGCTGCTGGCGAAGGAGGGGGTGTCCCTGCCCACGCAGCTGCCCCTCACCAAGGTGGGTCCCGGGGTGCCTGGGACACGCTCCGTGCTCCCCGGGGGCGCGTGGGCACCGGGCGCGGGGGTCCTGGTCCCGGGCTGCCCTCACCCTCCCTGTGCCCCCAGTACGAGGAGCGGGTGCTGAAGAAGATCCGCCGGAAGATCAGGAACAAGCAGTCAGCGCAGGAGAGCCGCAAGAAGAAGAAGGAGTACATCGACGGGCTGGAGAGCCGGTACAGCCCCGAGCCCCTGCGCCCAGCTGGGGGCCGACAGCCCTGCCCCGGGCTGGCCGCACTGGGCACGCTGCTCCCACCACCCTGCAGCTTGCCCCGAGCTCACGCCTTTCTCCCTGTCCCCCAGGATGTCAGCGTGCACGGCCCAGAACCAAGAGCTGCAGAGGAAAGTCCTGCACCTGGAGAAGCAGAACTCGTAGGTGTCCCCCGGGACGAAGCGGGGCAGGATGGGGCTGGACGGGGCGGTTGGGACCCTGCCGGGAGGTGAATCCCAGAGCAGCCGGGGTGCTGAGGGGTCCTCCCTGTCCCCAGGTCCCTCCTGGAGCAGCTGAAGAAACTCCAGGCCCTCGTGGTGCAGTCGAGCAACAAGGCAGCACAGACGGGGACCTGCATCGCGGTGCGTGGAGCCCCCGGCCCCTCGCCCCCGTGCCCTGCCCCAAACAGCACCGGGGGGCGAGGAACCGGCGGGGTTGTGCTGGCGGGGGCGGGTGGAGGGATGGGTACAAGGGTGGGCACGGGCTGAGGTGGGGGAGAGACGCTCCAGGGTTGAATGGAAGGTAGGAGGGATGGACGCGCGTGAGGATGGAGGGATAAGGACAGACGGAGTGCTGGCAGGGGTGCATGGGCAGGGAGAAACGGGGGGACGCAGCCCTGGGTCTGCCCCCAGCCCCCTCTCCATGAACCACAGCCCCCTCCAGCACCGCCCGCCGTGACGTCCCCTCCTCTGCCCCCAGGTCCTGCTGCTCTCCTTCGCGCTCATCGTCTTCCCCTCCATCAGCCCGTTCGCCCCGAGCAAGGCCGAGGCAGACGGGGACTTCGGACCGGTGCGAGGTGAGGAGGGGGCCGGGGGCTCTGTGCCAGCGCTGTGCCGGGGGCGCCGGTGCTGACCCCGACCCTCCTTCGCGCTCAGTTTTCTCCAGGTCCCTGCACAACGCCGCTGCCTCCCGCGTGGCTTACGCGCAGCCCCGAGCTAGGGACGAGAAGCCCCCGGAGCCGCTGTGGTCGGAGCACGCAGGCGAAAGCCTCGAGACGCTGCACGAAGCTTTCGGCGGCCGCTCCTTCTCTCCGCGCCCGGACGAGGCTTCGCCCCGCAACGGCAGCCAGCCGCTCGCCTCCGACAGCCTGAGCCACGGGGACAGGGAGCGAGACGGAGCCACGTCGGGGGGTGGCAGCACGTCGGGGGGTGGCAGCACGTCGGGGGACGGCCTGGCATCGCTTGCGTGGACCAAGGGCGACCACAGCAGCCGGCCCGCGGTGCTGGAGCCGGCCGAGGAGCTTTAAGCAGCACCCAGGGACCACAGGGGATGCGCCGGGGTGGCTCAGCACCCCATCCCCTCTGGGACAAGCCCTCGGGGCGGCCCCCCGGGGTCCCCCTCCAGGCGTGGACAGATGCCGGACCCACTTGGCTTTGCTTCTATCTGTGAACTGGGAAGAGAAGACTGGTTCCCATTGGCCTTACTGGGAGGGAAGGAAGGGGCTGCTCCCGCCCCCTGGGTGCAGCGGGGGTTGCAGAAGGGACAGGGGGTTGGTCAAGGTGGGGAGGAGGGGACCCAAAAGGCCCCGGTCTGGCTGGTTATCGACACCGCAACTTGGTGGTTTTGTTCACTTTTTTTTTTTTTTTAACTTCATTTTCATCACTAAATAAAGGTATTTTGGAAAAAAAAAATCACCTGCCTTTGTTTAATACGATCGGGTTTTATAGGCGTTTAACAGGGTGATCCACAGGGTTCCAAGGCCCCCTTGGGCAGGGGACCTCTCCGATCCAGCTGCCGTGAGGCGACAGGACCCAGCAGAGCTGGGATTTTGCTGTGAGCCACCAGCAGAGCAGCCCCCGCTCTATTTGGGACTGCAACACCTGCCCCAGGGACCCCGTCGTGTCAGCCCCGCAGCGTTACTGGCCCAGCACCCTTGGCTCTGGCCCCTCCGAGGTCTGCAGGGCACAGCTGGGCTCCGCAACCCCCTCCTCACGGAGAGGGAACTGCACCGAGCGGGGCCGCGCCGTTTTCAAGCAGGGGACGTTCCTCCCCGGCTGGCAGGTGCAAGCTGCCCAGACGCACACAATTCGAGTGTATTTAATACTTACATAAAAAAAGGGACAATGTTGGAGGGTATAAAAAAAAGTCGGTAGGAAAAGTGGCACAGACGAGCGTCTAGACAGCCGGGGAACAGTCCGGGTCAGGTGAGGAGAGGCTCCACCTTCATCTTCTTCGTCGTCGGCGGCCCCGTGTCCGGGCTGGGACACTCCTGCTTCAGACTGTCACCGTGCTCCGCCAGCGCGGTCCCGAGGTCGGGGCACAGCCCGGCCGTGCCGTTGCACTGGGCGAAGGATTCCTCCTTGAGCAGCCCGCGAGCCTCAGGCTCAAATTTGAAGAGCTGTTGGGGCTCGGCGGGCTCGGCGCTCTCCACCACCACCGGCCCCGTCCACTCCGGGACTTCGAGCCCCAGGTGCTTCATCAGCTTCGTCATGACATCGTCGACGTAGGCGTGGATGCGCAGGTCGGCCTGTTTGTCCTGGGGCGAGCAAGGGCAAGCGTGGCGTTAGGGGACGGACACCGTGTGCGGGGACGGGCGTCTGCTCCCAGGGAGCGCCTGGGGACAGGGACTGGGCGACGGCTCGGCCGCGCGCAGACTCCAGGGCCCCTGTCCCCGGGACACCGCCCGTGGAGGAGCACGGACTGAGCCCCTGACCCCCCCCGGCTCCCCTGCAGGCTGACAGGGCTGCGCCCAGGTGCAGGCAGGCTGCTTGCACCTTTAAACGCAGCCTGAGAGGCAGGCGCGGACAGGGCAGAGCGGGACAGGGACAAGGGAGCTCCAATAACAACCCGGAAACCCCTCAGCTGCGGTTATTCAGAAGGCAGCTGACAATTAGGGCACCAAAAGCAGTGCTGATTACGGAACAGACTCCTCCTGACACGGCTTACGCGTGTGCGGTTATTTCACTGGAGATAACTCACCAGAGGATCCACCAGGCTTTGGGACGGGCTTTTATTATGCCCTGAAGATGGAAGATGTACCTTCCAGTTCTGTGTGTTTATCAGAGGTTGCAGACTTAAACCCCGCAGCAGCGGAGGCGCAGCCTTCCAACCTTCTGCTTGGGAGGGGGCAACGCGCGGGGACCAACCCACGATGGGGCTAAAAACGCGCGGGGAAAGGAGCAGAGCAGGACAGAGCGAACCGCCCCAAGCGCAGAGCAGCAAGGACGCCCCCACTCACATGCTTGGTTGCTTGCAGGTTGACTATGACGAGCTTCCCTCCTCTCTTCTTCGTGATTAGCGGGAGGTTGCCACTGGGTTTGATCTGCAGAGAGGTCCCCAGCGTGACAGAGAGATCAGCTTTCCTGCGGGGAGGAGCAAAAAACACCCAGGGCAGGGAAAATAAATAAATACAAATCCCCAGCCATACCCAGACTGCTGCTTCCACCCTGCTCCAGCCTGGACTCGACGAGCTCCTGAGCCGGAAAGCGACGCTGCGGCCAGGATTTGCCGTTTTTTTTCCTCGGCCACTTTCTGGGTGAAGAGCTGGGCGCCGCTGCCCTGCTGGTACAGCCTCAGGGCTGCAAGGCACAAAACCCACGAGCAAAGCCAGGCAGGGGCAGCCTGAGGGGGGGCGGCTGCGGGGCTGGCAGCAGCTGCGGCAGCTTCAAAAGCCTGAGCGCAGTAACACGTACCTGCAGGCTTCGTCCGCCAGCGTGAGGTCCCGGTCAGGAAGGGAATCCTCCCAGTCCAGAATAGTGTCTCGTAACTTCCCCCTAGAAGACACGCGGGGACCGGGGTTACCCCTGCCAGGCAGGACCGGCCGGCAGAGCTGCCCCGGGAGAGCGGGGACAGCTCCGGTGACGCAGACCCGTTACACCCCGCTCGGCCCAGCGCTGCAGAGGGAGAGGTCTCTGAGCAGCTCCGAGGACTCCCCAGTGAGGAAGGGCACATCGAGAATTCACCTGCACGAGGTTATTTTGTGGCTGGCGCTGAGACGCCACCAAAAGTCACAATCACTGTTCTTATTCGGAGCCGGGACGCGCCTTTATTTAGCTCCCCAGTCTCAGAGCTGGCCTGGAGCCCCCCGCCCTCCTGCGCCAGCTCCCTCTCTGGCTGCAGAAAGGGAGAAGCAGCTGCCCTGGGTCCTGCCCCATTCAGCTCAGAGAGCTCAGATCTCCTCCCTGACCTGGAGGGATTGCCGGCACAGCCCTCCACGCCAAATCCGAGCACCACGATCACCTCCTGCCTCCCCGGTGCCGGGCTGTGCCCCCTCCCCAGCACGCTGTCCCCTCCCGGAGCCCCCCCCCACCCCCCGCCGTTACCTGCAGGCCCGCAGCCCTCGGGCTTTGGTGACGCTGCACAGCCTGCCCGTTGGCTTCAGCCCCATGCTGCCCACGACGGCGTCCCGCACGTACTGCCTGCACACACAACACGCAGGGTGCTGCTCAGGCGAGGCGGCACCGCTGCGAGGCGTCCCCGCGGCGCGGCGCATCTCACGGCACAGCCGGGACTGAAGGGAGGTGGCGGCTGGGAGCGATGAGCTGAGCACCAAACCTCAGCCCGCACCTTCCCCCAGGTGCTGCCGACAGCTTCTTCCCTTTCAGGGGAAGCCCCCCCAGCCCTACAGACCCCACAGAGCCTCTATTGACCCTACAGACCCCCCATTGATTCTGTAGACCCCCCTAGAGCCACGGCTCCCCCAACAGCTCCAGAGCCACAGAGGTTTGCTGCCAACCGGGGCGGAAAACCTAGCGTGGAGCAACCTCCTCTCGCAACCCCCCGCGGAGGTGTCTCAAAATGTTCAGTCCCCGCTGTTTGGTGGGGTTTAGGACTCGGACGGGACAGATCTGCCCACGAAGCCCCGCACGCCGCGCTGGGGGCCTGCCAGACAGAGTCCCCCCAGCACGTGCAGGGCCTCCGCCGTCCCCTGGGGACAGCGACGAAGCCCCCGCCCGCTGCCGCCCCCCCCCCCGGGCTCGCAGCTCACGTACTTGCCGCATTTCACGCACTCCTCCACAAACATGTTCCCGTGGAGCTCGGCCAGCTTGTCCCTGCAGGAGAAATGGCAGAGGTGAAAGCCCAGGAAAAGCTGCCCGACCCCCCCCCGCCCTTTTAGGGACGTGCACCTCAAGGGCTCCCCCACCTTCCACGGGGTCAGCACCGAGGGGAATTGCTCTAGTTACA
Organism: Anser cygnoides; assembly: GCF_040182565.1. Classification (NCBI taxonomy): domain Eukaryota; kingdom Metazoa; phylum Chordata; class Aves; order Anseriformes; family Anatidae; genus Anser; species Anser cygnoides. The sequence goes on along the minus strand of NC_089899.1, from coordinate 3,395,482 downwards.
CGCTAAGAAAGAGGTGGCAGCGTCAGAGCAAGGCTCCGGGTGCCACGAGGCCGTCCACCTCGCTGCAGCGGGTCTGACAGAAAGGACAGCTGGCTGGGCACGGGGGGGGGGGGGTCCCTGCCCCGAGGGCGGCCGGAGCACGCGGGGCAGGCAGGAGCTGGCAGGACTGCAGCACACGGAGCAGCGCTTGTGCGTTTAGCTCAAGAAATAACTTCGCAAAGGCAATCCGGGCAGAGCCGCGCCGCTTGCCGGGCAGGGAGGACCCAGGGGACGTGTTCAGGGCCCGGGAAGAGAGCTCCTGCTGCGCGGCTTCACTTCCAGCACGAGAGCACCGGGCTGCGTCCGCCACAGCTGGGGCTGAGGGGAAGGGCCGCGCGCCCTGGCTTTTCCATTTTAAAAGCTTTTCCATTTTAAAAGCTTTTTGATTTGAAACGCTTTTCGATTTCGAAAGCTTCCAGCCACGGCACCAGTTCTCCACCTGCTCCGACCTAGTCTCACACCACCTCTGTCGCCCTGCGACCACCCAGGTCTTTGCCCTCCTCAGCACTCCGCGGTTTGCTCCCCGGCCTCGCACGGTCCCAAGCCTTTCCACTCCTTTTGACCAAAACTCCCCGCGAGCTCAGCACCAGCCTCGAAGTGCTGAAGCTAGTGGCAAACGAAGCCACGCTCTCCCCGTGTTCCCGCGAGCCCCACAACGGCTGGAAACCTCCTCCAGGGAGGACGGAGACGGGACCGACCTGATTTCCACAGCGCCGAGCCACCTGGCGCCAGCTCGGCAACCCTTTCTCAAGGACGTGCTGCGCTCGAGGGGAAGAGCGGCGCTAAACCAGAAGGCGAGCCGGTGGCACCGGGCTGGGGGGAGACCAGCTGAGCCCCGGTGATTATTTCCTATCCTTTTTTCCCCGTGGCTGTTTGATTTAAAAAGGCAAACGCGGTGCCAGGAGCAGGAACCAGGACTCGGGGCCTTCAATAATAGGGAACAGCCCCCCGAGGCAGCTCTCCGCCCCACCAACGACGGCTGAGGCCATTTGTAAGACGCGTCTTTACCGAGGTCCCCCTCCTGCTCCTTATTCTCACCCCAACTTCCTTCACTTTATTCCCTTACTCGAATGCAGCTGCTCCTCTTCCAGGCAGCTCTGAGCAGCTTGGCTCACAAGATAATAATCGCCTGGTGGTCTCTTAAGTGCTGGAAACGTTTTGTTTTTTCAGTCACAGGCCGAAGTTTCTGGTTGCTGCAAGCGCTCACGGAGCAGCGGGTTCATCTGAGGACAACTTTGAAACAGGCACGGAGCTGCGCCTCGGCCCCCGCCCAGGCGGGGAGCGGAGAGCTCTCCCCCTCAGCTCCTGCACGTCGCAGCTCCCCGCAGAGAGAACGCCGCTATCCCTGGCCCCGCCGCAGCTGCTGAAGAAATCAGAGACCGCAGCCGGTAAGCCAGACCAGTTCCAGCCGCAGAACTCTCCCTGCCCTGCCCCTCCTGCGCTTCCACACAGTTACTGAGAAGCAAAGTAACCTTCGGAGGCAATCCTGAGCCCAGGCATCGTCTCCTCAATGGGGCAGCACTGCCATTAACTGTTTGCTGTCGAGAAATTCGGCTTAAGCAGACCCCAAAGCAGCACAACGCCCGGTGCTCCGGATTGCCCCGGCAGTGCCGGTAAAACAGCCGCGTCTCCGCGAGCAGCAGCGGCAGGTTCGGGCGCTCTCGCCCTCCCTCCCGCCCGCTCAGCCCTGCGGCTGGGTGCAGGAAAGGATCGCGTGCCCTGAGCTGGGCTCTGAGCCCTGCCTGCCCTCCTCGAAGCTGACGCCTCGCGTCCCCCGGCCGGTCGCACGCTGCAGCCACTCAGCCGACAGGGGACAACACGCGACGGCCCAGCGCCGCGGCCCGTTCCACCTGCCAGCACCCTCAGCAGCTTCTGGGTGCGCTTCTGAGAGCGTCAGCTGAGGCTGACTTCGTTTCAGCACCCTCCACATTGCGACCATCACGTCTCTTCTCTAAATTCAGGCTGCTTTCTCTACCTCTTCCCTCACCGGTGCGTTCCAATGTCTGCTCCCACCGTCAGCGAGCAGCCAGCTCCCAAACCAGCTTCGAAACTTAAGCCCCAGCACGGGGAGAGAATTAACAAATAGCTGGCACTTTTCGGTTGCAAACGTTCGCACGTGAGGCTGTGCTAACCAGGCAGCACGAACCGCGCGCAGCGGGGTCAGACACGAGGGACCTGGAGGCAGGGCGGAGGAGGCAGTACCGTGGGAATCCCGAGCGCACGTGAAGGCCGTCCACGTTCTGGCTGACCAGGAATTTCAGGATGCCGACCCTCTGCAGCCCCAGCAGCGCCATGTGAGTCTTGGAGGGCCTGGCGTTCTCAAAGGTGGTGTCGAATTTTGGGGAGAGCCCCTTCTCTTCCATAGTCCAGACGCCATTGGGCCCCCTGCAGCAGCGGGGACAGAAGAAGCAACAGCTGAGGTCTCGGGCTCTAGGAGGACGCTGGCAAACGCATCACAGGCCCTATCAGCGGAGGACGAGCAAGGCACTGCTAAACGAGGGTCGTGCGTTACCGATTAACGTCCTTGACGCAAGCAGGGCACGCGCGGGGCTTCCGTGGGCACAATTTAACACCAAACCAGCATGCAAGACGTAAAAGGTTTCAGCCGGATACGGGACCGGACGGGAGGGATGGAGCAGGTCGCCCTGCAGGCGGGAGGGGGGACGGGAAGCACCGGGCAGAGCTTTACGAGGTGTGAGCTGGACTCGGCAGTGGTGCTGCCCTCCCGGCCCGCGCCTGCTGCCCACCGTCGTTACCTGAAGTCGGGGATCCCCGAGGCGGTGCTGATCCCGGCCCCGGTGTGGAACACCACGTTGGAGGAGCTCCGTATCAAGTCGGCCAGCTCGCGCACCTTCCTCTCCAGCTCCTCCGGTGGGTCAAAGATCTGAGCGGGAGAGAAACCACGAGGGGAATGGAGGGACGCAGCGACGGGCCCCGCGTGCCTCCCAGCAGGCACAGAGACCCAGCGCACCACAAAGCCGCGATGAAAACTCCAGGCAGGAGATTTTGCATTGCTGAACGACAAACACACGTAACTGGAGAGGAACAGCACTTTATATGCTCATCCCCACAGAGGATAAGGGATTAACAAAAGCAGGACGGTGGGCACTGGCAGACGGGGTCCTGGGCCCACCCTGCTTTTTGGTGCAGCACAGAATTTCATTTCCGTGGGCTGTTTCTCCAGGCCAGCCTCCTGGGGACCAGGGCTGGGGACAGGCCCCTGCACGACCCCAGAGCCCTTCACAGAACCCCAGAATGACCAGGGTTGGAGGGGACTTCTGGAAATCATCTGGTCCAACCCCCTGCCGAGCAGGATCACCCAGAGCGCGTTGTGCAGGGTCACATCCAGGCGGGTTTTGGGTATCTCCAGAGCAGGAGACCCCACAGCCTCTCCGGGCAGCCTGTCCCAGTGCTCTGTCACCCCCCAGCACAGAAGTGCCCCCTCATATTCCTCAAACTCCTCCTGGGCTCGGTTTGTGCCCGCTGCCTCTCGTCCTGTCGCTGGGCACGGCCGAAAAGCCACCAGCTCCATCCCCTTGCACCCTCCCCTCTGATATTCACACATTAACGAGCTTTCCCCTCACTTTTCTCCCTTCCAGGCTTTCTTAAGCTTCCCGAGCATCCCTAGGGACGTGGGGACGGGGTCACCCCAAACCCCCCCCAGGGCCAGGCCCCTCACACCCCTGCAGCCACCCCAAGAACCAAGGGGGACCCCAAGGGGCAGGACACGCTGAGGGGGGGTCTGGGCAAAAACGGGGAGCCCCGAGGGGGGTCCCCAAAGACTCCACGGGGGGGGGGGGGGACACGAAAGGCCCCGACGGGGGGAGGGGGGGGCGCGCACAGGCTCGGTTGCCATGGAGACCCGCTAGGCCGCAGCGGGCCGCCCCCGCTAGGCCGCGCTCACCTCGGGGAGGCCGCATTTGCCTTTATCCGAGTAGGGCGAGAGCCCGGCCGCGTAGTTCACCGCCATGGCCCGCCCCGGGCACCGGAGCGCTCATTGTTGTCGGTCCCCGGGCGGGCGGAAGCGCGGAGGGAGGCCGCGGGGCGGGTGCATATGCGCGGGCAGCCGCCAGGGGGAAGGCGTCGCCGCCATCTTGGTGCCTGGCAGCGGGGCGCGGCTGCCCTCACTGGGTCCTGCTCGTGGGCCCCAAATCACAGGGGGAAGGGCGGGGGGGGGGCAGGCGGGGGGTGCCATGGAGGGGGTGTCACCCAAGGGGGTGTCACCCAAGGGGGTGTCACACAAGGGGGTGCCATGCAAGGGGGTGCCATGAAGGGGGTGTCACACAAGGGGGTGCCATGAAGGGGGTGCCAGACAAGGGGGTGTCAGGCAAGGGCAGGGGGGTGTCATGCAAGCAGTGCCATGCAAAGGGGGTGTCACACAAGGGGGTACCAGGCAAGGGGGTGTCACACATCAGGGTGTCACACAAGGGCTGCCAGGCAAGGGGGTGCCAGACAAGGGCAGCGGGTGCCATGAAGGGGGTGTCACACAAGGGGGGTGTCACACAAGGGGTGCCATGCAAGGGGGGTGTCACACAAGGGGGTTTCACACAAGGGAGTGCCACACAAGGTCAGGGGGTGTCACACAAGGGGTGCCAGGCAAGGGGGTGTCACACAAGGGGGTGCCACACAAGGTCAGGGGGTGCCAGCCCTGCTGGGCCCAGCCATGCCCCCCCTGCCTGCACCCACAGACCCCCCCAGAGAGACCCCGGGGGGCCAAGGCCCCGGTGGTCCCAGCCCCTCAGCCCCGCACCCCAGGGCCGGCCCACCCCTGCCACAATCCCTTCTGCAGCCACCCCGTGCCCATGCACGGGGATTTGGGGATGGCCGTGCCCCCCAGCCCGCCTGGGGCTGGGCACTGCCAGGCCCCCCCCCAGCCGCCGGCTGTAACCGCAGCCGTAACCCAATGCCGCCCCGTGGCCCCCCCGTGCCGCGCTGTGGGCCCGCGGGGAGGCAGGGGACGGGCAGGAGTCACCGGGAGCTGGGGCTTCAGGGCCAGAACTTGCTGGGAAAAGGCCCCCAAAAGCTGCCACTGCCCTTCGTGACGGGCACGTCCCCAAAGCTTGTCCCCGAGGGGCAGCCGAAGCCCCCGGACGCTGCCACGGGGCTGAGGGTGGAGCTGCCATGAAGAGCCTGAAGGCCAAGTTCAAGAAGGCAGACGTAAGTGCTGTCCCCGAGGGGCGAGGGGACGTGGGGACCCGCCCCGGGACATCCACAGGGACGTGGGGACCTGCCCCGGGATGTCCCAAATTTCATGGGGACACGGGCACAGAGGGGTCTGCCCTGGGATGTCCCAAATTTCATGGGGCACACAGACAGGGACCTGCCCCGGGATGTCCCAAATTTCATAGGGAAATGAGGACTTGCCCCGGGATGTCCGAGGGGAAGGAAACAGGGACCTGCCCCGGGGTATTCCAAGTCTCCAGGGGGTCGGGGAACACGGAGACCTGCCCTGAGACACGGGGACAGCAGCCCCGCGGAGGTCAGCAGCGCCACCGTGGCTGGTGAAGCCGGTGTCCCGCTGCACCCACGGGTGCCCCCAGCACCCACGGAGCAGAGGAGGGGATGGGGACAGCACCAGGGAGAGGGAAGCGGGTCCCGGGTCCTGTCCCCGTTCCTGTCCCCAGGGATGTGGGGGTGGCTGCCACGGACGGATTGGGTTCCCACCTTGGAGGCAGCGAGCCGATGCCCCTGAATTATTCAGCACCAGGCTGGCACCGTCCTCCGTGCCGGGGTGGTGGTGCTGTGCTCTGGGTGCTCCGTGCCTCAGTTTCCCCACGCTGCCCTGGGCGCTGCTGTTGAGGGGTGAGGGGCTCCTTCGGTCCTGCCGTCCCCAGGGCTTTTCTGGGACAGGTGCCTGGGAACCCTTTGTATTTTGGGGTTCCCTCCTTGCGGGGGGTCCCCTGAGATGCAGACGGGGGGTTCTGCCCACGCCTCTTGGCCCCAGAGCTGGGAGGTCAATCTGTGCCCCCCAGGGCAGGGAGAGGGTCCTACATCCTTGGGGAGCAGGATTAGGGCAGTGGGAGGACGCTCACCCCTTGGGTTTGGGGTGCACCCTTGGCTCACTTTGGGCACAGGGTGGGAGAACTGCCCTCTCCCAAACCCCCCCAACCTTCCCCGTCTAACCGGGACCAGTCTGGGTGCTGGTCCCTGGTGTGGGACCTTGGGACCTGCTCCCTGGCAGGGATGCGGGGATGCTGCGAGCTCTGAGCGCTGCGGAGGGAGGGAAGGAGGGAGGGAAGGAGGGAGGGAGGGAAGGGGGAAGGGGGAAGGGAGGAAGGAGGGAAGGAGGGACGGAGGGGAGGCGTTCCCTGGCTCCCACTGCGGCAGGACCCGGCCCCCGCCCAGGCGGCGGTGCTGGACCGAGCTGGGCTCCGGGGTCCCCATCCTGAAGCCCCGTCCAGCCGTCGCCCAGGCGGGGGGCGAGGGATGCATGGCCGCCCGCCGCCTCCTGCTCGGCACCATGAAGCAGATCTGCCTCTGTGCCGCTGCCTCCTTTGCGGTACGTCCCTGCCCTCCGTCCCCGCTCCCCTTCGGTCCCGTGCTTTGGGGTAAGACACGTCCCCCCCACCCCAGCTGGACCCCATCCGTCCCCAGCCCTGTCCCCATGGCCCCGCTGTGCCCTCTCCGAGCCGCTTTGTCCTTGCACGACAAAGGGGAGGGCGCCACGCTCCCAGTTTGCCCAGTAACCCCGGGAGACGGCTTTATTCCGCACCCCACGGCGGGGTCCCCTGGCCGCACAGGGTGAGGGGGCTTGCAGTGGCACGGGGTCCCTGCCTGGTGCTGGCCAGGGGCAGGATGCGAGCAGCTCCCAGGGGGTGACATCCATTTCCTGCCTCCCCTGCTGCAGCCGAGCCCTGGGCTGTCGTCACAGGCTGCGGGGCGAGCCCGGGGCTTCCCACGCTGGTCCTGCCCCGCTGTGGGCTCTTCTCTGGGTCAGGGGGGAGACACAGAGGACCTGTGGGGCAACAAACACCCACCTTGCCCCGGTTCTGCTCAGGAGCAGGGGCAGCAGCGGCAGCTGGGGCCATCCCAGGGGACCTGTGCTCACCGGCAGCCCCACTCACCCCGACTTGCCCCCTTCTTCGTCTGGGAACACAGCGGGGCTGGGAGGAGGCTGCGAGCCCAGCGGGGAGACCCGGGCAGGGATGGGGCTCAGGCACCCATGGGTGCTGGCTGCGGTTAGCGGGATGGCAGGAGAAATGGCCCCCGGGGCAGGGGCGATCAGGAAGCATCGTGTCGTTCCCAAATCCTGGCCCATCCAGAGCCAAACTGGGGCAGCTCTGTTAATTCCCCATTCTGTGAACGGCAAACTGGGGAGGCCGAAGGGGGTCCCCCTCCCAGGCGGCTCTCCCAGCTAAACCCTCCACGCAGCACACCAGGCACCGCAGCGCCCGGCGAAGTCCAGAGAGAGGCACCCCAAGGGATGGGGAGGGGTGGGAGACAGCAGGGGAGGGGGCGAGGGGAGGCACACACCCCCCCAGCCCACCGTCCTGCCCGCCCCTGGGCATCACAGCCTCGCCTCGGCTTCGTTACAGAGTCAGGACTGGACCAAGAACGATGAAAAGCTCCTGCAAGCCGTGGACTACAACGATGCCGGGAGGGTGACGTCTCTCCTCGTCCGCAAGGGCCTGGTCCCCACCAAGCTGGACTCGGAGGGCAAATCTGCGTAAGCGCCGGCCGGCGTCCCCAGGGCACCAGGGGGCTGGGGCCGGGGGTCGTGGATTTGGGTCGATTGGGGTCTGACAGCCCCAGGTCCTGCCGCAGGTTCCACCTGGCTGCCATGCGGGGGAACGTGGACTGCCTCGAAGCCATGCTGGCTCACGGCGTGGATGCCATGACCAAGGACAGCTCGGGTGAGGGCGCGGCCGCCACGCACCCCTGGCTAACGCCAGGGCCCCCTCAGGGCCCTCTGCTCCTTCTCCCCCTTCTGCGTGGTGCTGAGGGGACAGAGGTGACGGCCACGCGGAGTGCAAATTGTCCCAGCTTTCTCCAGGGACTCGAGCGGTGACTGCGGGTGCTGTCGGGGGCGTCTCGTTCCTCTTCAGCCCCAGCCCCGTGGGTTTTCCTGCGTGCCTGTCCGTCTGTCCCCCCGCCGCCCCCCTCTGCCCCCGCCCCGTGTCTGTCTCCTGACCCGTCGCCCCCGTGCCCCCCGTCCCCAGGTTACACCGCCCTGCACCTGGCGTCCAAGCACGGCCACCCGCAGTGCGTCAGCAAGCTGCTGCAGGTACCGGGGCCGCGACGGAGGCAGGGAGGCAGGGAGGAGGTCGTGCCACGCTCAGCCCCCAGGGCAGCCCCAGCGAGGTGCCCTCTCTGCCCTCTCACCCTCGGTGGCGGTGCTGGGCAGCATGGTGGTTCCCAGCTCTGCCTGTGGTTCGGGGCAACCCTGCTCAGCCCTCCGACCACGCCAAGGAGCTGCATCCCCGTGGGCAGCCCCTTTGCCTGTCCCGGATCCCGCTGTAACGCAGGCTCTCTCCCTCAGGCCTCCTGCCCCGTGGACGTGGCTGACAGCAGCGGCCGGACGGCGCTGCACCTCGCAGGTGAGCGGGGACGGTGCCAGCCCCGTGCCGCTCGCGGCCCCGCGCGAGGCGGCGCTCAGCCTCCGTCCTTCCTTCTCCCCAGCGGTCAGCGGCTGCATCTCGTGCTCAGAGATCCTCTGCGACTTCAAGGCTCCTTTGAATGTCAAGGACAAGGTGAGATCGCCTTGTTCCTCACCCCGGGATGCTTTTCAGAGCAGCGAAACTCCAGGCCGGGGTTGGCCCCCTGGGGTTGCAGCACCCGGGGTCCCCAGGGGAAAACCGCGTGCCGTGCACGCACACGGCAAAAGCGGGAGGTAGAAACCAAGGAGATAACAGCAGGGGGATGCCCCACGCTGGAGGGGATCCAGGCATTGTCCCCGCAGCCCCCCTCACCCAACCTTGCCCTGCCCAGGAGGGCTCCACGCCGCTGCTGCTCGCCGCCAAGATGAGCCACTCGGAGCTGTGCCGCTACCTGCTGCACCGCGGGGCGGCCGCCAACAGCCGCGACCTGCAGGGCAAGTGAGTCTGTGCTGGGCGGGGGGGACTGGGGGTGGAAATGGAGGGGAGAAAGAGGGGCTGGGCCCCTCACCTCTCCTCCCGCTGCTCAGGACAGCCCTGATGCTGGCCTGCGAGAACGGCAGCGTGGAGACGGTGGAGGTGCTGGTCAACGCCGGCGCGCGGGTGGCTGCGGTGGACTCCACGGGCCACGACGCCGCGCACTACGGGCTGGCCACGGGCAATGCTCTCATCCAGCACTTCCTGCAAGAGGCTGCTCAGCGCCGGTCCTGGGCCAGCGGTAAGGCTGCCGTGCCGCCCTGGTGCTCCACGTCCGCAGAGGATGGGCCCACGGAGGTGTTTTCACCCATTTTCCCCCTTTTTGCCATGCCCCGGGGGTGGTTTCGACCATGGCGCCGCCAGCGGAAGGCTGGGAGGTGGTGCTGAGCCTCCGTTGCCTGTCGCGGTGTCTGCACATGTTTGTGCACGCTTGTTCACACGTGTGCAAGCACTGGTGTGTGTACAGCAAGCGCGCTTCTCCTGGTGTCCGCATGTGCATACCTGTGGGCACGAGTCCCCCGTCTGCACACGTGTGCATCCCCGCCACTGCACACCCGTGCCCATCCCCGTACCTGTACACGCGTGTGCCCCGTCTGTCTGCGTGTGCCCCGTGCATGCACACTGTTCTCGTGTGTATCCGTGGCTACACGCTCCCCAAACCTCCCTGATTTCCCTTTCCTCCCGCTCTGCCCCGCGGAAGAGGAGACCACCGAGCAGACGTCGCGGGTAAGGGCCCGCCGGGCTGCCCCCCTCCTGGCTGGCCTGGCCCTGGCCCTCAGCTCCTGGCGGGGGTCCCCAGGGGGCCCGGGGCTCTCCGGCACGGCAACGGGTCAGAAAGGAGGGAGGCCACCTTCGAAGTGACATCCCCTCTGCCACGGTGTCTCTGCAGACATCTTCGCCAAGCCAGTCGGCGGGCAGAGAGAAGAGCAGCACCCCGAGGAAGAGGAAGGCCCCCCTGCCTCCCCTGGGCACCCCCAGCCCGGTAAGAGACCGGGTCCCTCTCGGCAAGGCTTAGCTCCGTGTCCACAGCCAGCACGGCGGGCGCAGGGCACCTCAACTGTGGCCCATTGAGGGGAACCCCTCTGGTTTTGCCCTCCCTGGGGGCTGTGCGGGGGCCACCAGCTCCCTGGGGGCCCAAAACACCCCTGAGCAGCGTGCCCAGGGGGCCGTGCTGGCCTCGAGGGAGTCCCCGTGCCCTGCCGGAGCCTTTCCTTCTCCCCCTGGGGACAAGGAGCACCCTGCACCGGGTCAGGAGAGCACCGGGGTCAAGGAGACCCGGAGCGTGGTCTGCTCGTGGTGGCACCCGGAGAGCTGCCACCGCGTCCAGGTGGTCTCAGGCCCGGGGGGTGAGGACGGGCAGGAGCGGGGCCACGTCGGGGACATGGGGGGGAGACGGTGACGGGGAAGGGGCCAGCACCGTCGTGCCCTGAGCCTCAGCTGCCGCTCGCCCGCAGGAGGACCGGGATGCCTACGAGGAGATCGTGAGGCTGCGGCAGGAGCGGGCGCAGTTCCTGCAGAAGATCCGGGGCTTGGAGCAGCAGGAGAAGCAGCGACAGGAGGTAGGTGCGACCGCATCGCCGGGGGGCGGAGGGGCAGGGGGGGGTGGGAGCAGCATTTAGCCCTCCCCGTCGTCTCTCCGTGTCCCGCTAGCAGGCAGAGCTGGACAAGGGCTCCCTTCGCTCCATGGAGAAGCAGGTGAGGCCAGCGCGAAGGTCGTGGGCGGCCTCATCCGAGGGGTCCTGGTGCCATTAGGACTCTGGTGGGAGCAAAGGGAGTCCTGCCCTGCAGATCCAGGAGCTGGAGGAGCGGCTGGCGGCGCGGGACAACGAGAAGGAGCGGCTGGGCAAGGAGGTGGAGGCTCTGCAGAGCCGCTTGTCCTCGCTGGAGGTGGGCACGGGCAGCGGCCGGCAGCGCCGGGGGGCCGGGGCAGGGTGGGCAGCAGCCGACACTCCCCGCTCCGCACCCCCAGAATGAGAAGGAGAACACGAGCTACGACATCGAGACGCTGCAGGACGAGGAGGGAGAGCTGCTCGAGTTCCCAGGTAGGACCCCGGTGGCCTCCTGAGATCCCCCCCCCGGGGAGGTGGCCCCGTGCGGGGAGGAGCGGGGACGCGGTGGGCACGGCACCAGCACCGCGTGCCGCGCAGGGGCAGAGCTGCTGCTCTCCAAGAAGACCCTGAGCCCCTCGGCCGAGGAGCTGCTGGCCACGCTGCAGGGCCAGGTGCAGTCCCTCACCGTGCAGAACAAGGAGCTGAGGGAGAAAATACAGGCAAGTCCCCAGCCGCCTGCCCATCCCCGCCTCCCTGCCTCCCTCGGTCTCCTGGCGGCCTCACCATCCCCTTGGCAGGTCCTGGAGAACTTCGAGCGGGATGAGAGCGAGCCGTCCACCCCGGGGGACTTGGTGCCCGCCAGCCTCTACTACTCCCTCAAACGGGAGCTGGAGCGGCTGCGGGCGCAGGGCACGGCGGCACCGCAGGGCCTGGCCGGGACGGAGGAGGCAGAGCACGAGAGGCCGGCCCCAGCCTCGGAGCCTGGCAGCAAGGGGAGCACGGTGCAGGGGCTCAACGAGGAGCTGCCCCAGCCCCAGTGCAAGTGCAAGGCGGCGCTGGTGCCTCACCAGCAGCCTCCCTCCGCTGCCCAGCAGGATGGCGCCGAGCTGGCGGAGGCCCGGGCGGCCCTGCAGCAGGCGCAGGCAGCGCTGGAGGAGCGCGAGCAGCGGCTGCGGGAGCTGCAGGCCCGCCTGGAGGCCGATGCCAAAGCCGAGGAGGCCACGGCCTCGCTGGGGGCCTCCCTGGAGGAGGCATCGCAGGAGAAGGCGGCCCTGCTGGAGCGCTGCAGCCGGGCGGAGGCGGCGGCGGAGGCCCTGCGGCGCGAGCTGGAGGCCAAGACACGGGACTGGAGGGCGGCCGGCGGCCCCGAGCCGGAGCCGGGCGTGCTGGAGCAGCGGGTGGCGGAGCTGGTGCGGCAGCACGGGGAGGTGACGGCCCAGCTGGGGCAGCTGCGGGAGGCGCTGGGCCGCCGGGAGGCCGAGCTGACGGCCCTGCGGGAGCAGCTGGCCGCCCGGCCCGTGGGGCGCCGGGAGCACGAGGAGGTCCTGGCGAGGCTGCGGCGGGCGCAGGCGGAGGCCGAGGGCCGGGTGCCGCCGGAGGAGCACGCTCGGGCCACGGCGGCGCTGGAGGAGCAGGCGCGAGCCCTGCGGGAGCGGGCGGCCCGGCTGGAGGCGGCGGCGGAGGCCAAGGGGCGCGAGGCGGCCAGGCTGGAGGCCGCGCTGGCGGCGGCGGTGCCGCGCGGGGAGCACGAGGCGGCGCGGGCCGAGCTGCAGGCCGAGGCGGCCGCGCTGGCCCAGCGGCTGGCCGAGCTGACGCGGCGGCACGAGAAGACGTGCGAGGAGGTTTTCCGGGTGCAGCGGCAGGCGCTGTTCATGAAGAGCGAGCGGCAGGCGGCCGAGGAGCGCCTGGCGGCCGCGCAGCAGCAGCTGGCGGAGGCGCGGGAGGAGGCGCGGCGCCTGCAGGACCTCCACAGCCACGCCGAGGACTCGGCCCGGCTGGTCAGGGACAGGGACAGGAAGGTAGGGGACGGGGAGGAGGGGGTGGGGGGGGGGTTGCGGGGGTCTCCTGGGGACGGGAGCAGTGCTGTGAGCTCAGCGGCTCGCCCACGTGCCCCCCGCTGATGTGCACAGACACACGCACGTGCAAACACGCAGACTGCAGCGCTGGGTGCACGCTCGCTGCCCTCCTGGCTCTTCCCCTTTTCCCCTCCCAAAGCTGAGACTGAAACCAGGGGCAGAAGCGGGAGGCGAGGTGGGAAAGCCCCGGCTCTGCCCCTGCCCCAGCGGGGGACACCCGGGGGTGGCGGCAGGCACGGCCACGGGAGGACCCCGGGGGAGACGGGGCCGGGAGCCCCCTGCCTCCCCGTAACCCCCGCGTGCTGCCCAGATCACCGAGCTCTCCAAGGAGGTCTTCAGGCTGAAGGAGGCCCTCAACGCCCTCCCCGAGCCCCGAGGAGCGCCGCAGCCGCCCCCCGACGCCACGGCGATGCAGTCCAGGATCCGCGCCCTGGAGGAGAAGCTGGCGGTGGGCGCGGGGCACGCGTGTCCGGCGGGCCCCTCGCGGCCCCGGCCCCCTGCTCACGCCCGCTCCTCTCCCGCAGGAGGCAGAGAAGCGGCACAGCAAGGTGGTCGCGCTGTACCGGAGCCACCTGCTCTACGCCGTGCAGGTGGGCAGGGGACGGGGCTGCGGGGGGTCGGGGACGGGGCTGCGGGGGGTCGGGGACGCGCACGCGGGTGGCAGGACCCCGAGGTCCCTTCTCTCTGTCCCAGGGCCACATGGACGAGGACGTGCAGAGGCTCCTGTGCCAGATCCTGAAGATGCAGCGGCTGCAGGAGCAGGGCAGATGAGCCCCCGCCGACAAACCCCGTGGGACAGCCAGCGACCCAGCCGGGGGGGCTGGGCCCCTGCTCACACCCCCCGCGGCCCTTTTGCTTCTCCGGGCAGCACCCCGATGCTGGCACACGCACCCCGACACTCACCCGGCCCCGGGGGGCCCCGTGCTAGCCCCCCCACACCCCAGCACAGTAGCAATAAAGTATTTATATTCACATTAACATCATGGCTCGTCTCGGGGGGGGGTGAGGATGGGCGCAGAGACGCAGGTGCTGTGGGATGTAGGGGACATCGGCGGAGTTGGGGACACCGGGGATTCGATGCCGTGGGCACCCCAAAACGGGAAGGGGTCAGCGCGAAGGAAGGAGTGGGGTGGGAAGGGTCGAAATCCTCGTGGCCAAGGGCAAAAAAAAACCCACTGCTCCGGGTCCTGGGGCAGGCAGGGATGCCTGCGGGGCTCTCTTGGCCTGCGGGTCCCCCCCCCGGGAGCAGCGTTTCCTGCGCGAGGAAGCGGGCTGAGGCCGGCCGGGGCTGCGGCTTCCCGCGCCGGGCGCTGACGGAGCCTCTGGCCCTGTGGCCGTGAGCGTGACAGGGGGCTGGGGGGGTCCCCGTGGGGCTGGGGGCACGGGTGGCAACGTGCTGTGGCGTGGGTGCGAGTGGTCGAGGTGGGGAGCCCGGTGCTGGTCCCCCCCCGGCAGGGTTTTGGGGTTTCTCTGGGGGACAGCCCCTGCCCAGGCGTCCCGGGAAGCGGCGGCCGTCCAAGCACCGCCGTCCGCTTCCCCAGCCCGAAACCCCGATTCCGGGCACGGGACCGCAGGGGTGGCTGCGGGCCCCCGTGGGAAACCCCGGTCACACAGGGCGCTTTCGCTCCCGCCTCCGCTCCCTCCTCCTTCCTGGCAGCAGGATCCGGCCACTGCGGCGAGAAAGCTTCCCCCGTCCCCCCGGCGTGCGGTGAGGCTGGAGGGGAAACTGAGGCACGGCCATATAGCGCGGCCTGCGGGCGGGTTCGGACCCCCAGCTGTGGGATGCTGTCCCCGGGGAGGGTGCCAGGGACACCCCAGGCCCCGTTTGTCCCCGCTGCCGCCTGCCGTGGGGTCACCGTCCTGCTGCCCCCACAGGTCCCTTCGCTGCGGCGCCCCGACATGAAGTGGCTTTGGGTGGTGGCTTTTGTGGCACCCGCCTGCGCTGCTCCCTACGCGGCAGGGGACACCGGGGACGGAGGTACGAGGGGATGGGGACGACGGGGACGGCGGCTTGGGGGCATGGGGGACGGGGGTTGGAAGTATGGGGGGATCTGCGGGGAGCGGGGACAGCGGGACTGGGCAGACTGGGAGCGGTGGGGGGGAGATGTAGGGGCACCGAGCGGGGTGGAGGCATAGAAGGGACCACGGGCAGATTTATGGGGCAGCCAGGGACAGGGATATGGGGACACGGGGGGGATTGGGGTGACAAGGGGGGACTGAGGACAGCGACTGAGGAGGGGTGCTGGGATGGAGCTGGGGGGCTCCAGACCCTTCATGCCACAGCCCCCCGACCATCCCCTGCCCCAGCTGGGGCCCGCGGGGGGTGGCAGGGGATTTTTTTGGGGGGGGGGGGAGGTGTGACAAGGGACGCAGCCCCTGCCCACTGCCATGTCCCCCAGGCCCCTGTGCCCTGCAGCACGGCGCCCTGGGCACGGAGGTGCTGCTGCGGTGCCCGGCTGCCGCGGGGAGGCCCGCCGAGTGGCGCCGGGGGGGGACAGCCCTAGGGACGTATCCTGCCCCGGGGCTGGCCCTCCCCAACGCCAGCCTGGCCCACGAGGGCCACTACAGCTGCCACCACCCCGGCACCGGTGAGACCTGGGCCAGAATCTGCCTGCGGCTGGGCCGTGAGTGACCCCAACCCCCTGGGACCCCCACTGCCGGCTGGGGACCCCCACCCCAAGGGTGGAGAGACCGGCAGCGGGGTGACCACCGGCTCCCCCCCCCCCGCCCCAGATCCCCCCGCGCTGCCCACTGTGGAGTGCTGGGCCATCAGCTACCCGCAGGCTGTCAACTGCTCCTGGCTCCTTGCCCCCGAGCCGCTGCTGGACACCGACTTCGTGGCCACCTACAGGTGAGCCCCAAGCCCCGGCTGAGACCCCCCCAAACCCGTGCCGGAGCCCCGAGGGGGGGCTACGAGGCAGGGCAAGAGCCCCTCGCCCAGCTGCCCCCTTCATCCCCCCCCCCCAGGCACGGCGTGTGGGGGGCCGCGGGGAGCAACGAGTGCGTCCGCACGGGGCCGCGGAGCTGCTCCTTCGGGGACCTGCAGATGTTCTCCCTCACCCCCTACGTGCTGAACGTGACGGCCACCAACGCGCTGGGCACCGCCTCGAGCCTCCTGCCTTTCCTGGTGGAGAACATCAGTGAGTGCTGCCGGCGCCGACCCCAAACCCTCGGCCCCCCCGCAGCCCCCTGCAGCCCCCCAAGTGCTTAACCCCGCTGCCCGAGCAGCACCGCTGGGGCCGATCCAGCCCCGGGGATTGCTTTGGTTGTGGGTCTCGGGGCTTTTCTTCTGAATTTGATGCAAAAACACCCGTGCAACAAGTTGCTGGGGCTCAGGCTACCTCTCTGGGCTGGTGGATGCATGTCCCTGACCCCAGTGGCCCCATGCTGGTCTCCTGTCCCCCCCCAGCCTGCATCTCACCCATTTGTTGTCTCCCCGCACCCTCAGTAAAGCCGGACCCTCCCGAGGACCTGCGGGTCTCACCCATCCCCGGGGAGACCAAGAAATTGCTGCTGGAGTGGAGCCCGCCGGGGTCTTGGCCCTTCCCGGAGTACTTCCCGCTCAAGTACCGCATCCGCTACGCGCGGGAGGAGGGCTCTGTCACCAAAACGGTACCTCCACAAACCGCGATAAACCGCGGCAAAGCCCAGGGACGGATCCCTGAGCGAGGCTGCGTCCCGTGCTGCCCTCCCCGGGGCCGGGACGTGGCCGCCCCTAACTCTGCTCTGCTTCCAGATCGGGCCCTACGAGCAGACGTCCTACACCCTGACGGGGGTGCGGCCCGGCACCCTGCACCACGTCCAGGTGGCTGCCAAGGACTTCACGGACTACGGGGAGTTCAGCGCCTGGAGCCTGCCGGCCTCGGGGACGCCCTGGACGGAGCCGTGAGAGGCAGAGCGGGGCCGGCGTCGGGTCCCCCCCTGCTCCTCCTCAGGGACCCCACACACCCCGTTCGCTCTCTCCCCGTGCCCCCCAGAAGCCACCAGAGCCCCCTGGCTGGCCGTGAAGAGGCAATAAACCATCTTGAGGCTCTGGCCTCGGCCCCGTGACATTCTTTGCTGGTCCTTGTGCCGACCACAGGGGGCAAACGCTGCGGGGCGCTGGCCTGGGCTGGCACCACATGGGGAAAGGGGGGCATCTGCTGGGGCCGGGGGGGCTCCAAGGAGCTCCTATGGCAGGGAATGGTCCCTATGGAGGGTCTGGATGGGTCCCCAGAGCCCGGACTGGTCCCAGTGGAGGGCCCAGACTGGTCCCCAGCCCCCCCGTAGAGCCTGAACTGGTCCCTGTGGAGGGCCTGTACTGGTCCCCAGGCCCCCAGAGCCCGGTCCCTATAGCCCAGACTGGTCTGTACAGCCCTCCAGGGCCCGTATGCCCCCCTCCAGGGCCCATATGCCCCCCCCCAGAGCTCGGAGGGCCCCCGCGGCCGCTCTCCATGGCCTGAACCGGGCCCCAGGCTGCCCCCAGGCCGCCCCCCCCGGCCCCAGCGCCCCCCCTCCGGTGCAAGCCCCCGGGCCCGGCCCGTTCCAGCCCCGGAACCCTCGTTCATGGCCGCGGGTGCCGGGGGGGACTCTTAGCGGCTGCACAGGGCCCAGGAGGTGGCGTGGGCGGGGCCCGCTGATAGGCGGCGGGGACAGCCTATAACAATCGAGATCTCGCCGCGGCAACCAATGAGCGGCGAGGAGGGGGGCGGGGCTGTAAAACCGGAAGTCGCGGGAGGCGATGGGGGGCCGAGTGCGGCAGCGCACTGGGCGCGGAGGGGGCGGCGGCGGAGCCCGGGGGGGGGTTGGGAGGCCCTGAGGTGGGTCCGGGGGGTTTGGGGAGGCCTCGGGGGGGTCCCGGGGGGGGTTTGGGGTTCCTGGGGGCCCTGGGGGTTCCTGGGGAGGGTCCCGGGGGGATTCTAGGGAATCCCGGGGGGGTTGGGGGGCCCCGGGGAGTTCCTGGGGAGGGTTCCAGGGGAATTGGGGAGGTCTTGGGGGGGTTGGGGGGGCCTCGGGGGTCTTGGGGGGCTTTGGGGGTCCCAGGGGGTTCCTGAGGAGGGTCCCGGGGGTCTCAGGGAGGTCTCAGGGGGGTTTGGAGGTCCCGGGGAAGGTCCCAGCGGGCTCAGGGAGGTCTCGGGGGCGTCTGGGGGGCTGGGGGGTTCCTGGGGGGCTCGGTCGGGGGCTGGGGGGTGCGGGGAGCGCTGGGCCGGGGTGTTTGGGGTCAGCAGGGCGAGCAGAGGGACAGACGGGTGGGCGTTCACGTTCCTGTGGTTGTGCGCAGGGCACTGCTCTGTCCCCGTACGATGGCACCCAGGGGGCTTCGTCCTAAACGTCCCCCAGCTCGAAGCCCCGCAGGACCAGCAGGACGTGGTGCTGCGTGCGGCGAGGAGGAAACAGCCGGCGACGAGAGAGGAGCGTGCACAGGGGTTGCTTATCCTCCGCTCGCTGCAGGGGATCCGCTGCTGGCGGCTGCTGGGCGGTGACGCAGCCCGGGAGGAAGGGGACGAGGGGAAGAGAGGCCCTGGGTGAGTCTGGGGTTGTTTGCAGGGTAGGCACTAAATTTCCAACGGAGAAAATAACCATTGCTCAGAATCGGGGTTGACACAGCCTGAAAATCGCTTGGACTTTTCTCGGTCTTTTTGTTCTCTGCTAATGATGCGTCGTGGACTTCTCTTTCTCTTTTTTTAGTCGCGGGACGTGCAGCGAGCGCATCTCTAAGGGGAAGAAGCTTGAGGCCCGTAAGGAGACCGTTCAGAATGAGGTGTACTCGGGACTTCCCATATTCCTCTTCTACGTCAAACGCATGCGGGGCCTGGCGCAGATCACTTTCAAGGTGAAGTGTCCTGCGGGCATTCTGGGGAGGCCACGCGGTCGGGGGGCACGGGGCCTACCCGCGCCTCGTGGGGAAAGGGCTGCCAAATCCGGCAGAGGCCGAATCAGCACGCGTGCTGCTGGGGTCTCCCCTCAGCCGCCCGTAGCAGGGCGCAGGGGCACGGCCTCGGGAGCAGGACGAGGGGCTGAGGCCGGCTGGCTGCCCTTGGGGGGGACGAAGTCGGGAGTTTTTTGCCTGCGGCTCTGGAAGTGGCCACGAGTGAACAGGGCGCGGGATAACGGGAGCAGTCACCCCACTACCATGACTTTGCTGCCTTGCTGTTCCCTTAGGTCCTGAGAACGCAGCCACGGAGCAGGGACACACTGCGGCTCCCGAGCTGAGAAGCTCTTGGGGGAAGAGGAGAAAAGGGTGCAGAAGGAGAGGGAAGAGGAAGAGCTGAACAATCCGTGAACGTGCCGAAGCCTGGCCCGCTGCTGTCCTGCTCCCTGCCCGTCTCTCTCTGTTTCGCTGTCCTGGTCCCTGTCCTCCTCTGCCCCTTTCTCTTTCCCCTTCCCCATCCCTGCTCTTCCTTTTGCTGTCTCTCTCCTCCTCCCTCTCTTTCTCTCCCTGTCCTGCTGCCTTCCCCGTGGTTTCCCGCTATACCCCTGTCCCGCCGGCTCTGCCCTTTTCCCATCTCTGCTTGTGTCCCGCTCCCTTTTCCTTATTTTTTGCTTCCTGCGGCCCGGGAGCTGACCGCTGCCCACGGGATGCACAAACGAAAGCTGCTCCGGGCCTGACCTCCGAGGTGCCCAGGGGAAGGGGCCGAGCCCTGCAGCAGCCTCCCTCCTGGGAGGGAGTTAAACGCGTGAGTTAATAAAGAGATTGCTTGATACCTTGCACTCCTGGCGGTGGTTGCAGTCCCTTCCTGTAGGGTCCAGGGGAGCAGGGTCCACGCCGGGCGCTGTCCGGCAGCCCCGTGCGCCCAAAGGGCTGCAGCTGGGGCATGAGGGAGTCCTGGAGGAGCAGTGACGGGGATGATGGGGACGGCCCCGCTGCGTGAGAGGGCTGCAGGCAGAACCCACGCTGCCAGGCGGGCAGTTCCCTACAGCAGGCTGCCCAGGGAGGCGTCCAGACAGGCCTTGAATATCTCCAGAGAAGGAGACCCCACAGCCTCCCTGAGCAGCCTGTCCCAGCGCTCCGTCACCCTCACCGGGAAGAAGTTCTTTCGTGTGTTGGTGCGGAACTGCCTGGGCTCCATTTGTGGCCGCTGCCCCTTGTCCTGTCCCCACAGAGCACTGAAAAGAGGTCGGCCGTGTCCCTCTGTCTCCCACAGCTCAGGTATTTACAGACATCGATCAGATCCCCTCTCGGCCTTCTCTTCCCAAGGCTGACCAGACCCAGGTCTCTCAGCCTCTCCTCCCAGGGGAGATGCTCCAGGCCCCGTATCATCTTTGTGGCCCTCCGCTGGCTTCTTCCCAGGAGCTCCCTGTCCTTTCTGTCCAGCACTGGGCCCACAGCTCCAGGTGAGGCCTGACCCGGGCAGGACCGAGGTCCCCCCCTCCCTCCCCCGCCCTTCCCCAACGCCCACCCCACCGACGGACCATTTCTCCCCCGGAACCTTTGTGTCCGGACCGCCGCGCCGGGCAGATCCTTTAGGCGGTTGCACGCGAGGCTTCGGCTCGCTGACGGGCAGCGGAACCAGCCAATGGCAGGCGCGGAGCTCTGAGGCGGAGCCCTTTGAGCCAATGAGCGGCGGGAGGGGGCGGGCGCTGTTTCCAGGAAGCGGCGGTCGGCGCGGCGGCGGCTGCCGGTGGGCGGGGGGAGCCGGGGGCGCAGCGCAGCCATGTCGGAGCGGAAAGTCTTGAACGTGAGGAGGGGGCGGGATGGGGGGGGGGGGCCGGGGGGGGGCCGGGGGGGGGCCGGGGGGGGGCCCCAGGTTCTCCGGGGTGGCCCCGGTCGCTAGGGGGCTCCTCGGGCTGGGGGGGGGGGGGGGGGGGAACGGGGCTCCCAAGGGTGGGGGGCGCCCCGTGCTGGGGGGGGGTAGGGGCTGGGGGGGGGCTTAGGGACTGAGGAGGGGCCTTAGGGGGGGCTTGGGGGCCTCAAGGGGGGTTTAGGGGCCGGGGGGGGCATAGGGGTTGGGGGGGGGGGTCTTAGGGGGGGCTTAGGGGGGGGGGGGGGTTAAGGGCTCGGGGGGGCCTTAGGGGGGATTTAGGGACTGAGGGGGGGGCCTTAGGGGGGTTTAGGAGCCATGGGGAGGCTGAGGGGGAGGCCTCAGGGGGGTTTAGGGGCTATGGGGGGACTATGAGGGGGCTTAGGGGAGGAGGGAGCCTTAGGGGGGGCTTAGGGGATGGGGGGTGGCCTTAGGGGGGCTTAGGGGCTGGACGGGGGGGGGGCTGAGGGGGGCTGAGGGGGGGGGGGGGCTTAGAGGAGGGCTTAGGGGCTGAGTAGGGGGTCTGGGGGCTGACGGGGGGCAAGAGGGGGCAGGGAGTTAAGGGCAGAGCTGGGGGTTAGGGGCTGAGGGAGGGTCTTGTGGGGGGGGCTTGGGGGCTGAGGGGGGGTTTAGGGACCGAGGTGGGGGCTTGGGGGCTTCCTCGTGGGGTCACTAGCTGGTCCCCGGTGTGTGTGTGGGGGGAGTCGCAGGCAGGGTGAGGTGGGGGTCCTGGCTGCGCCTGGGGGGGCCGCTTAGGGCAGGAGGCCCCCAAATCCCCCAAGGGTTGGGGGTGCGGAGGGCGAGGGCTCGGAATCAGACAGACGGACAGACAGACAGACAGACAGACCCAGCTGTGCCTGACCAGCTGCAGCCCGCCCGCCCCCCTCTGTGCCCCGTGGGGCGCCCGTGCCCGGCCCGTGCCCACCTCCGCTCTGTCCCCGCAGAAATACTACCCGCCCGACTTCGACCCCGCTAAGATCCCGAAGCTCAAGCTCCCGAAGGACCGGCAGTATGTGGTGCGCCTCATGGCTCCCTTCAACATGCGGTGAGAGCGGCTGGGCCCCAGGAGGAACCGGGGGGCGAAGGGGGGAGGCGGCACGGGAAGCCTTTAACTCACTGCAGGGGAGCTGCTGCCGGCGGACCAGAATAAAAGGGGTGTGGGAGGGAGAGGGAAGAGATGCTGGGGGGGATCCGGGGCTTGGACTGAATTTCCAGAGCAGAAAACTTGCTCAGGATCCGGGCTGGCGTGGCCTGACAGGCGCTTGGGCTTTCCTTGGTCTTTTTCTTCTCTTCTAACGACGCGTTACGGGCTTCTCTTGCTCTTTTTTTTTTTTTTAGTTGCAAGACGTGCGGTGAATACATCTACAAGGGGAAGAAGTTTAACGCCCGTAAGGAGACCGTTCAGAACGAGGTGTACCTGGGGCTCCCCATATTCCGCTTCTACATCAAGTGCACGCGGTGCCTGGCGGAGATCACTTTCAAGGTGAAGTGTCCTGCGGGCGTTCTGGGGAGGCCACGCGGTCGGGGGGCTCGGGGCCTGGGGAAAGGGCTGCCAAATCCAGCAGAGGCCGAATCAGCACGCGTGCTGCTGGTCTCTCCCCTCCTCGTGTCAGTCGGTGGCTGTGCAGCGCCTCAGCCGCCCGTAGCAGGGCGCAGGGGCACGGCCTCGGGAGCAGGACGAGGGGCTGAGGCCGGTTGGCTGCCCCTGGGGGGCACGAAGTCGGGGAGCGTTTGCCTGCGGCTCTGGAAGTGGCCGTGGAATTGTCCCGGTGTAATGATTCTGCTGCCTTGCTTCTTCCTTAGACAGACCCCGAGAACACCGACTACACCATGGAGCACGGCGCCACGCGGAACTTCCAGGCGGAGAAGCTCTTGGAGGAAGAGGAGAAGAGGTTGCAGAAGGAGAGGGAAGAGGAAGAGCTGAACAATCCCATGAAGGTGCTGCCCCGTGCCCTTCCCTGCGGAGAGCGCGCCTCTCCTGCCCTGTCTAGCTCTGCCCTGCAGCCCAGGTGGCTTTTAGCAGCCGCTGCCTTGGTTCTGCGGGCTCCTGAGGTGCTGCTGCCCCCTAGAGCAGCCCTTGGGGCTGGCGTGGCCAGGCTGGAGCCACCTCTGCTCTCGGGAGGTTTTCTCCCGTGCTGGAACTCGTGGCAGGCTGTGACCTGCCCCATTTTTTCATGCTGTGCCTAAGGCTCAGAAATGAAGATGAGCTTCTTGGTCCTCGTACCGGGTGGGGAGGCCGTGCTTGCCCTTCCCGGTACCTCGTCTAAGCCCGGCTTCCTCCCGGCCCCCCAGGTCCTGGAGAACCGAACCAAGGACTCCAAGCTGGAGATGGAGGTCCTGGAGAACCTGCAGGAGCTGAAGGAGCTCAACCAGCGCCAGGCCAACGTTGACTTCGAGGCCATGCTGCGGCAGTACAAGGAGTACGAGGAGGAGCAGAAACGCAGGGAGCAAGAGGAGGATGAGCAGGAGATGAAGTGAGTGGGCTGGAGGCGTTGCCCCGTGTGTGCAGTTACACCCCGATGGCCCTGGAACGAGGGGTTTGTGGGAGCCGTGGGCGGGGGACGTATTCCAGAGCGGGCTGCGAGGAGACGGGAGCTGATTTGGCTTGGGAAGGTGCTTGGGGAGGGGAGGGAGCCGCGTGTGCTGGGGGTAGTGGGGCTTTGGCACCGGTGGCGGATCTGGTGGGGGGTCAGGGCTGCTGCCAGGACCTCGCCCCCCTCTGAGGACGGTCCTCGTGTGGGGGGAGAGCCCCTGTGCCTGGCTCAGGCTGCCTCTCGCGGAGCTCTCAACCCTCGGGCACCGCTTTAACGAGACTTCTTCGAAATAAATAAAGAAATAAAACACCTACGGGAGGCAGCTCCTGCTGCGGCAGGGCGGCGGGGTCGCTGCTGGGTTCCAGCTCCCCTCGCAGCTCGGGCGCTGCCGCAGCTGCTGGTGGCGGAGCAGAGCCAGCGGCGGCCCCCTGAGCGCCCGCTCTCGGCGCAGGGCCATGCTGGAGGAGGTGCAGAACCGGCGCCTGCTGGTCGACTCAGACTCCGACGAAGAAGCTGCGAAGCCATCCGCAAAGCCCGTGGCAAAAACGAAACCTACGGACATCCTGCAGGAGGTGAGCAGGAGGCAGAGCCTCTTCCACCTGCCGTGCCTCCTCCCCCTGCCCCGAGCTGCTGGCCCGGGGCTCTGCAGTTCTCTTCCTGGCCCTGCTCTGCGCAGACAGCGGAGCCCTGTGGCGGTTTTACTCAGGGGCAGACCCAGCACAAGCCCCGATGTCCGTCACGCGCGAGCAGCTCAGAAAGCGTGTGTCCCTGTGCACTGGGCTGAACGGAGGCAGGGATCAGAGGGGATTTCGGCCTGCCTGCTGACAAAGGGGATGCCCTCAGCTGGGGGGGGGGGGCCGCCCCCGTCCTTGCTCAGGACGTGGCTCCCCTTCCCTTTCAGCCCTAAAAGGACAGGCTCCCCCGTGCCTCGAGCCCACCTCAGCCACGATTCCAGGACCCCGAAGGTTAGCGGGAGCGAAACAACGGCCGGGGACAGCCTCCCCTTTGCCTCTCTGCTCTCCGTGTCGGAGACGTGCGGGACAAAAGGGCTTTTCCAGTGCTCGGCTTGCAGGGGAGGGATTATCCCCGCAGACAGGCCCCCCTGCGCCGCTGCTCCCTGCTGTCGATCCGTGCCCGCGGGGACCTCTGCCCGTTTGGGCGAATCAAAGCTGCCGCGCCTCTGAGCCTGCTGGGGTTAATCCGAGCCGTGTGCCCTGGCCCAGCGCTAATCCGCGGGCCTGGGGGAGTCGGATTCAGCGCCCGGACCACCTGCAGGCACGCAGCGCCCGGCTGGCGGAGGTCGCGCAGCCCCGCGGCACGCATCTGGCCCCTCGGCCAGCCTGGGGATGCGCGAGGCTGGTTTAACAGCCACGGGCAGCAGGGTGCTCGTGTCTGAGGGCTGTACTACAGCTGTCCAGGTCTGGGTCGGCTGTTCTTGTTTGTCCTGCTTGTGCCAGCTGCTCTGCGGGGAGGATCACAGCATTGTAGGGGTCGGCAGGGCCCTGCAGAGCGCACCGGGTCCAACCCCCTGCCAAAGCAGTTCCCTAGAGCAGGCTGCCCAGGGAGGCGTCCGGACGGGCCTTGAATATCTCCAGAGAAGGAGACCCCACAGCCTCCCTGGGCAGCCTGTCCCAGCGCTCCGTCACCCTCACCGGGAAGAAGTTCTTTCGCGTGTTGGTGCGGAACTGCCTGGGCTCCATTTTGTGGCCGCTGCCCCTTGTCCTGTCCCCACAGAGCACTGAAAAGAGGTCGGCCGTGTCCCTCTGCCTCCCACAGCTCAGGTATTTACAGACATCGATCAGATCCCCTCTCGGCCTTCTCTTCCCAAGGCTGACCAGACCCAGGTCTCTCGGCCTCTCCTCGCAGGGGAGATGCTCCAGGCCCCGTATCATCTTTGTGGCCCTCCGCTGGCCTCTTCCCAGGAGCTCCCTGGCTTTTTTGTGCCGGGGAGCCCAGAACTGCACACACCACTCCAATGCCCCCCTCGGCTGCTCCAAGCAGCTCTCCTCACGTCTCTTGCTCTTTGTGCTGCTGGTTTTAGTGTTACTCCTCCTTTTCCCTCCACTCCCCGACCAGAGCCCTAACGCCCCGGCTTCGCCCTGCAGGACCCCCAGCCCCAGAGTAAGAAGCTGAAGACCGAGAGCTGGGAGCGCAGCGTGGGCAAACTGAACAGCAAGTCCCAGCTGGCCGGGCTGGTCACAGTGAGGAAGCAGAAGCCCAGTGCCAGCCTGGCAAACAGGACAGAGAACCACAGCACCACGGCCAGCGCTGGTAACTGCACGTGGGGGGGTCGGGGGCTGGCTCCTCGGAGCTGAGCGACCGAGGGGGGGGTTGTGGCAGCACCGAGTGATTGTTTTAGCTCTGCTGTCTAAACCAACTCTGCTGTCTTTGGAGCCTGAACGCTCCCAGGTCAAGTCTTTGTTGGGAGACAGATGGGACTGCGATGGGGTAAGGACAGGGGGGGTTGCCCCTGCTTCCAGGGGATGTTTCTGGTACCCGATGCGCTCGGGGAGGAGAGATTCCTTCCTGGCAGCGAGCCGGGACCTTGGAGGCAGACGGGCAGGGTCAGCAGCTTCCAAACGGCGCCGCGGTGCTCAGATAGGGCGCTGGAAACCATCACAACAGCGAGATAGGGACACGGCAGCGAGAAGGTCGCTTCGGTTTGGGGCCTGATTACAAAGCCTCCCGAAGTTTGGGAATTCGGAGCCGTTAAAGAAGCGCTGAGAACAGTCGGGCTCGTGGTTCGCCGCCCCAGGAGCCAAGTAGAGTTGGGGAGGAGCGGGTGAGGTGATCGGTTCTGGGCTGCTTGTTGCTACCCTTTGGGCTGAGCAAGCCCCTGCGCCCTCAGGGGGTTTCTGGGGCCCGTATTTGCCCCTTTTTCATTCGCTTTCTCCAGTCTGTGGCTGCTGGCCGGGTGGAGGGGCTGCCGCCTCCCGAGGACCCGGCTCCGAGCTGCCGCGGGCTCTGTGCCCGTGACGCTGCCTCGCGCTGGCAGCTCGTGCGGTCAGAGCCAGGGGCCGGCTCCTCTCCTCCCTCCCAGTGCCTGAAGCCCCCCCAGGGGCACGGCGGGCGCTCGGGCAGCCCAGCACCCCCATCTCCCGGCACCACTTGGGAGCTGGCAGAGGGGGGGCTCCGTGGACCCCGAGCCGACCTCGCTGCTTCCTCCAGCTCCCGCGGGGCAGAGGCAGGAGCCCGGCTGACGGAGCAGGGGGGGCTCCTCGTCCGCCCGATTTAACCTTGGCCTCATTCGATGTTCAGGCCGGGGGCCAAGGCACTGCTTGGGCTCCTGCTCCTGCCTGCGGCTGGGGCGGCGAGGCAGCCTCGTGTTTCCGCACGGCCGGGCTGTGCCGAGCCGGCGGGCTGTACCCGATGCCTCCTGCTCTCCTCTCCCTTCGCCTTCCAGGCTCGTTTCCCCCAGCGACGGGCACCACGTCCACGTCGTCCTCCCTTGGCTTGTTGGGGGCGTATTCGGACAGCGAGGACAGCGCCGGTGACTGACGAAGCGGAGCCAGGCCGGGGAGCGGGGCAGTGCGGGCTGCTGCCCCCCCAGCACCCCGCGCAGAGCTGGCACCGCGACCCCGGGGCCCCGGGGGGTTTCCAGCCTGCCTGGGGTCCCGCGTCTTCGCTTCCCCAGGGCACCAGGGCCGGGGGAGTTTCTCCGTCCTGCTGGCACCCCCTGTCCTCAGCCCCCCCCCCTCCGGCTGCTCCGGTGCCCAGCTCTGCGCCCTGCCACTGCCACGGAGGGGCCCCGGGGCCTCCCTCCTGCCCCCCGGCCCTGCAGGGGGAGGCGGGGGCTCAGCACCCTCCTTTGTGGCCCCCCCCCAACCTCCCCCGTCTCAAGCAGTGAGTTTCTCCTGCCCCCCCCTCCCACAACGGGGGGGCTCGGATCCTTCCATGGGGGGGTGGCTGTGGTCCCCCCGCTGTCTTGCCGTGGAGGAGGTGCCTCTCGCGGGCTCTGCTCACGGCCGGGTAATAAATGGGATGTGTCAGAGCCGCTCGTTCCTTCATCTTCACCGGGGGGGGGCAGCTTTATCCACAAGGCGCGCGTGTGTTCGGGTCCCCGCGTCTGTCCCGGGGGCTGCCGTGTGAAAAGGGGGGACCCTGAGCCGTGTCTGCCCCCCCCCCCAGGAGCTGGGCTGGGGCTGTTCTTCCTCTTGTCCTAACCCCGGTGTTAATTTCCTCCTTGTCAAGGCCCCCACCTCTAATTGATGAGCTGCTCTTCGCTAATTAACCGCCTCTTAGAGCCTCGCAAATGGTCTCTGGTGTGGGCTGCTGGGGGGGGGGGGGGCTTTGTGGGGTGGTTTTGGGATCTGGGGCTTTGTGGGGTGGTTCTGGGAGCCGGGGAGAAGAGGCAGCCCCCCCACCCCCCCCACCCCGGTGCCGGGGCTGATTAGCATTCCGCGCACACGCGCGGTAATTAGCCTGCTCAAATATTAATGCCGGATTTGGGGCTCCAGCCCCGGGCTCTGTTCGATGGGGTCTGGCAGCGGGGGCTCTGGGGGACCACCGAAGCCCCCCCCCAGCACCCCCCCCATCCCAGCTCCTGTGCGTGCCCCCCCAGCGCCCCGCCATGCTTCCAGGAAGGGAAACCTTTGTTCTGGGAAGGGCCGAGGTGGGGGGGGGGGGGCAGCCTGGGGGGGGCCCTGACCCTTTATTCCCACCCCATACAGGCCTTGAGCCCCCCCCCCCCCCCCAAATCCCCAGGGGCACGGGGGGAGGCGCGGCCTCCTGCCCCTGCTGATGAAGCTGGAGGGCTGCGGGTGGCCTTGTGGCACGGGGGGGGGGCTCCTGTCTCCCCCCCCAAGCTGCTATGGGGGGGGGGGGGGGTCCTGTCCCCCCCCCCCCAAGGCCAAGGCAGCCCCGCAGATGCCGGTGCTGCCCCACAGACCCTTCCTGGAGCTGGGGGGGGGGGCACAAGGCGGGGGTCCCCTGGGGTTCAGGTGCCCCCACCCCCACCCCTGTGCCCCCCGACCCCATCCCTGTGCCCCCAACCCACGAACAGCGGCGGGGGGGGCCGGGGGGGGGCTCCCGCTGCCTGCCGGGGGGGTCCCTGTTAACCTCCCCCTTACCCCCAGGTCGCACGGGGGGGGGGCGTCCTGCGACCACCTCCCCCGCGGGGGTCTCGGTGTCCCCCCCGTTCCCCGTGCCCCCCCCTCGGGTCATACCCCCTTCCCCTCCCCTCTTAACCCCCCCCTCCCGGTGCCGCTGCCCCCCCTGGTGCCGGTGCCCCCCCCGGTGCTGGTTCCCCCCTCGGTGCTGGTTCCCCCTTGGTTCCGGTTCGCCCCCCCGGTCCCCTTTCCCCCCCGGTGCCCGTTCCCCCCCCCGGTTCCATTCCCCCCCCCCCGGTGCCGCTGCCCCCCCGCTGCCCGTTGCCCCCCCGGTACCGGTTCCCCTCCCCGGTTCCAGTTCCCCCACCCGGTGCCGGTTCCCCCCCGGTGCCGGTGTCCCCCCCCCCCTACCGGCGAGGCGGGGGCGGGGGGGGGGGGGGCCGGGGGCTCCGGTCCTCGCCGAGCGCGGCGGCGACACAAAGCGGCTCCCGGCGGCGGCGGCGGCGGCTGCGGGGGGGCCCCGGTGCCGCTCCCGGTGCCGGTCCCGTTATGGCCAAGTGGCTCCGGGAGTACCTTGGCCGGGGGGCCCGGCGCTCCCCCCCCCGGCCGCCCCAACCCGATTACAGCGGTACCGGCACCGGGACCCCCCCCGCGGCTCCCCCCGGTGCCGCCGCTTCCCCCCGGCACCGCTTGGTGCGGGTGGGGGGCGCGGGGCCGGGGGGGGGCCGCCGCCGACCGGAGCAGGTAGGAACCGGGGGACCGGGGGGGGGGGGAACCGGGGAGGGAGGCCGAGGGACCGGGGGGGGGCACCGGGGAGGATGCTTTTTTTTTGGGGGGGGAGCCGGGGGGACCGGGGACGAGGGACCGGGGAGTGGGGAAGGGGGCCCGGGGGGGCAGGGTGGGGGTGAGGGGCTGGGGGGGCAGTGGGGTGCCGGGGGGGGGGCTGCAGAGCTGGGGCTGGGGGGGCTGGGGGGGACCCGAGGGCAACGGGGGGGGACCGGGGGGCTGGGGGGGCTGGGGGAGGAGCGGGGGACTGG
Source organism: Anser cygnoides (assembly GCF_040182565.1). Taxonomy (NCBI): domain Eukaryota; kingdom Metazoa; phylum Chordata; class Aves; order Anseriformes; family Anatidae; genus Anser; species Anser cygnoides. The sequence goes on along the minus strand of NC_089899.1, from coordinate 3,366,407 downwards.
GGACAGTGGGGGGAACTGGGGGGGGGGACTGGGGTTACTGGGAGAGGAAAGTGGGCAGGGGGCTGGGGGGGGGGGAGGTATCGGGGGGGGGGGAAGGGGAGAGGGCACAAAGGAACCGGGCGGGAAGGACCCGGGAAGGGGCCGGGGGCACCCGCAGCAGGGAATGGGGGGGCCCTGCGGGGTCCCGAGGAGGGGACCCCCAGGGCTGGGGACCTGTGGGGGGTCCCGGGGGGGTCCCGTGGGGGGGGGGGGGGGGGGTCCCGTCCCACCCAGGCCCCCCCCGTGCAGTGCCCCAACGAGAGCGAGTACTCGGAGCCCTTCGAGGGGGAGCAGGACGTGGTGCCCGAGGGGGGCACCGAGGACCCCGGGGAGGCTGCAGGTGGGTGACGCTGGGTGCCCGTGTCCCTGCACCCCCCCCCACCCCCCCCCTTTACTCACCCATCCCCTTGGGGGTGGGGGGGGGCTGACACCCAAGGGTGCCCCCCATGTGCGTCCGGGCCCCGCTGTGTCTCCCAGCCCTGCCCGTCCCCAGGGTGCCCGCAGCAGGGCGAGGAGGGCAAGCGGCCGAGAGCCCGGCGGGGGCCCCAGCTCTACGACACCCCCTACGAGGGGTGGGAGAAGGCGGCCGAGGGCGCGGGGGGGGGCGCAGCCCGGGACAGCCGCCTGCCCCGCGACGACGAGCGCCCAGCCGATGAGTACGACCAGCCCTGGGAGTGGAAGAAGGACCACATCTCGCGGGCGTTCGCAGGTGCCGCCACCCCCGCGGCCCCCAGCACCCTCCTGCCCCGGCCCCCCCCGTACCCGCGGGTGCCGCCTGTGGGTCCCCCGGCCCCACGTCCCCCAGCCCCTCTGGGTACCCCCCCCCCCCCTCGGCATCCTCCAGCGCTCCTGCGTAGCACCCTTGGGACCCTGCTAAATACGGGTGCCGCCGCGGCATCCCTTGGCACCCACGGGAATTGCCCCACACCACTGCTGTCCCCAGCAACCCCAGGGGTCCCCTGGCCCCGCTGCGCCCCAACACCGATGGGTTCCCCCCAGGGGGGTGCAATGGGACATCGTGGCAAGGCAGAGCCAAGGGGGGGGGACACCCTCGGGGGTGGACACCCGCTGACATCCCTTCGTGCTCCGGCACTGGGGGGGGTGGCCCGGCTGCTGGTGTCCCCATGGATCGGGTGGGGGTGCCGGGCCCCCGCGGTGGGTGACGGCCCCCTTTGTCCCTGCAGTGCAGTTTGAGAGCCCCGAGCGCTCCCCCAGCCTGTCCCGGCAGCCGCCGCGGCCCCCCCGGCCCCCCCCAGGCAGCAGACCGGGCTGCCCGCCCAGCCCGGGGCACGTGGACACCTCGCTGCCGCTGGAGAAGCAGACGTGAGTTGGGGGGGGTGGGGGGACACACGCAGACCCCCCACCCCGAGGGGGTCCCCTCCTCTGTGGGGTGGCACCAACGTCCCGGTTGGAGGCACCGAGTGAGGGTGCCCCACAGATGGGCCCCTGCGGCGTGGGGGGGGTCCCCATGGCACAGAAGGGTGCCCTGGGTGGAGAGGGTGTCCCCATGGCATGGACGTGTCCCCGTGGCACGGGTGGGTCCCCGTGGCAGGGACAGGACAGAGGGATACAGACGGGTCCTGGGGTCACGGGTGCTGCGTTTTGGGGTGCGGGGGGGGGGGTGCCACACGCCGAGGTGCCACGTGCTGGCCGCCGGGGTGACCCGCGGCTCCGTGCAGGTGGTACCACGGCCCCATCGGGCGGGCGGGTGCGGAGACGCTGCTGGCGCTGTGCCGCGAGGGCAGCTTCTTGGTGCGGGACTGCGAGACCAGCCCCGAGGACTACTCGCTCTCGCTCAGGTGAGTGCGGGGCCGGAACGCCCCCGGGGAGAACCCGAGCGCCTTGGGGGGGTTGTTTCGGGACGGGGCTGTGCGCGTGGTGCGGTTTTCGTGCTTGCATCCCTGCGCTTGGCGTGTGCATGCGCGTTACGCCGAGGTTACGCCGAGGCCGTGCCCCGCGTGCCTCAGTTTCCCCCCACGCCCCCACAGGAGCAGCCACGGCTTCGTGCACGTGAAGCTCACGAGGACGCGGGAGCGACACTTCGTGCTGGGGCGCGCGGGGGCCGCCTTCCCCTCGGTGCCCGAGGCCGTGAGGCACTACACAGCGCGGGCGCTGCCCATCCGCGGCGCCCGCCACCTCTCCCTGCTCTACCCGGTGGCCGCGCAGCCCCTGTGAGCCCCGCGGCTCCCGCAGCCGAGCCGTTGTTCCCATTAAAGGCCGACGTGCGCCCGAGCTGCTGCCGGCCGTGTGCTCCGTGGCACGTAGGCACGAGACGCGCCGGGGGCTACGGTGTGGGGGGCGCGGGGTGACACCCCCACGGGGGACGAGACGGGCTCCTGGCACCCTTCCCGTCCCGGGAAAGGGCTGCCCAGGGTCCCCCAGGAGGGCTGCCCGGGGTCCCCGGCTGCAGAAGTGCCCTCTGCAAGGGGGGAGCTGCCGGCGGTGCCCCCCCCAACCCCGGCGGGGCCGTGCCAGGAATGGAGCGAGCGCTTCCGGAGCGGTGGCTGCGGCCGCCGCGTGCCTGCGTGCCGACGGCGAACTGAAACGAGGCCGCGGGACCGCAGAGCAGCTTCCCTGAAATGGGGAGGGGGGGGCCAGGGGGCTGCAGAGCCTGCTGGCCTCGCGCTGTGCCCCCTCTCCAAGCCCCAGCCACGTGCGTCCCCTGCCCCGTGTGGCCTGAGCCCACCCGTGCTGGGGAGGCCGCGCCGGGGGCACCCTGAATTTGGCACCGGTTGCGCCCCCCCCCCAGGGGTGGGTGCCGCAGGTGCTGCACAGAAGACAGGAAGCGGGGTTGCAGGGTGCTGCACAACAGCTTTTTTGGGGGCTTTTCCTGTGTAAAGCAGCCCCAGGCGCCTCCACTCCCCGGCCAGCGCAGACAACCGGGGCCCCTGGGGCAGGGCGTGGGGCGTTTGGGGGTCCTCTCCGGGGGGGGGGGGGCACCCTCAGGGCCAGTGGGGTGCCCCCACCCCTGGTACGCGCTGCTCTTTGTCACCTTCCGGGGCGGGGGGCAATCACTTCTTGGGGGTCCGCGCCGAGCGGGGCAGCACGTTCAGGTAGATGGCTGTGTCTGAGGGGCGGCGGGCATTGGGGGAGCAGGGCCAGGCACCGCCAGCCCTGGCCCCCAAAACACGGCCCACCGGGGGCTGGCACAGCCAGGGGGCCTCCTGAGGACACCCAGGGGGTCCCTTGGGTGCCCCCGGTCCCCGGAGGTGCATGGGGTGAGCCCCGATGGAGCAGCCCGGGTTCAGCAGGGGAAGGGGAGCGGGGCAGGCAGGGACAGGGGTGTCCGAGAACGGGGCAAATGCCCTGGGGGAGATGGGTGCGGGGTATTTGGGCACGGGACGAGGGGGGCACAGGGGATTTGGGCACAGGGGCATTTGGGAACGGGTGGGGACGGAGACAGGGATAGGTGGGCACCGGGTGTTTGGGCACGGGGTCGGATGGAGCAGGCGGGCGTGGGGGTATTTGGGGACAGGGTGGGTGGGCAGGGGGTTACCTGTTCTCCTGTGCCAGTGCCGGTAGCCGAGGACGGCCAGCCCGAGGAGCAGGAAGGCGCCCCCCAGGGCCCCCACCAGCCCCCACGCCAGCCCTGCAAGCACACGGCAGCTGGGCCACCACCGCAGCACCGCTGGTGCTGGGCCGGGGGGGGGCCAGCGGGGACGCACTTACCTGCCCCATGTCCTGCGTCAGCTGCTGCCGGCGGGGGGGAAAGCAGAATCAGGGCTGTGCCAGCCCCACTGTGCGCTGTCCCTGTCCCCGTCCCCGTCCTGTCCCCGTCCCTCCTGCACCGTGGCCGCACCGGACTGGGCAATTCCCCTGCCTGTGACCCAGAGAGCTGCTAACACTCGGGGACAGGCCACCTCCCAGGGACCCCCCAGTAACCCTCCACCACAGCACTACATCCCAGGGACCCCCACTAACCCCCCCCCACCACACCACGACCCAGATCCCCCAGTAAAGCCCCTGGGGATGCCCCATCCCAGCCACCCCATTAAAAACCACTGGGGCTGCCCAGGAAGGGCACAGAGCAAGGGGTGCCCCGTGCCGCGCGGCGGGGTGGCAGCACCCCCCCGTCCCCATGTGTTCCCCCCCCCCCCCCCCCCCGGGGGTACCTGCGCTGACTGTGAGCACGGTGCCGTTGCCGGTGGCGGTGGCGTAGCGGGGGATCTCGAGGGTGACCCGGCAGACGTAGCACCCCGCGTCGCCCGGCCGTGCCCGCAGGATGCTGAGGGTGGCGGAGGGGGGCTGCCAGGCGAGGCGCAGGCGGGGGCTGCAGGGGGCCGGGGTGGCGGCGGGGCCCATGCGGGCGCTGCAGAGCACCCCGTGCCCCGCGGCCTTCAGCCACTCGACGCGGAGCAGCTGCAGAGGCTCCGCCGCCACCACCCAGCACCCCAGGGCCACCCCTTCGCCCGCCGTCACCTGCACCTCCGACGGGTCCTGGATCACCCACAGGGCGCCCACTGCGGGGAACGGCGCTCGGGTCACGGCGCGGTGGCCCCGGGGACGGGGAGCAGGGGGGTCTGGCTGCTCCCGGGGTGTCCCCCCCCCCGGTGCCACCATGTCCGGATGGGGACGCTGAGGCACGGCGGGGCACGGGGCCCCAGCGTCCTGCTTGTGGCCGGTGACCACACGCCACTCTGTATGTGCCTGTCCTCTTGCCGCTGTCCCCTTCCTGTCCCCACCAGCTCTAGCTGACCATGTTCTGCCCCCCCCCCACCTGTCCCCCCACCTTGTCCCCTAGCCACAGCCGTGTCACCCACCCCTGTCCCCCCTCCCCAGCGCGTCCCCACGTCTGTGCCCCAAACCCACCCGGCTCCCCCTCAGGAAAGATGTCCCTAGTGGCACCCCCTGTCCCCCTCTGCCCCCTTCTGCCCCCCCCGTCCCCCTTCTGTCCCCCCCTGTCCCCAGGTGTCACCCAGGGGCCAGGCCGAGCCCCACAGCCCCTCAGTGCCCCCCACCCCAAGCCACCAAGCCATAGGGACCCAGACGCCGTCCCCTCTGTCCCTGTCCCCCCCCCCCCCACCGTGTCCCCACCACTCACCACCGAGGAGGGGGACGAGGACCCCAAGCCCCCACATCCCCGTGCTGGTGCCGGGCCGCCCCTGGGGCTCTGAGGGGCTCTGAGGGGCTGCCCCTGTCCCCACGGGGTCCCTGTCACCGCCGCGCGGCTGTCCCCGAGGTGTCCCGGCCTGCCATCGCCCCGCCGTGACGCCACGGCTTCCTGTCACCGCGACGGGGACGGGGATGGGGACGCCGACAGGAACCAGGCCCGGGGGCAGCACCTGGCACCTGGGGACCGGGGTGACCCCCCCCCCGGACCCACGTTTGGGGACGTGCCACCCGGGACCCCTGTTTTAACCCCCCCCTCGGTGGGGGGGGCACATCGTGACCCAGAGCAGGTGGCTGTGGGGGCCATGTGGGGTCACTGGGAGAAGTGGGAGGGCAGGGGGGGGTCCCGTACTGGGAGAACGCCCCCACCCCAACACGTGCTGCTCTCCTGTGGTGTGTCCCCCCCCCCAAAGCCTGGGGGACGCCCCCCCCGTCCCCCCTCACCCCTGGCACCCACGTCCTGAGTTCCTGAGCCCCCTCCTGGGGGTCCCCCTGCCCTGGGGGTGCTGGGGGTGCCCAGACCCTGGGGTGGGGGGGGTCTCATGGCCACCCCAACGCCCCCCCCTTGCCCCAAGGCAGTCGGGGTGCTGGCTTGGGATGGCTTTGGGGGGGCTGCCCTCCCCCAGGGGACCAGGGGGGTCCCCATTTTCCCTGGGGGGGGGGTCTCAGCGGGTTCTAAGACCCTTAGGACACCCAGGGGATGTCAGCGGGCCCTGCTGGGGGGGCTCAGGACCCCCCCCCTTGCCCTGTGGGAGCCGTGGGGGGGGGGGGGTCTCAGCATTTTGGGGGGGTCTCAGCACCCCTCCCAGCACAGAGGGAACCCCCGGGGGTCTCCGAGCCCGGGACCCTGCCGGACCCCCCCCGCCTGGGGGCTTGGAGGCGCCAAGGGGGGGTCGAGGAGGCTGCGGGGGGGGGGGGTCGTTACCGCGGTGCCCCCCCCCCCCAAACCCGGGGACCGCCCCCCCCAGGACTACATTTCCCGGCACGCCCCGCGGCCCCCCCAGGACTACATTTCCCGGCACGCCCCGCGGCCCCCCCCAGGACTACGGCTCCCGTCGTGCCCCGCGGGCGGGGCCGGGCCGGGGGCGCCGCTCCCCCTTTGTTGGCGGCGGCGGGGCCGAGCGGCGGGGCCGGCCCGGGATGGGCGACCAGGTGCGGGGGGGCACCGGGACCGGGACCGGGGGGGGCAGAGGGGAGGGGGGGAGGGGGGAAGAGGAGAAGAAGGGATGGGGGGAGGAGGGGCGGTGGGACGGAGGACGAGCGGATGGAGGGATGGGGAAGGAAGGAGGGAGGAAGAGGAGAAGGGGGGATGGAGGAAGGAGAGGTGGAGGAAGAGGGGGGGTGGTGGGATGGAGGAAGAGCGGTGGAGGGATGGAGGGAGGAAGGGTGGAGGAAGAGGGGATAGAAGGAGGAGGGAGGGGATAGGGGGATGGGGGAAGATGGGAAGGAGGGCTGGGGGAAGGAGGGATGGAGGAAGAGGAGAAGGAGGGATGGAGGAAGGAGAGATGGAGGGAGGAGGGCTGGAGGGAAGGGCTGGAGGAAGAGGGGCAGGAGGAAGGAGGGGAGGAGGGAATAAAGGTCTGGAGGAAGGAGGGACCGGTGTGGAGGAACAGAAACCGGAGAGAGGAGGCAGGGAGGAAGGAGCGGGACGAAAGGGTTAAGGGCAGGGAGCGGAGAGATGGAGGACGGAGGGAGAGGGAGGGAAGGAGGGAGGGAGGGAGGACGCAGCCAGCCGGGGCTGCCGGGGGCTGCCCCCTCCCGGGCAGCGCTGGGCTGTGCCTGGGGGGGTCCTGGTGCCCCCCCCCGAGCCCCTCCAGCTGGGTGCTCACACACGGTGCTCACACACACCCCATGCTCACGCACACGGTGCTCACACACACCCCATGCTCACGCACACGGTGCTCACACGCGCGCCGTGCTCGCTCTCGCCAAGTCATCGCGCAGCTCCGCCATGCCCACAAGGCCACCCGCAGGGCCACCCGTACGGGGGGGGGACACCAACGAGGGGGGGGGGCCGGGCACTGACGGCGCTGGCGCCTGGGCAGGAGGCGCTGCGGAAGATCATCACCACGCTGGCCGTGAAGAATGAGGAGATCCAGAACTTCATCTACTCCCTCAAGCAGATGCTGCAGAATGTGGAGGTACCGACAGCGCTCCCCCTGCCCCCGCGCTCCCCGGGGACCCTGCGCCCGCCTCGGCGGGGGTCCTGTCTGGTGGGGTGGGGGTGCTCCCGGTCACCTCCGTCACCCGCTGACACCCGGCGCTGCCCCCAGGACAACTCGGCGCGGGTGCAGGAGGACCTGGAGGGGGAGTTCCAGTCGCTGTACGCGCTGCTGGACGAGCTGAAGGACGGCATGCTGACCAAGATCAAGCAGGACCGCGCCAGCCGCACCTACGAGCTGCAGGTGAGCCCCCGTCCCCCCCCCCCACCCCGCACCCGCCGAGCGGGGCCGCCGTCACCCCGCTGCCACTCTGTCCCCCTTCAGGCGCAGCTGGCGGCTTGCGCCAAGGCGCTGGAGAGCTCGGAGGAGCTGCTGGAGACGGCCAACCAGACCCTGGAGACAGCCAACAACCACGACTTCACCCAGGTGAGCCCCACAGCACCCGCGGGCGCCGGGCTCTGTCCCCACCCGGCTGCCCCGGGGACAGGGGCCGTCCCGTCCCCCCCCCCGCCTGCCAGCTGCCGCCTCCCCGTGCCTGCGCTTGGGGGCACGCTCCTCTCTTTCTGCGCTGGGCACTTTGATAACGCTGGGCTGGCTTCGCCCGCTGCGGGGTTAGGTTAGGGCCAGGCACCCGGCGGGGACCGGGGCGCTGGGTCCCCTGCGTCCCTTGGGTCCCCTGCGTCCCCCGCCTGCCCAGAGCCGCGGGTGCTGCTTGGTGCCTCCTTTCTGCTGAGCCAGAGGGGCGTAGGAGCGCCGTGGCAGGACGTGGGGATGCCGTGCCGTGGGGTGCCGTGCGGGGCCGCGGGGACGCCGTGCGGTGGTGCCAGCAGGGACTCGCGCACAGCCGCGCCTCGCCGGCTCCTGGCGCTGCTGTTTCATCCTGCTCTTCTTTTTTCCTCCTCTTTTCCTCTGCGCTCTCAAGGCTGCCAAACAGATCAAGGATAGGTACGGAACCCCCCGCGGCCCCGCACCGACCCCACTAACCCATAACATTGGTGTCACCCCCACCGCCTCGCCCCAGGGGGTGGTCCCGGGGCCACCCCCCACCCGCCCCTCTCCCCGCAGATGCGCAGGGTAGGGGAGGCCGCTCGGGGCTGGGGTTTTGTCCCGCTCCTGGCCCTGCTGACACCCGTGTCCCCATGTCCCCGTGCAGCGTGACGATGGCCCCCGCCTTCCGCCTCTCGCTCAAGGCCAAGGTGAGCGACAACATGAGCCATCTGATGGTGGATTTTGCCCAGGAGCGCCGCCTGCTCCAGGCCCTCGCCTTCCTGCCAGGTATCGCCCGCCGGCGGCGGGTGCAGGGCCACGAGGGAGGTGCTGGGGCTGCGGGGACACAGGGCATGGCGGCCAGCCAGCCAGCTTGGGTTTTTTTTTTCCTCCCAGCGCACGGCCGGGATGAAGCGAGGGCAGTGCCAGGGTGTACGGGGCACCGAGGGCTGTGCCAGGCTGGCAGGGGGACAGAGCGAGCGCAGGGATGGTGGAGCAGGGTTTATTTAGGGGGCTTCGGGGTGCCAGGGGGTGGGGGAAGAGGTTGGGGAGCCCGGGGTGTCCCAGCCAGCGAGGCGAGAAAGAGCTAAGGAGGGAAGGCTTGGGGAGGGAGCTCCGGATGCCGCACCTCTGGGTGCTGTTTGGGGGCTTGGGGTGCATCGCTCGGGGTCTCTGGGGGGCTCCGAGGGTGCTGTGCCCCAGGGCAGTGTGTGTGCACGCCTGGGGTCCTTGGGGTGCCGTTCCCATAGGATCTCTGTAGGTGCTGTGCCTGGGAACCCCCAGACGCAGCGCTTACAGGTCTCGGGGTGCTTTCCCAGGGACCCGGTGGGTGCCAGCCCCCCCATACGTGCCCTGCTGGGGGGCTCTGGGGTGCCCTGGCCGGGTGCCCCGCGGGCGCGGTGCCGGTGGCGCCGGGGACAGCCTGGCTGGCAGCGGGGCTGCACTGGGGGGAACTGGCACGGCTGCTCCCGTGGGCAGTGCCCAGCACCCCCGAAATCGACCTGGCGGAGTCGCTGGTGGCCGACAACTGCGTGACGCTGGCCTGGAGGATGCCCGACGAGGACAGCAAGATCGACCACTACGTGCTGGAGTACCGCAGGACCAACTTCGAGGGGCCGCCCCGCGCCAAGGAGGACCAGCCCTGGATGGTGGTCGAGGGCATCAAGGGCACCGAGTACACCCTGTCCGGTGAGGGCACGGGGCCAAATCCAGCCCCAAAGGTGTCTTAGGGTGGGTGCTGGGGGTGGCAGGCGCCTGGGGCTGTCCCGGAGGTTTGGGTGGCGGTGCCGAGGACGGGGTCGCGGCGTCGCCCGCTGCCGTGCCCCGTTTGTAAGCCCGCCGTGCCCGCAGGGCTGAAGTTTGACATGAAGTACATGAATTTCCGCGTGCGGGCGTGTAACAAGGCCGTGGCGGGCGAGTTCTCGGAGCCGGTCACTTTGGAGACGAGAGGTGGGTGCCGGGCGGCGGCAACGAGCGCGGGGGTGCCCTCGCTCCTCCGTGCCCCCCCCAGCGCTGCCTCTGCCCCGTTGTGCCGGGCTCTGCGGCCCCCTGGGTACAGGCGGGAGGGCTCTTGGGGGGCACGCTGACGGTGGCCGTCCCCAGCATTCATGTTCCGGCTGGACGCCAGCACGTGCCACCAGAACCTGCGGGTGGAGGAGCTCAGCGTGGAGTGGGACGCCACGGGCGGCAAGGTGCAGGACGTCAAGGCGCGCGAGAAGGACGGCAAGGGCAGGACGGCCTCGCCCGCCAACTCGCCCGCCAGGTAACGCCAGCCCCCACGTCACCCCCCCGCAGCCCCCCCACCTCCCCGAGCAACACCAACCCTCTCCTTGCCGCCACCCGTCTGTCCTAGGGTCGTGCAGTCCCCCAAGAGGATGTCCTCGGGGCGTGGGGGCAGAGACCGCTTCACCGCCGAGTCCTACACGGTGCTGGGTGAGCTGGCGGCACCCCGAGCGCGGTGCTGGGCGCGAGAGGGTGGGCCCGTGGGGGCGACGGAGGTGGGCACGGGGCACCCCGGGGTGCAGGAGGGGACACCCCGGGGTGCAGGAGGGGACACCCCATGTACGTGGCAGCCCCTACCCGTGGGCAGAGCCGTGCCAGCGCCCCGTGCCCGCAGGCGACACGCTGATCGACGGGGACGACCACTACTGGGAGGTGCGGTACGACCGCGACAGCAAGGCCTTCGGCGTGGGGGTGGCATACCGCAGCCTCGGCAAGTTTGACCAGCTGGGAAAAACCTCGGCCTCGTGGTGCCTCCACCTCAACAACTGGCTGCAGGTCAGCTTCAGCGCCAAGCACGCCAACAAGGCCAAGGTGCTGGACGTGCCCGTGCCCGACTGCATCGGCGTCTACTGCAACTTCCACGAAGGTGGGCGCGGGACCCACGGGGACCTGACGGGAAGGGGAGATGGGGGTGTCTGGAGGGCTGGGTCCAGTTCTGGGCTCCCCGGCACAAAAAAGCCAGGGAGCTCCTGGGAAGAGGCCAGCGGAGGGCCACAAAGATGATACGGGGCCTGGAGCATCTCCCCTGGGAGGAGAGGCCGAGAGACCTGGGTCTGGTCAGCCTTGGGAAGAGAAGGCCGAGAGGGGATCTGATCGATGTCTGTAAATACCTGAGCTGTGGGAGACAGAGGGACACGGCCGACCTCTTTTCAGTGCTCTGTGGGGACAGGACAAGGGGCAGCGGCCACAAAATGGAGCCCAGGCAGTTCCGCACCAACACGCGAAAGAACTTCTTCCCGGTGAGGGTGACGGAGCGCTGGGACAGGCTGCCCAGGGAGGCTGTGGGGTCTCCTTCTCTGGAGATATTCAAGGCCCGTCTGGACGCCTCCCTGGGCAGCCTGCTCTAGGGAACTGCTTTGGCAGGGGGTTGGACCCGGTGCGCTCTGCAGGGCCCTGCCGACCCCTACAGCTCTGTGCTGGGGGCTGCGCACCCCGCGCCGTGCCACCCCCAGGCCCCATCCTGCACACAGGCCATGGGGCAGACCCTGCAGGTCCTGTCCCCACACCTACCTCACCCCCGTGTTCCCGCAGGGTTCCTGTCCTTCTACAACGCCAGGACCAAACAGCTGCTGCACACCTTCAAGGCCAGGTTCACGCAGCCGGTGCTGCCCGCCTTCATGGTAAGGGGCTGGGGGGGCACGGGGGGGGGGTGCAGGCAGCCCCCCGAGGTCCTGGTCGTGCCCACCCGTGCCCCCCCCCCCGTGCCCGCAGGTCTGGTGCGGCAGCTTCCACGTCACCTCGGGGCTGCAGGTGCCCAGCGCCGTGAAATGCCTCCAGAAACGCAACAGCACGGCCAGCAGCTCCACCGCCAGCCTGCCCTAACGCGGCGCCCCCCCAGGCAGAGCACCGAATGTACCCTGACCCCCCCCCCCCAATACCCCAAGCCCCCCCCCCCCCCCCCCCCCACGCGCTCCAGGCGCTGCTGGGGCCGTGCCAGCCCCCCGCCCCCCCCCCCCAGGGGACGCCAGGCTGGGTGGGGGGCAGTGGCACCCGCGGCTGCCAGGACCCCCCCCGCCGCTGCGTGCCCCCCCCCCCGAAACACGGCACCTGGGCTGGGCTCGTCACCCTCCCCCCCCCCCCCCAGACAGCTGCTTCTGGCCTTAATAAATCAGGATCGAGGTGTAAACGGCCCCGCTGCCCTGCCTGGGGCTGGGGGGGTGCGGGGGGGGCCCTGCTGCCACCCCCCCCCCCCCAGGGGGAAAGGGGGGTTTGGGGGGGCACCAGGGAATGAGGAAGGGGCAGCCGGGGGGGGGGGGTGGGATGGATGATTTTATTTGTGATGCTGCTGGGGCTGTGCCCCCCCCGCCATGATACAGGTGCCAGCCTCTGCCCCCCCCCCCCCCCCCACGGGCACACCCCCTGCCCAGAGGGGGGGGGCCAGGGCCAGGCAGGACTTGGGGGGGTGGGGGTGGCGCCGGACCCCCCCCCCCGCCCCCCCCGCTGCCACCCATCAGCCGTCCGTGCAAGCTCGTCGCACCCTCAGCTTCTGCAGGAGCTCCTCCGTGATGTCTGCAAAAGGGGGGGGGGGGGGGGACAGTGAGGTGGGGGGGGGACAGTGAGGTGGGGGGGGCAGCGAGGTGGGGGAACCTGCCCCCCCCCTTCCCAACCCCCCCCAAGCTGCTGCTGGCCCCTGAACCCCAAAGCACGGCTCTGCTCCAGCCCCTACCCCACAGGGACAGGACCCAGAGTTTGGGTGCCCCCCCCAACCCCCCCCCAGCCCCCCCAGTCCCCTGTGGGACCTGCCCCCCCCCCCCCCGCCCCCAATAACCTTGGGACGGCAGCCGGGCACGGGGGCGGGCACGGGGGCGGACACGGGGGCAGGGGACAGGACGGCGCCCTGATCGCGGGGGGGTGCCGGCACCTGCAAAAAAGGATGGGGGGGGTTGGCAGGGGGGTGCCCCCACCCCGGCGGGGGGCTCTGCCCCCCCCCCCCCCGCCTCAGTTTCCCCCCGCCTGCCCGGACTCACCCTGCTCGGGGGGCTGCAGCACGGGGCGATGCGAGGCTCGGGGCTCGGGGCCGGGTGCCTGGGTCCTGGGGGGTGGGGTCGGGGGGGGGCACTGGGGGTCGGGGGCGCTGGGTGGGGGCTCGGACACCCCCCGCAGCATCTCGCCGTTCTCCCCGTCCGTTTCCACAAACTCTGGAGCGGGATGGGGCCGTCGCAAACCCCCTGTGTGGCCCTCGTGCCCCTCCCCAACCCACCCAGCCCTCCAGTGCCCGCCTGCAGCACCCCAAAAACCTTGCCACCCCCACCCCAAGTCCTGCAATACCCCCATTACTGACCCCACAAACACCATCCTGCCCCCCCCCCCAATCACCCCAACTCCCCAGCAATCCCCTGGCTGCCCCAAAGACCCCCTCAAACCCCCTCCGCCGCCAACCTCCCACACCCCCATGGCCCATAACCGCCCCCAGCGCCCCCCCCCCCCCAATCCTAATCCTAACACACCCCCCCCCCCCATGCACCCCCCCCCCCCCGAATGCCCACCCAGCTTCTGGTTGTACTCCGAGTGCAGGGGCCGCAGGCTGCCCTTGCTCTTCTCCACGAAGTACTGCACCACCTCGGCCAGCGAGGAGCAGTAGTGCTGGGGGGGGGGGGGGGGGCACGTGGGGATCACCACGGGTGCCCCCGCAGTCCCCCCCCTTTCCCTGCCCGTAGCCCCACATCTCCCAGACCCTGGGGGGGTCCCAGCCCTGGGGGGTCCAGTACATGGGGGACCGTGCCCTGAGGAGGTGCCAGGCCCTGGGGGGGGGGGGGGGGTCTCAGCCCCTTGGGGGACCTGGTCCCTTGAGTCCCAGCCCCTTGGGGGTCCCAATCCCCTGGGACTCAGTCACTTGGGGGTCCCAATCCCTAGGTCCCACCCCCGTGGGGGTCCCAGCACCCAAGTGTTCTAGCTCCTGGGGGTCCCAAATCCCTTGGGTCCCAGCCCCTTGGGGGTCCCATCTCTTGGCTCCCAGCCCCTTGGGGGGTCCCAATCCCTTGGGTGTACCAATCCCTTGGGTCCCAGCCCTTTGGGGTGGTCCCAGCACCCAAGTGTCCTAGCTCCTGGGGGGTCCCAAATCCCTTGGGTCCCAGCCCCTTGGGGGTCCCAGTCCTTGGGTCTCAGCCCCTCGGGGGTCCCAATCCCTTGCGGGTCCCAGCACCAAAGCGTCCTAGCTGCTGGGGGTCCCAATGCCTTGTGTCCCAGCCCCTTGGGGGGTCCCAATCCCTTGGGGGGGGGTTCCCAATTGGGGGGTCCCTTTGGGGGGGTCCGAGCCCCTTTAAAGTGTCCTGGCTGCTGGGGGGTCCCAATCTCTTGAACCCCAGCCTGGGGTTGTGTGGGGGGTCCCATCCCTTGCGGGTCCTGTCCCAGGGGCACAGGTGTGTGGGGGGTCCTTTGTCCCCGGGGCCGGCCCAGCTCTGCCCCACGTCACTCACCGGCACGTCCACGCTGATGTAGTAACCGTGGCCCAGGTCGATCACCTTGTAGTGCCTGATCAGAACCGTGCTGCCCGGGGGGGGGGGGTGGCATCAGTGGACATCCCCCCCCCCGGACAAGGAGCTGCCCTCCGGTGCCATCCAGCCCCGACCCCGGGCCCCGCTCACTTGTTCAGCATCTGGCGCGTGGTGACGGAGACGCCGTGGCCGTGCCCGCCGGGGCGCAGCACCAGGTTCCCGCTGCCCGCGCTGCGCTCCAGCAGCTGCTCGGCCTCCCCCCGCGACACGTTGTAGAAGCAGCTGGGAAACCTGAGGGCAACCGGGACGTGTCACCCCGAGCCGTGTCCTGTCACCCTGAGCCGTGTTTTGTCACCTTGAGCCGTGTCCTGTCACCCTGAGCCATGCTGGGCCACCCCAAGCCACCGTGTCACCCCGAGACGTGTCATGTCAGCCCAAGCCGTGGTCTGTCACCCCAAGCCAGGCCAGGCCCTCCAAGCCATGTCCTGTCACCCTGAGCCATGCTGGGCCACCCCAAGCCATCGTGTCACCCCGAGATGTGTCATGTCACCCCAAGCCAGGCCAGGCCCTCCAAGCCGTGTCATGTCACCCTGAGCTGTGCTGGACCACCCCGAGCCATGTCGTGTCACCCCGAGCCATGTCGTGTCACCCCGAGCCAGGCCAGGCCACTCCAAGCCGTGCCATGTCACCCCCAAGCTGTGTCGGGCCATCCCGAGCCACGTCACGTCACCCTGAGCCGTGTTGTGTCACCCCAAGCCAGGCCAGGCCCTCCAAGCTGCGTCACGTCACCCCCTGAGCCACCCCGAGCCGTGTCGCGTCACCCCCAAGCAACGTCACGTCACCCCGATCCACGTCGCGTCACCCCCAGCTCTGCTCTGTCCCCCCGAAGCCAGGCCCGGCCACTGTCCCCAGTGCAGCCCAGTGAGCACGGAGACGCCCCCCGGCCCCCGGCCCCGTAACTCACGACGGGACCAGCAGCTCCCTGGGGGCGGCGCGGCGCTCCTGCTCCTCGCGCAGGGCCTCCAGCAGCTGGAACCTGTGGCCGGGCAGCAGCACCAGGTCCGAGGGCACCTTCATCTGCAGGGGGCACGCAGCGCACCGGGCACGGCAGGGCCACCACCGTGGGGACCCGGGGCCACCACCGTCACCGGGAACCCGGGGCCACCACCACGGGGAACCTGCACCCACCTCAGCCATGGTCAGGATGAATCCCCGCCACATCTCCTGCGCCTCCGCGCTCTCCGCCTGCGAGGGACCGGGGGGGCGTGGGGGGGGTTGAGGGCAGCCTGCCCCCCTCTGCGTCCCCTAACTCCATCCCTTAGCCCCCCCCCCCCCCCAAGCCTCTACACCCCGCTGCGACCCCAAACCCTGTCCCTGTCCCCCCCCCCCCAGCATCTGCAAATTCCCTTCCATGCCCTCCCCTGCCCCCCAAACCCCACCAAGGACCCTGGGTACCCCCAGCCCCAACCCCCCAGCATCTCCAGTGCCCCCCCCCCCCCCAACTTGTGCCCCCCCCGAGCCCCGTGGGGTGCTCCTCACCTTCAGCATCACATTCTGGTCCCGCATCTGGAGGACGAGCGCCCCCCCCTCGGCCCGCACCGCCACCAGCTCGCTCAGGTCCAGCACCTCCAGGGGCTGGGGGCAGCCAAGCCGTGGGCCCCCCCACCACGGACATGGGGGGGCCAGGCCTCAGCCTGCCCCAAAACAGGCTCCCCCCCCCTCCTCACCCCCACGGGGAGGGGCCTAGCGGGGGGGGGGAACCCCACCCCACACCCCCCCAAAAAGGTCCCAGTCTGGGGGACACAGAATGGGGGGGTCCCAGCCCAGTGGTGCCACCTTGGGGGTCCCAATCCTGGGGGGTCCCAATCCTGGGGGGTCCCAATCCTGGGGGGTCCCAATCCTGGGGGGTCCCGGCTCCGTGTCCACCTCGGGGAGCTCAGGGGTCCCAAAGGAGAGGTCCCAGTCCTGGGTGGTCCCAGGGGTCCCACCCTTTGCGAGGGGGGAGCACAGAGGTCCCACCCTAGGGCACCCACCTGCTCCCACCCAAAGGTCCTACTGCGGGTCCCAGCCCGGGGGTGCCCCCCCCCCCAAAACACACCCCCTGGGCTCCCAACCCCTTTTCTCCCAGCCCGGGGGTGCCCCGTCGGGGGTCCCAAGCTGCTGTGCCCCCCCCGCCCCCCAGCTCCCAGCCTGGCTGTGCCCACCCAGGGGTCCCAGCTGGGGTCCCACTGGGGGGGGGGGTGGGATCCCCATGGCCCCCCCCCCGGGGGTCCTGCCCGTACCTGGCGGTCCCTGGGCACCGCGTAGAAGGCGATCAGCGGCCCCCGCAGCCCGGCCCAGACCCGCCGGTAACCCTGGGGGACGGAGGGGACCCCTCAGCACCGGGGGGGGGGGCCGGTACCGGGGGGGGGTGGGGGGGGCTCTGAGGAGGTGCCAGCCCCACCGTGTCCCGCGGCCCCCGCTTCTGCACGAAGCCCTCGTAGCAGTGCCGGGCCCCGGCCGGCTGAGGGGGGGGAACCGGCACCGCCATCCCCGGGAGCCGCCGGTGCCACCGGGCCGGGGCAGGGCCGGGCCTTATTCAGGGAGCGGGCTCGGGGCCCGCCCCCGCTTCCCGGACACGGGGCGAAGGGCACGGCGGGGGGGGGGGGGGGGCCGTGTGCCCGGGTGTCCGTGGGTACGTGACTGCGGGACCGGGACCGGGACCGGGCCGTGGACGCCGGGTTTCCCGGTGCCACCCCTCCCGTGCAGCCGGTGCTCCCCCGGTGCCCCCCCCCCACCTCAGCCAGGGCTCCCCCGGTGTGTCCCCCCCCTCGCAGCCGGTGCTCCCCCGGTGCCCCCCTCCCCGTAGCCGGGGCTCCCTCGGTGTCCCCCCCCCCCGCAGCCACTGCTCCTCCGCTGCCTCCCCCCCCCCCCGCCGGTCCTCCCTCGGTGCCCCCCCTCAGCCGGTGCTCCCCCTGTCCCCCCCCCCGCCCCTCAGCCGGTGCTCCCCCCCCCCCCCGCAGCCGGGGCTCTCCCGGTGCCCCCCGCTCCCCCGGTGCCCCCCCCCTCTCCCGGTGCCCCCCCCCCCCCCCAGCCGGTGCTCCCCCGGTGCCCCCCCCCCGCCGTTCCCGCACCGGGGGCGGGGCCGCCCCATCACGTGGCGCCGGGGGGAGGACGGAGCGCGGAGCATGGCAGGTACCGGGCCGCGACCCCCCCCCCCCCCCCCCCCCCCCCCCGAATCTCCCCCCTCCCACCCACCGGCCCCGGGGAGCGCGGGGGGCGCGCACCTGGCGGGCACCGGGCACGCGCACGCCTGCACCTGCGCGCGCGGCGCAGCCCCCCCCCGCCGTGCGCGTCCACGCGGTGCGACCCCCCCCCAACCCCTCCCGTCCGCCGTGGGCGCTGGGGGGGCGCCGAGACGGGTCCCCACGGACCCCGCGGTCCCCGTGTCCCCACGGCCCCCGTGTCCCCACGGCCCGTGTCCCCACAGCCCCCAAGTCCTTGCAGCCCCCATGTCCTCACGGCCCCCATGGACCCCATGTCCCTGTAGCCCCCATGTCCCCACGGACCCCGTGTCCCCATGGTCCCCGTGTCCCCACGCCCCGTGTCCCCTACAGACCCCAAGTCCTTGCAGCCCCCATGTCCTCATGGTCCTCATGTCCCTATGGACCCCACGTCCCCGCAGCCCCCATGTCCCCACTGTCCCCATGTCCCCGCAGACCCCATGTCCCCACTGTCCCCATGTCCCTGTAGTCCCCATGTCCCCCCAGTCCCCACGGACCCCATGTCCCTGTAGCCCCCATGTCCCCACAGCCCCCACGGACCCCATGTCCCTGTAGCCCCATGTCCCCACGGTCCCCACGCCCCCCACGTCCCCACGGACCCCATGTCCGCACGGTCCCCATGTTCCCACACCCCACGTCCCCGCAGCCTCCATGTCCCCGCTGCCCCCATGTCCCTGCCGTCACCCCCCCCGCATCCTCCTCTCCCTCGTCCCCTCGCCCCCATCCCCAAGTCCCCATGTCCCCCCATGTCCCCTCTCCCCGTGTCCCTGCCTGGTGGCGCCCCCATTTCTGTGGCCCCCGGGTCTGCCTGTGAGGCTGTGACAAGGCCCCGTGCGTGTCACCGTCCCCCCGCTCCCTGTTTTCCCATCCACGGACACCAAGGGGGGGGACCCAAGGGTGCTGCCCCCCCCCCCCCCCCCAGTGGGTTCCTGGAGGGGACCCCACGCGGTTGTCCCGCAGCGCTGGCGGCCGCCTCCCCTGGCGCAGATGAGTGCCTGGAGGAGGACGAGGACGAGCTGGAGCCGGGGCTGGACGAGGCCGAGGCCGAGCCGGAGCCCGAGAGCGGGGCGAAGGCAGCGGGGGGCTCCCGGGGGGCCGTGCTCACACGCCGCGGCATCACCCTGCGCGTGCTGCTCCGCGACGGGCTCCTGGAGCCGGCCCGCGGCGTCCTCTCCATCTACTACCTGGTGAGCCTGGCCGGGATGGGGACAGGGATGGGGACGGGGATGGGGACGGGGCCCCGCCACTCACCCCTTGCTCCCCAGGGCAAGAAGTTCGTGGGGGACCTGGGTGCGGACGGCACCATCACGTGGCAGGAGACGGGCCAGGTCTTCAACTCGCCCAGCGCCTGGGCCACCCACTGCAAGCGCCTGGTGAACCCCGCCAAGAAGTCGGGCTGCGGCTGGGCCTCCGTGCGCTACAAGGGCCAGAAGCTGGACCAGTACAAAGCCGCCTGGCTGCGCAAGCACCAGCCCAACACGCCCGCCGCCGAGGAGGTGGGTCGGGGTGATCCTAAATCCCAGCCCCCGGGTGCCCCGGCGGCGTCCCCGCGGGGTGCTGGGCGACGCTTTGCTCCCCGAACCCCGCAGAGCTTGGCCAGCGAGGGCGAGGAGGACGAGCTGCCAGAGGAGGAGGAGGAGGAGGCGGCGAGGGAAGGCCGGGCGCCCGCGCCGGAGCCGGCTGCCGCCAAGAGACCGGAGGAGAGGAGCAAGAAGCAGCAGTGCCGGAGCCTGGCGGAGCAGGCAGGGACGGGTGAGGAAGGGCAGGGTCCCCAAGGGGGGGCCAAGCCCCCCGGCCGCGGTGACGGGGCGCTCTGTGTTGCAGACCATGGCCCCCCGGGGAAAAGGCCGGAGAACAAACCCCGGGTGCCCGTCCGCTACTGCACCCTGGGCACCCGTGACACGGCCAGGTAGGGCGCGACGGGGCCGGGGCCTGAGCCCCGTGGGTGGCCCCAGCTGTGTCCCCACACGGCCACCGGCCCCGTGGGAGCCGCTGGGGCGGCGGGGAGGGCTGGGGGCCACGGGGTGCCCGTGGCACCAGGGGCTGCGGCTCTTCCAGGAACCCCCAGACCCTGGTGGAAGTGACGCCCTTCGCCGCCATCAACAAGTTCCAGCCCTTCAACGTGGCCATTTCCAGCAACGTCCTCCTGCTCCTGGTGCGTCCCCTCCCTGCGGGGTCCCGCGGGTGGGGAGGGACGGGGGGACACGAGCGCGATCCGTGCCGGCTTGGGACGCCTCTCGTGCTGCTGACTTTGGCTTTCCCTTTAGGATTTCCACAGCCACCTGACGCGGAGCGAAGTGGTGGGGTACCTGGGGGGCCGGTGGGACACCAACACGCAGCGTAGGCGCCGGGGCGGGCGGGCGGGCGGGTGGCCCCCAGCCCAGGGCAGAGCCACCCACCCTGCGCCTCCCCGCAGTGCTGACGGTGCTGCGAGCCTTCCCCTGCCGGAGCCGCTTGGGCGACGCCGAGGCTGCGGGCGCTGTGGAGGAGGAGGTAAAAGGGTCCCCCCCCCTCTCCTGTGGGTACCCTGGAGGGTGCCGGGGGGTCTCGGGCAGCCAACGGTGTCGGCGTTTCCCCACCCCCCCCCCCCAGATCTGCCAGAGCCTGTTCCTGCGGGGGCTGTCGCTGGTGGGCTGGTACCACAGCCACCCCTTCGGCCCCGCGCTGCCCTCCCTGCACGACATCGACGCGCAGATGGACTACCAGCTCAAGCTGCAGGGCAGCGGCAACGGCTTCCAGCCCTGCCTGGCCCTCATCTGCGGTAAGCACGCGGCCCCCCCGACCCGAGCCGTGGCCCCCCCTCCCCTATATCAGCCCCGTCTCTCCTCCCAGGGCCGTACTATCACGGCAACCCCGGCGTGGAGTCCAAAATTGCGCCCTTCTGGGTGATGCCGCCCCCGGAGGTGAGCAGCCCCAGGCCCCGCGGGGCACGGCGGCAGCGGTGCAGCTCGGGGGGGGACACGGGGGTGGGGGGTCCCGGTGCTGTGCTGGGTGGGGTGACGCCGCTCTCCCGTCCTCCAGCAACGTCCCAATGACTACGGCATCCCCATGGAGGTGGAGGTGGCCTACATCCAGGACGGCTTCCTCACCAACGACGTCCTGCAGGAGATGGTGAGTGCGGGGCAGGGGTCGGATCCTCACCACCTCCCCCCAGAACTCCCACCTGCGCCCACCAGGACGGCTTTCCAACCCCCTTGGAGCTGGGCTGGGCCCCCGCCACCCGTCCCCGTCCCGCTGTCAGCCCCCTGACGGTGACAATCCCCACTCTCCATCCCCGCTGTGCTGCTGGGGTGCTGGTCCCACAGGGCAGGGGGCTGAGGGTCCCCTGCAGCCCCTCTCTCCCCTGCCCCAGACGCTGCTGGTGGAGTTTTACAAGGGCGCCCCCGACCTGGTGAAGTTCCAGGAGCTGTGGAGTCAGGACCAGACCTACCTGGACAAACTGAAGGTGAGAACACGGGGCCCTGCCCTGAGCTGGGCGGGAAAGGAATTAATTGCTGTGGTCTCCACCCGCCCTGCTCCTCCCTGGTGTTTATTTTGATTTTTCGCCCTGGTGCCGGGCAAAGTACGGGAAACGGAGGGGCTTGGGCGAATGCAGTAAAACTGGGCGTTATTCCTCCCCAGGGCTCCCTGGCCTCCCGCACCCCCAAAGACCAGAGCTTCGCCCACGTCCTGGAGCAGATCTACAGCCTCCTGAAGCTCAGCGGCTGAGGAGCCGGGAGCCCCGTCCGGCTCAGACCTTCCCTGCAGCCAGAGCCGCCCTCGGCAAAGGGCTCCAGGCGCAGGGCAGCGCCGCGGGGCCGCCGCGTCGCCCGCTGCCTCCAGGCACCCAGCAGAGGGGTGCTGAGCCCCTGCCGTGCCCCGGAGCAGCCCCCTGGGGAGTGGGGCGGCCGGGCCCGGCGGTGGCGGGGAGGGTGCCGGTGGTGGTGGGAGTCTCGCCTGCACGTTGTTTGTGGAAGTGGTAGTTGATTAAAGAGCAGTTCCTGAGACGGGGCAGGCGTGCGGCTCCGCCGGGCTGAGGGCATCCTGCCGAGCGTCAAGGGGTGGTGCTGGTGGCTTTGCAGGCTCCGGGTGCCATCAGGGTGCTCAATTCCAGGGGCCGGGGCATGGAGATGCAGTCCCAGGGCTGCTCCCCCAGCCCCCCGTGGCCCCCGGAGCACAGCGGTCCCGTCGCGGCCGCCGCTGGGCCGTGGGGAGGGAGCCAGCCTCGTGCGCACAGAGAGGACGCGGCCGTTAGAAAGAAGAAAACATTTAATACTTTTATTCAGAGATACAAGTTGAGATTTGTGGGTCTTTTTTTTTTTTTTTTTTTTTCTCCCCTAAAAACCAGGAGAAACCATTACAAAAAAAAAAAAAAAAAAAAGGTCTTAGCGAGTTTTCCCAGCTGACAGGCTCATCGCAATCCACCTGAGCGGGAGCCAGCGCTCCCGGGCTGCGACCCTGGGCCCCAGCAGGGTGGGGACAAAAGTGAGGGTCCTGAGGACACGAGGGCCCTGGGGACACGAGGGCCCAGGGGACACGAGGGCCCTGGGGACACCAGTCCCGTGGGCTCCCTGCCCTGCTGGGACCAGGCGGGGAGCCCCCCGTGCCCCCGCGTCCTGCACCAGGCGCTGGTGCCAGACAAGGGGCAGCTCCTGCCTGGGGTTCAGCCTGCTTGGAGCGCGGCGCGGCGGGGGAGCAGACGTACATCGACATGCGCGGTTAAAAACATTTAAAAAGGTTCCGTGTAAATGTAACAGGAGCCGGGAGCGGCGGGGACAGGGACACGGCGCTGGCAGGGAGCGACGGCTCGGCTGCCAGCCGGGAAGGGAGGGGATGCTGCTCGAGGAGAGAGGGGCCCAAGCCCTGCCAAGCCCTGCAGCAGAGGTGCCAGGTCCCCGCGAAGGGGAGGAAACCATTTTTCTATCAATGCTGGAAAAGCAAGGAAGCGAGGGGGGAGGGCTGCAGGTGCAGGAGGCGGCGCTGCCCCCTCTCCCCTGGGGTGCTGAGGGTGGCCAGGGGCCCCATCCTGACACCAGGACAGGAACAGGGGATGGAGGCTGGGGCCCAAGGGGCGCAGAGACCCCCCGGGGGCTGTTCTCTGAACCTGTCGGCAGGCAGCAGAAGCCAGAGGTGACAGAGCCCGGACCACAGCTGGTGAGGGGCAGGGGGCAGCAGGAAGGCACGTGGGGATCAGCTTTACTCGAGCCGAGCAGCCCCGGGCAGCAGCGAGGAGCCTGCAGCTCAGCCTCTCGGGGTGCTGACGGCTGCTTGGGGCGTGGGGAGAACAAACAGAGCCGCGGGGCGAGAGGCTCTCGCACGGGACCACGCCGGGAGCTGCTCTGCCCTGCCATGGGCAGCCCCCTGCCCCCTGATTTGCCCCCCAGCTCTGCAAGCGGAGCTTGCAGTAGGAAAGGCCCAAAGCTCGGAAGCGACCCAGCCTCAAACCCTTCTGGGGCAGAAGGGGGCAGCCACCACCTTCGGGATCGGGCTCTGCTGGGGAGAGGGCAGAGGGCTAACGCCCGGGCAGGGCTCAGCGCCAGGCAGGGCTCAGCACCGCCACGGCCGGTTTAGTGTTGGACCTGTGCTGTAGTGTTGCTCTGCCCTGCGCTGCCTCCGCTGAGCCGCGGATCCGCTCCTGCAGCGGTGCAGAGGGCGCGGGGCTGCAGCGGTGTCAGGGCTGCGAGGGCGGCCGCGTGTCCGCAGGGAGAGGGGTAGTGTTCGGCAGCAGCTGCCTGCGCCGGGGCGGGAGGGGGGCAAAGCTCTTGCCCCTCCACGAGGCTCAGGCCTGCTTTGCCCCCAACACCGCTTGCCCAGCCCCGGGCCGTGTCTCCCTGCGCTGGTGCTCAGCGTGAAGGACGCGCGCCCCAGCTCTCCGGCACGGCTGCCCTGGTTTGTACGGACACTTGACCAAAGCAAAGACAAAAACTGGACAAGGAGAGGCCTGCGACCCAGCTTAAATGTACAGACCGCGAGGAACCTGGCGGGGCTCATAAAGTACCTAAGTTCAAGCACCAGAAGGACCAAAAAAAAAACCAAAAAAAAAAAAAAACAACAAAACACCAACCAAATTCTCCGGGGTGGGGGCCATCCGACCCTTCTGGCTTGTTCCCTGGTGGCAAACTCGCCGCGAGACGAGGAAGAGCTAACGACGAAGAGCTAACGGCCGCGTCTTCTCCCCCGCCCCGCCGGAGAGGGGCTGGTGTCGGGACAGACGTGGAATGCAGGCTCGGCCCCGCGCCGCGGAGAGGGCGCGAGCGGAGCGGGGCCGGGGTGGGGGAGAGATGCCGTCTCACTGAGGTAGCGGAACCAGCACTTCCACGTAGTTGAGCGGGAAGAAGCCCGACTGGCCGTTGATCATGCCCTCGTACCAGTTCTCGTCGATCTGGTTGGTGAGGGTGATGATGTCGCCCTCCTTGAAGCCCAGCTCGCCGTCGTTCTCGGGTTCGAAGTCGTAGAGCGCCTTGCAGCACGGCTGGTCCAGGTGAGCTGCGGGGAGAGCGCATGGGCAAGGCTCAGCGGCGGCCGGCCCCGCGCTCGGCCCCCCGGCACCGCTGGAGCCAGGACCGGCACAGCCCTGGTTTCCTAAAGCGAGTGCCGGGGCTCTGCCCTGCCCGGGGGGAAGCTGTCCCCTAGCTCTGCGCCCAGGATGGTAACGCTCGGTTCAGACTCCTTGATGGGTTTTAGCTCCGAGTTCCCCCACTCCAAGGGGAGAAAAGTGGAGCCCAACCTAAATCACAGCACCGCCCTGCCACCGCGGTGCTGGCAGGAGCCCCGTCCTTCCTCCAGGGGTCAGAGAAGCTGCTTGTAGGGTGTCATCAGCCGACGAGGGGCTTAGACATCAGCACAGGGGTGAAGGAGGATGGGCTCAGGGGTCCCAGCCAGCTCTTGGCTTTCTGAGGGTCTCCCCAAGGCCGGGGGCAGTGGGAGGGAGAGGCCCCCCCAGGAGTCTGCCACAGGGCTTTGAACTCCCACCGTCGGCAGCACAGGGGCACTGGTGAGGGCCCAGACACGTCCGTGGCCGGGGGAGGGCACAGAACCAAAGTCTCTTTCACACATCTCAGCTCCGTGATTCCAGCAGCAGGCCTGACTGCACCTGTGATTGGGATTAGGGGCGTTTCGTAGCAGGGAAAGCTGCTGCCTGCTCTGTTTATGCACCAAAGTGAAGTTTGGGGGCGGGCAGGCACTGAACTTTGCATTTGTAGGGATCCTACGGGGAACAGGCTGAGCTAATGCAGACCACTGTGGTCTTCAGGGCCCCAATTCCCTTCCCTGTTGCTCCAGAGCCAGGCACGGCTCCGTGCTAGAGCCCTTCCAGACAGGGCAGGGGGAACAGCACCGAAGGCCAGCTCTGCTCTGCTAACACCCACAGCAAGGAAGGATCCGGCATCAGAGAACTCAGAAAACACCAAAAGCAGCAGCCAAGCAGGTTCACTTCTGAGGTAACTTCCCAAAATACCAGGCTGGCCCCACAACCACAGCGCTCCCCCTGCACCAGGCTCCTCGAGACGTCCTGCGCCACCACGAGCCCCTCGCTTTCCCCGCTCTGATGCCCCTGAGCCCCAGATCCAGCCTGGTCTCCATACCCCAGCGAAAGCCCCTGAGCCCCTTAGGGGGAACGGTGACCTGCGGAGCCTGCTTGGGGCCTTGCCTCACCCCACAGACCCACCTGAGGTCCTGCCTGGGACCTCACACGCCACAAAAGCCACACCGTGTACCCAAACCCTGCCCGCTCAGCCTCCAGCTGCGGGGAAGGGGGCAGCGGGTACAAGGAGCAGGAGAGGCACAGATCGAGGCCGGGTCACTTGTGACAGGAACAAGACGTGTGATACCTCCTGGAAGAGCTGCTGATCTTTGGGATCTCAGGCAGGGCATGCCTGCATGGTGATCGCTGCTACAACTCCTCCGGGTGAGCAAAGGCCCAAGCTTTGGGGTGGCAAATATCAAGACAGCGTGGCTGGGTTAATGTGGGCCTCGGTAGAGGCGAGGTTTAACTCAGCACAGAGGTAGGAGCGACTCCAAGCAGCAGCGCCAAGGAAGGAGGAGTGAGGAGGGATGGGGAGAGATGGTCACACATCATGCAGTGCAGTGCGGAGGGAGGAAACTCACGGATACTCCTGACGGAGGCCCGGGACGGCTTGTCGGATCGGAAAGAGGAGGAAGCTGCTTCCAAACAAAAAGAGACATGCTTAAAACAACGTGAACTGGAGAAAGGGAAAGGCAGGGCCCAAAGGGAGGTTCTGTTAGGAGAAACGGGGCATCCTGCATGCTGTTAGAACCCGCTTGCCTCACCAGGACCGGGGAGGGACAAATGCAGCGTGATGGGAGATGGGGAGGGAAGCGGAAGACGTTTAATTTTTCCTGTCTGCCGTTGCTGGCTCTGACTGGGCACTATCCGCCAGTGAACCCAGGCCAGAGGCCCTGCTGGGCCTTCCCCAAAGCCAATATAACGAAGGCTGCTGGGCCCCGAGAGAAAACAGCCCAGGTCTAGAGGCATTTCTGACATTCTCAGAGCCACCAGCCCACACAGGCACATCCAGCACACCACAGACATCATTTCCAGGCCGGGAAGCTCCCCTCCGTCCCCAGGAGCTGCTGTGTGCACATACACGGGACAACTTTACCTGAGACTTTGGGGGTAGGATTGCAAGAGAAGCCCCCGTTGGACTGGTCAGTCTCTCCGAAGTCATAAGTCTCCCTGGGCTTGGGTTTGTATTCCCGCCTGGGACGCGAGGAGGCCTCCCTCATTCTGGAAGAAGGAGAAGAAATGTGGATAAACTGAAGCGAAAATGAGCATGACGAGGTCAACCCGTGTCCCCGGCAGCTCCTGCTGGGCAAGGCACCCACCACCTGCACCTCGCAGCCCCCCAGAGACGAGCCTCAGCTGCCTCCATTCTGCACGCTGCATTACGTGCCACAGGGATTACAGGCAGGGAGCTGAGCGACGTGGCTGCGCAGGGGAGCAGGTTCGTTTGTAGACAAGAATCTGTGCTTCCCTCTGTGCTGGCGCCTTCTGGAGCAGGATCTAGCCCAGGATTTGGGACTTTGCCCTTAGAGAGAGCAGCGTGCCCCAGGCCTCGCTGCCGAGGCGTCTCAGGCACCCGTTGCCTGCAGGCCAGCAGAGGACACTCGTGCTGCAGTTTGCAAGCTCACGCCGACAGGCTGCTCCCAGCTTTTCTTGATTCAAAGCAGACACAGCCTCCATTCAGCAGCTTCTTCTGACAGAAGCAGAGCAGCATCGCTACAGCACCCCGGGAAGCGGAGGCGCTGCCCTGGCTGCGTGCGGCCCGCCCTGCGTCAGCCCGAGGGAAGCGCGGCCCTGGCTCGGGAGGGGAGCCCTGGATGCAGCGAAGGCAGCTCTCCTTCCCTGGGCAGGATTTGGGGAAACGCTTGCTCAGGTGAGGCTGCGCAAGCCACGGCAGCCACGCTAAGCAGCTGCTCCTGCTCCTTAAGCACAGCTGAAGCTAACGGCACCAGGACACTGAGCTGGGAAGTTCCAGGTGACACGGGCTGACAGGCGTGTCCAGGCCGTGCCATTCAATCCAGCTCTTCCAACAGCACGGTCATTTCATCCTGGATCTGGCCAAAAGGGGCTTCCTGGGGGACACCCCCGCACTCAACACCCGCAGTGCAAGGAGCTGTGGGTGCTGGCACGAAGGGGATTTCACCCTGCATGTCCCCCTTTCCCTGCCAAATCCAACACCAACCTCCCAGGGAGCAGCACACCCCAATTCAGGCACAGCTCAAACCAGCAGGGACCAGTTGCCCGTGGAGCGGGCATGGACGTGTTGTTTCGTATTTTAGAATTGATCTGAAGGAGGTCTGGATCAAAGCCATAGTGATTTCAAGGAGTGGCTTTAAAATCCTGGGGTTAGATTTAGAGGAGAAGTCGGGTGTTTACAGACAAGTGTGACAGGGACAGCTTATGGCTCTGAAAACAGAGTGCCTTCGGCCCCCAGGACTCACCTGCGTTTGAGTTTTTCTGCAAGCTCGTCCAGGATCTGCACTGCCTGCCTGTGGTAGTCCAGCTGGGCATCCACCAGGGCTGAGAGCTGGCTCACCTGCTCGATCTGTGAGAACCACACCAAGGCAGGGTGAATGGCTCCCCCCCGCTGGCAGGGGACTCCCGCTGCACGTGGGGACTGAGAACATACTGGGAAATGCGCACAAGGGGCCCCTTCCCCGAGGAGATGAGGACGAGGTTTGGGGTTTCAGATAACGGAGGTCAGGTCGAGGCTGAGACTCAGCAGAACAGAGGCCACTGCCAGCGCCCTCTGGGCTTCCCTAGGTGGTCAAATCCTTCCTGAGCGAGCTGTGTGACCTGGCCAAACTTATTCCCACCGGCACACACGAATGAGAAGAGACCCCTTTGGTTCACACCACAGCCTCTCCTCCAGCCAAAGCTGGCTCAGGAAGAGGGGGGCTGGAGAAAGGGTAAGGGGCCTGCCACGCCACACGCTGGGCACCCAGGTCTGGGTTATCAGGGGGCAAAACCCACGTGCGAAAAGGAGAGTGGAAGTCAGCATCTTTAACTCTTCTGTTCCTCGAGACATCCCACCCTCGTGCCTTTGGAAACATGCAACTCCCCCTCAGCGCTCAGCCCTGGGGGCAGCAGGGAGCCCACACCCTCTCCACGCACTCACATCGGTTTCTAGGAGGTTGTGCATGCTGGTCTCTGCCACTTCCTTGGACTCCTCAAATTTCTCCATGGCCTGTCGGAGTTCCTCATCAGGGATTTTTCCCTGTCGTTTCTTCTTGTAGTCAAAGTCCAAGCGTCTGCCTTCCAGCTTCTTGAGATGGTGCTGGGGAAGGGATGGTTATGAACGGTAAAAAAAGAGAAGGAAGATCCAGAGACTGCGAGCCACCAAGTTTTCCTGCTGGGACGGGCAGCTCTGGTTACAGGCCCAGCTCTTTCATTTCAGAAACCTGATCTCAGAGCACACGCTTCCGTGGCTCCAACCTATGCTCAGACTCCCGCGAGGCTCCAGCACACGGTGGAGAGCTGCAGGTCAGGGCTGCTGTGAGATGACAGGGAGGAGCAGATCGTTTGAACTCGGTTTGGCAAAGGATTACTGCTGTGGGTGTGGGGACTTTTTACTAAGAAGCAGCCCTCAATAAATTGGTACAAAAATACGATTTCAACTCCTTCTTGTTGGGAGCTGGAGGAAAGCACAGCAGTGAGTAGCCCAGATCTGTTCTCCATGCAAGGTTTTCAGGGAGATGAAGAGAGTTGGCCCATTACTTTCAGATCCCCATGGGTGACAGAGATCTCTGGAGATCAGGAACTGGGAGGCAGGTTCTGGGCATTGCATCCAGTGACTGCGTAGGGCCAGAACTGTTTAAATTAGCTCTGTGGCAGCCTGCAGAGCTGGAGTGCCCAGAAGATAAGTACTGAAAGACTAGTTGGCAGTTATTTTATCTGAGACACCACTGTAAGCAAAAATTCACTCAAGAGAGCTGCCTTGTGAATTATAGGTCTGAGTGGATCCTATTACAAAGCCTGGCCATGGTTTGCACAGACTTGTCTCTGTGGTAGCACAAGGGAGCTACCAGGCTCCACGTCTCCCCAGTGAGACACCAAAGGGCCTTCTTGAAACGCGTCCTCAGAGGCCTAGAGGGAAGCTTACTCACGGCTTGAAAATTACGCTGTAGGATCCAGGACGTTAACAGAATAGAGCCAACAGCTGTAAATGCTGCAGTTTAATGCCAGCCAGCCCTGAATATAACAGGACTGGGACCTCACAGCACAAAGAACCAAATGCAAGAAGCCCAGAACGCCTGGGACATCCTCCCAAAGCATCCTCCATAAAGCACAGTAAATGAAGGAACATTTACACCTACATCCAAGCTTTAGGAGCTGCTCGGGAGCAGCAGCAGTGGCGCTGAGTGCACTGAGCAGGGGAGGAAATACCAGTGAATGTGGAGAGAGAAAGTGTGCAAAGTGCAGGGGAACGGGACTGGTATCTGTGTAAATCCACCTGTTTCCCACTGCGATGGAGCAAGTGGTGACGTGCACTACCAGCCAGAAGGGGCCAGGATCTGAAGAGATGAAGAGGAGAGAAAACATCGTGGCATTTACCTGGATCTCTTTCAGGTCTTTATCACACAGGTTCTGGAGGGGATCAATAAAATTTTGTTTGACTTCAATGTCCAGCGAGTCCTTCACTTCAGCCAGTCGCTTCATGGATTCACCGGCATCGAGAAGCGCATCGCCTTTGAGCGAGGAAAGGAAGGGAAGAGAAAGGGAGAGGGAGAACAGGCCAGGCAGTTAAACAGAGCCCAAGTCTCTGGCAGCTGCATGCAGAGCCATTCTGCCAAGACACCCAGCATGTGCGAGCTCCGTCACATGTCAAACGCCCCCACGTTTCTATCTGGAGCATCCACCCGAGCCGGGCACAGGGAGCTGCCTGGTGTGAGCGCAGGCAATTGCATGGCGGTGCCGACTCCGCAGCCGACACTCCACCAACATGCCTCGTTTCTTTCCTCTGCAAAACAGGAACAATCTCTACCAACTACACAGAGAAAGGAAAAGGTAAAAATATTTTTTCAAGCGGCCTTGTTAGCTCAGGGAATCACGGAGCTACTCATCTGCCAAGCAGCGCTTTAACCTTGCTCTGCTCCCTGGCCACTGCTGGCAGCAGGAGGAGAGCACGTTTGGTCTGGTTCAGTCTGGCCATCCCTTTGTTCTGGTGGTTTTAAGCCCAGAGCACTCTGACCAACTTTTCAAGTTTCCCCAGATGTTGGCAGCAAACCTGCAGCCTTTTATTCATTTTAGACACTAGCCTCTGCCGGGCCAATCGTTCCTTCTCTCCTCTCTGAACTAGAGAGCCCAGAATTGCTTATTGAAACCCATTTAGCTTCATGCTTTTCTCAAGCTCCTGCCACTATGACAGCTAAGCCAGACGGCCTCGCAGCAAAGCGTTTTTAGTCTTGGCTTTTTATTCCAGTGGAAACCATTTATAGATTAAATTATTCCTGTGCAGCTTTGGCAAACCGACCAGTTCAGCACTACATTAGCACAGGAGAATATGCAAACGAAATAGAGGGTAGAGTGAAACCACGGGTCTACTGTCCAGCTGGAAAAAATACTCCACAGAGTATTTGCAAAAAGAGTCGTTTCAACTGTGATAACTCTAGATAACCTGTCAAAACACAAATTTATCAAGTTAAGTGTTTCTGTAAGGAGAGGCTATTAAAGGAAGTCAGGTTCGGTGTGCTCTTCTAAAAACTTCCTTCCCCCTTGCTCTACAATAATGCAGGTTCCTGCAAGCCAAGAGAGGTGCAGGGCTCTGAGCTGACCAGAGATACCCTCGAGACTTCTTCACCATTTCCACAGAGTGGCCAGAGCTTTTTAATTTTCCTGAGGCAAGGCGGCTCCTCCCTGCACTGGAAGCGATCTGACAGCTGTGCGCTGTACTGGGTCTGCCACATGTGCAGGCTGACGTTTCAGTGAATTACAGCTGATGTCTTCGAAAGGCTTCACCCCCCTCCTCCCTGCAAGTCACACATGGTTTGTTTCATGGTTATGAGAAATTACCCCATGAGGAGATTTCTTGGCTACAGCTTCCCCATAGCAGAGCTCTGTTGCATAGTAAAACTCCTAATCTCGCTCAATCTGGTTTCCACGTCACCAGTGCTCCGTTTAGAAGCACGGAGGGAGTTTTCCCCACATGCCAACTTATCCCAGTGTTTAATAAAGAAGTACTAAGAGGTGGTTTTACACGCAATGCCACGAATTGCGATCCAGCACATTGGGATCACCGCTTCCCTGCCTGGGTGAAAGCTTTCAAGCCTCTTCTAAGGGCCTCAAGGCGGGCCAGCGTACGGGGAGGCTGTTAACAGAATGGACACCAGCCACGAGCTGTGGATTTTGCCCCTGGTTTTGGCTTAAGGAACGAGGTGCAGCCACTGCCATCCATTTGCTCTAAACCTGCTATAGATCTGGCACTCGCTGCCGGTCTGGACTCGAGGCACTTGCTGTTAAGTGATGCACAGGGTCACAGAGCCCTTCAGGAATTGCAGAGGAACAGCTTGGAAATTTGGCACCAGACTTCGCCATCTCATCTACAGGCTGCAAGAGGCAGCAGCCCCATGGGGCACTCACCGAAGTTGGAGTCCTCGCCCAGCTCCTTGCCGTATCGGATCATGCTCTCCCCCAGCAGCCCTTCCGACTGCGGGTAGCCGGGGTTCTTCACCTGCCCGCGGATCTTCGACATCGTGTTCAGCATGGTTAGCTTGGCTCTGGAAGCTGGCACAGAAACAGCCACAGCCGTGTTTGCAATTACTTGGGCTTGCCAGCAGCTGCTGGCCACCGCCAACTTTTTTTTTTTAAGCTACTCCTAAAGCCAAGAAGCCCTATTGTCTTCATCTACCAGAAATATCACTTGCTATGAAAAGAGAGGTTTCTTTTCCAAGACAGCAAGCAAAAATAGTTCCCTACAACTAACCAGTGAAGGCCAAAGGAGTTTCCCCAGCTCTCCCATAGTCTCTGGAGCATGCTCTGAATGAGCTGGCTGGAAACATGCAGGACAGCAGGCTCCAGAGGTGATGGCTACAAAGCCAGCCAACCTTTCCCAGACCAGATGCGCCACTTTTTCTGCACACCCCAGAGAAAACGGGTTCCCTCCAGGGTTTTTCTAAGTCCAGGGCTAAAGATGTGTCTGTTCTGTTCACTGTTTGACAGCAACAGCAGCATCTTACAGTCCAGAAACACATCACAGGGCAAGAGGGGTACCCTGATCTTAACCTGAGCCACAAAGTACCCGTTAGCTACAGTAAGACCTCATTAACACAGCCAGCTAGCGAGGTCACAGGATATGACAGGACAGTCCAGCATACCTCTGGTAAAGGGAGGCAGCATGCCTGATCTCAAAAATGGGCTGGTGACTAACATCTTAGGGTCGAAAAGGTTCTCTCTGATATCTCTCTTCACCCTCTGCCTCTTTCCCTGATTCCCTGAGCAGCTTGGGGGACAGAGGGAAGAGGACAGGAGAGGACTCACCTGGGTTTGGCTGGAGGTACTCTATTGTTCTGGTCAGTACTTCTGTAACGGCCTTGCTGGTCAGGTCCACTTTCTGTAGCAAAACAAGATAATCCAGCAGCAGTGAAGATCAACTTGGGGCTTTGGCAAGGTCACAGAGGACTTACACGTGTGATTTTAGAGATTCCTCCTGTTCCCTACTCACCTTTTCCATTTCCTTGAAGTCATCGTCAAGTTTGGTCCCTTCAGCCCCTCCAACTTTCTCGCTGACCAGCTGCAGAAAGAGAACACAGCAGGAAGAATCAGGCATGGTAGTGGCTGTCCACTAACGCTGCTTATACCTCACGCAGCCAGTCCTGGGGACAGAAAGGGAACAGGGGTGGTCCAGACAGCATCTGCAAGAGAAAGGAGGTGGCAGGAACAGCCCGAAGCACAGTAATAACACTTGGCTCTTTGCTAACACAGCCCCACTAAAAATTTAAACATCTCCTACCCTCCCAAAGCATGGCTCAGCCCTCAGACACAGGCAGGATATTCCTCACCCAGCAGAAGCTATGAAGCTCCTTAAATCACAACACACGGCTCCAACTCCAACGCTTGCTGGAAAAAGCGAGTAACAGCATTGTCTCTCAACTCCATTTTGAGACAGGCTTCAATTTCACACAAGGCGAAATGCAAGTAAACAGGGAATTAACATACTCTGCTCGCAGCAGCCAGTATAAGACCTAAGTCTAGAAAGAGCAGAGACCTTTCAAAGCCCTAAACCACAGCTCCTTGCAATCCAGATGGGAAGAGCTTAGGGTCTAGGGCACTGTATTTCATTTTTTTTTAAGTGGAGGATAAAGAGATCTACAGAAGCTATAGCAACAATTTCAAATATATTTATCAAGGTGTCTCTGACGCCTGTTCTAAAACAAGTGAACAAGAGATGTCAGCCCAAAGCAGCCCTGCCATTACGGACTGTCAGTCTGTATGAAGCACTTATCGTCTTTCTTCAAAATATCGCTTACCCTAAGAAAAGATTTCTTTTCCTTAAACCTCACCATTCAACTGCCTGAGCTGAAAGACACTTGCTGAAAGTACCTTATTAAATCCACCCAACGTCCTTCTGTGCAGCCCAAACGGGGAGGAGGAGAGGAACTTTTCCTGCCCTGCCCCATTCCCAAGCGGCACGGCCAGTGGCAGCACCTGGGGCTGAATGGAGGAGCCAAACCAGCCTGCAACACACCCACAAGTGTTGTCTTGCCCCAAACTGGTCCATGGACACCAAATTACCTACACAGACATCAAAAGTGGTCTAAACAGCTGCTGACTGCCAAGCACTTGACGCCTGCCACAGGGCATTGCCAGGATTTCTTGTGTTTGTAGTTAAAACTCCAGTTCTGGCTGAACAATCCAGGTTTGTTTACTTCCACATCAAATACTTGATTTTTATCAAGTCTTTCTTCCTCCAGCACCCTCCTGCTCCCACAGGGATTAGGAGTGGTTCCTTAGTTTTTTGAGGAAGAGGAAAAAAAAAACCCTTTAGGTAAGCATCCAGGTTGAAAAACACTTGGGGACACTGGACCTGCCCTGTGCAACTTCACCTGCCGTGCAGTGCTTTTAGCCCCCAAAACCAAATGATTGCTGTTACAAAGAAGGACAAGATCTTCAGGGATTTAACAAAATCCCGTATCCAGACCCCAAAATAGGGAGGAAAAAAAATAAAAACAGAGCTGTGTTCAAAGACCCCTGGTGCTCCAAGTGTCTGGCTCTAACACCATGGCGCTGAGCACAGCTCTGGCTGACCAGCGCCTCGCATCTCCTGGCAGGACATCTGCAAACACCCAAAGCTTCGAGGCTGCGCAGACATGACAGAGCAGAGAGCAAAGAGCTCTTCTGAATGACTGCTCGGCACCGAGCAACAGCAGCATCAATCACGGCGAGGCCGAAACGCCCTTCAGAGCAAGGCTCCGCCGGGCCCCACAAACAAGGCCGCGGCCTCTCGGGCCTCACTGCACCCTTCCTCTCTCCGGGTTCAGCAGAGGACCCCACAAAGAGGGGTTGCTGCAGTTCACCCTTGGCATTTCGATACTGAAGGGGAAGATAAAGGGTTGCTGCTCGCCCGGTTCGCCTGGTTCAGCTCCAGGTTTCATTCTCAGGCGTTAATCCCCGGATTGATCTCCGCATGTCCCCGTGCGCCCGGCCCCGTGGAGGTGCACGCACGCTCCCGGGTGCAGCGCAGCCCTCCCAACCTCACCGGCTTCTTTATGAACACCGAAAGGGGGACAAACAGAAAAGGAGGACAAAAGTGCAAGGAAAGCAGGAGCCCCCTGCATGGATCTGTGCCCCAGGAGAGCCCAGCCCTGTACCCAGCCAGCACACGAGAGGCCCGAAGGGGAATTGTCACCACAGAGCCGCTTGCAGATGGGCAAACAACCAGAACTCGGATCCTTGCTTTTTTTGGACACTTGCTCCGTGCTTGCGGTGCCAGCACGCGCTTCTGCAAGCCAGCTCGGAGCTGGGGAGGCACACGTTCCTCTCTAGAGCAGGGAAAAAACATGAAGCGGTTGCTCTGCCTGCCAGGCCCGGCGAGGGCAAGCACACCAGAGCAAAGGCGCTTCCAGCTGCGATCGTCTGCTCCAGCACCTCCGTGCCAAAATGCTGCTCGTCACGCAGCCTACACGGCCACAAAGGGGCTTCTGCACACCCGAGAGTAGTACAGATCATTTTCCCAAAGGCTGCACCTCCGGAAACCTCCTCTGTTCTCTAATACACCTGGGAAGGGTACAATTATCCCGAGCAATTCCATTCCGACTTCTCTCCACCCACCCACCCACAGATTTGCAGCCCAGAAAGCTGCAAACAACGCCTCTGACAGGGAGCTCTGCTGTAATCAGGGACTGCATGCCATGTCAAATGCACTGATCACCACAGTGATTTTGGAGGCTTAACACCCTCCCAGAAAACCTAGAGATGTGAAGGAGGAAACCTTGCTTGCAGACTAATTTAATCCTCCTTTTGACATCCAAGAAATGCTACTGGTGCCCTGCTGTGAAGGAATAATAAGATGGAGGTTTTCTCCCCGCTGGCTCTAATTAAACCGGGAGGCTTCATCACGGGAGGAAAGAAGGAGAGACTGTGTGCCATCCACAGCAGCTCCAGCCCCATCCCCACGCTCCCAAATCTGTCAGGCAGGAAGACAAACTAATGCAAATCCCCTGCTGTCCTAGCTGAGACACAAGCTGGGAGAAGCCCTCGCTGGCTCGCGGTTCAACCCAGGGCTTCACGATGCGACTGGGAGCCAAGCTTCCGAGTCCTTCTCGTCGTGCTGCTTGCAAAGAGCCCTGCAAACGCTGGCGGGTGGGTGGCTGCTGCTCCCCGAGGGCTGGGGGCGAGGGCAGCACCAAAGTCAGCAGGGGGCTCACCCTTCGGTTGTGGGGTGGGAGACAAAGAAGGGAGGTGGGAGGGAGAAGGAAGCAGATGCGTGTTGCCCACAGCACCCAGCGCGGCCTGAACAAACCTTCAAGTGCTTGGTGAAATGCAGCCGCGTGCATCTCACCGCTGCTTCGTCCAGAGAGCATCCCACGGTGTTTTTAGGGACGTGGTGAGGATGGAAGAGGGGTGATAGCAGACTCGGGATACGCCAGCCTTTCCCTGGTCAGAGACCTGGCCTCTTGCAAATGCTGCAGGCGGAGGGATGCGAACCCAGGGAAGGGACGGTGCAAGGCAAGACAAGGAAACAGTTCCCCAAATGCAGTGGCCCAAATACTCTCTTGCAGACTACTGCTGAAGCGTATCAGCTGGCTTGGCATGAAAGACGAGAACAAGCCTACGGTGTCTGGTTCCTTTACCAGCCCCACCAGGATGGGACACGTCCTAAAACGTTACACCTGCAGCGAGCAGCACTGGAGCTCAGAGCGAGGGAAGCAGGGCACGATGACAGAGCAAAAGCCCTCAGCTGAACCGCATGGAAGCCAAAGCTGAATGTTTCCTAGAGCAAATATTAGCACAGGCGATATACTTGGGCGTCACGGATCAGGGAGATCAACCTGCCTCAAAACAGGGCGGCCGTTTAGCTGGCATCACAACCAAACCGAGCCACAGGGTGGGGGAAGAGGGCTGAAGCAGTCCAGAAGCAAGAAATCAATCCCTCGCTTCACATCCGTGTTTAATTAAAAGGATGCTGGCAGTTCAGGTATGCCCTAGATAGCTCTGACCTGAGATCAGAGCGCGGGGAGGTGTGTTCATCCCGTCAGACGGCTCCGGCACCGTGCCGGGGTGCGGCAGCTCCCACCCCGGCAAAACCCAGCAGCAGCAGGGCAGCCAGCCTCCCTCCCCAGCACTCACAGCTTCTGCCTCATCTCCTGCCTCCAAAGGGCTGCTCCTGGCCAGGTTCTGCGGTTTCTGCAGCCTCGTTTTAAGGAGAATCGACTCGCAGGGGCTTCCATCGATTTCCTTTGTCGAGGCGTGGGAACTCGAACAATCACAACTTCCCCTTGCCGTTCGAAACCTACTGACGGGCTGCGCATGGTGGAAGATATTCGGAAATGAAAGACCTATTGTTTCAGCTAACTACTGCAGCAGGAGCTTGGCTACAGGGAGAGGCAGGAATGATGTGTGTACACAGAGGGAGAAGAAAGGCAGGATGAAGAGGGCTTCTCTTTTATAGCAGGGAGTGGGAGAGAAACGTAACCTCTAGGGTGAGGGAGGGCTGCAGAGCTTCTCCCGACCCAACACAAAAAATCCCCTCCCCTCCAGCATCCTCCAAGCCCATCGTTCCTTCTCCTGATCCACACAACTGCTCCTCAGCTCCAGGACAAGCTCGCAGTAAATAAAAAACAACCCGAACCCCCGTCATTTGGTGTACTACCCTGGGCATCCTTACATAAACCAGATGAATCAGGAAGACCTATCAGTCACCTGGTGCTGCCCGTGCCATCACCGAAACCGAAACAGATCCCGGAGGCACGAGGCAGGACCCACTCCCACTCTAAGGCTGCAATTCCCTCGTGGCTGCCTGCAGCATCACCCCCATTAACATTCCTGCGAGGAGACGGGCATGGAGGCCGTGTGGAAATACCGCACAGCGGGTGTGTGGGGATGCGTTTCGGGGCACAACATCAACAGGTTTTGTAAGCAGCAGGCGAGGCCGTTCCCGAGATGGGACGAGTCCCAGCTCAGAGCGATGGGATGTGCTGCATCGCCCCCGCCGCTGACAGAGGAAGGACAGATGCAGAAGGAAATTTTTGGGTGGTTTTCAGCACAATCAGCAGACACGAAACTCATGCTGAAGCGGATCCAGAAGACACCACCTGCCAAACTTCCCGTGGCTGAGGAGCAACCGTGGAGCCCCCCTACTCCGAAACCCAGCGGCACACCCGCCCTGACGGCGAGCAAGCCCCTTGTCAGCACCAGCTGTGGGTACGGGAGGCGTGTGTCAGCGCCGTTATCTGTGAGCAAGAGACTTCCCCTGGACTTTGCACACCTGATTTCGATAGTCTGCTCTCCAGCCTGAAGTATTTGCAGATAGGAAATTCAGGTAGCCTACAGAAACACAAACAAGCGCAACGCACCAAGAGAAACAAACTGGTTTTCTTCTAAACTTGCGTTCTTTCTCCGTAGCAAGCAGTCAGCCCTATTTATAACATACCAAACGTATGCAAGCTCTGCATTCAAAACAGTTGCCCACGGAGTAATGAAAACATTATCCTTCCAGATGCTGCCTGGTCTAAGCCTTCCTCTTCCACCCCGCCACCCTCCCAGCGTCATGTCTCAGCAGAAAGTTCCCTTCGAGAAATAAAAACCACAGACAGGCAAACAGACCAGCAGCTCTGCCCGGGTTGCCCGAGTGAGTTCAGTGGAAAATGCCAGGCCACGAAAGAATTAAAAAAGGTGCTGT
Source organism: Anser cygnoides (assembly GCF_040182565.1). Classification (NCBI taxonomy): domain Eukaryota; kingdom Metazoa; phylum Chordata; class Aves; order Anseriformes; family Anatidae; genus Anser; species Anser cygnoides. Next base: position 3,328,074 of record NC_089899.1, on the reverse strand, counting down.
AAATGTTTTGAATCCCAGATGAACGGGGCTTTAGTGCAACAGGAAGGTCTGGTAGAGACGCAGAACTAGCAGGTCAGGTGAACTAGGGCTAATAGGTGCTGGGGTTGCTGGTGCCCCGGTCGTGCACAACAGCACACTGCTGGGGACCGTGCCCATGGGAGCTGAATAAAGCCATTGCCACCGCGAGAGCTCGGTAACGCACGGCTCCCTGGGATTAAGCATAATTTTCAGTTATCTTCACTGGTAACTTCATCATCACAGCGCAAGAGGCAGCTGGGCGGCTCTGCAGAGCCAACAGGACACTTCGCTCCGCTGCTGTGCGTCTGTGGAGGATTTAAAGCAGCTGGGCAGCACATGGGGCCGGGCCCCGGCTGCAGCCGCGGTGGCCTCCTGCTCCGGGGTCTGGAGATGGCTGAGAGCCCTGCGAAGGTCTCCCTGCAGCAGGCTCTGCTCCTGCTTGCTACGATCCTGCCGGCGGTGGTCCTGAGCACCCCGCCAGCCCCTGCGAAGCCCGCCCGGCCCTGTCCTGAGGCTGGTGGCACTCCTTGAGCAGATGCTGACGGGGACGAGCTCCATTTGTTGTGCTGCATACCCACACCAACGCAAAGCACGGCGCGGAAAGTTAATTGTCACCTTCATGGTGAAACGAGGCGAGACTGGAAGGTGCTGGAAGGACACGCAGGCGTTGTGTCGGGGCCCCCCCGTTTCTTCCCCATCCCCTTTTTTGCTGCTGGAGAGCAGCTCGGCGCATCCCCAGCACCCAGCCACGGGGGCAGCGAGCAGGGGGGAGGCGAGCGGGCAGCTCGCGTGGAGCTGTGGCAGCCAGCGCAAGCCCGACAGCTTTCCTGCTGCACACACCTTTCCTCCCAGCTAGCCTGCAGTTCCTGCTGGGGTCCGGCTGTTGGTGTTTGCTTTTATACTTGATCGCGTTCTGCCGCCTCCAAGGCTTTCAACCTTTTTTTTTGTTGTTGTTCTTTTGTATAAAAGACATTTTCCTGGTGTGCGTTAAAAGGAGCGTGGCCAGCAGGTCAAGGGAGGTGATCCTCCCCTCTGCTCTGCCCTGGTCAGGCCTCACCTGGAGCTCTGGGTCCAGTTCTGGGCTCCCCGCTACAAAAAAGACAGGGAGCTCCTGGAAAGAGGCCAGTGGAGGGCCACAAAGATGATACGGGGCCTGGAGCATCTCCCCTGGGAGGAGAGGCCGAGAGACCTGGGTCTGGTCAGCCTTGGGGAGAGAAGGCCGAGAGGGGATCTGATCGATGTCTGTAAATACCTGAGCTGTGGGAGGCAGAGGGACACGGCCGACCTCTTTTCAGTGCTCTGTGGGGACAGGACAAGGGGCAGCGGCCACAAGATGGAGCCCAGGCAGCTCCGCACCAACACGCGAAAGAACTTCTTCCCGGTGAGGGTGACGGAGCGCTGGGACAGGCTGCCCAGGGAGGCTGTGGGGTCTCCTTCTCTGGAGATATTCGAGGCCCGTCCGGACGCCTCCCTGGGCAGCCTGCTCTAGGGAACTGCTTTGGCAGGGGGTTGGACCCGGTGCGCTCTGCAGGGCCCTGCCAACCCCTACAGTTCGGTGATTCGGTGACATCCTTAAGGGAAGATGTTGCTGAGAGGCAGCAGACAGCCCCATTTAACCAGGGATCGGGATGCCCACAGCAAAGCGCGTGCTGATCCGAGCAACTTCTGACCTACTTTAAAGGAAACAGACCCAGGTGTTTATTGCACGGACTAAGGGATGAACAGTCGCCGGCGGCCTCGCAGCGAGGAGGAGGCCCGTTCCCTAGCAAACCCAAACCACCTGCGAGCCCCCAGCAGCTCCGCTGGTCTCCAGGAGGCAGAGCTCCGTTGCGCCCGCCGGCCTTCCTCACCCCAAAAGCTGCCACTCGGAGAAGACTGACAAGTGCTAGAAGAGGAACGAGTATGAGAGGAAGTGATTTGCCTACTGTCAAGAGCAGGTTTAGCAGCAGAGCCAAAACGAGAAGCTGGAGGTGACTCGACAGACACCGCCTCACCACCCCGCGCATCCCGGTTTGGCTGCGGAAGGGCAGCGCAGATCAGAGGCAGACAAACGGGTGAAGCTCTCGCCCTCCGAGCAGGATGGTGCTGTGGCTCCTTGTGCCAGCTCCTCCGTTCACCCGACCTGCCCCTGGGCACACGGACCTGATGGCTCTGCCCCACCTCGTCTTGTTTCCCTGCTAAATATGTGCTTTCTGTATCAGCTCACACTCGTGTTTTCGGTCTACAGCCCAGCCTTCCGTCTTCTGCTGAGCTTTCTTGCCTTCACTTTTCCCGTTCCTTTCTTTTAGGAGAAGGGCTGAGACCAAGCACCATCACTGTACGCGTGCGAAAGCACGCAGAGGTGCTCCCACTGCCGTCAGACACGTGCCCCAGGAAAACGTGTCTTGAAACGAGCCGAGCCATCCACCCCCTCACCATCTGAAACGACCCAGCCGCTCGCTACCCAGCGCCAGAGCCGCTGCCTCGCTTTTCGGCAGGCGCAGCAGGAAGGTCAGCGCCGAACAATGAGGAGCTCCTTCCCGTCCCTTCCTTCCCGAGGCACGATGCCTTCAAAGTGACCTCGGGTTGTAATCTTACCGTGCAGGAACCGCAAAGAAAGAGCTGCCGTGCGCAGAGGCAGCTTTCTTGGGAGCCACCTGTCAAATCACCTACTCAAAGCGCTATCGGTGACTCACCCCCATCCAGCAGATGGGCTCGGAGGAATGAGGACAGCAGGAATTAAAAAATGGAACTTAAGCAGGAGCCAGCAGGTCTCGCTCGCGGAGCTACGGCCAGAGGAGGGCACGTACGTGCGGTGCAATGCAGCCACTGCCCATTTGCCCAGGGGACGCGTCCCTCCCTTGCCTGTAGCCCGATGGCAGAGCTTACATCCCAGCTGGGAACCCTGTTTATTAGGCCCTCGGCTCTGCCTCTACAGTCCTTCAAAAGGGATGGGCTGGCCCACGAGGGCATCCAGCAAAGCCTCTCTGAGCTTAACATACCTGCAGCGTGGCAACACTGCCAGACACAGCCCTTTCGCTACGGATCCCACAACCCTGAACCACCCCAGAGACCTCTCCTCGACTCCTTCACACTCCCCAGACCCCCTCTCTGCCCTCCGTGTGTACAAAGTGCCTTTCCAGGGACATTTCATGCTTGTCAGCAGCTCGGCGCTCTCCAAGTCACTCTTTCAAGAAAACGGAGGGTCCTTTTTATTCCCCGCAGAGAAGCTGACAGCTTGGCCTTGCCTTGCTAATGCCACGCCAGCATCGGGCACTGTGGCTGCCTGCAGAAGGGGCACGATGCTTCTCTGGAGGCAGATTTGTGCTGGGGAGGAAAAGTTTCGATCCTTACCTCCTGCTCTGGGGCGATGCTTGCCACGGGCTTACCACGCCTCCCAGCAGCCAGCAATAAGGACTTGCATCATAACCATTTTCTCCTACCATTAGTCACTTCTTGCATGCTCTGTACCAAATAAGACATAATTTCTCTTCGGCTAGAAAAAATTAATGGGTCAGGTTAACAGAGAAAACAAAAACCCAAGGGAAAGCAGCAGCAGCTCTCCTCTCTGCCACCGACATGACCCTTCTCCCACCGCCATGACTGCAGCAATTCGGAGGAAAAGCGCAGCAAACAGAGGGGAAACGCGGGATATTTGCCCTGCATCCAGATTTCCTGCCCAGCCTCCCCACGTCCTATCTCTAATAGCCGTAGTTAATTACTGCCTGACTCTTCCAAAGGTGCTGAGCTATCATTTCCCAGCAGCTCCGCCGGACCTTTGCACACAAGGTGGAAAAGATGAGCGGCTCCCAGCACGTGGCGCTTGGAGCCACTCGGTAGATGTGGCACGAAAGGACAAAGTTCTGGAAGCCGAGTGCCTCCTGCTAGCTCACTTTCACCTCTTCTGCCAGAGAGCAGCAAAGCTCAGCCGACAAAGCGAGGCAGAGAAACCAGGAGCCCTGTCCTGGGCTCGGTGCACCAGCCCACCCGCAGCTTGCACGTTGCTCCTGGGGGGTTGAAAAACAATAAAAAAGGGAATAGGAGGGTTTACAACACCTGGAGGTCCCCGGGAAAAACACAACAGCCACAGAGCAGCTGGCAAGAAGCGCTTTCAAAAATTCAGATGGGATTTCTGCTCCTGGGAAAACCAGGAGAGAGGAAGGTCCCCAGGGCAGCTGACGGTACCTGGTGTCACCGCGCTGAAGGCTGCAACAGCCACAGAGCCCCGGGACCATCAGGGAACTGGGAAGGAGCCCAGAGGGGCTCTGGGTTACGGCGTGATGAGACAGAGCCATGCCGATGGGGCACGTTGAGCAAGTCGGTGAAAAGTTGGGTTGTGGCTGCGCTCAGTTTTCCAAGGAAGATGTCAATGAGTCGAGGGGGTGGTCAAGGTGAGGTATGGTCAAGGATGGTACCAGGCTGGGTCACGGACCCAAAAAGGATGTACAGGACTTCAGCAGAAGCTCAGCCCCGTGAAAGGGAAGGCCAAAAAGCCCTCTTCCTGATTTAAGGGGAGCAGAGGAAGGTCTGAGCACTTCCAGCAGCCCTTTCTTAACCCGGGCAGCGTTAGCCAAAGAACCACGGGACGGACCTAACGATATCTCAGCGCACACAAACATCAAAGAGGCAGAGAAATAATTCACAACACTGTAAACACACATTTCCCTTTGTTAACCTGAATACTAGGAAAAGCTTGGCGGCTATCACAGCAGAGCACAGCATCCTAAGGAAAAGGAGAGTGGGAGCGAGCGAACAGACGCTTGCAGGGCTGCGGGGAGCGATCTGGAGGCAGCACGCGGGGCAGATCGAGTTCCTGCTCCTCGAGGAGCCCTGCACGGGGGCTGTCCCCCACCCCGGGACCCTGCCACGCTTTGTGCCCGTGCCAGGGGATGCTGAACCCACCGTTCTTCCCGCTGCGTGCCATTAACGCTCGGTAATACTCGTTTCAGAGGGAACGTGGAAAAAAACAAAACACTCTGGCAGCACTTAGCAGTTTGCTTTTGTTCTAAGGATGACACTACGGATGCTTCACCGTCGCCTTTCTGCCTTGCAGCAGGAGAAATAGGTGGATCAGAAAGCCTGGTACACGGCATTTAGGTTACATTATCCCTTTCAAACAGAAGAGCAGACTCCCTCGGTCTTGAAAATTCACCCAGCACGATCAGGAGCTTTCCTCTGCACGAGAATAGCTGCATCAACATCTGGCGCTCCAGATTTGTGCCTACCCGATGCCCCAAACGTCCCCCCAGAAGCATGTGCAGAGACGTGCGTCAGCAGCAAACACGATGTTTGCTAAATGCTTCGTCGCTGAGCTACACGGCGCAGATCGGGGGGGATGTTGGCAGGAATAGCACCTTCTTACTCAGTGGATTTGCTGTGTGGGTAGAGAATTATTCACCATTTTTCTGCCTTGTTTTTTGTCAGAGAGGTGGCAAGAATAAGCTTAAATATAGCCGGTCCTGTGAAGCCAAAACAAATTTGGTCAAGAAAGTGGTTAATAAATTATTGTATCTGAGTAAAGTCTGGGCCAACAAGAACATACAGCCTGGTTTTAAGTTCTAGGACGAATTATGAAGCATTTTCTCAGCTAGGAAGAGCCCTTTAATCATGTAAATTTTATCTTCCGTCTGAAAGACAGACCTGCATTATGGAGATGTGCTTAAATTTTTCACGCAGAAGTGCAAGCTAATTAGCGATGCCGCCACAAACTTCATTAATACCCAGAGAAGGAGCGAGAGGAGGACTCTAAAACTCCTGGTGGCTTCAGAAGAAGAGACGAGCTCTACCAGCGAGGTATCACGACGCTCTACAGAGCAGGTATCACTACGAGGAGGGGAGGAAGGGTGCCCCTGAGGGTCTGCAGCCCCCCAGCCCTACCTGCGGGCCTGACACTGAGGCTGTGCAGCTGCTGGAGGGGGTCCCGGGGGCCGCTTGCTGCTGCTGGCAGTGCTCTAGGGAAGCCGCTTTGGCACGGGCTTGGACCCGATGATCTCCTGAGGTCCCTTCCAACCCCTACGGCTCGGCGATAAAGGAGCACGGCTGCTTCCCGTCAACAGGAACCCGGGCCTGAAGGCAACGGGCTCGTACTTTGAAGGGATGGGGGGTCAAGGGGAAGAGGAAACCTTTCTTTAAAAAAAAATAAATAATAACAACAATCGCTTTTATAATCGCAGGGAGAGGCCAAGAGAGGGCTGGAACTTGCACCATGCTGACGCTCCTAAGAGAGGAGCTGAACAACGCCGCGCGGCACTCGCAGCCCGACGAGGCCGAAGGGGCCGGATCCTTCCCCTCCTGGCCCAGCTCCGCACGGACGTGGCTCCTGTTTCCCAGCTCGGTGCTGGGGACACGGCACAGGAGGGCCCACGGATTAACCAGCAAGCAGACGGAATGGCTGACGGCACAGCCCTCTGTACTGCGGGACTCTTACGAGACAGCCTCAGCGTCCAGATGCATCGCCAGGCCTCCACATGAAGGAGTCTGGCTGGCGTTACAAACCCAAGACCTTCTGAGCTACGGATTTATTTTATTTCTGAGCTTTCTGGTCGTTTGGCATCTTGCTTGAAAGGGGCGCAAGGCAGCAGCCTTCCCTGGAAGGGGCAGCACGGCGGCAGGCTGCAGCAGGCACAGGGCGTGCGATAACCTCCTCGCATCCCACTCCTAACGCCACACACGATTTCATTCCTATTTCTAGGAGATCTTTATCATACGAGCCTTTGGGCTCCCGGTAAGACGCCAGCACATACCCCAGCTGGACAAAAAGATAAGTTTCCATGAAGCCTGAGCTCTGCAAAGTCTCTGAGCTCCGCGAAGGTCACACCAGACCTGCTCGCACGCCCTGACACCTGCTGAGGGCAGCGGGGGGCACAGACACAACCTCTTCCCTTCACCCAGCGCCAACTGCTGCAAAGGAGGCTGCAGCCTCCCCCGGGGTGCGTGGAGGCTGCCGAGGCCCCGCGGCTTTGCCTCGATTTTTCCATGGGTGCAGCGGTTCCTCGTCCTCCTCGTCCCCACAGGTTCGCCGTCCCTCCGCCGGGGGCTGGATGGGGCTGGGAGTCCTGGCAAAAGGCGCTGGCGTACGTAGGGATGGCGGAGAGAAGGAGCAAAAAATGTGCTGAAGAAATGAATCAGCTCTTAGGAGCCAGCCTGCCTGAGCTCATCCCCATTTTGCTCTTTCCCAGGAGGAAAGTATTGGCAGGGAGAAGTGGGAGGAAGGATTTCCTTCCACTCCATCCAGAAACCACCCCCCTCGGCACTGTCCTGCTTCGTATGTTTCCAGCACTTCACCCAGAATCTAACCTGTTAAAGCAGAATGGATTGTTTTGGACAGAAAGCCACAAGAGGCAGGATTGCCACGCGGAGCGAGGCGACGACACGGAGCTCCCGATGCCGCACGATTTCTCCGCAGCCCTGAGTCACGTACCCTCCCCGTGCCCCAGATTTCCCCAGCTGTAAACACGGGATGACGCTCGCTCTGTTTGACATTCGAAGCGAGGAGGGAAGCAAAGCGAGCAGTGACGGGGAGCTAGGGCTTTCCTCCTCCGTTTTCTGTCTTTGAGTTTGAAAATTGGGAGTTCTCGGTACTACGAGAGCGTAATGGTTGTGAAAGCGATCTTAAAAGGGAAAAAAAATAAGCCAAGTTAAAGTAACTGCTGCAGAGACACGCACCGTCCCCGGCCTGTGACTCCAGACACGAACAACGCCACAACAGCTGAAAGCTGCTCCCTTCGAGGGGCTGCTCAGCTCCGCTCTGACAACGATTAACCAGCAGAACCACGTCGCCGTGCCGGGTATCTCAGCGATGACAAACCAGGCATGAAAGGAGAGAGGATTAATATGAAAACACCCTGCGCACGGTCGTTTTAGCTGGACGTGACAGCAGGCACTCAGACAAGCACGCAGTTATTACCAGCGAGGACGGGAGGAGCATTCGCTGGAAGCTTTGCTCGGAGGTTTGCTGAGAGCACGCGGAACCACCTCCACATTTTCTCCCTGCAGACACAGGCACCAACGAAGCTCCAATCTCTGAGGCTACCGAAACGACGAGGGCTCCGGCGTGGAGGACACGAGGACGGCAGAACAGGACTCAGGACCTGGCTGGCACTCCGAGCACACGGGGTCTCACGCTGCGCTCGGACAAATGCGGCTTTTCTCAGCCCTGTGCCTTGGGAGCAGATTAATAAGGAAAGGCAAACCCGGGAGGCTGTGGGGGAGTCCGGCCCGGGTTAATATTAACAGAGCAAGCGCTGGGTGCTGTGGGAGGAAGGTCAGCCTGGCAGGAATTGGCAAAATCCCCCAAGTCGCCGGTCCCAGTTTGCGTTTCCAAGTGAGGTGCTCGGATCCCAGCGGCGCCACCGATCTGTGCGCCCTGGGCTCAGCCCACCGCTGTCACTGCAGCGAAACCCAGCAGCACTCCCCGCTTCTCGCAGCCCTGAGCGGAGAGCTGGCGGTGAAAACCGCAGGATTTCTTCTTCCAGGTTCAACAGAAGGAGGTAACACAGGGGAAGCCAAGAGGAGCTGGTGTGCGTGCTATCAAAGGCAGGTGAGAACTGGAGGCAGCGGTTGGCAGGATTTCCTTCAGCCCCAAGCTGGACTGACCCAGAGGAGCCTCGAGGCAGAGCTCTGGTGTCTGTGTGCTGCTTGGCCACCTCCATCGGAGCAGGGGAGCCGAGGGGCGACCTGCTCCCCAGCTCTCTTCTTGCTCCTCAGATCCTGCCTCTGAGGGACTCTGCTCACATGTGGCATAGCACGGGCGTGAGGAAAAAGGAAAATTCACCAGAACGGCTCCAAAAGAGAACATGTGAGCCCTAAACAGTGCCTCGATGCTGCTTGGCTGGCAGCTCTGGGTGCTCTGGGTGCCCTCTGGGTGCAGCCCTGACCCCGAAGATCCTGCCCACGTGCAGCTGCAGCCCTGCTGCCCCCATCCAAGGCACATGGGAAAGCAGAAAAACCACCACGCAGAACATTTCGGGTCCGCCCTCAGCCTTACTGCTTGCCGGAGGGTTCAAGAAGAGTCAGCACGGTGTTTGCATGCCCCTGCAAAGACTGGTTTTGTCTCGGGGGCTCTGTGCCCGCTTTCTGGACATGAGGCTGTGCTTCAGCTCACATTTTCCATCTGTGAGGCTGCAGCAGCACCAGACCTCTCTGCCCGGCCATCCTGCAGCACATCAGTGATGGGATCGCCACCATCCCACCACTGCTCGAGCCTGTGGCTTAAATCCAGGCTCTGTCATCAGCAGCTGAAGCCCTGGCAGTGGTTAGCTTGAGCTGAAACGTCCGTACGGGCCTCCAGCAGAGCAGGGACAACCTCAGGCTGGAGGGCGGGCACGACCCAAACCATCTGCGAGAAGACAGGGCACCGACAGACAAGCTCTGGTCAAGGAAATGGGCCTCAGCGCGTTTTGTTTTCGATGTAAGAGGTTATCCTGCACGCTGACCAGCCCGTTTCCCTTCCAGCAGGAGCTCCCGTGCTGCGCGGCACGTTTGTGACGCCCGGAGAAACCCAGCGCCCAGCTGCGGACACGGCAGGGGAACGAGCGGAAAGGCGGCCCGTGCTGCGAGGGAAAGTCTCGGAGAACGAGAAACCAGAAGGAATGACTTAGCTTTAAAAAAAAATAAATAAAAGGTGACCGTTAAAAGGTATAATCTGGGGAAGGGGGAGGGAGGAAGAACATCTGGAACCACAGCACAAAGCTGCTACAGAAAGAACTTCACCAAACAGAAACGCGAGTCCGACGCGGCACAGAGAGCAGGTCTCTCCCCAGTCACCAAACTGTCCCGTGCGGCACAGCCGGGGCCAGGTCCCCCTGCACGAGCGGTTTAAGTGGGTGCCATTAAATTGGGGCACCCTGGCTCCGGCAGCCCTTTGGACTGGGCTGGGGAGCACGCAGGGGGTGAAGTCGCTCGCTCCTTCGGGGCCGAAACGCCCGCCGTGGGTTACGAAGCACACCCCAGCTCTCCGAGCCGGCAGAAAGCGAGCACTTGCTGCTCGTGTCCAAAAATATCTTCGGAAGCCTTGAGAGCAGTCATCAAACTCAGGAAAAAGCGCGTATGTCAAGGGCTTGTTAGCTGTAATTAGCGCTCCCCTCTCGGAAAACAGCTTTTGTCTTTGCACAGGGGGGAGGAGGAGGAGGTTATGCTCTTTGTCTCGGGCCGGGACTCCCCGTCCTCACCCCTCCGAGCCCGGGAAGGGAAGAGGATGTTACCTCACACCGCGTGCTGCCCCGGGCACCACGAGCAAGGTTTAGGCTCGGGCTGGGCAGAGCACGTCGATCCGTTCGGTTCCAGGACGGGGAACTGCTCGAGAGGGAGCTGGGGCTGTTTAGCTTGGAGGAGACCGAGGGGTGACCTTATGGATGTTTGTAAATATGTAAGGGGTGAGGGTCAGGAGGACGGAGCCAGGCTCTTCTCGGTGACAGGACAGGAGGCAGTGGCCACAAAATGGAGCCCAGGCAGTTCCGCACCAAGACGCGAAAGAACTTCTTCCCGGTGAGGGTGACGGAGCGCTGGGACAGGCTGCCCAGGGAGGCTGTGGAGTCTCCTTCTCTGGAGATATTCGAGGCCCGTCCGGACGCCTCCCTGGGCAGCCTGCTCTAGGGAACTGCTTTGGCAGGGGGTTGGACCCGGTGATCTCTGGAGGGCCCTGCCAAACCCTAAAATCTGTGATTCTGTGACCCTGTTTGGGAAGATGCAGCGGGAGGAAAGCCCTCCTGGAGCCAGCGGGGCAGAGCGGCCCGTGCTCCCAGCCCCATGTCCGTCTGCGTCAGCACGAGCCGCGGCGATATCGCGGGGTTGTGTGCCACGGATAAGCGACGCTGGCGCTGCTCCCCCCGCCCGGCACGGCTCCGGCCTCGGCTCCAACCCCGGCAGAGGCAGAGGGAGGTGTCCAGCGGCACCGTGTCACCGCACAAGTGCCTCCACCCTAGGGCTTGTCCCTCGAAGGGGCAGCAGATATCCTGCGGCTGTCCGTCCTGGAAGCAGCGACAAACCCTCGCCTACCCCCGGTGAGCGCTGGAGGCACCGAGGAGCGGCGCAGGCACGTTTCTCTGCCCTGTTTCACGCAGCCTGCCCATGCACGGAGCGTATCGGGTTACTGTGGTTAACGGAAAGTTCTGCAGGCTTTACATTTTCCACTTGGGGACTTCAATCGGTGTGTAGAAAAAGAAAAGGGTGCAAAGGAAGCCAGCTCTGCACATTCCTGAGCGGCCAGAGGCAGAGCAGGGCCGGGAGGTGCCAGCAGCGACCGTGACCTCCCACCCAGCTCCCAGCGCTGGAGCTCAGCGATGCTGCTTTCCTCGTTCCGCTCTTGGGAGAACGTCTTCGACAGGCCAGCTTTATTTCTGTGCGTCTTTGCCCCGTCCCAGCACCTCAGGGGGAGCGGGGAAACCCCAGCCCCAGCTCCGGCCATCCTGGGGGGGCGCGGAGGGGCCGGGAACGCCTCGGTGCTGGCCCACGCTCTCCTTCAATTAACAACAGCCGTGGAACGAAACGCGGCGTTTTGGGAAAGATCTTCCACATGTTTGGCTTCGGCAGCATCTAATACCTTCAGGGGAGCCAAAAAATAGCTAATCCTCCTTCGCCTTCAGCCAAGGAGCAGCTGAAGAGTGGGACCAGCGGAGGGAAAGGGAAGAAGGGTGAAAAGGGAAAGGAGAGGAGCGGAACACCGAAAAACGGCAGAGCTGGACCCGGTCACTCCCAGCTCCCGGCCGCAGAAGCTCGAAAGCTGAGCTGCCCCCCTGCATCCCAGTCCTCGGGACACGGCGAAGGAGGTAGCAGGGTCTAGCCTTCGACACGAGGCCACGCTTCTCTGGGTCCTGCAGAGCACTTCGCTTCAGCAGCCGTACTACGAATATTTCTATTACTAAACCACACCGGTTTGTTCAGATTAAATCACTTCCCAAAACCCCGCAGCAAAGACAGAACTGAAGGCATCTCCTGTTTTAATGCTCCCCTCGAACGCAGGTGAAGCGCTCAAGCCCGGCACGTGCACAGCAGGCAAGCGGGCCACCAAGCCTGCGAGCTGGGCTACTGCTCCCCAGCGAGCCGCGCGGGGTTTCGCTTTTCCACGAGCAACCAGAATGGCTCCTTTTCGTAAAAAAAGAAGAACCGTAACAAAAACGCCCACCAACGACCACATAGGAATTCAGTTTACAGTAATCCCTCCAGCAAGGTTTCATCAGATGTTTTAGGGAGATGTTTCTAGGCCCCAGAAGCACGCTCAGAGCCGAGCCTTCACCTCCAACTGCCCTGCCACAACGCAGCGCATCCACGGCAGCGACGTCCTCCTCCCATTTATTTTCAGCACAACCTTCCCCCGTGGAAGTCATTAAAAAAAAAAAAAAAAAAGGCGATGCAGGGATTTGTTTTCCTGTTGTGCGGAAGGGGGTGGGGAACGACTTACGGAATCTATTATTTTGCTTTGCTGTTTAAGCAAAATGCTTTCTCATAAACACGGCCAAGGAAGGAGCCAACACACGTAGCGAGCACACTCGGACCGAGCTGAGAAGGGTTTCAGCTTTGAGCCTGGAAAACGCAGCTTATTGCTAGACCTGTGACAAATTCGTCTGCCTTAAATCTAAAACAGGGCCACAAACGCAGCGTCCGGGGGACCCAGAACAGCGCTTCTACGAAAGCGTTACCGATTCGTGACTTGTTCCAAAAATAAATTAAAAAAAAATAAAAAAATAAATCCCAAGTGCTGATTTCAATGGCGTTAACGGGCACGAGGACGGCCGGGTGCTCAGGGAGGGATGGGGAATCGCTGTCCCTGCCGCAGGGTCGGGGACGAGGCGTCGGTGAGCCACCGCTCTGAACTCTCCTTACGGGAAAAAGGAAACGGTTTCGCTGGACCAGGAATTGCCCAGCTGAGCTTTTTCCCAAAACAGCCAGGCCGTTTCCTGCACAGAGCACGCGGGCTGGGGGGAGCCAGGCTCCCGCCTCGCAGACCGCAAAATCCTTTCCTGGTCCAGCTGCAGCTTCCATCGGGGGCTTGGGAACTTCCCGGGGTTGCGCCGCAGCTGCACCCCGCTGCCACTTCACCTTCCCGGCCGCATCCTGCGCCGCCGCCCTCCCTGCCCAGCCCGACCCTTTTAATCCTCTCCCTCCTAACCTCACGCTCTGCTCGAGGACCCCGAGCGCTGCAGCGGTTGAAGTTCTCCGTATTTTGAGAACATGGAGAGAACCCTCGAGGTCCTCCGGTGGTTTTTGCGCGCGGGTCGCAGCTGTGCTGGGGACGGGTCCTGCCCCGGCGAGGACGCTCAGCACCTCCCTGCCACCACCCGGGGCTGGACGGAGGCCGCGGAGGTGTGCCTGGATGGGTCCCTGCTCACGTCCCTGCCACCGCCGTGGGCTGCGTCGAGGACACGGAGCCCGTGCCTGGCTGGATCCCTGGGCTGACCGCAGCCTGGTGGCTCCGGCTCCGGTCCTCGTCCCCTTCCAGCGTCGTGCGGGGCTCGGGGAACATCTGACGGCGACGGGGATGCTGCGGCACCGGGCCGGGCCGGGCCACGGTGGCGGGGACCGGGCAGCACCGAGCCCCGCTGTGCCCCGGGAGCCCCCCAGGAAGGGCGGGCGGCGGGCACCGGACCCCATCCCGGGGCTGGGTCCCGGTACCGGCGGGGGACACCTGGAGGAGAACCGGGGGGTGCCGCACGCCCGGGTACCGAGGTGTAACGGGGGGGGGGGGGGCGAAGCCGAACCCGGGGCGTTGGGGGGGGCTACCGGAGGGGGGGAACCGGGAGGGGAGGGGGGGAGGGACGGCGGCTCTGCCACGGAGCAGCGGCCCGGCAGGGGGCCACCGGCTGGCACCGGGGCACCCCGGGGGGGGGAAAGGCATCGCACGGAGCGGGACCGGCGTGGGGCGGTCCCGGTGCCTCACCTGGCTGGCCTTGTAGAACTGCTTCTTGAGCCCCGCCACCGACATGCTGCCGCCTCCACCGGCCGCCTACGGGACACCGGAGCTGGGCGGCGGGACCCGTTCGGCACAGCACCCTGCCCCCAGCGCCCAGCGGCCACCCCCCGGCCTCCGGCGCCGCTTCCGCCGCCAGGAAGCGCCCGCCCCGTTCCCCCCCTCTCCGGTGATCCCGCGGCGCCCCCCGGTGGCCCGGCGGAGGTCCTCCAGCACCACCGAGAAGCGGCCTCCGGCGGGTAGAGCGCCGCCACCCCCGCCTTCCCCGCTCTATGTCGCGATAGACTGGGCGCGTGTCGCGGCGGAGGGAGGCTCGCATCGCGCTGTCGTGAAGCAGCAGCAGCGTTTAGCGGGTGCCTCAAGGCGCCGGGGGCACGGAGCTCCCCCGGTCCCGGTGTCCCCCCCCGTCCCGGGAGCCCCCGTAACCGCCCCCGGTGCGGCCGCGAAGCGAAAAAACGCCCTCGGGGATAAAAATGGATAAAAACACCCACAATTTAACAACATAATGAACGGGGTCGGGCCCTAAAGGAGCAGCGCTGTGGCAACGGGGAGCCGCCGCGGCCAGGCCGTGGGGTCCGGGGGCGGCCAGACCCGGCCCGGCCCGAGCCGCAGCCTCACGGACGGGGCCGGGGGGGGCTCGGGGCCGCCCCGCAGTCGCTGGGAGGCCGTAGGCGCGGCGCCCCGGGCGGTAGGCCTTCGCGTGGCCTCCGGGACTACAACTCCCAGCAGCCCCCGCGGCAGCACCGCCCGGCCCGCCGCCATTTCGCGCATTGGCCCCGGCCCGGCGGCGGCCCGGCGCGCCGCGCGGCCCCGCCCACCCCCGCGGAACGCGTGCTGCGGCCTCCCTGCGGCCACCCTCCCGCCCTCTTCCCCCCCAACCCGCTACCCAATCAGCGCCTCTACACGCTCGGAGCGACAAGCGTGGCGGCCAATCAGCTGCGCCGCCCGCTGTGGCCAATGAGGCGGAATGCTCGCGGAGGGGCGGAGCGGGCGGAAGGGCGGGTCACGTGGGCGCGCTCCGCCTATCAGCGCGCTCAGGCGCGGGGTCGCCCCGGCTCCCGCCAAATACGAGCGGGAGCCGCCGGGGCAGGACCGGACGGGCCGGGGCCGCTCGGGGCCGCTCGGGGCCGCTCGGCTCGGCCTCGGCCGCCGCCGGGAAGGGCCGTGACGCCCCGCCATGGCAGGTAGGGGCGGGCCCGGGGCCACCGGGGCCTTCCCGAGGCCTCCGTGAGGTAACAAAGGAGGCTCCGGGAGCGGGCTCGGGCCCGGTCCAGCGGGTCCCGGTTGCGGCCAGGCCGCTGCTCCCCGGGGAGCGCCGGTCCCTGAAGGCCTGAGGGGGCTGCGGCGCTTGGGGGGGCGGCAGGCTCCGGGCCTTGGGCTCGCCGCTGTCCCGGTTGTGGCGGGGGGGGGGAGGGGGGGTGCGGCGCCGGAACCGGGGCCGGAACCGGGGCCAGAACCGGGGCTGGGTGTTCGCAGCCCCTCACCGCGCTGTGCTTTTCTCCCCCCGCAGCCATGGAGTGCAGAGACAAAGCCGTCGGCCCCCCGCGGAAGCTGGTGCAAGGTGAGGCTCCGGGAAGCGTAGCGCCGGCCACGAGGCGGGCGGCCTGTCAGCCCCCGCGGCACCGAACCGGGCCCGGCCGGCTCCCAGCCCCGTGCTCAGCGCCCCGTCGGGCGTCTCGGGTCTTCCTTCCCTTTTCTCGCCCCCTCTCCCTGTCCCCGTGCCTGTATGCCGTGGTTAAAGAGGCGAATGTTCTTTGTTTCAGCCCGCCTGCCGTTCAAACGCCTGAATCCTGTGCCGAAGGAGAAGTACGACGCGGATCCCGAGGTCAAAAAAGTGAAGAGCTCACAAAGCGGTTTTGGTCCGAGTACGGATCCCTCTGCAGATGCGTCGCGTGCCTCCGTGGACAACGTGGAGAACGACTGCCAGCTGAACTCAGACGTGAATTTTGTTCCCCAGCTTGTTAACGGAAAGGGTCCGTTAGATCACTTTATCCAGAAAAACACAAAGGATAGCACAGATGGAATTGTAGTCGCTATTGACCCTGCAAGTGACTCTAGCCATAGACTAAGCGATGGTGCCGACTCTGTTGATTCTAAAGCGTCGTCATCCGTAGCTATAACTAATGGCACGCTAGGAAAAGAAACGAACGAACTGAGTTGCCCGAATTCCACCCAGAATAGCCCAACGGACAACTCAGGGGGGACTGATGCGCAGCGTGAAGCTGTAGCAAGTAAAGAGGAAGAGTTGCTAGATGGCATCCAGTCTTGTTCTGGGTTAACGAAATGCAACGACTTGGAAAACGCGAGGGTTAATCAGGGCAAACTGAAGGATATCATATTTGAGGGGAAGATGCCCGTAGTGCTCCTGGAGGATATTATGACCGCCAGATCTCCCCAGGTCACTTCTCTGGACGGAAGCGTCACATCAGAGAACGAGACTGCGGAATCATCCTATGAAGGAGACTCTGTACTTACTAATTCCTCGTTAAGCTCTCCCTCTGTGAGCTCCCCCGAGGCACAGCCTGCTGCAGAACCCAAGAGAAATACTAGTCCTTTAGCTTTCTCAACGCCTGTTAGGAAGGTTGGTCTCTTTTCTTGGGCTCTTTAAAAATGGTGACACTGTAGCTAGGTCGTACGGTTTCCAGTGATTGCCCTGAGAAGGACGAATAAGATCGTGAGAAGCGTATGGCAGGTGGTGTCTGTTTAGTTAATAATGTAACTGAGTTACTGCCACTTTGACTCCTTTTAAATTGTGTAGCTCTAAGATTTAGATCTTGGCTTAGAGCTGCTACATTTGCACGGCAGGAAGGCAACTTTAAACTCCATTACAGTTTCATTTCTTATAAAGCGGGCGTGAAATGCATGCTTAATGTTTTGGTAAATGGGATGTGAGCGGTGTTCGAAGATACCTGTGTCCAATAGGTGAGGTTTCACAGCCTCCATCCTGTCCTCTCTGAGCTGCTGTAACACTGTGGGAGAACGCTAACCCGGGGTAGGCTTCAGCACCAGTCAGTGCAAATACTTCTTGAGCTCTGAACTTTTCAGACTGGGGGATAGAAAACGTCTTAGGTGGAACCGCGACGCGTTGACGGAGCTGCGTTTATCTGTCTGAGGACAAGCCGAGTGAGGCTGCCTTGGAGTTAAGTGTGCAAAGCCCGTGCTGTCAGCCATCTTGGTGAGTGTGCACCAGCGAGCACGGGGCGTGCTGCGAGAAGTCGCCGCGCGTAGAGGAGGCAGAGCTCCTGCGGTGCTGTCGGCCCGGGAAGGCTGGGGCGTGAGCAGGGACACCTCCGTGGCGAGGGCTATGCGCGAGCCGGGTGGCTGCGAGCGGGTTTCGTTTCAGTTTAGGGCCTGTCCTCTTAGCAAGAGACCCCCAAAGCGTCGTGACTTGGTGCTGAACTGAAGAGGAAGGTTTTAAAGGCAGTGATATCTGCAGGGACGGCTGAAACGGCCATGACTTGAGCAGTTAGGAAGCGCACAGGCTTCTTGGGAGTAAATCAGCGGGGTGCGAAGTGGGGATTTCTCTGGTGGGGGCCCAGTGGTCAAACTCAGGAACAGAGCGCTCCCAGAGCAGCCAGGCCTCACCTGAAGTTAGGCTGGGGGTGGCTGGCAGTCCTGTTGGTTTTTCTCAACCACATCATTAGAGGAAAAATGAGGAAG
Source organism: Anser cygnoides (assembly GCF_040182565.1). Classification (NCBI taxonomy): domain Eukaryota; kingdom Metazoa; phylum Chordata; class Aves; order Anseriformes; family Anatidae; genus Anser; species Anser cygnoides. Next base: position 3,310,514 of record NC_089899.1, on the reverse strand, counting down.
GGATTCTGAGCTGCAGAGGTGTCGCCTTGCTGCTCGTGTCATCCCACGAGAACTGCCTTCTGCTCTCTGAAGCCTTTTAAGAAAGATTTTTATCAGCTAGCCCCTGGGGGTTTGCGGAGAGACTGTACCAGAGGCGAGGGAAAAGCTCCCTGGCCTGGAGGAGATATCAACGAGTTAGAGTTGGGACTTGGAGGTACCAACGCGATCGGTCTTTCTTCTGTGGTGTGGGTTTTCTCAAGAAGCATTACCTGGTTTTGGGCTGTTTAAAATTTGCAATCTGACTTCTTTAAAGTGCGTGCACAAACTCAAGTAGACGTGGAATATTTCCAGTATAGCAGAACCAAAAAAAAAAAGTACTTGACTCCTGATGTAACCTGGCAGTGCAGCCGAGTTATTGGCTTCTCATGGTGTGAAGTACGATCTGAGACAGCTCACGTTCTGTTTGCCGAAATGGGAAGTGTGTGCATCGATCTGTAGCTGTCTGTCCTCGTCTGTTTGTTTTTCAAGGTGGAAACAGCTTTGATAACCGAAAGCTCCTAGTTAGAAGAACTCTTACTTCCATCAGATAAGTACAGGATCTCCTGATGCAGCGTTGCACCGTGTAAACCTCGATGTCCAAGTATAGAAAATAAAGCTTTTGGTCTGTTTTAGTTTCTTAATCCCAGGGACGAACATTCTACCTTCTGCTGAGAATGGCAGGAGAAAAGGAAGGGGTGGATATGAGAAACCGAGCCAGAATCTGCTGAAATACAGACTGGTCAAAGACCTAACGTGTCAATGAACAGCACCGTTTGCTATTCAGACACCAAGTACCTTTCAGCCTTTTTTTTCTTTTTTTCCCCCCTGTAAATAATGGCTTGAGGAGAAATGACAAGTGTGACCTGTTGGGAACTTTAGAGCTGATACGCTGATACTAGCGGAGGAGTCAGAGGGCTATGATTACGAGAAGATAAAACGTGAAAAGTCCTCGTATTCAGGAGATTCTAGCCAAATATCCTGGCAATTGTAAGTGGTAGGATCAGAAAAAAAACCCTAAACTTTACTCAAAGGAAGTGACTTTGCTATAATTAAATGTTATGCCCTCTGTCATGCTCCTGTGATTTGTAGCAGCTGTAGCTTCTGTTTGTTTTCATGCACGTGGTGTTACACTGCGAGGGATACTTCAGGGCTGAGAAACCAGAGGGATTTGTTTATGCAAAATTTGGTAATACGAGGACTTAACGTAAACTGAAACAGTTAGATGTGTTCAGGCCTAAATGTAAATCAGTGAGATTAGATATGCCTGAACTGTATTCTTACATCCTATACCGAAGTAATTGTGAAGTTGCTGAATATACTGATCTGAAAGAGTAATGTTAGGGTCATTCAGATGAAGGTTGCTGGTTTTTTAGGACTCTTAGTGTCATGTGAAGAGGAAGTGACGTGGATCTCTAAAACTTGCATTTTGTGTTTTCAGGTACCTCAGAAATTCCACAAAAGCTCTGCGGAGAAGGAGAAGCTGAGATTGCAAAGAGTAAGGCATTTTCACTGACATAGAAAACTAACCTGCTGTGCTTTTGCGTTGAATAGTAAGCAAAGCCCTTTGCGTTTCATTTTGGTCCACTTAAAACATCTCTTTTCCTGGCTTTCCTGACTGATGAATATGGAAGAACCTTAATGCATGCAGTTAAAGTGCTCAGCGTGTTCCAAAGCTCCTTAATGCATACATAATGACGTGTGGGTGGCCTGCACTGCATTCCTGGGCACTTCAGGAAGATATTAAGGAACTGTAAATGTTGCTGCCTGCTTGTCAAAGTGCTTTTTGAGATATATATATATATATTTTTTTTTTTCAAACCCTTCCAGAGAGAGTAGGTGCAGCCCGCGAGGCGGACAGACACAGGTGAGACCCTCAGGAGCCTTCGGTTAGGGCTGGTTCCTGCCTCGCCGTTCTCACCCCTCTGCCTTTGAGCCACAAAACCGTGTCTGCTCCTCGTTAGTACGTGAGGCGAACGGGCTGCTGCTCTTAGGGCTTGCTGAGGAAACTGTTGGAAGCCGCTGGAAGCGCTGAAGCCGTGGTCTGGGTTTGCTAGGGAGAAAAGTCTGTTCCACAACGACAAGGTGCTGTAATAATTCCGTCCATTCCGCTTCCAGTTGTGAAATGCTAAATCTAAAGGAAGCTGCTGCGTCACACGGAGCTCTTGAGCAGGCAGCTCTGTAGAAGTGGGCTCTGCAGGCTGAGGAGCTGCCTGTTGTTTTCGCTGCAGCTAGCAAGGACTGGGCTTCTGACTTCTTCTGATGTTTCTTAAGAACTGGTTTATAAAGTTGGTCTGTTGCGTTTTTTTTTGTGAGTTATAAGTGGCTGAGCGTGCTAGGGTGCTTGCTTTTCGCACTGCCCCATATAGAACTCCAATCTGCGGCGTTCTTCCCTGATTTATGTAACGTATATTTATATAAATAGCGGCATGTGAGAGCGTTGAGAGTGGAAGCTTTATTGTGCTGAAAAGCAAACCAACCTGCCAGCCCCGCTGCCAGCTCTGCAGCGCTTCCCAAAGCTACCTGGTGGATTTTCACTGACTGCCGTGACTCAGTTCTGACAATGATGCTTCTTTCAAATGACTGCCAACGTTGTGTCAGCGGCGCATTGCGATGCCGTTCAGTCCTCTCGGTGCTGCCAAGGAAGCTAAGATGTGAAATAAACAAAAAGAAATTAGAAATACACCATAAGGGCGCTTGTGTGTCTGAGCACAGCCACAGCCTAGTTTCCTGGTGGAATTACCAAGGCCTACGGTATAGGGGAGTTATTTTCCTCTATTTTGTCATTTTTAGTAAGCGTGCCACATTCTCGTTTATGTGTCGGTAGAGCCATAATGAGGGGATGAAATACTGTGAATGGAGACGCTTGCTGTGTAATCTTCCCCCGTTGTTCCCACAGTACCCCTTAAAAAAGCTCCCAGCCCCTCTCACTGCCTGCTTATCGGAAACGAACTGCCACAAGCGGCATTTTTGGTTAGTTTCAAGCCTAATAAAGCAGCTGCACAATCCAGTGTTTGGAGACTTGCGTTACTGCCTGAGATCATGAAAAGCAGTCAGAAAATCCTTGTGGGCTGATAACACAATCAGATAAAATTCACTCTTCAAATTTATAAATTCACTCTTTGAATTTATATAATGGCAGGCATGCACAGGTAGAAAAGCACGACAGCTTAGCTCACGGGGTGTGTGTTTCCAAAATACTCTTTGGAAACAATCTGCTATGTTTTTAAAGTAATAAAAATTCTCTCCTGTGCAACTTTCCCCAATACTACGTTGATAACGAAGATGACTCAAATACAGAGCGAGTACAAAGCGTCCTTTGATGCTTAGGAAGTGAGAATGTCTGTTTTTAGGGGAAGAAGTTAATGTCTTCAGAAAGAGTACGAGATCAGTACAAGAGGGCTGAGCTAGCTGAAGCAGCACGTAGCTGCGGTTAATAACATGTCCTGCACGAGCTCAAAACTGTTGCAGGTCAGGCACTGGGTGCAAGAATCCGCTGTAGCATCTCAGCTGGAAAAATTGCATCCTTATTTTTACTCATGTTTGTCTGCCAGCAGCTACTGTGCATGAAAAGCCACCTGCTTAATGGCTTCTTTCTGAACTAGGACCAGGAGCGTGCCGACAAGCTGCAGAAGCTACAAGCGGAAAGGGAGGAAAAGGGAAGGCTGAAGGAAGAGGCAAAAGCTGCAAAGGAGCGAGCCAAGGAAGAGGCAAAGAAGAAAAAAGAGGAAGAGAAAGAGTTGAAAGAGAAGGAAAGGAGAGAAAAGAAAGAAAAAGAAGAAAAGGAAAAAGCTGAGAAGTTGAGAGTGAAGGAAGAGAAACGCAAGGAGAGGCAGGAAGCTTTAGAGTAAGTGGTGTGGCTCCTACAGGCCGTGGGGAATAATGTGTAACTATGTGAGCACCTCTGCGTGCGCGCCCTAACTTTCAGGGGCTGTACCAATCAAACAGCAATGCCTCTTTGTCACGGAATTTATTTTAAGCGATGAAAGACTGTGCCAGAATGTAGGCTCAGCTCTACTACACCGCTTTTTGCTTGCAGACTGACCTGGGCTTCTGATCTGAAATGGCTGAAAAGAGCTGTCACGCTCCACTGAGTTTTCCCTTCGTGACCAGGCTTGCTCCTGGCTGCGTTTTGCTGGCACCGGTGGCCTGTCTGTTGAGGAAGTCATTTGTAACTCGATAACATAGTAAATAAATGCCTCCTCTTGCTATTGAGGAGGGTTTGAAGCAGCCTAGCTACTTTGTGGCTAAAACAGGTCAATGTTTGCTCTAGAAGGAATGAAAAGAGTCTTAGGCATTTAACCAAGTGTGGCTCTTGGCTGAATTAACAGATTATTGTCTTGTTTGGTGTGATATGGTCAAGGTACAGGGCTTCTCAGCTCAAGTAAATGCTTTGTGGTTTGTGACAACTGAAATGAATTTTGTATTTAAGGGCAAAACTTGAAGAGAAGAGAAAGAAAGAAGAGGAGAAACGGTTAAAAGAAGAAGAAAAGGTAAATGCTTTCTCTCAGCTCTTCTGTTCCGGTGAAATGCTGTTAATGGGCTCCCTGGCATCCTGCTGAGTGCTGCTGGGCTGCTCACAATGACTTCCACGGTTACTGCTTTGCTCTCTCGGAAGTTCTCCAAGCAGCGTACCCTGCGTTGGTGCCCCTCACGCTGTCCTGCTGCTTGGGAACGAGCGTGTCCGTTTGGACCTGGTGGTGCTGCTCCACCACTTGCATCATGCAGGTTTCTTGCCTGTTTTGTTTGTAGATATTGGTGTACCTGATTTATCTGTTCAGTTCTTCCTGCATCTGTTTTTTTGTTGTTTTTATTTTTTTTCCAATGCCTGTAAATGAACTCCACCCCTTGTCTTAGTAATGACGCTGGAATCCACGTAGGTGTGTTACAGAAAGCGATTACTTTTTTATTGAGTTACGGGAGCTGGTAAATAACTGAACTTTGTTTTATACCTCATTAGATTTGACACTGGGTCATGCCTGAGTTCACTTTGAATGATAAGGCCTTGTCCTATCTTTGTTCATAGTTTGCATTTTTGTTCTGACTTTAGCGTATTAATGCACAGAAAGCAGAGATTACAAGATTCTTCCAGAAACCAAAGACTCCGCAAGCCCCAAAGGTGAGGTGTTTGTATTTTTGTTGGCCACCTTACACGTACACTGATTTTCCTCAGATCTGTCTCTTAGAGCTTCTTTGGTGCACAAAGCATTAACATTTCTTGCTTCCTAATCTTAAAAACGTAGAGGGTTTAAAAAAAAGTCTGTGACCAGAGCAGAGATGGCAAAAGAAATTTGTTGTTGCATTAGTAAAAATCTCAACTTTGTCTTCTGCTACGTTGGCTGTGAAGACTTAAATTTACTTAAGACCTGTTGGAGGGGCTTAACCCACATTGTCAATCAAACATCAGTAAAGTGGTGTCTTAGACTTGTGTATGTTTTATCTGTTGGTACTACAGTTTCTCAGGTGTTCAGACCCTAACAATCCTCACTTACTCTTTCAGATTCTTGCTGGCTCTTGTGGAAAGTTTGCTCCTTTCGAAATTAAGGAGAACATGGTCTTAGCTCCCCTCTGTCGTATTGCCCTCGATTCAGACCTCTTAGAACAGCTGGATCAGCTCCTGCGCGCACAGAATAGCGAAGTTTCTTTCTTGAGAGACCTAAAGTGTCGTAAACCTCGTAAAACTGGACCTACTTTTGTCAATAACAGTACTGACATAGTAAACAGGTCAGTCTGGCTTGGGGCTTTTCTTTGCTTTTGTATAATGAAGAGGAGATTGCTTTCAAAGTAGTTTTATACTAATATTAGAGACACAGTTTTTCGTTTGGTACCTGTTTTGTCTGAGATTTATTTTCATGGGGAAAGTGCGTTATAATGTGGACTTCCTTCATTCTATATAATGTTTCAGGCAGCTCCATTTTGGCACTGGACACTACTTGTCTTAGTGGTGTTCATCTTGCATAGTTTTAAAAAATAAACAGATAGCCAAGGCAGAGCTGCTGTTGCACGTAGTGTCGTGGTTAAGGAGGGTGGGAGCTTGTCTGGAACTCCTGTTTTTGCAAGCCGGTTGTGAGTGCCTGTTCTAACGAGCTCAAGCCCTGGGTTGGTGTCCTGGCTGAGCTGAAACTTTCTAAAAGCTATTTTCGTGAGCATCAGGGGAGCATTCTGTAAGTACTGAAGACGGTCCTTTTGCTTCAACAGCGATGTGGTGGTAGTGGCTAACTGCAAAACAGATGCCGTTCCTGAAAGGGGGAAGTTTGGTAGAATGAAACTTCTGCAGTTTTGTGAGAATCACCGTCCTGCATACTGGGGCACTTGGAACAAGAGAACCACTACGATCCGTCCCAGGAATCCTTGGTCAAAGGACTGCGTAAGTATCTTACAGGCAACGTAGTCAAATTCTTTTCTTCCTTTATGCTCTTGAAGTGAATATATGGTGTTCACGTCCACCTGTTCTCTGGGATTTCTGATCCACTTGCATGTTCCCTCTTGCTATTGAGTTTTGGAACACCCGGCTCTAGCATCATACCCTCAGACTGACAGAAGTGGAATATTGGTGTGTTTCATTCTAGAAACTACTGGACTACGAAGTAGATAGCGATGAAGAGTGGGAAGAGGAGGAACCTGGAGAAAGCCTTTCCCATAGCGAAGGGGTGAGGTTTCTGTGTGGTGGAAAAGGAGCTTTTGGGGAACAATTGCACTTGTCGGTGTGACTTCTAAAAAGCAAAGTTTATTTTTAGGACGATGAAGAGGAGGGAGAGGATGAAGATGACGACGATGGGTTTTTTGTACCCCATGGGTACCTATCTGAAGATGAAGGAGTGACAGAAGTAAGTGAACTGGTTGTCACTGGATTTCCATCTATGCCTCCAGTGTAAAACACATTAAATATTGACATGTAGGCAGGGACGTAACTCATCTCTGGTCTGCGTGAGCAGACTTGTGTAACTCAGGGAACACACTAAAGATACCGGGTTTTAAAGAACTTCTTTTTTTTCCTGGGATGCTTGTATCAAGTTCTTTCTCACCTGCGGCTTTAGGAGTGTGATCCAGAGAATCAGAAGGTCCGTCAAAAGCTGAAAGCAAAGGAGTGGGACGAACTGATGGCCAAGGGGAAGAGGTTTCATGTTCTACAGCCTGTGAAAATTGGCTGCGTCTGGGAAAGCGCAGAGAACGACAGCAGCACAAACGCAGACCTGAAGGTTCTCCAGCAGTTCACAGCATGCATCCTGGATTTACCCCTTGCAGAGGAAGACCAGCAGATACAAAAATGTAGCAAAAAAAGAGCAAAAGATCAACAAAGTAAGACATAAAGGGCTAAGTAATTGCATTTATGCACTGCTGTGCTCTGCTTTTGAGATAGTGGAATTTTGTTTCAAGTTATAATGTCAGGATGACCTGCTTATGACACATTTGAAATTCAAGTAATCTCTGTGAGATCTCTTGAAAATGAGTTTTCTGTCATGGCACCCCATAGGGCCTTAGTTACTCCTCCAAAAACTCTTCCTTCAGATAATCAAGCAAACAAAGCCAACAAGACTTTGGTAGGCTTGGATTTAGGATCACTTACTGGAAGTGCTTGAGCCCACTTACCCATGGATTCTTCAGGGAGAGAGGATTTGGTTTGTGAGAGACATTTCAGTCCTCTGTGTAGTTAACGCGAGGATGCAAATGATTTATGAAAAGGCTATAAGAGGGGTTGGGACTCTCACTTTTGGGTCAACTCTTATTGAGGTTGATGCGTCTGTATCAGGTTCAGCTCCTGTTACGATCCCATACCTAAAATCTCAACCTATTTGTCGTCTTCTGTGCACAGATGGGTTATGTCAGCCTGGCTTTTTTTGACCTTTGAGTCTTCCCCACAACCTTTGTGCAACCTTTTCTTTGCAGTCCTCGGCCAGCTGCTGCCGTTGCTCCACGGGAACGTGAATGGGAGCAAAGTGATCATCCAGGAGTTCCAGGAGTGCTGCCGGCAAGGACTGTTCAGCGACGTGACCGCGGCTGCCGACTGCGGAGACACCAGCCCCGTGAGTCCCCACGCGTCCCGGCCGCAGACGCCTGTTGGCGAGGACAGCGGTGTCCCTTCCAAAGCCAGGCTAAAGCGAATCATTTCCGAGAACTCTGTGTATGAGAAGAGACCCGAATACAGGATGTGCTGGTACGTCCACTCGGAGGTGCTGAAGAGTTTTGATCAGGAGCACCTCCCTGTCCCTTGTCAGTGGAACTACATCACCCAAGTCCCTTCTTCGGGAAAGGAGGACAGTGGCAGCGTGCCGGGCACGGCGCTCGTGCAGACCACGCCTGTGCCGGTGAAGAGGAAGCCCACTGGAAGCATGTGCATCACGAAATTCATGAAAAGGCCCCGGGGTGCTGAACAGGTGAGCTGCTTTGGCAACGCTCTCCCCAATAGAGGGCGGTGGGAACGTAGCTGCGCATCCTCAGTAGGCGAGCGGTCTGGCGTGCCTCCTAGATTGGCCTAGAGCTGCCATCAGAATCAAGATACTGAGCTCTAGAAACCATGCTTCAGACAAAAAGACCCAATTTGTGGGGAAAAAGTGAAACTGGGCACCTCTAAAGAGGTGGCTTTCTTTTTCTTGCCCTGTAGCTTGGCCTGTTTCATTTGAAACGTTGCTCTCCTGCTGTTCTTCTACTTTCTGCTGTTTGGCAGCGATTGCTTCCGAGCCGTGAATAGTCGGAGTGTCTGCTTGGCTGTGGTTTTACAGCTGGCTGTAATTTGCGTGCAGGTTTTTCTGTGTGTGTATGGCTGCCAGATGTGTAGCCGGGGCTGGTGACTTGCATCGGTTGCATGTGCGCCGATTAAACGTGATTCCTAGGTGCTGCAGCTCAACCCTTAACAGTCTGTAAAGCCTCAGGCTTACGCCATGGTGTATAAAGCTGGATTTCAAGAGCTGGTTAAAAAAAAAAAAAGAAAGAAATCACAGGAACCAAATGAGATGGATTTGGAGTAGTTGCTCTTCCAGTTCTGAGCTTTGTTTTGGCCTTCCTGCTGTGGTTACCCCCGAAAAGCAGAGGTGAACACACACAGCATTAAGAGCTTAATTATCCAAAAGGATGGTTGAAAAGTATGTGATCGCTGCTTTAGCTGTGTGATTCTCTGTCATGCACTTAAGACCGAGGCTTTAGATCCTGAAGCCTGGTATTAGCAACTGGTAGCCTCCAAACCTGCAGGCAGGACTGGTTTGCACTCTTCAGTGGATTTATTCATAATCCCCTGTGGACAAGGGTGAGAAAAGCCTCACACGAGGCTTTTCATGCTTTTCTTTCCCACTTTATCCTTAATTTCTGTGGCTCTTCTACTGAAGAAGCTCCGCAATCAAGTACAAGCACTGATAGGGATCAGAGATTTGTGAGAAACTGTTCAGCCCCCGAACTCCATCTGCTTGGGTTTTTTCATATGCACTAAATAAAGGCAGAGATTTAAAAAAAAAAAAAAAAGTCTGCTTGGCACCCGCTGGAGATTCTGCTCCTAACAAATTGCTTGAGCAGAAATAGCGAAACAAAGGTTTTTAGTGGAGTTGCACCATTGGCCTGAATTCTCCAAAGCTCTCGGAAGCACCTCGGTTGCCCCTGTGAGGTGTGGTGCAGCGCAGCTCGGAGAAAAGGCGGCAGGCTCCTGGAAGCCTTTCGTGCCCCGTGCCTAAATCAGCACTGCTCGGGTACTGAGCTCCCATCCTGCCTGCCCAGCTGGTGGAGAAGCTGGAGAACCTGACAGCCTCGACCTGCCGATTGCTCTTATCCGTGGCTTGTAGAACTCTGCTGTGAAGCTCAATCCAGGGCTTTTGTAAGTAAAGGTGCTCTTACGTAAGCTGCAGAGAAAGAAAAACTCCTTCGAGTGGGCAATACCTACACGTGTGTAGGAGGGGAATGCTGAATCTGAGAAGTGTGACTTCAGCGACAGCTGTAAACTTACCATTTCTGGTCTGGAATTAAATGGGCTTTAAGGTCCCCTTAACCTGTGGTTAATGGTCCCCAGACCATTCTGAGATTCTATAAAATTGTGTGGATAGGGACCAAAGTCTACCTCAGAGACTTTCATTCCACGGTTCCAACTGAAGGGAAAGAGAAAAAGAAGGAACAAAAAAAAAAAAAAAAAAAAACCTTGGAGCTGTTCAGTGCTGGGCAACTTCAGTTTGCATTTCTCCTTGCGTTTTTTTTTTTTTTTTCTGATTCAAAATGAGTGGTTTGAGCTGCTCCCGAGATCGGGTCACCCAGGGAAGAACTGTCGTCCCTCCCTGAATAAAAGCCGACTGACAAAGATGAAAAGTCAGGGGAGAGAACAAGCATATATTTGACAGGCAAAAGTCCCTTTCCGTCTCCAGAAGCAAAAAAGCATCAAAAGAAATCAAGGGGCGGGGGGGGAGAAAAGGACAAAACCGAGTCAGATTTTAATTGAGGCTTGAACCGGCTTTCAGATGTGTGGGCTGCTCGTTGTTTTGTGTACCAGGGGAACGTCTTGGAGCAGAAGCTTGGCGTGCTTCCTGCTGCACGTGCCATCGCAGACTAAGCCCTTTACCACAAGGCGACGTCTGCTGAAGCCAGGGGTTGCTTTTCTCGCTCTTTTTTTGTTGTTGTTGTTCTTACAGTGACGCCTGCCCGCTCAGCTGGTAGTGAGGAGTGACCGCTGCAGCCCCACCCGGCGTTGGCTGCGCTGGGTCTCGTGCTAGCGCTGTCAGCTCGCTGTCGCGCACCTGATACCGTTTTTTTTTTTCCTTTTAGGCTGAAGCTATGGACATGGATGGATTTCAGGCGGACACTGAGGAAGATGAGGATGACGACGACTGCGTAATTGTGGATGTACAGCCAGGCAAAGGTGGGAAAATCACTGCTAGCAGTCCCTTGGCAGGCGATCGCTCCCAGAAGGGAGAGCACAGTGGAGCAGGGACTGTAGCTAAACCTGGTGCTGGTTTTCTGCCACAGTTTCTCCAAGCTTTGTGCTCTTTCCTGTAGATGTTTTGTTCAGGATATTTTTGTGCTTTTTATGATTATTCTGGATGTTTCTTTGATTTTCACGCTTTTCTCTAATCTGCTCTCGCCCTTTTTCCTTTCTCCCTCCAAATGACTAAGCAAAGCGCTTGTGAATAGCAATCACCTGCCAGTGTTACCGCTTGTTTCTGATAGAAAAGTGAACGTTGGGGTCAGTATAAGCAGATCCACTTAATATTGGTAACTGCTGCTGGAAGGGCTGGTCTCTGGGGCTTGCACGCTCAGTTCAGCGCTCCTCCAGGACTGACAAGGGTTGGAGTGTAGCTTTGCTGCCTTCTTGAAGTCTTAAGTGCATGCTGAAGTGTCTGTTCTGAAGGAAATAACATCAGATAATAACCAAGCTCTCAGATGTTTGACACATGAGCACTCTGATTACCACTGTGCAGCTTTGTGGTAGAATCTAAGCAGTTGTTTATATTTGTGTCCCAGTTATCTCTTGGAAAAGGGTTTTCAAAAGCTCTCCTGCTATAGTGTATCCTTTCAGGCTGCGGATTCAGAAACAGTGGGATGAGGAAATGGAGCGGCTCCTTTCATCTCAGCGAGGCTTTAGATACGTGTGCTTGATCATACAGATCAATGGCTTAACACAAACCACATGCAGCCCCTCTAAATCACTTTTAAAACCTCCAAGCTCCTCCTTACAGCTCCACAATAGCTCGGTCACAATGCTACTCGCCCAACCTGAATTAAGCAAAGTGGTGGGTTTTTTTGTTGGGCAGCTCCTCTAATCGATAGATAAGGACCTGTGCATATTCCCAGAGTATTAAATTCTCGGGTGTTTGACCCGTTCTAGGCACACCTTGGGTCTCCTTTCTGTCTGAGCTGGTGTTGGATCCGTCCTCTCCCTTCCCTAACAGACAATGCAGCTGTTTGGCAAGAAGCTTCGCGTTTAATCTTAAGCTGCTTTTGCTTCTTCCATGACTGCAGTGGGGTGAAAGCCTTCCTGCAGGCTTGCAGCTTCTTGTGCTGAGGGCTCTGGTGCTGTTTGGTAGCGGCTCTGCCTGGCTCTAAAGCGCTATAAAGATGGAGGAGATCCCTTTTAGGTTCGAAGTAATCTTACTCTGCATTGGTGTCACCCAGTGCTGAAACTGCAAGCATGTATGTGTGGCAGTAGTCAAATTCCACTGGTTTAATGAGGATTTTGTTTAAGAAACCAAAACATTTTTCTACTTTGCAGATTCTACGTTGGCAGTTACTGAAACAGCTTCAGCATCCAGTGGCACAACTGCCGCTCCTCAGGACGCCAGCACGGTCAGCCCACCTAATACAGTTTGAGACTTAAATGCCTACTAACTTCTCTGTATGTATGTAGAATTACTTAGGAAAATTTTAAACCTTGTGTATCTTTGAACAAGATACTTGAAAGTATTCCATATTTCTTGTAAAGAGAAGACAGCACTTTGTTCTGCTTCAGACCAGATGGAAGCTTAAATTTTTAGCTTTAGTTTTTAGCTTAAAAATATTGCGTATTAATCTGTCCTTAATAAAGCATTATTGAAATTTTGATACTTCTTTGTAATGGAAGGTATCTAAGTTATCTCTAAAACTAGTGGAGGGGTTTTGAACTAAGCTTATTGTGATGCCTCTGGGGAATTTCTCTGTTCATAATGTTGTATAGCATGCCCTTGGGTATAAATGATGTACAATTATATTTGAATTTATGCGCTCTCTGTTATCCTGCTTGTGGTCTGTCTTGCTACAGAGAACAGGAGCAGGCTTTACCTTTGGAAGAGAAAAAACCTGCAAGCTGTTTCTCCTATTTTGTGACAACCTGGCATGTAATACCAGGCTTAGTGACAGATTATTGGTCTCCTGTACTCATGGCTGCAACAGAAGCTGTATGTGTATATAAAAGCTGGTTTCTACCCCACAGAAGAACTTTAAGATTTAAGCATAAAGGAATGAACTAGCAGCAGACTTGCTAATGAATGTAACAACCTTCCTGTGTTTTTTTTTTTAATTTTTCATGAGGCTTGTGAGTTGATGAATGAGTTCCCTAAATAGCAGCTGTAGTCTGAGGTTCAGTGGGACAAGGCAGCAGAAATAGCTCCTGATGTTTTAGCCTCCCAGGCTGTCCCTCGCTTTGTCTGCAGGTGCCCTGAAGCAAGAAGGTGAGAGAGAGGTGTGATGCCACAGCACGTGATGTGATGATCACATCTGAAATTCAAATGTGTAAGAGCAGTGCAGTTCAAAGAACTTTAAACAAAGCTGAGTCTTTAAATATCCCATTTAATTAGGCTAAACGATTTTATCTAAATATACTCTCTCCCATAGGAGTTACAGTGCACACAAAAGCAAAAGGAAAAGCTGAATTCTAAGCCCAGGCCCACAGCCAGGCTCGCTCAGTCGTAATCCAGCCTTGTATCCACACCTCCTCCCTCCGCCAAGGGAGGGAAGCAGTACTTCATCATCTCGGAAACACCTCGAGCAGTCACTGCTGGAATTTGGTCTCTAAAGCCACTAAGAGCAGTCCTGGAAGTGTTTTACTGGGCACGACTGCCGTAGTGTTTGGTTACTGAGTTGGGAAAGTGACTGCAAGGTTGGGGTACACTGGCTCAATCTCTAGCCTCCCACGCTGCAGAGCTAAACCCCGGTCGGTTCTGAGGTCGCACAGCTGGAAGCTCCCCCAGTCTGTACGGAAACAGAAGGGAACAGGCTAAAACCACTGCCACTGAATCCATTCCTCTTTATTTCAAGACAGCGTCTGGACCCTAGAGAGGAGTTCTGGTTTCAGGGGGCTCGCTGGCTGTTCCTGTCCTGATGCCTGGATGTCTGACATGAGCGCTGCGTCCCAGGCAAGGGTCAGGAGGGCTGAGGGCACCTGGAACAGAGAAGACAGCGTCACCAAGCTCCGGCAATGCTACGCTTTAACCTCCTCCTAACACGCTGTGTGTGTTCGCAGAGCTGGAAAAAAATTAGCACGAGCACTTTAACCAAAAAGGATGAGTAGGGATTTGTGCAGGGAGCTCCACAGGGGACACTGCTTTGGGCTTGCTGGTGGAAGCTTTAGGCTAGAGCTGTACTGGGCTCATAATTTCTGCTGTCTTTTGCCAGTATGGATGCTTAACTGCTCTAACTGCCAGCAATTACTGCAGCCTGCACTTCCTACAGAGAGTTTGGTCCCTAAAATTCCTTCCACATCAGCCTCCTAGCCTTGAGCCAGAAGTCTTTGTGTAATTAGTTATTTGCTTGAGCTTAGAAAGAAAGGGCCAGAGCACAAGTCCTGAAAGCATAAGACAAATCCTAAATTATGAGCAGCAGCTGACCCTGACAAGGCGGGTTCTGTTCTCACACGAAGATGCCCGTGCAAGGTGCTGGCTCTTACTCACCAGCCCACACTCGTTGAAGGCCAAGTTCTCATCAGTCACTTTGAGCCCTCCAGGTCCCAGGAGCTCAAAGGGCAGCCAGTCATCTCTGAGGGCTTCTCTCACAAAGCTGTAGAGCACAGATACGGGTTCTCTTGCATAAAAAGTCCCTGCCATGAGAAAATGAGGTGTGAGATACTGAAAGAGGCTCTGGCATTTACCAAATGGAGCCTTTTGTGGGAGCTTTCACAGGTCTCTGGTACTGCTAACTCCATGAACTGCTTCAGTGGCATAAAACCAGCCCCATTTCACTGAAGTATAAAAGTAGAATTCCCAAAGAAAAATGTTCCTGCCATTGTTGCAGACCCCTGCCAGCCTGTAACAAAGAACCAGGAAAGCCTGAAATTATTTCTGGAGTTCCGTTACAAAATGTGAAGAGGATTTATGCTGTTGTATAGGCTGACACCACACAGGCAGCCCCGTGCTGGTTACTCTAACAAACTGATCTCTGAAGTGCAGCTTGCTAGCAGCAGCCTGGGCAGAGCTCATTTAATTAACAATGCCTCAAGATTCCTCCCTCTGTCAGCCCTGGCTCACAGTGCCAGCCCAGGGCAGGCGGAGGGCTCGGAGCTGGTAGGAGTCATTACAGAAGTGTTACCCAGCCCCGGTTCTGCTGCTTTATTCCATCAGCTGCGTCCGCACATCTCGAGCCCGCTATGATTTAAGCTCTTAGGCTACGAGAGAAAGGGCAAGAAGTCTTTTACCTTGGAGGATGTATCCGTCGGGAAACCTGACTCGTAGCAGGGTGTAGTTGTACTTCCGCATCTCCCTTTGTTCTTCCTTCTCTCGCATGGCTCGCGTCCTCAGCATTGAAGCCTTCTCCACTGCTTCTGTCCTTTAGATATTTAGATATGAAGTGGTTTTTAGCACGAAGGAGAGGCGCGAGGCCGTCAGGTGGCGCTGGACGCCCCCTGGGTAGTCGGGTCCCTCCCTTCGAGGCTACTCACCGGAGCCGTTGCTCGCGTTTTATCTCCTCTGCAGTGAGGTTGAAGAAGTCGTCTGGCAGCTCAAACCGAGCAGCCTCAGGCGAGGGTTTAAAGACACAGAGCTGGCGATCCAGCTGCGGCCGCACTGGCTCTGAGCTTAAAAGTTGCTCTTTGTAGTCCTTGAGGTCTTCTAACCGGGTCAGCATCTCTTCCTTCAGTACGTAGTACTCCTCTGTGGTCTCTGCAACCCAAAGCACAGGACTCGAATCTGCCGGTCATCACTTGAGTAGCGTAAGGAACAAGGATAGGGAGCTCCAGAAAACACAGTTTGGACTTATCAGGGAGAAGACGGTGAGGGGCTGTTAACGTGACTGCCTTGGAGCGTGGAGCTCTTGGAGCAGCTGAAGCTGGCTGCCCCGGGGACGTCCCACCGCTCAAACAGCTTAACACACTGAAATTGCTTGCCTTGTCCCGGAACAGGCAGCGTTCTCGTCTCAAACCCAACAGCCTGGAAAAAGCTGTGTACCCCTTCCAGGCAGCTTATCCTTTCCTGGAAGAAAAGGGAAGAATGAAATGCGGTCTGCTCCAGGCCAGGAGTTCCCTAGGCAGGGCAGCTGCAGGAGCCGTGGTCTCACCTGAAACACTTTGTTCTGCAGTTTGATTTTCCGGTACTTCTCCTCCTCTGGATGGAGGTAGATGTTGTCCAAGTACCTGCGGAAAGAGGAACGGAATTCACGGATCGAAGCAGGCGCTTCAGGACGCGCTACCCCAAGGGGTAAAGATCACATTGAGTGAGACAGCTCAGAGTGTTGTGTCGCAGATAGGAGCTGAAAGAAAGTAAAAAGATAAAGTGAAAATGAAGAAATAAAGAGATGAAAGAAAGTGAAAGGGAGTGAAAGTAAAATAACATGGTTTATGCCCCAGCCAGGCAGTAGATGGGGGCGGCTGATCTCAGCCAGCAGCTCCCCAACCTCCTGAACTACTGCGCCCCCTGGGAACAGCGCAGAAGCTGACCTCATTTCACCTGACAGCACCACCCAGCTCAGACGTGTCAGGGGTTTGCGTTTGGTTTTCTTCAGACTCCGCGTTTTCTTGCTCTCCGGGCACCTGCCTGCTGACCTTCCTGGGGGGGACACGAGCTGCCTGCACCCAGTACCCACTCACTTGGCCATGGTCTCCACGCCCAGGCGGACTTTCTCCCAGTCCTTGTTGAAGGTGTGAATCTCCAGGATGGAGGCGGCCACGGGGTCGGTGGAAGAATACTGCGGGAGAAGGAGAGAGGCTAGTCACGGGGGGAGCTGATCTACGTGGGTCAGAGCTCCCCGCCTCGCTATTCGCAGCAAGTCAAAGGCAGGGGCGTTTTCAGTCAACACCTGAAGGGAGCCGCCCTCCTGGGGGACAGCGCGGGGCGGAGATTTACAAGGCAGAGGGCTTGAGGTCACTGCTGCGCTGCTCGAGGAGATCCGCGTCACAGAACGGGTTCCAAAGGGAAGGAGGGAAAGGTGTGCAGCCAGCAGACCCTTACCAGCTGGATGGCCTCTCGGATGTGCTTCTCCTTCTGGTCTCTCCTTACAACCGCACCGGTCAAGGGACAGGTGAAGAAGACACCCGAAACAGACGGTCTGACTGCCGCTTCGGTGTCTGGGAACGCCAGGTCCTGAAAGAGACCGAACGAGGTGGATCTGAAGGGAGGAAGGAAGCTCTGTAGTTTGTTTCAGCACACCTGCACAGAAGGGGGACACCGGCACTCCCAAAGCACGCAGTTTCACGCGGTCCGGGAGCAGCGGCGTGCCTCGTACCTCTTTGTCAGCGGAGCCCCCTTTCTCACTCGCAGCTGCCTCAGCCATGAGCTCCTTCCTCACTAGGAGAGAGAAATCCCAGTTACAGGGGCAGGGGCGCAGACCCCGAGGGGTTCAGCAGAGAGCTCTGCAGCTTTGCCCCGGGGAAGCTGACGCTCCCGTGGGTGCTGTGCTCCTGGCCCAGGAGTGCATGGGTGTGTGTGACCCCATTGCTGAGAGGTTTGTCATCAGCCCCAGAAGCCGGCTTCACCGGCCAGCTAACCCTGCCTGCCTGGAAACCCCTCTCCACACTGAGAGAGGAGGCCGAGCTCAGCTCACAGAACTGTAGGGGTTGGCAGGGCCCTGCAGAGCTCACCGGGTCCAACCCCCTGCCAAAGCAGTTCCCTAGAGCAGGCTGCCCAGGGAGGCGTCCAGACGGGCCTTGAATATCTCCAGAGAAGGAGACCCCACAGCCTCCCTGGGCAGCCTGTCCCAGCGCTCCGTCACCCTCACCGGGAAGAAGTTTGTCTCACGTTTAAGCAGCACCTCCTGCGTTCCAGCTGGCACCCGCTGCCCCCTGTCCTATCACTGGGTGTCATCGAGGAGAGTCTGGCTCCGTCCCGACCCTCCCCCTTTCCGTACTTACAACCATCAGTGAGCTCACCCCTCGGCCTCCTCCTCCCCAAGCCCCAGCTCCCCCAGCCTCCCCCCGGAAGGGGGACACCCCCCTCCCTTCCCCACCCCCGGGGCTCCCCGCCGGGCTGTCCCGAGCCGCTCCGAGCCCCCCGCCCGGCCCCACCTCGGGGCCGCCCCGCGCCCCCCTACCCTGGTTCCTGATGGCCTCCTGCGACGAGGGCGGCTTGGCCTTGCCCTTCAGCTCCATGCGGGCCAGCGCCGCCGCCGCCGCCATCTGCGCCTCGTCGGTCGGTCCCTGGCGGGGCCTCGGCGCCGCCTCCGCCTTCGGCTTCTCCTTGGGGGCGCTGCGGGAGGCCGGGGCCGCTCGGGGGCAGCTCCAGGGCACCGCCGGGCCCCGTTCGCCTTCCCCCCCCCCTACCCCCCAACGCCCCTCGGAGAGCCCCGGCGGCCCCTCCCCCCCCCCTCCGTGCCCGGTACCGGCCCGGCCTCCCCCCCCCCCGCCGGTACCGGCCCGGACCCCGCAGCCCCCGCGCCCGGTTACCGGGACGGTTCCGACAGTTTCTGGCCCGGCCCCGCGCTCTTGAACTTGAGGTCGGCCTTGATCTCCTGGAAGAATTTCCGCATGGCGCCGGGCCCGGCGGCGGCGGGCCGGGACCCTACCGGCCGCCACCCCGCCCGCTTCCGCCCCGCTCTGCTCGCTTCCGCCGGAAGCGGCGGGGCCGCCGCTCTAGCCCGCCGTCTCTATGGGCGATGCGCGCGGTCCTCCAAGATCCGCCCCGCCCTCCCCCCCCGCCGTGGAGGTCCCGGTGTCCCCCCCCCCCCCCCCCCCCCCCCCCCGCTGCCCCATCGGCCCCAAAGGCACCGAGACCACCCGGGAGCGTGTCCCACAGCCCCCCAAAGCACCCCTAAGACCCCCAAACACGTCCTAAAACTCCCATCCCCCCACCCCCCCAGAATAAAACTGTCCTAAAACCTCCAATCTCCCCCCAAAAATCTCCAAACCCATCCTAAAACCCCCAAACCCGTCCTCAAACCCCCAACTCCCCCCAAATAAAAACAAACCCATCTTAACCTTCCCCAAAACCTCCAAACTTGTCCTAAAATCCCAAACCCTTCCTAAAACCTCCAACCCCCCTCCAAACCCGTCCTAAAACCCCCAACCCCACCCAAAAAAAAAACCAAACAAATTAAACCCATCCTAAAACCCCCAACCCCCCCAAAAAAATCAAACCTGACCTAAAAAAATTCAAACCCTTCTTAAAACCCCCAACTTCTCCCCAAAAACTCCAAACCCGTTCTAACCCCCCCCAAAAAAACCTCCAAACCCCTCCTAAAACCCCCAATCCCCCCCCCAAGAAAAACCTCCAAACCCGTCCTAAAACCCCAAAACCCTTCCTAAAACCCCCAACCCCCACTGAATCCCCAAACCTGTCCTAAAATCCCTAACCCCCAAAAAAACCTTCAAACCCATCCTAAAAACCCTAATCCCTTCCTAAAACCGCAGCCATAATTCCCCCAAGGAGGTGGGTACCACGGTGGCAAGGTGTCCCTGTCAGCCTGGCGATCCGAGAGGGCCCCGATGTGGATAAATAAGATAATAATAACGTAATAAATAAAATAAAGTTTGGTGAAATAAAATAAAGTTTGGTTTTTCTCCACACGCGGCTCCACGCCTCTAGCCGGTGGCTTGCACCAAGGGACGCCTCGTAACGCCGCTGCCTCCACCCCACTGCCAGATGCAAATCTTGAGACAAAAATGAACAAAATAAAGTTTTATTTTATAATAAAACTTCACAGGTGGCCCTGTGCCTCCAGTGGGCAGCTCGGAGCGAGGGAGGCCTCGTGCTGGGCCGAGCGGCCGGGGGGACCCGTTACGGCCCCATAGCTCCGTCCTCCCCTGAGGCCTGCGTTAAATGACTGGGAGACACGTTGGTTTTTTTTCTGTGAAATCCCCTAAAGTTGGTTCAAAACCAAGCAAAGGGATGGAAATCGCGTGAGGACACGCGGCCCCGCAGACAGAAGGCCGGCAGCTTGGCGAGGGTTGGCTCCACGAGGTTTATTTCCACACAGAGCCGGGCCGCAGCGGCGCCATTTTCCTGCTCGGCTCCTCCGGGGGCTGTCCGGGAACGGCTCCGTCGTGTCCCCAACACGTCCCCAGGGACCCGGGAGCTCCTCACGGTGACACCTCGGGAAACACAGAGTCCCGGGAGCCGGCTCTGTGGGTTCCCTTCCACCCAGCCCTGACTAATTTCCCCTCGCCAGCAAAGCCGCCGCGCCCGCCCCGGGTGCTGCAGGCAATGCGGCGAGCGCCCGGCCTGCGTTTGTTCTCCCTTTGCCTCTTCCCAGAGGTATGATCGCTATAAAAATAATTCCTACAACACGTGGGGGTTGTTTGGTAACACCTCAGGCCGTCACATCCTCGCACCCAGCCACTCGCTGCCGTTTCATTGCCGTTTGTGCCTTCGGAGCAGTGATGGGTGAGCTTTTCTGTGACTTCACAGAAACGGCGGATAAAACAGGATTAAAAAATTGAGCTAAACCAGAGTGAACTTCCAGACTGACTCTTTATATCATTTTGCTCCAGATTAGCAGGATTTAAGTTAAAAAAAAATAAAAATAAAATAAAAAAGGGACGTAAACAGGTCTAATTCCACTGCACAATTCCCATTCCTTTCTCCTATAACCACTCCTTTCCCCTATAACCACCCCCTTTCCCACAAAACCATGCCCCGGGCAGAAATCCCGTTGGCTCTGCTGTTTTTGGGGGGGCCCCTTGCAGCTGCCCCCAGCTTCTGGTTACGCTGGGACGTCCCTGCTGATTTTTTGGAAAGCTGCTGGGATTTTATTAGGTGGGCACAGCCTGCCCCAGTGCCCCCAGCCCTGACACCTGCAGGAGGGCTCGGGCTCTTCGGGCTGTGCCCCTGCCCCCAGCCAGATGGCCGCTTTTTACCCTTTTTACCCCCAAAAAAGCAGCCGCTGGGCTTGCCCCTGCTCCCCAGCACGACCCCCCCCAGGGCTCCCGATTTCATTTCAGTCCCATCAGGGCCCGGTGGCTCCCTACGGGGCATCGCCCACCCCCTGACACCCCCGGGGCTGGTGCCCCCCCGGTGTCCCCGCAGCCCCCTGCTCTTACCCTGATCTGTCCAGCCCCAGCCCCTGCCCCACAGCTCACCACAAGCCACGGGACCCTCCGGGACCCCCCCCGGACCCTCCCGGACCCTCCCGGACCCTCGTAGATCCCCCCCAGACCCTCCGGGACCCCTCGAGACCCTCCCGGGACACCCCCCGAGATCCCCCCAGACCCCCCCCGGGACCCCCCAGACACTCCTGGACCTCCCCGGACCCTCCGGGACCCCTGAGACCCTCCAGGGACCCACCCTGGGACCCCTCCGGGACTCCCCCAGGACCCTCTCGGACCCTCCTGGACCCCCCCGAGACCCTCCCGGGACCCCCCCCTCTCGGGACCCTCCTGGACACCCCCCCAGTCCCTCCCGGACCCCCCCGGGACCCCCTAGACCCTCCCGGGACCCCCCGCGGGACTACCCCAGCCCTCCCCCGGACCCTCCTGGACCCCCCCGGGACCCCTCCCGGAGACCCCCCCAGCCCTGCCCCGGGACCCCCCCCCTCCTGCCCCCGCCCCCTCCCCTCTCCCCCGCCCCCTGGCCCCGCCCCCTCCCCGCTCCCCATCCCCGAGGCGCCTCTGGCGGCTCGGCCCAATCCCGTCCTCCCGCCGTGCCCTCTCCTCCCTCCCATTGGCCCAAACGTTTGAGCGGCACCTCTTCCCACCAACGGCAGCTGGAGCTCCGCGAGGGGCGGGACATCCTGCGGGCCGGGCCGGGCCGTCTCCGCCCCGCTGCCCGGTGCTGCCCGCGGCCTGGGCCTCCGCCGCCGCCGCGCCCCGCCCCGCCCCGCGGCCGCCATGCCGCACAGCTTCAAGCCCGGGGACCTCGTCTTCGCCAAGATGAAGGGCTACCCGCACTGGCCCGCCCGGGTGAGCCCCAGGGGCCGCGCCGCTAGGGGACAGCGGGAGGGAAGGAGGCGGGCCCGGGACGGAGCCGCGCACCGGGCGGGAATGGGGGGGGGGGGGGGACGGACACGGTAACGGGACGGGGGCCGGTACCGGCACTGGGGCTGGGGGGCTGGTAACGGAACCCGGATGGGGCTCCGGTCCTGGGCCTGCACCGGGGTGGGGGTACCGGACAGGCATCGGGGCGAAGGATCCGGTACCGGTGCCAGCACCGGGATGGGGCTCGGTACGGGACTTGCACCGGGACGGGGGACCCAGTACCGGACTTGCACCGGGGCAGGGGGTCCGGTACCAGACTTGCACCGGGGCGGGGGACCCGGTACCGGTACCAGCACCGGGATGGAGCCCAGTACCTGCACTTGCACCGGGGCAGAGGGACCCGGTACCGGATCCACACTGGGATGATGCTCTGGTCCCGGCACCTGCACTGGGGTGGGGGTCCCAGTACTGGCACCAGGATGGGGTCCGGTACTGGACAGGCACTGGGTCGAGGAACCCGGTACCGGACTTGCACCGGGTTGGGGGACCCGGTACCGGCACCAGGATGGGGCCCGGTACCCGCACTTGCACCAGGGCAGGGGGACCCAGTACCGGACCCACACCGGGACGATGCTCTGGTCCCGGCACCTGCACTGGGGTGGGTGTCCTGGTGCTGGCACCGGGATGGGGCCCGGTACCGGACTTGCACTGGGGCAGGGGGACCCGGTACCGGACCCACACCGGGGTGATGCTCTGGTCCCGGTACCTGCACCGGGTTGGGGGATATGGTCCTGGCACCCGCACCGGGGTGGGGGTCCCGATACTGGCACCGGGATGGGGCCTGGTACCAGACTTGCACCGGGGCAGGGGACCCAGTACCAGACCCACACCGGGGTGATGCTCTGGTCCCGGTACCTGCACCGGGACGGGGGATCTGGTCCCGGTACCTGTTCTGGGCCTTCCTCCAGGCCAGGCAGCCCCGTTGCAGCGTGCCCCAGCACATCCCGGCTACGGGGCTGGCGCTGAGCCGCCCCACAATAACGGGGTCCCTGCATCCACACCCGCACCGGGGCGGGAGCTGGCTCCCGGGACGCGCGGCGCTGTTACGGGGCGGGCTGCGCGCCGCTGCCGTCCCCAGCGGGACCGGTCCCGGAACAGAACCGGGGCTGGGTGCCACACCGGGACCTGTGCTGGCACCGCACTGAGGGGCTGGCACCGGGAGCGGGGTCCCGTGGTGCCGCCTGTAACGGGGGGCGGGGGGGGTCCCGCACCGCTGTGGGGTCGCCTGGGCCAGGGGCTGGGGCTCCGGCAAAGAGGGGGGCGGCCGTTTGGGACCCCCCGGTTGTGAACGGGGGGCAGCGGAAGGAGGAACGGTGGCAGAGCCGGTTCTGGGGCAGCGCCTATGGGACGGGGCAGCGGGGACGCGCACGGGGCAGCGAGCCCTCGAGGCACAGGGTCGGGGGGAGCCGGTGGCATCCGCGGGGTGCGGACGGGGGGGCAGGCGTCCCGGTGGGCAGCGCTGCGTGGCGGCACGGCACCGGAGGAGCCGCGGACGGGGCGGTCGGGGCGAGGCGCAGCGCGGCGGCCGTGCCGGCGAGGGCAGCGCGAGGCGGGTCGGGGGCTCCCGGTGGGCAGCCGGGGGCCAGGCGGGGTCGTGTGCCCCGCGGGATCGGGGCCGGGGAGGCGCCGGGTGCTGGAGCCGCCGCCGCCGCTTGGCCGCACCACGCTGGGAGACCCGGGATGCCGGCAGACCCGGGATGCCGTCGTGGCTGGCCTGGCACTGGGGGGGGGTGGTGGCCCCCCAGCACCGCAAGGATTCGGCCCTTCCAGGAGGGCGCTCGCGTTGTCCGGCTTCCGCGGCCTCTCTCCTGCTTTTAGCCCGCTCCTTTTTGGGGAGGCTCCTCCCGAAGACTTCCCCGGCACGCGGGGGGCAGCCCCTGCTGCGCGCCCCGAGCCTCCCGCCGCTGCCCCGGACCACGCGGAGCGGACCGAAGGGCACCGGAGCCGGCGCGGCGTGTGGGAAGAAGACGCGGGGGGGCCCGCCGGCAGCTGGGCTTTTCCTGCGGCCTGCCTCCAGCCAGGAAGGACCCCCCCGGGCCGCCCGCTGGAGGGGATTCCCTCGGGGGGCGCCCGGCTCTAGGCGTGGAGCGTCCGCGCCGGATCCCTTCCGTTGCTCTCCTGGCGATCCCGCCCGGCCGTCCCCGCCGCATTCGGACGCTGCGCGGAGCCAAGTTCCCCGTCCGGGTGCTTTGTTGCCGCGCTTGCCTCCAAGTCGTGTGCGCGTGCCGGAGTCCCGACGCCGCTAGCCAGGGCTAAGGGTTGCCTCGCAGAGGACGCGCTCCAGCCGCTCTCTCTGACCACCTCCTGCTTTGGGTTTCCTTTCAGATCGATGACATCGCGGACGGCGCCGTGAAACCCCCGCCGAACAAGTACCCCATCTTCTTCTTCGGCACTCACGAGACGTAAGCGCTGCCTCGCCCCCCCGCTCTGGGCCGTGCCCCCGCTGCCTCCGCTCTGGGCTCACCTCTGCTTTGTTTCTCTCCAGCGCCTTCTTGGGCCCCAAAGACCTGTTCCCCTATGAAAAGTATAAGGACAAATATGGGAAAACAAACAAGAGAAAAGGCTTCAACGAGGGATTGTGGGAAATCCAGAACAACCCTCACGCCAGTTACAGTGCCCCTCCGGTGAGTGTGGGCCTCGCGTGGCGGGGGGCAGCGAGGACGTGGGCTCCGAGCACCTCCTGCTCTCCTTCCCTCCGAGCCGCTCTCCTCCTCTCTCTGCTTCTCCCCGCTGTGGTGTCTCCGCGCTTCCGTCTCGCACAGCAGCTTGCTCAGGGTTGAAATGCCTTCCCTTTCCTGCCCTCTCCCTTTCGGTGAAAGACTCGGCCCCCGCTCGCCCTCCGAGAGGTAGGCACCTCCGTCCCATCTCTGAGGCGGAACGGGGAGCGCGCTTGGCGTGCCTTGCCCCCAGCCCCGCGGAGGATTTCCGTGCCGGAGTGAGAACGGAGGCTTGCCGGTCCCGGGCTCGGGGGAGCCGCGCACGGGCCGTGGGGCAGTCCCTCTCTTCATCCGTTTCTGAGGTCCTGAGCCAAAAGGCACCGATCGCTCCTCCGGCGGGTGTCAGGGCTGGCTGGGAGGCAGCTCTTCGCTGTCAAGTGCTGGCGTGTGCGAGGGGCGTTTCGTGACCGTAATTGTGTGATGCAATTTATTGTATAGCGATCTCCAGAGGAGGCGGCCAAAGCAGCTTCATAGGCAGTTGGGCTGAAGAGGCAGAGGAAGGTTTTTAAGGTGAGCTACGAAGACCAGCTGCTCTGGAGGTAGGCAGGCTCAGGCGCGCTGCTGCCAGCGCAGGAGAGAGGTTGTGGTTTGAGTAGCTGTGGGACATGGTTGCGCCCGAGACCGCCGAGGTAGACGAGGCGAGACCGCGGAGGTGCCCGAAAACCTGGAGAGCGACTTCGCCTGTGCGTAGCGGTGGGCGGGAGGCTGGTGGTGGCGAGGGAGGCGGCACCCACGGTGTCCAAGGACTGCTCGGCACCACCACGGACTCCCGGCAGGGTTAAGAAACCCGTTCCCGCGGGGCTTGCTGGGACTGGGAGAGCGCCTGAGGCTACGCCAAAGATCCCTGCGAGGCTGCGGGTTCGCCGACGCCGACTGGCAGCCGGTGGCCGATGCATCCGGAGGAGCAGAAGAGGTTGAAGGAGAGGCTTGATTTTGAGAGCTGAGTGACGCGAGGTGCCAGGAGAAGTCAAAACGAGGAGAGCCTTTCCAGCAGGAGGGCTGCGGTGCTGGAAGAGTCCCCGCGGTAGGGACGGCTGCTGCTGCTACGCGTGAAGAGAGCGAAACGCAGAAGACAGGAGCTGAGGTGCTCGCGTGAGGAACCTCGTGGTGGGCTGATGAGAAGCCCGGAGACCTCCCCTGCGTGGAGCGATGGAGCGGGACAGAAGAGATCCCAGCCGGGCCAGAGCAGCGGCCGCCGCGCAGGCCGTTCCGACGGGGAAGGCGCGTGAGAAGGAAGAGTTCTGGCTCGAATCGAGGGCCGGCAGCCCGGGAGGAGAGGCCGAACCAAGCCGCCGTCAGGGCAGAGGAAGGCTGCGATGCGCTCGCCCAGTCAGGGGCCGTCCAGCCCAGGCTGCTGCGAGGGTCTGTGGCAGGGCGTGAGGCCGCTGGGGAGGGAAGCGAGGGAGCGGTAGGTGCAGGCTGAGCTGGGGACCCGCGGGAAGGTGTTTGTGGTGGTCTCGGGGCGGTGCGGAGGGGGCCTCGGGAAGGGGGTGCAGGGGGATTAGGAGCGGGTCGACCGAGCGCCCTCCTTGAAGGGCCGGTAACGCTGTCGCTCCCCCCGAGAGCATCGCTGAAGGGTGCTGGCTCCTCTCGGGGGCCTCGCCAGGAGGGGACTGTGCCCTGTGCTGCTCTGCGCGCCTGCTCCTCTCTGCTCAGTGCTGCTCTCCGTTGCTTGTCGCCCTTCCGTGCCCCTTCTCTCCAGCCTGCCGCAGGCCTCTTGGGGCAATAACAGTTGTCGTCTCCGCTGTCTTTAGCCCGCGAGCTCCTCTGACAGCGACGTTCCCGAGAACGACCCCATGGGGGGGAGCGACGCAGGGGACGACGAGGACGACCCCGCCATGGCTGCGGTCACCGCAGAGAAAATGGAAAGCGACGAGGACTCGGATCGAGGCAGCGACCACAGCGGGCTCAAGCGGAAATCGTTGGCGATGAAAGTGAGTGTGGGCTGAGGCGGCGGGGCCGGGAGGCTGTCCTGGGCTGGAGGAGGCTGGGACGTGGTTGGCGGGCCCCCCCCACCGAGCTGCCCCCTTCCTCCAAAAGAAATGCAGCACCTCGAGCACGTGGAGGGAGGAAGAAACCGCCTCCCTCCGGATGCTCCAGGGGAAAAGTGGGTTAGCGCACGTTAGGGGTCTCACTTTGCCTCTGAGGTGCTGGGACAGCCACGTCCTGGTGCGGTTCGCAGAGAGCCCGGAGCTGCACGTCTCTTCTGAGCGCGCGTGGCTGTCCTGGGGGGGCGATGGGGGAGAGTCGCGCATCCCCTTCTTAGCCAGGGTTCGCTTTCCGCTGTGGGTGGAGAGGGGGTGGGCTTCCCTCACTGTGTCGCTTCTTGGACATCAGATGCCGGTGGCAAAACGGCCTCGGAAATCTTCCAGCGACCTGGATCAGGGCAGTCCCTCCCTGACAGAAGAGGAGAACTCAGAAACGTCCTCCGAGTCGGAAAAAAACAGCGACCAGGTGAGGAGGTTTGGGGCTGCGCTTGCGTGGAGGCTGGCAGGGTGGTGCGGGCTGCGGGAAGAGCGTCGCCGTCTGGGGGGGCAGTGGCACTGAGCCTGGGGGAACGGGCTGGCTTCACCACCGTGAGGCTGTTCCCCGTTTAATATCCGTGTTTTCCTCCAGGACTTCACTCCCGAGAAGAAGCCAGTGGCCAGGGCTCCCCGGAGGATGCCTGCAGGGGGCAGGAAGAAGAAGGTAAAAGCCCCCCCGGTGTGGCTTGGCCCGCGGGTTGCTGCTTCAGGCTCCTCTGGTCTCCCCTGGGGGCGAGGGACCTGGCTTCTGGCAGCCCCTGGAGGCGGGGGTGGCTCCCCCGTGGGCGGGGAGGCTGGGTCAGGGTGGGCTCTGCTGCGGGCTGGTGGGGGTCCAGAGCGAGAAGAGACCTCGCTTGTGTGTCGGTGACGTGGCTGGGCGCCGTGCCGCTGTGCTGGGGGCAGCAGCTGCTTCTGTTCCCCCCATCCAACCCCGCTTTGTGCCTGCAGAAAGTGGAGTCTGGCTCCGATTCGGATTCCAAAGTGGACTCGGACTCGGAAATGGGAAACGCAACCGTGGACATGACCAAGTCGGACTCCAACTCCGATTCGGACTCCGACGTGTCTGTGAAAAAGCCTCAGCGGGGCAGGAAGCCAGGTAGGAGGCGCCAGGTAACATCAAGGAGACTTCACCTGCCACAGCCGGGCCGCTGCCGGCTCCCTCGGGAGGCTGGAGAGCGCGTGGAATTGGTGCTCCTGGAGCTCTGCTGTGAGCGGTGTCCAGCTGTTTCCACACACGAGCCCGCCAG
The DNA here is from genome assembly GCF_040182565.1 of Anser cygnoides. NCBI lineage: Eukaryota > Metazoa > Chordata > Aves > Anseriformes > Anatidae > Anser > Anser cygnoides. Next base: position 3,282,739 of record NC_089899.1, on the reverse strand, counting down.
GGCTCCTGCTGACCGTCCTCCCGTTGCCTTGCAGCTGAGAAACCCCCTCCCAAGCCCCGTGGCAGGAAACCGAAGCCCGAGCGTGTCCCGACCAGCTCCAGCAGTGACAGGTGAGACTGGGGTGCTGTCCCCCTGCTGGGTGGGGGGGTCGCAGGCCTCCCCTCCCACGCGAGGGGTCCAAGCGTGCCCTGTCCTCGGCAGCGACAGTGACAGCGACGTGGACCGCATCAGCGAGTGGAAGAGACGGGACGAAGAGCGGCGGCGGGAGCTGGAAGAGAAGAGGAAGAGGGAGCAGGAGGAAGAGATCCGTCGGCTGCGGGAGCAGGAGAAGGAGGAGAAGGAGAAGAGGAAGGAGAAAGCAGAGAAGGGCGAGGAGGCGCACTCGGACAGCGACAGCAGCGCGGATGACGAAGTAGCCAAAAAGGGCCGGAAAGGCCGGGCCAAGGCTCCGTCCTCCTCAGACTCCGAACTGGAGGTGGAGAAGGAGGTGAGTGCGGCGCTGTGAGGGTGCGGGGGGCTGGTGGCGGGCAACAGCCGCCTGTCCTCTCCCTGCCACGTCAGCGGGGGCCTCCAGGGGCGGCAGTGCCCTGCTGTCCTCGGCTTCTTTTACCCTGGGGAGCGCAGGGAAGGGTCGCGTGCCTAGGGGAGCCGTACCCTTGGCCCAAGAGGCCCCATCCAGTTCGCACCCCTGCGATGCTCTCTCTCCCCACAGTCGCTGTATTTGCTCTGCTGTCCTCTGCAGAGCCGGGGGAAGGGTCAGCGGGGCTCGGCTGCGGCACTGAGGAAGGCCGCAGAGGGCTCGTGGCAGCCGTGCTGCCTCATGGCCAGGGGTAGGGTCTCCCTTTCAGCCTGCTGCCTGCCTCTCCGCACGGAGTGGGGCCAGGAGAGCGGCACGAAGAGCTGAGCTCTGCAGGGGAGTGTGGGCATCGCGGGCCGGGTGGGCTCTTGGAGCAGCACACCCCCGTGCTGTGACCCAGCTCCTTTTTTTTACCTCGTGCTGGGGCAGCCCTGCGCCCAGAGCAGCGGTGCCGCTCGCAGCGGCCTCGCAGCGGCGCTGGTGTGGGTGCTGGCTGCTGGCACTGCTGGATCGTGCCCAGATGGGGCCGAGAGGACGGGAGCAGGCCGTGGCGCTGCCTCCCTCCCTCCCGCAGCGGGGTGGGCTCTGCCGCAAGCTGCTCTCGCCTGCATTGTTCTCTCCTCGAAGGTAAAGAAGCCGGCGAAGAAGCAGCCCTCGGAGTTGTCAAGGAAACCGACTCAGAAGGAGAAGAGGGGCCGAGCAGAGGAGAAACCGCGGAACAAGTCAGCATCTCCCCTCCCTGCGCACGGCGCCGTGCTCCTCTGGGGACAGGGCTGGTCCTCGGCTGCTGCCCCAGCCCCGCTGCGGACCTGTGGGGTGGGGATGGGGTCCTGGTGGGGCTGCCTGTGCCAGCAGCACCCCCGGAGGGCTTTCCTCCTCTCCTTTCTAGAGCTGAAGGGGGCTGACGGGGGTGTCGGGGCGGGGGAGGCACCAGGCTGAGCATCCCTGCTGCTTTCTGACACACGGGGGAAGATCCTTGGGGTATCCCCGGCCGCCTTTGCTTTGGGCTCTGCCTTTCTGCAGTCCCGGGGACCTGGGGCATGGGGGAGCTGCTGTCTCAGAGCTCCCAGCCGTGCGAGCTGGGAGATGTGTGTGTGTGTGGGAGATGTGCACGAGCGTGGGTGGAGCGCGGCGGGGCTCTGCCGCCAGCCTGGCACTGCCGGGCAGCGGGGGACGCGCTGGTACGTGCTGTCACCTCTCTTGCTAGCCCAGCAACGCGCACGTGGTTTTACCTGCAGGCATCCCCTGAATGATTTCACCTCGTTCCTTTTCCTCCCGCAGACCTCTGAAAGTGGAACGGGGCCGCAAGAAGTCTGAGCTGATCCCCGAAAGGAGAATGGAGAAGAAAAAGGGTGAGCGAGCGGGTGCTTCTAAGGCAGGTCACGGGAGAACAGAGAGAGAAGGGAGCCAGGGCTGGTTCCCCCATCCTGGGGAAGGGGAAGGATCTTTCCAGCAGGGATCACTTTTGGTTGGGCCCTGCCAGTGCTGCTGTGATCCCTGCACCGTGTTGGAAAGTATTTACGGGGTGTGTAGAGACGGCTTCCCTGCAGGCATTCCCTTCCCGTTGGGGCACACCCCAGCCTGTCCTCTGCAGAGCGGCCCCTGGGGCTGCTTTCAGCCTCAGAGACGCAAGAAGGAACCAAAGCCCTTTTTGGGGAGAGGTTCCGGGCTCCAGGCCGTTGTGTGCTCCCCACCTGAGGCCTCGGCCTGTCTCTCTTGCTGCTCCAGAGCCCACTGTGGAAGAGAAACTTCAGAAACTTCACAGCGAGATCAAGTTTGCCCTGAAGGTGGACAACCCGGTGAGTGCCTGAGGTCCCCCGGCTGTGTCTTCAGCCACCACGTGGACCTCGCCCAGCTGACCGAGGCTGGTCGTGCTGGTCTGGAAGCTGGGTGCTGCGAGGGGACCGTGCTCACGGTGGTGCTGGTCCCAGGTGCCCACTGGGAGCTGGCAGAGGAGGCTCTGCCCTTCTCCTTTGCCACCCGTTCCTGTCCCCGTGCTGGGGTGTGGGTGTCCTCTCCCCTGAGCTGGGGCTGGTGAGCTGCAGCGCAGCCCACACGGCTGGGTTTCTGCCTCGAGACAGGATCCAGAGCTTTGCCAACCCCGCCCCGAGGCGGTTGGCAGACAGAGTCCCTCCGTTTTTCCCCTGCTGCTCGTGCAGGGCCAGATGTAACCCACGGGGGGACTTTGAGCCGGTTTCTAACCTCGGTGCCATCCTTACAGGACATCAAGCGGTGCCTGAACGCACTGGAGGAGCTGGGCACGCTCCAGGTCACCTCACACATCCTCCAGAAGCACACGGACGTGGTGGCTACTCTGAAAAAGGTACGAGGGGGGCTGATCACCAGGTGGTCACTCGATGAGCCTGCCTGGGCCGCCACGAAGAGTGTCAGCACCTCCTCCTCCCTGTTGCTGCTGCAGATCCGTCGCTATAAAGCAAACAAAGAAGTGATGGAGAAAGCCGCCGAAGTTTACACCCGGTTGAAGTCGCGCGTCCTGGGACCAAAGATGGAGGCGATCCAGAAAGCCAACAAAGCCGGTCCGGAGAAGGACAAGGGGGATGTGGACAAGAGCCAGGAGAAGCTGGCGGGAGGGGAGACGCGGAATGAGAAGGGGGAAGAGGAGACAAACGCCGGTAACGCACCCTGCCCGTCTCAGGGCAGTTCCCTGCTCTGTCCGGGCGTGTAGCAGCCTCGGGGCACCTGGCCCTGGGTCCAGCTCGTGGCAGGGGCCGTGGGGCTGCCTGGAGAAGGGGCAACTTCGCCCCCAGCGTCCCCCCCTGGAGCATGTCTGAGCTTGGGGACTGCGTGGTTAGGTGGGGCTCTGTGGGCTGAGCATCAAACGCTCTCGGTAGTGAGAGCAGAGGGCAACCTCGGCGCCCACGCCCTGACTTGGGGTGTCTGCGGGGCAGCTTTTGGGCCAGGCCAGCTCCTTGCTGCCAGTTAGAGCGCTGGTCCCGGGCACCAGGGGGATGGAGGAATGTGGAGCCGCCCTTGGCTGCTGGCTCAGGCTCTTGCGCAGGCAGCTGGTGACTGGGATCTTCCATCGCCTCGTGGCCGTGTGCCCGGCGGGGTCCCTGCCTGGGGACAGCCCGGTAACGCCGCAAGAGCCTTCCTGGAGGAGCTGGTGGGGAAAATCCGCTCTGATGTCAGCCTCTGGGCACGGGGAATGGAGTCTTTGGGGCCCTTCTGGTGGCTGTCATCCCTGGGTGAAGGGACAGCCCGCCTTGCTGTGGCCGTGGGTCCTCGCGGTGCCCAGCACCACCTGGGCTGCGGTGAATGAGGCTTCAGCCACCGCGGTGCCCAGGTATCTGAGCCTGTCTCTTCCCTGCAGACCTGTCAGGTCCTGTGAACGGTGAATCCCTATCCCAAAAAGCGGAGGGCACAGAGGAGAAGGAGCGAGACAAAAGCCAAGGGCCGGGAGCCGGCGAGCTGGAGGCATCTGCCGAGGAGGCCCACAACAAGTGAGCACGGGGGGCTTGGCAGCTCCTCAGCACCCGCCGCACGTCCACTCTCAGCAAGCTGGGCTCTTGCTCACCACCTTTGGGGGACCTCAGAGCTTGTAGGGCTTCTCCTGGCTTGGGGAAGAGCCCGAGCCTGGGGGGGGGGGGGATGCTAGGGGCAGGGGAAGGCAGACGGGCAGGGGAGGCTCTTGCTGAGGTGCCTGTGCTCTGCCCGCAGCGTGCAGGACTATCCCAACGCCGAGCGCGAGAGGGCTCGCGGGGAGTCAGAGTCTGTGGACGACGCGGAGGAGAGCTGAGGAAGCGGGTCCTGCCTGAAGGAGGATGCAGAGGGGGCTGCGCTGCCTGACGTGAAGGGAGACCGGCCTCCGCCTCGCCCATCTTTGAGTTACTTCACTAAGTCACACAGTAGCTGATGTCCTAGGTCTTGTCCTGTGCCCCTGACCCTGTGAAAGCACCGAACACAGGGGGAGACTGTGCTGTTTGTCTGTATTTGTCCCCTCTTTTTTTTTTTTTTTCCCCACCTCCACCTAATTTCTTGTGATTTCAACCGACATGAAATGAATATAAAGGGTTTTTTAATGAAAAACACAAGGAGCCCTAGTGTCTATTTCTTGAGGCATCGCTGACTGTGACTAGGGGAGGGCAGGAGCATCCCTCTTCCCTTTGCCCCCTTCCCGGGGCAGTGACTGGAAAAAGCCCCCGGGGGCCCCTGTTCCCTCGGGCCAGGAGCCAGGCCAGGCACCCACGGGTGGCTCTGTCCCTGTCAGGGGGCAGCTGGGCCCCCGAGGGGTGACGGCAGGGCCTGGCTGCGCTCCCAGGGCTGACCCTGTTGCTCCAGGCTCCTTTCTTCTTGATTTTCCTCTGCCCGGGCTGGGAGCAGCCGTGCTGGGCCCTGCCGAGGACGCAGGCACTTGTCCCAGCAGTCGGGGACCCTCTCCCTGCTGCTCGGAGCCCCTTTCCCTACCGTGACGTTCTCCCAGCTGGGTGCAGCTGCTGGAGCCTGGTCCCTCTGCTCCCGCAGAGGCTGCAGGGCCGGGCACCAGCCTCTGGGGAAAAACAAAGTGAAATTGTGTATTCTCTCCTCTCTGAGCTGGGGGACTCAACCGGGGCAGCATCCTGCCTTGTGCTGGGCAGCATCTCGTTCGTCTGTCTGTCCGCTCTTTTGCAAGGATCTGAAGCTTTTGTATATGTAAAATAAAGACGTTCCCAGCTCAACCAGACGCTGCGTCCTCGTGTCCTCTTTGTGCCAAGGATCAGGCACCCCCAGTGGTGCCGACACAGGACCGTTTGCCCCGCTCCTGCTCGGAGGCTGCTGTTGCTGTAACTCTGCCCTGGGGAGCCTGTGTCATTTTCCAGGCTTGATTTCATGCTCCAACCCTTCATAAACAGAACCCAAATAAAACCCAAATAAACCTCGTGTCCCTCTTGCCCAATTTTCGGGAAGCGAGAGGCGGAGGGAGGAGGGATGGGGCGAGTCAGGATGGGCACTGCTGCCCGATGCGAGGCTGATTCAGCCCTGTCCTTAGGCCCCTGATGGCCTGGAAAGGGGGACGGGGACATGCCACCGTGCCCCAGGCCAGGCTCGTCAAGCCACACAGCACCCCAGCAAGGGGCTTGTGTGAGGGGGCATCACCCTGCAGCCGTGCCCAGCTGATGGGTGACTTAAAGCCAGCTACAAGCCCCCCGCCGCCCCATTTCAGCTCAGTGCATGCGGCTGCGTGCTCCTCCTCACCCTCCTGCCAGGGCTCCTGCGGGTGCCGGAGGAGGAATTCCACCGACGCCTCCAGCACCTCCCAGGCCTGGGCCACCCACTTGTGGCCCTGGGTCACCAGAGCCGGCCAGGACGAAGGCCCGGTGGAGCCCGGCCATGTTGTCCCAGGCCTGCTGGGCCGCCTCCCGCAGCGGGGCCGGCAGCCGGCGGGCCTGGGCCAGGAGCTGCCCGAATTCGTCCTGCAGCTGCCGCGCCAGCGCCTGGCCCGTGCCGAGCTCCTGGCATCGCCCGCACCCCGCGGGCACTGGGGGGGGTGCCCCACCAGCCCCCCCCGCCTGGGTGCACGCAGGGTTCGGGCAGGGGTTTTTCCTGTGCCGAGCTCCTTTGTCCCCACCACTGCTCCTGGACGTGGTGGCATCGCTTCGGCGAGCCTCGCCACGCGGCCACCATCTGCGGGGGGAATGCCACCGTGACCACCATGCTGCTGGGGGGGGGGGGGGGGGGGGTGGGGGGGGGGGGGGGGTGTCCCTGTCCCCTCCCGTTGCTGCCAGCTCTCACCACGTCGAGGATGTGCCAGAGCTGGGTGAAGTGGTGCTGGGCGTCCTCCCGCTGCCGCCGCAGCCGCCGCACCGCCAGGGCCGTGGCATGGCTCCTGGCATGGGCAGGGGGGGAGCTGAGGCCGTGGAGGCCGCCGTGCCGGTGGGGCTCAGCCATGGCCACCGCAGCCCGGTCTGCGGGGGGGGGGGGGGGCAGAGGGAAGATGGAGGCGAGGGTGCCACAGGGACACCCCTGGCCCCGAGCGGTGTCCTGGGGTGGGGACACGGGGACCCCAAGCAGCGCCCTGGGGCTCTTACCTGCTGGCCCCACTCCCGAGGGCAGGTAACGGTGCAGCCACTCGTGCGCCGTGCCCAGCGCCCGCTCCACGCTGTGCAGGAGGAGCTGCCCGGCCCTGGCGCCCAGCAGGGCACGGAGGCCGGTGGCCACGGCCAAGCAGGTGCCGACAGCGGCGTCCTCGGGGCCTGGCGTCCACGCCAGCTCCGTGGGACTCATCGGGGCAGAGCCAGCAGCGGCCTGGGGCACACGGGGGCTGTGCTCAGCACCACCAGGGCATGGACGTGGGGCACCGCGTGCCCCGCAGGGACCGTCCCCTCCAGGACCCCCCCTGCCCACCCCTCGGGTACCTGCTGGGATTGCTGCGGGGTGGCTGCCTCCTTGGGACCTGAGGATATTCTGCCTGTAATGGGGGGGACACACAGAGGTGCTGACACCCTGGGTGCCCCCAGAGCCCCAGCGCTGCCCCTTGGCCCGGCCGTACTCACACCAAGCCGTGCCCGGGGAGCAGACCTCGCTGCCCGTATCCTCCGGGGTGCCGGTGGGATGCAGGGAGCCATGGGCCCTGATGAAGCTGGGGGGCCAGGGGGGCACCTGGCCCTCGGTGAGCTGCTCCAGGCAAGGGGCTGAAACTGGCCGGGGGGGCCCTGGGGCCCAGCTCAGCCCCTGCCCTCGGCCCCGGCCCCCACTCTGCTGCTCCTCCTGCTCCAGCCCCACGCCCCGGGGTGGCTCCTTGGGGTCATCACTGCTGGGCTGGGTGCTGTCCCGGCCTGGGGGGCAGAGCAGGGTGCCACTCACTACGTGGGATGCAGGGCACAGGCTCCTTTCTGTCCCTTGCTCCCCAGGGGGGCACCAGATCCCTCCCCTTGACCCAGCACCCCTCATGCCCCCCCCGTGCCGGAGCACAGAACCGTGCCCGAGCCCCCCCCATGGACCTTTTTGTGCCCCCCAGGCTGCTGTCCCCTGCTCCTGGGGACAATGGAAGGGGACAGCAGCAGCACCCGAGGGGCTGGGGCCAGGCCCCAGGACATCGGGGTCCCCAGAAGGTGCCAGGGGTCTCTGCGCCTCCCTGGCAGCCCCTTACTCACCCTCAGCCATGGGCTCTGCTCAGCTGTGGTGGTGGGGAACAGGCTGGGGTGTCAGGATGGAGCTCAGCACCAGGACCCCCACCAGTGGAAGCCCCAGCCCCTGTGAAGGCACAGGGCTCTGACACCTCTCCTCCATTCTAGCGGCTCCATCGCTCCCCCTCCGAAGGCTCAGAGGTGATAATGGACCCAGAACCGTCCCCCCATCCCCTCCCCAGCCCCAGGTCCCACAAGAAGGCTCAGACCAGTGCAAAACTACGTGGAGTTTATTGCTTCAACAACTGCCCCTGCCTGCACCGAGCCCCAGGGGCTCCCCCTGCTGTGGGGCAGAGGGAAGATGAGGGGCTGGAAGGCACCGAGAATGACGGGGGTGCCACAGGGGATCCAGAGGTGGCAAACGAGGGGCAGGGGCTGCTGTAGGCACTTGGGGAAGCCAAGGCACTTTGCTGGCACCTCCCTGGTACAGGCGAGAGGGGACAGAGCCACGCTGCAGGGGTCCTGCACCCAGTGCAGGGAGGAGGAGGAACAGGAGTTACTTAGGCCAGGCTAGGTAGGGGCTACAGCAGTATTATCGCTATAATCATACCCCCCAGGAGGCTGCTACTGCTCCTGGAGGCCCAGCAGGTGCTGGGTGGAGGGGGTGAAGGGCCCCACCAGCCAGGACAGAGGAGTGTTGTGGGCCACGTGCTCCACCAGCTCGTCCATCAGCTCGCGGGCCTTCGCAGCGTGGGCACGAGCCTTGGCCAGGACGCTGCCCGTCACCTCCTGGAGGGACGTAGCGGAGGCCAGGCTGGCCCGCAGCTCCTCCACGTTTTGGCGGACCTGCCCGGCTGTGTCCTGGATGCCGGCGGGGAGGCCCTGCAGGCTGGACACCAAGGGCTGGCAGGCGCTCTGGAGCTGCTGCGTCAGGCCCTGCACCATGGCCAGCGTGCCCGATTCCACCGCCTGCAGGGGACGAGGCGAGGTGAGCGGTGGCACGGAGCTCCCGGGGGGGCACAGAGCTCCTGGGGGGGCTCCTCCTGCCCTCTACCCACCTCTGGTGGAACCAGGTCCTTGCCACCACCTGGCTGTTTCTTGCTCCACTCCAGCCACAGCTGCTGCAGCTTCTCCTGCCCTCCCTGCAGCTTCTGGTCCATGCCCTGCTTGAGCTGCTCCACCTGCCGGGGGGCAGAGCAGGGCGAAGGTGGCTCATCGCAGCCCCGTGGTGGCACAGGGAAAGGGGGGGGGAACCGATATAGGGAGGGGTCCTACCAGGTCGAGGGTGCGCTGGAGCTGGGCCAGCACGTCCTGGCTGCTGTGGCGGGCACTTTGCAGCTTGCCCAGCGAGTGCTGCAGGGCCCGGTGCCGCAGCTTGGCCGAGAGCGAGCCCAGGCGCACGAAGTAGCTCTGCTGCTGCTTCTGCTGCTCCGTCTCGAAGCCCTCCACGGCTGTGGCCAGCTTGGCTGCGGGAGAGGAGCCAGAGAGGTGACCCCCACCATCACCACCCCCCACTCAGAGACAGGGCCACCCCATGGGGGATCTACCCATGGTGCCTCCAAGGGGGTCCCCAGCCTGCCCCACATCTCCAGGGGCGTTGCGATCGAGTCCTTACCCAGCTCCTCATCCGTCATGGGCAGGTAGTGGTCCACCAGCTCCTCCGACTTCTCCAGCACGGAGCCCACCCCACTGACCACCATCTGGCCCATGGCCGAGCCCATGACGGTGCTGACGCCGCTGCTCACCGCCGACTTGGTCAGCTCCACGCTGCCCTGCACGGCCCCTTTGGTCATGTCCATCACCCCCGTCACCCGGCTGCTCACGGCGTCCTTGGCCCCCGCCACGGTGCTGGTCAGGACATCCTTGGCCCCCGTCACGGTGGATGTCACGAGCTGCTTGGTGTCTGAGATGAGCTGGGGGGAGAAAAAGCCCTGAGTGAGGCAGCACCAGGGCAGACCCTGAGCACGTGTGCCGGCTCCCCGGTACCTTCTCCGTGGGCTGCTGCAGGATGGGCAGCTTCTCCTCCAGCTTATCCAGCCCCTTGCAGGCGTACTCGTTGGCAGTGGAAACTGGGGACCAAAAACCAGCCTTTTTAACCCCGTTTCCTTGCCTGCTCTCTGCCAGGGACGGCTTCCCGGGCACCCCCATCCCCTTTGGGGGTGCTGCCCCCCCCCCGGCCCCACTCACTCTGCGGCTCCAGCTTGGTGAGGAGGGGCTGGGCCCCGCTGACCGCCGCCGCCGTCAGGGTCTTCACCCCCTTCTCGGCCACATCACACACGGAGCGGACGTAGGGGTGGCTCTCCTTGGTGGAGGCGTAGGCGGTGGACACCATGCCATAGGCAGAGCTCACCAGGGGCAGGCTGGCCACCCGCGTCCCGATGCTCTGGGTATAGGAAAAGGGATGGGGGGGGAGCGTGCCGGAGCCCCAAATCTCCTCAAGGCTGAGGCGGGGGGCAACGCGCGCAGCCCCTGGGGGTAGCATTGGGGTGTCCCCCCTCCCCACGGCGGGATAACCCCAAGTGGTGACCGGACGGCAGGGGACACCGGCCCCCCCCCAGCACCCCCCTGCCCCACTGACCTGCTGCTCCTCAGCCTTGGGCTGCGCCGTCCCGGGCTCGCTGGAGGCCATGGTGGGGCTGGGGGGGGGGGGGAAAGCATCGCATGGGGCTGAGAGAAGGGGGGTAGCACCCCCAAACGGGACGGGGGGGGGGCTGGCTACCCCACAACGGGGGGTCCCCAAGCTCAGGACCCAGCAGCCCCTCTCCACAGGGCCGGACCGCCCAGGACAGGGGGGTCCCGGTCCCCCCACCCCGTGGTCCAGGCACCCCCGGAGCTCTTACGCGGGGGGGGGCGGTCCCGGTTCCCCCCAAAACCCCGGTCCGGGGGCAGCGGCTGCTCCCCGGGGGGGCATCGCAGCGCCGGGCTGGGGGCTGCGGGGAACGCCCCGGTCCCGGTCCCGGTCCCGGTCCCGGTCCCGGTCCCGGTCCCGGTGCGCACTCACCGTCTGGGTGCTGGGCTCGGTGCTGGACCCGGTGCTCAGCCCCCGCCCCGGTTTTATAGCCCCGGGCCCGCCCCGTGCGCATGTGACCGGGGCCCGCCCCATCGGGGCCGGACCGGGGGCAGCGACCGCCGGCCCCGGAACCCCCCCTCCGGCACGGAGCTGCCCCCCCCCCCGACCGGGATTCCCCCATATTGGGGTCCCCGTGCCCCCCGCCCAGCACGGCCCTGTGGGTGCTGAGTGGTCCCGGTGGGTGCTGAGCCCGGTCCCAGGGGGTGCTCAGGATCGGTCCCAGCGGGTGCTGGTGGGTCCCGGTGCACCCCCCCCCGGAGCTCCCCCGGCCCCGCAGTGCCCCCCCAGCGCAAGGGGGTGCCCCGGGCCCAGCCCCGCCATGGGGCGCGTGGTGGGGTTGGAGCGGTGGCGGCGATAACGGGGACGAAGTTCAGTGCCACACGGCCGCGGGTCACAGTCCAGCAGCACCCAGCTGCCGCTCCCGGCCCCCCCGGCACCCAGCACGAAGCCCCCCCCTGCAGGGTGGTCCCCAGCCCCCCAGGGACCCCCCCCATTGCGTGTCCCACCCCGCAGCAACTCACGCCGCTGGCTATGAGTAACGCCTAGAGAATCAGGGTTTGGTTTTCCTCTTTAACTTCCACTTTTAACTTCTTTAAGTTTTTGGTTTTCCTCTATTTTTGCCCTCTTTAACGGGCTCTGAGGCTGTTAAATCCCGATGCTGCTGGGCTCGGGGACACCGCGAGGAGCCGTGGTCTCCATGCTGGCCAGGCAGGGCTGGGTGCACGCCCCATCCTCCGCGTGCCACCGTCCCCTGCCTCCCCCAGAGAGTCCCAAGTGGCGTCAGGGGTCCCACGCCGGGCCACCGAGTCCATCCTGCTGCTCGCCCCCCAGCAGGGGTAGATTTGCAGCTGAAAGTGGGCGCCTTCCCCGCTGGGGGGGCGTCAGGGGGCTCAGCGCCCGCTGCACGACTGCGGGGCGGCGGGCGCCCGGTGCCCCCCGCCCACGGTCAGGCAGCCGTTCCACTTGGCCATCTCCACGGGGCTGTCCTCCGGGTACTCGACGAGGGCGGGGGCGAAGGGCCCCACGAGCCAGGGCAGGGGCGCGTGCTGCCCCACGTACTCGATGAACTCGTCGATGCTCAGCTGCGCCCGCGTCACCGTCTCGCGGCTCTGCGCCAGCACCATGTCCGACAGGTCGTGGAAGGAGCGGGCGCGCGCCAGGGAGGCGTGCACGCCCTCCACGCCGTGCCGCACGTGCCCGGCCGTGTTCTGCACGCTGCCCGGCAGCCCCCGGGCGCTGGCGGTGAGGCGGGCGCAGGCGGCCTGCAGTTGCTGCAGGAGCCCCCGCAGCATGGCCAGCGTCCGCGCCTCCACCTGCAAGGCAGCGAGCGGGCAGCCCCCGGGGGGCACGGCCCGAACCCCTCGTCTCGGAGGCCTCCGCGGCACGGCCACCCCCCCAAAAATACCTGGGTGTCCTCCATGGGCACGCCGTCCTGCTGGCTCCACTCGAGCCACATGCGGTGCAGGTGCTGCCGGGCGCCGCGCAGGGACCCGTCCATGCCCTGCTCAATCTGCGGGAAGGGAGAGCAGCGGGAGTGAACCGGGACGGGGGGCACGCACGGGGCCGCGGGGACCGCCGTGGCCTTACCAGCTCGATGACACGATGGAGCTGGGCCAGGGCGTGCTGCGCGCTGTGCCGGGCCCGTTGCAGCTCGCCCAGCGAGCGCCGCAGGGCTCGGTGCCGCAGCTTGGCCGAGAGCGAGCCCACGCGCACGAAGCAGCTCTGACGCCTCCTCTGCTGCTCCAGCGAGGCCGCCGCGATGCTGTCCGCCACCGGGGCCGCTGTGGGGCGAGCGGGTGAGAACCACCCCAAGTGAGAGCCACCCCACCGGGATGTCCCCGTGCCGGGCACTGAGCATCCCACTGGCGGTGCCGGGATGTCCCCTGAGCTCTGCGCCCCGGCACAGGGGCAAACCCGGCTGCTCGCCCCCCGGGTCACGCAGAGGTGTCCCCACAACCCTTCCGGTCACCTCTGCGGTGACACGGGGCCAGCTCTGCCCACTGCTACCCCGTGCCGAGCTATAAATAGTGGGTGGGCTGGCAGCGCGGGGCTATATTTGCTTTCTACTTTCCAGGTGAGAGTTCACCCACTGCTCCTCCGCATTCCCCAGCTCCGGGTGGCCATGGAGCAGCCACGTGGGGACTGTCCCCTGCACCCTGGTGGCCCCATAGGTCTCAGCACCACCCCAGGGTGTGAGTGGCGGTCGTAAGAGGCACTGGGTGCTGCTGAGCCCTGGGGATGGGGCGCGGTCCCGGCGGGATGGCACCCCCAAAAGAAGGCGAGATGGTTTTGGGCACGGCGTGCCCAGCACTCACCCGGCTCCTCGTCCGTCCCGGGCAGGTAGTGCTCCACCAGCTCCTCTGACTTCTCCAGCACCGTGTCCGCCCCCGTTGCCAGCAGCTGCCCCACGCGGGAGCCCGCCACGGTGCTGATGCCGGTGCTCAGCGCCCGCCGGGTCCTCTCCACGCTGCCCTGCACGGCCCCGCGGGCCAGGCCCACCGCCCCGCTCACGGCCTCCCTCGCGCCTGTCACGGTGGACGACACCAGCTCCCTGGTCCCTGCGACCACCTGGGGGGGGGGACAGTGCAGGGCTGGCTTGTCCCAGCAGCTGGCCCAGGGCTCAATCCTGGTGTCCCCCGAGCAAGGGGGGGCACACAACGTTACCGTCTCCGTGGGCTGCTGCAGGATGGGCAGCTTCTCCTCCAGCTTATCCAGCCCCTTGCAGGCGTACTCGTTGGCAGTGGAAACTGGGGACCAAAAACCAGCCTTTTTAACCCCGTTTCCTTGCCTGCTCTCTGCCAGGGACGGCTTCCCGGGCACCCCCATCCCGTTTGGGGGTGCTGCCCCCCCCTCGGCCCCACTCACTCTGCGGCTCCAGCTTGGTGAGGAGGGGCTGGGCCCCGCTGACCGCCGCCGCCGTCAGGGTCCTCACCCCCTTCTCGGCCACATCACACACGGAGCGGACGTAGGGGTGGCTCTCCTTGGTGGAGGCGTAGGCGGTGGACACGGCGCCGCGGGCAGAGCTCACCAGGGCCAGGCTGGCCACCCGGCTCACCACGCTCTGCCGCAGGGCACGGGGACGGTGAGCCGGGGGGGGGGCAAAGCAATGCCCCCAGCCCCCTCCGCCCTCAGCATCCCTACCTGCGCCTCCCGCTCGGCCTCCGCCGGCGCCGCGTTTTCGGCTGACATGGCAGCAGGGGACTGCAGAGGGGACAGAAATGGATGTGGGGTGCCACAAGCCGAGCCCCACCAGCTTGCGGGGGCACCCGGAGGCCCCCGAGCCACTCGAGGGGGAGGTTTTGGGGTGAGGAAGGGGGTTTGGGTTCGGGGCTGAGCTCCCACCACTGGGGTCCCCCCCCAGGGCTGGGAAGGATTTGGCCCTGGTTTGGGCTGGATCTGCTCGGTGCTGCCTTTTGGGGGGGGAGCCCCAAGGCAGCCCGCACCCCCTGGCACCCCCCAGCCGGACCTTTTGGTGTCCCTTGGGGTGACCCAAGCCACCACGGGGCTGCGTCCCACGGGGGGGGGGGGGGGACACACGGCGGTGTCCCTGCCCTGCTGCCCCCACGCCTGGCCCTGCGCACCCCGGGGGCTCGTCCTTGGGGTCCCCACGGGAAGGTCCCTTTGGGGGGGGCTGGGGGTCCCCTGGGAGCGTGGGGGGGGGTCCCGGAGTCCCCGGGGCCTGGGGGCGGCTCCCTGGGGACAGGTCCCCGGGGGTCCCCGGGGGTCCCCGGGGGCAGGCAGGGTTCGCCCCCCCCCCCGTAACGCCCCCTCCGCCCTCCGTCCCCTACAACGCCCCGCGGCTCGCACTTACGGGGGAGGGGCTGTCGCGATCCCCGGGCGCGATCGCGATCCCCGGGCGCGATCCCCCCCGGCCCCCGCCCGGCGCCGGGTTCATAGTTAAGGCGGGAGCCAATGGGCGGAGGGGAGGGCCGCGTCTCCGCCAATCGGGAGGGGGGGGCGGGCCTTGGGGGGGGGGCGCCACGTGCGGCCGGGGGGGGCCGCATCGTGCCCGGGGCTGTCCCCGTGCCCCGGGTCCCCCTGCGCGGTGTCCCCATGGCAGGCGGCCCCCGCCCGTGTGACCCCAAAACGAGTGACCCCGCGCCAAGCGTCCCCATGCCTGGCGTCCCCATGGCAAGCGTCTCCCTCCCACGCCCGGTGTCCCCAAGCCAGGTGTCCCCTTGCCGTGTGACCCCATAGCGGGTGACCCTGTACCGAGTGTCCCCGTGCCAGGTGTCCCCATGCCAAGATTCCCCATGCCAGGTGTCCCCATGCCACGTCTCCTTGCCGGGTGCCCCCATGCCAAGTGTCCCTTTGCTGTGTGTCCCCATAGCGGGTGACCCTGTACCGAGTGTCCCCATGCCAGGTGTCGCCATGCCAAGCATCTCCATCCCAAAATTCCCCACGCCAGTGTCCCCATGCCAGGTGTCCCCATACCATGTCCTCTTGCCGTGTGCCCCCATGCCAAGCGTCCCCTTGCCGTGTGTCCCCATAGCGAGTGACCCTGTGCCGTGTGTCCCCATGCCAGGTGTCCCCATGCCAGGTGTCCCCATGCCGAGCATCTCCATCCCAAAATTCCCACTCCAGGTGTCCCCCCCCATACCCAGTGTCCCCTTGCTGCACGTCCCCACACCAAGTGTCCCCGTGCCGAGCGTCCCCACGACATCAGGGCCCCACAGTGCCGCCACCAGCCCCTGCGGGTCCTCGGGCTCAGTGTCACACGGAGGTGGCACTGTGGTGGCACCCGGGGGGTGGTCCTGTGGGGATGGGGCTGGTCCGGATGGGGGTGGGCAGGGGCCAGAGAGGGGTTGGGAAGGCATGGCTGTGGGACAGGGCGCCTGGGGACCCGGGGACGCTGCAGGACACCGCAGAACAAAGCACATCGTCTCGAGGTCTCTGTTTAATGCGCTCTTGTGGAGCGGGATGGGGACAGGGACATGGGACGGGGCTGGGGACCATTGGGATGGAGATGGTGGGATGGGAACAGGGGGCACGGGGATAGGGACAGCCGCACCCCTGCTCTCCCTGCCTCAGTTTCCCCAGGGGAGCTCAGCTCAGCTCGGCTCGGCTGGGGACGCAGCGTCAGGGCAGGAGGGGACCCAGGAGGGGACACAGGCGGGCACCTGGGTGACCCCAATCCCCTACCTAGGGGTCCGGCAGGCTCTGCCCGTCCTCATCGGGCTGGCATCCCATGTCCCCAGCCTGGCTCAGGGTGGCCACCTCCTGTCCCCGGCGGTGCGGGGGGCTGGCGCAGAGGGTGCCACGAGCGGCGACGAGCTGCGGGGCCGCGCGCCGCAGGAGCTCCAGCAGCGGGCACTCGCAGGCCCAGGGGTTACCCGAAATGTCGAGGGACAGCGGGGGGCCGGGGGGGCGCGGGGGCAGCTCCAGGGCCCGCAGCCGGTTGTGCGCCAGGTCGAGGACGTGGAGGTGGCTCAGGGGGGCAAAGAGGCCGGCGGGCAGCGCCTGCAGCTCGTTGCCCTGCAGGAAAAGCAGGCGCAGGGCGGGCACGGGCGCGAAGGCGTCGGGGGGCAGCGTGCGGAGCCGGTTCCCCTCCAGGTCGAGCCGCTCGAGCTCCCGCAGCCCGGCCAGCGCGCCCGCGTCCAGGCTCTCCAGGCGGTTGTGGGACAGGTCCAGGCTGTGCAGGGACACCAGCGGGCGGAAAACCTCCGGCGGCACCTCCGCCAGCGCGTTGGCCCCCACGTCGAGCCAGCGCAGGCGGGCCAGGCGCCCGAACCAGGCGGGCTGCAGCGCCCGCAGGCGGTTCCCCCGCAGCACCAGGTGCTGCAGGAGCTCGGAGCGCTGGAAGAGGCCGGCGGGCAGCTCGGCCAGCGCGTTGTCCGTCAGGTCGAGGACGCGCAGGGCGGGCACGGGCCACAGCAGCTCCTCGGGCAGGGCGGCCAGCAGGTTGGAGGCAAGGTGCAGCTCCTGCAGCTCCGGCAGCCCCGCCAGGGCGTCGGGGGCCAGGGTGGTCACGGACGTGAACTCCACCGAGACGGCCAGGGTGGTGGGGGGCAGCCCCCCGGGGAAGGTGCGCAGGGTGGGCTCGGTGCAGACGAAGCGGGTGGCGTTGGGCTGCAGGGGGCACGGCGTGGCGGGGCTGCACGGCACCACCAGCAGCAGTAGCAGTAGCGGCGGCAGGATCTGGCCCGGCGGCACCATGGCGGTGGGGCTGTGGGCAGGAGGCCGCCGTCACCCGAGGGTTGTGCAAGCCCTGCTGCTCCCAGCCCCGCCGCCGGCTCTCCAAACGTCCCTGTCCCCGCGTCCCCCGTCCCCATCCCCGCTCCTGGGCCCCCCCAGCCCTGTTCTCACCTCCTCCAGCGGTCGGCTGGGCTCCTCGGGGACTGACGGCCCTGGGTCCTTCCTCCCCCGCGGTGGTGGCCGTCACCGGGGCTGGTTGGTGGCTCGTCCTCACGTGCCGCTCGGGAAATCGCCGCCTTCGCGAGCGCTGCCAGCTCGTGCAGTGCCAGCACCCAGGGCAGGGGCAGGGCACTCACGTCCCCTTGTCCCCATCGCCCCACAGCGGGGGTGGTACAACGCTGACCTCCTGCGCACCACGGGGGGGCTGGGGGCACGGTGGGTGCGTGCGTGACCTCTCGCGGGGTTGTGGGTGTCCACAAGAGGGTGCGAGCGCACGGAGATGTGGGTGGGTGCGCACACTGGGAGGGGAGGCTTGGCACAATGGGACGCACGCTCCCCCTGCCCCAAATCCCCCTCCAGCCCCGTGTCCCCCCAGCCGGCCCCGTGCCCCCCCAGGCTCTGACGCTGCTCAGCCCGAGGTGCCACCCGTGGGCCCCACCCGTGGGACGTGGCTGTCCCCGTTGGGATGTGGCCATCCCCATTTCCATGCTGCCAGGATGTGGCCGGGGCCCGGCAGCAGCCGCACGCCCTGGTGCAGGCAAATCCCCCGGGGGGGTGCCCAGCACCGCGACCTGCTTTGCCTCTCCCCGTGCCACATCCCGGAGCCACCCCAGTGTAGGACGGGGCCGGCCGCAGCCCCCGGAGCGGAGAAGCAGCATCCGAGGTGGCGGCGGGGAGGGAATCGCCTCTTGTAAACAGAAATTTATTGCGGGGCTCCGGGGTTATACAGAGACGTTACCGCTGTCGCATGCATGGCCGGCCCGGGGCGGCGGGGTGCCCGCGGTGCCCTGGCACCCTATTTACAGCATGGGGCAGTGCTGCGGGCCGGCCTCCCGCCGGGGCACGCAGCACCCGCAGCCCCCTGTGCGCAGCCCCCTGGGGAGCACCGGGCTGACCCGCCTCGGTCCCGGGGCGGGGGGGGGGGTCCTGACCCCTTTTCGTCCCCCCTCTCCCTCCTGCCTGCAGCTGGGGCAGGGACGGCACCGAAAGGGCACCCTTTGCCAGCAGAGAGTGGGGTCAGTGGGACCCCCGTGCCCCGGTGAGAGCAGGGTTCCCCCCCCCCGGGCCCCAGCCCCCAGCAGTGCTTTTGAGGAGGGGGGAGCTGGGGGCTTGGACCTGGGGAGGAGGCTGCTCGGTGCTGTCCTGTCCGGGTGTCCCCAGGGTGCTGGCAGCACCCACAAGCCCCCTGAGTGCTCAGGCACAGCTGATATCGGACTGAGGGTCTCCGGGGGGGGTGCGGAGGTACAGCCTTGCTCTGCCTCAGTTTCGCCCATGTCCGTGTGTCCATCCTGCTGCCTCCCAGGGATCCCCCCCCAGGGCGCAGCGGTCCCTGGGTCCAGCCTGGGGAGGGGACGGGACAGACGGACACCCGGAGCCCGAGCAAAGCGGCCGGAGCACAGGGCACTGCCCCGTGCCAGCCGGGGACAGTGGGGACAGGTGGGGACGGCCCCAAACCCTGCCCGGGCACACCCGTCCCCCATGCAGCATCTCAGCCCTCCCCGTGCCCGCCGCTCCTGCCCTTGGGCCACCTTGTCCCCGTCCCCAGGGAACTGGGGGGGGACCGCGGTGTGGCGTGGCGGTGGAAAGCGTCCACGGCGGCAGCGGCGGCAGCGCCCGTGGGTGCCGGGACGGGCAGCGGGGCCCTATTTGCCCGAGGGAGTCCGCTCCACGCCGTAGCGCAGGAGGTGGTGCAGGTCCGTGAGCGCCCGTGGGGGGCCCGCTCCAGGCGCCCGCGGTGCCGTGCCGTGCCGCCCGTAGCCGCCCGCCGGCGCTTCGCCGCTGTTAAATGTGTGGTTCCTCTTGAGGTGGGCGCCGGGGCGGCCCGTGCCGTTGTTGGCGTTGAAGTTCAGCTGCTCGGGGTGCCAGGGCGGCCCCTCGGCAAAGTCCCCCCCATCCCCGCCGGGCGCCGAAACCACGCGCCGGCGGTCGGGGCTGGGGCGCGGCGTGCCGGCGAAGTCGCCGTAGGAGCTGCGGGGCGGGCGGCGGGCGCCGGCGGGGGGGTGCTGCCGGGCACGGGGACCCTCGGGGGGGTCCCGGCCCCAGTGCCCGTCGCCCGAGGAGTCGCTGAGTTCGGCCTCCAGCTCCTGGTCCACCAGGATGGCGTGGCAGGAGAGGGGCATGCCGCGGGCCGGGCGGCCGGGGCCGGCGTGGAGCCGGCCGGCAGCGGCGGCGGCGGCGGTGCCGGGGTCCCGCAGCGCGGCGTTGATGATGTTGTGGCTCTGCTCCCAGGTGCAGTTTTGGAGGGTTCCGGGGCAGCGCTTCTGCTGCAGCGGGGTCTGCTCCGGCGTGGGCAGGACGCCCGAGTCCAGGTCGTGTTGGCTCGCCTTGCCCAGCTCCTTGGGCCAGCCGTTGGGCATGAGCGGGGCCAGCAGGGCGCCGGGCTGCCCCGCGCGCGCTCGCCGCTCGCCCAGCCGGCTGACGCTCACCACCGACTCGCTGTGTGCCAGGATGGTCTCCTTGTCCTTGCGCCGCGCCAGCTCCTTGCGGTCCCGGTGCCCGATGAACCAGCAGACGCTGAAGCCCGAGATGACGGCGCCGATGACGAAGGCGGCCACGGAGGAGATCACCAGCAGGTTCACCGACACCAGCCCGTCCGGCTCGTCCACGAAGCTCTCGGTCACCAGCCCTTGGTGATGGCGGGGGGGGGCATCAGGGGACGGCTGCGGCATCCCCCCGTGTCCCCGAGCCCCATCCCTGCCCCACACTCACCCTCGCACTCGCCCAGGTGCGACGTGCTGCCACCGGCAATGTCCTGCTCGAAAGCTGTCCTGTGGGGGAAGGGGGTGACATGACAAATTTTGGGGGGGGGTCAGTCCCTAACAGCCTGGCAGAGGGCTGGCAGCTTGCTTCAGCTGGTGCTGTTTGCTGGGGTTATGTTAGGGGAGTTGGTGGAGCTGATGCAGCTCAAGCTTCGCAGGCTCTGGGGAGCCCCTGAGACGCCCCCCCCGTTCCCCTCGTGTCCCCCCACCTTTACCTGGGGCTGGGCTCCAGGAAGACGCAGGAGCCCTCGGGCGTCCAGCCACAGTAGGGATCCCGGCTCCCAAGGCAGTTCCTGGCAGGGAACAGACGGGTCAGGAACACCCCCGGCACAGGGGGGCGACACCCCGGCCCCCACCAGGAACCCCGCTCAGCACCATGCCGTGCCTCAGTTTCCCCCGGCGGTGCTCCCATTCCCAGCCAGACCCTGGCACGGGGCAAATTCACGGGGTGTCAGAGCAGCCCCCCCCCTCCCCGCACTCACTTCATGCAGCCCGAGTGCTGCTGGCAGCGGGCCACGGGCACCCTGGCCACGCACGGGGGGAAGGCCAGCAGCAGGGACCCTGCCGCCTTGTCCAGCTCCAGGCCCAGCAGCCGCCGCTCGTCCTCTGTGTCCCGGCCACACCTGGGCATGGGGCAGAGCTCAGCTGGTGGGGCAGAGGCCAGCTCCCCAGCGGGGGCTGGTCCAGAGGGGGGAGCTCTCCCGTGGGCCCCATCTCATCCACACACCCATCCCTCTGCCCCCGCACCCATCCAGCCCCCTTATCCTCCTGACCTGTTCCTTTCATCCGTCCGTCCATCCATCTGTCCATCCATCCATCCTTAACCACCTCATTCCTGCTCCCATTTCACCTTGCAGCCATCAGTCAATCCCTCCACGACCACCTCATCCATCCAAGCCCCCCATCAGCCCCCCCACCCGCCCATCAATCCGACCACCCTCCATCCACCCAGCCCTCCCCTTACCCACCCAACTATCCACCCAACCACCCACCCACCCAAACCATCCATCCATCCATCCATCCGTCCACCCACCCACTCACCCATCCCTCCATCCCCCCACCCACTCACCCACCCACCCAACCATCCATCCATCCATCCTTCCATCCATCCACCATTCTCACCCACCCACTCACCCACTCATTCAACCACCCAGCCATCTGTCCGTCCACCCACCCTTCCACCCATCCATCCGTCCATCCATCCACCCACCCACCCTTCCATTCATTCATCCATCCGTCCGTCCATCCATCCACCCACCCACCCATCCGCCCACCCGTCCGTCCGTCCACCCGTCCGTCCGCCCACCCGTCCGTCCGCCCACCTGCCCACCTCCCCTACCTCCCCGGCTGGTAGGTCTCAAACTCCTCCAGGAAGATGCTCTGGCTGCCGGGGGGCGCGGGCGCGGGGCTGCGGGTGGCGTTGGGATGGATGAGGAACTTGAGGACGGTGCCCGTGCTGGAGCCCAGGAAGACCACGGTGTGGTTGCCCCACGGCCCTGCCGCGTTGTCCACCACGATCTTGCGGAGCTGGTACCTGCAGAGCGTGAGTGGAGCGAGGCGCTGGGGCCGGGGGGAGCCCGCGAGTTTTCGGGAGGGGAAACTGAGGCGGGGGGGAGCTGTGACCCCCGGGGGATGGACAGATTGCAGCTAGCCTGCAGCGGGAGCCACCGGGGAGCGTGGGGGGGCAGTGGAGATCCCAAATGGAAACCGGTCCAGATCTCAGCCAGACCTGGCCCGGATCCTGCCCAGGAACCAGGCAGACCCAGCGCAGATCCCGTCCAGATCCTGACTCAGATCCTGGCCAAACCCACTCAGGATCCTGCCTGGATCCTCCCCCAATCCCAGCGGGTCTCCAGCCCAGATCCCACCTGGGATCCCCCCGTGACCCCTCACGGGACCCCAGCCGGTCCCCAGCCCCACGTGCCTGCCCCCAGCCCCGTGCGTGCCCTGCCTGCCCTGCCAGCAGGCCCGAGAGCACCGCGTGATTAATTCCCTGTCAAGCAGCAATTAAGGTAGATTTAATTAGGATGAGACGATCTCAACTGCAAAGTTTATGAGATTTATCTGGTCTCCTGGTGCTCGCCCGCTGCTGGCATGCGCCTGTGCGCCTCTCCGCGCGTGTGCAAGGGCGGCGCTGGCGGCTCCCGCGCACCGGCGTGAGTCGTGCACGCGGACACGGCTGTGAGCACCCCACACGTACACAGGCACCCCCCGGGGGCCCCCCCCCGAGCCTCCCCGGGCCCGATCCTGCCGCCGGGAGCTCACCGGCTCATGGTGCGGACGATCCAGGGCGCGTTGCCCAGGGACGGCACCGCCTCGTCCATCAGCGGGTGCGTCTTCACGAAGGTGAGGATCTCGTCGGGGAAGGTGCTGGAGGAGTTGTAGCGCATCCCCGGGGCCGCACAGCACCCGGGCCTGCCGCCACGGCACGCCGGGGCTCAGCGCCGTCACTGCACGGCTGGCACCTGTCCCCAGCCCCGTCCCCATCCCATTCCCAGCCCCGTCCCCATCCCATTCCCAGCCCTGTCCCCAGCGCCATCCCCTTCTCTGGCCCCATCCCCACCACTGTCCCTGCCAGCACCAGCCCTCAGGACCACTCCTGTCCTCGTCCCTGTCCCCACCTCCGTCCCCACGTCCCTTTCCTGTCCCCATCCCTGTCCCCTGCGGTCACTCACTCACCGCGGCTTCGGCACCATGTCCTCGGGCACCGGCGTCCAGATGGACTCGGGGGATTTCTGCTCCCGGAAGCGTCCCTCGAAGACGGCGGCCACTTGGGTCATGTCGAAGGCGCACACGGCCGAGCCGGGGATGCTGGGGAGACACCGGCACGGGGTGAACGCCCCGAGCCATCCCCACGTCCCCGCGGGGGGCGCGCGGTGGGCTCCCAGCCCGGCTCGGAGCTGACCTGTTGGTGGGCGTGGAGAAGACGGCGAGCACCACGGGGCGCCCGTCCAGCTCCAGGATGTCGGTCACGGCGTGGATGACGTTGAAGTAGAAGTGCGAGTCGCCCGGCACGGAGCAGTTGAGCCGGGCCTTGAGGAAGGACGTCCACTGCTTCTCCAGCACCCGCTGCGAGCCCCCCATGTCGTTCTTGCACACCCGAGCCACTCGGGACACCACCACCTGCGAGGGACGCCCGTCACCGCCTGGCACCGGGCCCTGGGGACAGTCCCCTTGGCCCCGTTCCCACCCCAGCTGCCCCCCTGGGTCACCGCGGGGACCTCTCCGACCTTCTCCAGGTAGTTGAACTCCATGGCGATCTCGCGGAAGAAGAAGTAGACGTGGCTCCTCCACTCCACGGCGTGCACAAAGTAGGGCTCTGTGGGGACAGCAGGGTCAGGGCTGCTCCGGGACGGGACGAGAAGGGACAGGGACGGGTGCCGCGCCGAGCTGCCTGGCACCGTGCTCCACAAAACACCTTTGAACCACTTGGAGTCGTGCTTGACGGTGCGCAGGGTCGGGCTGTCCCCCAGGCTGCGGTAGATGACAGCATCGATGGCCAGGAAATCCGTCACCGTGGCCGTGAAGAGCATCCCCCCTGCGCGGGACAGAGGCGTGAGCGGGACGCGGGGGTGGGCGCGGGGAGGGGGATGGCACGCAGCGGGGGGACGGACCTGTGAACAGCGCCACGTTGGCGTGCTTGGGGTCGTAGGGACACCGCGCCATGCCGCTGATGTTGTCCCCGACGGGCTCCAGCGTGTCCATCTGCAGCGGGCGAGATGGGGACGTGAGCGGGGCCACCGTGGGGCCGTGAACAGGGCCATAGGGCCATGAGTAGGGCCACCACAGGGCCATGAACAAGGCCATGGGGCCGTGAACAGGGCCACCATGGGGCCGTGCAGGACAGTGGGGTCCGGCTGGCAGTGTCCCCAGCCCGGGGAGCAAGACACCCCCACGAGAACTGGACGTGGCACCCCGAGGACACACACGTCCGTGCTCACAAGCTCGGGCACATCCACGCGTGTGCCCTCCACTGCCTCCCGGCCATGGGGGCCCCAGGTGGCCCCAGGTGGCCCAGAGTGACCCCAGGTGGCCCCGGGTGACCCTAGGTAGCCCCAGGTGGCCCCCCCAGGTAGCCCCAGGTGGCCCCAGGGGGGGGGGGGACACTCACGCTGTAGTTGGCGCAGACGGGGTTGAAGGCGTTGGTGCCGCACACGAAGAGCAGGCTCTCGTTCCGCACCAGCAGCACCTTGATGAAGTTTCGGCACTCTGCCTGTGCCGACGAGAGGGGGCCGTCAGCCTCCGCGCCCCCTCCCCGGCACCAGCCCCACAGCCAGCCCCGGGGGGCTCCCCCCCCCCACAGCCCCCTCGCTGCGAGGGTCTTGGGCTGGGCTGGGGGGGGGGGGGTTCGGCCCCGCGTGGCATTTACAGGACCTGGAAATTGGATTTCTTGCAGGTTATGGGCTATGCCTGTTCTGATCAGCGGGCCAGAAATAATTAATTACAAACCCAATTATACAAGCGTCCAATAAATCACGTCGGACACAAACGTTGGCAGGGAGCTGGGAGGCGGAGGGTGACACCGGGGGCGGGGGACAGGACACCGGGAGCTCTGCCCCCATGGCACAGGGTGCAGGAGGGCGACGGGGGGCTCACGGGGCACGGACCCCCCCGTACCTCGTGTTTCCCCTTCATCCGGCAGATGCTGATGTCGTGCTGGTTCGACTGCCACGTCAGCTTCTGCGGGAAGGGGGGGGGGGGGAGAAAATCCAGCGTGGGGCCAGGGTGAAGCCCCCCCCCTGCTGGTGTCCCCATCCCCTCCCCAAAGCCCCCCGGGGGCTCGGCGCTTACCCGGTGGTAGCGCATCTCGCTGGCCGTGCCGGGCTCCAGGCTCACGCGGTAAACGTTGTCCCTGGGGGGGGGGGCATGGGTGTCACCACCCTGCGGGGCTCGGGGACACCCCAGGGGGCTGCAGGCTCTGGGGACAGCACAGAGCCCCCCCCCCAGGCCGTGCCATTGGGGTGTCCAACCCGCAGGGCACGAGGCTGGGGCGGATTTTGGGTGCCGGGGGCAGGTAACGGGGTCCCTGCTGAGCAAAGGGGGCTGCAGGGAGGTGTCAGGTGCCCCCCCCCGGCCCCTCGGGGAAGCTTTGTGCCCCCCCCGTTCCCCACCTGTCCCCGATGAAGAGGGTCCGGTTGACCTTGAGGATGCGCTGGATGTTGAGGCGCTCGGTGCCAGCGCCCTCGGGGCCGGCCAGGCGGCTCGCCCCGTGGCCCACGAACACGGCGTAGTGCTTCACATCTGGGGGGGCACGGGGGGGGGGGCACACACACACACACAACACGGGGCGTCACGCTGCCACCCCATCCCCACAGCCGGGACGACCGCCCTCCCCTATTCACAGGTGTCCCCAGAGCACCCCAAAACCCACCACCCCATCCCCGACCCCTCTCCACGCCGTGTCCCGTCCCCCCCCCCCCCCAGTGTGCGGCACCCTGAGCCCCCCACCCTGCCATGGGGTGTCCCCCGCAGGCACTCACAGTCCTCGGGGGCCACGGTGATGGGGCCGGGCTCCTCGGGGAAGGTGCCACGCGCCGTCCTCTCGGCTGCCAGCAGGAGCAGCAGGACCAGGGGGGCGCGGGGGGGCCGCATGGTCTCCCCCCGGCGCGGGAGGGCGCCCGCCGCACCTGCGGGCAGGGGACAGGTTGTGGGGGGGGGACAGCACTCGGCGTCCCCCCTCCGGGACGTGCTGCTGAGCCCCACGGGTCCCCCCATCGCGGCACCCGCACCCCAAACCCATCGGAGAGCCGGCACCCTCATGGGGTGCCCCCGGTGTTGGGAATTTGGGGGGGGGGGCGGGGTTGGCTCGAGGTGGGGGTCCTGGATGCTGGCGCTGGTGCGGTGCCAGCCGTGGGGGGCCAGCGAGGGGCGCAGGGCCGGGGGACGTGTCTGGGATTTGCGAGGGGGAAGCGAGTTCCTTCCCCGGCTGAAGAATTTCAAATATGCTGGGAAAAGCGGCCCCCACGCCCCCGCTCCCTCCCCGAGGCGCTCCCAGCGCCTGCGCAGCTCCGCACTGGGGCTACTGGGCCCAAACTGGGCTGCGGGTGTCCTGCGGGACGGGAGCGGGGTTCTTGGGGCACCTCACAGCCACAAACCCGTATGGGGGGGGGGGAAATAATCCTGTGCACGGCCGGAGCCTGGGGACATGGGGACACGGGAACAAGGGGACATGGGGATGGGGGACATGGGGTCCATGGGGACATGGGGACGGGGGGACATGGGGACGGGGGGACACAGGGAGCGCAGCCACCCCACAAATAGGGACGTGGGGGAAGCCAGGGAGCGGTTTCCCCATCGCAGCCCTACAGCCGCCATCCGAAACCCGCTCAGGAGGCTCGGGGGATCAATGGGAAGGCAGGAGCCAGCCCCCACCGCCCCCCCCAAAGCCACCGCTGCCGCCGTCCCCTTTGGGGCCACCAGCCCCATCCCGCCTCCCCCGTCCCCGCTGCGCGCCCGCGGGTGGCACCGCGTGGGGCAGAGGGGCCCGGGGCCGGGCCGGGTAATTAACAGCCAGGCAGTGATTTAATTGATTAGCAATCCAGGCAGAGCGGGTTAAATCGAACCGTCGCCCTCCTCTCGCTGCGGGGAGCAAGGGGGGGGGGTGACATTGTACAGGGCCAGGGGACACGACGCCTGGGCCACCCGGCTCCACCCGCTCCCCTCTGCGGTGTCACGGTCCCCGGGCACCCCCGACCCCGACCCCGCTGTGCCACAGCCCCCGGGCAGGACCCGACCCCGGTGTCACCGCCTCGGGGACACGCTGATCCCGACCCCACGGCGTCACAGCCCCCGGGGACACCAGACCCCATCCCCGTGGTGTCACAGCCCTGCTCACCCCCCCGATGGCTTTCGGGGGCGGGGGGACAACCGAAGCCCCACGCGTCCCCTCCCCAGGGACGGGGTAGGCGCAGGTTCCTGCTGGGGCCGCGTCCTGCCCCCACCAGGTGACCCATCCCCTTGGCAACCAGCCTGGAATTTATTAATTATTATTATTATTATTTTCATTTTTTTTGTGCCTGGGCTATTTTTTAAAAAGCCATTAACGATTTAATCGCGATAATTAAAGCCTCGGTGCCATCTCCCCAGGCAGCCGTTGGAGGCTTGTACCACCTGTGCGGAGTTGCGGGCCTCCCCCCTCAACGGCCCCCCCAGGAGAGCTTGGCGCGGGCTTTTCATTTACCTGCAGCCTGGGACCTCTCCTCCAGCCTCGTTACCCTAACGAGCCGCCCTTTTGTGCTCCTGGGGACCTTGGGCCCCCAGGGGGGTGACACGCGGGTCCTAGGGGCGGGTGTCCCGGGAACTCCCGGACCAGTTCCAACCAAACCTCACGGAAATCTCCAAATCGAAGCAAATCTCACAATGGGGCAGCAACCTCCAGATTGCGGTAACTCCCAGACCAGTTCCAACCAAACCTCACGGAAATCTCCAGTTCCAACCAAATCTCCCAACGGGGCACAAATCTCCACACCGAAGCATCCCCACGAGGTCCTGCTGGTGGCCAGAGGACAAGGGGAGCCCTAAAAGGGAGCCCTAAAAGGGAGCGAAGTCGCCTCGCGACGAGGGAAGGGCTCAGCCCCATATCAGCCACCCGAGAATCCCCTCCTGCTCTGCCCACGGCCTCCCCTCCCCGCACAACCCCCTCTCCCGGTGGGATTTGGGGTGCGGGACCCCCCGGGAGGCCGCGCCGTCACCCCGGGGTGCCGTAACCCCAGCCGGGGGCTCCGGTGTCACCGTCCCGCGGCTCGGCGGTGCCGGGGAGCGGGAGGCCGGCGAGGCCGGGGAAACCTGAGCCTCCGGCGGCATAAATGGCTCCGATTGTGTGGGGGAAGAAAAGCCAGCGGCTGGGGGGGGACAAGAAGAGAGGGGGGGGCGGCGGCGAACAGGGCCCCCCTGTTCAGGGACGGCCACCATGGGGAAACTGAGGCAGCGAGCGGCAAGGGCAGCAGTGCCCCCCGGGCAGGGGGGGGTCCCAGTGGGGTCGGGGTCTGTGTGTTTGGGATAAGTGGGAGGGGGCCATGCCCGTGCTGGTTTTTTTTTTGGGGGGGGGGGGGCGCGACAGGCAGGCACACAGCCGTGCCACCTCCCGGGCACATCCCCTGCTCCGTGCCTCAGTTTCCCCATCAGACACTGACCGTCTGCACCCACGGCCTTGGGATGGGGGGGGGGGACACAGCCGCTCGTCTCATCTCTCCCCCCTGCCCTGTATCACCCCCCCCCCCCAACACAGGATGAGGCACAGCCCTGCAGTTTTGTCCCCCCCCCCCCCCCCAAAAAAATGCATCTGCGCTTCCCTGGGGCCCTCCCTTTGGGGACAGCCCCGATCCTCTGCAACCCTTCGGTGGCTGCTGGGGGGGGGGGGACTTGTGCCGCCCCCTTCCCTCCTGGGGATGGGACCCCCCCCCCAACGTCACCTGGGCACAACTCCCACTCCTGCCCCCCCCCCCCCCCCCCCGGCACCCCCGCTCTGCCCACCTGAGCTCCGCCGCCGCTGGCCCTACGGCACGGCCGCCGCCGGCCCCGCTGCGCCGGCCACTTGCAGCGGGCGGCTCGGCTGCCTGGGTCCCGGGGGGGGGGGGTGCTGGGGCGGTGTCCCCCCCCCCTCGGCAGCCCCCAGGACGCTGGGGGACTCCGGCGTCCCCTCGGCACAGCCGCTCAGCTGTCGCACGCGCGTGTCGCCCCCCCCCCCCACACACACCCTGCTCCACCGGGACCCCCGGGGGGAACGGGCCCCGTGCCCCCCGCGCCCCCCGCGCCCCCCGGCCGCGCCAGGTGGCAAGGTAGGGCTGATGTCACCGTAACCGGAGCCGGCCCCACGGCAGCTGTCACCGCGGCTGGGACGGCTTCGAGGCGGGGGCTGGCCTCCCCCGGACCCCCCCACGGTGCCGCGGCCTCCCCTCGCCGCGGTGCCACCGCCAACCGCGGTGGCAGGGAACGGTGACACGGGACGCCGAGAGGACCGGGGGGGACACGGGGGTGCCCACAATGGGGTCACCCCCCCGCCCCCGCGGCCTCCCCAGCGGCATGGTGGCGGCGGTGACGAGGCTGTCCCCCCCCCCCCAAAACCAGCCAGGCTCCTTTATCCCCTCGCCACCTACACCGGGAGCGGGGCGCGGAGTTTATTTCGTCTCGTCCGATTTCCAGCGGTCCCCGGGAGCTGAGATTTTTCTCCTTTTTTATATTTTTTTTTTCAAATATAAAACCGTTAAAAAAAAAAAAAAGGCGGGGAGCCCGGCTCTGAAACGCGTTTCGGCCCTTAAAATGCAACTTTCTGCATAAAAAATGGGGGTGGCGGCCCCGCACGCCCCAAATCGATCGGCCAGGGATCAACGGGTTCGTTAGGAGCCGGCCGGCGACGTTATCCAAAAAAACCCCATGGAGGGGGGGGGGGGGGGCTTCCCTTTTAATAGGGATAAGGCGGGATTTTGTGCGGTGGGCAGGGTAATGCCAATGAGCAATCAGCCCAAATCGCCGGAGAGGAGGCAATTAGGTATGTTAATGAGGCCCTAATAAGCAGCACAAGGAGACTCTGAAAAAACCCAAACCTGGCCCAGGCCCCGCTGCAGCCCACCCAGAAACGGCCACACGTCCCCCCCCCTCCCCGCTGGTACCTGTCCCCCGGCACGTTTTTGGGACCCCCGTGGCTATGGGGTTGGGGCAGCCCCACGCAGGGTTTTGGGGTCACCCCAAATGGAAGGTTTTGGGGTCATCCCCCCCCCCCCAAAAAAAAAAAAAAGGGGCTCGGGAAGCCCCCAGCCCAGCTGCTGCTGCCACCCAGCCGGGACGGCCGGCTCCCCGGGGTGTGGGGTGGGTGGGGGGGGACACAAAGCCCACCCCCCCCCCCCAGGTTTCCGTTCCGCCCGGGGTCGGCCCCGCTGTCCGGGGACGGTTCAGATGGCAGGGCCAGGAAGCAGCTGTCCCCGCGGCGGGGACGGAGCAAATGTCACCCCGGCCACCTGGCACCGTCCCCAGCCCCTGCCACACGCCCCCCCCCAGGCAACGCCACCCGGGGGGGGGCTGCAGGCATTTGGCACCTCCAGCACCCAAGGGGATGCCAAGAGGATGGGGCCCCCCTTGCCCCGCATCCCCCCGCCATCAACAGGGTGCCCCGTGCTGGTGACGGGGACACGAGGCCATCGGCTGGGGGGGGGACACGGTGACAGCACCCCCCCCTTTACCTTGGCGCTTCCGCGGCGCCGCCGGCTCAGATGTCCCCGCTGCTCCCGGCGGGCCCCCCCCCGGCCTCGCGCTCCGGTTACCGGCTCCGCTTACAGCTGCCGTTTATAGCCCCCCGGCCCCCCCCGCAGCACCCCTCACTGCCCCCCCCCCGCCATGAGCCCCCCCCCAGGACCCAGGCTTTGAGCTCTGGGGGTGGCAGGGACCCCCTGGTCCCCTGGGGGGGCTTTGTCCCCACCACCCCCCATCACCCCCAAGTATCATTCCTGTTCCAGTCCCCCCCCCCCCCCCAGACTCATCACCCACCTTGGGTGCACAGGGGGGGTACATGAGGGTGCCACCCATATGGGTGGGCTTGATTTGCATATTAAAATATTTAATTTGCATATCGAATCCCCCTCATCTGCATATTAAGGACGGTTTCCTACCAAGGAGGCAAAAATAACCCCTGGGGTGGGCACAGGATGGGTGGTGGGACGGGCACCCGGGGTGCTGGGGCTGCGTGTGTCCCCCCCCCCCCCCCCAGTGCCACCGGTCCCCAGGGCACCTCGCCTCCCCGCGCCCCTCTGGGCACAGCCACTGCCCCCCCGTCCCCAAAGCCACACAACCCCCTGCTTGTCCCCTATTGTGGGGGGCACCCTACAATAACAAACGTGTGCTTAAACCCAGCTCCAAGGGGGCACCCTACAATAACAAAACCCAGCTCCAAGGGGGCACCCTACAATAACAACCCCCCCACCCCAAACTCCGCTCCAGGTGGGGACCCCACGACAACAAACCGGCACCCTACAATAACAAACCCGTGGTTAAACCCAGCTCCAGGTGGGCACCCTACAACAACAACCCCGTGCAGACCCAGCATTAAAAGCCCCCCCGCGGCACGAGGTCGGCGTAAAACAACGTTTAGAAGCATCCCGACAAAAGAAAGCAGCCGACGTCACCCCAGTTTTGGGGAAACAACTTTCCAATCACAAGCCCACGGGTCCCAGGAACCCGGCACGGGGAGCCAGGCGGGCCGGAGGAGGCCCATCAGCCTCCTCGTTTTTTGAGCCCTAATAAAAGTTTATTTGGTGGTGTTGTTTTTATTTCCTCTTTAGCCTCCCCCGCGTCTCCTCCACGCCGGGACGCGCTCGGCTGCCTCGCTCTCTTTGGGAAAATGTTACCTTTAATTGCTCCAAGGCCAGGCACCAGCGCCTTGATTTGAAATTTCTACGCTTCAGAAAACTTATTTGTAGTTAAAGAAGATGAAAATATCCGCCGTGCTCCGCGAAGGCACGCGGCGGGACCGACGGAGAGAAGCCAGGGCTGCGGGCGGGTGCAGGGGCTTCGCAGCCCCGGGGACCACGCGTGTCCCCGAGGTGACGGCAGCCCCCCGGGCACCCACTTTGTGCCCCCCCACTCCCCGCTCCAAGCCAGGCACCTTCTGGGTGCGCTGCGGGCTGAGCTCTGCCGGGGGAGCAGCACCCAAATTTCGGGAAGGGGCTGCCCCGGTGCTCCGTTCGCCCCCCTGCCCCATGGCGTGGCGCAGCACAGCTCCGGCTGGGGACCACTCGGGGCCCCCCCAGAGCCACGACCCCCCCCGGAGCCACGACCCCCCCTGCTCCCCGGCCATGCTTTGGGGCACGCTGGAGCCGGGCGGCGCGGGCACCGGAGAGGGGGCCGCGGGATGCTGGCGGGGAACAAAGGGCCATTGTTCGCAGTCGCGCCCCCCGCGCCTCCGCCTCCGCGCCCGCTGCCTCGCCGGAAGGTCAGGTGTTGCCTCGCTGCCCCCGAAATCGCTCTGTGCTCTGCCACTGTCCCCAAATTGTCCCCGTGGCACAGGCCGGCGCTCGGCTCCCTCCTGGCTGCGGCGCCTGGGACTGGGCCGGGACCCCCAGGGGTCCTCGCCCCGAACTGAAGTGGCCTTGGGGACACCTCCACCAGTGCCACCGCCACCCGGTGCCACCACCCCCTGCGCCCACCCTCACCGGTGCCACCACCACCCTCACGCCTGTGGGCAGGGGGGGCTGCGGGAGCTGGGGGGCCGCGTTCACATCCCTCCTCCGTGCACAACTCAGCCCCCGTGCCAGCCCCGCGTGTTCCCCCCCCAGTGCCACCACCAGCACCGCAAAGCCCCCTCCCGGCCGGGAAGGTGACAAAGGCTCCCCGAGCCACCACCACGGGACACGGGGACCCCCGGGTGTTCCCCCCAGAGGGCCGAGCAGATGCACACGGCGAGGCAGATGCGTTGCTAAGGGCCCAGGAGCGGCAGCAAGGAGGGAAAAAAAAAAAAAAAAAAAAAAAGATTATTGATTCGCGCTTCCGGGGGAGGAACTGTTCAAAGGCAGAGGGAGCCTTTGAGGAGGATTTCAAAGGGCCGGGGAGGGAACGGGCACAGGAGGCTCGGTGGCGCCGGGGTCCGTGGGCACCGGGTGCCTGCCGTGCGTGCACCGGTGCCAGCGTGTGCGCCGGCTGCCACGGGTGCACACGCACGTGCAGGTGTTGGTGTGGGCACACGCGTGTGCACAGGTGTCGGCACAGGCTGGCACCAGGTTGCCTGCGTGTGTCGGTGCACGTGCACCGGGTTGGCACGGGCGCACCGGTGTCAGCTTGCGCACGCTGCGGCTGCTGTGTGAGCGTGCAAGGCAGGGAGCTCGTGCGCTGCGTGCACAGGAATGCGGGCGTGCACGCAGCGCCGGCGTGTGTGCACGGGTGTGCGGGTGCCCGTTGTGCACGTGGGGGTGCGCGTGTTGGCACAAACGGCTGGCACGAGGGTGTGCAGGGCTGCCACGCATGTGTGCGCACAAGCACGTGCAAGCCACGGGGGCCGTGCACGAGGCGAGGGCCGCAGCGTGGGCACGAGCACGCCGGTCCCGGGGGGGCACAGGGGGCCAGGCAGCACCCGTAGGAACCGTCCCCGGCCACCGCGCACCCGGCCCCAGGCTGGGGACCTGGGGGCTCGCTGGGGCTGGGGGGGGGGCTGCCCGGGGGTGGGTGCCTGCCCCCACGGCGCGGCGCGGGGGCTATTCGCAGCACTGACCTCACGCCACGCAAGCTAACTCCCGGAAAGGTGAAATGAAGGATACGGCGCAGCAGGTGCCGGGGCAGCTGCCGGGGTTATTTGCAGCTCCGCGCTCGCTACCTGCTGCCGACGCCATGCCGAGCCGGGCAGGATCCGGCCCCTCGCGGCGCAGGGGCTGCGGGCGCACAGGCGGGGACGCTTCCTGGCTCCCGGCCTCCCAAACCACCTTCTGAACGCTTCCTAATTTACTGGCACTTTATCTCGACGTCCCCCCGGCGGGAGGGAGGTGATGAATGGGGCCGATAATCAAACCTCACCGAGGGCGCGTGGGTGCTCGCCCGCCCCGGGAGCAGCCGGTGCCTCTGCCCGTCCCTCCCTCCTCCTTCACCTTGGTTTTGGCACCGCAGGCCGGGTGGGATGGCGGCGGCCACCTCCCCAGTCCGGTCCCAGCTGCGCCACCCCTGCTCTGTGCCTCAGTTTCCCCACTTGGCACCCAAACGCCCCGCGGGCATTCACAGCTCTGTGTCACCCCCATGGGGACACCTCACGGCGTGGGCTGGTGTCCCCCCCCCCAAGGCACCAAACCCAGCGCCAGGGGACGGAGAGGAGCACCCTGTGCCGAGCTCGGCCGCGGTGCTGCGGGGTTTGATGGGATTATCCCCGCGGGCAGGATTACACGGGGAAGAGCCGGGGATTAGCCACGGCGCATCAGCACGCTGCCTCCGCAGCCACGGCCGGCCTCGCTGCCAGACAGCCAAGGGCCTCCGCCCCACACTGGGAAGAACTGGGAGGAACTGGGACTGAGCTGGGGCGGCCGGGCCCTCGGCCCTGCCACCGGGGTCCCCCGGGAGCTCCTCTGGGGACCGGTGGCTTCGGCAGCCACCGCCGCCTGCTGTTTAATTAACCGGCTGCCGCTCGCGGGAACGGCACAAAGAGACGAGAGGGATCTTTTTTTTTTTTTTTCCCTCCTTTTTTTTTTTTTTTTTTCCTTAATTTGACAAAATTGTAATTAAATAGGGAGTAAAAATCCTGTTAGCACAACCCAGCCCCGCTGGGAGGCTCCTGCGCTCCAGACGATCCTTCTCCCTCTCCCTCCCGCCTTCGCTGAGGGAACCGGGACCTCGCTCCGAGCCGTGGCCACGCTCCACAGCCGGCGGGGTGGGGGGGGGACGGCAAGGACGAGCAGGAAGACCCCAAAAGACGCCCCCCCTCCATGCCGGGGCTGCCTGGGGGGGTCTCAGCACCATCCTGTGCCTCCAGGCCGCGAGGGGCCGGTGGAAAGCCGGAGCCCCCCCGGCATCGCCACGCTCCGCGGGAGAACCTCACCAAAAGGGACCCTGAGAGCAGCCCCCATGTGGGAGACGTGCCCCAAGGCCCCCCCCCAACCCCCCCGGCCCCGGCTGCTCCCCACGGCGCACACAGCTCAGCCCGCTGAAAAATTAAATCGCGTCCAGACCGGCAGGTTTAATTAAAAATCCTCGGGCTTGGCTAAGGACACGAGGCGAGTCCGGTGCTGCAGCGCGGAGCTGCGGCGAGCCCCGGGACGCGGCGAGCATGGCGGGCAGGCGCGGCTCTTGCAGCTGGGGAGGGAGAGGGGGTCGCTGAGGACCCCCCCCCCGCCCCCCCGGCACCGGTATGGCACAGCCGGTGCTACCGGTGCGGAGGATCTCAGGACGCACTGGTCTAACTGGGAGCCGAGCTATCACGTGGCTCGTGCTGCTGCTGCTGCCGAAGCGGCGCGAGGGCCGAGGGGGCGTGCGAGGGGGACGGTGACACCCAGGCGTGCGCGGTGACACCCGGGCGCGCGAGGGGGACGGCGGCACCCGGGTGTGCGCATCGCCACCCGCACTGTGACTTCCAGCCAAGGGGGGGCTCCTGGCAGGGCCGGAGGGGGCCCCGAAACCTTCCCGGACTCCAGAGAGCACCAGTCCCTCCGGCCCCGCAGCGGGGAACCGGCGTGTGCGCACACCCACACGTGTGCACACCCGCGCACGGCACCGGCTTCGGGGCGAGCCGCTGAGCCGCCGGGGCTGGG
Source organism: Anser cygnoides (assembly GCF_040182565.1). Taxonomy (NCBI): domain Eukaryota; kingdom Metazoa; phylum Chordata; class Aves; order Anseriformes; family Anatidae; genus Anser; species Anser cygnoides. The sequence continues at coordinate 3,247,706 of NC_089899.1, read as the reverse complement.
ATTGGGGCCATTTCCCTTTGTTTATGGGAACGGCAACGCGGAGCCCAAACGGCTTCGCAAGCAGGTCCTCGCGCTCCGGGAAGGGGCCGTGCTGCCCCCGATCCCAAAGCCCCTGCCCAAGAGGGACGTTCTGGACACCCCCCCCAGCCCGCCGTGTCCCCCTCCCTCCCAAATCCCAAATACCTCCCAAATACAGCCACGTGCCCCGGTGCCAGCGGTGACCCAGTTCCCGTGTCACCCCGGGAACGCCGCAAAAAGGGGCTCCTGGCGGCACCGGGGACGCATCGCTAACCGCAGCCCTACATGCGGGGCTCAGCACCCCCCGGATCTGGCCCCGGGCACCGCAGAGGGACGCGGGCACCTGCCAGCACGGCCCCGAGGGGGGGGCGGAACAGAAACGCCGGGGGGGGGGCTCGGCTTGCACCCGGGGCCGGATCCTGCGCCGCCTGGCTGCGCGCAGAGCCGGGAGCTGCCCTCTAGTGTCACCAGTTCAGGCCCTAAATTTTGGCTAAAATCGCAGGCGAGGACAGCGGGCGCTGCCGCCGAGCACCCCGGCTGCCAGCACAGCCCTTTCGCGGCGGGACAGCGGGGGGGGGGGGACGGGATGGCCTCGGAGCACCCCCCCAGTGCCTCCCCCCAGCAGGATCCGGCCCCACAGCAGCCGGGCACCCAAGGGGCCGACCTGGACCCAAACGGGGCTGGGGCGAAGGCGCTGGGGCCGGATGGGCTGCCATTAAGTGGGGGGGGGGGGGGGAGGGGAAGGAAAGGGGGGGGCACACGGCGGTGCCACCTTTGTCCCCATCTCCCCAAGCTGCCAGGAGGCAGGTGGCGGGGGGGGGACCTCCCCTTGGCTTTCCCCAGGGGGATGCAGCAGGTCCCCGGGCACACAGCAGCTGTGCAGCACCCGGCTCCATGCGGGGGGGGCTCCTCTTTGTACCCCCCCCCATGGCTGGCTGCTCCCAGCCTGCTGGCTGAGGGGAAACTGAGGCAGGCCGGGGCCGGCGGCGCTCACCCAAGGTCACCCCGAGGCGCCGGCACGGCTCGGCCCCGCTGCTCCGCACCCTGGGGGGGGGCTGCCCCCAGCACCCCGAGCAGGGCCAGGTCCCCGCTGCCCCCCCCCCGCCCCGTATGGGGGCACCCAAGGGTGCTGGTGGGGCCGAGGGCTGGGCAGGATGGTGCTCAGGGCCCCCCACCCCAACTGACCTGGGCGACGGGGGAGTGAAGGAGGCCACGTTGCGGGGGGGGGGGGGTGCTCGGGGTGCTCAGGGTGACAGAGCAGGATTTGGACCAGGCTTCCCCCCCCCATATTATTTTGGGGTTACGTATCCCCCCCCCCAACATCAGCACCGTGGTGCTGAGCCCCGAAGGGGCTGACAGCCCCCCCGCTAGACCCACTGACACCCCCTGCGTGAGGGTCCCTGGCCGTGTCCTGCAGCTGGGGGGTGCCAGCCCCCCCCAGCAGCTCACACAGGGGGTGCCCCAATTCTGCAGGGTGCCCCCCCCCCCGAAACCTCACAGGAATAGGGAGGAAAAGTTATGGCCGCGGCGAGACAGAGCCAGGCAGCCCCCCCCGCCCCCCCCCTTTGGGGGGGCTCCACCATCTCCAGCCCCGTGGGGCTCTTTTGGGGGGGGGGGTCCCCTACTGCTGCCCCCCCACTCCGAGCCCTCGCTGCCCCCCTCCACCCTTTGGAGGCTGCACTGGCCATGCCCCCCCCCATCCCCCATTGCAGCCCCAACCCAGCTAAAGCTGCATGGGGGGGGCACACACCAGCCCCCCCCCCCCTTTCATTCCTGGCCCCCCCCCCCAGCACCACAAACCCTGGCTGCTTCCCAAAGAGGCGGCGGAGGCAAAACGGAGCCCGATGAAGCAGGGAGCCCCCCCCCCGCCCCCCCCAATTCCGTCTTTTCTCCATCGTGCCAGCCCGAGGGTGGGGGCTGCCCCCCCCCCAGCTCAGCACCTCTCTGTATCCCGGGGGGGGGGCGGTCAGGATGCGGGACGGGGGTGCTGAGGTGGGCTGGGGAGGGGGGGTTGGGAGCTGGGTGCTGGATGGGTGCGGTATTGGGGTGCTGGGGGGGGGGGGCTCCAGGGTGCGGGGGGGGGGGCATGGGGGTGTTGGGCTGGGGGGGGTCTCGGGGGACCAGGGTGCAGGGAGGGGGTGACGGGAGGAGATGGGGGGGGTGCGGGATGGGGATGCTGGGGGGGAGCCGAGGAGGTGGGGGGGGGGATTGAGGTGCGGGGGGGGGGGGCGCTGGAGGTGGGGGGGGGCTGCAGGATGGAGGTGCCAAGGATCGGGGAGGGGAGGGCAAAGGGGGGGGGGGGGGGGCACCGCGGTGCGGGAGGGAAGGGGCAGGGAGGGGCAGGAGGGGAGCGGGTTGGGGGGGCGGGGGGGGGAGCGGGGGCCGGGGGAGGGCCGGGGTGCGGGCAGGGGGCGGGGGGGGGGGGGCCGGGGGGGTCCCTGCAGCCCGTGACCCTTCAAGGTTCCGCCTGCTCCGCCCGGGGAGCCGCTAACAAAAGCGCCGCTTCCCAATGCAGCAGCAGCAGCAGCAGCAGCCGGGCGGGGGGGGGGGGGAGGGCCGCCGGGGGGGGGGGGGGGGGGGACATTTTCCTTTTTTTTTTTTTAAATTTTTCCCCTTTTTTTTAATTTTTTCGTCCCCCACCCTCGCACCCCGCGGAGAGCCGCAGCCCCCCTCCCCACCCCGGCAGCCCCCTACGGATGGAAGGTGGGGGGGGGGGGGGGGGGCGAAACTTCACCCCGGTTCCTTTTTGGGGTGGGGGGGGGGGCACGGGTAAAAACCGGGAGAGAACGGCTGAGATTTGGGGGGGGGACCGCATCACCGGGGGGGGGGGGGAGGGAAGGAAAAGGTGGGGGGGGGGGGGCACCGGCCGCGTTCTTACCTTGAACCCCCGGGGCCTGGAGGTTTGGAGGGGGGGCTCCGGGAGGCGGGGGGGGGGGTGGCAGGGCTTTGGGGGGGGGGGGGCACCGCGCACCTGCGCCCGCCGGCAGCGCGGCTCGGCTCGGCTCGGCCCCGCTCCGTGCGCGCCGCCGCGGCGGGAGGCGCCGGGGCCACCGGGCGGGGCGGGGCCGAGAACGGAGCGGGGGGGGGGGGGGGGGGGGAGGCAAAAAGGGGGGGGGGGGGGGGGGGAGGCTCCGGCCGTGCCCCCCCCCCTCAGCCTTGCCCTGCCCCCGGTCCCCGTTTTGGAGAGGGGAGGAGGGGGCAGCGCCCCCCCCCCCCCCCCCCCCCCACCCCCCCCCCCCCAGCCTGTGCCGGTGCAGCCAGCTCGGCACTGGGGGGGTGCTGGGGGCCCCCCCCGGCTCCCTGACCCACTCGTGTCCTCCTTCACCCCCCCCCCGCAAAAGGGCTCCCCCCTTTCCTGCACCGAGACCCCCCCCACTCAGAGGGGTGCTGGGGGCACTCCCCCCCCTCCCTGCCTCAGTTTCCCCCTACAAAAGCCCCCCCCCGCCTCCATCCCCTCCCTGGCCCCGCAGAGCCAGCAGGACCGAGCCCCCCCCCCCGCAGCCTCAGTCCCCCCCCCCCCCCGGCACTGGCCGTGCCCCCCGTGCCTCAGTTTCCCCATGTGCCCCCCCCCCCCCGTGCCTCAGTTTCCCCCCGCGCAGGGGGCTCGGGGCTGGCAGCGGGGTGCGGGGTGGGCACCGGCACCCCCCCCCGGGGGGGGTTGATGTATTGGGGAGGGGGGGGCGCAGAGCGGGGCCGGAGAAGGTTCCCCCCCCCCCCCCCCCCCTTTTCACGTGTTCAATCCGTTAGCACCAGCCCGGCATCGTATTCCCCTCCGCCATCTGCTTCCCGAGCCTGTTTTAGCTGAACTTTCCCAGAAAAATATATAAAAAAAACAACAAACCGCACACAAAAAAAATCACGGCAGTCATAAATAAACCAGCGCCCCCCCCCCGCCTTCTTTCTACCCCCCCCCCCCCCCCCCCGCTCCAGGCAGATGCTTGGCACGGAGAATTGCCGCTCGTCCACGGAGAATTGCCGGCGCCGGGCGATGCCGCGGCCAGCACCCATGGGTGGGGGCTCAGGACACCCGAGGAGGCTGTGGAGACGGAGGCTGGGGTGTGAGGCCGGCCCCCCGGGGGGGGTAAATCCGGATAAATCCCCCCCCCGGGTGCTGTAGAAGGGCTGGGGGCATCCAGGCCTCCCTCGTGTCTCCCCGGGGCTGCCGAAATGAAATTTTGGCAGCCCCTCGGTGCCCCCCCCCGAGGCTCCCGCCGGGTGCTCGGCCTCCCCTGGGAGCCGCGGGGTCCTCATCCGGCACCGCGCTGCTGGGGACGGGGCCACCGAACACACCGGGGCCGGGGGCTGCCCGTGCAGGAAGGGGGGGGTCTCCGGGGACCCCCCCACCCCCCCCAGCTGGAAGGAAACCGCGGCCGTGACTCAGCGCCTGAGTCACTGTCCCCAGGGTGACAGCGGGGGGACAGCGCGGAGCCCCTTGACCTGTTCGCACGCAGCCCGGCCCTTGGCTCGCCGCGCTGGCCAGGCTCGGGCTCTCCAAGACCAACACGGATCCTCCCCGTCAATCCCTCCCCGCCTCCCCAAACCCCCTCCCAAACCATCGCAAGCGGCTGAGGTGCTTTGGCCCGGGGCTGAAATCGCACCCTGGTGGCACCTGGGGACAGGGACAGGGGGTCGCTGCCCCCTCCCCGGTGGGCTGCACTTCTGGCTTTGCTCACGGGTCACCGGGCAGGAGGGCTCAGCCCCAGGACGGGTGCGGGAGCATCCCGTGGGTGCTTCCCATGGGTGCTGCCCACCCCAAACCCCGCAGCACCCCGCGGGGGTTGCAGAAATCCCCCCCCCCGCCCCGGGGTGCAGATTTGGCCGGCGGTTTGGAAAATCGCAGCTTTGGGAGAACCCTCACGGCGTCCCAGCCTCCGCGCGGAGATTTATTCCCGGGCTGTGGGGTTTAGCTGACCTTTCGGAAACCTATAGAGTCGGCGAGGAGCTAATTGGCTCGCCGTAAATCCCGCAGGCTGGTGGCAGGCTGCGGCGCGCTGACCGCCGCGCTCGGCACCGGCACCGGGGCCGGGTGGCACACGTGGGCCAGGAGGGCTCGGCGGCGTGGGCGCCGTCCCCACCTCCCCGTAGGGATTTATTTATAGGGGAAACGCTCCAGAGGTGCAAACGCAGGAGCGGTTCAGAGGCTGCGTGATGCCGCCTCCGTCAGACGCGGTGGGAACGCGCCCGAGCCCTTCCCTGGGGCATCGCAGCTCCCAGCTGCCCGGGTTTGAGTTTCCCCCGGCCGGGCCGTAAATTACCCGAGGGATGCTGTGCACGGGAGGCACGCGGTGCCGGGGGGCCGGGCAGCCCCTGCCCACGCGTGCCGGGGCTGCGGGGGCTCACGGACCCTCCCCGCGCCCCCGCTGCCAGCACCCGGCACCCAGGCGCAGGCACCCACCCACCTCGCGCCACCAGCGGTGCCGTGCTCCGGGGACGGGTGGCCGGGGGGGGGGGGGGGGGTCTCGCTGCAGGCTGGTGGGGTAAAAGGGGGGGAAAGTGGGGGGGTCAGGGAAAGAGCTCGGCCCCCGCGTGCGCCTCGTGCATGCCAGGCATGCGGGGGGAGCGCTGGGTGTAGCCGCGGCCCCCAGGCCTGCCCCAGCACGCCTGCTGAGTTTGGCACGGCACGGCACGGCACGGGACCCACGCCACCCCAACTTGCTTTCTTCCCCCCCCCTCCCCTCCAGCTACCCAGGGGGCCCAGGAGGGGGATTTTATGGCTCGGGGGGGGGTCAGGTGCCACGGCACAGGGGGGTCCTCTCCTCTCCGTGCACCCCCAAAGGCTGCTGCTGGGAACCAGTTTCGGCGCCACCCCTTGCGGGCAGCCCCAGGGCGTCCCCCCCCCAACACCCTGCAGGGCGCACGGCTCTGGTTGAGCAGCAGGCAGCGAGCTCAACCCCTGCTAATTGACTCTCTCCCAATTAGCTGCTGCTCACTGCCTGCCTGCCCCTGCGGGAGGGCCTGCCTCGCCCAGCAGCCCACCTCGTGGGAGGCACTGGGCAAACTGGGAATCGTGCGGTGAGCCTCCCCCCCCCCCCGGCTGACCCCAAACTCCCTCACGGTGCTCAGGGCATGGAGAACGCTGCAACTGCTTCAGCTGTGCCTGCGACACGACCGAGGACGGGGAAAAATAAAGAAAAGGCGGAACAGAAAGAGGAGAGAGAGAGAGAGATAGAAGGGGGAGATAACGCCCAACAAGTTGTTCCCTTATCTGCCCGCTCCCGGGGGAGCTGGCGGCGAGGGCTGTGGCTAATTGCGCCATATCCCAGCCCAGATCTTGTGCTGGAGCTTTCTCTGCGCCTGCAACCGTGAGCGGCATCTGGCCGGAGAGATATGGAGAGGGGCTGGGTGCAGGATGAGCCCCGTGCCCGCAGCGCGGGTGCTGCTCCCGAGGGGATGGCTCCTACCAGCCCCTTCCATCTCCCGGCCCCTACGGAGGCTGCGGACCCCGCGGGTGCTGCTGGGGTGAGGGCTCAGCGCCCCCCCTGCACCATGCCCTGGTGGGGAGGGTGTGGGGCTGGGGACCCCAGGGTGCTGCTGGTTTGGGGTGAGGGCTCAGCGCCCCCCCTGCACCATGCCCTGGTGGGGAGGATGCGGGGCGATGGGGACCCCAGGGTGCTGCACGCGGAACGGGACGGGGACAGCTCCCGGGCAGCTGGGTGGCAGAGCTGGTGGGGAAACTGAGGCACGGGGAGGCAGGAGCAGGGCCGTAAGGGGCGCGCGTGGCACGCCTTGGGAGCGGAGGGGAGCGCATCTCCCTGTCCCCCCGGGACTTCCAGCTGCAGCCGAGGCCGCTGGGCCCGGCGCCTGGCACTGGCTCGCTGCCCCGGGGCGCCGCGGCGCTGGTGCCGGCGGCGGGGCCGCGCTGGCAGTCCCGGCGGGCAGGCAGCCCGGACACAGCGGCCTTTCACGCGCCCGCCGCCGTGCCAGAGCCTCCCACCTGGGCTGGGAGCTGGGCAGGGGCCCAGGCGGCTCGGGTCCGCAGCGAGCCACAGAGCAGCCTTTGTTGCCTTCGGGGGGGGGGGGGGCACGGGGGGGGGCACGCGCGTGTGCGCGCACGCGTGTGCACGTGCAAGCCTGCGTGCGCGCACGCATTTCGGCGTGTTTGCTCAGATGGGAGCAGCATCACTGTTCCCAGAGCTCCCCGTGCTGTTGTCACCCCCCCGTTTAGCCCCCCCAGCAGCACCCGGCGGGCACCCAGCGCCCCGCGGCGAACCCAGCACCTGCAGCGAGCCAGCGCCGTGCCCGGCCCTTCCCCGGAACGCCGTGGCGTTCGGGGAGGAAGAGTGGTAATTAAGTTAATTTGCACATGCAAATCATCCTCGGTTTGAATCTGTTAATTTTATAATTTGATGTTTAATGTACATATCTGCCGTGTTTTCCCAGCCAGAAACCCAACATTTTCTGGGTGCTAATGACGGGGGCCGTGCTCCGGGGCGGGGGCGAGGGACCCCACGTTGGCACAGCTGCGCTTGGCTGGTGGTGGGCGAGGGATTCACCACGGCAGGGCTGAGCCGGCAGGGAGGTGACAAGCTGCCGGGCACGGCAGCCCCAAAAGAGGATGAATTTGCCCCATTCCAGTAGGTGGCATTGGTTTTTTCCCATCGCTCCTCTGGGGATGTTTTTGGGGTTTGGGTGGCGCGAGGGGAGAGCTGGCAGTTTGTGTCAGCCCAGCGGCAGCCCCCGAGGGATGGAGCCACCACGTACCGGCAGCTGGAGCGTCCCCATCCCACGGGACCACCAGGAGCATCCACCCCACGCAGCGCCACGGGACCCACGGAGGACACGGAGCCCTCGCCCTGTGCCACCCCATCCCCAGAGCTCGATGGGCTCGCGCTCAGCCCAGCCCTGCCCGCAGGTGGGGGCTGCAAAAATCGAGTCTGCGTGGGGTGTGCTGAGGAGGAGCATTGCCCTGAGGATGCGCATCGCCCCGAGGCCGAGCATCACCCCGAGGCTGAGCATCGCCCCGAGGCCGAGCATCGCTCTGAGGCCCAGCATCGCCCTGAGGCTGAGCTTCCCCCCGAGGCGCTGAGCACCACCCCGAGGCCCAGCACTCCTCCCCGGCGCTGCGGCAGCCGCGGGCTGGCAGAGGACGCCCAGCCACATCGCTGTTTATCTGCGGGGCCGGCTGGAGTTTTGCATACGCCGGATTTACACGTTCCCTTTGAAGCTCTGCCTGCTGCCGGCCCCTTGTGCCTGCCTTGGCGGAGATAACGCGGCTCCCTGCAGCCCCCGCGCGGGGAAGGACGCCGACACCCGCGTGTCCCCGACCCTCCAGGCTCCGTCCCCGAGCCCTGCGCCCTTCCCCTGCACCCCATTGCGTGGCTGGGGCCAGATCCTGATGCCGTGTCCCCCGGTGCCCACCAGGGAGGGCAGCAGCCCCTGGGGAGCAGGGGAGGGAGATGCCACCTTCCTAATGAAAACTAATTGCGACTAATCCTGCCTCATTGTTTACTCAGGGCTGATTTAAGCACATTTCAGGCTAGACTGAGCAGTTGAACATTCCTAATGTATTTTTCTTTCTGCTTTAATGACCTTGTTCCTGCCACCCCGCTGCCGACTCCCTGCTCTGGAGAGCGGCGCGGAGACGAGCGTTAACTTAATCAAGTTCATCCGGGAAGAGGGGAACGTCCACGACTGCTCTGGGGACAGGGGGGAAGGAAAGGAGCCCTCCTCGGTCTCAGCTGGGCAGCCCATTCCCCTCGTGACCCTCATCTGGCTGTGACTGTCACCATGGTGGGCATCCCTTCCAGCTGTTCCCCAACCCCAAATCCAGCTGCTCCCATTGCCAACCCCAAATCCAGCTGCTCCCCAACCCCAGATCCAGCTGCTCCCCAACCCTAGATCTAGCTCTTCCAATTGCCAACCCCAAATCCAGCTGCTTCCCAACCCCAAATCCATCTGTTCCCACTGCCAACCCCAAATCCAGCTGTTCCCATTGCCAAACCCCACACTGCCCATCCAGCTGCTCTCCCCCGATGTCAGGGCTCGCCTGCCCACCCCAATGTGCCCCACATCCCCAGTCCAGCTGTCCCCATCACCATCACAGGGTCGCCCTATCCAGCTTTTCCCCCATTGCCCCAGTCCAGCTGTTCCTAAGGTCACCGAGGTCCAGAGGTGCCCCCGATCCACCTCCCTGCCCCCGGCCCCTCTCCCTGGGGTGCTCCCAGCTGTCCCCGGAGCCCAGCTTCGTGCAGGCCGGCCCCGTCCCCGTGTCCCCCCGTCCCCCCCACTCCCGCCCTCAGCCTCCCGCGGAGCCGGGGATATTTTTAACCTCCCCTCCAGCTCTCGCCCGCTCCATTTCTGCGCGAAGCCGGTGACTTTCGCAACCTCCTTTTTATAACTTGGAGACTTTCTGTTCTCCTCCGGCAACGAAAGGAGGCCGGGGAGGCTTCGCGCTCGTGCAGGAGGAGGACATCCCCCCAGGCCTTGACGCCGAGCCCTGCCACGCTCACCTCCTCCTCGGGGGAGTTCATCCTCGCTGCTCCTCATCCACGTGGCATTTCCCTTCTCCCCGTGAAGACTTCGTCTGTTGGGTTGAGGTGCCCTGCAGAGGAAGAGGAGCAGAGCAAAGGGTGTGCAGGGGCTGCCTCCTCACCCCCCTCAGCCTGGATTTGGGGCTCCTAAAGCTCCCAGCCCTGCTGGTGCTTCCCTTGGGGGCAGGCGGGGTTGCCCGTGCAGCACGGTGCCGGGCGTGGGGTGCAGGACCGACCCATGGGACCCCAGCATGAGGCACCGCACGCACCCCCCCCAGCCCCACACCACCTCCGACGGCAGCACTGCACCTCCTGCCCCTTGCCCCACGCGCCCCAATCCTGCCCCGTGCTCCGGTTCCCCCAGCACAGTGCCCCCCGAGCCCAGCCATGGGCCGGAGCCGGCAGCGCCCGCCACGCGGATGCCCCTTGGCAGAGCGGCTCCCGTGGGGGGGGGAAGAGCCCCCTGAGGGGTCTGGGGCCCCGATTGTGCTTTTCCCCTCAAGCGTGGCTAACCCGGCGCTCGCTGGGCGGCAGAGCCCGGCCCCGAGCATTTTTCCCCCCGGGTAGCTCAGGCAACACCCGCCGGAGAGAAAAGACCATGGGGGCGACATCCCACCCCCCTCGCCGGGTGCCGCCGTTCCCAGGAAGGCGTCGAGCCTCTTTTAGTTTTTTTTTTTTCCCCCCTCCAATGTCTATTTTCCAGATTTCAGAGCAGTCGAGAAACTCAAGCTGTCCTTTTGTAGGAGGAGCAGGGGAGCACCGCGGTGGCGCGGGGACCCCACGGGGTTCGCTCCCCCAGCCAGGACTAAATCCCCTTACGCAGCACCGGCAGAACTCAAGGACGATCCGAGTCAAATAGGCTGCTTTATGGCGAGTTAGTATGAAATGATTCACTCCGAGCTTTGAAGTGGAGTAAACAAATAGCCCTAAATGGTTAAAAACCCAATTAGGTTGGAAAAAAAATCCTGCCATTTCTTGCATCTAAGAACTGGAGTTAAGGTCAGCTCTTTCCTTTTCTTAATACGCGATTTTTTACCTTGATATCGCTTTTGCCTGGGCTGTCAGCCTGCCAGTAAATGGCCTCTTTTGTCTTTAGCCCTCCCCCCTTCCTTTCTTTTGAGGAAAATCCACTCCTTTTTGGCGCTGGGTTAGCCAAGCCAACCTCCCCAGCCCGGCACCGTCTCTTTGATCCCGGTGGGTCCCCACAGGGGCAGGCGCAGGAGTGCTGGGTTTGCCAGGATCCTGGACCCACAGGTGCTGCTCAGGGTTCGGTCCCCAGCTCTGAGCAGTGCCCCCCTGCCCCCCAAGTGCACTGCACCAAAAATTCCCCCCCGCCTTGGCCTCCGAACCCGGCGAGGGCTCAGGGCTGGACCCCACCCAGGGAAGCCTTCGGCCTCGTGCTCATCGCCCCCGCACGCCGCTGCCCGGGCTCGCTGCCACCCAGGGCTTTGCGCCGATCGATGCTCCAGCCTCTCTTAACACCTCGCAGGGATCGATGGACAAGGCAGGGAATTGCCAGTACCGCGGGGACTTCGCGAACATCGCTAATCCCCCTCGCTCAGGGAGGCTCAGCCTGCAGCCGCCCGCCTTAACCCTGCCCCTGCCACGGCTGCCACCGCCCCGGGACACCACGAAGAGGGGACCGTGGCCGGCTCCAGGTGAGGACAGCGGAGACAGGATGGCGCTGGGCTCCCAGGCTGCGCACCAAGAGCCAGGGATGGGCTCTCAGGCAACATCTCCCAGCCCTGTCCATCGCTGCAGCCTCTGGGCGCAGCCACGACACCCTGGGGTGCTGCGGGGTGCCACCCACCCCGGGGGAGCAGGGTGCGGGCAGCACCCACCCGGGGGGTGCTGAGGATTCGGTGTGGGCACACTCGGGGTGTCCCAGCCTCCCCGAGCAGCCAGCGGTGAAAAACGAGCTTGATTCCCTTGACCTATTTTAGGCGCCCGCTCCAGTCTCTGCCTCTCCTCCATCTGCAAGCAGCTCCGCCAGGAGACAGCCACCAAGGAAACACCAAAACCCGCTGAAATCTCCCCAAAGCTGGAGCCTGCTGATGGCACCCTGGCTGCAGGGGAGAGGTGCAGGTACCCCACTTCTTTGTGCTCTGGTTACATGATGTGTGTCGAGGTTCAGCAGTTTCAGGCTCCCCGGCACCCTAAAAGCGGTGCAAACGGGCATCGGGGTGCACGGGGCTCAGCTGCTGACCCCATGGGCACGGCCACAGCGGGGTCTGGGCTGAGACAAGGGCTCCTGTGCTGCAGGGGTGGTGGATTCTGCAGTGCCCAGCTCTCAGGAACGCCACAGCATCCTTAAACAGGAGCAGGAACTGGCTTAGCCAGAGCCTGCTGGTGCCAGGGACCCGCTGAGCCCCATTACGGCTCCGCGCACGCTTGATTTAATCCCTGGGCAAGCAGGATCAGGGTCCTGGGGTCCCCCCGGGCAGGGCTGCCAGGGACCACGGCACCTCCCAACCTGGGAGCTGGATCCCATCCTGGGAACTCAGCTTTCGAGGAAAGCAGCGCGGAGAAAGGGAAGATGATGCTGGAAAGGCTCCAAGATCAGCCACGCTGATACGAAACCATAAATTATCCTCCCAGCTGAGCACGCTCCGGGGAAAGGCAGCCCCTCCGAAAAGCCGGCGCTGACCCCGACACCGCCGCCTCCCCCGGCTCCGGGTAAATCGCCGTGAGCCACCCACTGCTGTCATTAACGGGAGCTGGGATTTCTCATAAATCCAGAGCCAATAATTAACGGGTGCCCGTGGCCGGGGCTGCTCCCCGCATCCGTCACGGCGAGCGACCCCAGGGCCAGCAGGGCTGGTGCTCGCCATAAATCACGGGCACGGAGGCTCCGCAGCTGGCAGGGCCACTCTCTGTCCCCGTGGCACGAGCTGGTCCCCTGGCAGAGCAGGAAACCCCCCCCCCCAATTCCCCAGGGGGACAGGGACAGCCACGACGCGATGAGAGGCGTGGAGAGCAGGGAGCGCGGCGACGCGCTGCTGGGGCTGGGGCAGCTCCTGCTCCCTTAATCCCCCTCCGGCGAGCGTTAACGAGCGTGGCTTTCCGCTATACCTGCGACATAATTACACCCAGGATGAAGTGGGGAGCGATACCGCGCGTTTAATTAATAACTCGGTGCAGCTGAGAGCCGCACGCGCCGCTGGCGGCGGGCAGGAGCGCGGTGCCCCAGCACGGGGGGGTTTGGGATGAGCAGGTTTTGGGGCGCAGAGGTGGCCACGGACACGGCTAAGGGTGGGAAACGGGGGCCAAACGCCAACATTTAAATAATAAACCCCGGCTATTAGGGGGAGCCGTACCTGGGAGAGCAGGCCAGCGCTGGCGGCCAGCCGGGTAATTAGACCGCAGCTGAAATGATGAAAAGATATTTGCAGGCTTTGAGGCAGAGCCTTTGAAGCTGTAAATCCTGTGAAGGCAGCATCACCGCAAGGACCCACGGGGAGATATTTACCCGGGACCTGCTTTTCGCTGCGCATGCAGTGCCCCGAGCCTATAAATAAACAGGCTCTGGAGGACAAAGCCCCCCTGGGAGGTGCTGAGCCCGGGGCAGAGCCACGCTGCCGGGTTCGGGGTGAGCAGGGCATAGCTGTGGGGTGCTTGGGGTGAACAGGGCGTACTGGTGGGGTGCTTGGGGCCAGCCCTGCCCCGGCAGGGGTAATGCACCGGGCACCACCGTGGCCCCGCAGCTCAGCTGGGGTTAATCCTGCACCGTTCTGAGTGCCTGAGCCCCGTCCTGCAGGCAGGTGAAGGGAATCAGTGTCGGTGCTTTTGGGACGGGCGAAAAGGCCCCGTTTAAACCAGGGGACGGATGCTTCAGCAAAGGGGAAAAGCGGCACCGGGTTGGGGCTGGCACCGCGGCCGCCAGCCTGGCTGGGTCTGCCTCCCTCCAGCCCCAAAACACACACCGGGGGGGGCTCGTTTTAAAACACCTCCCCATCACCGTTGCATCTGCACACCCCCGCGCACACGTGGCGTGCACGCACACCCGCCCCCTGCACACACAGCCCGTAACGGGGGGCAGCGAGAGGAGCGGGGCTGCACCCACCGGTGGGTCCGGGGTGGACAAGCTCCTCGTGTCCGGACGAGCCACCCCGCACCTCCCCAAGCCCCAAGCTGCCTCCGTGGCACTCATCAAGACCCCGCAGGGATGGAGCTCATTCCCAGACCCCCACGGCACCGGCCGGCTGCTGAACACGTGCGGGTTGGTGCAGAAGCACCAGCCTGGTCATCCCGAGGGACGCAACCAGGAGCATCCCAGGGTGCTGGAAGGTGCCTGCCCTTGGAGAGGGGGGGGAAGAGCCTCGGCTCCCGGCCCCCCCTGCCCCGTAAACCCACGGTAATGGGGTCTTGGGCTGGCCGTGCCGAGCAGCGGTGCTGGGGGATGCCATAAGGCAGGAAGCCACAACGCGCGGACGGACGGACGGACGGACAGACCCCAGCAGGAGAGAAGCAGCAGCTCAGCACAGGGGTAATTAGCAGCTCACAATTCCAGCTACTCATTAGGGGCTCCCCCCCCCCCCCCCCCACTGTTGCGCTCCGTGCAATTAGTCGCTAAGTAACGCGGGGATATTTATACCCCGGTGAGGAGCGGGGACACATCGCCGCCAGGATGCTCGGGATGGGGCCTGGCCGGCGTGGGGACGGGGACATTTGGGGACAGTCACCAACTACGGCCACTGCGGCCAGCCCACGGAGCTGGGGTCAGCACCGCCAGCACCCACCCAGCACCAAAAGGGCACCCCAGGAAGCATCCCCAGGGACCAACCGTGGGGACACCCCAACCCCATGGGGGACACCCCAACCCCATGGGGACACCCCAACCCCATGAGGACACCCCAAACCCCTTGGGGACACCCGTGACATTGCCACCCCCAGCCCCGGGACACAGCAGCCCCCACCACGGGGAGCTGCCTGCTCTGAGACTCATTCCTGGAGGGAAACGTTTTACTTTCCCTCTCACCCCGCCCTAATTAATTGTTTTAATTAAGGAAATGCCATTTCCACTCCCGACTGCCATTTGCCTGGAGAAAAGTCGCTAATTACGGTGAGGAGAAAGCCCCGTGCCTTGTTAAACCATCCTCAGGCAGCTGGGGGGGGTGCGTGCGTGGGGGGGGCTAAAAATATATGGAAAAGGGAAAACAAGCGAGAGCTGACACGCGACGGAGCGGAGGGGGCTGCAGGTGCTCAGGACCCCCCTCAGCACCCCGAGGTGCCCGCGAATGGGAGTCAGGGGCCTTTTTCCGTCACCCAGGGCCGGCGCCCACCTTGTCCAGCTAACGAAGCCCCCTCGTTAGGGTGTCACCGGCCGGGCCCCTGCCTGGTAATGGTGCTTTAAAGCCCAAGTTTGCCAATTTCTTGGCAAATGTCTTTACTGGGCTTTGTCAGCAGCGCAGAGGAGCTTGCACCGCGTTACGTTTTCTGCTAACAGGTTTCATGAATTTTAATGGGCGACTGCTGCTGGGTTCCTTCGGCAGCACCGAGTTGCTTTTTACCCGCGTCCCTTCGGCTCCTTTTCCTCCTCCCTCGGGCTTGCTGCTGGACCTCGGCCCCTCCAAACCCCCCAAAAAAATCCCCCCGCTGCCTGTGAGGAGCTCGATGGCCCCAGGGGGAGGCGATGCCCCTCGGGTCGGGCTCGGGGGCTGTTTGCTGTGGGATGGTGCTGGTGGCCCCGGGCACCTCGGTGGCTCTCTCGAAGCCGGTGGATGCAAACGGTCCAGAGACGCCACTTCGGAAGCATCCGTCTTTATTAGCAGCTGCTCAACATCTCCCCGAGGGACGATAAAGGAGGGAAGCAACTTAATCAAAGTCACGCAGCCAAGTGCGGGCAGGCACGTCCCTCCCGGCCGCCCCACCGCGGCCTTTCCCGTCACCTCGCTGCCGCTTCCCCGGTGCTGCGGCGTCCTCGGGTGCTCCCCCCTGGTGGCAACGTCCCTCCTGGTGCCACGCAGCCTTGTGACTGTCCCCCCTGGTCCCTCATGGACCCCTGTGACAGCATCCCTCCTGGTCCCGTAACCATGTCCCTCCTCGTCCCTCCTGGTCCTCCAGCAGTGTCACTCCTTCCTGGCCCCAGAGTGATGTCCCACCTGGATCTCCAGGAATGTCCCTTCTGGCCCCACAGTGACATCCCTCCTGGATCTCCAGGAATGTCCTTCCTGGCCCCATGACGATGTCCCACCTAGATATCCAGGAATGTCCCTCCTGGTCCTTCCTGGCCCCACAACGACATCCCTCCTGGATCTCCAGGAATGTCCTTCCTGGTCCCTTCTGGCCCCGTCCAACGATGTCCCTCCTGGTCCTCTGACAGTGTCCCTTCCAGGTCCCTCCTGGCTCCACAATGACATTCCTCCTGCCCTGTGACAACATCCCTCCTGCTCCCTCCTGCTCCCTCCTGCTCCCTCCTGGCCCCATGCTTCTCCCAGGCTGGGGGTGCTCCCGGCAGCCCCCCCTCGCAGCCCATCTCCAGAGCCCAAGGCTGGCCACCACGGAGGTTTCGCTGGATCCAGCCTCTCCCCCCATCCTCTCCCCGTTGCCGTCACCGCCTAAAGCCGCTTCCCCTTCCCGGCGCAGCAACATCCTGGGGGATCCCGTTGGACTTCATCAGGATTCAGGCTGCCTGGGCGAGATAAAACCCCGTGGCTGCCACGTCACGCCGGCTGCGGGGTGTTGCGGTGGGATTTAATCCTTTTGAAGGCTGCTCGGCTGCGGCTGCCTCCAACGCTGGCGATAACGAAACCATCGGCGGCTGCTGCCGCATCCCGGGACTCCCGCAGGGGACGAGGAGCCGGCGCTGCTCCTGCTGCCACGAGGCAGGGACAGGGACACGGGGCAGGGGGATGCTGCGCGATGCCGGTGCTGGTGGCATCGCAGGACACCGTTGGGGGGGGGGGGTGATGGTGGTGGATTTTTCTTCCCGGCTCATCCTCGCGCTGTGATTTCCGTCGTGCTGAGAGCTGCCTCGGAGGCAGGGGGTGCAGCCAGCGTGGTGTGCTGCTTTGCCGTTGAGAAACGAGAACAAAAATAGAGTTGGGGGGGGGATTTTATGGGGTGAATTTCTGCTGGGAGCAGGGTCCCTGACTGCAGCGTTGCTGGGGGCTGCCTGTGACCCCCCCATCTGGCACCAGCCCCATCCAGCGCCCCTGAGAGGTGGGGGCTCCAAGGTCTTGGATACAAACACCCACGTGCAAAACTGAGTGTGTAAAATGGGAACAAAGGGGGAACGGGGCCGTGACGGTGTCCCCCACCCCTCCAGACGCTTTTGGGGTTGGAGCAGGGTCTGCGTCAGGGACGGCGGTGGGCACGGCCGCTGCCCCAGGGGCTTTCCCTGCTGCGCAGGGACGCGGCCGTGCCGGTGCCATGCCATTAGTCCCGTAATTGAGCTTCACGAGCATTGTCTAAAATTTCCGTCTCATCAAGCAGCGCTTGCAGCAGCTCGGGGCATCCTGGGGGGATACGAGCACGTGTCACCTCGAGGGAGACGGCTCTGGGACCCTGGGACAGGGACTGGGCACGTGCCGGTCCCCTTCTCCGTGCCTTTGTGGCTTTCCTGGCGGTTTTTGGCAGGGCTAAAATGAGCCCGTCCTGCTCCCCCATCCTCTGCTCCCCCTTCCCCTGCCCTGGCACAGGGGTGCTGGGCACACTCGGGGTGCTCAGGGCAGAGGGAGGCCCCCAGCAGCTTCCAGCCAGAGCTGGAGGGCTCCGAGCCTGGGCACCAAGCCCAGGACGGGGGATCTAAAATCTGGCAGAGGTTTAAGGGTGGCTTCGGCACTGAGGCCAGGGCCAGGGCTCACCTAACAACTCACACAGCCGCCTGCCTGCTGCCATTCCCCAAAAATTCACGTCCTGGCCGTTGCTGGGGACTGGCAGGGACAGGGTCACCCCCGGCATCCGGACAGATCCAGCCACAGCGAGACCCCAATACCACGGGGCTGGGAAAGTGTTGGGCATGGGGTGCGTGGGGTCTCAGGGGCAGGTGCGCTGGGGTGGCCGCAGGGGGCTGAAACCCCGAAGACGGAGGCAAGAGAAGAGGCAGCAGCTGCTTGGAAAGCACCGAGAGCAGGCACAGCCCCACCGCCTGCTGCCCCACGTCGGCAGCACCCCCGTGCCACCCCCAGCCTCCTCTCGCTGTGCCCCAGCCCGGTGACATCCGACGTGGGGCGAATTGTCCCGGCCGGGCTGCCACCGCCGCTCCAGAGCCCGGCTCTTCAATCACAGCTTGCTGGGCAGCCCAGCGCTGCCGGAGTTCAATTTTTCTGCGGTGATTACAATTTAAAAAGCAGCTCCCCTGACCATTAAATCAAAATGAAATTGATTGGAGGCAACAAAGGGAAGAAAAAAAAAAAAAGGCAAAAGGAAAAGAGGGAGGAATTTTCACCGCCGCCGCCGCCGTGGTGCACACACATGGCCCCGGGCGGTGCCACGCTGCTCCCTGGGGACAGGGACACCGAGGCTGGCTTGTCACCGGTGCCAGGGCCGGTTGCACACCCGGAGCAGCGGCTGGGCTGGGGACAAGTCGGGCGTTGTGGTGGGACACCAGCAGGGCGCTGATTCTCGCCGCGGACGCGCCTGGGTCCTGCGGGGTTTTTCGCCCCGCTGGGAGGACGGGGCAGGGGCTCAGGTCCAGCCCCTCCCTGCCAAACCCCAGCCCCTCGCTGCAGCTCTGTCCTTGCTCTGGGGGATGTCTTCGCCCCCATCCTGCAGCCCCAGCCCCGTGCGGGATCCCCAGGTGCTCCTCTGCACCCCCAGAGCCCAGCACAGCGCAGGCACGGTGCGGGCAGCAGGGCTCGGGGCATCCCTGGCGGTAATTAACGAGCTAAACGAGCTCGCGGCCCGACCCTGGGCTTGTACCATTGCTCACTTCACTGGGCTAAGCAGGAATTACACCCCGGGATCCAGCTCTCCAGGAGGAACTGGGATCAGCCACTGGGAGCGTCCCCGCGGCCACCCCAGCACCGGTGCCGGGGCTCTCTGGGTGCCCCCGGGCACGGCTCCTGGGGCTCTCCCGGTGCCAGGCCACAAACCCCGGGGCTCTCTCGGTGCCCCAGGCCGTGGATCCCATTCTGTCCCAACACCATAGGGCTGGGGAGCGGGGAGGGAGTGGGGCTAGGCTGGGATTTTGCAGCGATGCAAAGCTCAGCTCCTGTCACTGGAAGCCAAGCTGCCCTGGTTCGGCCGACCCAAGGCGCAGGGTGTTTTCCTACGGATCATTTCAGCTCCGAGCCCCTCCTTTTTTTTTTTTTTTTTCCCTTCCCACTCCTCCCTTGTTTTTTGGTCAACTTCTGAACAAAAAGTACTGCTTTGGAATGACCTTCAGTTTCCAAAGCGATCGAAATAACATTTTTCTGGCAAAGCGTTTGGCTTTGTTTTGTTTTGTTTTTTTTTTTTAAATGCTGCTAGAAATCTCTTGGCGCTCTCCGATCCCTCCAGCTTTGCTGCTGGCCACCGCCAAATCCCCACGGATTTTGGAGCTGTTCCCACCCTGCTCCAAAATTTGCCTTTTTTTCCTTTTTTCTGAGGAGCTTCAGCAAAACAGCTCCACGTGGGGAAGCCGACCCTCCCTGCTCCATCTCCACCCTGACAGATGTTGCTGGGCTCGGCCGAGATTTGGGGAGGAAGAAAACGATCCCGGTCTGCCCCGTGGCTCTCTCAGCCAGGAAAAACCTGTTCCAGGAAGGGTGTGTAGGACGGGGGTGAAAGAATGGGAAAAGCTGGATAATTCCTCCTCTAAGCCTGCGGTGTCGCTGCCCTGGCACAGCAGATGGGTGTCACGGGAGCGTGGTCCCACCAAAAACCCTCTGTCCACCTGCCTGGGCTCATTTATTCGTTCATTTTCACAGCAGCCCTCCTTTTTACAGCCTCTGTAGGTGATGCAGGGTAAAAAGGGGTCAAAAAAGGGGGAAAAAATGAGGTGCAACGAGGGGAGGCTGCTTGCTTGCAGTCTCTTGGCAAGAGGATGCAGGTGTCCCCCCCAGCCGAGCCGTGTGCTCGCCATCAGCCCCCCCCAGGGAGGTTCCCAATTCCCCCAACACGGCTGCCATCAACCAGCCCCCAACCCCATCACCCAGACCCCATTCCCATCACCCAGCCCTGATCCCAATAACCCAGCCCCAATCCCGATAAAACAGCCCCAGTCCCCATTACCCAGCCCCAATCCCAATAACCCAGCCCCAATCCCGATAAGACATCCCCAATCCCCATCACCCAGCCCTAGTCCCAATAACCCAGCCCCATCCCCACCAGCCAACCCCAATCCCCACCACCCAGCCCCAATCCCCACCACCCAGCCCCAAACCCCATCACCCAACCCCAATCCCAATAATCCAGCCCCAATCCCCATCACCCAGCCCCACCGTCACCCAGCCCCGATCCCCATCACCAATCCCAATAACCCAGCCCTGATCCCCACTGCTCAGCCCCACCATCACACAACCCCAATCACAAAAACCCAACCCCAACCCTAATAACCCAGCCCCAATCCCAGTAACCCATCCCCGATCCCGATAACCCAGCCCCACCACCCCCAGCCCCAGCCGCTGCGGCTGCGCCACCTCCCGCCTCCCCCCGACGAGATGGGGATGGAGAGGAGCGCGGGGAAGCGGTGCGCCGAAGATCAAGAGGAAAATGATCAAAGGAGGCATGTGGGTGAGCGCTGCAACCCCGTCACCCTGGAGACGGGAAGCAAATATTTGGGCTAATAGCGCCGGCGCTGCAGCGGGGCCGGGCGCTTCCCATTGTCAGGCAACAATAGGGACGGGCAGCCACCCCGCTGCCGCCCCGCTGGTCTGCTTCAGTCCCGGCTTCGTTAGGCTTTGTTGGCGCAGAGGGGGGATTTTGGGGTGTCTGCGGGCTCGTTAAGGGCTGAGGACGTTGGCCACCGCGGGATGCTTGAGGCCGGAGGGGAGGCGATGGGGCCGTGGGGCTGCGCTGCATCCCGTGAGCATCCCGCCGTGAGGATGTGGTGCAGGGCAGGGGCACAAATCTGCCCCCCCTCAGCATGGGGATGCCCGCAGAGACCCCTGAGGTCGGCCTTACTCCTTCTGCCGGCCTCCCAGCCCTAATCCCGTCTTCCTCCTGCAAGGCTCAGCCTCCCCTCCCGCTAACCCTCGAGGATCCCATCCTGCCCAGGAGGGAAACCGAGGCAGGGAGCAGTCAGACAGGCACTAAGCAGCCCTCTGCCTGGCCCCCTGCACCCCCAGCCCTGCACACGTGTGTAGGGGGGGCACAACTGGTCCCACAGCACCCCCCCCCCCAGGGAGCACTCTGTAGGATGTGGCATGGGAAAGGGACGAGCCCCCCGCGAGGAGCAAGAGGCAGCGGGGAGCTGGAAACTTCCTCGGGTGACGGCGCATTTTATCTCGAAACCTGTTTTATCTTTAATAAACCCGAGCATCTGGTTGAACACGGAGAAGAACATTACTTTTTAAATATAAATCTCGCTCTCTCTCCAGTTTTAACCCAGCGCTGCCCTCCGAGCCGGTGTCGTTAAGGTAATGGGGTTGGACGGATGAGATTTCCCACTCGCTGGCCCGGAGACCCCCCAGGGGCGGAGGTGACAGCACGGCCCCCAGTGTCCCCGTGCCACCCCCTGCTCGCAGCCGTTCCAGCACCAGTCTGGGCACCGTGGCCCCGTCCTCATGGGGCAAAGCAGGGTGGCGGTGGGGTGGTCAGGAGGTAGGTGATATCTTCAATAATAATAATATAAAAATTGGGAAAAGCCTTTTAGGAGCTGGCAAAGGGTCTTCTAATCACACCGGGAGCAGAGCAGTCCCCATGCTGTCCCCAACGTGGGACCCTCCGCCCCGGCACGGTGCTTGGCGCCCGTTGCAGGAGCACGGCGCGCTTGGAGTGACACAGAGGAAAATCAGTCTGAATGAATGAGGTCACCTGCCCCATAAATAATTCATCCAACACGTGCCTTAATGCACGTTGCCCCCGCGTGCCGGCAGGGAGCTGGGGGGGCTGCGGGGCGGGCAGGTGGAGGAACGGCACAGCTGGGTGCTGGGTGCTGGGAACTGGGTGCTGGGAGCTGGGTGCTGGGTGCTGGTTCTGGTGCTGAGCAGCCGAGTGCTGCAGCCAGGGCTGCCATTCCCAGTGCTGGCAACCTGTGGGGAACCGGGGCAAGGACACCCCCCTACCTGGGTCGCCCCTGTGCCCGGATCGGGGGGACCCCCTCCCGCCCACGTCCTGCCACCAGCTGCTGTGGGCACGGGGCCCAGGTTTTGTGGTGCAGGGGCCAGGAGGTGACGGAGGTGGAGGAAGGAAGGGCAGCGCAGCCGGGGGATTAGGGCAGGAAGAAAGCGTGGCAGTGTGGGGCCGGCAAATGTTTTAATTCCCCCCGCAGCTGCGCCTGCCCTGGCTGCTTGGGGACGGGGAGGGCCAGCGCTGTGGCGCACGGGGAGCGGGGCATGGAGCCAGGGCTCTCCAAGTGTGCAGCACTGGGTCGGGATTGGGATCGGGATTGGGATCAGGATCGGGATCAGGATCGGGATCAGAATCAGGATTGGGATTGAGATCAGGATCGGGATCGGGATTGGGATTGGGATCGGGATTGGGATCAGGATCAGAATCAGGATCGGGATCAGAATCAGGATCATGATTGGGATCAGGATTGGGATCAGGATTGGGATCGGGATTGGGATCAGGATCGGGATCAGGGCTGCCCCAGCACTGCAGTGCTCGGTCAAGCCAGGGTTGTGCCCGCAGCCCCCGTGCCCGTGCCGGCCCTTCCCAGCCTTCCTCCCTTGCGCTTTATTAAGTCATTTGGTACAAGAGGAAGGCGAGCCCGGCAGCACCTAAACGTCGCAAAAGAACATCTTGAAGCCATTCTGCCATCTGTTGTGCTTTCAGCGCAATTAAGCAGGCAGCAGCCATGCGAAGCTGCGGGAAACACCCGCCTGCGCCTCGTCGTCCCCCCGGGGCCGGGAAACCTCCCCGGCGGGGCAGCCAGGGCACGGCAGGCTGCAGCAGGGCACCGGCAGCCACGGGGCAAGTCCCGGGTGCTGGTGCTCCCCGGGGCTCGCGTTGCTTCCACCAGCGAACCCGGCCGGGGCGCTGGCAATCAGGCAGCTCGCTGGCAGCCGGGGGAGCGCCGCAGATGCCCAGGGTTTGATTGCTTGGCACGCGCGGCGGCGCTGGCCTCGCCGGCTGCCTGCAGGGAAGGCAGCGCTGCGCCGCTCTCCCTGCTCACCCGGACGGGTGCCAGCTCAGTCCCGTCCCCCTGCCCCGTTCCCCATCTCCTCGCCTCGGTGCGTGGCCCCCCCGGTGCTCCCTGGTGCCCCTCGGCCAGGGGAAATTAACGGTGGGGTGCAGGGGGGACACTGCTCATTTTCATTAAAGCCATGAGAAGCAGCTCTGCCACCGAGGATGGGGCTCGTGGCTCTGGCACCTCCTCGCCCCCCTGTCCCCCTGCATCCTTGTCCCCAAGCCCCCCACAGCCCTGGGCGCTGCTGTGTCACCGAGGGCTGTGACGCCGGCGCCTGGCAGGTGGCTCTGCCTCCGGAGACGGGGCTGCTGCCAGCGCGGGGCTTGTCATCGCTTCCCTTTGTTGCCGCCGTTGTTAACTTTAACGGTAACATTGGTTTATCCCCTTGATCTTGACGGGAAATAGGAAGGCAAGGGAAGCGTCTCTGGGGAATCAACGCTGCATGCGCTGAGCTTTAATTAGGCATGTGAAATTTCCTCCGACAGCAGCGACGTTAAGCAAGCCCGGCGCTGGAAATGATGAGGACCAAAATTAAATTGCCGTCTCCTGCTCTGAAACGGAGCAAAACTGCACGGAGCAGAGATTCTGGCGCCTCGATCCCGGCGGCTCCGTGGGACCGGCCCGGGCACTGTGGGCATGGACTTGGGGAGCAAACCTGCACCCCTCTCTGGTGCAGAGACCCCAGCACATGGGGTGCTGAGAAAGCAGCAGACACGGGACGGATCCTGCAAACAGCAGCAGCCGCAGCGAGGAGAGCTGTGGTGTCAGATGGGGATGGAGGGGCCGGCCCACAGCCCCCTCCACTTGTCCCAGGTGGGCACTCAGGTGGCCCCAGTACGGCCCGGCCAGCCCCACTGGGATCCTCAGGCTCGCTGAGACTGGGGACAGCCGAGGTGGCCGGGGGCAGCAGGGACACAGCCCCGGGCTGCTCTCCCCAAGGCCAGGGAGCGATGCAGCACCCAGGGGTGGCCGCCGAGCGCTGAGCCCCCTGCGCCTCCTTGGCCCCCCCATGGGACGTGGCCAACGCAGGAGGTGTGGGGACACGCAGCGAGGAGGAATGGCCCAGATCAGCTCGGGGGCACAGCGGGATGGGGCCGTGCAGGGTGATAAGTACCGGCCCCATGGATGCAAAAGGGGCCCCGAGCCCCTTGCAGCCCCCGTCCCGTCCCCGCAGCCGTGCCCCATCCCGGGGCGGTGGAGGCGTGCGGTGGCTTCAGCAAACATTACAGCTGATTAAATCTGCAATTACAGATCTCGCCGCCGCGGCTCTCTCCTGTCAGCCTTGGCCTCGGCTACTGACACAGCCGTGATAACAGCCTCTATTAGCATAAAACACCGGCTCCGAGCCTGGCCAAGGATGGGGAAGATTAAGCAGCCGGCTTCTTCTGCTAATTAATAATCCACTTGATTAAGAATTGTCTGTCAATATGTCAGCAGCACAAGGACAGGCCCTGTGGCCGCGAGCTGGGAGCGCTGCTCTGTGCTGGCTTGGGGCTGGCATCCTCCTCCTCTTCCTCCTCCTCTTGTCCTCCCTTGCAGCCTCCCCAGCCGGACACCCGTGTGCCCAGACCCCCCTCTCATTGCCCTCTCTTGGTGGCCACCATCGGATGTCGTGGGTCACGCTGACAATGCCGTGAGCATCCCGGGGCCCCCCTGAATTGCAGCAGCTGCCTGATGCAATCGAATGATGCTGAAGGCTTGGGGCGCAGCAACCCCCCCCCCCCCCCAAAATGTGCGGGGAGAAGCTGGACCCCTCCCCAGTGCCACGCAAGGGCAGGTCCCCAGCACGTGGCCTCATCCAGGCTCGGTGCAGGGCGCTTCGCAGCACCACGAGCCCCCCTCCTTCCAGCCCCAGCCCCTGCTGCTCCCACTGCCCCGGCGTCCCCAGAGGCAGCGTTGCAGCAGATTAATGCAGGGAGCAAATAATAGCATCTCCCCCCGGCCCCCCGCGCTGCCGGCACGGGGAGTAGGGAGCAATTAGCTAATTGCAGAGGGAGGTCAGGGCGAGCGCGTGCCCCGGCCTCGCGGCGCGGCCGAGCGGGACCCCATGTGCGGCGGCAGCGCTGCTTTGTGCTTAGCCCACGAACGGCTTTGTCCCAGCCACGGCGTGCCCTGGGCACCGTGCTCGGCACGTGGCCCCGTGCTGAGAGCGGGGGGGGGGTCGCTCTTGGCCTCTCCCAGACCCAAATTAAGCAGCCAGGGCTCGGCCTCGCCGCCTCTCGCCGTGCTAACGAGCCCAGTAAGTGGGTCACGCTGACTCGAACGGAGGTGGTGCTGCGCTGCGGGGCCAGGCTCAGCACCAGGCAGAGGCTGCTGGTTTCGGGAAGACCAGGGGCTGCGAGCAGGTTGGCCGAGCCTCCAGCACCTGCATTTTTGGATAAAGCCCAGGAGGTCACAGGGGGGAAGTTCCCGTGGGTCTGCTCTGCCTCTGCCCAGGTGCAGCCCTGGACCCAGGGCACGGTGTCCCCATGGTGGGGGACGGGGTCTGTGCCCCCTCCTCGGGGGGGTCTCCCCGGGGCTGTCCCCTTACCGGGGCAATCTCATCCCTCCTGGGAGGATGGCGTGCGCTCGGCAGCCTCTCGAGGAGCGGCACTTACTGACGACAGCTTCTCCAGAGCTTTAATTATCTAATGATTCTCCCCATTCGAAGGCGCCGCACTGTGAACAAACAAACAAAGGCAGAAGGCGCCCGCTCCAGCTGCGGTGCGGGGGCCAGATGTGCTGCAGGGGGGGGGGAGCCGGGCAGGGGACACTGCTCAGTGGGGACCTCCCTCGTGTGGGGACCCACACCACCTCTGCTCTGGGTTCGCAGCTGGGGAAAGGGGTTTCCAGCAGCAGAACACTGGGGGACCAGCCAGCAGCATGTCCCCAGTGCGTGGTGACACAGTGATGTGGGGGCATGGCTCGTAGAGCCGTGCCGTAACGCAGCAGCCAGCAAACAGCTCAGCTTGGGGGCTGATGGAGACACCCAGCAGCTCAGCACCCAGCCCCGTCATCCTTCGTCTGCCATCGGGCTGCGTTTGCCACCCCAAAGCTGCCCCGGGGGTGAGCGCCACACCTCGGTGTCACCCCTCTGGCTCAGCGGGTCCTGAGCGCCCAATTCCTATACACTGTCCCCGTGTGCCTGGATCCGTCCCCGAGAGCTGGATCTTGCACCAGCAGCTCCTTAAAGCAAAGCTCGAGCCCCCCTGGGGGGCTCACCACGACTTTCTGTCCCCTCCCAGCCCCAAATCCTCTCCAGGTCCAGACCCCCAGGAGGGGAGACGTGGGCAGAGGGGAACGGCTGCGATTACAGGCGGCACGCTCACGGGGCCTGGGGACTTGCAGCAGCTCCCAGGGCACAGCCAGGGCACTACCTGTCATTATCGGTCCCGAGTGTTAACGGCAAAACTTCCTCCTGCTGCTGCCAATTAGTGGCAGCTCCCCGGGGCCGCACGCTGCTGTTCCCTCCCCCCGCTGGGTGTCCTGCCGGGGGCTGGCGGGTGGCACCGATGCCGCCAGGGCGCTCACGGCACCGCTGCCACCAGGGTGAGCCCGGGGGCTGGGTGGGTGGCTGCGGCAGGGTGGCTCTCACGCTGCGTTTCACGCTGCCTCCGACTTCCCCAAGCCCGGCAGAGCCTACTTCTGTCTCCTCCCTGGCAGTGGCTGCTGGTTGTCTTCCATCCCCGGAGGGCTTTAATAACCGCGGATAAGATCTGCAGCCTCTCATTAGGGGTCCGCGCCGCGATGCCCCGGCTTTGCGGAACGAGGAGCCCCGCAGCGGCGGCGCAATGTCAGGAGGCATCAAGGAGAGCACGAGCGAGCCAGAGCCTCCGACACATCCCCGGAGGCTGCAGGCGTGGGGAAGCGGGCGCAGGGCTGTGGCACACGTAGGGCAGGGACAAAACACCCACATCTGCGGGTCCGGTGGGGCTTTCCCCTCCTGAGTTCTCTCCTCCTGGTGCCCTGGGCCAGGCAGGGACGAGCTCTCCCCTGCCCCAGCACCGTTCACCCTGGTTTCCCCCAGCAGGATTGCAGGACAGGCCGGTCCTTCTGCATCCACGGCCTGACCCAAGGCTCTCCAGCCTCCCTTTGTGCTATGGGTGCTGCACCCAAACCCGCCGGCGCCCCTAACCCACCCCCCCACCCTCCCTTTCCTCCCACCCCACGCCTGAAGAAAGGCCCAGGGCATCCCCACGGGGAGAACCAGCCTGGTGCCCGCCGGAAAGCGTGGCCCCGCGGCGGCTCGGACATGCTCGGGGCTCTCCTCCAGACCCGAGGGCGCCTTGGACCGCTGACAAGCCTGGGATTTTCTGTCACATTTCTGCCGCGGATGAAGGCGGGCGGCCCCGGCGGTGCTGCAAGAAGGGGCCATTGTGGCGAGGTGCAGCTGCGAGGGAGCGGACGGGGAATGCAAAACGCCGGCCGCCGGGAAGGGGCCAGGGGATTCGCCGCTCCCCGTGGCCTTTCCCCACCCGGCACGTGCCCCCCCCCGGTGACAATGGGGCCTTTATGGGGACACCGCCGTGGAGGTGGCCTGCTCTTAGGGTTAGTGGGGGTGGAAGAAACCCGGCTGGGGCTCGAAGGGTGGCCTTGAAGCATCACGACAAGGTGGGACAAGCGGAGGGGCAGCGAGCGGCTCCGTGCCCTCCCCTGGGGCTGGGACGAATGCTGCTCTCCAAAGCGGTGCTCAGCAGCTCCTGCTCCTCTCGCTGAGCAGACACGAGGCTGCTTGGGAGCTATTTGGGTGCTGCCCGCCCTGCACAGTGCTCTCCCTCACCCCGCTTGGGGCTGGGGAAGGGGGCTGCTCCCATGCCCACCCCTGGCGTGCGCCCACTTTCAAAGCGGGCGTGAAAGCAGGCAGAGAAGCGCGACCCCCTCCGGGACCGGCCCTGAGCACAGCGCAATTGTTCAGCGTGCGGAAGAGCAAGGCACCTTATTATTTCTTTGAAAGGACAAGAGGAAGAAAGGGAGAGAGAAGGAGAGCCGGGCAGCCTGGTTGGCCCAGATGCTGTTCCTTCCCCCCCCTTTATTATTTTTTTTTCCTGCTTTCCCGCAGCACCAGCGTTCATCCCCCGCTGACCGGCAGTGAGAGCACCAAAGCAGCCGCGCTGCCTGCCCGGGGATGGGGGCACTCAGCAGGGAGGGGGGACCGGGGAAGGCAAACGGGATGAGGAGAGCCCCGGCATTGCCCTGAGCCAAGCACCACCCTCACCCGCTGCCGGGACCCCAAAAGGAATCGGGGGCTGGCCCCAGGGGCTGGAAACAAGGTTAGGGATTGTCCCCAAGGGGCTCCCGGCCTCTGAGCAGAGAGGGGAGTGGGGGCTCGGGCACACAGGGTGCTCAGCAGTGGGGACACAGGACGGGGCAGCAATGGGGACAGGGGGCCAGGCGCCACGCGGGAGCCATCCCCGCTGCCGGGAAGCTGCCACGTTCTGCCCGCGCTTCCCCGGCCCCGCCAGCATCCCTTCCACGATCTGTCACCGTCTCCTTAGCCCGGCCGTGCCGTGCTGTTCCCAGCTAATGGGTTGTTTCTGCTCGCGGCGAGTGGCCAAGAGGAACAGATGAGCCCGCGAGGGTGATTTATGCCGGGCAGGTTGACGCCGCAACTGTTGAGGAGAGCGGCAACAGCTGCTGCGGCTGCTCTGGCGCGACAAGGGGCCGCGAGCGGATCCTTAGCCACAGCGGGAACGCTGCTGCAGGCTGCGGGGTGGCCGGGGTGAGCCCTGGCCTCCACCCTCACCTTTGTCTGGCTCCGAAATAGCAGCACAAGGTGATGGTGGGGGGCTCGGGGAGATGGGGAGAGCCACCCCTGACACGTGGAGGGGCCCTGGAGGATGCTCCGGTCCCGGGATCCCTCCTTGGGAAGGCCGGGGGGGAGCGTGGAGGAAGCAGCCGCAGAGGCCCAGGGGAGGCCGGGGGATGTTTCTGCCCTCCGAGGGCAGCAAAGCCTCCTCCCAGCTCCGGGACCTTCTGCCTCGGATGAGGCGAGGCGGGCAGCTTGGGGTGGCAGCAGCCCCCTGGAGCCTGTGGTGGGCGACGTCCCTGGGGGCAGCAGGGCCGGAGAGGGGCTGGGGGGGGAGTGGGGTGGGGGGTGGAGGGCGGTGGTTCACTTCCCAGCCGCCGCGTGAAGCCGAGATTCAATTCAAGTGCCGCGGTTAATCCGGACTTTAATCCGCTCGAAATCCCACCCTTAATCCGTTTAATGCCACCGCTCAGAATCAGGCTCCTGTGCAGCGGCCCCTTGCCGCCGGGCCAGGAGGAGGAAGATGAGGGATGGGGGGGGGGGGGGAGGAAGGGGATGGAGGGGGATGGATGGATGGATGGATGGATGGATGGATGGATGGATGGATGGAGGGGATGGAAGGAAGGAAGGAAGGAAGGAAGGAAGGAAGGAAGGAAGGAAGGAAGGAAGGAAGGAAGGAAGGAAGGAAGGAAGGAAGGAAGGAAGGAAGGAAGGAAGGAAGGAAGGAAGGAAGGAAGGAAGGAAGGAAGGAAGGAAGGAAGGAAGGAAGGAAGGAAGGAAGGAAGGAAGGAAGGAAGGAAGGAAGGGGACGGATCGATGGGGATAGATGGAGGGGATGGGGATGGAGGGGATGAAGGGATGGAGGGGGATGGATGTGGATGGAGGGGATGGAGGAATGGCGGGGATGGAGGGATGAAGGGGATGGACAAATGGAGGGGATGGGGATGGAGGGGATGGAGGGATGGCGGGGATGAAGGGGATGGAGGGATGGAGGGGACAGAGGGGACAGAGGGATGGGGACGGAGGGATAGATGGGATGGAGGGGAAGGAGGGACGGAGGGATGGAGGGGAAGGAGGGACGGAGGGATGGCAGGGACAGCCCGCCAGCCCCGCCGCTGGGCCGCACACCTCGGACGGGCTCAGCGGGGCGGAGCGGGGGCTCCCACCGGCACCGGGCCGAGCCGCCCCCGGGGTGCCCCCAGCCCGGCCCCAAACCCGCTCCGGGCGGCTGCCACCTACCGGCCACAGGCACGGCCGGCGGCGGCTCCCCGCGGCACGCCGGGCTAACGGGACCGGCACGGCCCCGCCGGCCGCACGGACACCCCCGCCCGCACCGGGGGGGCTCAGCCCGGCGGTAACGGGGCCGCGGCAACCCCCCGGGAAGGGCCGGGGGCGGCTGCCGGGGGGCTTCGCGGCTGGGCAGCGGCACCGGGCACGGGGGGCACCGGAGCGGCGGCAGCGGGCGGATCCGTCCCCGGGGGTTCGGTTGCGGGGGTCCCGGTCGGGGCGGGGAACGCCCTAGGGCGCTCGGGGGGAGCGGAGCGGGGTCGCTCCCCGGTTCCCGTTCCCCCTCCCCGGTCCCGGTCCTTTCCCGTTCCCCCTTCCCGTTCCCGTTCCCCCTCCCCGGTCCCGTTCCCCCTTCCCGTTCCCTTCCCTTTCCCCGGTCCCAGGTAACCTTCCCAAATCCCGGGTCCCCTTCCCCGGTCCCAGTCCTAGTCCCGGACCACCTTCCCGGTCCCGGTCCCCCTTTACGGTCCCCGGTCCCCCTCTCCCTCCCCGGTCCCGTCACTGCCCCCCTTCCCCAGTCCCAGGTTCCCCTCTCCGTTCCCGTTCTCCTTCCCCGGTTCTCGGTCCCGGTCCCGGTCCCGTTCCTCTTCTCCGCCCTCGGTCCCGGTCCCGGTCCCCGTCCCCGGTCCCCCTCTCCCTTCCTGGTCCCGTCACCGTTCCACCTCCCCGGTCCCGGGTCCCTCCTCCATTCCCGTTCCCCCTCCCCGGTCCCGGTCCCGGTCCCCTTCTCCGCTCCCGGTCCCGGTCCCCGGTCCCCGGTCCTGTTGTCGTTGTCCCTGTCCCTCCCCCTCCCCGGTCCCATTGCCCCTCCCCGACCCCCGGTCCCCCCCCCCCCCCCCAGTTCCCGGTCCCGGTTCCGCCGGGGCGATCGCGGGGCACCGAGCGCCCTCCCCTCGGGGCTCCCCCGCCGCTCTCCTATTGGCTGCTTCGTAGCAAGCCCCGCGCCGCCATTGGCCGGCGCCGCCCGCTGGCACCGCCCCCGCCGCCGCCGCGCTCGGCCCCGCTCGGTTCGGAGGCCCCGGGGGCACCGGGCACGGCGGCACCGGGGGCACCGGCACCGACCCCGCGGCGGCCGGGCACGGACAGGCCCCGGGGGAAGCGAAGCTGCCCGTGCCGTGCCGTGCCAACGGAGGAGTCCCGGTCCCGGTAGCCCCGGTAGCCCGGTCCCGGTAGCCCCGGTAGCCCCGGTCCCGGCTCCGCGCTCCCCCGAGGCAGGTAAGAGCTCCGCTGCAGCACCCCGGGGCTGGGGGCTCCCGGTCCCTTTTGCCTGTCCCGGTACGGTGGAGGGGGGGGGTGTAACCGGGAAGGCCCCCCCGGGCTTTGTGCACCCCCCCCCCCCCCCACCGGTAAACGGCGGCTCCGGTAAAGGCTCCGTCCCCTCCGGGTGAGGAAAGCTCCCCTGAAAGGCGCGGGGGGTGCTGGGGGGTACGGGGGGGTTCGGCACCCAAAGCCTTTGGGGAGGGCTCGGGGCCCCCCGGGGAGCTGGAGGGCACCGGGGGACCGGGTGCGGGCAGGGACACGGGGACGGGGATCTGGGGGGGGGGGGGGGGGACGGCACCGGTTGGGGCCGGGGGTCCCCAACGGGGCTGGGTTCGGGGAGGCGCACGGGGGACCCGACTCCTCGGTCCCGCTTCTGGCCGTGCCTCAGTTTCCCACGTGAAAGATGGGGGAAAAAGGGCAAAAAGGAGAGGGGCAGAGGGGCTCCCCCGGGGGGGGCGGGGGTCACGAAGCGGGGAGCACGCGTGGGTCCCCGCCTCGCCTCCTTTCCGCCGAGCGGAGGGTGGGGAGAGTTTGGGGTTTTGCCGGGCGCGGAGCGGCGGCCGACAACAGGATGTGTTTGTGTGCACCACGCCTAACCGGCCCGCCGCGGCCCCCGCCACGGGAAACCGACACCGGGACCGGGGAAACGGAGCCCCCCCACACACACACCCCCCCGGCTCCCGAAACGCCGCCTCGAGGGCAGCCCCACCGCAGGGCGCCCCGCGCACGTGGCTGGGTTGGCGGCGCAGGCTCCTGGCGGCACCGCCGCGCGTGCCTTCGTGGGCGTGAAGATCCCAAGGACCGAAATTTCTCCAGCCCCAGAGGGACGAATCCCTTTGGCCGGGGGGGGGGTGAATCCTGCCCGGAGGAGCTCCGTGGGTCGGGGGGGTGAGATTTGGCTTCCCCGGCCCCTGCAGCCGAAGCTTTACTGGAGCGAGCGGGGCGGTTTTTAGGGGTAGGCCTGGAACCGTAAAATATTTCTTCCCGACACAAAGTGCGCCGTGGCTGGAGGGAGGCAGCGTGCCGGGGACCGTCCCGGCGGATTCAGCTCGAATC
Source organism: Anser cygnoides (assembly GCF_040182565.1). Lineage (NCBI taxonomy): Eukaryota > Metazoa > Chordata > Aves > Anseriformes > Anatidae > Anser > Anser cygnoides. The sequence continues at coordinate 3,215,674 of NC_089899.1, read as the reverse complement.
TTGCCGCTTTGTCCTTGCCGCGCTCTCCCGGAGGAGCAGATCCCCCGGCAGGAAGCGTGAGAGGTGCCGCTCCGCCGGGCCCCCCGGCACGGGACGGACAGACGGCGGCGCGGCCTCCGTTTCCCCCTCGTTTCCACTTCCCCATCAGCCTCCTGAGCCTCCTGCAAGCGAAGGAGAAAGGAAGTTGCCACGGGAGAGAGCGGCTGATCGCTGCCCGATAAGGGAAGGAGGAAATAGAAGGCGAGACAGATGCTCCAAAATAACCCCCCCCCTTGTTCCTCCTCCTCCTCCTCTTCCTCCCCGCGTGCAGCCTCCGCGCCCCTCGGCCTCCCCGGGCATGATTCAGGGGGTGCCCCCGGCCGTTCCCCCAGCGGGACCCCGGAGAAGGAAGCGCTGCCGGGGCTCTGCTCCCACGCGCGGGGTTGGGGTTGGCACCCGGAGCCCCTCGTCCTTGCACAGACACGTCGGAGCCGCCGGGGCACATCGGGCTTCCCAGGCGCTGCTTCAGATCCGCCTGCGATTTTGGGGCCAAGTCGGATGTTTCCCAGCCCCGGCAGGCTGGCGGGGGGATGCCGGGTTCCTTACAGAGGAGAAACCCCAGCGGCTATTTCGGGCAGCTTCTGGTTTCGCCCCCCGCTGTGCCCTTGGCTGCCTGCCGCTCCCGATGGGCTGCAGCCAGGGGCTGCCGGGGCCGCCAGGATGGAGCAGGGCTGAGCGGTGCTGGGGGCGTGCAGGGAGCTGCCGAGGCCCCCTGCCTGCTCCCGTTCCCCCCCCGTCACCCCAGTGCTGAGCCAAAAGAGCCCCAAACCCGCCCGTCCTCGGGCACGTGGGGAGCGCCGCGTTGCGAGGATGGCAAAGGTCCTTGCTCCTGGGGGGTTTCTGGTTATAAAACCTGGAAAATCCTCAAGGGCCCTTTTATGAGGGATAATTACTTCCCCTTTTTTGCTGCTGCCAAATTGCCGGGTTCGTGCTCTCCTGGTGCACGCACGCAACCCTGGCACGGGCACCGCGGGAAGGAGCCGCCGGGCAGGGGGAGCCTCGCGGAGCCCGGTGGCAGTGCCACCCTCCCTCTGCACGGCCCAGAGCTGCTGGGGACAGGGACGGGGGACACGGCCGAGCACTCCGCAGTGCCCCTCAGCCGATCCTGGCACACAGTGGGCTGGGACCCGACCACCCAGCGCTGTGCAGCAGCCGGGCACGGCGGCACTGGGGCTCGGGGCTCGTCCCCGCAGCGTCCCCCGTGCCAGGCTCCCAGCCAGCTGCAAGGAGAGACCTGCGCCGCGGTTCCTGATCCCGCTGCCAAGAAATGAGGATTTCCTTGGGCAAGGTGTTTGCTCAGTCGCTTCCTCCCGGGCCTCACCCTGTTCTGCACACACGTGCCGGACCCTGCTCGTCCCCCGCAGCCGGCCGGGGTGGTGGGGAGGGCAGTGAGCGGTGCTGTGTGTCCCCATGGCCACGCGCAACAAGGAGCTGCTGGAAAAAATTGCCTGCGCCCTCCTCTGCTACCCAAATGCTGCAAAAAACGGGGCAGGCTGAGAGGGAGCTGAGAGCCGTGGGGTCGGGCTGGCCACTGCCGTCGGGCTCTCCAGTTACAGCCCTGTGCCACGCTGCGGCTTCGGCCCTGCTGTAATCCAGCAGCAAGGTTTAATTAATTAATGTTGGTTGGACGCTTGGAGAGCTGGCAGGGGAAACTGATCCAGGCAGGGAGAGCCGGGGGATGGAAAGGGGAGGAGAGGGAGAGCGTCTCCAGCCTCTGATCATGCGCTTGATCTGGGCTCCAAGGTCCCAGGGGGCCGGGGAGGCGGTGGTGCCGGGGTGCAAGCAGAGGTGTGGATGATTTACACGTGGTGGAGGGGAGAGAGGGGAGATCGCACCCATTAAACATTTGCTTTTGGCGTTAGCTGGGAGATGGAGCCGCTCCGGGTGCCCTTGGAGCTGGGGACATTTTGTTGGAGGGAACTTGTGATGGCGAGAGGTGAGGCGGGGCGAGATGGGGACAGGGAGCGGGAGCGCGGGGGCTCGCATGGGGCACGGCAGCACGACCTCGACGAGGAGGTGGAGGTGCCTCTGCTCCTGGCTCAAGCCCTTCCCCTCGTTGCTGCATGCTCGCTCCACGCTGACCCATAAATTATTGAAGTGCTTTTGTGTTCCTGCATGAAATATTCATCCCGCTGCCAGGGGAGCTGGCTGTGCGCTCGCGGGGGCTGCCGGGGTGAGGAGCAGCGGCGCGCAAAGAAACGCCTACGGAGACCTGGTAATTGGGACCTGGAGGCTCACGGGTGCCGGGGGGAGCCGGGGCCGGCGGGGTGCGGGCGCTGGAGGAGGGTGGCAGCAATCCCTGGCCCCAGATCCTCCAGAGTGGAGGCGATGAAGGCACCGGCCCCGGGTGCCCGCGGCGATGCCATGCACGGGCGCTGCGAGTCCCGGGTGCTGGTGCTGGACAGGGTTTCACATCCCCAGGAGCTTTAATTGATGCTGCTTAACGAGGGGCTGCGCTCTGCTCTTGCTTACAGCAGCGGTGCTGTAGGTGCCTGGGGCTCATCCTGCTTTACACCGCCGCGGGGGGGTGTTTAGGCTTCTGCACGCAGGGAGGAGTTGGGGATCGGTGCTGCCTGTCCCCATCCTGGGCACCCAGGGACAGATTTGGCTGCACTGGGAGTGGCAGGAAGGGAACGTGGCTGCCCCAGTCCCTGCCACGTGCAGGGTGGCTGCGAGCAGGAGGCTGCGGACGGGCAGCCTGGGGGTGCAGGATGAGGCTGCCCACTGTGTCCTGGCTGTTTTCGGTGCTGTTGCTGCCCTGGCCGTTGTGGTGCTCGGCCGAAGCCCCAAGCTGTGGCAGGGAGCCTGTGCCCCGGCCCCGGCACGTGCCCGGCCCCAGGGGAGCGTGTTGCAACGCCTCGGGGCGTGCCAGAGCATCACCTCCGCAGCTCGCGCAGGATGTCCGGGCGGAGAACCGAGCACGGATGTTGCAGCCTTCGGCTTAGCCACGCGGCGTGGGCCAAGCCCTCCGATCCCGCTCGGGGCTGCAAAGCCTCCCTGGGAGCTCTGCTTTCCTTGGCAGGATCCAGATTCCTGCAAAGTGGTGGAAAAAGCCCTCAAAGACACGGCCGTGGCTGTGTGTGAAGCCACCATTCAGTGTCACGGCAGCGGCCGTGCAGCACCGCGCTCTTCCGGAGCAGACGGGGCTCAGTGCTGCTCTTTCGGGGGAAGCTGCTGGTTTTCAAGGGCGTTTTCATTAAAAAGAAGAAGGAAAAAAAACAAGCCCCGAGCGAGGCTGGAGACTTCAGCAACAGGAAGGAAATCTGGTGGTTTATTTCAGTCTCAAGCCTGCTCTTTGGGGCAAGGCAGCCTCTTCCATGCTCTGATAGTGGCGACAGCCCCTCGGCGAACAATGGGGCCAGGAGGGGCCGCAGGCCCTTCCCAGCAGGAAAACGTCTCGTTCCTGTGAAATCTCCCATTTGGTGTTGAGCAGCAGCAGGTCCCTGGGGGAAGAGGAGGGTGCTGGGTGCTGGCACAGGGCCGAGCAGCAGTAAATGCCCCACGAGGCGAGGGCGGACGCTCCTGGTTTCGCAGCATGCGTCAGGGGCGAGCACGCTGCACAACAGCCACCGGGGCTAGAGAGGGAGCAGACTGCATCTTTGGGGTCCAGGAGAGCACCCTCCAGCACCCGTCTGTGCCTCAGTTTCCCCCACAGGATGGATTCTTGCCACCCCAGCACGGCCCGGTGCTGGCAGGGTAGGGCTGTGCGGCAGCGAGGCGTTGCTGAGCGCCAGCAGTGCCGGCGGAGCCTGTGCTTGTGGTTGCTAATTGGGAGCTGCGGGCGCGCAGGGCAGCTTGGAGAAGCTGGTGCTTCCTATTTTTTAAGGGCTCCGTGGGTGGAGTTTGCACTTGCTTTCTGGCTGCGGTTGCCCAACAAAGAGCTCAGGCGTGGGAATTTCTATTTATACGGGCACCGCTCCCAGGGCATCGCGCAGCACAGGCACGCGGCCGGACGCTGCCATGGAGCCGGGAGGATCCAGGGCACAAACGCAGCTGCAAAGCCCTCGATCTGGTGGGTGTCACGGCCAGGGAGAGGGCTCGGGGTGAGCCATGGGGCTGCGCTGCCTCTGCCCATTGCTCTGGGCTCAGCTCCGCCAGCATCTGGTGCATGGGGCTGATGGCGTTAAATGAGCCCAGCCCGCCTGGGAGCCGCCTGCGGCTCTGCAAAAGCAGCCTCTGCTTTGTCATTTCTGTCTTATTAAGTGCGAGAGTCTCAGTTCAAAGCTCACGCTGGCAAAAATCAATGTTTTCGCATTGGAAGAAATACTTACAAACCTCTGTGTTTTTCCTCAGGGCTGTAAATAACGCCACAAGCGGTATCTTGCACGGTGCCGTTTGCGATGACTCCGTTACCACTCACTTAATTCGCATCCTCGCAGAGCCTCGCTTGCCCTCCCAACCTTGGGCTGTGTGCAGGGGCGGAGAGCTGGCAGCTGGAAGATGCCCGGGAACTGGGGATGAGCTCAGTGTACCCATTGCCCGGCCACCCCTTACCCAGCCACCTGCAGTTAGGGCTGAACCCGCACCCGGCGGGCAGGGTAACCCCATCCCCACCTCCCTTGGCCAGCAGGGCCAGGTGAGGGCTGTGCCTCGTGCTCTTCTTTGCAGCGAGACAGAGCCTCGGCCACTGTGGGGTCACCGGGACGGCGCTGCCATGGTTATCCAAACCCTGCGGGGAGCCAGGCTGAGCTCCCGAGCACCCTACGTATGCTCCGTGCCAGCAGGAGCTGCTCCTGCCCGCGATGCGCTTTCCAATCCCCTCGCTCCTCTTGGGTGACTGCCGCAGGCTCTGCTGCTTTGAGGAGAAACCCTGCTCTCATCTCCAGCCTGAGCATATTCATGGCCAATTTATCCCCATCCGTTCTCACACCAGCAGCGTCCTTTAGCTTAAATAGCTCTTCTCCCTCCCTGGTGATGTATTTATAGAGCGATCCCATCCCTTCCCTGCTCTCTTTTTGCCAGGCTGACCGCGCCACGTGCAGGCACTTGCATAAGCAACCTGCATCTCTGCCCATCCATCCTAGCGCGGGAGCGGCTGTTATCATGCTGTTCTCACATCGCTGTGATTTGTAGCGCAGAGATTTCCCAGGGCAAGACGCATCTCCAGGGCCGGTGGCGCTTTATTCATTCACGTCAGCTTTCACAGCCATAATCTGCCCGAGCAGATTGATCTGGTGAAGCGAGTCCCGCTGAGGTGCTGGGAGTCGGGCCGCAGGTGAGCAGGGGAGGAGGTCTCCCATTATTCACCTCCAAGGCAGCCCCGCACCAGCCCTGGAGACCGCTGCTTTCGCAAGACACACGCAGAGGGAGTTGAGCTGGTCATAGAATCATAGAATCATAGAATATCCCGAGTTGGAAGGGACCCACGAGGATCATCGAGTCCAACTCCTGGCTCCACACAGGTCTACCCAAAAATTCAGACCTGTGACTGAGAACATAGCCCAAATGCTTCTTAAACTGACAGGCTTGGTGCCGTGACTGCGTCCCTGGGGAGCCTGTTCCAGTGTGCGACCACCCTCTCGGTGAAGAACCTCTTCCTGATATCCAGCTTGAACCTCCCCTGTCGCAGCTTGACACCGTTCCCTCGGGTCCTGTCACTGGTCACTACAGAGAACAGATCTCCTCCACTCCCCCTCGTGAGGAAGCTGTAGGCCGCCATAAGGTCTCCCCTCAGCCTCCTCTTTTCCAGGCTGAACAGGCCAAGTGACCTCAGCCACTCCTCATACGTCTTCCCCTCTAGGCCCTCCACCATCTTGTTGCCCTTCTCTGGAAACTCTCCAACAGTTTCACGGCCTTTTTGTACCGTGGTGCGCAGAACTGCACCCAGTGCTCGAGGCGAGGCCGCACAGCCCAGAGCAGAGTGGGAAACCAGTGGGAGAACCAGTCTGGGCTCTGACTGTGTGGGCCTAGCAGGCGGGCAGAGACTGGGAGAAGCATTTCTTTCGATATTTTGGTGCGGCCCGGTGCAGCGGTGGGTGCTGTGCCCCAGCCACGCCGCATCGAGAAGCTGGGCCATACGCAAGCACACGGCTGCGGCGGGTGACTCAGCCGCCACCTGAGTCGTCCCCAGCTCACCCTGCAGGAAGTGAGTCAGGTTTTAAGGAAGAAGCGTTCAAATGGTGGGGCAAGAGCCCTTCCTGTGTAGGTAGCAGCGCGGTGCTGATCGCGGGAGGGAGAAGAAAGGTTGCAGGGCTCCTGGGCTGCGCGCAGGTAGGGACCTCGCTGTCACCTCTGGTGCTGTCTTTGATGGCATTGCATGCTGTCCGGCCCAGCGTGTTGTGGTTTTGTTCTACATTTGGGGGAAAGAAAGCCAGGAGTGCCCTGTAAGTCACCCCACGACCAAAATCTGGCGTGTGGGCTCAGTTCTTCTCTGCCCTGGCACCCAGGGGCTTCCCGACCGGGAGCCGCTCATGGTCTTGCCGGCAGTCTGAGATGCTCTTTGTCCTCCCAGGAGGCTGCGTGGGGAGGAGAGGCGACAGGGACTGTTCCAGGGCATGGGCTGAACTGCGTGTGCCTCTTTTTCCCTACAGAGATGGACACCTTCAGCACCAAGAGCTTGGCCCTGCAGGCCCAGAAGAAGCTCTTGAGCAAAATGGCTTCCAAGACCGTGGCCAACGTCTTCATCGACGACACGAGCAGCGAGATCTTGGATGAGCTCTACCGGGCCACCAAGGAGTACACCCACAACCGCAAAGAGGCCCAGAAGATCATCAAAAACCTCATCAAGATCGTGATGAAGCTGGGCGTGCTGTACCGCAACGGGCAGTTCAGCCCCGAGGAGCTGCTGGTGATGGAGCGCTTCCGCAAGAAGGTGCATACCTTGGCCATGACAGCCGTCAGCTTCCACCAGATAGACTTCACCTTTGACCGCAGGGTCATGTCGGGTGTGCTCACCGAGTGCCGGGACCTGCTGCACCAGGCTGTCAACAGCCACCTGACAGCCAAATCACACTCCCGCATCAACCACGTCTTCAATCACTTTGCGGACTACGAGTTCCTCTCGGCTCTCTACGGGCCGGCCGAGCCCTACCGCACCCACCTGAAGAGGATCTGTGAAGGCGTGAACAAGATGCTGGAGGAGGACAGCATATGAAAGGGGAGGACAAGAGATAAAAGTGGCCGAGCGGGGCCGTCGGCAGCAGCTGCCAGACTCTGCATCCTGTTACCTGTGAGACCGAGGCTGGGACGTATTTTGGTGATTACCAGGCTTTCTGTCCTTTTCTCTCTAGTGCTAACTCTCCCATTTTCTCCTCATTTACGTAAAAGACTGAACCTCTTGATTTCGTCTAACCCATGCCCAGGATCTGAAAACCTCCCTGCGCTGGGCTGAGTCCTTTGCAGGTGATCCTGGGCTTCTGGCCTCCCCGGGCTCCTGATGTACATTTTTTTTTCCTTTGCCCACCAAGTGCTCTTAGCTCAGAGTCCAAGGAACTGGCTGGAACTGGACTCTCCACACTGAACTTGATTGTAATCCTCCTATGGAAAAAAAAACAAACCAAAGACTCGTGGTGCATAACACCTGTAAGGTGAATCTGAGGGGGTGGGCAGCTGCTTGGATGAACGGTGGTGATACCCTGATACCAGGGGGTGCGGAGCTGCGTGGCTGTATTTTGGCAGGGTTTGAGCAGCTCCATGATATGGTGGGAGCAAACCATGCCCCGGGCTTGTGCTGCCCAGCACAGGAAGGCGTCTCTGTGCCTTGCAGGCTGGAAGGGGCTTTGGCCTCCTAAAGACAAGTCCTGGCAAGCAGAAAGATCCCCCTTGCACTGTCCCCCGGGGCTGCACAGGTCACCCAAGGGGCGTGCAGGGAGGTGCAGGGACCTTCTCAACCCAGGCATGTCTGTTCATCCAAAACTCGGCTGGAATCGCCCTCCTGCAGATGGTGTCACTGTGATTGCTTTGATGCCTTCCTCGGTAGTTGTGCAAAGCTGTCCCGAGAATTTCACACGTTTTACATGTCCCTGAGTGAGTTATGATTGTTATTTTTTAGCAAACTCTGTAGCCCTGATGAGTTATTTAAATAAACTCACCTGTTGGGCTTGGTTGCTCCATGTGGTTGGTACAAAGGCGGGTGGCAGTCACAAAATGAGCGCTGTGGGCGGCTTTGTCCTTTAAATAACGATTGCTCTCTGTGCCGGAGGCTTTTGCTCTCCTTTCCCCCTGGCATGAGAACAAAGATCCTCCCACCCCGCCGCCTTGAACCGCTGCCTGCCCCTGCTCCCTGGCACAGCAGCGTTGCGCAGCCGGCATTGAAGCAGCGGGAGGAGAAGCGTTGCGAAATCCCAGTGCAGACCAGTAGCAAAGGGCTGGGGCCCCGGGGGGTGCCTGTACTCCTGCACCCACGTGTCCCCTGCATGAGCCTTCCCTCTGTCCCCGTGCCGCAAAACAAGAGCTAAAAAAGCACAGCCCTGATAACAAAAGGCAAGGGGTGACCTTACCGAGTTACTGGCGTGTTGTGCGCTCAGAGCGTGGATGCACCAGCAGTGGCCTATTTCCCACACTCTGATCTTTGCTTTGAGCATTGAAAATTGCCCTTTTAGCATACAAGACGCTGCACAATCTCAGCTGGCCTTATCTTCGTGACCTTCTTGTGCCTCCTGTTCCATGGGATGTCTCCCGGCACAGGCGATTGCCGATTGCTCGCAGATGCCAAGCAGAGAGCAGCCCAGCCGCTCACGTTCACCACTCCCTTTCCACTGCTGGTTTGAGACGCTGATAAGTTTCAGCCTTAAAGATTCAAAAAGAAATAACCCCCCCAAATCTCTGTCATTTCATCGGCATGGCTCCAAATATCACACCTAATTTAATTGCACAAAGCAGCTCGGGATGCGGGGTAGGCACGTTCACAGGTGCGCACGTAGGAGAACGCAGCCAAGGTTCACAAAGCTGTTGGCCCCTTGGAGAGGGCAGGGAGAAGTCGGCTTTGGTGTGCGACATCTGAGAACAGACGTTCCTGTCCCCACTGGGCTTTCTGCAGCTGTCAGGTATGTGCTGAGGAGCAGCCGGGGCTGGAAACAGCTCATCGCTGCTCGGTGGAGTATTGGCAGATGCAGAGAACACACAAAGCGGAACGGGGCTGATGGATGCTGCCGTGGCGGCTGCTGTGCTGACAGCCAGAAATGCTTTGCTCTTCTGTTCTCGAGGTGCATGTCAGCACCAGCTGCATGATGCTCCTTAATTGCAAGAAATATCTCTGCTCAGATGAATCTCCTGACACACGGCATTTTTCTTTGTCCTCGGTGTTTCTTACACCCCAGTGCAGCAGCCAGGACCGTGCTTAACCCACCGAGTGCTTGGCACCGGCACCAGGTTTCCTTCACACAAGAAGGAAGCATCCAGGGACAGCCGGGAAAACAGAATCTGTAAAATCCCCAGTGCAAAGCACCCCCAGACTGCCAAAGACCAGGGAACTCCTCCCAAAATGGGAAAAGCAGCTCCCAATGACCACAGCCATCACGAGGCATCACCTCTGGGCAAAGCACCCACCATGACAGCACTGGGTTACATAAACTTACAGGTTCTGGTGTGCTGCTGCTGGGATGTCTGTCTCTTGGGTGGGCCCCATAAACCCTCTGCAGCCTCCAGCCTCCTGTGTGACATCTCAGCTCCTCCTGGCCAAGAAAACGCCGAAGGTCACGCCCCTCACCGGACATCCAGTTAGAGAGGGCAGGAATCACGGACCGAAGCAAGCCCAGGCAAGAGCGCGATGCTTTATTTACTTGTTTGTTTATTTACACAGGAAAGGAATTCCACATCCCCTCGCTGTTATTACTCTAGATAAGAAAAAAAAATTGCTTCTGTACGTATAAAATAGTCCTGCAATTGTACTGAGACATGGAAGTGTTGCTTGGATTGATTCCTGGGTTGTGTCAGAATAAGAAGCTTTGCCTTCCCCATGCCAACTTATCCCAACCTGCAATCAGCACTAAGGCAGGAACAGAATATCCTCTCCAGCAAAGCCAGCGACGGTCTTCAATAGCTGCATTCAACAAGGAGTCAGATAGCTTTGGCCAACCCTATCCCTTCCTTTCCCCTCCTACCCAATTTAATTTGTTTCTCCTGCAATGCTGGCAGAGAATGAAATCCTGTCACCACCCTCCAGAGACTCCAGAGTTAACAACTTTCCTTTAGCAAACCTTGCTTAAATCCAGCTGCTTATCTTTCTGCATTGCTCTTCCTAGCAAGGAAGATAAGGAGCCCTGTTAGAGGGGAGCTTTACCATATTCAGCAGATCAGTGAAGCAGAAAGCGGGCAACAGAATGGCTGGCTGCAGATCAGGAGTCTCAGAGGAGGTTTCCAGCTGCAAAGCACATTGTTACTCTGACACAAGGCAGAATGCATCTGTCTTAACACCTCCCAGTCCCACTTGTGTTGGACCCTAGCACATTTCAATATGGAAAACACGAAAGGTTTGGCCGACCGAAAAACCCGCCAATAACAAGTAACCCCCGTTATCTGCCACCGTCTTCCAGTCAAAACACCCTGCCCAGCGGTGTCCTTGGGGTCACAGCTCATCACGGGGTGTTTTTGCTACGATCATGAGTTTCGACAGTTCAAAACGGAACTTGCCTTCCCTGTGAGACACTAGAAAGAGAGAAAACAAGCACAGGATAAACAGATGGTAAGGCATGAACAAAACAGCCCTGCTGGTTCCCTTCCAGGACGATAAAGCCAGCAAGTCGGGCATTGCACTTCCTTCTATGCACAGTACAAGCACGTTGTGATAAACCCATTCTTCCCCCATGCTAATTAGCATTTACACTGGAGTAGGACCTGCAAAATCTTGCTGCCAACTATGGATTAAGAGCACTACACTCCTGACTCCATAATGTGCACTGTCTGCCTCTATATTGTCACCTATCTGCTTTAAGCTTAAACACTCGTCTCCTGGTAGCCAGCCAGGCTTGTCTCCCACACCAGGCCCTTTCCCACATAGTTCTCTTGATCACAGACCTGTTGTTTCAGTGATTTCAAACTCCTCCTGTTTTAAAGGGACGTCACTTTGTCCACCCACTGCAGCTTGAGACTGAAACGGGAAGGAAGAAGTTTTAGGCAATTGAGGCAATCCAAGAAGCTTCTGTATTTAAAGCAAATAAACAACAGCACGTTTCGAAAGACAACAAGCTTGGGTTTTAATAATGTGGAGTGAAAGAATTAAATCTGCAAAGGAAATTTGAAGGGAAATCCCTGGCCATGTTTCCATTTCCTTTAAACTACAAACTTGTGCCCTTCAGGTGACTGAAAGCTTCATCGCTCAAGGCTAGGAAATGGAGGAATGAATTTGCTGAGACAAACCAAGACTCCCCTTGCCCTGTGCGCCTGGGCAGGATGGTGTCTTTTGGAGCCACTGACACCAGCAAAGCCAGCGGCTCACCAATGGCATAGAGGGAGCAGAAATAAAATAGTGCAGGAACTCCTTTCTGAGGACGCTCTCCTGACTGCCACCACTCTCTAATTAAGGGTGTGGTGGCGTATGTTTTACTGGACAGATGCCTAATAAATGTTTTCAATGTCCAATTCATGTTTCGTAGCAGCCTCCCATATGCCTACTTCCACGTGATCAGATGGGACTTACATAAGCCATGGCGTGCTCTATCTTGGCTCCTTTTACTTCAGCTTTAAACTGGGTGAAGAAGAGATAAGACTTCCCTTGGGGCCTGAAACGAGAACAGAGTCTTTGACATAAAGAGCAGGAAAAGGCTACGTAGGAGGTGAAAGCACAGGGAAGGTTCAGGCACAAGGGCTAATGCTGCCCCTCAGCTCTCCAGGACACAAGCATTAGAGACCATCTTGCTCTGACCCCCTAGTGAAGGAGCAAGCCAGACAGTTTCTTCTAGTCCCTGCTGCTGGCAGAGAGGGTGGAGGTGTAGAAGAGCAGCAGGACTCAGGGCTCCCTCCCTCCACAGCCACCTCTGGCTCTCTTGTAGCTCCACCTAGTGTAGCGGGGCGATAGGGGGGAAAACAGCACTTACAAACTACCACCGGGCTCGAGAGCACACCCGGAGTCACAGCACCTCGCGGGAGAGGAAAGCCAGAGCTCCCCAGCCCAGATCCCACCTGGCTTGTTGTTGCTTTTGCCTCAGAGCCTTTCGGGTTAAACAACGCACCTCCAGACAGAGCAGGAGAAGAGCAGGTTGTCTTCGCTGACCCCAATATTCATCTGCCATTGCTGCAGAGGGGAAAGGCCTCCACAGTTAATGTGAGTAAGAGCCTCCCACTTCCCACTCACCCCCTGCCTCCCAGCTGCAGGCACGACAAGTGTCAACCGCTATAAAATAACACAACAGGATTACAGAACAATTGCTGATGGCCCCCTTTATTCTGTAATTCACAAGGCACGAGGCATGGTCACCCTCTGCTCTCCACAGTTCTATTAGTGCCATCACTGAAAGGAGTTAAAGTCTCGTTTCCTCTTACACTAAAATAAACAGACCCGATTTTATATAGAGGACTTGCAGATAAGGAAGTACAAACTGTGTCTGTCTGTACAGCACTTATTGCAACAGCAACACGAGCCACAAAAACCTTCAAGCCTCCTAGAGAGCACGGGATTTACTCCTACAAGGCCCTTCCTACCAACTGGGGCATGAAATTGTCACTCTTCGTTCTCCAGGGAAGGCACACGACCTTAAACCTTGCAAATGCCACGGCCTTGCGAAGCACACCACCACTGCAAGGCACGAAGGTCGCTTCCATTCAAGAAGCAAATCCAGCAAAGTTACTTTTGCAAACGTGCAGTGTTGGAAATGGTGCAGCCACCCTCCCTCACAGCTCCCGGGCCCTAGAATCAGCTGATCACAAAAGAAACCACTTCCTCTCCGGAGAAAAATAAGTTTCTTGTCCAAGCCACGAATTAAACCTAGGGAACAGGACGATGACTGACCCAACGAGGCTTGGGGCAGGATAGCAGCCTTTTATCTCTGGGGCATACACGTCCTTCTCAGTCACCACTGGTGTCAACACAGATATCCTGAATGGTTTTTTATTCTGTGCAGCCACAGAGACTAAGCGTAAGGGAAACATTTGAAGGCTTGCCTGACTCACCTCGTTCGTTCCTCCCTGAGCAGAGTACGTGAAGGTGCAGGTGTAATCTCCCTGCAAAAAGAGAAGACCAGCAGCCTTGCTATAGCAGGACACTCCGTGTGACCAATTCTTGCTCAACATAGGCAAATTCTCAGCAACTCCACGAGATCTGGGAACGCCTGAGAGAATTACGGGGGCTGTGGGCACGGTGCAGCCTGTGGCGGTCTCGCCCCAGGGGTGACACGAGGAGGAGCACACACCCTGTCTGTGTGCACCAACAGCAGGAGCTCAGCGAAGCGCCAAGCCAGGGACCGTGCTGCTGGCCAGGGCTGCGAGGCCCGTGTCCTGTGGGGTGTGCTGTGGGGTGTGCTGTGGGGTGTGCTGTGGGGTGTGCTGTGGGGCACCTGCAGGACCCCACAGTGTTGGCGTGGGGACTTACAGCTCGGGGGGGGTAGGGACCTGCCCCCCCTTCCCCACAGAGCCCCGTCCCCTTGGCAAGCCTCTTTCCCCTGGGATCCCTCCTTCCTTTAGATCCCCTTCCCCTCGCCGCCCCCTGCCTTCCCTTGGGGCACCTCCTCCCGTTGGAATCCCCCTGCCTCGGGCACCCCCTTCCTCGAGGGACACCTTCACGGGGCGCCTCCTGGCCCCTCCCCAGGCACCCATTTTCCTTGGGGGACCCTCCCTTGGGCCCCCCGTTCTCCTTGGGGTCCCCATTCCCCGGGGGGGGGGCTCCCTCCCTCCTGGGGGACCCCCAGGCTCTGCAGAGCCCCCCGGGGACCCCCCCTATTCCCCAGCCCCCCCCCGCCACGGGCCGGGCCCCCCGCCGGCCGCTCCCATAGCAACCAGCACGAGCCCCCCCCACCCTCGTCCCGCCTCCCCTCGCTGTCAGCCAATCCCCACGCCGGGCTAGAAGAGCGACGTGCGCCCCCGCCAATCGGAGAGAGGCGCGTACCCTCTCCTCTCCCCGGCCCTCACCAGGCTCCGGGAGAAGGAGTGCACCTCCCCGCCGGGCCGCACGTCGAACTCGGCCGTGCTCGGGCCCTCGGCGGCCCGGGCCCCCAGGCACAGCAGGGCGGCGGCGGCCACCACCGCGCCCCACAGCCCCCGGCCGCTCCTCCCGCTGGGCGCCGCCATCTTGGGAAGGAAGCCCGCGCTACGGCGGGCGGGAGGGGTCAAGGCGGGCCCCTGGCGCTCGGCGGGCGCCGCGGCGGCCATCTTGGGTGTGGGCAGGGTTGAGCTGAGGGGGGGAATGGGGCAGGGACCGTGGGGACAAGGGGACACGGAGGCGTTGGGGTATGGGACAAGGGGACAGCGGTCACCCGGACAGTGCCCCCTGGGACCAGCACGCAGTCTGGGCTGTGGCCCTGGGGTGTTTAAGGCAGCTGCGGGACCCCCTCAGCCCAGCCTGGCACCCGTCACCCTCCTGAGGCACCAAAGCCCCGGGGCGCTCAAGGGGTTGGAAATAAGCAGCAAGAGAGGGGGAATTTTATTTTCTGCCTCGTCGTGCAGGTTTACATCGGTAAAGACCTGTTTTTAAGAGCTGGGCTTGCAGGGGTCAAGCAGAACTGCAGGCACGGTCAGAAAATCAAGTCCTGGTTGTGGCATTTGGGAGTTAGCTGAAAGGAAAAGGGTCACCGGGAGGGGAAAGAGGCAGAAAAAGCTCCTCTCACAAAGCATCGTGCGAAAAGGAGCTTTGGCTTTCCCAGCAGGGAAAGAAAAGTACCAGCTGCACCAGCCATACTGCGGCTGCCGAAGCACACCTGGCCCCTTTTGCAGGCAACAGAGTGATCAGCCGTGCCACTTTTAATTGCTTCTCCCCACGTACAAACAAAAGCCCCTTCAAGAAGGAACCGGCTCTGTCCCTGCAGCCAGGCAGGACCGAGACACCCGCTGGGAGCTGCCTTCTTCCCTGCGCTCCGGCCCAGGAGCCTGCTCACAGCAGAGGAAAGCTGGCCTGGCTGGCCACCCCGCAGTGGTTGTCGGCGCCCTTCAGCAGGCGGATGTAGCCCTGCTCACCCCACACCTCTGACCAGCTGCAGGAAGAGACAAAGAATGAGCACATCTGTGTTCCCACGCAGGGAAAACTCGCCCTGTTTTCCCTGAGGGAGGGCAAGCAGAGAGAGAGGACAGGAGCACAGGAGAGTCCCGTGGGATGGGGACACTCCTATCATGTCCCCCCCTGCCTGGCTCTGACCTCACGGAGGAGCCCCAGCAGGAGGGAAGGACGGGCCGTGCCCGGGGCTGAAAGGGGCAGCAGGTCTGGGGGCACCTCCACCCCTACCTGTTCTTTAGGATCCAGTAGCTCACGTTCTTCCCGCCCTCCTGACTGGTGCCGTAGCCCACGGCCAACATCCCGTGGTTCACCTGCTTGCTGCAAAACATGCTGCTGAAGACACCTGGGAAGAGCAGAAATGGGGTGAGCCAGGGCTGGCCCCAAATGCTTAATTTCCAGGCAAAAACAGCGTGGCTGATCCTATTCCCCTGGACTGGGTGCCCTGGGTGTTACCCTATGGGGCTCAGCTGCTCAGCAAGGTAACCCTGCCTCAGTTTACCTATCCACACTTCACCAGGCGAAGAGGGAGATGGTACCTGACTTGTAGAAGTGGAAGAAGAAACCACTGGCATCCACTGCCACAGACACGGGACCCACGGTCGCCACCGCCTGCTCCAGCGCCGCCTCGCTGCCCTCGGCCACCAGCCAGATGGCAGAGCAGTTGGCCGCCCTGTCCTGGGGGTTGTACCTGCAGCTGGAGGTGTCCTGAGAGCGGGGAGAGAGGGGCACCGGGGCTGGGACCCACGGGCACGGCTCTGCCCGTGTCCCCACTCTCCTGCCCACTGCCCCTTACCGTGGCCAGGTAGGGGTAGATGTGCTCCGAGTTCAAGCCGCCGTTCTCACGCACGTACTGGAAGGCGCGGGTCATGTAGCCGCCGTGGCAGCCGTTGTTGCCCAGCTTCCGAGAGCAGTCGATGAGGTTCTGTTCGCTCAGCACCACCAGCTTCCCCGTCCGGTTGAAGACGAGGCCCTCAAGGGCCCCCGTGGCACTGAATGCCCAGCACGACCCGCAGTGCCCCTGGGCGAGACGGGGGGGTGTCACAGCGTCATCCAAAAAGCTGATGGAGAGGGACACCGCGCCCCCACGGTGCTGCTCTCCAGCTCCTTGTCTGCAAAACTGCAGTGCTCAAAACTGTGGGAGCCGCTGCTCTGGGTTGCCCAGGGGATTTCTGGAGCTTTGGAGGATGCAGCCTCCTATTTCTGCTGCCCTGGCCAGAGGCCCCCCGTGCCCACCTGGTTCTTCACAGGCGTCACGTAGCCCTTTGCCCGCCAGTCCACTTCTGCCGGCGTCTTCAGAGCTGCCGATGCGTGGAAGAGCAGCACCGGCTCCTCCTGCCGCGCCGGGGTGAAGCCGTTCAGGAGCTGGTTGAACTCCTCATCCGTCTGCGGGTTGCAGGCGTGTGTGAGCGGGGCTGCAGCCCAGGGAGCAGCCCAACGCCGGGGGCACCGGCACCCCCAGAGCAGGATGGGTGTCCCCAGACCCTGGCTCGAGCCCTGGGTGCCTCGAGGAGCCCCCAGTCCCCGGAGGAGGCGCCGAGCACAACTACCATGTCCCCGTAGTGGTTCATGGCCAGGCGGAACGTGTGCTGCCCCCGAGACTCCTCGTGGTTGTGCTGCTCGATGCGCCGCAGGTTCTTCTCCCAGACCTCCCTGCGGACAGCCTCAGCCTCCTGCCGAGGGGCAGAGCAGCCCTGGGTCAGGAACATGCCCCCCAGGAGCACCAGAGGGTGCGGACCCCTCCGGAGCTGGCCCCGGCACGTGCACCGAGGCTTGAGGATAAGAGGGCCTGGCCCAGGGCCCCGTGCGGACCTACCCTCGTGTACTCCTTGGCATAGAGGCTCTTCCAGCCTTCCCACGCCTCCTCCAAGGCAAGGTCCAGCGCCGCGGTGCAGCCCAGCAGGGCCAGCAGCAGCCCCAGCGGCACGGCCATGGTCCCTAACTGGGGGGAATGAGAGCGGGCACGGGGTGGCCCAGGGCAGAGCCCCACGGTCACCCCATGGCTGGGGCTGGAGCCCGGAGCAGGACGAGTCTTTCCAAGCCTGGATTAAAGGTGAGGGGGAGGCAGAGAAATGCAAACAAAGCGGTTGAGCCAGGAGGAGGCAAGAGGCACGTCTGTTCCTTTGGCTGGAGCAGTCTTCGCATGGACGCGCTGCTGTTTTGACAGGAGCTTTAGGAGGTCTTAGCTGTCCTTTTGGTGGTATTTAACTGTCCTTTTTAGGAGAGGAACGAACAGCTTTGCGAGAGACCAGAGCCCCTTCCAGCTCCCCAGATGACAGAGCAAGGCAAACGCAGACAAAAGGCAGCAGGAGGGGCAGAGACGGGCAGAGATGGCAGCACCAGCTCTGCTCTGGGGCCAGGCTGGAGCTGTCCCCACCTGTCACCACGCATCAAACCCCCTTCACCCACCTGAAAACTCTCTTTATTTGCAAAACCCCACTGATGCAGGGCTGCCCCACTTTTCTCTGCTGTCTGTCCCTTGCTTCCCCCCTTGCTACAGCAGCATCCGCTGCCACCGAGCACATCTCACTGCCTCTGCTAGGGGACTCAGCACCAAGCAGGATCAAGCCCCAGATGGAGCAGAGAAGGATTTGCTGCATGGGGAAAGCTCCAGAACAAGGTTTGCCTGTTGTCTGGGGCGCTACAGAGCTCTGAGAACACCATGAGCACCAGGGAGGAAGATACCTGCAGCGCTTTCTGATAAGAACTGCAGAAACCTTTCCCCAGGCCACAGCTACGGCAACCCCTTCGGCAGCCCCGTACTCTGGGTGCCCCACGGCTCAGCCTCTGAGCTCCGAGCTGGAGCAGCGCTGGGACTCGATGCAAAACAGAAGAGCCCAGCGGAGCAGGAGCTGCGGCTGCTGGGTCGGGTTGAGGCTGTTTTCACTTGAAAGCCCACACAAATCTGCTCCGGCCTCCGAGCAAGGGGCTTGAGCTGGTATCAGAGATAAGGGTGTTGTTTTTTTTTTGCAGATGGGGAGGCAGAGGAGCAGCGGGGAGGAGCAGGGGCAGCACACTGCGAGGACTACATGGAGCCGTGCTGGGACCAGCAGCGAGCCCCACTCCACGCCGATGACTGAAGCCTCGCATCTGTCCCGGCTCGAAGGCGGCACGCTGGAAGCCCGCGTGCTTTGCCAAAATCCCTCGGCGAGGATTTTCCACTATCGGTTTACACCCTCCTTTTTTGCAACCGTACACACGCAGCCCTCCCCCGGCCCCCCGCCATCGCAGCCATTTGTCTTCCTCACGTCGCTGCCGCGCAGCCCGCGCCGCCTTTGATAGGCCCTGGTATTTCCGAGCAACTCCAGCAATCCTGCGGGCGCTGCTCTCCAGAGCCAGGCAGCACGCAGCAGGAGCGCACGACCCTCGCAGCCGAGAGCCATCCCTGCCCGAGACACGTCTCCTAACCCAAGGAGCACTTTCCACTGACGTAGCTTTGAAAGAGCGAGAGGCAGCGTCGCACCTTCATTCCCCACCCTTTGGGAAGGGAGATGCTGGGAAGTTTTCCATTCGAGCATCTTTCACGGTGACAGTGGCTTTCTGAGCTAATTTTGTAGCGCAAGCAGTGTTGGTTTTTTTTTTGTTTCAAAATAAGTCATCGAGAACATCTGCTCTCCTCCACATCCTATGCCTAAAAATAAAGCCCCACATGTTGGATTTTCACAGGAGAAGTGCCTCCCAACAAACTCTCATGCTTAGTTCTCCTGTTCTTGAGGAAGAGCAATGTTTGCCCAGCTTCCCCAGCATCCATTACAATGCCCTGCGCTTCCTGCGGCCGTTACCGCTTGCTCTCACAGGAAATTAACTCAGCTTCGTGCTGCAGCTGCAAATTTTCTATCCAAAAGAGATACCTTGAACCTGGCTTAACCACGCTTCACACTCCAATTACCTTTCTCACAGGACAGCTGGGTGGAGGCCTCCTACATCATTTGTGTTTCAATCCCCAGCAGAGCCTGTTACATATTGAACAGCTCGAGATTGTGGTAGGTGATTTCCCAGTTAATGCCTCTCAGGATCTCAATACCCAGAAGAAGAACAACATCTTTTTATGGCATCAAATAATCCTACAGCTTCAGAAGCAAGCTTGGAGGATCAAAGGAGCTGACAGATTTGTAAACTCTTCGAGACAAGAGCATTTTAAGAGTGCATTGCAGACATTTTAAGAACACTTGCTCTTTTGGGACAGGAAAAAGCACTTGAGATTAAGACTGAAAAGAAGCAAGCCCTGCAAAATAAAGCTTCTTACCATGCACTGGCACCCACCCGGCTCTAAAGAAGGCAGGGAGAAAGGGCAGCAACTTTTCTCTCTGCAAGGGAGATCGCAATCTTCTCTCAAGGAAGCTTCAGAGATGTGCAACTTCCTCCATTACCTCCCCTTCCGCCCCTGCAACCTCAAAGCTGCTAAAACACCGCTGAAATGGGCCAATTATTTGGGTACAGGCATGAGAACAAGGCAATAGGCTCACAGCCACGTTCAGCAAACAAAATCCTCCAGCTGTGAAATGCTTTGTATTTAAAGCAAAAGCCTCCAGCTTGCAACCTCAGGGCGTTTAATATCAGTTTAATTAATGTCTGATCCCCATTTAGAAAGGAAAACAGCAAGGCCAGGCTTTGTGAGCTTTAAGCTCCACAGAAGGCGAGCATAGGCAGGCCCCAGCACCTGCAACAAGCAGCTCCGTGCCCGGGGCCCACGTGTGTCCTAGCGTGGGATCAGAGCTGCGAGCGCTTGGAAGTCAGGCCAGGCCGCTAGCGAGCTGCAGAGCAGCTCCAGCCTCCCAAGAAGCCAGAGGGAGCCGGGGTGCTGGGCCAGGTGCCCACCTCCACAACCGAGGCTGGGATTTGCAAGCACAAGGTGTCTGACTCGCTCAAGGTCATGCGGCGCCTTAATAGCGGAGCCAAGAACAGCCCAGGATTCCCAACCCTCCGCCCTGCATCTTCAATTGCTAGATCGTTCTTCCCTCGAGGAACATCAGGGATTTAATATTCTCTCCACTGCTTGGCACAGAAACCAAACAGAGCACTTTGCTTTTACCACAGACGCAGCTTTGGCCATCGTGAACCAGATGGCACTTCCTCCCAAGCCCTCTCCTGCCCTCCAAAAACAGGTACGGATGCCAGCCAGTGCCTCTCTTTCCAATATTTTAATGAGTCGCTACATCTTACACTCATAATTATAAAAGAATAAGAATCCATAAAAATATTTTCTTTTCATAATACGCACTTAAAATACTCCAGGGCAAGTCAACGTGGTTCATTTGGGTATTTTTTTTTTCTTCTTTTTGCCCCTGGCAGAACCCTTGGCTTGAGGGGGGTATGTGCTCCCCTGAGGTGCAATTGCTCAATCCCCCCTCCCCAGAACTGCAGTTCCTGTTGACCAGGTAAATAAAAACCAGAAGAGAGCATTTGCTGAGTAGATGGGCAAGGGGAACAGTCACTGACCCGCAGAGAACTGAAGCACAGCCAAATTCAGTGCACATCTGAAAGCTCGGGGTATCAGGGAAGAAGAAGGTAGGACCAAGAGGCAGCACAGAGAACGGAAGGAGGAAGGATTTGCATAAATATCATCCATCTTGCGTTGCAAAAACCCAAATGCTGCTGTGATCTCTGGAGAGATGATCTCTGCTTGTAGCCAGCTGCTTCAGCTGCCGTGCTACCTGTTGGCACAACTCTGGTTGTGAGCGGCCATTAGAGAAAGGCATGAAAGGACGTTGTTACCGACCCCAGCCACTTCCTCCATCTGCTCTGCAAAATTAAACAGAAAAATAGAAAAGACTAGTGTTGCATGCTTCTGTAGAGCTCTTCATATCCCCAGGGCTCCATGTTGGTGCAGCAGGGCCAGGACACAGCAGCAGCGATCAGCTCCCCTGGGGCTTAACAATAGGTAGTTCTCTCTTCCCTCCCACTCCTGGCTTAAGGCAGCTTGCTGATTCAGCTCTTCCGTTTCCAACGCAGGCACTGAGTTCTTGCAGGTAAGAGTACAGGAACTGCAGAGGTGCAGTGGAAGGGAAAAGGACCGGGGAGAGAGAGATGGACATAAACCTCAGCCTTGGGAGACAGACCACTGTCCGTTGATTCCCAGGATAGAGGGAGTAGCAGCAAAAAAAAGCGTTAACAGCCAGGCTGGAGGAGAGGAACAGGATGAGCAGCTGAGCAGGGGCAGACCTCCAGCTTGGAAAGTGAAAGAAGGTGGCACTGTCCAAAGGGAAGGTGCTCTCCACCCTCCTCCCTCGTTCAGGGCGAGACACCCTGACATGGGCACTCAGCCATTTGTGCTCTGGGTTAGATGGCTGTCGAGGGAGGCAGGAGCGGCAGGGCACAGGAGGGGAAGGTGAGCTGTCAGTGTCCAGTTTGCAGAGGCTTGTGCTCTCAGAGGTATTCTTGTAGAAAGTGCAGCAGCGTGATTTCATAGTGCTCTCCTGACTCAGGGCACCGAATACTGTGTCTCTCATTGGGGTAGATCTGTGCAGAAGCAGAGACGGGACAATTAACCACGAGCAGCTCGTTCAGCACGGACAAGCCTCCCTCACACCAGCCCTCTTCCGTCAGGACAACAGGGTGCCAGGGGGGATTTAGAGCACCAGCCCACCTCCCTCATCGCACTGGCGTGTGCTGCCACCCCACTCGGTGACACAGGCACCTCTGCTGTCTCACATGGCTGGTGGCAGCGACAGTTACAGTGGAGAAGGAAAGTTCCAGGCCTGAGGGCAAGAGCCCTGTTTGCAAGTGCTTTCAGACACAGGCCACATCGGCCAGCAAGGAAGCAGCCACAGTGCCACCTCCCGGCCACCTCTTGGAGTCAAACAAGGCATTTACTATCGCCTATATTGCATCAATACGGGGAAGCATTTGCCTCCACCTTACTCCACTCCCAGTGCAGCGAGAAGAAAACTTTACGGATTTAACAGACCTTCCCACTACGCTCTTGTTCCTCCTACCTGCAGCTGGTAAGGTTTTCCAGCCCGGATTAGCTGTGATACCAGGAAGTTGGTGTGGAAAAAGTGCACATTTTCATCCAAAAAGCCATGGAGGATCAGCAAACGATTTGGCCTGGAGATGGGAAAAAGAGATAGGATGAGAATCCAAGCAAAAAGCTCTGCAGCGGGTCTGAGCAAAGAGCTGCCAGCTGGCAACCCAAAACGGAGCAATGACCAGGCAGCAGTCAGAGGAGCGTTAAGGCCACGGACGAGGTCTTTAACCCCTCCATGGCGAAGGGGGGCTGCGGGTACAACGCCTCAGCTTGCTGCAGGAGGCAGCACCAACCACGTGAGTTAAAATTAAACCAGATCAGAACCCGTCCATTCTTTTTGTAGTCAGCCGAGGTGCAACTGGTAGCGGTTTTTTTAGCAGATTGCACAAGCCCACCGTACTCACTCATTGGGAAGCTTTTCTACGTGTAATGCCACAGAGCCAGCCTCATAACCTTGCTGGTTGTTTTCTGGGATATCCATGTACCGCTCAGTATACCCGGTGTCATATGCCATCCAAACTGTGACAGGAGCACCTGCTATAGCAATCTGTCAAACAAATAGGTGGCAGGAGACAACTTTAATTATCAAGTGCTAAAGAGTTCAAGCACTTCAAGAGTTCGCTGTTTTCCTGATAAAGCAGGAAAAAAACAGAACTGTCCAGAGCCTGCCACACAGACCAGAATTCTTCCACAACAAACCCACATAAGACCCAGACTCCTCCTCATGCTATTTCTCTTATAATCAAAATCAGGCAAATTCCAGCATACCAGCACTAAAGGCTTCCCCCTTTTTAAGGAAGACATGTGGAATGATCCAGAAACTGTGCTGGGGACTTGGGAAGGGCATTAGGAATAGCGCATCAATTATCTGATCGGATGCTAGGCTAAGTCCTCCTCTGACAGTCACTGGGGCATGACCCCACCCCAGAGACCCCCTCCTCCTCAGGTCTCACAGTACGACCTGCAAGCAGAATGCATGTCTGTAGGCAGCAGCTACAGGCAGGCAGGACTGAGGGACATTTTTACCTGTCCATCAAAATCATCAAGCAAATAAAAGCCAACACTAGATGGCAAGAGTTAGATAAGCTAAGAAAACCAAGAGTCCCAGGATGACACCCCCCATGTCTAGACTCACCTTGAAGACGTTGGGTTTACAGATAAGCCCCATGAGGGAGAGAAAACCCCCGTACGACCAGCCATGTATGGCTACCCGACTCAAGTCGATGAACCCGTATTTTTCTGCTACATAATGTAAACCTTCCACCTGGTCCTCTATCTCCACCTGGCCCTAAAAGGCAACACGGAAGCTCAAGTTAGTGACTTTCTAAACCTAAAAGCTTAAGGGACAGAAAAGGCATGAGCAACGCTCAAGCCATTCAGACAGACAACCTTAGAAAGAACCAATGAGCAAAGATTCATTAAAAAAATACATTACCATTTGGTTTTTCAGGGCCCCTTCAAACTTGAGTCCTCGCTGGCATGAACCCCTTCCATCAATTACTACCACAGCGTAGCCTAGAGACGCTAGTGTGTTTAGCCGTAAGTACTTGATTCCTTTGAAAGAGTTATTCACCAGCTGCACCTGCAGAAGGAAGTTAGAAAAGTTTCAGAGCCAAGCAGCTGCCTTCCACTACCTTCCTCTGTCCGTCTCACTATGTTGGATCCTGAGCTGGACAGCAGCCACTAACCGAGCTATCGCAGCCACACAAACAAAGACTATATGCTGGAAAAATCATCTGAGGTTTGAAGCAGAAGTCAGAAGAGACATTCAAAGTCCTGATCGTAAAGTCACAAAGTCATCTAGGTTGGAAAATACCTTCAAGATCATCCAGTCCAACCATAAACCTGATCTACTGAGTCCCATCACTAAACCATGTCTCTTAGTGCCATGTCCACACATCTCTTAAATACCTCCAGGGTTGGGAGGCAGCGCACTCCAGTGCTCAGCCACCCTCTCTGTGAAGAAATTCCTCCTAGTGTCCAGTCTAAACCTTCCCTGGTGGAACTTGAGGCTGTACCGTTGTGTCCTATCACCTGTCATCCAAGAAAAGAGTGGCACCATCCTCACTGCAAACTCCTTTCAGTGACCGAGCTACACAGAGCTTTGCCCTGGACAGCAATCCCATGGCCAACACCAGCAGCCAGCCACCTGGATCATTACCTGAGGGCCTCCGTACACAAAGAGCACTGTGGGATGCTTCTTCCCAGGCTGGACATCATGAGGTTTGTACACCATTCCATAGAGCTCCACGTCTGACTGAGTGCGGAAGTGAAAGATCTCAGGTGGGATGTAATCCGGGGGACAACCTGCAGGAGGAAGTTCACACACAGTGCAGTCACTGACAGCAGGCTCTGCCTCCCACCTAGCCTGAAAAAGCTTATTCTGTTCAAACTTGACCCTAGCCAGGGCTCTTTCAATACCCAAACCATACCAAGACTTATCAATGCCTTTCAGAGGATCCTCCCACTGGGAAACAAACAGCCTCTGTGTGCCTGCATAGGGCAATAGGCCACATGAATCCTCAGACAAGGCATGCTGTGCCATAATAGCAAGATGTGGGAAGTTAAGAACATAGATGGGCCAAATGGAGAAAACATTTGCAGAAAAGGGTCAGGTACTGCTGTGAGTCGTGTCTAAGCCTTTAAAGGCTACAGCCTTGAAATGAGGTAGCCATGACATCCCAGATACTTGCCACTCTTTGGACAAAGCACAAATAAAGAAACACCTAAAAACATAGTCAAATAATCCTGCACCACTGCTTTCACTCAAACCATGAAATAGTAACATCTTGAAAGCCCGTATACTGTTTCCTTGATGAGCAATCAACTAGAGATATCACTCCTGCAAGATAATGCAATTCATTTCCCCATAAAATGAAGTTACTTCAGCCACTTCCTTCTCCATCACCTTTGTCTACCATTATATGGAAGAGTATCCCAGACGTAACCCAGCACTGACACCTTCTACAGAACTTACTGGCTGCCTCCATCATGCTGGCCCAAAACTTGGGCTGCTTGTGGAGCGGGTCATCATCGGGGCCACTGAGCTTGTAGACATGCACACAAGGTGGAGTGCTCACGCTGCTGTAGTGGCTGATGAACATGTCAAAATTCTATAGAGGAGAGAGAGAAGAGTTAGGGGAGCAAGGTCTTTCATTTCCCACATCCACTCTCCATGCAGTTGTCAGACAAAAGCTCCCACGTCTCAAGCAACCAAGACAAAGAAACGGTCAGTAAGCATTACTGGTCGTGACTCAATACGTTCCCTGTCAGTCAGGAGACAAGGGCACCCTGTATCTAAGAAGCAACAAACCTGGCTCATAGAGCAGCTGTGGGAGAAGCCTGGTGTGGTAAGCCGCACAATTTCTCCAGGAGACTCATAACTGACTACGTAGAGATGGTGCTCCAGTGGCGTGTCCTTTGTGCCTTGGAAATACACCAGCTTCGTAGCCTCATTGACCCAGATCTAGGTGGAGAAGAGAAGGCTCAGTGACAGAAGGATGACAACGACTACTCCTTTACCAGTTCAAACAGTCTGTCCCCAGGCAGAGCCAGCTTAAAACACAAACAGACCACGACAGACTGCTTCCAGCATTAGGAACAGTACGCAGCACCCATTTATAAGACAGGCTTCAGACCACACGTGCAACACTGATGGGGAACTGCAAATACTCCACCAAAGTAATGAAAGGAGGTCACCCAGCTTTTCTGAGAAACTTACAGCATTTGCTTATTAAAAAGATCTTAAAAAGCTGGGCCCTGTTCACTGTAGCTTAAACCAGAAGATTCTGTGCTTAAAAATGGTGTCTTCCCATAATAAGTCTGTGCTATAAAGATATATGGGTATTTTTTCCAGCAACTGTGATAATGAATTCCCATCTGCGGAAGGATCAGTCTAATAGCCCTAACAGTACCAGAATTCAAGTCACATTAGAATACATTTTTAACATAAAGCAGTTTCTAAAAACCACCTGGCTAGCCAGGAATAGAAATGACAGCTTTTAAATACTGCATTGATCCAGCAACAGTAACTGAACTGTTTTCCACCTTGCAGTTTCCAAATGCTGAAGCCCAAGTGCTATTTCTAGCTAACACACAGTTTGAAGAGCACTGTGGACAGCACAGGGAAGAAATACCCAACCCAACTGGCCAGGAAAGGCGGGCAGAGCCCTGTGGAGCAACAAATGCATCAAAATAATTGCTGCTAACACAATTTTAGCCGTATCACACGAAGGGAAGAGCTGTGGCCAAAATCAACAGCATGTACAGTGAGAATCCACATGGGGAGGGACAGCAGGTTAATTGCAGATTGAGGAAAAGCAGCAGAAACCAAACATATGAAACTGTAGGCCTTTTAAAAAGTGCGAAGTGGAAATCCAGATTAATTGGAAATGAACAGACGAGGTCTTTATTTTGACGGAAATCACCTGGGAGCATTAAAGATCAGACTCAGAGTTAATTCCTGAAGCAAAATGGAACTAGGTTCTACAAGATTAATAAAAATTCCTTTCTGGCAATTCTGCAACCAATAACAGATACAGTTCCTTCATATTCTAAATTGCTTTATACTCCCCAGCTGCCTTCTTCCTAAAGGGATCAGCTGGAGACCAGGAGTTCATTCTAAGCACTAGGACATATTCCCAATTCACAAGTACTCATTGGGGTTAAAATGCTTCAAAGACAACAAGCCCAAGCCCCTCCACAAAATAGCTGTTACTGTTGAACCTCAGACTTGTGCCCTTTTTTATGGCCTGACTCACTCATGGGATTTACTTAAGGAGCAATCTGAAGCCTGATTAAAAAGGCAATCAGTTCAATGTGCACTGGGCTACAGCACTTCTGGGGAAGGCCCAGGCAGCAATAAAAAAAGAAACAAAGTGAAGCTTAAGTAGTTCTAGCTGGTCCCAGGTGTACCAGAGGGCGTAAGCCAGGGCTGAGCAGACAATGCAGAACTGTAACACTGCAAGAAAAAATGAAAACAACCACTACCTTTGATCCATGCCTTGCCAGCACCTCCCATTCCCCACCAGTCAAGGCAATCTCTTCTTTTATAGGACATTTGAAATCATCTGAAAGAAAGGACGTGAAAATAAATTACCATCTTCCCTAAAAGATAATACGAGCAAAGGGAGAACACAAAGCTGACGTGCTGACAAAGCGCGGCTCTTACCCTCGTTGTGGACATATGGCTGCACCCAGTCATAGCTGCCTTGCTTGAGGACTGCTGTGACTCTGTACAGGTGACAGAAACCTGTTTTGCATTCGTTGGCTCGGATAAAGCAGAGTTCTTCCTCCTCTCCCTCCGGTTGGATGAAAGGATAGAAGATATCATGAACCTGTCACACAAGGCAAAAGAGCCATGAGTGATTTCTATTGACACAAAGACGATACAGCCAAAGGAGTCAGTGCTAAACTTCTGTGCTTTCACAGGGAAGGAGCTGGCACAGAGGAAAATATCTCAGATGATCTGCTAGGGGGAAAATGCCATTCTCACAAAAAGTTTGTGCCCATGTGGAAGACTGTGTGCTCTGGGCTCTTCACGCCTACCACAGGAAGCAGCACCAGTCACGCCTCTGAGCTAGACATCTCAGCTAAGTCCCACAAGGTGGTTGCTATTCCAGCATCTTAGGAATGCCACACCACGAACTTCAGGTCTCTTTGCGACATCAGCACCAAGATGCTTAATCTTAGAGACGGAAGTTTATTCTCTGTCCCATACGTCCACCACCTACCTAAATATGTTAAAACTCCACAGATTAGGCTCATGCCCCAAGAAGCCACTTAAACTTCTACTAAAATACCCCGGAGAGAATGGCACTGTTTATGTCTAAGTGTCGGTGTCCAAAGTGCCCGCATTCACTGAGAATGCTAGCAAGAATTAAATGAATAGCTCCAGCTGTGAGGAGATGGCAGGATTCTCACCTCTTCCAATGCTGAGTGCATGAGAGCCTCTCACGGTTTTATCAGACCCCCTAAACTAACACTAAATCTGGCAATACTGAGCAGCAAAGCAGTCTGCTGGAGCATGGACTAAAACCAGATAGGCAGCAAACACAAAAATGGTTAACTGTGGGGGAGGAAGGGGCTGCCTGTGCCCTCCTCCCAGCCCCGAGCCTCTTACATTTATCCACACATCAGTGGTTTCTTCATAGATCACAAATGGCTGGACATTTTCTGGCACAGTTTTGGCAAGTTGAGCACGCTGCTCCTCGTTTTCTGGGACTGGAATAAAGAGTGCTGGAGGCAAAAGGATAAGCTGCAGCCGCTGCTGAGGTCTGTCTAGGAACATAGCCCAGGCACTGGGGAAAGAAGGCGAAGGTAAATGTCAGTACCACAGAATAGACGTCCCTTTGTAACACTCAGAACATGCAACCCTTTTTCCCCCCACTGGCAGAAAGGATTTGGGCATCTGAATGCAAAGCTTTCCTCATCATTGCTGCTTTCTAATCTCCTGGAAGCTTTGCCAACAAACATGTATTTGCCAGACATCTCTGGTATTTCACAGGGGTATCGTTCAGACAAGATGTCTGACAGATTTGCCAGTGTCTATTCCAAGGGACCAGTTAACAGAACCACGGCTCCAGAACATAACTCTTCCTTGGACAGCCCCTCTGTCAGGAAGCACTATTTGTTTTCTAGCGAGTTCCTAAAGTAAAGAGAAGCTAAAGTAATTCATTTGTAGCTTCCCTGTTGCACGCTGCACTAGCAGGGAAAGGCACAGACCTAAGACAACTGCCAAGTGAAGGAGTCGCTTCAGTCTCAGCCTTGTTCCTCTCCAAGGAGAGTCATTTGAAGTGGTGCTGCACTGCAGGCCTCTCAACATGACAGATGGCAAGCCACTGCTGCATAGTGCGGCTACCCCAAGGCCTGGAAGTGCATCAAGGGAAGTTTCATCATTAAGACAGACTTTCAAAAGAGCCAGTTACCCCTAGCACCTCAGCGACTGTGGATTTCACGAACTGATATATTCAGCACATTTAGATAAGCTCTGGTGCAGAACACAAGAGCCACCTATGGGATTGCCTTCTGTAAAGCTGTATGAATTTAGTTTCCAGAGCAGATAGTTATTAATGATGAGTTACAGAATACAGTTTTCAGAGACAGTTAAGCCACCTTAACTTGATCTGGACAGAAACTAGTTAAGAGTAAAACAAGCTTTAGAGCTCTTAATTATTTTCCCTTAAAAATTTAAAACCAACCAGACTGGTGTGAACTCTGTAACTACTTCAGGCAAGGCTGGCCATCACAAGTCTATCGCATCGCATTTTGAGGCACAGCCAGCTATGGGAGTACACTGGTCATAGAGCAGTCCCTTCTCCGTGTATGCACTGCACGAAGGACATTGCAGCACACAAACTGCCCACTTTCCCATGCTATATTCGGCATTGATCACGAACTGGACCAACAAACAACAATACGATTGCTTAAAGTATGTTCTCACTTTCATCAGAAAGTGTTAAACATCTTCAACTCAAAATAATTCCCTAGGACTGCTTGCTTGTCATTTCCCTTTGTGGTTGTAGCTCTGCCTTAAAACCTACAGCTCATCACCCTGGCCCGCAGCTGATTATTGCCCACTTTTAGGATGTTAAAACGTTGAAGAAGCCAAATTCTCTTGTGCCATTTATGACACTCATGGTTTTAAAAACAGGTCATGATTACATTACAAAGCTGGCTACAACACAACACGACGTATTATATGGCTACAATACAACGCAATCTTGAAGGCTTGAACAGTTCAGCCAGGGAAGCCATTGGGAGCATTAGTTTGGAAGAAAAACTTATGTACTATTTGCCATCTCGGGTCCATCCAGCACGGGCAATGTACTCCACGGTCGGGAACAATGCAGCAAACGGTTGCACCAGCTCCTTGTCCTGAGCGCACACGATCTGCAGCAAAAGGAAGGTTCAATATCAAATCAGACTGCTGCCAGACCTGCTCTTATGGAAGCTCAGTGGAACGGGAGAATAAGGAAGTTGTATCTATTGGTTTCAGAAAGGGCAAAGCCAGGAGAAGTAAACCTTTCTACAAATGGCAAGAAGAGAAAGGAAAACCAAGTTTTAAAGCACCACGAGTTTGGCATTCAGCCACAGAGAAGGATACAATCATGGAATGAAGCCCAGGATTAGATCCAGCTTCAACCCTCCAAGCTCTACTATTGACAGTGTGGACTATCAGGCTAATTCTACTTCTCGCTTTCTTCTCCTCTCCCAGCTGCCTCTCGAACAGAACGATACTCTTATAATCACATCAGAGAACCAGGTGTTACAAGAGGATGAAAACAAATGCTAACACTACTTAGGTTTCCCTAGTGAGCTTCTCTTAATTCTAAGGAGCTTCAGAAGCAGTCAACCCCCCTGAGCAATAACCCATCGTGCCACTTACCTTACCCTTGCTGTCCGTTTTAAATTCTGCCAGTTTTAATGTAATCTTGGGGTTTTTGCTGCCTGCAAAAAGGAGTGACAGAACACCAAGATGAGCTATAGTTATATCCAGTACAGCTTCTAGATAAGAACCAAGTCTGGTCCCTACTGAAATGGCTGTACGCCAGTACACAAATAAGAAATGACGAGTGCGAGCAAACACCGCTGTCATCACAAGAGGTATTTTGGGTATAGGAAAAGTTTGCCTTCGCCTTGCCTAGGTGGATGCATATGTTCTCAGGAGGAAGAAAGGATTCAAAATGTATTCCAGAACATGCCATCAGATATATTTTGTTTTCTCAACAATCCTTTCATCTAAGCTGAACTTTAAATCCCATTCCCTTCTGCCGTACGCTTTGGGCTCAGAGACTCAATTAGGCCTCAACATTTACAACCAGCTTCTAAATCCTGGTAAGGACTGAGATTAATCATGCAATGTTTACAGCACAAATTCCACTACTTCAGCCAGCAGGAGCCAAGAGTTGCATTAGCAGCCCCATGGTGCTTCACTTACCTGTCCTGGGGTACCGATAGGAGTCTGTTTTTCTCTCCTCCAAGGCAGGTGAAGGAACATGAATTATCTCCACCTCTGACTCATCTACTTCCTCATACAAGATCCGCAGTGTTTTTAAATCCTCTGAACCTAGGAAAAGATACCAGGCATGTATGCTGCAGTGTTTTGCAACTGTTTCTGACTTGCCTGGAGCACTGGGGTGGTACGCTCCGGTGCAACAGCTTTGTACATCTCCTGTATAGCCACAGCTCCCAGTGACTACCTGAAAATGCTCCTCAGAGCATAATTATATCCCCTCCCTCAGTGTTTTGTTCCTCCTGGCAGCCTCTCCAGAAACAGATCAAACCAAGGCCAAAGGAAAGCCATGCTCAAAATATCATTCACAGCAGAGGCCAGCAGCAGTTGTAGTGTCAGAACTTGATAAGCAGAACTGACCTTCTGTGGAAGCTGTCGGACACCACCAATAGCCTGTGAACCGGTCAAACTCCTCCTGAATGACAAAAGTGGCTACACCAGCAGACTTGGGGTCATCGAGAACATTGGATAAGCCTGGACAGTAAACAAAGAAGAGAGTGCATTTACATCTCCTTGGAAAAAGCTGATACAGAAGAATGTACTTGTAAGAAAGAAGCCATAAAGACACGAGCTTTTTCATCCCAAATTTTTGTCAGAATTTTCTTTTGAATCTGGCAAGAAGGACCAGTTACCTTTATGGCAATATGTCATTCGCTTCTCCTCTCCCGTCTCAATATTTGCTACCCACAGATCATTGTTATTAATAAATGAAAAGAAGGCAGGGTCAGCAGGGCAAATCTTGGGATCCATTCGTGGCCCTGTGCACTGAGTCTTGATCTCCAGAGGTTTCATCGGAGACACCTACAGCAACAGAAACACAAACAGCTCTGTACCAAATCATCTTCCAGCTTCACACTAAAAGACTTTAAGCCATGGATATAGTAGAGCCCACAAAATGAGGACAAATGTAGTCCTGACAGGACACAAGAGAAACAATCGCAACCACACACACATGTACAATAACCAAAAGCGTTACGTCCATTTCTGATGCCATTCATAAAACCATTAGCAGACTCACCATGAAACCATTCTTGCCCCCATCTCGACAATGGAAGAGGCTGTTGCTGGCCTGGAAGAGGAATAGGCCACTTTCACTGTGGAAATCGTAAGATGTTATACCAAAGACACCAAGTCGCTTGCGCTCTCTCAAGAGTTCTTCTTCTCTAGAATACATTCCATGATGAGGGGTTGCCTGGTATTGAAAGAAGAGAAAATCTGAAACAATCTGCAAGGAGAGCAACTTTCACAAAGGAAGAATGCTTTTAAACTGGCACCAGGTAGTCTGCGAATGCCCCAAATAGAATTCACCAACCCAAAACAGTCAGCAGTCTTATCACACAGGTCCAAAACCACTGTACCCTAGGCTACAGGTGTGGCCCAGGAGGAATAAACCAACTGCAAGCCCCAAAGTTCCCTCTACACAAGAGATGAATTACCAATCTATCATTTCTGCAGATGGTACTTCAGCATGAACTGAGGACAGCTGCACTTGCTCTGCTTATGCAAATCAGATGTAACCAATTAACTTAATGACGCTATCTACAGCCCTTCACAAACAGTTTCCATGTCAGATACTGCACGCAAAAGCTCTTCCAGGGATCTTGAATTACCCTGAAGGGGACTAGCAATCCAAATGGGGTCAAGACAGCTAAATTCTTTTCCAATAGGAACCTTTCCAGAATGGAAGGGAGACCAACACCCTCCGCTCCTTTGCTCATCAAAACCATTAGTGACAGAGGACACTACGATACCGTAATCAGAAAGGGGAAAATTCACCCTTTCTGGTTCTCTTGCAATCCGGTACAGAGCAGAAGCAGCAGTTTAACTCAGCTTTCCCAACTTCCTTAAAAGCAGAGTAGATAACTTGCATTCCAGCAAGCACGTTAATAAGCATCTTAAGAGCCCAGTTAAGGCACACGGAGGAAAGGTGCAGTGTCCTGATAGCTTGTAATTTGAGGCAGACCACATGCTAGCTTACAGAGACCTCTTTGCTAGCTCAGCCCTTTGCCTGCCACATCAGCTGCAGTTTCACGCTCGCTGTCAGCTCCATGGCACACACAGGTGACTATTTTGTATCATGAAATAAAGTAATTATCAATACCACATTCCTACAAATACCAATCTGTGTCTTACAAACTGCTACGCTGTTCCTTCCACTGGTCAGCAGAGCAGCACCCACCAGACCAGCCCCACAACGTCAGCCAACTTTGCCAAGAACCATCAACCCAGACTCTTCACGCTTCCACTTACCTGAAAGTGATCCAGCATCTGTTTCCATGACAAGAGTAGCAAGGCCTCCTTCCGTACCTTTTTGGGAATTTCTGAATAAAGAAGGGAATTCTCTCGGCTACCGTATGGCATTCCTATGAAGAGGACAAAAGCATCATCCCGTTTAAGATTAGTTAATCTCAATTAAAGCAGGCGAGCTGTGGGTGCCCCATCCCTGGCAGTGCCCAAGGCCAGGCTGGATGGGGCTGGGGGCAGCCTGGGCTGCTGGAGGGGTTGTGCCCATGGCTGGGGTGGGACGGGGTGGGCTTCGAGGTCCCTTCCAACCCAAACCAGTCTATGATTCCATAACACAGGGGTTCAGTGAGTCCAGAGGCTTTACCAGCTGTCATTTCCAAGCAGCATTCCATGACTGAACTGAGAACTATCTAACTATATTAGCTTTAAACAGAAACTTCTCTAGGCAAGATTTAATGCTAGCTAACCTCTTCAGAGCTGGTTACATCCATTTTTCCTCTCTGGACTGTTCAACCCACGCCCTAGATCCATTCTGAAAAAACCACTCCCTGAATGGGTGACTCAACATTACTCTCCACATTTCTCAGCCAGAAATTCGCTACAGGGACCTCATTCAGGCCAACACACCAGGCTTCGAGAGGGAAAGAAAAAACTTGGAAGCTCTGGAGAGCCCATTCAGATGTAAAACAGTGTTCTACATAGTCAAAAGACCTTGTCATTTTACATAAGCTTTTGATTATGGCCAAATCATATAAGCTACTGGCCTTCATCCAATTTCCAAAACAACCGAGAAAACATAGAATACCCTGAAACTGATTTTGGCAGTTTCAACAGAATCAAAGACCATGAACTTGCCCTCCTTGTTTGCTGTAGAGATTCCCCAGATCAGAATTTAACACAGGAAACATGCCCTGGTACTATCTGCTCTGCACGCATTCTGGGCAGAACAGAAAGGTTTCTGAGCCTGTTAACCCAGCAGTGCAGTTACTTAAAATTAAAACTGAAATATTAATAAGTGCTCAGGAAGCAAAGCAATATGTGAGCATATAATCCTCAGAGATACAGAAACACCAAAGTGCTGAGCATGTGGTGTTTAATATAAGCAGCATCTGCCATGATACAACATAGAAGTCTTCGGGGACAGCCCAGGAATGATTTAAGATGCCCAAACTGAACAAACTGCAGATAGGAACAAATTACTGTATATACACATTTGACACTCATGTGACTGACCTGGACTTCATTTCTCCTTATTATATTAGTACTTTCTACAGTGACCTCAGACTGACTACAGTCAGTTAGCATCTTCAGGAAAAATATTGCCCTCCTCCTCAGGAGACATAACTTTGCTCCCCAGTGACGAAAACTATTCAGTCCCTACAGTAAAGTTCTGAAGAAGTCTTCATCCTACTCCAACATACAGCCGCTAACAGCATTCACATAAAATTTTGAAAATGTTATCTATTGTTGGGACAGGAATAGCATGATGGTGTTAAATACGAACCACTGAAATGGGTTCTGAGTATTTAACACACTGTGTGTGGCAGGCAACTCCAGAGATGCTTGATATGGCAAGAAGAATCAGCGCTTCCACTTCATAAGGAATGCCTGAGAAGGTGTACCTCAGTATGACCAGCAGGTACTGATCTTAAATGTTTGGTCAATGTGCTCTGTGCCCTGTACAATTTCTTCGTGAAGAAAACACTGAAAATGCATTGGTGTAACCTCTTTCCTAGCTCTGGCTGCTGTAAAACCCATGCAGAACGCTGACCAGCCAGTAGCTGCTCCGGTTGCCATTTTATACAACAGAGGAACATTAAAAATATATTAAATTAGCCACTCAAAACACCTTAATTCTTTAGTCATCTAGATCAAAAACTGTATCAAAGTCAACTTGGCTTTGAAAAACATTCAGTTTTAAATTAAGCCTCGCTGTTCAGACTCAACAAGAAAAACATGCTAACTCTGGAAACTGCCCTTTACAGTGGCACTTGTGTAATGAGAACGTACGAGGGACTGTAACAAATCAAGTCTCTGACACACAGGAGCTGCTTAACGATGAAACAAATCAGTCCCTTGAATCCAGCATCCTATGTCCTACAGCGACCTACACTCAACAACCAAAAAAAAAAAAAGAAAAAAGCAGGGTCACTTTAGGAAAGCGATCAGCTACATGGAGCTGTGCATTGGGCAATTTCTTTACTGGCCTTGTAAAGATCAGCTCATGCCCCAAAGCATAACAAACCCTTTATAGTCTATAAAGCTTCCCATGTTCCTAACCACAAAATTATCCAGTTACTAAAATCCAACCACTCTGTCACTAATTACATTGTAGCTCCAACTCTAACGATGGACCTGTACAACACAATATTCTGCTGGCTTTCAACCCTACCGTAAGGAAGAAGGTATTTCTCTACAAATACCAATATCGGTCATTCCTACCAAGCTTTTTTCTCCTGCTTTCCAAAGCATTCTACCTACATACTGCTTAACAAAGCAGGGGGGAAACGAGTTGCTGCTGCGTGTCCCCCCAGAACACCTAGAACTTTTAATATACATTTAGTAATCCAAGAAACTGACAGTGAGTTTCTTGGGAAGTCAGCCTGGTTAACCCATCAAGTAAATCCCACTTCTCCTAAGTCACAGAGACACAAGAAAGTCCTGAACTCGAGGAACATCCCTCCTCTTAGCCCATCACTGCACCGGCCTGGGTTACCAAATGGACACTGCGTTCATACCTCTGTCACTAGGTAGGCTGACTAGCCAACACGTCCCTTTTTTTGCCAAGCAGCCTGCCTCCAAGCAGAAAGCCTGCAGTCAGAGCGCTCGTCTGGCACTGGAGAGCTCTCTGCTCAGTTCCAGGCTTTGCTATAGATTCGAGTGTGCAATCTTGAGCAATGTTACTTCATCCTAGTTCCCCTATCTCAATCAGAGACGCTTCCCATCCTTTTGCTCCCCTGTTTAGATTGGATGCTCTCCCATACCATACTCACACCCAGCGTCTGGCATGCTGGCTTACCCAGGTAATAAAGACGATGAGAGTGCGGGCTGGACTCTTCTGTTTTCCGGACAAACTGGAAATCATGGGGAGCTTTGTTCACTATCATGCCCGAATACTTCCTGCTGCTGTGAATAATGTCACGCAGCCCATCCCAAGAATGCTTTTGCACCTGGAATTGGGAAGGCACATCCTCCATCTCGACCACTTCAGAGCTGTCTGATAGCGCGTCCACTGCAGTCATCTTCTCTTCCCCTTCAGAACTAGACAAAAAACTGAGGGAGGAGTTGATGGAGAAAATTAAGCCATAAAATCATGCAGGCACACTTTGTTGCTTAGAGAAAGCTCTAAGCATGTAACAAACATAACAGAAGAGGCACTTCTTAAACTACAGACCTAGGATACTATGACCCAAAGACTATGTTTTAAACATACATCACTGTATTGAAAGGAAAAGTCCATCTCCTATCTCATACCCAGTTCTGTAAGTGAAGATAGTAAGCCCGAAAGACTCGCTTCCAGAACTAGTTCTAGAAGTAGGCTGCTAAAGAATGTCCAAGAAGCAGATTGTGGTGCAGAAAACAATTCATCAGCTTGACTCGAAGAAAAACAACCCCAGGAATTCGGATGGGTAAATCATCAAAGCTATGTCCGATGGTAAAGGCATATAAACTCCTGTCCTGGAAGACCACACAAGTGAAGTCCCCTTCCTGCCCTGAAGGCAAGCCTGCTCAGGCTTAAACCTCTGTAAGTGCTAAGCATAGCAGCTCACTTACCTGAAGAGCTACCGCAGCCAAGAATGATGACAAAACAGGAAGAAACAGTGCAATTGACTTTGCTGGCTGCAAGAAGACAGCAGTAACAGACCCTTGTCATATCCTGCAAAATGTGGCATGCATTCCTCATACGTTTCCAACCTAGCAGTTATTGAATTAGAGTCTACCAAAAACGCCTCCACATGCAACTACAGCAAATGTTAATTTGAGGAGAGGTGGACTAGCTGACTTGCCCAAGGTCAATGATGTAATCTACTACAAAGCAGGAATGAGCCTAGGACTAGGGAAACCAGTTTTTGTCACCCCATTTGAGAAGCTGGATTTCCCTGCACAGGAACATTGTAGTTGTTTTGGGGGCGTATCTGGAAGAATGTTACAAAGAATTTCAGAAGACCTTCGGTTTACTGCAAAAAACAGGGCTAGAGAAGTTTGCTCCATGGAGACAGAATTGCTACCTTTGACACATCATTGAGATGGCAAAGCAGTGACTAAGGATAATACCAGAAAAAAGGCCTCGTTCTCAGCAGCCTCAAGATTTACATTTTTCAGAAGAGGTATTTCTTGAACGCTGCTTGTCATCTGGGACAGCTGCCTGCATTCTGACAGGAGAGCAGCGTCTGCGATGTAGCTGTCATACTTAAGTATTAAGCAGGGATTACACATGAACCAAACCTTGAAGACTCCAGCCTCAGGAAGATGCACAAGTTCTTTCCCAGTGGATAAAATCAGGGAAAAGGAGAATGGTTATTTATATCACTACAAGAAAACATTCACTCATGCCCATTTTATGCCATGAGTATTTTTTGAGAACCCCGAGTGTTCCTAGAGGATTCCCAACCAGCTTACACATTCTAACAAACTTTCTAAAAGGAAGTTCTCACCCAGTTTGGCACTTTAGCCAATTACCGGAGGAGACGAGGAAACCTAAACCAAAGTACATCTTGACTTCCTTAAACTACAGGCACACAGCACAAGGGCTGTAGTCCTATCTTCAAATTGTTAAGTCATTAAATTGTACAAAATATGTGGATAATAATGGAACAACAGGAAAAAGCTCCTGAGATAAGTCTGGAGGTACTCCTGGTACCTACTGCCCAGAAGTAAAAAAACCTAAACAACCCATAACTTGAAAACGAATAAAGAATTTTCCAATCAAAGTCAGGCAGGAAGCCCAAAACCACAAGAGAACGTGACGGGATGTTCTGAGACTGTGAGAGCGTCTACAGCCTCAAATCTATCTGCTGACTCTATATCCAGGGTTTCCATTACAGCAACTCAAATCACATCTGAAGGGAGAAGCGTTGCCTATCAAAAACACATGACAAGACCGCAAACACCCATCGGCTGGGTACGATTCTCTCAACTCAATCCCAGTGCAGGTCAAGTCAGTCGATCAAAATAATCTGGCTTTGGCTCCAGATACTCGACCCCGAGGTCACTGTCTCCCAGCTGGTGAAACCTTCTCACTCAGACAGCTTGCCTACTCACGAGGGAAAGCTGCACTTTTAAGGTCTCCAAACAGTCAGCTCCTGCTCACTGCATAAATGTAACGCTGGTCACTGCCCCAGACCGAACAGGAGGTCAGGATCCCTTCCAAACTCCCTTTCCATGATTTTATGATTCACTAGGGAAGTGAAAGGCACAGCTTTTAGCTCGGTATTATTATAGTCTTGGTGATTTTGAAGTAAAACAGTGGGATAAGAAAAGTATCCATCCTCACCTGTAACCTGTAGGCAAAGTTACGTGGAAGCGATGGAAAATGCCACTACGATAGCTGGAGCGCTGCAGAGTCTCATAAAACTTAGGTCCTGACACAACACAGGATAAAATGAAAATCCAATTGCTTCACCCATTGCTACAGCCATCTCTTGGCTGAAATATAACAAGTATTTGGCAGTACCACGCGTGTTGTAGTACGAGGAGTAACTTCTCTAATTGCAATTGCAGAGTGAATTTTGGGATGAAATTATTCCGAGAGGATTTTGACCAAGACACTGATTCTAACAACCTTATTCTTAAACAGTCTCAAAGCTTCCACATCAACACAGCACACCCGAGATTTACACCTCCCTGGAAGACCGTCCTTCGCAGTCCTCATGCTGAGGCAATAATTTGGATGATTCTTGATGCTGCAGGAGCACTGCCAACCCCACCTCCCAGAGCATCCAGCTATCCCTCGGGGGTCTCCAAGCTCACTCACCCTGTTTATTCTGCCGCGCCTGGCGAGGCTGGATGCATCAGGCATACATCCACCAGCTGCTCTTTCGGGGGCAGCACATTAGCATGAGGACACCGAGCAAGTGCAGGTAGGACAGCGGGGGACATCCGGACAGGGAAAAAATGTAAGACTTGGTATTGGAAGCCCGTGAACCAAATTAACTTCCTGAGTCACTTCCTGACCCCCAGATCCTGACACAGAGCTCCCCAGGCAAAACCATATCCACGGGATTTTTCGGAAGCCTCGTTTACTCCAAGAGGAGCATATTGGCGTGTCGCACACGACACAGGGTGAAGAAAAGTCCCGGGAGTAACTGGGAAACTTACCTTCCCCAACTTCCTGCAGTCTCGTTTTCCAGACGAACCCTCTTTATCTTCTGCATTAACTACTCAGCGAGCTGGGCAGGACAGGAAACTAGGAAGGAAGATGAAAAAAAAGCGTACTTCATATAGCTGCAGTTTCCCCTGTCATAGGAATCCAGCCGCATAAAAGCATCCTCCGTAGGTCATACATCCAACTGAGTGCAGAGGCACAACCGAAGTCCTTGCTTCGTGCTTTGCCGCTCAAATCTGTTCCACCAGCACACGCTGGACACTAACAACCCGGACAGAACTGGGGGATTTCTTCACCTGAACAACGAGAATCAGTGAACTGTAGGGCCTGCCTCTTTCCTTCCTACAAAATTCTTCTTACAATCTGAGAAAGCTCAAGAGCAGCCCTTCCATGCCTCTCCCCAAATCCTGAAACTTGAAGTAGCGAGTACTAAGAATGCAGAAAAGAGAAGTGTGATCCACGCACTTACTCACAAGAGTCAAACAAAGGCCACCACCAGGAGCCAGGCAGAGGGGCAACAGCTCAGTCCCACCTGGGGCATGAAAACCAGATTTGCCTTCCAAGCCACGCTGCTTCCCTCTGCCTTCAGCCTGATGCCACGGAAGGAATCTGGCTCACCGCACAAGCCCATTTTCTAAGACGGCACTGCCTCCACCACCTCTGCACCCAAGCACACTGAAGTACACAGATCTTTGTCTCTTCAGGAGAGCTTTGAATCACGGACACACCCCAGACCTGTCCCTGTCTTCTGCCGAGGCCCCGGTCTGCCCAAACAGCCCCGTCTCCAACACGACCACGCTCACGGAGCGTCGGAGGAAACCAAGCGTCGCAAAAAAAAAGCATCAGCGGCGAAGTTCCTAAACTGCAGAGGAGAACAAAGAGGGGCTGAGGAACGGCACCCGATAATTTAAGGGCAATCTTCGACGCGAGCATAAATGGCCCCGGGAGCAGTGCTGAGGAATGCTGAGTAACCCGGGCTGATCGCACGGCCGACCCCGCTTCGAGCAGGGGCCTGGGGACAGTTCCCGAGGTCCCTTTTAATCTCAATTATTCTGAGATTTGAATGATTCAGAGGAACACCTCATCCTGCCCACCGCAGGTCACACATTTCACCGAGAAAAGGAACAAAAACGTCCTCCGACGCTAAGCCCAGAGAAAAGAGACCGAACAGAACAGGCGTGAGGTCAGAAACCGGCGTGAATCATGCCAAGGAGACCCCGAGGGGGCTGCAGGTGCCTTCGGGATGAGCCACGGCCCCGCAGCCACCCCGCAGCCCCTACAAACGTGGCCCTGTCACGGCTGGAAGCTTTCAGCGCTCCTTCTCCTAAAAGGAAAAAGCACCTGGGGGTGGAATAAATCGGGGAGGGGGACACAAGAGGACAGACGGGGACAAGGTTTGGGGAGGGCTGCCAGCAGTTGGAGCCCGGTGGGCTCGGGGCAGGAGGCGCTGACAGCTCCTGGTCCTCTGGGGGTATGTAAGAAGGGGAAGGATCGGTGCCCACCCCGCCCGCGGGCAGCGAGGGGAGAGCACCCCCTGGGCACAGGGCAGGCTCCTGGGGGGGGGGGGGGGAACACCCCCATCCCCCCCCCTTCCTGGAGGGAATCCTTTGGAGGGTATTGGGGGCAAGCTGGCGGGGGGGACACAAGTCACGGAGGTCAGGGGAGGGTGTAAGGCACGGGGGGATAAATGGACACCCCAAAACACCCCCCCCCCGGGAGCAGAAAAACAACCCCAAGCTCCTCAGGGACCCCCTGCACGGGGGGGGGGGCAAAGTCCCACCGTTGGGGTAAGGGGAGCTGGGACCCATAGCCTGAGGGGGGGGGGGCAAGTTACTGGAGGGGGAGAGAGGCAAGTTATTGGGGGGGGGAAATTATTGGGGGGAGACAAATTATGGGAACGGGGGCTAGTTATGGGGGAACGGGGGGGGTGTAAGCCATGGGGGGGGGGGCAGACGGACACCCCAACCCCCCCCTCGCCAGGTCAAGCTCTCCCCCACTCGGGCGCGGCCTCCGTGCCCTCCCCCCCCCCGGCCGAGCCCTGCCCCTACCGGAGGCCTGTTGGGGGCGGAGGCCGGGGCTGAGGGGGGGGGGGGGTGAGGCCGCCCCCCCCGTTACCCCCCCTCCCACCCCCCGTTACTCACCCCGGGGCTCGGCGACCTCCCCCTGACGGCGGGGACTTGGGGAGGGGGGGGGGGGGGAAGAGGCGGCGGCTCCGTCAGTCCCGGTCCATGTCCCGGCCACGGGGGCAGCCCCGGAAGCGGGGCGGGGAGAGGGGGAAGGGGCCGGGGGGGGGACCCGGGGGGGGGCGGGCGGGCGGCGGGCGGCGGCCTCCGCTGCGCGACCTTTGGCCCGGCGGCGGAAGTGAGCCCCGCGCGCGTGCGTGCGTAGGGCGGGGGCGCGGCGGGAGCGCGCGGCGGGGAGGGAGGGGCCGGGGAGGGAGGGGCCACCGTGAGGGGAACGGAGGGGGGGGGGTGAGGGAGGGCGGAACCATTCGGTTTAGTGAGGGGGACGGAGGGGAATAACGCGCCACGAGGGCACAGCCCCGCCTCCGGCACCCGAAACCAGCC
This sequence comes from Anser cygnoides, assembly GCF_040182565.1. NCBI lineage: Eukaryota > Metazoa > Chordata > Aves > Anseriformes > Anatidae > Anser > Anser cygnoides. The sequence continues at coordinate 3,173,446 of NC_089899.1, read as the reverse complement.
CCTAAGGCGTCTTTCGATGCCCTCGTCGCGCAGCTTGGCCGCCCCCCACCGCTAAATTCGCCCCCCGCGATGCCGGGCGGTGGTTTAGCCCAGCAGGCCGAGGTTGCTGAGGGAAGCGGCGGGAACGTTCTCCACAGCGCGTTGGTGGTATAGTGGTTAGCATAGCTGCCTTCCAAGCAGTTGACCCGGGTTCGATTCCCGGCCAACGCAGCTTCTATTTTCTTTACTCTGTAATTTTTTTAATTTTTCCCGATGCCCACAGATTCCAAACCGGACTCGGAGCGCGTCTCACAGGGAAATCGGCCCCGCTCGGCGGTGTTTTGGCCGTCCGGGCCATGGCGGTCAGCAGCCGAGGGTTTGCAGCACAGGGGGCCGTTATTTCTGCCCCAGCTGGCGGCAGGGGAAACCGTGGGGCCCCGAGAGGTCGTGAGGGGGGTAAATAAAGCCGGGGAAGAAAGGAAAATAAAGTAAAAATTAAAAATGAATTAGAAAAAATATGTAGATGAAGTAAAAACGAAGTGTTTCCGCCCGGGATCGAACCGGGGACCTTTCGCGTGTGAGGCGAACGTGATAACCGCTACACTACGGAAACCCGCCTGCTGGCACCCTCCCGGCAGCCGCCCATGTTCGCCTCCTGCCAGCGCCTGTGGGGCCCTGAGCCTCTCCCGACGCCAAGCGGCTGCACCTCGCAGCGAGCCCCAAAAGCCAAACCGTCCCCAGGCAAAGAGAAACATCTGTTAGGATTCGGTGTGATTACAGTTAATGTTACACAGTTAATACAGTTAATAGTGTCCGCAGAAGCCCACTGTCCTCAAAAGGCCTCAAAGCCGGCTGTGCTGCTGGGTCCGGCGGCGTTTCGGTGCTGTTCACCTCAGAAAGCGGGCAGCCCCACGAGAATCGTGCTGCCTCCCACCATGGGGCACAAAAAGGCTCTCCCCGCAGCAGCACCGCCAGGCCTCACGCCCCGCTCCTCACCACAGGGAGCCCGCCAGTGCCCCAGGCCTCCTGTGGCTCCCTCAAGCCCAGCCTGCGGCCTCCAGGCCTTGGCGTGGCCTCCGCCCGCCGGCCGAGGCCCGAGGCTGAGGTGAAGACCCCACGCTGGGCACCAAGGGCGCGATTCGGGCCGCTTTTGCAGGAGCGGCTCCTCTTCCTGAGGCAGCTGCCACCAGATGTCGGTAGAATAGTGGCAACGGGGAGCGGAGCTCCCTGCCAGGCAGGGAGGGAGAGGACAGCTGGAGGACGACTGGCGGGGGGGTTTCTGAGTAAGAGGACGGGCCCTCGGGGCCGCCCCGCTGCTGGGGACATTTCCTTCCCTGCAGGTGAAGCTCCTGTAACGCACAGCGGGCCAAACTCTGCGCCCATCGCCTGTGTCTCTCCAAGCTGTACAAGAGGACGGGGCAGAGCAGGGCGACGTGACACCGGCAGCCACAGTGTAATGACTTTCCCATCACCGAAGCTTTGGGTAAAGTCCCTGTTGCCAGCCCCACATGGTTCTAGGAATATACCGGTTCCCTGTCCTCATCTTTATCTTAATGCAATGTTAGTAACTTGTACACTCCGATGGCAATTATGGTTTTTTTCTTCTTCCTTTTTTTTTTTTCCTAAAACCTCAGCCCTCGGAATCGGGTGGTAATCAGCGAATTCATTTTTCCTGTTTTGTTTTCCCTGCTGAAGTGTGTTTTCTGCTCTGCTGGCTGCAGAGAAAAGCTTAGAAGGGAGGAATGAATCATAAATACGGAAGAAATAAATGAACCTCACAGTTACTTTTGATTTTACGATTTTGTGGCTAATCTCTTGATTTGGGGGCAAAAGGGATAGAGAGGAGGTTGTCACGTGTCTTTTAACTCCAGGACTTGCTGGTGTTTTATTCTTATTTGATTGGCAGCAAGGATTAGAACATTACATGAAAGTCTATAACAAACCTGAACCCTTGAGACTTGTTTGCTTCACATTGCTGTTTAATATCCTGGTATTGCACTCTTTTTGCCTGCAGCTGGTAGAGCCCGCAGGAGAGGACTCTGGTAGCAACCTTCGCACTGCGCACCACCTGAACGTGCTGGGGGCAAACCTAATCAATATGTGAGGGCAAAGTCCTCTCCCTAGAGCAGAAGCAAGCAAATCTGTAGTGAACCAAGACATCAGTGAAAAGATTCAAATGCTTTGGGTTTTGTTTTCTTCCACAGATCTCCCTTTCAGTCAGGCGATCAGTGGAGAAAGGAGAGGAACAGACCAAACAGCCCCAGGGAGGAAGCTCTTGGAAGGTACCTGTGGGAGGCGGGAGTTAGACAAAAGACATTGTGCTGCCATATTAGCTCCCAAACCTGTACTGTAATTGTCCCTCCTTAAGGCAGCGTTAGACTCTAGTAGCCCTGAGACAAACAGTGTGGATGGGTCCTGGGCTTTGGATCCTCCTTGCCTGTGCAACTGTGGCTTTGAGGGTCCAGACAAAGGTCCCTCTTCCTGCTGGTTTCCACTTGCTGCAATAGCTCCTGGGGATGTTCCTCACTTTGCTTACAAAGGTCTGTTGTTGGTGACTGCTCAAACTTTGCCCAGGAGGACAAAGAGACTGGCAGCATTTCAGTCTCCCCTGCAGCCCCTGACCTATCCCACTTCCTCTGTTCCCCAGACTTACAACCCCTGTAGCACGGCTCATGTATGAGAGCCCCCTCTGCCTCTCCTCCCCTCCCCAAGGGCAGTCTCCAGAGCTCTAGGAAAGACTGTCACATAAATACCCAGGAAAAAAAAAAAAAGCAAGCAGGGGGGTTATTTGGAGGTGAAGGATGGATATTCTCTACTAAAATCACCAGCATCTGCCCTTTCTGAACAAGGGAACCCTCCCCCAGCTAGCCTTTTCACCAGTGCGCTGAACGTGGCCATGCTCTGCTTTGTTTGTCTGACATGCTGCAATGCCTGCAGAGTCCCATTCTCCCCTCTTCCTCCCTCTGCTCTCTAAACAGCCTGCGTGGCTGTTAGAAGAGAGGGGAGCTCAGAGCACCATCAAGCAGGAGAGCTGACAATCAGGGCTGGGAGACAACACTGCCTGCACAATACCCCCCCAATTAGGCATTCATTTGTGCTACCTCTGAAATGGGGAGCACAGCCCTTGTGCTGGGAGATAAAACAAGAACGGCTTCAATAGCACTGATTTAAATTAGGTCAGGCTAGCTTTTGTGTGGCAGGGACCACACAATAGCAGTCACACGACTGTGGAGGGGAGCAGCATAAAGGAAAAGAGGCCAAGCAAGTGGCACAGATGCTGGGAGTTGATGGGTGCTGGGAGATGAGGGGTGTCTGTATGTGCGAGTGATAGCAGGGGGGCAGACACCGCAACCGGCGCATGATGCTGAGACGTAAAAGGGGGCACACGGTCAGCAGGGAACAGAGAGGTCAAATACTGGCTCTGCAGAAACAAAATATTACTTTGTTCTGCCGCACCAAGGGACATGTGAGCACAGGCGTCTGCATCCCGTGGAAACTGGTCTTATAACTGGTTATGGGGCAGAGGGGTGACAACGATGTTGAACCGCAGCATCCTCCTGAGCAGTAGTGCAACCCCAGTCGATCTTGCAGGGTGGAAGGGGGACAGAAACTTCCTCTGGGGCCTTTGTTGTAAGGGACAGACTTCTTATACATCAGGCCCAGAGACACTGTTCTTCCTCGTGGCAAAAAGAAAAAAAAAATGCAATGGGATGGTAATTTTTCTGGAGCATGCAGCAAGTCAGAGGCGTATGTATGATGAAGCCCCAGAGTCCTGGGCTGCAATCCACAACGTTGACTAGGTTTTGCAATTTCATTCCCTCGTAAGTTCATTGAAAGTCCACACCCAACACGAATACCTGGTGTGCTATGAAATCCTACCCTCAGTTTTTTATCGAGTGGTGTGTTTGTGGAAAAATCAGCAACTCCTTCAAAACGATCTCTTAACCCAGGTTCTCAAAGACATCCGAGAGAAGTCCTGGAGATGGTTGCCCAGGAAAATACGAGCACTGGAGACTAGACCCAGTTCTCACCCCAGTATCATTAATATTAGTATTGCTGTTACTACAATCGTTATGCAGATGTTCATGTTTATCTGGCAGTGGGAGAACATGAGAGCAGCATGCTTTCTGTAGCGATAACAATGAGCTCAGAGCTATCAATAAGAGCCTGATCTTTTCAGGCCAGGCTGAGCAAGCTGTTGTCATGATCTAAATGAGTTTATCCTGCTGTATCCATATGCAAAGGAAGGTCAGGTAAGTTTAAAAGCAAGAGTTCAGCCCTGTAAGTCTCCCAGGCAGAAGCCTCTCTTGCTGAACTGTCTTTTGTGACCCAGGTTAGAGTTCTACTGGTAACACTTTGCTACAGTTGGTCAAAGAACTGCTAATGGGAGAAAATAGGGGTGTGGAATAGTTGACAGACATAATCAAATGTTTAATATGGCGTACTTTGGTCTTTTTGCATCAAGGGACAATGTGATATTCCCTGGCACTTGCAAATAAAAGTTGTAAACAAAGACAAAACTTATCACATTAGCAAAATGTTTATTGTGTTACAAAGTCATAATTTTCTTGCTAGAATTACAAGCATTTTAATTTCAACTACAGATACTAAAAAGAGAGCCAACGAACTGACTGTATGTGCCAGCCAGTGCCAAATGGAGAAAACTAGGTTAAACTTTGAATTAGCAATTATTCTTATTCCCCTTAATTTGTTTGTCCACATATTAATGACTTTAGAAACCAAACAAAACAAAACTTATAGTCATTCTGTGGGCCATCTTCTGCCCCCCAATGTCCTGTGCAGTTCCCAGGCTGATTTAAGCATACAGCTCTCCACACGCATACACAGACAGCCCAATACTCCGTAGCCAGAAGCTGATACTGGAAAGATACAGACTAAAAATAAGTTGTCCTTTTTCAACAGTAAGTGTAATTAAGCACTGAAATAGTGCCTGTTGTAGGGAGGTGGCCCTGAAGGCATCAAGCCAAAATGAGACATGTTGCTAAAAGGTATGTTCGCATTCAGCCAGATGGTCAGAGCTTGATGCATGAAGCATCAAGTGAAATTATCTACCCAGTTTATGTAGGAAGCCAGTCTGGAGCAACCATAATAGCCCTAATTTCTCTCAATATATAAATATATGATTGCTAGTTTTCACTGCTTTGCTCCTATGCTATTTGGCATATTTTTAGCCTTTTAGTTGCGAGAACACATCAAAGTCCCACTTTGTTTTTCATTTTGTGTTACTTTCTAAAGCTCCTATCCACACCGAGTGAAGGTGCCCAGATACCAAAAGCAGTTTAACTGCGGTAGGACAAAAATCTCTATTAGCTGATTACTTCTGCTGCCTTACCCTGCTTAATTGCTGCTGCCTCTGGTGCCTCTCCGTGCACACGGTGGAATACAGAGATAGAAGAGGCAAGACTCTAGCTCTTACAGAAAACTTACAGATGTGATCCCTATGGGCTTTAAACAAGACATAAAAATTATATCTAATCATTTTAATAGTACACACATTCATATAAATAGATAAATCAGATCGACACAGTTAGCTGTCTATAGCTAGAGATCTTTATTCTCAAGCAAATGACATGGTCTGTGATGTTTGTGAGTTGTGATTTTGTAACTCCTGATATCACTGAGATGGACTCTGTAACCTGAAATGCACATTTGAGTCTTTCAGCTCACCAGCAACCCAAAAGCCACTGCAGAAACAAATATGTTTTGCAGAAGGTTGGTTTATTCCCTGGATATTTACTTGCCGGTTTGGGTTGGGGTATTTTTTTTTTTTAATTTGTTTTGTTTATTTCTTCTTTTATCAGCTCCAGCTGAGACAGAAGAGGGTGGGAGGAGGGTTTTGTTCCTCTGGAGATAACAGGAGGCTGTGTCTGTGCAGCCATGGTGACAAGATCCAGGGCGCTTTCTGGCTTCCAAGCAATTTGCTCCCCACCCCTGGCTCCCAAGTAAAAGTGGGGCAGAGAGAGAGAGGAGCTTTTGTTTCTCAAGTGCTTCAGCTGTTGCTACTAATTAAGCGAAGAGCCCTAGTGCCTTCCCACCTCCCAGGCTTAAGGAGGGTCTAGTTGGGGTGAAAGGAGAGTCAAGAGTGTGCTGCTGCTGCTTCTCTGCATCCCGCTCTCACTATATGGCTCTTTTCATCCTTTCTCTGCCTTGCTGGGTGACCTGTGGCCAACTCCACGCCTCAGATTCCCTGGCTGCAGCAGGGAAGAAATGAGAGAGACCAAGCTCAGCGTGAGGCCAGATGGAAACTACCACCCTGCTGTTCAAGGTGTTATTATCAGTTTAATGCAATATGTTCCCAGCTTCTCAGACATGCTGACTAGCAGCAGATTGCTCTTTCCTTCTCCAGACTTCCCTGGATGTCATTCCCTTCTCTCTCTGAAATGCCAGCGCCGTCCCCGAGCTCTAACAGCGTTACTGAAACCTCCCCGGTGTTGCCAGAATGTGCTGGAGGAGCCAGAGGAACTGTCAACAACTAGGTATCAGGCAAATGGCCTTTGCACAGGGCAGTTGCACTTTTTTGGACAAGGAGAGCAGGCTGCACGGAGGGCAGAGTTAGTGGCTGCTGCCAGGGCTGCAGGGGAACTACGTGGCCTCTGCCCAGTCTTGCAACAGGGACCACGCACCGTGCCAAAGCGTCGCACGCACGTGGGAAGGACCGCAGGTACGAAAAGAACGTAGAGATGTGGAGAGAGAAAAATGAACAGAGGGAGTAGGAATGCTGCAGGCACCCAACAGGCCGTGGAACTGAGGAGCTAGCCCTGGCTCGGTCCTGCAGGATGCCCAGTCCCCAAGGACTGAGGTAGCAGCCAAGGCCGTGGCTGCTCCCCGGGGCCTCTCCTCCCATTGAGCTCACTTGGGTGTCTTCAGCCCAGGATCTCCCACGGAGAAATTTAGGGCCTCACTCAGGAACAGATGGTCTCCCTCTTGGGCCCCATCTGCCAGGCAACACTGGAGCAGTTGCTCTCTGCAGTGCTGAGCAGAATCTTGTTTACTTTCCCCTCGTGTCAGCAAGGTGATGTGTAGGGAAGCCAAGCCCTGCTGTTACCAGCCCGGATTTCCAGGAGCAGCCAGGAACTGCAAGGCGCAAGAGCATAACCCAAGAGGTACCTTTGTGAGGGTCAGGCAACGTGGCATCCACAGCCCAGATCCAAGACGGAGTCCAGCCAAGAAGAGGGCTGTAGCTGCAAGGGGGCAGGGTATTGTTTGGGAAGCCATTGATCCACACGCAGGATGAAAGCACGTGGGCTAAAGGAGAAATCTGGAGTGAAGTTTCACAAGGGGCATCCTGTGAAATCATCCTAGGAGCAATACACACGTGAGCCTTGTCTGTGATGAACTGCTTAGTGCCCAGACTGCTGAGAGACACGTGGTGCTTTTTGTGGAGGTCTTTGCCTCTGACTATGCCTGGAGCCAAGTTCTGAGCATGTGTTCATGGTTCCTGCATTGAGGAGGGGGAAAAACAAGGCAGCAGCCTGCCTTCTAAGACCCAAGTGAGTGTGATTTTCAGGGTGTCTTGGTCACCTGGGCATCCTTGTGAGCTCAGCGGGTGCTCGCTCGGCCTCAGTGTATCTGGCCAGGCAGAAAGCTAGCGGCTGCTCTAGAAAAGTTCAGCCTTAATGCCCAGAAACGTCTAGTAGAAGTTCTCATCAGCAGGGAAGTCAGGGCCTGAAATGGCCCTCATTTTGAGCTCTCTTCCCTTGCCAGCTTTTAAAGACGAGGCTGGGTAGGCAGGAGGGGTCGGAAGGATGGACCGTTGCTTTGCAGCTGCTCCTTCCATCCATCCCAGCTCAGGGCACAAACATCGTCATCCATCAGGGCTGTGGAGAAGTGTCTCTAGACAGTATTAAGTACACACAAAAATAGCAAGCGAGACCAGCTCCTCCTTCAGCAGCCCCAGCCAAAATTGCTGCAGCACGGCTGATAAAGGAACTTCACTTATTCTTTTCCAGGTTCTGATACCGAAGCCCAGCATCGAGGACTGCAGAGGATATCACGCGTCCGTGCGCTAGCGCATGTTTTCCAGAGACCTTGGCCCCAGAAGTCAGCCTGGTGAGGTCCTGCTCTCTTAGGTAGCCAGGTTAGGCAGTCAGTCCCCTAATGGTGCTTGATGAGCAGAGGGCACGGAGCATTACTTTATCCCCTCCCCTGAGGGTTCCCATCCGTAGAGGCTCCGGTGCAGGATGCTGCCTTTGTCAGCTCTGCAGTAATCAGCCCAGAGGCAGGAAGTGGAAACTTTCTGGTTGCAGCCACTTAGTTTCATTAGAAGCATCAGAAGAGAAAACAGGCCTCAGGTGGGGCAGTGAGAGGCAGAGACACGCAAGGGGCTGGGGAGAGGGGATTTGCAGCTCTATTTAACATGTCACTTAGCAGGTAAACCTCAGCTAAGAACTGGAGAAAAGAGATAGGAAAGAGGGACAGAGGCAGCCTGAAGCTGGGGGCTGTCACTGGCATCACTCAGAGCTGTCAGGAGACTGAACAACCTCTGGAAAACCTGATTTTTATTTATTTTTTCACAAAAACAACAATAGGGCTGAACAGAAAACCCATCCTGCAGCCCTAAAGCTTCCTCCCTGCCCCACTTCTCCTCTGGAAGACTTTTGTCTCAATTTCTTTTCAAAAACCTGGTGGTGCCCTGGGAATTGTGTTCCTTTCCCAGTGCTCTGCTCCAGGTCTTAAGTGCCCCTGTCACTGCAAAGAATTTCCCTAATGTTCAGCCCAAGTCTTCCTTGTCCAGCACAAACATGACACTGTTCAGAGGTAGGATATTAAGGGCTGGAGTCGCTCCCATAATAACGTATTGATTTCAATGAAGCCAAGCTCAATGGGGAGGAGTCTGTCCAGCCTTGCTCCATCCCCCTCGTGCCCCAAGAGAACGTTTTGTGTTAGACTAAATGCCTCTGTAAGTGCCTCTCAGTTCTGCACTCATTGTGAGCCGTTCTGTGTAGACACATTGAAGCAGGCAGGGCGCAGGATCAGGCCGGTAATCACATTTCCTTTTGGCAGTAGGTATTTTATCAGCCTTGGTCTCCCTGGGCTGTTTGAACCGCGTGGCTGTCTGGCTCTCCTGAGCAGATCTCATAGCCCAGGCAGGCAGGAGTTCTTCCACCAGGTGAAATCCTCTACCCCTTGCTTCCCATTTCATTAATGTCCTCTCCCAAGAGCAGAAATGAATTAAACCACTCACCTCCTAAGCCCTATTTTCCTCCTTATGTTTTTCCCTAAGCCACCTCAGATAAAGCAACCCATGCACACCAGAGGCTGTGGCGGTGGGACAGTTGTGGACATCTGGCAGGCACGTAGGGGTCACGTCAGCAGGCACGGCAGTCGCTCAGTGACCACCAGCAGCATCTGGGATCTTGAAGCAGAGAAGATCCATCATTTGGTGACCATCTGTTGCAGTTATTTCTGCCCTACAACATCTGCAGGGTGGAATCCTGCATCCAGCTCCCCTTCCTCTGCGGCTACCAGCATCTTTATCTTTCTTTCTAGCTGGGAAAGGGATCTCCTTGACAAGGAGGGGAGCACAGATATTAACAGGATGCCATGGGTCCTCAGGACTAACATTTACATCTCTAGTTCTCACTGGCCGAATCCTCTTGCCTCTATATTTTTTTTGTCCTGTGGGAAGGCAGGGAGATACAGCCAGGGAGCAGCAGCTTTTTTTTTGACAGGCAAAGCAGGAAAATGTGACCCAAAAGGTGCCAGAGGAACAGAACCTAGATTCCTGAAGTCCCACTCATTAAAAATTGTTGCCTCTTGTTTCTGTCTGTGCCTGTTTTGTGGACACAGATGTTGTTTTATTCTCACATGGTGAGCAGTTGTTTTTAAGTGAGCTCCTGTCCACAAGCCTTGCATCTTCCCATAACCAGCAGGGTTTGTTTGCCAGCCTTGGAGATTCAGCAGAAATAATCACGCTCGGAGACACCTGCACCGTCCTTTAGCGAGCTCTGCCCTGAGCCAGAGAAGGGCTGTGACAGGGAGCCCCGTCAGCCAGGAGATGGAGCAGCTTGCCTCCCCAGCAGGGTGCAAGCCTGGGACTAGGGAGAGAAAGCCTGGGCCCTTAGCAGGGTGCTTTTTTGTGACGAAGCAGATGTGGCTGTTCTTTTATGCCACCGTGTGCTTGAGAAGAAGTGAAAAGGCTCACAGATCTGCGTCTCTGGGATGCGATGGGGAGCCTTTCGTTTTCTTCAGAGGCCCTCAAGGAACATCTCATTGTAGCTGCTTGGAATTAATTCTGCCATTCCCCTGTCTGATCACAGGCTCCTTGTGCTGGTGTTCAATAGATGCTTTCCGCTTCCTTTCTTCTGCCTGGGACAATGGATGTGCTGGGATGGAACTGCAGCCAGCCGGGAGCTCACAGCAGCAGCCAGGACCTGGCCTGGCCTGGAGCCTCCAGGAAAGAGATTCTCCGCGTCTCCCCACAGCAGCTGCTGGCTGAAAGCTTTGTCCCATTCCCCGGTACATGTCCCTGTCCCACGAGCCTGAGGACTCCCCCTGTGTGCCCCATTGTCAGGAAGCGCTGCTCTGTTTGGGGCTACCTTGGAGCTGCTGGCACAACAAAGCTGTTTTGCTTTTGGCTGAGCACTCGGCCTCCGAGCTCTCATGTGGTTGGAGCCCATTTTTTTTTTTTGCAAGAATGAAAACAGTGGATTAATGAGCTGCTTGTGGCTAATGTGCAGGGTTTCTCAGAACTGGTGCTATTAGAGCCCAGCGTCATGTAGGAGGTAAATGGCAGCACATGGTGAATAAAGCAGTGATATAATAGGTTTAAGTAGTCCATTTCCCTTTGGAGTGTTACTGATAACATGCCCAAATGCATACAAGACCATTACCTTAATGAATAAGACCGCTCTCTGGCAGAGCACATACTGCAGCTCCTCACAAGGGGTTTATTTTTCATCATTTTCGTCCAAAAAAAGCCTTGGGTGTTTGAGTTGGAGTGGGGTGCAGGGAGGGTAGAACAGAGACAGAGGGGAAGAGGAGAGCAGAAGAGAAGAAATACGGATGAGAGAAGAAGGGAAAGAGAAGAAGGGGCATAAATCAATGCACAGCAAGCACGTTATGATGGGACCAGCGTGGCCTCCAGGAAGCACAGTAAGAGGAACTCGTACAGTCACGCATGAAGAACAATGATCAGACATTTCATTTTGTATATTGAAAGAGACACAGCTTTGGAAGCGTCATTGTCCACCGCCAGAAGTGAAGTGCTATGAAACACGCAGACTTCAACGGGCCGGTGCTCACTGTTCCCTCTCTCAGATATACGATGACCGTGCGTTGCCATTTGCCTCTGGTCGTTCCAGCCAGTTCAGAATTAGTATCAGTGTGTGCTAATTCTACCCACGCCAGGGGAGTTGCTCAGCCTCTGTGATTAGCATTGTAAAATCCTGGTGCTCACTAACGGACAGCAAGTTCTGGGCTCGTTAAGCAGCTCTCTGCTAGCTGGAGATGCTCCACGCTGACACCACGGCATGGGAGAGCAGAATTTACCTCTACACCTTTCCTCATCCAGTGTACTTTTCTCCTGGGAAGGGTGTGTAGAGCAGCATTGCCTGAAGATATCTGCTGAAAGCACAATGGCCACATGTTTTCTGAATTTCCTTCTAGTCGGTGCAGGGGGATCTGAATTAGACTGTCTTGTTACACAGTAGTATGTACTCTTGTGCCAACTAAAGCCTTGTTTTCTCCACCTTCTTCTGGAATTTCTCTGCAAAAGGGACACTGGGTTCAAATCCAGTGTCAAATGACCCTGAATTAACTGGAATTCACTGCACGAGGTGGGTTTCACAGAGGTGTAATTCTGTAAGAGTCTGTGCAGTGATAGCATCTAATCCATAGCAGAATAAACACGGGGAGAACCATGAAGGACCCCTGTTCCTGAATGACTGATTATGAAGATCCCCCTGAAAGCCTAAAACATTTCTCAGCATGTTTAGCAAGACGAACATGGTCTGGCTGACCCGCAGCAGAGGCGCCCCCGTCCCGGTGCACCAGTTCCAGCAGTGGCTGCAGGACGATGCTCAGGACCACGCGCGAGGATGGGGCATGTAAAGAAAACGGCTTCTCCTAGCTGTAGTCTTGTAGCTTCCAGCAATCTGCGAGGACTGCCTGGATGTTGCATCCAGACTATTAAGTTTAATCGCCGCTGATAGACCAAACCTCCATAAACTTGTCTAAAACCTTTTGAACCTATTTATACTTTCAGTCTACACAATATCCTGTGGCAAATGAGCTTCAAAATTTAATTACGTGCTGTGTGAAAAAGCACTTCTTTTTGTTTGTTTTAAACTTGCTGCCTGGTAATTTCACTGGGGCACCAATGTCTTGTATGTCGAGAAACAGCATCTAAAATATCCAAGGGACACAGAATCCCAGATTTTATTGAAAGGCCATGTGATTTTGACTTCTAACTGTTAAAACCACTCCTGAAAATGGAACATAGGTCCTACTTTTAATGCTTATGAAAATATTGCCTCCAGTGCTTGTGTTTGCTCTTCAGGCTGTTTTTACTTTTTTTTTTTCTTTTTTTCTTTTAACCTCTGCTTACAAGCTCTTCTAGCCCCTGACAGATCCTGTTCTCAAGCTTCTTGTTTACTCAGCACGGGCTTTATTTTTACAATATTATCCTTTTAACTGCTTCGGCAGCCGAGAGCCCGTTGCTCGAGACGTGAACACAAACTCAACCAAGGACAGGCAAGTTTGCCTGAATGACCTCTTTCTCCTCATTATATTTGCCATGGTCTCAATGTCACAAGTTCAAGTACATGCGCATGGGGTTTAATGCAACGCAGAGATAAAGGCAGAGGGATGGAGACTTCCACTGTGGCACGAACGTACTCCGCTGCTGCTTGATTGTGCCTTTTGCAGACACCTCATTAAAAGTGCGTTCATTTCACAGAAACATACCTTTGTACTTTCACGAGCATGCATGCTCACAAACGTAATTTGAACACGGTGGGGGACAGCTCACCCTGACACAAGTATGTCTGATTCCTTACGCACGCTTGCACGGAGACCTTGACTATTTCAAGCAGTTGTTCATTCGTAGCCTTTCATCTCTACATGGAATCGTATCTTCCTCTTTCTGTTGTTGACTTCCACTATCTCATACGCAGTTTTGAACATGCCTCCTCTTGCTTAAGCCTTTGAGTTTAGTCCAAATAACATTTCTTCTGCCTGATACACCTCCTGTATCAAATGTTGGTATCAACGGTTATGCTGTGGCTTAAAAGTGAGTTCAGAGTCAGAGGAACCAGACCTTTTGAATCTTTCTCTTCCCATCATGTAAATGTGGTTTGCTACACGAAGCCATTCGTATCTTATACTCTTGCAGGCACAAGTTCTAGTCTGGAAGATGAGATAAAAGATACAGGGCAGGCATCTCCTGAAAGTGTCTTGATCTGGAGAGTTAGCGAGGATGCATTGCCTTCCTGGGAAAAAGGAGAAAGATTTTGCATGTTTGAGACATGTTTCCCTGACTGTTTATGTCCTTCAGCAACGCAAACCATTGTGTCAGCAGGGATAAATCAGCGTTGCTCTACAAAAATCAATTGAATGAAGCTGGCTTTCTGCTGCCAAGGATCAGGTATATGCAGGATTTGAATGGAAGGTCTCCTGGCACAGCGTTAACAGCCTCTGGAGTCTTGTTGCTGCTAATGCTTACCCCATGGCTAACAAAACTGGAGCAGCATTAAGAGCCTCGGGAAGTTCCCGTTCGAGCACACGGTGCAGAAATGCACACCCCTCCCATCTTCTGCCATCGTGGCGAGAGGGAGAAGAGGAAAGACAGCCAGCTGTAAGACCGCCCAGTGTATTTGGAAGACTGGTAATACGGGAAGTGCTATTTGCCAAGTCAACTGCGTTTGTTAGTCCAGAGACCTTAATTCCACTGCCAAGAGCTGCCGCTCTGTGTACATGTGTACAGCACGTGCTAGGCGTGTGAGACAATACTGATACAACCACTGCGGCTCCAAGGAAGGGGAGAAGGGACAGGGAAGATGGCAGAAGTCCCTGCCAGAGGTGTCAGGGCATGCTGGTGGTCACTGCCTGTGCCCCTGCAGGTGCATGCACAGGAAATGACCTTGAGACAGCCGCGTGCTCAGGGTGAGCATGCAGATAGCGTGAAATACGAGTGTGAGCGTGTGTGCACGTGCATGGGGGTGTCCCCGTCTGTGTGCAAACAAGCAGGAGTGTTTACAAACAAGTGAGTGAATGTGAGTCTGCAGAAGTGCGTGCACAGATGGAGACACCTGCAACCAGCGCAGGGTGTGTGCGTGGGGACGTGTGTCTGTAGGGGAGGTGCGAAGAGCGGCTGTGCGTGTGGAAGCAGCGCGCTGGGGAAGGGAGATGGGACCAGGCTACGTGGGAGCTCAGCGCCAGCTTGCACGGGCAGCTCGCATCTGCGTGTCCAGTGGTGGAAAGCTGGGTGTTTCATCTCTGTCCGTAAAGGCCTTTGAGATAGGAAGGGGAGTCTTCAAATGCACCGAGGGAAAAGGGTGTCAAATGTGTGCTGGAGCTCCTCTGCAGGAAGAGGAAAATCCATGGGGATGGAGAATGCGTCTCCGTGAGCACGTAGCAGTTGTTTTGTTTGTAGCACGGCTTCGGTTTGACGGGGCGTGTGGAGCGCTGTGCACGAGAGATGTGTGCGTGGGCTGGGGTAGGTGCGCGGCAGCTCGCTGCGTGCACAGAGGAGGGGGTGCAGCAGAGGACAGCGGGGAGGGCTGAGCCCAGGCGGTGCTGGGGCTCGGGGATTCAAGCAGGGCTTTGTCAGAGCCGACCCGCTTTGGAGCATCCCCAAATTCAGCGCGGGCGCTTGTCTATTTTGGGTGTTTCTCCGCACACCTTCGCTTCCCAGCCCGCTGCCCTGGGCCCTCCGAACCGCGGCGTGCCGAGGAGCTCCGGCAGGAGAAGGAGCGGTTCCCTTGGAAACCTCTGGATGCCCAGCAACAAGTCGCTGCCAGCAGCCATGTGACAAGGTGCATTAATCAGGCATCTCGTACGAATCAGGTCAGCTGGGGCCAAAGTCCAGCTCGCTCCCCCTTCGCTTCGTCGCTAATTACCGAGCGACGAGGGCTGCTCCGAGTAGGGGGTGGAAAACAACTCGAAATAATTAAATAAAACGGTGACCTTTGCTGTTGTGGCTTCTAGGTTCATCCCAGACTTTCTCCACGAGAAAAATCTGTCCGATCTCTCCCACTGGAACGAACCTAGAATGCAAATGAGTGAGCCAGAGGAGCCTCGGGAGGTGGAAAAGCCCAGGGAGAAAGAATCTGTCATGGATGCGGTGAGTTTCCAGGTTTTTCTTGCTATAAGCCCTACATTTCAAACACAGCCTTTGAATGAGGAGTATCTCGGGCTGGAGATAGTTTGGGCCTGATTCAGGAACACCTCATGTCCACATCTCAGATATCTTTGAAAATCAAGTTTATGAGCTCTCAGCTGGGCCACGCTGAAATCGCTGGCCTAAATGACTGGTTGGACAGCACAGGGAGGACTTCAGTCCAAAGTCCTGCCCTACACCTCTGAAAGAAGAGGCTACTGCTGAGAGGCAGTGCCTCTACGCTTCTTGTTCCCTGTGGGCTCACCACAGCTGCAAAATGGCTGTTCTTCACCGAACGGCAACTGGGGGGTTTATTCTTCATCAGTCCTCATGGCTCTTTTCGTTACCCCCATGGGACCCTTCTCCATTTCACTCAGGAGCAGAAGACCCAAAGGCAGAAGATGTTTTTGTAGCTGCAGCTCTGGGCCAGGGGATAACAGCAGTTACCACATTCAGACTGAAGTGAAAGGGAATTGAGAGAGTCCTGGTGAGCAAATGGGGAACAGGGAAAATTAAGAGAAGGATGAGGAGGTCCAGCTGGAGTGGGAGCAGCTGTAAGCACTGGTCCCAGTCCCCTGCACTGGATTGCCTGCCCAGTAGGATCTTCTAGGGAAATTAAGTAGCCAAGTCTCACTGTCCTTTTGATGTATGTTTTGGAGTGACTTAGGCACCCCTCAGAATTTTCCATAAGACGCCATTTACAATTCCACCTAGCATCCTTTTCACATTTTCCCTGAACTCCTGCTTGCTTTGCCTGGACAAAGCCAGAGCAAAGACTTCCAGATTTGGCTCCTGAGCGAAAAATCTCTCACAGACACGTGTTCAAGGCCAGGCACTAGTAAGGCTGCAACATCTTCTTTTACCCGTATACCAGTCTACATTCTTCATGCTGTGACTAATGCATTGCAAGGTCATTGGGTAGTGCTCAGTCTCCATCTCCTCCTTCAAGAGACCGATGTTTGAGCCTGCCAGGGTATTCACCGATTCATGTTGAACACAGGTATATTCTGCTCAAAGCCATCTTTTATCTTAAGCAACAACAAAAATGTCGCAGTGGCTGGTCAGATTCTCAGCTGATGTAAGCCAGCCAAAGGAGTTGGCCCACAATCTATTGAAGATCAGAAAAAAAAAAAAAAAAAAAAAAGGAGTTGGAAACAGTGAGCTTGGCTTTATTCTAATCAAGCTGTAATTTTAATATCAACAAATGCCACTTAAAAATGGGCTCCCTTCATGTCATCTGCTTTTAGATTCAGATCTTAAGAGCAGGAGATTCATTCCATCCATTCACAACAGGCAGCAATTTCCCCAAATCAGATCTGAATGTGGATCTCAGGTATTACTTAGGCCAAGCCTTTATCTTTGGACCATTTTGATTTACAGCTAATTAATGCTACAATCAATTATTATTTTTTCCGTTGGTATCATGTAATAATATATCCTGCGTACAAGATATACCAGGAGACAAAGCTTTACCTCGATGTACTGACTATCTAGGACAATCTAGGGCAACCTTGAAGAATTAATGCCTGCAACCTGTGTGTTTGCAACCTAAGAGGCACAACACAAATCCATGCCAGCTGACACCCTCCAGCCAAAGTCAGAAACATGCGTGCGCTCTTGGGCAGAAGGGTTAGGAAATAAATTTGTTCTCACTGGCGAGTGATTTGTCCTTTGGCACGCTCAAGGGAATAACTGTCTGACGGCCTCGCACCAGGAACATTAAAAGAAGCAGATGGATTCTAGATACTCGGATCTGACGTTGCAGCTCAGCTCAGAATCTCGGGGAAGAAATGGAGGGCTGGTTATTTGTGTCAGCTCTGAGGACAGGATGATAAAGGCTGAGAAGTTGGGACGAAACTTGGCTAATCCACTGGGCTGGGAGATCAGAGGGTACGTGCAACACAGGTGGAGGGCCGCTATGGTGAGACGGAGAGAAGAGGGCTGCTGCGGGTTTGGTCCTGGGAGGTACCGAGCAAGTTGTCCACAAAGCAAAACATGTCGGTCCTCACCAGGCTGAAGCACGGGAGGACGCTCCTTGGCTCTCCCGGCGGGGGCTCTTCTGCCTGGGCGTACACAAAGCCTCGCCCAGGGACAGCTTCTCAGCCCTGTTCCCCACCGCTGCCCTATTTCCGAGGGGCCCGGGTGTCTCCCCCCTGACGGACAGACCTGTTGCTCTCTGCCGTCGCTCCCCCGACCCGCCTTGACGCGAGGAGGAGACTCTTACGCTGAAGCTCAGGCAGCTCTCCATGATGTAATCCGTGCAATCTGTGCGCTCGCAAGGAAAAGCAGCCTCCCGTTGGCCAAAGCGAAGAGTCCCCGCCCGGGTGCTCCTCCCGCCGCCCCCCCGGGGGCCCATAAAAGCCCCGAGGCAGAGGCAGGGCAGCTTTCCCGGCCCCTGAGCTCGCAAAGGTGACCCAGGGACAGGTGAGCTCCGGCAGGGGTGCGGAGGAAGGCTCGGCCGAGGGCGGAGAGGGCTGGGCAGAGCCGGGGATGCTGCAGGTGCCTGGGGGGAGGCGAGGGGACCCCCGGCCCGGGGAGCCGGTCCCACCTCTGCCGGCCGGCTGCACCGCTCCGCCGCCGGGGGTTCGGCTGGGGGGACGGGGCCGGGCTCCTGGGGGCTGCGGGGGGGGCGGGCTGAGGGTGGTGGGGGCTGCAGGGGGGCAGGCTGCGGGTCTGCGAGCGTCCGGGGCCGGCTTCCCCCTGCCCTTGCCCCTGGGGGCAGCCGGGGAAGAGGAGAGCGGGGAGCGGGGCTGGGCTGTCCCTGCCCGGGGAGCTGCGGATCAGCACCACGGACAGGGCCCGGCTCCCAGATCCCGGCTCCCAGATCCCGGCTCCAAGATCCCAGCTCTCAGCTCCAAGCTTTGCTCTCCGAGCTCCCAGATCCCAGCTCCAAGATCCCTCCAGCTCCCAGATCCCAGCTCTGAGCTCCCTCTGAGATCCCAGCTCTGAGCGAGCTCCAAGCTCCAAGCTCTGAGCTCCCAGATCCCAGCTCCGAGCTCCAAGCTCCAAGCTCTGAGCTCCCAGATCCCAGCTCTGAGCTCCCAGATCCCAGCTCTGAGCTCCCAGATCCCAGCTCTGAGCTCCAAGCTCTGAGCTCCCAGATCCCAGCTCTGAGCTCCCAGATCCCAGCTCTGAGCTCCAAGCTCCAAGCTCTGAGCTCCCAGATCCCAGCTCTGAGCTCCCAGATCCCGGCTCCGAGCTCCAAGCTCCAAGCTCTGAGCTCCCAGATCCCAGCTCCGAGCTCCCAGCTCCCATCTCCGAGCTCCCAGCTCCAGCACCTGACGTGGTACCGGTTGAGTCTGGTCCCAGTGGGGACAATAGCAAGTGGTGGCAGTTGGGGGGGGGGGGGGGGAGGACACGCAAGGCGAGGCCGAAGCTGCATTGAGAAGGGGCATTTTGGGAGGCAGGCTGCAGCCAGAGAAGTTGGGGGCTGACCGAAAGCCAGGGGGATAAAGGGGGGTTGGAGGAGCCGCAGCTGCATTTCCCCCGGTCGCCCCAACCGCCCCAGGTAAGGCGCTCACAGCCCCGGGGCTGGGGTAGAGCAGGGACTGAAATAATCCAGGAGGCCCCGAATGGCTACACGGGCACAAATGGCATCTACGCTCCCCCCTGCCCCAGTATCGAATCTTTATGTTGAAAAACTCAAAATGCTTGTTTTGAGAATGTGGCTGCCTGGTAGTTCACTCGTAAAGTTGCTCGTAGAATCCTCTGGTTGGTTAGAGAAATAGGATATTTCGCCGAGATGCTGCTGGGAGGAAATTCATTAATGAGGAGTTATTTAAAAATATTTTCCCTCAATTGTTTATTCTAGCTGAATACTCAAGATATGCCTCACTTTAATACGCTGGGGGTCCATTGAAAGATCATGTCTTAAGTGCTCAGTGGTTATATTATTGTGGATTTTTTTTTTTTTTCACAAAGTGCTTAACATCCCCACCCCCAAAAAATAGTGGGATAAAATTAAAGGATGCTTTTCTTTTTAATTTTTGACAAGATTAAAATTATTTTTTAAATTGTTAAAATATTTAACTCTGACTCAACGAAGAAATTTGAACAAACTAAAAAAAAAAAAAACACACTTTTTCTTGTTGAGGTGACACCACAGGTGTCATTTAGAAAATAAAAAAGAGAAAAATGTTGTAAGTAGAGTGCTCGAGCACTTTGGAAACAAAGCATTGCATATCGCCATTGTCAAATGAAGCATTTATTTTGTCTCCCTTTTTGGAAGCTGAGACTATTCACTAAATGAATCCCTAGTCATTGAATATACACAGCTCTGTTAAACAGATGTTTAAATACTTTGCCCTAACAGGCTCAATAAGGCAAAATAATCCAAGGTTCAGACTCCCCTACCTCCTGTCTTTATATCTGTATTTTTCTTCAGTAACGTTGGTCTCTGAGAGGACGAGGAAACAAGCTGTTCTCCATTTTAAGGGAAATCCTATTTGCTGTTTCTGAAATAAATATTTTTGCAGGAAAAAAAAGAAAAAAAAAACACTTGAAAGTTGATATTTCATTTAAGGCCTTGAATATACAGAGAGCGTTCAGAGATACACATTGTGTACTTTGAGCAAACTAATGGTGGAAATGCTTGCCTATGGATTTTGAATGGAGAAATATCTGTTATCTGTCTGTAAATCTTTTAGCATCTTCTATCAGTTCTGTGTCCGCACAGTGACTCAATTTGTGATCTTTCTTCGATGCAACATCATACTGGGGTCTGGTTGTTGCCGTGTCCTCTCTCTTACACATAACATCTTTTTCCTTTGAAGTTTACCTGTAAAATAAGGACCAGAAACCATGTCCTTTATCTCTTGCCTCAACACAGGCATGCGAAAGAACTTGAGGAGAAGCCAAAAAATTATATTGCACCAGATACATTTTCCTGCTTTGGGGGGTTTATCTCTGTATTCTAAAATATTGCCTAATCAGATCTAATATTTATTATAAAAATGTTAGGACAGATGGTTATCCTCAAAGTTAACTACATTTTGCATTGTGCAGAGCGTATCGCTTAATCCAAGTCACAGTTCAGTTTGTTTGGGGCATATTTTGTAACCTTTCTTTACTAACAATTTTCTGTAGATCTCAAAACAAACGCATCTCATAGAAGGATCAAAACCTGTCTCTTTTCTGAGGGATCCTTACAAACAGAGATCTTTGAAGAACAAAGAATTTAGGGTAAGATCTGAACTTAATTCCCAATCCTTAAAGAATTTAGCAAAATTTGTAAACTGGAAATCAATGTGGCATGAGGTTACACCACTGCCTGCTAAGAAGAGAACATTTTAGGTTTCACTAGTAACAAACACTGCATAGGGTGGTGGTTTTTTTTGTTGTTTCATTTTGTTATGTAATTTTGCTACAGGCAAAGACCTCCTTCCCCTTTCCTCCTTCCATCAAAAAGACAATGTGTTCCACTCTCTGGGCTCTGTATGCCTTGCACAAATATTTGTCTGTGCGTCGCCTGCCACTCCAGTAATGAGCTGCTTTTCCACTGCAATCATGGCATCTGGTAGGGTTTTGGGCTGTGAGTAGCTGGGAGACTGGGAGGTGCTTGGGAATCTCAGCAGGAGAAAGAGAGCGGATTTCAGACGCGAGATCTGCAACAGCTTTCGCGCCTGGATAAACACGCTTAGGATCTTCTCTCTTTGGCAGAGCTTTGTTCAGCCCCAGCCACCTGAACTTGGCACGCAGACCTGGGCACTTTGCCTGCTCCAGGCACCTGCACTCACACGCAATTTTACATCCAGGCTCTTTCAAACACCTGCATTCATGCGCACTAGGTGCGCGTGTCGGCGTGCGCCATGGTCCACTACTGCACTGCGACACACGCATGGTCCTACCCACCCCGCTCATCACCAGGGGACGAGAGGAGGCAGGGGCCTGGCTCAACCAAGCCTTTAAGCGCCCGCTTCGCTTTGAGCACCTGCACCCACCCCAGTTCAGCAAACACTTCAGCAGGACTGAAGTATGTCGCTGGGTCGGGACTGGAAGGAGATCTTAAGGAACAACTCTGAGCAAAGAATTTGGCTTTTCTGCTCACTGGAATCAATGGGAGTTTTCTCTGATACTAAAGGATGCTAAATTCAGACCCCACCAAAGCTATCCATTACTAGGGAAGCAAAAGAAATAAACCTCTTGTGGAACTACCCGAAGGTCAATATAAGAGCATAAAGCAGAGAAGAGTTGAGAAGTGGGTGATAAAATTGCTGTATGCGTTTTGTAAAGGCAGCTCTTCCCTCACAGAGCGTTCTGGTTGTTGTGGGGCCTCCAAGTCTGTCGCTGTTTAGCACCTCTTTGAAACTGAATGAGTTCAGAACAGGCACTAGGGTCCTGTTGGGATGTGTAAAATAAGTTAGGCACACACCTCACCTGAAAATAAGTCGGAATGGGACCAAATTCATTGGTAACTTTTAACAAAAGGAGCTGTCTTTAGACACTGAAATACCTTTGTAAAGCTTGGCCTTAGTAAAATAGGTGCTGGGACTTTTAATTTATAAAATTACCTACGTTAAAGCCTAGAAATAGTATAAGGAAAGGAAAAAAATGCTAAGGAATGGTTAATGCAGTATTCAATACTGGTGTTTGTGTTTGAGTATCCTAAGGCTGCTCGGGATACCTGGAGTCTTCAGCATCCGCTGAGATTCAAAGGACTCGCCCTCCGAGCACCTCTGCAGCTCCCAGCCGTAGTTCCCTGCTGCCAAACCAGGACCGAGCATGCATTACCCTGGCTCCTGCGTGAACAGGGAGCTTCCAGCCCAGGGCTTAGAAGCAGCTCCATCCCGTAGTTGTAGGCTTGGCCCTGCAAAAGGAAAAAACAAACCCCCAAAACATCCCTCCCTGCCGCACTCTTCTTCGACTCAGCAGAGCCTTAAGCACGTCGGTAGCTTAGCTTGTTACACTACTTGCATGAATAGGGCCATTCACATTCTCCAGTCATTGCACACTCACACCCTCACTCCAGTAGCCCTTGTTTGCAGAGACCAGATGGCTCCTGCGAGTTTCGATTGTGAGATATGGCCTGGCGTACGATGAGCATGGCCCCCTTCCTGGCGTACGATGAGCGTGGAGGTTTTAGTTTTACCCTGCTTACAAACAGCTGGGTGTGCGTAGCAGCCAAGAGAAGGGCCAGTACCAAGATTTTGCCTTCAGCAGCCTCCGAGCTGCCAGGGGGGGCTCTAACACGTGTTATCACACAGGGGCTGTTAATTGGGATGGTGATTGACAAGGGGAAGGGTTGGGTGGGTTTTGTTTGCACGATTATTTGGTTGCTTTTCAAGCGCGTGTTGGCAGCCATGTGGAATCTGGCGTTAATTCGAGCCCTCCTGATACATCACCACGGTGAGCGGCCCGGCTCCATGAGGCCGTAATCTCTCTGGGGCATGGACATTTTGTTCTGTGTTTGTTCAGCACTTAACACAGTCCGTGACTCAGGCTTCGGGTTTTTTTTACAAATTGCAAAGAATAGGCTTTTCATGGTACAGTCTGTGGCTCTGCACCTGAATGGATGAGCAAGCCAGCAAAGTCTTGTATGTCCCCCACAGCATCACACCTCGGGATGGAGGGGAGAATCTTGCTTTTTATTTGATTTTAATGTGGAGACTGACTCAGGGATTTTCATAAAACAAACCTACAGTAACTTACACAATATCAGGAAAATACAAATGCACTTGCAGAAATCTCAGCACTTAACTCCCACAGGAATCAAATACGTCTAAAGTTAAGCACTTGGCTGAACTGAGGATTCAAAGATATTTCTATAACGTATGCAAAGATCTCCTTTTTATTCTGCATAAGTTAAGCCTGTACAGTCTTCCCAGGTCACGTCCAGAAACAGAAACTCCCCCCCAGATTTTCAAAAGCATTTAATGTTTTCAGGTGCCCAGCATGCCATATCCCAATTAGTCCTGACTTGCAGGGACTGCTAAGCACCTGGCTCTCTGGCAATTGTTCCCTTTTCAAAGTGTCTCAAACACAAATATAAGGGATCCAAAATTGCTAATTTCTTTTGAAAATCCAGAGCCATGATGAACAGTCCACCTACGAGAATCCAGCCCAGATGAAAATTGCATGGATTCAAGCCCCCCAAATCAGAAGCAATAGTCAGTACCTGCTCCTGCAAGATGACAATGCACCCTGCCATTGAAGTAGAAAGGAGCATTTCTCCTGTGCACAGAAAATTGCACAGTTCCTGGGAAGAAAAACAGCAAATCTTTTCAGTAAAACTTAACAAATTATTAATGTTGCGGTTTGTAATTCTGTCCAGGCAAATACTCTGCTGCTCCGAGTTGTTGGTACAACGTACCTGGAGAAATCAATGCACAATAAAAGACTTTAATTAGGACACCTCCCACTCAGTTAAGACGTTGCCATCTGGAAGGCAAAGGGTTCAGAGAAGGTCTCAGGGCTTTGCAGGCTGCAGCCTGAACCTAGCAGAGGCAGTGAGAATTTCTCCTGAGCAAGGAGAGATCAGGATAGTTCAGAAGAGTCTTCTCTGAATTCAGAAGGTGCCGTCATCGAAATGTGTGTCTGAAGAGCTTAGCAGCTGCTCATATAGGTTGTTTAGACTTGCTCGGAAATAATCTATGGAACAAATACTCTGAAAGCACCGGGGACAGAAGGAAAGTCACCCTGACCCCCTTGCCTTCTCCTAACCTTGTCAGGTGCAACGCCTGCCCTCCAGACCCCAAGGTAGTAGGGGAGCAAGAGCCGGGCAGCCACAGCAGCTGCAGCGAGCTCTGGACATCGCCTGAGTGTGGTCCCGGTCCCCAGCTGGTGCTGGGCGCTCTGAAGGACTGGGGAGGGCTGGAGGAGAGTGCAAGACCCGCTCCTGTTCTGGCCTGGCTGTGCAACCAGTGTGGGAGCTGTGAAAACGTGGCCGTAGCGCTCTGATTTACCAGCTTGTCGTCAGTGCACCACCCGGCCCTGAGCACAGTGATTGCTAGGAGCCAACCCAACAAAGAGAAGAGTTTGACTGATTTTTGCAATGCTAATTTTAAACTTAAACCTATTCCTAAATAATGTACCTTGCCTCTTTTTTTTTGTTTTATCCTGTAAAAATGGACATTTTGATACTCATTTTATAGGCGTACCAGAAGACCAAATTAAGTGATATTCATGAAGCTCTAGAGATCCGAGAGCAAATGGAACTAGAGAAAAGAAAAAGGTTATTATCTTGTCATGTTTGGCCTGAGAGGAGGATTTCCGTATACCCTGCCAGATCTATTTATTGTCTTATTTTCTCCTAGCTTATATTTCTCATCTTTCTAATCCACTCCGTCTAATCCAGCCAACATTTTATTTTAGCGCAGTTCTCACGACTTGCTGACGAAGGTGTATTTGGCAAGAGAGGTATCTGCAGCTTTACATAACCTGATAAAGTGCAACACAGGTAGGTGGAACAAAACAACAGATAACAATTAATGAATCCACAACTTTAAAAAATAAATTAGCCTTTTTTTTTTTTTCCCTAGAAAACAGGCATTATATTCTTCTGCTGGCCTATCAGTGAGGGAACTGGTTTGACACAACTCATTTTCCTGAATTTTGACAGAATGGGCTCCATTCTGTATCACACGTACCGATCTAAATGCATGTTCTACTTACTGTGATGTGGCTTTGTTTAACAAACAAACCAAAAATTATTTAAGTGGATGTAATGCATGAAATAAGTTTCTATAATGGGAAGTACTCATCATTTTAATCATGAAGGATGTATTATTTCAATCATGAAGGATCCTGTGATAAATTCTAGATGGACTATGTTTTTCAAGTGTTGCTTATGGTTTGGCTGTACTGACTCAGAGAAAACAATGAAGTTCAAGGGCTTTCAGTCCCTTACAGGGTTCAACAACCAAATCACAGCATGCTGGAAATTTTTCTGAATACCAAAGCCCCTTGCATTTTTCCTTTTCATCTATAATCAAACAGCATTTCTCTCCCCTTGTTGCTAGTGAATGCATTAGGGTCTAAACTTTATAATCTCCAGAGCTGTTTCCTAGAATAGATGCAAGCGGAGCACTTGGTTAGGGACAGCCAGGAGGCAGGGAGAGATGATTACCTTCAGGCAGTCTCAGTGGAACTTCCCAGGGCTCCTACGGGCACAGCCTAATGCGGGACTTAGGATGCTGAACAGACTTCCATTATGGGGGCTGGCTATGTTGATGCACATCCACACACAGAGAGCTCCTTGTTAAAATGCACACCAGTGGCTCCAAAATACAGCAGCTCAGTTGGGGTTCATTAACAGCAAAATCATTCCAGAGGACATTGTTTCAGAGAGGAAAGAATTTCATTTCTTGCAGGATTGGTTTTTAGTTGCATATAGCCTGGAGATTTTGCTGTTAGGTTTAGGTGAAAGTCTAGTTAGAGAGAGCCTGGAGCTCGGGAGCACAGCCGTGCCGAAGGCTTCAGCGGGGTTAACTCAAGATTTACATGCAGTGCCTACCACGGTGGGACCCCAGCTTACACAGGACATGTTAAAATAAATTCCTATTAACGAGGTGGTTTTAGCATGTGTGTACGACGGGCATCCAGTGCCCGACGGGAGGATTGCTGAGCCACGTGTCACAGACTCTGCACTGCTAATGGAAGATCCCTACCCATGACAGTAATGGGGGAGCAAGTGTGCTTTGTTCTGCTCTCAAGTGTTCCTTTTTAGCAGGCACACAAGCAATTGCCCCAGACCTATGCAGCTTTTAAGGCAGCGAAGGGCTGCTGTGATGAGGAAATCTTAGTCCATTTTAATCAGCAGGTATTAAATAAACAAAAGAATTATCACTAATAGATACAAATGAGTTGCCACACAGCTTGAGTGTCAACTTTCTCTTGTTTGCCAGGGACCATATAGTGGAACACACAGGACATTTAATGATTTAGTAATACACTGCAAGTAAACACCTAATTACCAGGTCTAGGAGGGAAAGGAATAATAAGCAACTTGGGAGGAGGCTATCAGTCATTTTAGCTTTGATTTCTTGTATGGAGTCCTGCATGTAACATGCCGGTAGCTCTCATCTCACACGTATGTCACCGTTTCTCAGGAATAAGTCTGTTCATTTGAAGCTCAGCTCTGTTTTTAAAATCTACTCTTTCTGAAAGAGCTGTCTTAAAAAAAAAAAAAAAAGGGAAAAAAAACACAAAAAATTGTACTGCAAAAGGGACAAAATTGCTCCTCAACAAAGGGGCCTATCAACAGCCTGTCAATAATGTGCCAAAGGCCAGAACCTGCCTTTCAAAGAGGCTCTGCAGTCTGGATGTGTACTTTGAGAGCAATTAAGGGACGTGAGCTACATGATGATTATCTCATGGGTGACATTTTCATTGGCTCTTTGGGAAAAGAGAGAGATGGGTTTGAGATGGCTGTGATCAATGTGCATCCTAGCCCCACATCATTGGCAGAAGAACATGTGGGAGATAGACCTGGAAAGCAAAATGTGCAAGAAAAGGAAGCGGGGAGGGGAGAGATGGGGAAAGCGGAAGAATTTTTAAATTCTAGAAGGTGAAAGAAAAAGCTACAGTGGGAAATAGAAGGAAGGACAAAACCTGAGATGATCAGGGGAAAATGAGAATGCCTCCAGGCATCGGGAGGGCTGGCAGCTCTCCAGAGGCCAGGGAGGGCAGGAATAGGAGAGGGAGGGACTGCAGGATTCCTGATGGAGACGAGGGGAATGGATCCCCCTGAGTGAGAAGAAAGTCCAGAGACGGTGGCGTAGATGTGCTCACACAGGGAGAATTCCCCTGTAGGCACCTCACTATTCCTCTTCCTTATACCACCACTGGCCCTGTACCAACGGGCAGCATTGTCCTGGAGTGAGTCCCTGGTGTCACGCGCCTTGTTACTTCATTAGGTCGTGGGTGCACTCAGAGCCTAAGGAAGGAGGAACAAAACATCCCAAAACTGAGACCGAAGGGGTATCTTAGTACAGAGGTGCAATTATGTTTACTCTGCTTTTTCACTAGCATATTCCCATCAGTGCTGTCCATCTGTCCTTCCTTCATCTCTTCACTATGTACTACAGGTACCAACACAAGCCCAAAGCTGAGAGCAGACAGCAGCGCACAGGGGCAGACTGTGCTGGATGGGAAACAAATACCAGTTGGGTGACGACTACACGTAAAGACCTCAGATGAGTGCCTGAGTCTCACTGCAAGGTTAGTAACGCCCAAGGGACAAGAAGAGCCTGGGTGACACCCAGAAATACAAGCTGGCTCGGCGGCAGGAACTCAGAAGGGCTCAGTACCCCACATGCGCAGTTAAGGCAGAGCGCTGCACAGGATTGCCCCTTGGCACGGACACTGGTGCTTGCACGGGGACCTGTAGAGAAGCGAGTGCCAAACAGCAGCTCAAATGCTGCGTGCGTGCAATTGCCAGGGGCTGGCTTCTGGCTGGGCAAGACCCAGCTCCACGGGCCACAGCGCACAGGTTCCTACCAGCGTGGCTGATCCTCTGAGCTTTGTTTTTTTACAGATAACGCAGTTTCTCTTAATTCCTAGCAAAAAACTACATTCTTCCAGACCTAGGCAAAATGTTTCATGGAAAACACGTACACAATGATGCAGATTTGGTTACTCTAAGTATTTCCTCAGTTTGCCCAATTGCTTGTTTAGGAAAACAAATTCTGGCAGAAGAAAATGTTGCTTAATTTGCTATAAAACAATCCCCTTTCTGCTTCTCATTTTAAGAAAATGTTAAAAATGTTGATACTGAGCAAAAGCAAAATTGTTTTGAAATATTTGGAAACCTTCCCAACCCCAAAAGGTGCTGTTATGTTTGCAGTTACTATCTCTTCCAGTGGTGCATGTACCAGAACATATAACCATGTATATACTTGATGTGTGCATCTGCATTTAACACAAGTGCATGCTCAATGCTATGCAAACAATTTCAAGCACAGCTGACAGACATAAGCTTCTGCTCTGCATTCTCCAGGATTGCCTTTTGCAGGGGATCTTAATAGTAAAAATAATGTTATTTTACTAGCTAAACATTGGGAATAACTCTCCATCATAGGGAAACTATGCTGAAGACAGAAATCAACTGACATGTTCAGTCTGGAGGAATCCCTCGGGGTACCAGCAGAATGCATTAACAGTGCATTTCTCCAGTGAGATATGATGGGAAGAGCACAGAGCAAAAAAGAAGGTAAAGTGGTTAAAAACAACTTGTATTTTTAGACCCCAGACTCCCACAGAAATCTTTGGAGATGCTGAGCTCCCTACCTCTGAACATTAGGCCTTTAATTTGCAAGCAGAAATAATGTTTTAGAAGTCCAGCTTAGACTCCTGTTATTTAAAATTGCTCAGAGTATTTTTCTCTAGACCAATTTGCTGCCCTGATAATTAATGTAGCTAATGGCTGCTTTCTTTTCATTTATCAGCAGTTTTGTTTTTTGTTAACACAAGCAGAGAGAAGATGAAGAAACAATCTCTCGAAGGATACAGCCTGACAGTAATACCGCCATCTGACTAAAAAGAACTCAGACATACGCATAATCCTCAGGAAAATTCATCTCCACCCTCCCAGCAGACCCTGGTGAGAGCCCTTGAAGTGGTAATTAAAGTCTATTGAGTGGCAACTGCACCTGTTTAGAAAGGAGAGTGTGGGTAAGAGGTGCACAAAGGGAGATGAGCAGCAGAGAGGGAGTGTGAGCGAGGAGCTGCTGGAGGTGGGGAAGAAGGGAAGCGTAAAGAAGAAAAGATATATTTGTTGGAGAAGCCAATCCAATAGGATGTATATTTCACATTCTTCCCTTCATTTGCTTTCTGCCTGCTCTCCTGCACCCCTTCACACATACAGCTGGCTTCTACCCCACTCTCACACCCACTGATGGAAACTCCAGGGGGCTTTCCCCGGCTAGCCCGGGCCCTGGACCAGCAGCTGCTCATCTGGTGTAAATCAACAGAGTTCCACTGAAGTCCTGGTGGAGTTACAATCAGCTAGCGCTCATTTACGCCAGCTGAAGATCTGTCCCAGTGACACTCATTAACAGTCACTGGGCTCCTCAGACTGGCAGCTGGGACATGCCAGTTCTTGTCTGCTGGGCTGTCTTTTTCCCTAGAATAGAGCACATCCCTTTGTGTGGGCTTTGTCACCCCGGTGTAAATCCTACAGCATCTGGGATGAATAAATCAGAGATGTTTCTGGATTTCAGCAGACATGTCTGAGAGCAGAGTCTAGGCAGAAACTGAGTGAAATGGAGGAATCTAGAGCAGTGCCTATCAATAAGACTGCCAGTTTTGCATACACACGTGGCTCCAAAAGCTTTGAACCAGTGTTATTCTCAGATAGATGTTCCTAGGTACTATGTGTGAGACCGTGCAAAATGGGCTTTCTCATGAATACTGACAGTAACTGTGGATTTTGACGGAGCCTTGCAGACTACCCCTGACCCAAGGACCACAGCTGGGGAACCACTGGTGTGTCCAGTGAATTGTCACTTGGTGGGGAGACTTGGAGGCCAAAATCTGTGATATGGTGGCAGTGGCAGCTCTGCCAGCTTCAATAGACCAGTGCTGACTTGTGTCACCAGGTAATTGCATACTGGTTAGCTAATGGCACAAACCAGCAGATTAAGTGGTGAAACAATGGGGAAAAGAAAGACACAAAAAGTGGCAGGGGGAAGTCCTCCAAAGTTTGAGAAGGAGAGCATGAAAAAGGGGACATTCTTTGGTACGGACATCTGGACTGCCCTAGTGACCAAGGAGCCAAAGAGCAGCACTGCAGAGTGATACAGACGCATGGCCCAAGGAATTTGTCATCCTGAGACCTGTGGATTGAGAGCAGAAATCCCAATTCTTTCTGCCATAATCTCAACTTCATCTTTGATGCCAGTAATCTTGGCATTTCAGATGAGGCTATAAAGACTTAGTGCATCACCTTTGCCTAATTAGTCAAAGGCTTTGACAATAGTGTTTTGTAGTAGCATGCAATCATCCCTTACGCTCTACCTATGCCTACTCATTTAAATCCCTTTATCCAACCCCAAAATGCCTTTCTTTCCGTGTTACTATGCATTTGCAAAGAGTCTACAGTAATATAAGCCCTGCCTTGTCACTGCAATTCTATATGTGCCCCAGCAATCAACTGAACAAAACTAGGTTTCCTGGGGTGAGAACAGAAGAGGAAAGATGTTTATCCTCAGAGCAGCCTGAGGTTGAGCTGCGCAAATGATTCAGGCAGAATAATTTGACTGGTGTTTGCAAAATTTTCTCTCTCGCTGGACATGATGGCAAGTAGTCCCCTGTGAATCCCTGACCTTCATACTCTGCGGGCTGCCTGGGATGGCTGAAATAAACCACGGGACTTTGTCTTGATCCCCGATTGTCAGAGTACACATCAATTCTGGTGCAAAGTTGTTGCATCTGCTTTCTACAAATATTAGCAACGTCTCTGTAGCACGCAGTCCTGATAGCCGTACCGGGAAATGCATCCTTGTGAATGAAGACAGAAAGGAATACGCATTCAGCAAAAGCCAATTCCTCTGGCTGTTAAGGGTGGGATTTGCAATTTGTTGGCGAGATGATCCAACCTGCTTACAGAAATTCAGCTACAGTTAACAGAGACAGATAGATATGTCTGAACAACAAGTCAACCTACCAGTCAAGCCCTGTCTTAGGGTGAGATTAATTTTTGTACTGATTACAAGGGTGCCTACATGACTCACTTAACACAAAATGCCTAACTGCTATCAGGCTAAAGTTACATGAGAGGAATCATACCTAAAATACCTCACTTGCATGTCTCCTAAACTCTAGTCTTGTCTGTTAACAAAATCATTGGGTACATTATTATGAGATACATTGTCTCATTTCTATATTTTTTCTCCCAAATACTCTTCTCTATTTTTTTTTCCTTTCAGCCCTCCTGTTCCTCAGCCTTTTTCTTTTTTTCCACCTTCCCTCTGATTGCCGAGTAGCTTCTTGACTTTTCCATCAATAAGTCTAAAGAGCATTTGAACCATTCTGTTCCCCCCTCCTCTCCTCCCTCCAGTTCCAAGTCAGGCAAGCGCATCGATCAGAGGAGCTCAAGAAATATCTGGTGTTTTGTTGTCAGGATGATAATAACATTGCAGTTGTGAATGGGCTGCTGCAGGCCTGATCATGGACACCTGCAGGGTTTGTTTAATTGCATTTAATGACAAATCCTATACAGAGGAGCATTGCCAGAGAGATTTATTATCCACCAAAGAGGCAAAGCACAACAGCTCAAAATATAATTTGCACTGAGCATTTTTTCCCCTGCCTCTCTTTAAACCATTGTAATAAATAACAAATCGGGTAAAGTGGGCAACACTAGCCTGAGACAGAGGTGGGGGACAGAGGACAGAGATTGAAACCAAAGGAAATAACAGCAATAAGGCCACACTGTTCTTTCTACCATCCCTGTGGTCTGGTGTATAGGAAATACTGTTTGTTTAATTTACAGCCTAGAAGTGCAGCTGGGGATCTCTCTGTGATGAGCCAGCCTCTTCTCAGATAGCTGGGGGCTAAGCTCTTGAGTCCCTATTCTTTCTAACCAGGCTTTTTTTTCACCGTGTTCTGTAGCTAAGTTTAGATCTTATCTGTAAAATCAATTACAAAGAAACTACAGTGGCTTCTCAGCACTACGGGTGTCACCTGCCACAATTACAAGGAGGCATGAGCTTCCACACTGTTGAAATCTCTGGGACAAACTACAAGTGGCGGATCCCATCCTGAAAAATACCACTTTGAGAAATATGGCCCTACACAGACAGATCACTCTACCTGAAGTCTAGACGAAAGTCTCACGCACCTCTGAGGCTGGATGGAATTTATGTTTCCTACTAAATGCCATGTTCCTGGAAGCAAAATCGTATGTGTATAAACAGCAGAGGACCTCATTCCCTTGCTCAAGCCATAAACAGTCACTTCGCTCTTGATTGTTATGTGCTTGTCTAGTGACAACCTGTGGCAAATCCCTTCCCCAGTGTGGTATATCACTGTGCTAGGCAGCGTGCAGTTCCAGAACAACTGTAAGTGTTGTCACCTGAGATGGGGCAGTTGGACCAGATGATCTTTGAAGGTGCCTTTAAACTGAACTATTCTGTTCTGTTCTGTTCTGTTCTGTTCTATTCTATTCATTATAGTCCAAGTTAGCACTTCCCAGACCATTTTCTCTCTCAGGTTCGTAAGTCATCTTCGTTATTCACCCTCTCATCTAATTACCCTTGGCAGAATACTGAATTGTCCTGGCCAGCTTACTTCTAAAAATTGTCCCTCCTCCCCCCTCGCCCCCTCCCCAAGCATTTTCATCAGTACACTTTGTGGTATGGCAGAGGATATGCTACAGTTTAGAGGAAATGCCTTAATTTAGGAAATCCAAGCACATGCCAGGAACAGGCATGCATCAAAGTAAAGTTGTATTCAGTGTGAGCAAGGGGTGCATGCTCACTAGTGTTCTACTTTACGTTCAGATTAAATTTTGCACTTTAAATGGTGCACGCCGGGAAGTCTGGGGATGATGGTGAGCTTGTACCAGAAAATATCACCCAGGATTGTCCCTTCTGCAGTGTTTGGTCTCTATTTTAACGTAGGCTGCAATCGGCAGTTGGCAATGTCATTACACAAACACGGTGTAGGGTAACACCTGGACTGCAGTTTTATCTGATTTCCTGGACAATGGCAGTATCGCTAATACCCCCTGTTAAATAAGACCACCTGGACATCTCCTGGTATCAGCTCCAGCTATCACAAACACACTTGCTACCTAGGCTAGCACAAAGGATTGTTATCTCTTGAGCAGCGCAAATCCCCAGATTGAAACAACCCATCTGGAGTTTGATTAAAGTGTCCATAGAAAGCACATATGTTTAAAAAAAAGAGAGAGGGGGGAGAGGGAGGGAGAGGTTGGACTGCGCTCTGTGAGCTTGCACAGGGCACAACCTCTGCCAGCACCAGCGAACTCTCGCCTTT
This sequence comes from Anser cygnoides, assembly GCF_040182565.1. Classification (NCBI taxonomy): domain Eukaryota; kingdom Metazoa; phylum Chordata; class Aves; order Anseriformes; family Anatidae; genus Anser; species Anser cygnoides. The sequence goes on along the minus strand of NC_089899.1, from coordinate 3,140,190 downwards.
TGCTGAAAATTTCTTTCTCCTTCTATGAAAGAAGCCTTTCACCAAAGCAGCTCGGCAGAGCAGAGGCTGTTGAAGGATACTTTTGTTTCTTTTCCTTTTTTACAACTGCTCACAAAAGTACATTTAACAGGCTTGGATTGACGACAGGGAGGATACCGTCCCTTGTCTCACTCTGCTGGCTGAGGTAAGTCTGCCTCGCTCAGACAACGGCGGTCAAAAGGAATAATGCGAGATCCTTTACTTGGATGTGAGCCAGCATTGTCCTTTACGTGTTATCCATGAAATATGCAAGGTATTAACAGCAGAAAGCTGGGTAGTGGGAGCAAAGCTAAACCTGGGGTGAAATAAAGATTGCTCTTCGACAAATTCAGAGAAAAGGAAACAGCAAAAAGGTTTTGTTTTTCATGCTGAAATCAGTCTCTCAGTAGGATCGCAGGAAACCCAGCACTATCATTATCTTATCTTTTTCTTTGCTGCCTGATTCCTTTTCTCTAGCATTCCCAAGTGTATATTACATTTACTTATTTCAGTCAGACCAAGATACAACCGAGAGATAGGCGGGTTGGCAGAGCACTCCAGGAGAAGTTTATCATAGGGTATGGAAAAAGGAGATCCTGCTGAGTCTTGATATCCTTGAAAAAAAAAAAATCCAAATTTTTTATAGTCATCTATAGTCTCCTGAGTGGGAAAATGGAGCAGAAAGTCACAGGTACGGTCACAAAATTGGATAGATGATTATAGTGAGATTTGACATGGCCTCAGAAAGAGCAATATTTGTCTTTTTCGCACCGTCTAACATGCCTACCATCCATCCCTGAAATGAGAACCAAGTGTTGAAAGAATGAGAACAAGTGAGGAAGGATAACAGAAGAAGAAATGAAGGCGGATGTCCCCAAGGAGGAGGTGCTGCTCTCAGTGGTCTGGCTCTGTGTGGAAGACTAGTGATTTTGTTGTTCTGACTTATAAAGGTGACAACAAATCATAGCCTGCCATACAGTGCAGATCTTCACCCTCGCTGGTGTGAGAGATTGCTGACGGGACGGACTGGGACACAGAGCTAGTCCAGCTGCCCGCCGAGAGCCCCCTCTTTGATACAGCTGCTCCAGACCTGAAAGCTAAGTATGTATTGAAGTGCTTTGGCATACTGGAGGTCGTATCAGTCCCTGAGCCAGAGACTGTGAGTTGTTCTGCTCCTCAGCTCTCATCCCCTTGAAGTTAACCAAATCTGGGATCTGGGTGAAGCAACAGGAGGAGTGTCTGTGAAGAAGCAAGCTTTGTAGGCTCATCCTGCAGCCATGAGCAGCTCTCTCTAAGCATGCCACTCGCCTGCTTTTACTTTAAAGCAATTTCCCATTGAAAACAACCATTATTATCTTCATATTGTGGATCGAGAAACATTAAGTGTCTCACTCAAAGACCCCACAGCAATTCTGTGGCAAAGTTAGGGCTTGAACCTCAGCTGCTGAAGTCTGCTGGGCACTTAGAAATCCTGCTTGTTTTGAAAGTCTAGCTTGCTGCTTCCAACAGGGTTTTAAAAACCGGAACGGGTAAATTTTCAATACCACCCAGAGCCTCTATTCTCAAAGATATTTAGGTGTGAAAATGAAATTCCTGAATCCTGCTGAGGCCAGTGGTAAAGGTAAGTACTGAAATGTCTTTGATAATTTGGGTTGGTGGTGCTGTAGAGCATTTTCTTTGTGTGCTCAGCACTGCACACTTGTCATTGTTATTATCCGAAGAAAGAGTACAGAGAGGACAGAGTCAGGCTCTTCCCAGTGGTGCCCAGTGTCAGAAAAAGATACGCTGGGTACGAACTGGAACGCAGGAGGTTCTGACTGAACATCAGGAAGCAGTTCTGTACGATGAGGATGACCGAGCACTGCAGCAGGTTGCCCTGAGAAGTTGTAGTCTCCATCCATGGAGATACTCAAAAGCCATCTAGACATGGCCCTGGGCAACCAGCTTTAGGTGTCCCTGCTTGAGCCCGGGGACTGGACCAGGTAACCTCCAGAGGTCTCTTCCAACCTCAACAATTCTATGATTCTTTGATTACTGCCTAGGTGATTTAGGAACTTAAGTTCTTTTGGCTTTTCCTTAAACTAAGTCATTTAGTTTGAAAACAGAAATGTATCTGGAAAGTCAGCTGTAGAGCTGGTGCAGTACAGCAACATAGCAAATGTCTGCAAGATGAAGACAGCCACTGACCTCCAAATCAGTCTGCTTAGTGGTTCACGAACATGCTTTACAGTCCTCGCAGCCAGGTTCTGCCAGAAGGTCCAAATCTGATGAAGTCTTTACAGTCCTCACAGCCAGAGGTCCAAATCTGATGCTCTTGCTACCTTGCCATTTGTCTCAGTCTTTCATTCTTTCTGCTTGAAATAAAGAGGGTCCAGATCCAAAGACACTTTTGTTACTATCATCTTAGATAATCTGTGAGGTAGGAGCAGAGCAATACTTATCCCAGGAAATTTATTGCTAAAGGAATTTAACAGCTGTACAAATTGCTATCCATTGATGATGCATGAAAGAAAAGACCCACATATCACAAGCATGAGTGACACACTCTCCCTCTCTTTTACTCCCCCACTGATATATTAAAGCTACAAAAATTCAGAGGGCAGCAGTGCAACCATTAATGTTGAAATTGCCAGGCTGGTGCCTAATGTAAATGAAACTCCATTGATTTAGTGTTACTCAACATACCTCTCCTGCTTGTTCATCTTCTGCAGTCTGATCAAAATCCTTCCTTCCAGGTAGCAATGGCCTCGTGCCCTATATAAGCACAGAAAATAATGTCATCACAAGCCTTAATGATGAAGGTAGTTACAGGACAAAAGCCCCTGCAGCAAGTTGGGTATTGGGTCATTGTTCCTGCTAATGTCATGGTGCCATTTCTCACTATTTTTAGAATTGTTCTCTTTGTACAGCAAATTTCCCATGTAGTTACTTAAAAATACAGAAGATTTTGTCTTCACTGGACTTAGCAGCAAAAGACCATCTTCTTCTGACTTCTGCAAATTAGACAAACCTGTAAAAGCTGAAGAGATTGAAAAAAGATTAGATTTAAAGCTAAATTTAAACTGTGAAAAAATGAGACTCTTGCCCTAATCTGCTGTTAACCCTCAATGCAGTGACAGGCTAAGCACAAAGACCTTGCAGAAAATGTTGCAGGTACCTAAATTATCGATTCACAGTTTCAGAAGTAACTCAGGGATTCAGCAAAACTACATGGACTTAGTTCCTAAATTATTTATATGCCTTTGGAACTATTAGCACAGATTCAAACTTCTCCACATTTTTGAGGAAAGAGATATGGAACAATGGATTAGGAACTCTTCATCCTTTCATGCTAAAAGTGTTCCAGATCACATATACAAGCTCTTTTATTATTATTATTATCTACTTTGTGTATTATTGTTGTTCCACACACCTTAGCTTGAATTGAAACTCTTTGGCTTTGGCTGCCAAAAGCACAGAAGATGCACCTGTAAACTCAGTTTGCCATCCAAATAAGCAAGACAGAGAAGAGTTATTATTCCCATGTTACTGGCAGGGAAACAGAACACAGAAAGATTAAATGACCAGCCCAGGGTCACAAAAGGAGTTTCTAGCAAAGGTAGGATCTCAGCCTAGATTTCTTAAGTCTCTGCCCAGCACTTTAGCCACCCATTCAATTGCTTTTTTTTTTTTTTTAAGTACCCTGTCATTATTTCTGTGAAGAAAATTATGCAACTCCTCCAGCAGCCAGTACTGTGTAATTCAGCTTGTCTGAAAGGGAATATGAAATGGCAGTTTCAAAAAAAAATTAACCCTCCTGCCACACAATCTGGCAGCCTTGTCAAAACGTCTCATTTTTTATCTTCTTTTCCTCCGGTGGGTATTTAATTTCCCTCTATATTCTCAGAATACTGGCTGGGGCTTTATCTGCATTACCCTACAAAACCTTCACAGGAGTCTCCGGGGCCTTGTGGAGGACACACTCTGAAGATGAGGGACGTGATAGTTTCTAGTCCTTCATTTATTTCTGTGCCAGGTGTTCAGCTGGTGTCCCTGGTTTGGGACATTGATCTTTTGGTGGTGACCTCAGTAAGAGAAGCCAAAGGAAGGAGGAGAACCAATGTGACAAGGGAATCTGATCAGAGCCTCTGGTTTCTTCCCCTCAGTGCCAAAATCTTGCCCCAGACTTTTCAGGATGATGCTGTTGCAGCACATCAACTCAAGGCAAGCTGATGTGAGCTGGCCACCACCATGTTCAGCTCTCTTTGACTTCACGGACCAAATAATCCATTTACAGCTGGCTCAGGGGTGAGATACGGTGGCTCAGCTCTTCCATATCCATGTCTCAGGATCTACGAGGCTTTTGAGAGACTACTTGTGCTGTTTATTCTTATTTTCATTACTAAACAGTTTTTTCATTCATGAAAACAAAACCAAAAAAAAAAAAACCAACACCATAAAAACACATTTTTATCAGCTGCACTTCTATCCTGTGATGTTTCTGACAGCTCACCCAAGGACTGGGGGCAGGCTCTGATGTAAATTTGGGAGCTAAAAAGCTTACTTGGTGTTCCGGTGAATTCCATATTCATTGTAAGGAGGGGAAATTAATAGGAAGCTTTAGTTAATAGATACTTCAGATAAAAGTGAGAGTGTATCTGATCACCATAGCAACATGAAAGAGATCGCAGGGAGAGGAAATGTCACTATGTCTGTGTCTGTGCCTTGACCTGCTGCAGTACAAACAGCCTAAGTGCTGTGGATTTCACACACGGATGTGCACAAGCAGGTGTACAGACTTGCGTACAGGTACACGCCACACATGCGTACGTTCTGCTCACATTTTTAGCTTTTTGACATTTACATGTAGTCAGCTATGCACACAGACACGCTCATGAAGCCTCACGTTAATATTAAAATGGACCACGTGCACCCAAACTCATTGCTGACAGCTATTTATGTTTGAGAACATGTTTTTTAGCTGAACATAGATGTGTATTTGCACATCTGTGTGCGGAGGGGACACGGGAATAGTCTCAAATAGCTTCCAGTGCACGCAGCCGCTTCTGTCCTGGCATACAGAAAGCTGCACTTGCACAGCATGCACACACCGGAGATGGAAGGACACCTTTGCTCATTTTCTTTTAAACATGAAGCTGCTCTGTCCCCAAGCACGCTGCACGACGACACGCTCGCATGCACGGTCAGACTTTGTGTGGGAATTCTGCCATGGACACTTTGGCTCTGGCTCAGGAGCGCTGAGCACCTGCTGCTCCCGTTGACTTTAACAGCTGCTGAAGTGAAAATTAGGCCCACACTGTCTGTTATGCAAAAGCAGTTTCTTAGCAACAAAAATGATATTCTGTGTGAAGGCAACGCGCATTAGCGGGATAATCCTAGGTAATTCCAGACAAGACCTAAATGGGTGGAAGGATGGATGGACTGAACAATAATAATGATAGACAGAGTAATAGTAATGGAAATAATGAGACTAATCTTATTTCCCTGGAAAGAAGAAACAGCTATAAATAAAACACAACAGGAGAAACCTTGTGCCAATTCCCCATATAAAGATTAGAACACCGTAAATTCAACTTCTGCCCTAAAAATAGGTGCTGGTAACTAAAGCTTTACTAATCTAAACTATTGCCTTAAATATTTGTTCCTCGTTCTGCGTTACCATTCAGGAATGTACAAAATTGTACATCTTGTCCTACAGCAGGGATCAAGGGGAATTAATCTGTGTGTGGTGCTTGGACAGGCAGCTCTGCTACCTCCAGGCGAACGTCTCCTCAGCAAACAAGCTGCACGCCTTAAAACACTACAACCCTTTTTAAAAATGTGCCGGGCTGGTGCTGTACTAGCATGCTGTGTAGCCGTTTCGGAGTTCGATCACTTCAAGGAATTTAACAGAAATAAAACCTACAATGAAACCTGCCCCTGGAATGTCACAGAACGCTTTTTAAAGCTAAGCGCACCTCTGCTTGGCACAGCGACCTCGGGCCGCCGTGCCCGAGCTCCCGGGGTCCCCAGGCACGGCCAGCGGGGCCTTTTTGCCAAATCTCGGGACCGGCCCCGCTCCCCCAGCCCCAGGCCGGGCGCCCCGCCCGGGCCGCTTTGGGGCCTCTTTAGGGCCGGCCCGGCCCCGCCGCCTCCCCTCAGCGCCGCTCGCGCTCCGCTCCCCTCCCCCGGCAGCCCCGCAGCCCAGCAGCGCGGGGGGCGCTGGGAAACGCGGCTCGGCCCTCCCTGGATCCCCGGGGAGGGGCTGCCCTCTGGGCCCGGCCGGACTACATTTCCCAAGATACCCCGCGCAGGGTCCCGGCACCGGTCTCCTCGCCGGCGACATCCCCCTTCCCGCTGCCTGCCGGGAAACGGAGTCCAGCAGGGTAAAGCTCCCGCGGGGCCGGCCGGGTCCTTCCGGGCGCGGGACTCCATTTCCCATCCTCCTCCTCCAGCCCCGCCGCCGCCGGCCCCGCTCGGGCGCCATTTTGTTTCGCGTTACAACCTAAGATGGCGGCCGGGCGAAGAGACTGAAGGTTGCTGTGGCGGGACGAGCGGCGTCCGGCCGGATGGCTCCGGCCCCGTAGCGGCTCCTTGTCCCCCGGGGGCCGCCCTCGCCCACCGCCTGCCCCGGGCCGAGCTAGGGGCGCGGAGGAGCCGGTCCATGGCCAGGAGGTGGCCGGTGCGGTCGCCGGTGCGGTCGCCGCGGCCCCCGTCGCCATGGACCTGCGCACGGCCGTGTACAACGCGGCCCGCGATGGGAAGCTGAAGCTGCTGCAGAAGCTGCTGGGCAGCCGGAGCCGGGAGGAGCTGGAGGCGCTGACGGCAGGGCCCGGAGGTGGCGACGGCCCCGGGGGTGGGAGCACCCCGCTGCTGATCGCCGCCCGGCACGGGCACCTGGAGGTGGTGGAGTACCTGCTGGATCACTGCGGAGCCCGCGTGGAGGAGGGCGGCTCCGTCAACTTCGACGGAGAGACCATCGAGGGGGCCCCGCCGCTATGGGCGGCTTCTGCGGCCGGGCACCTGGGGGTGGTGCGCAGCCTCCTGGATCACGGCGCCTCGGTGAACCAGACCACGCTGACCAACTCCACGCCGCTGCGGGCTGCTTGCTTTGATGGGCACCTGGAGATCGTGCGCTACTTAGTCGGGGAGCGTGGGGCCGACCTGGAAGTAGCTAACCGGCATGGACACACGTGTTTGATGATCTCCTGCTACAAAGGGCACCGGGAGATTGCACGTTACTTGCTAGAGAAGGGGGCTGATGTCAACCGCCGGAGCGTGAAGGGGAACACGGCCCTGCACGACTGCGCCGAGTCTGGCAGCCTGGAGATCCTGCAGTTACTGCTCCGCTCCAAAGCTCGCATGGAGAAAGATGGTTATGGCATGACTCCTCTGCTAGCTGCCAGCGTCACCGGTCACACCAATATTGTGGAGTACCTCATCCAGGGCGGGCTGCAGCAGGAGGAAGAGGAGGTGGCAGGGAACCAAAACGGGACCTGTGCTTCAGGTGGGAGCCATCAGAGGTGCAGCAGTGCCGGTCGGGAAACTCCTCAGGGCTGCGAAGAAGAGGGGCGTGAGAGATGCTGCGCCTCAGCTTCCAGTCAGGATGAGCAGCAGGTTCCTAATGTGTTCTGCACTCGAGAGGCTGCTGTGGAAGCACTGGAGTTGCTGGGTGCCACGTTTGTGGATAAGAAACGTGACCTTTTGGGAGCGCACAAGTACTGGCGAAGGGCAATGGAGCTTCGGTATGAGGGCGGGCAGTACCTACCTAAGCCTGAGCCCCGGCAGCTGGTGTTGGCATACGACTATTCACGGGAAGTGAGCTCGCTGGAGGAACTGGAAGCCTTGATTACTGATCCAGATGAGATGCGCATGCAGGCACTGCTGATTAGAGAGCGCATCTTGGGTCCTTCGCACCCAGACACTTCCTATTACATCCGTTACCGAGGGGCAGTTTATGCTGACTCTGGCAATTTCGAACGCTGCATTAACCTGTGGAAGTATGCTCTGGACATGCAGCAAGGCAACCTGGAGCCTCTTAGTCCGATGACTGCCAGTAGTTTCCTTTCCTTTGCTGAGCTTTTCTCTTACGTGCTTCAGGACCGCTCCAAAGGCACTTTAGCTACCCACTTGGGCTTCTCTGATCTCATGGGAGTACTGAGCAAAGGCGTCCGGGAGGTGGAGAGGGCGCTCGTACACGGCAAGGACCCCGTAGTTGACTCAGCACAGTTCACCAAGACGCTGGCCATTATCCTCCACCTGGTTTTCCTGCTGGAGAAGGTGGAGTGCACCCCAGAGCAGGAACACCAGAAGCGCCAGACTATCTACCGCCTGCTGAAGTGCAGCCCCCGGGCCAAGAATGGCTTCACTCCTTTGCATATGGCTGTGGACAAAGATACCACGACAGTGGGACGTTACCCAGTGGGCAAGTTCCCCTCGCTCCATGTCGTGAACTTGCTTCTGGAGTGCGGGGCTGACCCAGACAGCCGTGACTACGACAACAACACCCCGCTGCACGTTGCTGCCCGCAACAACTGCCCGCTGATCATGAGTGCCCTGATGGAGGCTGGAGCCCATATGGACGCCACCAATGCCTTCAAGCAGACTGCTTATGAGCTGCTGGATGAGAAGCTGCTCACCAAGAGCATGATGCAGCCCTTCAATTACATCACCCTCCAGTGCCTTGCTGCTCGCGCCCTGGACAAGCACAAGATTCCCTACAAGGGTTTCATCCCTGAGGAACTGGAAGCCTTCATTGAACTGCACTAGGGTGGGAGAGCCGAAGCCCCCAGCCTTTCCCCTCACCTGTTTCACCCCGAAGAGGTAGAGCAGCCTGAGATCTCGGGCCATCCTTGTCTGGATGTTGAAGGCCGTCGCTGTGCTGAGATGGGCTGCGAGCTTTGTCCTCATCTGTCACCATCAAGCTGGCGTGTGCAGGGGTAGGGGAGGAGGAGGCTCGAGCTCGTGGCTGTCCCTCATTGTTGTCATCTTCAGGTACTAGATATCTCCAGTGTACTGTATCCAGAGAAGGCTGCAGCCCCTGCCCTTTCCCATACCAACCGTCTTATCCTGAGAAGGAAGGAAAATGGAGATCCCTGGGACCTGCTGCCTCTCCCATTAGTGCTGGATTAACACAGCGTTAAGCTTTGGAGCAGCTACACATCACATTATGTGCTCTAGCCCCTCCCATCCCAAATACTGAATAGATAGGAATGCAAGTGAGGAATAAAATACCTTCCAACTAATTCTTTCCCCACTCCCTTCTCAGATTTGGTACAGTAAAAGTCTAATGGCCGAGTGGCTTACTCTCTGCTGAGGTAGTTGCCTTGCATGACACTAGGGCTGGGTATGCTGAGGACTTTTTTTCCCCTCTTTACTTGGTTGGCCACGTAGCAAGTGGTGTTAAAGGCCTGAGATTTCAATGATTGTGCATAAACCTGGGTTATTTTTTCTCTTTTAGAGCCAGGCCCTATCTATGCTGCAAGACTACTTCAATCCTGTAAGATGTAGTAAGGTCAGTTCTGGTTATATAGTTTCATCAATAGATACTGGTTTTATATGAACGGGGAGGAAAAACTGCGACCTTAGAAACAAGGTACTGGTGCGGAGTTCAGGCCCTTACCTTGCCCGTTCTGCACACGTTAACTCCCCCACGTGGGGTCCTTCAGCTCCAGAGCCCAGCAGGTGTTCAGGCTGAGCTGTGCAGAATGGATGTCGCCAGGTTTCAGAGCCAAACCCGTGCACTTTGAACCATCTTTGAGGATGTGCTCATGCACGCCCTTCTAGGATGGGAGGTACCTGTAGTGAGGGTGGTGCTCGGGGGGTTTTTAAAGCAAGTGAGTGAGTGTGGGACGTTTGCATGAGGGTGGTCTGGAGGAGGAAGCAAGAAAGAAATGCAAGTTGCAGGTGCCTTCTGAGACTGTTGGTGCCAGCCCAGTGGGCTCTGTTATCCCATTCTAAGACCTCTACACGGGGTGGGTTCTTAGCATCTGGTTTTGGCTTCTGACTCTTTTTGTAACTTCACTGAGGATGGTGCTACTTCAAGGATTGAATTTGGAATGTCATTTGGCTCCTGTTCGGACAAGCTCCTTTCTCTAATTAGAATCCACACACAACTTGTTTTTTTCTCTTTAAATTCGTAGTCTCAGCGTAGGTATTTGCCTCCATTAGCAGAACCCTTCTTGGTGGTAAACAGTGGTGGTAAACACGACGCTGTTCCAGCAGTTTTATCTTCTTGCAGGGGGAGTGACTGGGCTTTGGCACCCTGTGGCTCATATTTTGGCCCCGGGCAGAATGGAAAGCACAGCGGAGGGTGAAGCAGCTGCCTCAGAGCTTTGGGAAAGGGCAAGATTGGGAGTGCAGAACCCTGATAAACAACCATGCACTATATGCTTCTGAAGCTTCTCTACGTGTATTTATAAGCCAGCGTATCCATAAGCCTCAATAATCCAGTGCTCTGCCCTTAAAGATACTGTAGATCTGCCATGACATTTTGCAGTGTTAACTATAACTTTTATTTATAAAGCAAGGAGGTTTAACTTTTATTGAGATGTAAAGTGCAGACATAGTTTAGCTGCATTCTATTTTTTTTCCTCGTTTTGGCTGAAACGATCTAAACTGCAGGAATGGAATTTGTTAATTTGTGAGCTGATGAGCGCTCTTAACTTTAAATAATAATAAAAAAAAATGGCTGCTAGAATGCAAGTGCCTTGGACTTCTTGCTGGTAAGCCTCTCTTTTCAGCTCTTGCTTGTTTCCTAGGGATGGTACGCTTGTGGATATGGTAATACTGGGCGTTTGCGATCAGCAGGCTTGGTTTGTTTCGTTTCATCTGAATTTCCTCATGGGAAGAGCTAATCTGCACTGCAGCTGTAAACATTTCCCCTGAAAAAGGTTAACACTGACACTTTAAGGACACCTTTCCTTAAATACTTTATCTTTTGATGTAAATGAAGCAGTGGGAAAGGATGATTTTGTTATCTGAGTAATTATCCTGGACAAAGAATGGGGTTTTATCACTGAGGGCTACAGATCCTCCTGTAGCACGCTTCTCTCCAGGAGCCATTCTGTACGCTTCCATGAATGAAATGTCTGCCTTTTATTTGCTCTTGCAGCCTAAGAGGTGCTCTGATCTCTTTTAATAACATACCAAAATCCCTTACTTGTGGTCACTTCTCTTGACAATAAAGCAGTCCAAAAAAAGGTTTCTTCAGAAATGGAAAAGGGTGAGAAAGTCACCCAGGGCTTTCCTGGAGCCAGTTGCTGGTGCCTTTCTGTGGATATCTTTGGAGCTCTCTGGAGCCTCCTAATGACATCTGATCGGTGTTTACAAAGTAAGTGGCCTAGAGCATAAAGATAGGGATACCGTGTCAGCATTTCTCGGGTTCACAGAGAAACGGGGCAAGAATCAGAGCGTCACAACACACGTGCATTCTGGTGGAAACAAGGCCTGGGTGACAAAGCTTCCTTTCCAGGGTGAGCAGCAGCAAAGGGCCCTGAACACGTGGGATGAGCGAACTTGCTGCTGTGATTGAAACAGGGCTGCGGCTCTTACGTGGAGGTTGTTCCCAATAACCTGCGAGCCTCTTGGCTGCCCTCCGTGCACAGCAAGCTTAAGAAAAAAAGCACGCAAACAATCCTGCGGAGTGTACTGCGGTCTGCTGCTGTGTCTTTCTCTATTTCTCCAGTCATGACAAACTCAGTGTGACTGTTAGGGTTGTATACAAGCCAGAGCAGCTTCCAGCTGACCAGTTTTGCATGACATTTATTTATAGAAAGCAGAATAGCCGGGGAAGGAGGGATGTATATGTTTCCTCCCAAAGGGAGGGACTGTCCTGGTGGCTGCACAGCAACAACTGCAGCGTGACAGGAGGTGCAGTAATACAACACCTATTCAAACAAAGGTGACGTAGAGAAGAGAAAATAGGAGCTCTCTTTCCTCATGCTTAGAAGGAACTCAGTCACTTAGAGGCTTCCGACGGACTCTATAAAGCATACATGAGTTAATCCATTGTCACTGGGTCCTTCGAAGCTAAAAGCCAAACTGTTTCAAAGCTGGAAGCCAGCAACCGATGGCAGCTTTCAGTGCTATGGATAGAAAGAGTTTGAGATAGACTGAGCCAGAGAGGAAGGGTGAGAACTGACTAGTCTTTAGCTTAATGGTGCTGCCTGAGAGGGGCTTAATATCACCCAAACAGTCTTTTCTCTGAGGACTGACTAATATTTTTCTTAAGCAGTTTTTGGTTGCAAAGATTGGGTGGTTCTTAGACAAAGACTATAACCCAGAATGAGGCGCTGCGAGTGCCGTGCTCGGGTACAGGACAGGACCAGGACAGCCTGCAGGGGTCCTGCTTCTTGGCTTCCAGACAGCGCTGCCTGCTCTCGAGTTGAAACATCCTGGGGCAAGTACTCAGAGACACGAACATGCAAACGTCTGCAGAACTACTAGGAACGGAGCCCATCCCCTCTATCACTTGCATCGACCCTCCTTAACGAGGACTTGGTAGCTGTCTGGCTCTTCCCAGGGTGAGGAGTGGGGAGAGCTGCCCCGCACCTCGCAGAGACCCCGCAGCAGTGGCTGCTGTTGCCTTGGCTCCGCTCCGCGAGGGAGCAGTCCCATTTCTAGACGCCTGGTGGCTTTGGGCTGACCTCTGCTGACAGACCAGGCAAATAGCCACGGCAGAAGCCATCAGAGATTGAGCGAGGGCTCTGGCATTTGGCCTCAGATGCCTTCCTTGTGTTCAAAGCTCAGGGGAAGCCTGTCTCACACAGCCATTGCCTGGGGCCTGCAGAACATCTCCCCCATTACCGGCCTTTCCCCACTTCTGTAATGCTCTGCTCAACACTTTTGGTTTTGAGTCAATCTTTTCCCTCAAAGGTGGTAACACAAATAGATGGGGTAATCTCGGCAGGGGACATTTCTTTGTACAGTAGCCACTCTAACAGGGCCTGATCCTGTTTCTGACCTTTTAAAAACAGGTAAGAATGGAGAACACACTGCTGCCTCCAGACTTCCTCCAAAATTTACCCCTCTCCATGCTGCCTTCATCAAGTAATTGCTTTTCCAAGGCCCAGCTTTACTGCGGAGATTCGTGTTTAACCTCGTGCCTGGTGTGTAATCTCAGCCCTTTGAGTCAAACAGAGTTGTCTTAAATACAAAAATATTGTCCTTAGATCACGCCTCCAGGGGCACATGGGAGTTATTTCACGAACACAAAGCTTCTCTCTGTGCAGTTTCAGAGGGGAATCGAGAGCAGTGATCTCTTGGTGCCTCAACGCGGAGGCCTGCAGCCTCTCAGAAGTTTTGGAAGTAAGTTTTGTGCAGCTTCCCAGGCCTGCTGTGAGAGGGTGGGGGAAATGGCGCTGCTGGTGCACTGCTGCAAGGGGAGCACGCCATGCACACAAAGTAGGCACTGGTGTGAAGGGCCAACAGCATACTGTGCAACCAGGAGTGAAGAGGACTGCCAGAAGAAACCAGTGGGACCTCGCAGTGCTTAGCACCTTGACTGGAGGCCACAGTGACTCCCCAAAGCATCCCCTGAAGAATTTTCCTCAAATCACTTGGTCAGCGGCAGATTATGAAACAGACCCCAGATGTGCCATCTCCCAGCCCCCTCCACTCCAGAGGTACGAACATGCAGAGCAGTTTTCCAGACATCCCCAGCTGCCCCTTTCCTAGTTCTGCAGGAAAGAACTGGAGAAACACAAATTAATTAAAATTTATTTCTAAAACCTCCCAGTAACCCTCAGAAAATCAGGAAAATAGTTTTTCTAAGTCACTTGAAAATAAGCACGTGGATGGTAGTCCCAGGAGATTGCAACCTCTTTTGTCCAGTGCAAAAGAAAGTGGTTTTCTCCTGTGCTCCAAGAAATGGCACCTTTTACCCCCAGTGAAACACCAGTAGTCCCAGTACCAGCAGAATCAATGTAATCTAGGGTTTGAAATAAAACATGAGTGTCTCTGGCCCTGGCTGACCTTCTGCACCTCTGATCAAGAATTCTCCGTGGATTCTTTCTCACTGTCCCGCGGGCCCGGTGCGGCAGTTTCCACTTGCATTGTGTTGTGGTTCCCAATCTGAACCATTCGAGCGTGCTGAATGATGATGGGCTGGGCGCCTCCTGCGTCTGGCGTCACGTTGCGGTAGCCTGACGGGAGATGAAACGGTTGGGAAGGAGAGGGGCCCAGCTGAGCAGACGCGGGGTGAGCAGCTGGGGGAGGTGGGTATGTGGCAGCAGGGGGACAGTATGAGGCCCAAGGGGGACGGCATTGCTGGGACGACTGGTGAGGCATGAGCTGTTCCAGCGGCTGCCCTAAGCACGGTGTTCCTGACAGAGGCACCTGGGGAAGGGAGCCAAGGTTCCGAGCACCCAAGTTCTGCAGGGTTTGGTAGTGATCCTTATACAGCTGTTGTATCCTTTTCTGCTCTCGGACTTGCTGTATCTGGTCCCACATGGCTTTCCTCTCGTTGATCTTTCTGGCGGTAAAGGTGTTCTTCACTACCTTGGCAAACCCAATAGAGTTCTCATCCAAGGCCACCAGCACACTGAGTATGCTGGGAATCTCACTCCGCTCCAGGGGGTTCTCTTTGGGTACAAAAGGGATGACTGAGTTGTGTTTGGATGGTCGCTGGATGGACTCCATCAGAGCTGAGTTTGTTTCAAACATGCACAGTTGGCACAGGAAGTTCTTGGTCAGCAGAAGGATGATGAAAGCAGAGTTTTCCAAAGCATCCTGAAAGCAAGTCAGGCGGCCGTGTCCTGCAACGAGGAAGTCCTCGCAGAATGTAGCACCGTTGGGAACCCCCATGGTCTCCAGCAGGTTCTTCACCCGACAGGCAACATGCTCGTCTTCCCCAGCATGCAGAATAACAAAAGTGAAGAACTTTCTCTCTCCACTGTCTGGCTCTGATGCCGATGCTGCTTTCACAGTTTGGAAAGGAGGAGGGCAGGCTGGAGAGGGGGTGAGTGGAAGGGAGAAGGATGTGGTAAGCTGTAAGGAGTAGCGTAAAGAGGAGGGGAAAGGGTTGAAGAGGAGTAGGTATAAGGAGGAAAACAGGATGAAGTGGAAGCAGGTGCAGGGCTGGAAGTGCTCACTGGAACATAGGAGTCCTTTGTGGGCACACAGGCAGGACCAACATCCACTGTGGTTCTTGAATCAGGAAGACCTGTAGATAGCTCTTGCTTTTGGTCTCTGCTTTCTTTTGGTGTTGGCGGTTCTGCTGTCACTATGCTAGAAATGTCACTAGTTTCGACAGGTTGGCTGACAGCACCTAGTGTGGGCAGCTGTGTTTCAGGAATAGGGAGAGATGGATGGCAGGAACTGACCTGCAGAGCCTTCTCCGCTTGGGGGACCTGGGCATTTGTGTCCAGCCCGGGATGAGTGTTGGAGCTGCTTGCCCAGCTTGTTTCCTGCGGGCTGTGGCTCTGCCTGTCTCCAGCAGGCTGTTGAGCACTGCTGCTGTCCTTGTCGCACAGCCGGCTGGGCTCACGGGAAGGAGGCTGCATGCAAAAAACAGCTGTTGGCGATTCACTGATCTGGAGATTGGTCAGAGAAGCAGAGCTCACTGAGGAGTGCAAGGTCCTTGGGCCTGAGAGGTCTGAGGCAGCTCTAATCCACACTGGGGAGCTTTTCACCATGCTGTTTGGGATGGTCTTCTGGAGAAATCCTGTGCTCACATCAGATCTCAGTGTCTGAAACTTGTTGTCGGAACCCCCAGCGCTGATAGCTGAGCCACATTTTTCCTGCTCCCCAGCCAGGACGCTGTTGAGTGAATCCCCCTGAGCCTCCCTGCTGGCATTGCGGGCTTCGGTGGCAGCCTGGTCAGCTTTGACCACAGCTTCGTGACTACACAGTTCTTCCTTTGCCAGCAGCGAGTAGATCTGTGCCAGAAGTGCCATGGCACCTGCATCCAGCTGGGGGGGCTGCAAATTCTCCCCATCTTTCTGCAGTCCTGCAGGGCCCAGTTTGGTCTGGTGGATATACAAGGCTGCCCGCTCATCTCCTAGGTCATTCAGACAAATTCTTGCATCTGCTTCTTGTCCCAGAGTGAGCAGGACCATGGCTTGCAGTAACGTGCTGCTGCGCCCAGATATCAAATGCCTCAGTTTATATTTGAGGCCAAGGAGTTTATCTTGTGGGATCTGGGATAGAATATTAAGAACGTCCTCAAAGCTTGGCTGGGACTTGACACTCTGTGCCATCTCATCAGCTCGTGGCCCAGATTATGGACTGAAGCAGCTTGGATAGAAAAAGCATATTACAGCATTTGGAGCTCTGTGCTTTGTGATGCCCTGGTTGTACTTCACGTGCTGCGCAAACAGTAGCTCTTTGCTGCTCAGGGACTCATCTCAGAACTGGGATGTCTGCGTCCTGAAGAACGGGCCAGATGAACCTGTGAAAAGAACACAGCGCAACACGTTCAGAAATAGCGAGGCGGGGAGCTCCCAGGCTCTCCCTCACGGCTCTGAAATATTTTTGCATCCATTTAGTGCTTACAAATATACCAGCGCACGTGACATGCTCCACACATTGTTCCAACTCTGTTATTAAGCAAAGAACAAGTTCTGCGTTTTCATATCACATTAGTTATAACTGTTTTAAAATAACTGCTGAACTAATAACCTGTGTGGGTACATCCAAGTACCCATCTTCTCCAGGGGCCCCTTCAGGGCAGTGGCTGATGCCAAGGGCATCACAGGCTCCTTGCGGTGGGCAGCTGGGGAGTAAAGCATGCCTAGAGGAACCCCTTTCAAACCTCTCAAGCCCTGCCAGGACAGTTGATGGCCCATAGCCCACACACATCTGCTCTCAGGCTACCTAATGTAATTGTAGACATTAACACGATCTCCATCCACATCTAATCCCTGAGCTCTCTTAAGCCTTCGCACTCACCAGAGCCAGCTGAGCGGGGTTAAATTAATCGGCAGACCTGGCGGTACCGGAGGGCAGCGGTGCTGGCAGCGAGAGGGATGCTGCTCGTGGAGGCTCCCAGGCACTCACAGCGTGATGGACAAGCTCTCTCTATTTAAAGGAAGCCGTGGTGTTTAAAAATAGCTCTCGGCTGGGGAAAGTTTGTAATTTCAAATTGTTTATATCTCACAAAAATCCTCTAATTGCATAACGAGTGAGCTCAAGCCGAACCTGAGGAAGTTAATGGCTCCTTCAATGAAATGTCTGATTCTGCGAAGCAGAGGAAAGGAGAGAAAGGCCGGGCATTCGAAACAGCAGAGCCAGACCTTTGAAACTCGGCGGTGCCCTTCCGCTCTGTGACTCAGCAAGAGGCCCCGCTCCTCACTCCGATTTCTGCCGCCTTTCGCGGTGCCCCTCCGCCGTTTCAGCCGACCTGGCTGCCCGTGAGGTGGGCACGCAAGGCAGGGCCCCGGCCTGACCCCGCTCCCGTTGAGCCCAGCACCTTTTTTACACCTTTTTCCCCCCCCCGTTTTGTTGCCGCCCCACGGCCCCTGGGCGGTGGGGAAGGGGCCGGGGCCAGCCTACCTGCGGCGGGTCCCGCTCCGGCCTCCCCGGGGGCCGCCTCGCCCCAGCTCCCGGGCCGGGCCGCGGCCTCCAGGCCTCGGCTTCTTTCCTTGCCGAGCCTGGGCTGGGGCCGGGCCTCGGGAGCCCGCCGAGCACTCGAGGAAACGGCGGGGCCCGGCAGGGGCGGAGCGGGGCCAGGCCTCAGGGCCGGGGCGGAGCGGGCCCAGCACAGCCCGGGCCTGGGCTCCTGCAGCCGCCCCGGTGTGGGCCCCGCCGGCCGGGCAGCCCCCAGGAAAGCTCCCGGAGGTGTTCACGTATTTAAGCCAAGCCGGCGAGAGAAGCTCTGCCTGGGCACCGACTTTTTCCTCTAGCGAGAGGCTGTCGGCATTGCTTCTGGGGTGGCAGCATGAAACGTGTGAGATGGGGCTGGAGAGGAACCAGATAGTGTGGGGCACAGGTACTGGGACAGACAGCCCTGCCAAAATCCTTTTCTTCTGAAGCTTGAGGCAGAGCCTAGACCCGCTAAAAGCATGTGGGTGAGAATAACGAGAAGGGAGTTGTTAAACGCAAGCTTCCCACCCCCCACAGCTAAGGGAAAGAAGATGATGCTGCAGCTTTACATACAGAGAACAAACACGTTTATTTGACAGCAGTTCAAGCTTTATTGTGATGTCTTTGCTATTACTCTAGCCCTAGGAATGGTGCCATACAAGGACAAAGTAAGTTACATTACAGCTGACTACAAAGTATTGTTTGCTTGGAAAAAATTGCAGTACCTCTCTCTATTTTAATGACTGAATATCCTATAAACATGGCAGAATAACTCCTGGCAAAAGCTGCAAAATACATCCCTGACAGAGTTACACACACTCAGAGGATTCCTGAAATCATTTACATGACTAGGAAAGACAGTCCCACTGCAAATTGGCACCCTTAAAAGAAAAATCCCACCTTGCCAAGTGTTTCCTCTGTGAAAAAACAACTGTTTTGCTGACCATGAAGAGAAGTCTCTTTTGAGAAGAAGCCTCTTGCTCCCAGCTGTTCCTGGTCTGCTGCAGTGCTGAGCTTCTCAGGAAGCACAAGTCAGAAAGCAGTCGGAAAGGAAGTAGTGGCTGTAGTGTGTAGTTTAAAACTTGTAGGAGGGACACACTATTAAAGGTCAAGTGCATTATCCTCTTTAAAATCTCCACAGCTTGGATGAATTCATTAAAAACCCAACATTAAAAATAACTTGAGACCACTTCTCACCCAGAGTTAGCCACTCACATACACAGCTGTGCTGACTTACAAGTCCAAAGTACAGGCCCTCCAGCTCCCCTTTCAGAGCAGCATGCTTAAAAAAGTCAAGATACGGAATCACCCCTGCTTGGTTATCAAGTCTCGCAAACTACAACTTTCTGTATGCTCAGCCTGGGACAGGCATTCTTGGCATGATCAGCAGTTGGGCACAAGATTAAAAGACCAAGTTATGTTCTAGCCAAGGGGCCTTGGCCAGAGAGGACGGAATTTTTCAGAGATCTTCCTTTGGTGCATTAGTTACTAACTCCTTTGCAGCCAATGCCACCTCCATTTCCACCTCCATGTCTCTCTCTAGCTTCTCTTCTATCTTCTCTAGTACTTCACACACTTCCCCCAGAATTGTTTTTGCTCCCTTTGGTTCTTCAGGAATCTTAGCCACTTCCTTTGATGTAGCAGCCTCTTCCAATGCAGGACATTTTCTATCAGTCATATCTTTCTTCTCCTTTCTGCTATCCTCTTTTGCTATTGCCCTGAAGGGACCCACCAACCAGTTAAGAGGGATGTTCTGAGTTACATACTGAAGCAGGTCATTTAGAGACCTTTGGGCTTCTACCACATAGTCCTGACTCTCAGCAAGGGTGGTGCTAGACAGGTCATGGAAGGACTTAGCACTGGAAAAAGAAGCATGGAGCTTCCGGATATTTCGAGTGGCCTGATGCACAGCTTCTTGAATGTTGCTGGGGAGGCCATGGATGCTGACTTTCAGATTCTCATAAGCACGTTGTAGCTGCTGGGTGATGATATGCAGCATAGTTAAAGTCCGTGATTCTATCTGCTGGGAAAGAAATATAGCTCAACTACTATAGCAGATGAGATGCACACCATCCACAAGAGGCCTGATTACATACGCCTGCATAGGTATACCTCTGCTTGGGAGGCTGTTTTAACTTGAGGTCCCTTGGGTTGGGTCAGGCTCCAGTCCACCCACAGCTGATGGAGCTTCTCTTGACCATCCAGAAGCTTCTGGCCAACCTCCTTTTTCACAGATTCAATCTGATGGGAAAAATGAGAGGTGGAATTGGATTGCAAGCACATAAAATCAGTGAAGCAAAAGTGGCCCTAAGCACTTCAGACAGGGAGGGGCCCAGAAGGACATGCAGCTGGGTGCAGGATGGAAGAAGCACCTACATCTGGTTATTACAGCAGGAAGTCTACAGATGGGAGGGAAAAAAAGGAAAAAACATGTTGGTACCAAGTTTATTGCCAGCTGTAGTTGCGTGAGTGTGTTCTGGATTCTTTGCTTAACGTGCTGCAGCTTGTTCAGGGAGTGCTGGTAGGCTCTGTGGCGGACTTTGTTAGAGAGGGAACCCAGACGAACGAAGTAACTCTGCTGCTGTTTCTGCTCCTCCACAGAAGCCATACCAAATCCCTCAGCAGTGGCAAGTTTACCTGGAGGAAATAAGAACAGAGATGTAGCTGTGCTCCACTCCCCCAGCTGGGAAGTGCGGGGAAAAAAAAGAGGTAAGAGCTCCCATTGTAAGACAAGAAGGCTGAAGCTTGCTGTATAAACACTAGGTGTTTGCAGTTGCTCAGATGTTAAAGGTAGGCTAGTCCCCTCTCAGGGTTCTCTCCAGATAAGCAGACTTGACAGATAGGTTGAAGCAGGCACCCACACATTTGTCTTGAAGACAAAGGACAAGAAGCAGCTAGCAAATGCTTGAACTCTGTCCTGCAGCACGTGGACAGTCAATGTTGACAAAGCCAAGTTGATGACAAATTCAGAGCTACCTGCCTACTTCAGATGACTTGCAGCATCAGGTGCTCTCTAGTCACATAGGAAAGGCTTTGCATTTACAACCGCCAGTTAACCATTTTCTCACCTAGTTCCTCTTGTGTCATGGGGAGGTATTGATCCACCAGATCTTCTGATATGCCCAGGACAGATTCTACACCACCTGCCACTGCTTGGCCCACCGCCCTGGCTTTGCTTACACTGTTGTTCACCACTGCATTAGTTATCTCCACACTCTCCTGGATAGCCCCTCTGCTCTGCTCAAGGGCTGTATTTATTTTGCTAGTTATGGTGTTATATGCAGCATCCAGGGCTGTATTGACTGTAGAAGTGACCACTGATTTGGTCTTCTCAACACCATCCTGAACAGCCACTTTAGTTAGATCCACTGCCTCTGTCACCTTGTTGGTCACCAGTTCCTTGGCCCCCTGGGCAGCCTCCACAGCATTGACAATAGTAGATGCCACTGCAGACTTGGTCAGTCCAACGCTCTCCTCCACAATGTGCTTACTCAGGTCCACAGCCTCCGTCACCTTGTTGGTCATGAGCTCCTTGGCACCCTGGGCAGCCTCCACAGCGCTGGCAATAGTGGAAGCAACTGCAGACTTGGTCAGACCAACGCTGTCCTCCACGATGTGTTTAGTGAGGTCTACTGCTTCGGTCACCTTGTTGGTCACGAGGTCCTTGGCACCTTGGGCGGCCTCCACAGCACTGACAATAGTAGATGCCACTGCAGACTTGGTCAGTCCAACGCTCTCCTCCACAATGTGCTTACTCAGGTCCACAGCCTCTGTCACCTTGTTGGTCATTAGCTCCTTGGCACCCTGGGCAGCCTCCACAGCATTGACAATAGTAGATGCCACTGCAGACTTGGTCAGTCCAATGCTGTCCTCCACAATGTGTTTAGTGAGGTCTACTGCTTCGGTCACCTTGTTGGTCATGAGGTCCTTGGCACCCTGAGCAGCCTCCACAGCACTGCTAACACTGGAGGCAACCACTGACCTGGTCAGCTTAACGCTGTCCCCAACAACATTTTTAGTGAGATCCACAGCTTCAGTCACTTTATCAGCCACTGCTTCTTTTGCCTCACAGGCAGCATCCATAGCAGATATCACTTTGGTGGAAACCAGCTGCTTGGTGTCTGAGATTACCTACAACAGGAAGGGGCAGAGAGATTTTTTTTTTCCTGAAATAAGACCTGAAGTAGCTTTTGCATATGGCTAAACTGTGCTTGTGCTCTTGTAAATACAGGTGTATTTTCCCAGTTTCCCACAAGGCTGTGTTCATTCCCACATGAAGACATCCCCAGCCATCAACAGCTACCAAGAAATCCCTTAGCCCATGCCAGGGACTGACCTCACAAAGTAGTGCTGCTCAAGTTTATTTCCCCAAGCTCTTCTTTACACATAAGAGTTCCAAAAAGCAAGAGAGCAAGCCACGGCTTCCCCAGGAAAAGCTTTTACTTTACCTTATCTGCTGGCTGTTGAAGGAAAGGCAAGTTCTCCTCCAGCTGATTCAATCCTTTACAAGCATATTCATTTACAAGTGCAACTAGATAAAAAGGAGAGGTACCAGTTTAGTCTTCAGTTTGGAAAGGGATTTTTGACCCTATAATGACCAACATGGGATACTTATGAACACAAATAAGAAAAAAATCACTGCTCTGGGGTGGTGTTTGGGGGGTGTCTCATTAAGAAGTGAGCAAGCCTTTCAGTTCAAGCAGGTTCAGACTCCATTTTGCCTTCCCAGCTTTCTAGCAATTGGCTGCTCCTCACTCCAAGTGCAGTATAATACTTGTCTCTGGTGAGCAGGATGGTTAGAGGGTTGGAAAGGGTTGGGATAAGAGACTGAGCAATACCCAGAAGGGACACTGATACTACCAGATGGGATGTTGATAGCTTGGAGCAGTGAAAGAAAGGCGAGTAGTTTTTACTGACTTCAAGAAACCACAGACAGGAGGCCAAGCTCCACTTCTGCTAGTAATATCATGTCCATCAAATTCAGTGGATTTATTGAACAGCTGGGAACAGCAGATGACTCAGTGCTGTAATTAACTTGAACAGTGTGCTAAAGGAGATGGATGTCACCCGGCAGGCCCCTGAAGCTCCCCTGCCACCTACTCCCTTCCGTGCAGGGAGGGTCTCCCCAGCCTCCTCGCTTACTTTGTGGCTCAAGCTGGTTCAGTATGGGCTGTGCCCCACCGACCACACTCCCTACTGCAACAGCAGCCACAGTCTCAGCCACGTTGCAGACACCGCTGAGGCAAGGATGCGTCTCCTTGGTGTGGTTGTAGGCAGACGAGACCAGGTTGAATGCAGAGTTGAGCAAGGGCAGGCTGGTCACCCGATTGACAGCACTCTAAAACCAGAGAGAAACAAGTGACTTTTAAGACCCAGCCTCAAGCTGAGGAGTGAATACAAGATATTAAAAGCTCTATGGCAACACCCAGTCCATCTCATCGCCCTTTTTAAGTTCAGAGTTGAAGGGATTTGCCCAAAGACAAATCCTTGTCAGTAGCAAGCCAGGATTAGAAGTTGGAGCTGTACACTTGTCACTGCTGAGTCACTGGGTTTTAGCACCATCAAGCCCAGATGTAGAAATAGGACTGATAACAGCTAACGTTTCAGAATTATTTGCATTACTTGAGCCAGCCCTGGAATTTTTTCTTGAGCAAGAAAAGTTAGCTTCAGAATTGTGTTTAGATTTAGCCACAGCTTCATTTGGTTAGTTTTTCCTGCTACTCCCAGCATGGTTTTGAGATGCTGACACAAGTTAGCTAACCACCATAGCTGTCAGCAGGTAGTTTAACTGCTGACTGTTTGAGTACCCACCTGTCTGGCACCTACCTCTTGCTGCTGTTCCTCAGCCTCTGGCAGATTCTGTGTGGTCTTCTTTGATGCCATAGTGAAGTCAACTGCAGCTGAAAGGTTAAAAGTAGTCACAGAGTACAACTTAAGTTTCCTCAAGTGAACTACAGTCCTACCAATACCAGTGAAAAGCAGAGGGCAACAGTCAAGATCCAGCACAGAGCAGGAACTTCATGGAATCATTCATCTTTCTTACAAGAAAGTGAAGATATTTAAGAGGCTCTATAGATTATGGTGTCCAAATGCTTGTACAGGACAACTGTACTCAGTCCCAACCCTCAACCTCCACACAGCTAAATACTTTCAACAAAGCATCCTACTTATTAGTGGTAACATTTAACTTGTTTCAAAGATGCAGGGTCAGAAGCGGGTGAGAACTTTCGCAGAGAAAATGCGTAACATTACAAAGATACTCCTGGTTCAGCTTCCCACTGCACAGGCTCTCTACTGCCCAAGGACTGGAAGGAAGGAAAGCTGCACCCTGCAGACGCAGGTTTAGTGGCATAAGCCACATGAACATTTCATCAGGGCTTAGTACAGCAGTAACCTGTTGCGTCTGAAGCAATCTAACTACCATAAGTTTTGAAATGAAAACTAAAATTACATAAGATGAACTCATTGTTTTAAACTCCATTATCATTGAACTATTGAAGAAACAGCTGAACTTTCCCAATACTCTATTTTGATTTTAATTACTCATTTTTAAGAGTAGTCCCACTATGCCTCTTTATCATCACTACCAACTCCAGCAACAGAAAGTCTCCCAGCTCTGGAAGAGGTATGAAAATGTTTGAGTTTTCCTAAAATGGCAGGTCATGTTTTGCTGCTGTAGCAGTCCAGCCATCTACTTCAACGCTTGTGTTCTCATCCAACTGACCAGCTAGGAGAACTACAGGGCAAATTTCTCCATACTTCCCTTGATACTAAGTCCTAGAAGTGTTCTCATTACCTAATGAGACTACAAAAGTTGAAGTATAAAAATGATGCAATATCTTGAATAAATATGTACCTCCCCAGCATGGAACTGCATTGGTATCTGGACACTCCAGTATCACGATAAATCCAAGATTACATCTTGCCTCAGTCAGGCACAGCAGGGACTTCAGCACACTTGTTCTTCATTGCAGTATCTGCTTTCCTCCCATTCCAGTTAATCCCTGTTTTTACAATTCCTACAGCATTTTCCAGTGGAAAAAAAAAGGATTCCCAAGCCAAGGACAACTCCAGGCTCCCTGGCAGACTTCGCCGAAAAAAAAGCTGATTAGTGACACTGTTCTTCTTGTTGTCAACTTTGACTTGTGTAAGATTCCCATTTGCTCTGGGAACAAGAAAGCTGGAGAACAAACAGTGAAACGTTTTCTGGCTCTGGGCTGACAGTAGAACTATGAAAATTCTCAGCAGGTAATGCCATGGGCTTGACAGCCCAGCAAGTTACATATGCAACTACTCGGCATTTCAGTGAGACTCAGACAGGGCAGGGATGCCAAACGCTACCTGTCCACAGCAAGAGTTATCACAGATAGGCACCTCCATCCTCTCCAGTAGGAAGCCCAGAGCCAGCACCCTTCTGGGCATTCCTGATGATCACCCTGCCCAGCGACTGCCTAACATAACACCACGTGAAATACAGCTTGCGCTTCAGCAGCCTGGGAAAGCTTCTAGAAGATTGCTCCAAGCATAAACAGGGCTTGAATGCAAAGCCTCAGTCCCAAAGTCCACATGGTTTGCTCACGTAGCAGTTATTCTTGTGCTGCTGAGGAACAAATTTGGTTTTTTGAAGCTGAGTAGGCTGAATGAGTCTGCAGAGCTGTTGCAGTTGTGCTTTGCCCTATTTCAACACCATTCCAAACAACCCCTTGGCTGAGTTGCCTCATTTCTAGACAGGTGGAAAAAGCTTAAACCACAGAATGTCTTACCAGCCTCAGTGTCAGCATACAGAGAACAAACCAGAGAAGAAATAAATGAAAACTCTAGTTGCTAACATAAATCAGGAGCAACTCCTTGGTTGATGTAAAAACTACTGTAAGCTTAGAGTCAGCCTCTGAAGTACCAGGAGCCCACCTTAATTATGGATGCCACCGGCAGTGACAACCCTCACAGCACAATCGTGTTAGAACATGGTTTGCTCTCCTCTGGAGGAAGGATCTGGGTGTGTTGCAATGCCAGTAGTTGTGCTGTGGACTAGTCATGAGTCATATGGACAGCGTGGTTTTGTTTTCTTTCTGTGCTCTCCCCTACACAAGTGCTGAGCAGTCCTCATTTTGCTCAGCGATCACAGGAAAGCCCAGCACTCCACAGCAGTTGTTTCACGCTCCTTTGGAGAGAGGCACAGCTTTGAGCCACGGCAGTTACAAACAGAAATCCCAGAGAAATCTGGTCTGCCAGCCCACAGCCCCACGCATGGGAAAACACGCAGGAAATTGAAAGCAGCACCACCGCTCAGTTTGTTTCACACAACCGGGCAGTTCTCACAGAAGCTTTTGTTTTGCCGATGGTTTCGTACCATTGCTCCACCCGAAATGTTAGGTCACTGCTGGAAAAATTTCTCAGACCAGGTAGTTTCAGAAAGATGAAACTCAGTGCACGCTTCTGGCATGGCACAATAACACAACCCCTGGTCGTTGCCCAACTCGGCACAAGCCTGAATGCAGTGGAAGAGCCCTGGCACCAGCACGCCGAAGCTGCTGCCTGGGTCAGACTGTCACAGCCACTGCCATGCCTGGCAGAAGGGTACTTTTCTGCTGGGGTAAGCAGCTCCCCTCATCTCTGCCTCTGACAGCGCCCAGCAGACATAAAACTAGATCTTTAACACGCAGAAGGTTTTACTTTTCCCTGCTGAAACAAGCTCTGTCCCATGGAGCTAGCCTGCGTTGCACTGTCCTGTGGATAGAGGTGGGATGTTGAAGGGGAAAAAAGCCTCCTGAATTGTTTTATTTTGGGAAAAGTGATTGAGCCATAACTAACACGCATAACTAGTTCAATAGCTTAACCAGCAGTTCCTTAATGAGCATTAAAAAACAAAGCTAATTTTAGCAATTTAGATATGAGCAGGTAGGGCTAATCAGGGCAGAGGTATTAATTTGCGGTTGAAGCACTCACTTGCATTCTCTTCCAGATCTGCCACCGATACCCCACTTACCCTAAACGCAGCTGGCAGAACAGGGTCACAGGATGCCTGCTGCAGGGGGAAACGGCACTGCCCACGGCCAAGGGAGGCATTGCAAACACTCAGAGGGCAGAGTTAGATTTCAGAGGGGAATTAGGTGATTTGGGCTTTGACCCTGGGACATAAGATTCAAAATTGCTGGCAGGATTATACCTATACCACCCTTCTGGAAAGGTCAGCAGCATTAGGGAACCTCAAAGAGTGGAGCCACTATTTTAGTGGGAGGCAGGGACTGCTGGCTCCCCCAGTTCCAAGGGGGATTAGACATCACAGCCAGTGGCTTTTACTAAGCATCTCCTTGATGGAGTTAGTGTTTAAGCTACCCAAGCTCCTAGAAAACCCTGTTCCTTCTTTCCTGAAGTATGACAGCTCCTGGGCTTTCCCATATTTTCCATTTACAGATTAGACCACGAGCACAGAACTCCCAGGGCTCTGGGCTGCACCTGTAACTTGCAGAGCAAGAAACATGCCCCGCTGGCTCATTAACAGCCACTTTAATCCGGCAGTTTCAGCAGAACCAAGTCCAGAAACAAAGTCCTTCACAGCCACACAGTTTCACACAGTCACAAAGAATCCTGTTAGTCTTGAGAAACACCAAGCGAGTTTGTCAAGTGCTCATTCCAGTGAGCCAGCAGAACGGTGCAGGGCTGCAGCCTCCCTCTGCAGACAGGGCTGCTCTTGAGCAAGGGACAGGTTACCTTGTCACTTCAGCCCTCCCCTTCGTTAACGCTATTAGCATGCCTACGCTGATGATCATCCCTGTGAAATAGCTGCAGGCAGGTCTGGCGGCCCTGTCAACAGGAAGGGAATGCCCAGCTGATCGCAAGTCAGCGGCGATGTCCTGTCGGGCACCCACATCACGCGCTCCCCGCGTGGGAGAGCCTCCTCCTGCAGACCCCTCGTCCTGCTTTGATCGCCACCAGCCAACGCGCACAGAAGAGCTTTCAGACCTGCAGCTGCCTGCACGTGGCTCAGGGGTCTGCAATGCTGCCAACAGCTCATCTCAGGGCTAGAAGAAGTCTCTAGGAAGTATCTGAAGCCTTTCACCTCCTTCCCAAGGCACGCCACGTGCAGCACAGGCACTGGGAGATGCCACCTGCGGCTCTCAAGAAGCCCAGCTCAAGACGACCCTCCCCAAGTCACCCTCCCACCCCAAGACAACGCATGGCCCCATGCCTTCCCAGGGAAGCCAGAGATGTCCCATGAGCAGCAACGGGGGAACCCAGCCCCTCAGCGGGGCTGTTACAGCCTCAGGGCTCTCCCCCAGTGCCAGGAACCGTTTCCAGAGATGGCACCAGCTCAGACCCCAGCCCTCCACCCCAGTAAGGCTGCAAAGAGCCACCTACAGCAAGGTGCCGCAGATCCCCCGGGACAGCAGGAGCCACCCTTGGCGAGCCCCCAACGCCCCCCACATGGGACCAAGCCACAACACCCTCCCTGACCCACAATCCCCTCCCCGAAGCGCAGCCCCCTCCCCGCCAGCCCTGCCTCACCTGCCCACACAGCTCCACCAGCACCAGCAGCACGGGGAGGATGCGGCCTCGCCCCGCTTAAATACCCCACGGGCCTGATGAGCAGCTGAGGGAGCCAATTGGGGCCCGGCGGGCGCCTCCCTGGCCAATGGGGAGGGAGGGGTGGGAGCTGCGGGCATGGGGGGGCTCCTCTGTGGGGCCTGGGGTGGTGGGGGCATGGGGCTGGGTGGCCCCCAGAATGGGGTGTGGGTGGCGGGGCCTCACGGGCGGCCCTACAGGACATGGGGTCAGGGGGAGATGGAGATGGGGTCAGGGGGAGATGGGCCTGCCCCGGTGGTTGGGGAGGGGGCCCGGCCAGCGGCCCCCCAGTGCTGCTCCTGTGCCCCCAGCCCCACGCACATCTCGGAGCTGGGCGCTGCCGCCCGCCGCCATGCCGTGCCAAAGGCAGTTCCTCGCTTCTGGGAGCTCGGCGAGGCCCAGACAGAGCGAGGCGTTCCTGCAAACCCTCCGGCAGTGTGCCCGTGCTGTTAGGGAAGAGGGTTCGAGCGTGGGCCGTGCCCACCGTGCCCAGCATGGGGTGAAACGTACCCAGCCTGGGGTTCGGCGCAGGTTGGGAGGTGCTGGAGCAGGATTCATCCTGCTTCCCTCCCATGCCGGGGTGTGCAGGGGCAGCCACCGGCGGCAGGCAGCTTGCCTTTGGGTTTTCTGAAGAGCGGCTGTGTTAGCAGCCAGGAATGTGGTTAGAAAGTGCTCGGGTTGGGCGGCTCAGCGTGCTTACAGCCGCTCTCAAGCTGCTCCTCACCTGGCACCAGGCATTGTCAAGAAAGCCCAGGGAAGCAGGCATGGGGGCCGTGACTCAGACGTGGTGTTTCCTTGGCAAATCTCTCCTCCCCTGCAGCAAGGGTGCTGTAACTACCAAAGGAGTAAGACATGCCCTCCTGCTCAAAGCCGGTGGCTGGCTACGGCAAATACATGGTGATGAAACGTGCTGCTTCTCAAGTTTGCAGTGATTTTCAAGACAGGAGTCGCCTTTCATTTGTACACTTGCAGAGTGCCCAGCAATGCAGGACTCTGAGCTTGGCTGGGGGAATTTTGGACTCTTTAATAGAAATAATAAATAATGTCTTTTTTTAGTCAATGTTTTGCTTTTCTGTTTGTGTTTCATCTTCAGATCTCAAAAGCTGCTTTGAAGCTATCAATTAAGCTTCCTGTTGTCTGTTTTTGAGATCCGTGGGGGAGGAAACTGAGGCACAGGTAAGAATTATCTAAGGTCTTCTAAAGCTATTAAACTGATTGAGTCACCTTGTTTTTGGCCAGTCAATGCAGGAGACCTTGGGTCTCTTTTCTGCGTTGCCCACGGTAAGCCATGGAGGCAATGGGAGCGTCAATGTGTTTTGAAAATGTGCTGTTAAGCTAACAAAAATGTTGACAATGATCACTTCTCAGCTTTGAGGTTAAAAGGAATCCCCCTCCTTACTTGAGTCAGCCTTGCCGTGGACTTGTTGGCTGAAGAAGACCTCTGCAGGTCCAGCCGTCTAACCTGCAGCTTGAGGCAGGACTTACCCAGCGTGGCTCAGGTCAGCTGGGCGGCTTTGTCTAGCTGAGTCATGAAACTCTTCCCAGGGATGGAGACCTCACACAGCCAGTACTGCATTATGCTCCTAATGAAGAAGCTTTTCCTAATGTTCACTCTGAACTTCTCCAACTACAACTTGTGGCTTTTGCCCCATGCTTTACCACCTGCACTGATGAGAAGACTTTTTGTGCATGTCTCTGTGAAGTAAACTTACTATTTTAGCTTAATCTGGGAACCTGTCATCTAACAAACTCCCCGGCAATGCATGGTCCCTCCTTTGATCTCATTCTTTTCACAGGTTAAGTTGCAAATTTGAAGTGTTCGGTGTCCTGTATTAACTCTTAGGCTGATTAGCAGGTGGCTTTTATAGGCTGTGATGTGTACAGGGGAAAGGATGGATGTTCTTGTCTATCCTCTGAAGATATGATGAAATGTTTTAATTTCAGGAACCACGAATCAAGAAATGAGTCCCATGTTTTTCTCGGTGTTTGTCCTGTATATGGACAGTGGGTTATGTCCTCAGGTAAAATGTCAGCGATGCAAATTGTCAGTTGGTTCATGGGAGTGAAGTGCCTGAGCACGCCAGTTGTGGTGGTGATGGTGAAAGTCTCACAAGGCAGGTTATATTTCATCACCTGAATGGGTAAAACAGCACTATCGGAACGGGACATCTTCGTGTGCCTTGCAATGTAGCACAGATGAATGCGTGCAGAAGTGAGGATTCCCATGTGCCATGTAAGTGGCAGGTGGTTTGCATGAGATAACAACAGTAATTATAATTAATGAGACAATGCTTGATATCTGGAGTGTGATTTTAGTGACCCAGGACAAAATACCAGTGCTTGGAGCTCCTGATCAGCGGTAGACCTGCCTGCAGTATCAGAACTCCGAAATTTTGGAGCCTGTAATTTCAGAGCAAAGGTTTGCACGATCATGTCTGTGATTCTTGGTACTGTATATATACCATATACTTGCAGCGAAGATAAAATCAGTTCAGAAGTTTGGTGGGCGTGGGAAGGGTGTAGGAGGAGGCAGAGAAACATGCTGCATGGCTGGAGCGAGCGAGCCCTGTGGCACCAGGCAGTGCTTCCCACAACGGGCAGCATTGCACCAGTAACTCTGCAGCCTTTGTGCATGTGCTGCAGCACCAAGACAGGGACAGAATCCCTCTGGTAATCCCTCTGATCCCAGACGTTACCCCCTGTCTCCCGTGCCTGTCGGCAGCCAGGAAACCCTGCTCCTCTGCAGCCCTGCTAGCTGTACAGCTCTTATTTCAGCCGTGTCCTGGGCTCTGCCAGTGGATGAGGCATCTCCAGCTACATGCTTCTCAGTTGTCCCAGTCCTGTTGAGAGGGAAGCATGCAGGTATGTGGAGGATTTGAAGGATCAGGCCCTTATGCTAGGTCCCCAGCACTAGGCCCAATTCCTTTCCTTGCTCTGTGGTGTGTCACAGCTCAGCATCATCTCTTTGGGGACCAGAGGGCCCATCTGACACCTCCTCTGCCAGTGCTCATCTACTGCAGTGGACACGATCTTGTTGATCTTTCATGGCCTTTACTCCATTAGTAATCTGCCGTGATGCTGTGGTCACCTTCCCCAGGGCACATACACAGGCACGAGAAGAGATGATTCATGGGTGAAGCATGCGTAGCTCTGATTTCTGTTCCTTGGCTAAGTCAAGCAAAGCCTGTGGGCTTCCAGCAAACTCCTTGAGAAGCCCTGTGCTGCTCAGGCGTCCCTCTGGAGCAGTGGTGTCCGGAGCCCACCGAGGCGACAAGTCAGCCTGTGGTCTTTGCCATTTTTTGGACCTTTGGACCTTTGCAAGGTCCCAAAGATGCGTGGTGACAGCCCTGCCTGCCTCCGCCGCCCGGAGGCTCTGCTGGCTCATGTTCCTGTCTTTGTGTCCTCTTGCCTGACCACTTCCTCTTGCTGGGAGCGAGCGATCCTTTGGGTAGCAGTTGCAGAAATAGTTTCAGACACAGAAATAGCTAATAACGTCAGCTCAAAGCACCCAGCCCCTCATGCTCTAGCTTCCTGTCAGCTGCAGCGGTCGGTGGTGCTCCTCGCAGCAGCCTCGTCCAAGGCCACAGCCTGCATCAACGCCGAGTGTCCTCGCGCCAGTCCTGCAGCGCTGCCCCAGGGCAGGGAGCGATGGAGTCAGGGCTGTGGGGCAGGAGACTCGGTGCTGGACCCCGTCCCGTGCTGCCCACCCGTCAGTACCGTCCCCCGGGCTTTGCGTGGTGATCTCCAAAGGCAACGTCCCTCAGAGTGCTGCGGCCTTCTGCAAGCAATTTGCTGGTGAAGTACCAAAAGCTTCAGCTCAGCTTTTACCTTCCATCCAACCCCCTGGCCTCCTCAAGTCTTCGGAGCAGTTTCCTAGTCCAGGACGTGCTGCAGCTCTCTGCTGCCCTCGCCCTGCCTCAGCCGAAACAGGACTTGGATGCCTCCTGCTGCCCATCGCCCCCGGAGGGTTTTCCAGGCCCTGGTCCCCCCCCAGCAGCTTCCCCGGCATGCGGGCAGGCGGCAGCAGCTCGGGCAGGTCCCTGCCTGGAGCCCCAGCTGTCTTTGCCCTCACTGCAGGGAACGTCCCAGCTGGTTCTTGGCTGCTCTCCCAGTCTCCCAGTTCACCTTTCTGCTGGTTTTCAGACTGCTGGCTGGTTTTCTACACGCCTGTTCTGCTCCTCCCTCTACTCCTGCACTCTTGCTTCATACCTTTAGGTGCGGGTGGGGTGGGTTAACATAAAAAAGCCAGTTGTTTTTTAATCAATGAGAGGTTAGATGTTATCTGGCCCTGCTAAGTGTGTCCTCTCTGCCTCAGGCCACTGCTGAGGCCTCTACTTTTGCTTCCCCAATAATCAGTGATACAAGACTCCCTTTACATCACTCCCCAATCCTGGGGTTTATCTAGCTATACCCCAATTATTTTGGAAATTATAAGAGCATCTCAACAAAAACACATTCCTCTGGCAACAGCAGAACGCACTGATTTTGCACCGTCCATCCCCATTTGCTGGATCTTGGCGCATGTCTGGAAAGGTTTCTCGGATGTGCTGGCGTCTTGCGTTTCACACAGACTCGTGCTGCTCTCTTTCGCAGATGACAGTGGGCGTCCTGCCCACCATGCGTGTGTGGACCCAGGAGGTCAGCAGTTTCCACCAGCTCTTTCTTGTCTTCCATGATTCCATTTCCTCTGGATTTGTGTGTAGCAGCTTTGGAGGAGACACCGTGCTGGGGAGCACCATGTCGTTAAGGAGGGCAACAATAGTCCTGGACTCAAGCATTATTTCTTCATTTTGGTCCTCCGAGGAGCGGTGAAGATCTCATACAGGGCGACTGAGTTGAAAGCAGATGAGGGCAAATAGTTTTTCTCTAGGGAAGTCTGAAGAATCACGGATCCACAGCTCCTGCAGCAGAGAGCTTCTATCACCAAAGAGCCTCCTGTGGAAGGAGAGGAAAATGAAATCTCACGAGCTCCTGTGGCTGGATGCAGCATGACCCTGTGTCATCCCAATGCTCGTGGAAACCTCCAGCGCACCCAGGGACTGCCTGACCTTCCGGATGGGCCCTGCTATTTAACCGGGGGGGGCTCTTGCTGTGTTGAACGTGACATGACCGAATCATCGCTAGTCCTTGGGAGAAGCTATGCAAAGGGTACATATCTGCAAACATAAAACATAGGTGTTAATACCTCAGATGAAAGACAAAAACTGGATAAAAGCAGTGTGTTATAGCTCCCTTGGTTTTCTTTGACTAACTGTCGTGGTCCAGGGAGTCCTGGCTCTCGGAGCACTTCAGCGAGTTTAGCCTTACAGTGCGTTGAGTGCTAGACAAGAAACATAATGCAGAGCCCAGAACACAGACGGCAGGACTTGCTTACGGCGGCACTTAAACACTGAGAGGAAGAAGAAGGTTCAGCAGAGAGAGGGTTCGTGGACATTGAGTAGCAAAAAGTTAAGGCTCTGGATCACAACGTGGGATAGCTCTGTACGTCCCCGTCTGGGACATACATCCTGCACTGGTTTCCACATACTGATTTCCAGCTTCCAAGAAAACAAAACAAAACATTTTTCTTAGAAAAAGGCAGAAGACAGAATTAAGTTATTTGCACATCAAACAGAATGTTTATTTTTTATTTATTTTTTGAATGAGGACATTCAACTATTAATGATGGGCAAGCCATTAAATAGCTAGCTGGGGCAAAGGCTCAGTTCTTGATATTTTTTCCACCTCTCTAAAGTAGAATAGTCTGTTTCGTTTACCTGGTCTTGCATGTGTTCTTCACGACTGCCGAAGGACTCTTGCAAATATAAGTGTGTGTTCTCTGTAGCGGGGATATTTCAGAGCCACAAGTCTCTTGAGCAAAGCAGATGCGGCCTTTTTTCTGGTGAGTGCGGAGGGTGGCCAGTGAGGTTAGGGGAAGATGTCAAAGGTGCTTGCTCCTGATCCCAGCTGGCCTTCTGCAAGCTACGCAACGTGCTGTTACCGTGACCCTTTTAAACACTTTGAGTGTTTGTACCTCTTGCTGTGATGCTTCTTGTAGTTTTGTGGGACCAAAGGCTCTGCTATTTCTCTTGTGTCTTCAGTTATTAAGTGGTGTAAAGGCATTGTAAGGCATGGACGGCGTGAATCATAGTGGCTGTAATGAGAAGACTGTCCTGCCCACACAGGGATAAATCTGGCCCCCTCGGAACTGGTGAGACCGGCTATCAATTCTTCTTTATGCAAGACTTGCTTTAATCATGTCTATCAGCTGCCATTCCTTAGGTACACACCTGGACTTTCATTTCTCCTGAAACACTCTGCCAAAACTTCACTTTGAACAAGGAGACTGTTAAAAGTTTGTCTTGCTGGCTGTGTCTTTTTGCAAATGAATGCAACACTGCTTTAAATTGTCGTAAACTGAACTGGATATCCCTGCTGGCAGATGAACCGAGATATTGTTTCCTCGCAGCATGGAGGATTTGCCAGATGGCAGAAGTGTTTTCAATCAGAATTTGAACTCTGAAGGAAAGAAATGCCTAAAACAATCCGAAAGGGAGAAAGCTAAAACTCATCAGCCTCTTAGACAACTGCAATACAGGGAAGTCACGCTCCTTTTTTCTGACAGTCTGTGGAAACCTGAAGCTCCCAGGGCTTCATCTCACATCAGAAGTGCTCTATGAGCTTCTCTGGCAATGTTCTTGTTTTAACAGAAGAAAGGACCTTAATATGAGAGTATAAATAATTTAACTTCTAATGAAGTCAGTGTTCTACTACTAGAATGATCTAGAATTGAGCCTTATTTTAAGTGATCTGCAGTCCCAACTGGGGAGCATGTAGGATGCAGCACAGCACAGCTTCTGCAGAGTGTGGATTCACTGAATGAGTAAAAGTTTCTTCAGAAACTGCGCTTCTTGCTTCCTGACCCTGATAGTTCTAGGGATGCTACAAGTCACCATACACAAGCCCTTTCCTTGAACAGCCCCTGCATTACGGTAAAAGTGCGTTCCCTGCACTGTGGGGGGGATCACCGAGGGCAGAAGGACGCGTGTGCGCGATGAACCTGGACACGTGCAATGTAGTTCTGATATGGACATGAGATGGGACCCTAATGGGGTGTATGGGAGAGTCAAATGCCAGGTGATAAGGTGCTACCTGAAACATATTTAGCACCTGAGTGTCAGAAAGTTGACCCAAATAGCTGGTTAAATATACATTCCTTATACATTCCTTGTACGTGAGCTTAATGGGACATGGACTACTCAAGGAAAGAAGGCTCAGGTCTGTATGTTAAAAGTGGCTTTTTTTGAACTTATTGTAGCCCTTTATAGAGGTGTAAACGATGCTGAAAAAAGACTAAAAGAGGGTAGTAAACGTCTGCTGTTAAACCGTCTTGCATCTGGTGAGGGATGTGGGTTCTCCACTCCTCTAGAAATGGGACACGTGGGTGACACTGTGGATCCAGGTGCGCTGTTAAACAGCACTGCCTCCAACTTCAGCCCAGAAGATCCCAACCTGGATCACACATTTAGGTGTGGGACCTGCCCTTAAAAGGGTGCAAACTGTTTTCCCACTGCTCAGCCTTTCTCCCTGCTCCCTGCCAGGTCTCTAACTTCTGATAACCCCTTTGGACTGCGGGAAGGGTGTGCTGCTACAGGAGGTCAAGGTTAAGACTCCTGTGCATCTACAGGGGGGGAAAAATGACTTTCTTGCAAGGCAAAGCCTTCAGATGTGGGAGGAAATGAAGCCTGACTGCTGCAGGTCGCAGGTCAGATTCAAGGCTTTTGTGCGCTGACACATGCCTAACCTTTGGTACTAACCTAATCTAGGCCACTGACTTTCAACCTGGGATCCGTGGCTTAGCTGTGGGATCCCCAACAGATCCTAAGAGGGCAGGGGCGTCCGAGAGGGACACACGCTGCTTAGGAGGCCTTCGCTTGCTGCACACACCCACCAGGGCAGCCTGAAAACAGGGGGGCAGGTGGGTGCCACATCCCACCGACTTCACAGTCTTTTTTTTGAAGCATACGAGAGTTCAGCTCTGTGTCTGTGGGCGCGGGGGGGCGTACCACGGGAAATAGTGCTCTGCATTTAGCTTCGGCGCCTCTCGTGTTCTCTTTGTCCGCGAGGCCGGCAGGGCCGCTCGGCTGGGCCTGGGCGGGTGGCGGTGCTGCTGAAGCCACTCGTGGCGGAGCCGAGCCCGCCGCCCTGACACTGCCGCACCCCGGGGTCTGTCCCCCACAATCGCCAATTCCCCTACTTTTATTCTTTAACGCCGATTCGTTTTCTCAGAAACCTCGCGGTAAATCCCCTGCTTGCAGTTTACTCCACCGAACGGCCATCCTAAACACCCTTTATCCTTTCTAATTTCCTCGTAGGGTTACAAGTTCGGAGGAAAACATCCTCCAGGACCAGCGCTGCTTCCCGCCCCGCAGCCCCGCTGCAGCACCCGCGGCCACGTTTTCGAGGGGACCACGCACAGCACCACGAGCACCGGCACTGCTCCCGGCCTGGGGGCTCGGCAGCTGGCGGCTCGGATCTTGGAGGCCTCTCTCAGCACCACAGCAGGGCCTTGAGCTCCCGGTAAGGTTTGGAGCTCCCGGTAAGGCTTTGAGCTCCCGGTGAGGCTTTGAGCTCCCGGTGAGGCTTTGAGCTCCCGGTGAGGCTTTGAGCTCCCGGTACAGCCTTGAGCTCCCGGCGGAGACGAGCCCTGCGGCGTGCTCGGCGGTGCCGCTGCGCCTTTGGAAGATGGCTGCTAGGAGGGCAGCCACGAGGCGACATTTCGCGCCTCCCGCTCGTTTCGCACACCCAGCACCGGCCCGTTCCCGGTGCCGTTTCCAAACAACCTAACGGTCCCTCCGGTACCGGGACTACCGGGAGACCCTTCCCACCCACCGCGGGGGCTCCCAACGGACCCCTTCGACCCCTCGCCGCGGGACGGGACCAAAGGGACCGCGCCGTGCCCGGCCGGGCCGTGCCGTGCCGGACCCCGGGGGGTCCCCGCTCGGTTCCCGGTTGGGCGGCGGGGCCCTCCCGCGCTCCCGGTTGGGCGCGGCCCCGCCCCCGGCGCTCAGTTCCCGCCAGCGGCGGCCAATGGGCGGGCGCCCGCCGCGCACGGGGCTTTTCCGCGCCAAACTCCAAAGGGCCGGGGAGAGGCGCGGGGCGGCGGCGGGGCGCAGCGCGGCACCGGCCTCCAGCACCGCCACGCCGGTGAGTCCCGCCGCCGGCCCCCGAGCCCGGGACGCGGTAAGGGGACGGCGGAGGAGCCTCCCTTCCCCTCCTTCCCCTTCGGTTCCCCTCCCTCCCCTCCCCGTCCCGGTGACAGCTGCCGGCACCGGGGGCCAGCAGCGCCCGTCCCCGCCGGGTACCGGGCGCGGAGCCGCTGCCCCGGGGCTCCTCTACCGGGGGCTGAGCGCTGCCGGGACGGGCCGCGGGGCTCCGGGAGCGGCCCCAGCCCCTCGGAGCGCGGCCGGGCCGGGGGCTGCGAGCGGAGCGGGGGGGGCCGGGGGGCGGGCAGGGTCCGGCATCGCCCCGCGCGGCTCCCGGGGCTGCCGCGGGCCGGGGCTGGCGGCGACCGGGATCGCACGGCGGCGGCCGGGGCCCCGTTTTGTTATTATTTATTTATTTTATTTTATTTTATTTTTATTTTACCTTTATTAATTATTATTATTATTATTATTAATTAGATTTTTAAATTTATTTATTTTTCTCTGGACCGGAACGCGGCGCCCCCCGCCGTGAACGCGCGGAGCAGCCCGGCCCGGGGGCGCGGCCCCGTTGTGCCCCCCCCCGCACCGAGCTCCGCCGTCCCCGGCAGCGGCCCCTTTAAGAGCGCCCCCTCCCCTCCCGGCTCCCTCATTTGCATAATCTCGCGAGCCTTCCCCGGGGGCGGCCCCCGCGAGAGCGCAGGGAGCGTTTCAATTGTGGCGCGAGATACAGTTGGCGCGCGGCGCCCGCCCGCGAGGCGGCACGGCGGCAGGGGCGCAACCAAAGCCGTTAGGCGCCCGGGTGGGCGGGCCTAAACCACCCGACGACCAATCAGCGCCCGAACCGGCCGGGCTGCTGACCAATGGCGTGGCGGCGGCGGGAGGGCGGGCCGGCCGGCCGGCTGGCGGGCGGGGGGCGGCGGCGGCGGTAGGTTGCGCGGTGTCCTCGAGCGGCGCCGCCGGGGCCGGGCCGGGCCGCGGCGCTGACGCCGGGCTCGGTGCGGGCAGGGCAGGAGCGGCGCCATGTGGATCCAGGTGCGCACCATGGACGGCAGGGAGACCCACCGCGTGGACTCGCTCTCCAAGCTCACCAAGGTGGAGGGGCTGCGGCAGCGCATACACCAGGTCTTCGGCGTCGAGCCCCACCGGCAGCGCCTCTTCTACCGGGGCAAGCAGGTAGGGCCCCCCCCCCGCCCCCTCACAGACCCCCCCCTCAGAGCCCCCTCAGGGCCCGCTGCCAGCCGCGGGGGCTCTGCCGCCACCTAGCGCCCCGGGACGGGGCTCTCACCTCCCCCCTCACAGGGGGGGGTCTCTCTGCCCTGGGCCCCCTCCGTCGGGAGGGGGGTGGGGAGCGCCTCGGTAGCGGCGCCGAGTCGTGTCCGTCCCCCCCCCCCCCCCCCCCAGACGGCTCCGTGTTGTCGTTTCCCCCCCCCCCGGTGCCTCCGACGGCCCCGTGTCCTCCTCCCCCTCGACGGCTCTGGGTCCCCCCTCCGTGTCCCCCCCGTGCCCTTGCTCCGTGTTTCCCCCCCCCGGCCAGGCTCTGCCCCAGTAGACCCAGTACCCCCAGTACCGGGCCGGGCTTTCAGCACCTGGTTGTGGGGTCAGCGGAGGGACCGACCCCGGCACGGGCACCCGGGGGATGCAGAGACCCGGGGGGGCTCGCAGATAGGGTGCTGAGCGAGGCAGGCTGTCAGCAGGCTTCTGCCACTGTCTGTGCAGCTAAATAGCACTAAACCCACTTGCTGGCCGTCGTAACATCTGTTTTTTTCATTGAAGATGCACTTGCTTTGCAAAGTTAATTCGTTTTTGTGTAACTCCCCTAGTTCGTAGTTCAGTTCTTTTTTTTTTTTTGTTTTGTTTTACGTAGAAACATTTACCCAG
The DNA here is from genome assembly GCF_040182565.1 of Anser cygnoides. Lineage (NCBI taxonomy): Eukaryota > Metazoa > Chordata > Aves > Anseriformes > Anatidae > Anser > Anser cygnoides. The sequence goes on along the minus strand of NC_089899.1, from coordinate 3,101,044 downwards.
TGTGATGCTGTAGCGATCGTTCCCTGCTGCGCCCATTAGTGCTTTGTCTGAGGTTTTGAGTTGTTTGAAACGTTCACGTGTTTCCTTAGCTCAAATTTTAAAACATCAGGAAAATACTCGTTAATTTAAAAAAAAAAAAAAAAGGCATCCTTTGCTGGAGGTAGATCTTCAGTTGCTGTCACTTCTTTCAGAATTTCCTTTGCACTCCTGTGGTTTCATGTCCTGTTCGCATTCTTTGCTCTTTCATTTCGCTTTGCACCTGCTGTCGCTCGGTTCTTTGGTGGTGACAATTGATAACAATACCGCGTTTGTCGTATTGTCTCCTTTCTAAAGAACGAGCGACGGTTTTTTGCTTTGGTCTTGTGTATCTCTGTGAGTTCTCATCTCTAAAACAGAAAAAGTCCGGATCTCTTCCTGCGCGGTCAGATTTCCAGGGATTGTTCCGTAACCGTTTTGAGCCGTAAATCAGAATTGAATTATCGTAGTGATTCCCGTAAAGTGCAAATTTTTGAGGTTTTACCCTGCTTCCCATTGATAGGGAACAAAGCTCGGGGGATTGCTTTTTCTGCTGGTTTGGGCTGGAAGGGGATGATCATTTCCTGTATAATTTCTTAGTCAGACCTTAAATATGTGGCGAAGCTTGTCTAAACTTCGAGCTGCAGCGTAGTCTCGAGTGCTGTATTTTAACTCCGAAATGGTGGTGCTCCTCCGAGTTCCTGAAAGGAGAGGAACCTACTTGGCCCTCTGAGCTTCTCTTAACTTCTTGCAGGGGTGGGCTCTTGATTTGACTACGTACGGCGCCAGACTTTCAAAAGACATTCTTAAAATTAGAGAGGGTGTGAAATTAGGACCTGCCTGCCCGTGCTAAGAAGTGATTGGGTGGTTTCAAGTTGAATTGAATCCTTTTTGATTTTTACTCTCAATGGAAAAACTGCGTGTTTGCCTGGAGAAAAGTAGGCGATTAATTCTTTGGCTTCTACTTAATGCTGCGTGTAACAGAGCAATGTCTTAACAACAATCAGGAGCGTGCGCAAATACAACGTAAAGACCGCTTTGTGGTAATGTTTGTATTATGAGATGTGTCCCGATTAAGGAAGAAGGAACTTCCATTAGAGTTCCTAGGTGATGTAGAATCATCTTTAAACCTCGATAGGATGTAGGGGATCTGTGGTTTAAGTCCTTCCTCCCAGAAGTGCTATTTCTAGGGAATGTGCCACAAACCTTTTCACAGGACACAGAGGTTTAATCTGGGCAGCAAGGAAGCTTTTCTAGTCGGTGGAGTCCGTTAAAAAAGAACATTTTGAATAGTAAGAATAACAATCTATAAGTATCTGTGCTGCTGAAGAGCTGCCAAGTTCCTTGACTGTTAATGGCTTTCAAGAACTGTGGTCTCTCTTGGCCCACGGAGACGGTTGCAACACGATGGGTGGTTTTGAATTGGAAAATCTCCGCTGAATTAAATAACCCGATTATTTTGATGCTTTCCCTGTAGATGGAAGATGGTCACTCCCTTTTTGATTACAGTGTTGGACTGAATGACATTGTTCAGCTCTTGGTTAGACAAAGCCCAGCAGTGCTTCCTGCTGTTAGTAAGGAGAAGGATTCCGAGCTCTCCGACACAGACTCTGGCTGCGGCTCAGGCCAAAGCGAATCTGACAAAAGCTCGCACAATGGAGAAGGTGCCATGGAACTGGAGGGACAGCCCAGTACGGCTGCGCAGCCTGACTGGACTGACCCAGGCTTCGGCCTCTATAAGGTGAGTGAGTCACTGGAGAAGGAGCACTGCTTAAAGCCAGGCTTTGGGAGGGGAAGCCGTGTTCAGCGGTTGAAAATTTCTGAAAATCTTTCATTCTCCAATTGTCTTTTTTTTTTCTCTTAAACCCTCCAACAGCAAACAAAAAAAAATACCAACCAACCACAAACTAATTAAATGCAACATGTTTTGGGTTAAAATATCTTATTTTTCATTTTACCCTTTTAATTAAAATACAATATGCTCTTTTTGCTTTTTTTAAAAAAGCATTGCAAGTGCTTGTTTTAATTTAAAAACTTTCCCCAGTATTTTTGCTTGGAGTTGCTGCATTTGTCAAAGCTGAAACTTCCTTGAATGAACCAAAGAAAATCTCAACAAGCTGTTCGGAATCGTTTTTACTTGTCTGTTTCAATGGATTTTATTACAGATCTAGTGATGTCCTCATCAGACTATGAGTAAGACAGTTCAGAAAGCCTCTTGTAAACTATTTAATAGTAGTTTGTACAAGATAAGGCTTGTATGCATTTGGTGTAGAATAGGTTTTTAGCCTTAGGGGTTTAACCTGAGAAGACTATAGGGCTGCATAATGGGAACAGGAAGGCAAAGGACAGCTTAATATTTAAGATGATTAGTAAAATATCTTGATAACAGTTAACTTGAGATGGCTAAATCTTCCAGTAGATCTGAAAATTAATGCTCAAATTGAAAATCCATTTGGTGAGCTGTATACTTTGCTTTGTGTAGATCAATGACTTGGTTGATGCTCGTGATATGAATATGGGAGCATGGTTTGAAGCCCAGGTTGTAAATGTAACCAGAAAAAAAGCTGCAAATGACAGTTGTGCAGATCCTGATCAGCAGACGACCATTCCTGAAGAAGATGTAATATATCATGTGAAATACGAGGAGTGAGTTTTGTTCATTTCTTGGCTAATAGTCATTTGGATTGTGATGTCAGTGGGGAATTTGATTGTAAGAATTCATGAAGGTAGAACAGAACTGGGCTGTAATTGTAAGACAACTGTAAAACAAAACATGTGGGCTGGAATCATGTTTTTAGACGTATGAAATCCTATTACCCAAGTTTTGAAAGGGATACGATACTAACAAAGTTAGGCTGACTGATTCTGGCTGTGACTGTGTGGGAGGAGGAGACGTTATTCTTCACAGTATATTTGTACGCTCTGTTGTATCAGTTCTTAAATCAACTTGTCTAGATAAAATTACCGCAAATAACTTTTGATGGTGAATCTGATTTGTCTTCTCTGTCCTTCCATTCCGGCCTTCTACCTCAAGTTATCCAGAGAATGGAGTCGTAGAACTGAGTTCGAATGATGTACGGGCTCGTGCACGGACTATTTTGAAATGGCACCAGCTAGAAGTAGGGCAGGTGGTGATGGTCAACTATAATCCCGATGAACCAAAAGAGAGAGGTTTCTGGTATGATGCTGAGATTCTGCAGAAAAGGGAAACAAAAATGATTAAGGAGATAAATGCGAAGATACTACTTGGGTAAGCAATTCAGAATAGAAATGTGGAATAAATTGAATTCTCCAGCTCTGTTTAAGCCTTCATGAGGTCTGAGTGACTGCTGAAAAAATGGTGTGCCAGAAATGCTGAGAAGAGATGGAAAGCTGGGTGACTGACCTTGTAGTACTGCGTTTTCAATTAACTTCCACTGGAGGAATTGGATGCTGCAAGGGATCGCAGGGCACACTGATCTATGGATTCACATACTGCTGGGAAGATGCAAAGCCCCGTATTTGCTAAGAGGCAAAGAATTGTTCAATTGTTTGTGTTAACTATCTGTAGCAGTTTTACAAAAACTTCGGTGTAATATTTTGTCAGATATAGAAATGCAGAATAAACCCTCACTTTATAAGGATGATGAAATCAACCCCGAATCTCTTCTTTAGAAGAAAGCAAGTATACATATAACGGACTCTGAACTTTAATTGCTGGTGTATAAAAATATGCTTTCATGGGGTTGCCAGAACATTCCTTCTTTTTCCTCTCACCATAGTTATTTTGACTTCATAACTATAAAACAGGAGAGGAGTATAGTCTGAAATATTTTGGGGTGACAGCAGTCACTGATAGTGATTTGAATGCTACAAGTACCTGAATCTTCATTAAGACAAGAAGGGGTATGCTTTGTCTAATGTCACAAAAAGTATTTCATGGTGATGCTGTCATGCCACTGTGCTAGAGCAGGCGATGCTGCAGCAGGTATCTTGTGATACAGGGCTGACACCAAACCAGTCTGCGTCACCGGTGCACAGCTGTGAATTCATGCTGTAGGATACTTTATGATCTCTTTGACGTTTATCAACTTCTCCTTGTAGGGATGCTGGTGATTCTTTGAATGACTGCACAATTACGTTTGTGGATGAAATTTATAAAATCGAAGAACCAGGCAGTGCTTGTCCTCTTAGTGCCAGTCCATTAAAACGTGAGTCTGCTACGTAGTTCTTGTGTGTACAATACTGTCTTACCTTGTGTTATTCTGTTAACTCTCTTTGAGTATCAGAGAGTTCACAAACACTTCTAGCTGTGACTCCTTTGACCATTTCTAGTACATCTTGGAACTTTCTGGAGTCTGAAGTAGAGTTGTTTCTCCTTGCTAACAGGACAAAATGGCCCTGTGTGTAAAGCTTGTAAGGACAACCCGAACAAAACCTGCAGGATTTGTGCTTGCTATATCTGTGGGGGTAAACAAGATCCAGATAAACAGCTGATGTGTGATGAGTGTGATATGGCTTTCCACATCTACTGCCTCAACCCTCCCCTTAGTAGTATACCAGACGACGAGGACTGGTAAGTTCTAACAGCGCTGTGCGGTATCACAATTGCCACCTAGATTGAGTAGAAAGTGAGGTCTAGGGCTTAATGCCGCCCTTAGGTGGCGGTATTGTGACTGTACGAGGTGAAGAGAGGTACGCTACCATTATGGGTGGCCTGAGTGTTGGTTTTGATGTTAAATTCGATTTTGTAGCTTCTCTTGAGTCTAGTGAGAGCATGTTTTAGGCCAGAAAGCTGGTGGCTTGCAAGCTTTTTATTCTTTGCATAGTTTTGGGATGTAGGTGCTTATGCAAATTGAAGTACAGATACCTATAAACCAAATGTAAACCTGATGCCAGTAAGCATGTAGTCATTTTTATGGGTCATTTATGGGTATTCCATAGTCCCTGATCATCATAGTAGGCCTGTGACATGTACTTTTTAATATGTGAAATATACATGCTGATTACATACATATATATATTTTGCCATAAATACAAATATAGACATATATATAAGACATGCCTTCACCTGTATTTGTATCTACGTCGAAATATGCTGTTTAGTTCATGTATCCTGTTTCAGCATTTCGTATGAAGAATTTTATGACACAAACATTTCCTGACCTCTGTAGTGATTTAAAAGATCATGCAAGGACAGTGGCTAATACAGATCTAATTCCAGTATGGAGAGTTGCTTCAGTGACCTGTCCAGTTTCATATGGGGAAATTGTAGTATCATAACTCGGTTAACTGAGAAAATTCTCTTTTTAATTTAAGGCTTTGCTACTTGTTAATTTTCATTGATTTGTGACTTTAGGTATTGCCCTGAATGTCGAAATGATGCAAGTGAGGTGGTTTTAGCAGGAGAGAAATTAAAAGAAAGTAAGAAGAAACAAAAAATGGCATCTGCTAATTCATCCTCACGGAGAGACTGGGGCAAGGTCAGTTAAAGCCGTTTTTATTTTGAGGAATAGTGTTGGTGTGTGTTCCTTGTAATTCTTGGCTGACCGGTCTCCTGTTTGAAACAGGGTATGGCATGTGTTGGCCGCACAAAGGAATGTACCATTGTCCCCTCTAACCACTATGGACCAATTCCTGGGATTCCGGTTGGCACCATGTGGAAATTCAGAGTACAGGTATGAAGCTGAATCCTGGCCTCAGCCACTGTAAAGAAAAATGGGAATGATCCAAGTAATAGATGTGAAACCTGAAGCAGTTAATAGTAAAGTGTATGGCACTGGATATGTAAGTGCAGAAGGAAAAGAATTCTGGCTTTGTCTATATCAAGTGTTCCATAACTAATGTCGTATTGTTCAGGCATTTCAAGTGTTTTTTTCTTTCGTGCTTTTTTGGTGACTCAAACTCCAAACCAAACATATATTTCCAGTATTTTGCCTTGGAGATGTGTAATATCTCCTAAGTTTTCTGCTGGTAAGACTGTCTCAAGTAACTAGATATATTAAAGTTTTCTCATCCTGTAAGAGCGCGGGGCGGGGAGCCCTGAGCTATCCAGCCTTTGTTCTTCAAGTACGACATGAAAGTCTTTCAAGACCAACTGCCTTATACGAGTATTTCATTTTAGTACCTACATTACTCTAAAATTCCTGGAGCTTGTTAAAAAGCAGTCTAGGTGAGAAAGACCTAAATTCACATCACAAAGTATATCCAGGTGTTTAATTCACTGGAGTTTCCAACTGCTTATTTTTGAAAAACGTGTATTTTCTTTATGTGGAGTTGTTTGGATGATGGTGGTGAGGACACAGTTTCATCCTGTAAATATATGCAAAACAAACACAAAGTAGTACTTATTAATTGGTTTAGTTCCAAGACCAGCTGCCTAGCGAGCTTTTGCATTGTGTTATTTCTTTCTCTTATTTTTTTTCCAGGTGAGCGAATCTGGTGTTCACAGGCCCCACGTAGCAGGTATACATGGCAGAAGTAATGATGGTGCTTATTCCCTGGTTCTGGCAGGAGGCTATGAAGATGATATAGTAAGTAAATCCTGATTATTTATGTCTGAGAACCAAACTATCATGTAGACGTCTTATATTTTGTATCAGACGTTTCCTGTTAAGGTGTGTGATGCGACAACAGTTGTCACCCTGACTTTTCCCTCTGTTGTTAGCAAACTTAAGAGGGGACGACAGGCAAGTTGAGTCTGGGAGACTTAAATGGGTGTGTGTGTGTGTCATTTTTCCTTTTTTTCAGAGTGCAATATTAAAGATACCTGATTAAAATACTCTTTTATTTAATTACTCTTGTGAATATGTTGCAACCATCCATATACGTTTCAGGATCATGGAAATTCCTTCACATATACAGGGAGCGGAGGTCGTGATCTTTCTGGAAACAAACGTACAGCGGAACAGTCTTGTGATCAAAAACTCACCAACATGAACAGGTTGGCAACATTTGCACTCTGTTCTGAACCTTAGTAACTAGCAGTCTGTTGGCCTGAAAAATTGTTTATCTTACTTGTAATTTGTAAAACTGTTGTTTTACAATGGCTGTAGATCTGTTGTGCACTGGAAATGCTTCTTACAGTGTGCTTTAAATGAAAAATGTGAGACTCATATCGCTACAATTCTACGTTGACTGAAACTTAAGGAACAGAGTAGTAAAATAGCATAGAAATTTTCATACTCTCTCCTGAATCCTTTGCAGCCACTGTTGTATGAGTCACCTTGGGAGACCAGATCATTTGTAATTCGAAGCTGTTATTCCTGCACATAAGTGTGGATTTGGGTGGAGGAGGTGGTCCATGCAATTAATTTAGGGTAATATAATGAATAATCAGTGTATTTAAAACGTGATCCCTAGTCAAGAGACTCGAATACTGTCTCACAGAGTTCTTAGTGTTACTTAGTGTTAGTTCTTAGATACTTGAAAGTGTTACTCTGTAAGGCAAAGTAGCAAAAGACTGGCTACATGCTTTTTCCTGAGACTAGGCCTAGAAGGGGTTCCCATAGGCAGTAGTAGCTTCCAGGGTTTTTTTTTTTTGGTACGTTATTTCTAAGGTTCAGCACAACGCCAGTACGCTGGTACTCTTTGTAGTAATGGTACCTGATTGTATCAGTGCGATGCTCATGCAAGTATTCCATGCAAGCTCTGTTTTACTTTGTTCCCTCTCTGATTCTGAAGAGTTTTGGGGTAAATGCACTAAGTTGAATGGACTTTCTCTTACAGAGCTCTGGCTCTGAACTGCAGTGCCCCCATCAATGACAAAAATGGAGCTGAAGCTAAGGACTGGAGAGCTGGGAAGCCAGTCCGAGTGGTGAGGAATGTGAAAGGAGGCAAACACAGCAAATACGCTCCTGTAGAAGGGAACAGATATGATGGGATATATAAGGTAAGAAGGATTTGAATCCTACTGAAGTAGGGAAAGGTAATTTGCTTATGGCAAAGAAGCTTTAATAGTATCTGGTGGACTTGCTTCTGGCTGTTTTTTTAGGTTGTGAAATACTGGCCCGAAACAGGGAAATCTGGATTTTTGGTGTGGCGTTACTTACTTAGGAGGGATGACGACGAACCTGCTCCTTGGACCAAAGAAGGAAAGGACAGGATGAAAAAGCTTGGCCTAACAATGCAGGTACACTTTTGGAACATCACCGTGGTTCCCTTTGACTTGATGGTTAGCAGGAATTTTTCTGTTATACATTCTTATTGAGGATAATCTGCTTGGCCTTGTGTAGGAATCTAAGAATCAAGATAGCCCCCTTTAGACTGAAGGGGACACGAGCACTTTCACTCTTGTGGGTTGTTTTCTTTCTACATCAGGAGATTAAATGGACAAAACTCATCTTCTTGTATGGAATTCTTACAGTCAAAGTACCTTAGGAGGGCAGGGATCTATTATTTAAGACAGATAACTCCTGGAGCAACTCTCAGAGGTCATCTTACAGACTATTAGAGGCTGGAAAGTCTATGAATTGGCACTGTTTGCATCGGATGCTTTTTGTTTTGTGTTTTCCTGCAGTATCCTGAGGGGTATTTAGAAGCTGTTGCAAACAAAGATAAAGAAAAAGAAAATAACGGAGATGATGAGTTTGATACCCCAGGGAAAGGAAAGAGGAAAAGGAAATCAGCAGGTTTGTGAAGTAGGCAAGTGGATATAGAAAGCCTCGTAGGTCTTTGTGAATTTTTACCTACTTAATCTTTATTTCTTTTTAAGAAGTCACTTTTTTTCTTTTTCAGGTGGAGGGGAGGAAAAAGTCATTAACTCTCCTACAGGGACTCCAAAGAAAACTAAAGTAGAGCCATATAAGCTGACATCTCAGCAAAAGTCTCTTATAAAAAGTGATGAAGCCAATGAAAAACTGTGGAATGAAGTACTAGATGCTCTCAAAGATGGACCGGTATATAATACTTTTTTATTCCTGAAATAGTGGTAATCAACTATTTTACTGTTCCTAAATATAAACTTCTTGGCTGCATAAAGTAATAGCCTCAGAACTCTAGCATTTTTTTTTAATGTAGGCATCCACAGCATAACTTAAAAGCACTATTTGAGACCAGGGAGAAGGTTAAGAACTTGTTAATGTGACTTTTTTCCATGTTGAGCTTTGTTTAAAGGGGAAAAAAAAAAACAAAACACCTTTCTATGTCTAAAATAATCCTTTGTATTTCATTTTTTATTTTTTTGGGGGGGAGGGCTGTACCTTTCAGAGCATAGTAACAAGAAGTTGATTCAAATGTTCTCTTTACAGAAATTTCTAAATAAAGTTGAAGAGGCTTTCTTGTGTATTTGCTGTCAGGAGGTTGTGTTTCGGCCAGTCACAACTGTATGCCAACACAACGTGTGCAAGGTGAGCAGTTGCTGTGACTCTTCTGTTGAGCAGTTGAGCCTTGAACTGACTTAAGTGGTAAAGCAGATTTCTTTTTGTTTGTTTCTGCCCGTTAGTGTTTTAGAAGGACTCAGTTATATATGTGAAAACTTAAGATTTGATGAAAGTTCATTGGCGTAGGAAAGTTCACTTTAAAGAAAGTTCCACAATTGTATTGCTACTGCCTGATTCTTGTAAAAGACGATGAGACCTTCTCTGCAGGCTGAGTAATGCTGCTAGGCGACACTGATGGATTTGTCGGTGTTGCAAAGCGCATGGTTTTGTTTTGTTTTCTGAGGAATAATGTGGAGTGTTCTTGTGGAAGCTATGACAGTCTTTAGCATCTCTACCACATGCTTAAATGCTGCCGTGACTGATGCGCTCTGTTGAAGAGCGTGTGCTATTGCATGTAATGAAGGAAGTTTTCTTTCCGACAGCCAGCCTTGCATTGCTCTTGGCCTTTCTCAGCTCTTGTTGACACCTGGGTGAACGAGGAAGTAAAAGGAACCTCATTCTCCAATCGGGGCTCTGTAGAATGAGCTGAACTGCACATCCGTATTTCTTAACTAATTATTTTTCTTTATCCTTCACCAGGATTGTTTGGACAGATCCTTCAAAGCTGATGTGTACAGTTGTCCAGCCTGCCGCTACGATCTTGGCAAAAACTATACCATGCAAGTGAATGAAACACTGCAGACCATTCTAACTCAGCTCTTTCCTGGATATGGCAATGGACGGTGATTCTGTAAAGCACTTCTAATTTCCTTGTGTTCAAACTTATTAATGGGTTTTCAATGGGCTTAATTTAAAAAAAAAAAAAAGTAGTCTGTGTTCTCCCAGATCCCTAAAAAAAAGTTTAAAGTCTTCCTTGTTTTTAAAAAAACTATAAACTTCAAGGAATATCCTTCTGTATGTTTGTGGATTTTGTTTTTGTTCTAAATGTTGAATTTTGCTTTTTTTTTTAATTTTTTCCCCTCAAAACTGCCATTCATCAGCACGCATCTTTTTTCTATACAAAGTGCTTCCGGTAAGGCTGCTAATGATTGTGAAAGTTCTCGGATTGCCCTCTGTTGTCCCATCCCCATTCCCTCCCCCCTTTTTTTTAATTCAAGAAAAATGGCTTGGTTGCTTGAACAATCTTCAGCATTTGGGGATTTGGCCATAAAGGTAGATTTTTGCATCACCTTGGCAGCATTTTCATGCTCAACTTGTACAAGATGGTTCCTGGCTTATGACTTTTTTTAATTGCAAGTGGATATTTACTATTTTTTAAATAACTTTTTATACATTTGACAGACCTATCAAAAGCCATTTCCTGCTAATTTTGTATATCAAAAAAAAAAAAGCTGCTTGCTTTTAGTCAAGTAGTTGGAGCAATATGAAGTACTACCTCAGTTGGACTTCTTATTAGGGAACTATTTGTTCAGCCAGGTGCTGTCTTCTATCCAGAAATGCCATTGTGGAATATACTAAAGCCATTCTTAAGTGCCTTTTGTCCTTTTTGGAAAGACTGGGCTCTGAATCACCGTATATATTTTTTCATAAGCACTGAATTGTTTAAACTTGCCAACCGGATTTTGTTCTTAGGGTTAAATATAACACTGTAGCTGTATACGATTAGCATGGATTTGCAAACTTTTGGGTTTCCTCCTAATGCTAGGTGTATTATGGTAACATGAATTTCTTTGTTTCAGTGTATTTCTACCTAGAAATGGAGAATAATCAATTTTGACTTTTTTTATGAAACATTTTGGTTATTGTAAATGACACCAAGAAGGCTTGCTTTTGTAAATGGATTGTCTTTTTCTAACATTACCAAAGTTTGCAGTTTAATACCTCAACATGACAAGATGTTTTTAATCACACTTTACTGCAGACAGACTGGAACAAATGTGCCTGGCTTAAGTTTTCTTAACTCTTACCCTTTTTAAAATTATAATGTTAATATGTTAGGGGGAAAAAAAACGTTTTATAGTTTTTTGCTGAATTTGTCAATTTTTGTACAATGTGCAAGTTGAAGTTCTCAAAATAAATATCTTTTCAGATGAAAGTGGTGACTGTTTTCATTTCACTCTTTCTGAAGAAGGTTTCCAGATGTAATTTCTTGTGTAGGAATTTGTATTTATGTTCCATTATTCTCAGCCTCTTATTTTTTTTAAGGCCTATTATTTTTCACTACAAAGAAATTCTGGAAATACTACTTGAATATTCTTGTATTCAAAGTATTTTTCTTGGAGGCACTACTAAGAGGCCTTACATACCATTGAACATGGTATATTCAATTTAAAAAACAAAACAAAAACCACCTAGATTCCCAGTATCTCTTCAACTGGAGGGGTTAGCAGATTTCCACATTACTAAAATCCAAATGTGAACTGGGAATTACAATTGCCTGCATATCTAATGAATAAAACCAGAATTGTTAGAAGTACCCTATCAGGTATTGTATTGGAGATGTTTTTAGCAAGTCATGCAAGCATCTCTATTGACTTCCCAAACCAGAGAATTAAATTAAAAGACAGATTTTTCCAAAGCAAATGCAGCTGAAATAAATGAAGAAATCAGATCAACGTTTGAGATATTGAAAACCAAAGCTGTGAAATTGTGCAACTGTTGCTTAGTCTGCCCTGTTTAAAATAAGCTTATATTAAGGTTAGTGTTAACATTAAACACTTAAATGTCAGGCCTTTACATTCCACTGAAACTGTCTTTTGACTTTTTAGTCTATATTGTGATAAGAAGAATTGGTGGGTGGGCAAAATTGAGGAAATGTGTATATTTAAATAGAAAGAACCTATTGTAATTGACTTCCTTAGTATATTGTTTTTGAGCTTTGTTTTCCCACACAGGTTTCAGTGCACTGAAACTCAGAACAGTATTTATTTAGCATGAATTAGGACAATTTTACTGCAAATTAGATGCTTTGTAATTTAGGCTTGCACATTTGAAACTGTAAAGCTCTGCTAGAAAAAATTACTGTGCTATAATGTGAGCGAGTGCGTGGCTTTAGATATGAAGCAATTTGCTTTTTTTTAGTGTTGGAAATTGGGAAATGAAGCATCATCCTGCTAACATACATACTTGTGTAAATTTGTGTTCTGAAATTCTAGAGTAAATAACCAGTGTGTGATGTGGTAAAATAAGTATTTAATGGATAAAATCAGGAAGCAAGAAAACCAGTGTTGAAAAAAATGGAGGGATCTTCCTTCTATTTTGGGAATTCCCATCTCTCTTCCCAGCAAGTATACAGAATCTGTGCTCAATTAAACTTGTGCGGACCATAAATTAAAAAATACCCTTGATACTTTATCCTGGCAGGCTTCCATGGTCTTTGCAGCCACTTTTTCAAAGTGCCTCTGTCCTGTGGTGATGGTGACTGCTGGAGACGGAGATACCAGGAGCTGCAGCGCGCTCCCCTGTAGGCTCAGGTACTCGCCACAACCTGTAGCATCTCTGCAGGAGCTGGGAACTCTACCTCCGAGTCAGGGACGTGGCAGGATTCTGCCCGCAGCGGGACTGCATCAAACATGGCCCTGGCACAGCGGGGTGGGAATGAAGCGTAGGTAAAGCCCGTGGCCTGCAGAGAAGGAGCTGTAACTTGGAAGAGGTGGAGATAGTTAACTTCTTTAATTAAAAAACAAAAAAGTTATGGAGCTAGTGGAGTCATCAGAGTGTGGGCTGGGGAACCTAGAACATGGCCCTACCCCCATGAGGCGTGTAAGAGCCGAGTGCTGCCCTCCTCCCCTCACGCCCATGGTGTTGCCCAGGTGCTGGGGCCGGCCGGGCCCCTGGGTGCCCCCGGCCCCTCAGCGTGGGTGCGGGGGGAACAGGGCTGGGGCTGCACCCAGCTTTGCTCACCCAGCCCCTGTTTACCAGCACTCCTGGCCCTGTGTCTCTTAAACCCCAGCGTGTGCCATCTTTAACTGCCACCTTTAACCCCTCTGCGCTGCTCCCCTCCAGGGTTCCTCAGCAGCACCCCAGGGTGCAGTATGAGGGCTGACAGCGCTCCTGGACCCCCGTATAACCCCCCAGGGGCTGAACCCGGGGGTCTCCGAAGCGGCTCCGTCCCTCGGTGTCCCCCCGCCACAGCTCACCACAGCCCCCTGAGGAAGGGGGGGCGAGGGGGGGGGGGCCGGCCCCTCCCCGCCCCATTGGCGCAGGGCGGCCGCAGCGGCCCCCCCCCCGCTGCTGTGCGGCTCCTCACGTCCGCACCGCCCCCCGCCCCCGCCAGAGCGCAGGGCTCTGATTGCAGCTGACGGACAGCTCGCGCCGCCTATTGGCGCCCGCCGTCCCCCCGCCTAGGTCCAATAGGAGGCGAGGGCGGGCCGCCGTCTCCTCAGAGCCGCGTTCTATTGGTGGAAAGCCGCTGAGCGACGCGAGGACTACCGGCCGGCCCTCCTGTTGGTAGGCGGGCCCTCGCCGGGACGGTTTTCCCCAATCAACGGCCGCCATCGCCTTGTTGTTCGCCGTCCGGCCGCGCCACGGGCTGCGCCCGCTGCCTCTCAGCGGCCTCGCGTCCAATCTGAACGAAGGCGGCGCCGGTCTCGGCCAATCCTCGGGCCGAGGAGGCGGGCGGCAGGTGCTGGCCGTGGGGCGCTGCGCTCTGCTGCCGCCCCCCTTCCGCTCTGCCCCCGGCCCGGCCGCTGGGGCGCTGCGCGCACGGGGCCGCCGCCGCCGCCGAGGGTGGACCGCCCGCGGCTCAGGTACGGGGGCGGCCGCCGCTGCGTCGCCCCGCTCCGTCCGGGCCCTGCCGCCGCCGCCTCCTCCTCCTCCTCCTCCGTCCGCGGCTCCACCCCCGCGGCGCTCGGAGCCCCCCGCGCTGCCCCCCTCGGGGCTCCGGCCCGCGGCCTTCCCCTCACGGCGTCCCCCGGGGCCTGCCCCGGGCCGGGCCCCGGCGCTGCCTCTCGCTTCCGGACAGCGGCCTCCGCCTCCTCAGCCAGCCCTCGGCGCCCCGGCCCCGCTCCTCCGGGCCCCGCCGCCCGCTTTGTCTCGGGGCTCCGCCGAGGGGCCCTCCCGCCGCCATCTCGGGGCCGGGGGGCGCTGCCCGGGGCCCTGCGGCCGCCGTGGGCTCGGCGCGGAGCGGCTCCGCTCCCCGCGGGGGCCCCGCAGCAGCGTACAAAAGGCCCGGCTGGAAGGAAAACCTGGCGGCTAGGATGCGCTGCCGGGCTTTATTTTCATTTTTTCCTTCCAGAGATTGTCAAAGTCTAGTGTCAAAACCAGGCTTTCTCCCTTCTTATTTATTTATTTATTTGAATAAACCTAACGTTAATAGCAGCACTCGTATTTATACCTGGACGTCCTTCCCCTGCCCAGCAGTTTGGGCACAAACGCTGCAGCATGAAAAAGTGAGGTGCCCGGTCCCCAGGGGGCTACGGTCTGCAGAAATTTTGTGGCCGCTCGTGCTTTGTCGACTTCCCCTGCCCTTTAGCTGCTCGCTTGCTTTATTATTATTTATTATTTTTATTGTACTTTATAAGAAATAGGTATAAGATGCATGAGGTTCTGTTCTTTTGTCACGTATGTAGTGGAAGGGGAAAGCCTTCATCTTAAGGCTGTGCTTTCCCTTAACGCTGGCTTTGGTTCTTGTTCTCCACAAGGGTACATACAGCTGCGTAGGGTCTAGATGTGTTGCAGAAGGACCATTTTGGACTCATTTGCAGGGGCTAAACTTACAAATTAGACCTAATTTATCTATGTTTCTTCTTCTTCTTTACTTTTTTATGAAAGCTGCTGGAGAGAACGGGTGCTGCTCAGGGCACTAACTCAGCAATGCAGGCACAGGCCTAGAGCACTGGGGTTTGGTATGGGACCAGGTTGTCTTTGTGGGCGGTAGTGTAAATACCTGATGTTGTTATATCGAGTCCGACCTTTCCAAAGTTAGGCTTCTTTTAACCAAAAGGAGTTGATTCTCAGGAACTCTGTTTGTCTGAAGCCTAATAGTGTTTTTTCCCTTTTCACACCCAATAACTAACTTCTTTCTTATGGATGCTTCTGGTTTTGAGGTCTGTGCTTATTTCCTAGTGTTCTTTCCACTGTTTTGTTAGAACTCGTGTAATCACTAGAAATCTCAAGACTAGAAGTTAAAGCTTACAGTTACATTGCAGCAATTACAGAAAATAACTGTTGGAGTACGTAGGGGTAATTGCTTTTTGACAGTAAGTTCCCCGTTCTTAGGTTCCCCTATAATAAATGGAAAAAATTGAGAGAGGCAGACTGAGTCCTCCAGTGCCCAAAGGAATCTCTCTCATTAGCGGAAGGAGTTACTCCTATGCAAAGTGTAGGTAGGTGGATACACCTGGCTCTTTGTTAGGGAGCTACTGTTCCTGTATGAGACACGCAGCAAAACTTCCTCTGACAGGGAAATGCTGTCCAGCACTCAGTAATGTGTGATCCTTTCACCTTTTTTGCTCCATTAAAGCAGTTAATTCACTTAACCGATCCAGGGAGAGCAGCGTGTATACGATTTTATATGTAAGAAGTTAGTTATATCAGGAAATCAGAACACCCGGGCAGAAGAACAAAGTACTCACGCAGGTCTGCCAACTTTGACATGAGGGTGATTGTGGTCTTTTATATTTAAGATCTCCCGTACATAAGAAGTTTCATCAGCTTTTGATGAGAAGTTGCTAGCAAAACGCACTTTGAGGGAGAATCCCACTCGTTTCCTGCAGATAATGTTGGTTATTGGGCTCAGACAAATGCAGTGCTCAAAGCTACTCAGAGGCTTATTGAACGTGACTACTGTTGGCACAAATTGTAGTGAAAACTATTTCTGGTGATGGCAATCAGCTCCTGTCGTTTAACAGATAAAGGAGAGGGATTTGTTTTACAGATCTGCAGATGCTGGGCGTTTTAAGTCCTCAAACGTGTAGGCAACTTCTGAAAACTCTGAGCTGTTTTTGTATAACAGGACTCAAGAAATTTTATATGGGTTGGGAAAACCAGTTTGTCCAGCCCTGCTGGATAAGCACGTTGGCTCTATATTTCGTTGTACACTTATCAAGTTAGGTGTTTTTGAGGTTTTGGGGATGTCCAGCTGTGATACAAACAACGTGTCGTCATTCAGCTAGCTGTAATTAACCTTCAGAGCTTACATCGTACTTGGGAGCTCGTACCTCAGAAATAATCCCACTGTCTTGCTGCAGGCTGAGACACCCACGCGTCGGTTAACACGTTGTGCAAATCTCTTTGCAGTTATAAGAATTAAAAACTTTATTATCTTCTAATTAATTCCTGGCAATGTAGAAAAACTGCACGCTGGTGATTTTTTACCCTTCCTGACTCACTTTTTAACGTTTTGTCTTGTGCCGTTGAAACGGATTTGCAGTGCCTGTTACTGTCTGTCCATTCATTGTCTGCCTGTGCTGTACGCAGCGTTACTCGCAATATCGCATCTGTTAATTTCAAAGATGGATGACGGCTAGATATGTCACTGCAAGTGGGGGATTTGCTTAATATATGTGGATGCTACCAGGCTTCTCTGTGGCTGTTCGAGGCACTCTTTGAAATAATTTTGTCGTCTGTGTAAGAATCAAAAGATGGTTTGTCTCTTTGATGCACCAGCAAACTGAAATCCTTGAGCACTGCAGAATATTGGCAGCAACCATGTCGTACTTGGTGGTATTAATGTCACGTTAACATCTGTATAAAATCGTTGTGGGATGAGAGGCGTTTTTTTCCCCCTTTTCAGTAGTTTTCAGTAAACTGGTCATTGCTTAGAGATATTTTTCTTTCTTTTAGCCCAAGTATGTCCCATCTTGTCACAACTTGCAGATACAGTCACTTAAACCATGGCTTAATTGTTAAGGTGCTTAATTTTATTTATGTTTTAATAGAGTAGACTATTTTCTTTTATACATTGAGAAGCTCCTCAGTTACGTACTTACTGGATGGCTGCTAACACAGGAGAACACATTTGTGTCCTGTTGCGCTGTTTTTGCACCGTGTAAGATACTTCATCTTTCTCTGCCTAAATTATGGCAGAAATGGCTTGCAGCTGGATTCTTTTTTCTTTCTCCTTGCTTTTCAAAAGGTTTGTGAACAAGCCACGCTCCCTGATTTCTTGAAACATATAGGTTTGTTCTTTTGTTTCCTAAAGTTATTTGACAAAAATGCTGTATTTGGCATGAGAATACACTGTTGGAAGTTGGTGGCGTGTTAAGATTTTTTCCCAACGAGTTGTGATGCTCCTTTAGAGTTTCCGATATGTATTCAGAGTAGGGTAGAAGATTTTGGTGGAGCTTTGTGGTTTTCTGTTGTTGCAGATAAGTTTATGTGAAGTTTGCCACTTCAGTTCTGTGTTGGCAAAACAAGCAGCGCTGCTTTGGCTGTGGTGTGTGCGCGTTAAGATTTGGGGCCGTAACTTCCAGAGGGAAGAACTGGGTAAAACGGAGCTGGGAGAGATTAAAATTACCTTGAAGCTCACGTGAAATTACCTTGGTTTTCTACCAGGTTTTGCTTTAATTTAGGTTCTAAATTTTCCCTCCTTTGAGTCACAATTTTGGTTAAAAATTATGAAATGGATATGACGTAAAATGCGTACCTGAAGACTATTTCTTGTTTCCCCTTCTCTCTGTGAAGATGACGATTCCAAGTTACTTACAGGTGCAGCTGAGGACAGGATTTCTTGCTAAAGAGCAGTCTGGAGGTGTACAAGGTACGAGATGTTTCCTGGTCCTGCTCTTCCCCCTGCTGGCTTTTGCTCTTGCTCAGCCTCTTCCCGAGCAAATGATTTTCTGGTGGTGCAGCTGCTCCTAAGCCTGGAATCTGGGTCAGTGTGTCACGCCCACCCTGTGCAGGACCTATAAGCACCTTGTGCAGAAGGAAAAAAAAAAAAAAAAAAAAAGGCAACCAAGATTTTGACTTCATATTGGCAAAATATTCAAAAGCAGTTAGAGCATTCAATGACCCAACCAGCTAATTTGTGGAAATTCTGTCTTAAAAAAATCTGAGGCAA
Organism: Anser cygnoides; assembly: GCF_040182565.1. Lineage (NCBI taxonomy): Eukaryota > Metazoa > Chordata > Aves > Anseriformes > Anatidae > Anser > Anser cygnoides. The sequence goes on along the minus strand of NC_089899.1, from coordinate 3,082,729 downwards.
CGCAGAGGAGAAATAGAGCAAGTTGCTGAGAACATTGCTGCGGGCTTGGAGTTCTGGCAGGTTTGTGGCCAGAAGGCTGTTGGGAATTAGTCCTCGTTAAGGTATTAGTCTGATACAGGAGCTACCCCGCTTACGAAGTGATGCAGCAGTCAAGTCTTCGGATACACATGCTCTTTCTGATAGTAATCTGCGGGTTACTTCACAATATTTTAAGGTTTGCAGCGCTGCTGCCTTGGATCCGAGTGCTGTGGGTTGAGACTGTGAATCCTTGTTCCAAGTGAACAGGAATATACACAGAAGAGGTGCTTGTTATCCTCGATTGCTCCCGGTCTGGGAAGAAGGCGCTGCTTTCAGCGGGCTGCTGGTTTGAAATGGTGAGCCTTGTGTTGCTCTGATGTTCTCGCAAAGTTAACCCGAAATAACGCTGAGTGACAGCAGAGCTGCTGGGACCGGCGTTGACGTATGCCCGTGTAAGTGGTGCTGGCCAGACAGCAGCTCTTAAACGTGGGTATCCCAGAAGGCACAGTGCTGAGCAAAATACGCCCCTGCGTATTTGGGTCTTATTTTTGGAGGAGAATTAGTTCAGCCCATTTGAACTCAAAGGCATTCCTCTGGCGTCCCAGTAATTGCAATGAGGCTGAATCTCAAAAGGACCAATCCGGATGATTTTATGTACTTAATAGCCTTGCACTAAAGATAATAAAGGTAGTAAAGGGCAGTAAAGATAACTATTGTGCCAGGCATATAACTGGAATTTGTGAGATACTTGGGTCTAGGTTCTGTGTCAGTGATGGCATGCTGAACCTTCTGGGTTTTGTCTGTCTTGTCTTTTTAGTGCCCTTTTTTTTTTTTTAATGCCCATTCATTTTTAGTTTATCTTGCCCGTTCAGTAGGACAGTGAATGTGAGGAGGAGAGGCAGTTGTGTAATAATTCTGAATTCAGTCAGAAAGAAGCATCACAGAAGGCTGTTGACTGCATTGACTCAGGCAGTAATTGTTTTAACTTCTAACAAATTTATGGCTCTTAACTCTAAACACGTTTTCTGCTTCTAAATGCCGTTTGTGACTTTAAATAATTCTGCTGCAGTTTGAAGAAATGTATGAGCAACTGTATGCTTATAGCTAAGAAGATGTTTTAAGGGAAAATTTTATTTTACTTTAACGAGCTACATATGCTGCTTGATTTCAAGGAGAGGAAGACTGGGAACTCCGGGGAAGGCTTGTGGGGTGTCACAGGGGGTGCTTCCATTTGTCACAATCCGAGAATTCCGCGCTTGGCCGATGGGCGCTTGCTGTGCCTGCGTGGAAATGCCGCCTGTGTGCCTCATTCCTCTGTGACTTTGCTTAGACCGTTTGGAGGATGTACAAAGCTCAGAGCACTTCGAGGTTAAAAAGGTAACGAGCTGAATTGAATATAGGGACCAGCTTGTGGAAAAGGCCTTGGTTTTAAAATCTTGCTGTAGTCTTCCGGGAGATCGGCCCTTTCAAAGTGGGCTGAGCAGCAGCAGCAGGAGCTGCAAACTCGTGAATCCGTGCGAATGCCGTAATCTGATTCTCGGCAGCAAAGGGGGGAGCAGTGAACGGTGTTGCAGATGCTTGTTGTAACCTTTCCGAACACTTCGGGTACATAATCGCCTCTTTATGTACAGCGGGGATGGTTTGCAACGCTTTATCTTTTGTTCTGCTGAGAAACTTCCATAGCCCTGATCCACGAGAAGCTGGCTGTAAATTTGAGCGCAGCTGACGTGCTGAGAAAGGAAGTCGATAGAAACAGAAGAATCTGCCCTCTGAGTTCCAGCCTAATTCATCAAAAAAAAAAAAGTCGTTTCAAATAAACACATGAGGTTTCCATTAATGTTTGCACTCAGTGCTCAACAGTCAAATGATGAGTTAAAAATAAACTTAAAGAACTCATTCTTGAATAGGTTTCCCACCTTTTGTGTGTGAAATGCCTCAGAAATATTGAGTCACAAGAAGTTGATGCAGGCACGCTTTAAATCTGTCTTTTTTTGTTTGTTTTTATTTTGCAATTTTTACGGTATTTTCAGTTGAAGATCAGACTTTTTTTTTCCCCCTCAAACTGAACTTATTCTCATTTTAGGTTTGTCAGGGACCTGAGGTAGATTGGGCAGAATTCGGGGCAGAGGCTTTCTCGTGCTTTGAAGAGAAGAGGCTGCTCACGGCCTGCACGTGCTCACAGCTCTGGTGCCTCCGCGAGCTCCTAGCAGAGCACTGAGGGAGGTAAAAACCTGCGAGGCTGTGAATCCCCATTCCTCCTGGTGCTGGGCGATGGCTCTGTGAGACGGGCTGGTTTTGCTGAGCACCGTGTGCTTCACTGCAGGCCAGGGAGGCTGCTCTGCCTCCGCCCACGCTTCGTTTGCTGTTGCACTCCTCGTAATCAGCGCCTGCCTGCCTCGTCTGAGAAGGGGCATGAAACCAGCCCCATGGGCAGTTTAACTGAGGGTAGCGAGGTATACAAACAAGTTTTAAGTCCCTTTTACAGGTTTTCACTTTTCTGAGCACTGACAGAAGTAGTTGTTTTAACATTTCTCATGCTTGTGGAGAAAGCAACGATTTCATAGCAAGGTGGTCTCCCTCGAGAGCCTCACCCTGGGCACAGGAGTTAGCACAGACAGGGCAGCGTGAGGTGAGGATGGATTTCCAGCCTGTCGAAAGCTCAGCAGCAGTTTCCAGAGGGTGCACGGTAGCACATTCTCAGCAGCTTGCTTTGCAGTGACGAGGAAGTAAGGCCTGTTGTGGTTGCTGGTGGTAAATACGTACAGGCATCGAGGAGTTCTCAGTACGCTGTCCAGCCTACCTTATGCTGAGAAATCTGGATTGAGTCAGGTCTGTCTTTTTGTTGTCAGTACATTGGAAGGGCAGGGGAGGCTTAATAGGTGTGTTCGGATCAACGGATGCGAGTTTTCAAGGGAAATTGCCAGGTGAGGAAACCAGAAGGTTTAACAATTTGGGTGTTGAAACAAGATTAGAGAATTTGTTAACATTGATATTCAGCTTCCTGTTGTTCCGCTGTGCTGCCAAGCATTGACTGTGTTCTGATAGATCCAGAGGGCTATAATGATCTCTTCATTAGATCTTTTTTTTTTTTTTTTCCCTTTTCTGCATTGGAGATTTGTATTTCCCTGCCTTGCTTTGGATTATGTTGTCCTTAAATGGTCTCCTGCAAGGGTGTATAATTCACTGTCCTTGCATAGTGTAATGAACTGTAGAACTTAATTTTCTTAACTGCTAACAGCAGTTTTACTGGTATTACAAGTGCAGTGATGTTTGTTGCGTTGATTAGATTAAGAGTTAGTAGGTTCAGTGTTCTGTAATAAAAGGGCAATCCGACTGAGGAGCACCAGTAAATCCTCGATCCATTTTAAGGCACCTACAAACTTCAGTTTGTGCGGGTGATAAACTCCTCTGTCTGGGGAAGAGAGGAAAACTTGCTGCAAGCGTGCCTTCTAGAAAAGTTTTATCTGAGTCTTTTCCTATAACTGTTTCGGATGTTTGAAATGCTTTTTCTGTCTCGTGGCAAGGCTGTGGTTTGATGAGATGGTGGCTTTGCATTGTTGCCATAGGAGTCCTGTGCTGGTAACTGCAGACGTGGTTTAGAGCACAGCCATGTAACCGGCGTCAGCTCCCTGATCGTTTCGCTCTGTGGCACCACAGTAATCCTGTTTGGCACAGGAGAGGAACAAATGGCCATGGATGGGAGCTCAGTAGCTATCCAAGTTGGTACTGCTGTGAAATTTCCTCTTGCTTCAAACCAAGGCCAGGCGCTTTGTTTATTCTGCGAAATTTTGATGGCTGTAGTCCTTTTCCTACAGCGGGGTGTGATGCTGCTGCCAGAGCATGTGCCTGCCCACTGCGAGTGCAAGTGGGTCAGTGTGCATGTTTTCTGCGCTCTGTTGCTACCAGGCTGCAGAGTGTTCTTGGGAGGATATTTCATATATTCAAAAGATGCCTTTTCAGCCTCTTCTAACACAGCCCAAGTAAAATCTTGTGGAGTTGCTGTGGATGCTATGAATTTTCTTCCAACAAACTTATTTTTGCTACCCATGGCTTCCATGTGATAATTTTCCCTACAAGATTTGAATCCGTGCTTTCTGCTTTTGTGCTACAAGCGTGTGTTCCAAAGGGTCTTTTCCTTCATCTTTTTGAATTTTGGTTGTTGGGCTTCACTGCCTTTGACAAAAAGCCAGTAGGAGGCTTGGTTGGGGTTGATGATGTAAAACTGCACCTTTGGAAAGACAGCCGGTCATTCCAAAGTATTTTTGTCAATTGTATGCAGTAATGTGCACGGCAGCAGGGCATGATGTGGGCAGAAGTTTTACCTTTAAACAGAAACCTCGTGCCTTCTTTAAAGGGTTTTGAAGAGAATGGTTTGCTTCACAAGATTACAGATGGTCTTCTGGTGCTGCTGTATAAACAAAATGAGTCTTATGTCACAAATCTACTGTTTTCTACTGCTGAGATCTGGATTGATAACGGGTAGTTTGTAGTACTAGCAGAACTGGCTTGTTTTATGCTGGCAGAAATGTGCCCTGGGTATATGTGCAGTATTCGGCTCCAGTGCTGAGACAGACCCGTTTCCACTAATAGTCTCTACCTGTAGTCAAAGTTACCCCCTGACTCAAAAGCCTGAGGAGGATGAGCTGGCATTATTCCACTCCTCAAAGATCAATAGTGTCTGAGCTGTGGGGAACTGCTTGAAAAGTCCCAAGCCTTTCACTGAAAGACAGGATTCCGGGTTCTGGAAGTCCTTTAGTAAGCACAAGTCGTTGATCTCAGCTGGGTTTCGTAGGCTTTTTCTGTGCTATACAGAGCTTTCAATCAACAGGTGTAGGATTTCAGTCACAAAAGTGTCTTAGTTCCCATCAGTTTTAGAGGTAAAAGTCTCACGTAAAAGTCATTGAAATTAAAAACTCAGCTCTTTGTGTCCACTGTGATCATTTCTGGAGACAAGTTGTAGTGTTTCCTTACCAGCACTGCAAATTAGAAGGTATTTCATAATATTTCACGTTGTTACTCACTCTTACAAAGAAGCAGAGTGAACCCAGCTGAGAAAAATACCTTAATTCTTCTTTTCATGAACTAATAGGGGGCTTAGACTCTTTCTGCAAAATTGTCCTTTTCAGTATTATTAGTGAAGAGAGGTTGTTCACATTGTCCCCGTCCACCCCACTGTATGGCAGAGCCCTGACTGCAAAATGGCTTTAGTGTTCTCAAAACAGTTGGATTCTGCTGTGAAATCTTTCTCAGCGAGCTTATTACAGCAGCGTTGTATCGAGGTGGCCTCCTTCGATCGCGTAATGCAGCGGCACGACATGGCTCTCCTCAGCAGCTCTGCGGCTCCTCCTGCTCCTATGTCCTCAGTGGGGCTGGGAGCTGAGGGGTTAACAGGGAATGCTGCTGCTATTTATCCAAACTGCTGTAGTGCTGCTATTGCAAAGGAATTAAGAGATAAATCCTCTTCCCCTAAAGCTTGCCCTGGGTACCAAGCTCCTCAGGGCTGCTGAGGTGGAGGGGATGCTGCTGGAGCTGGTTCTCCGTTCACCTGAGCTCCGTGGCTAGTTTTTGTTGTAATGGCATGGTTAATTTAGTCAGGTGAACGTATATTGCAGCAAATGTTATCTAGGAAACATGTTGAGACGTTCCTTAGGATAAAGAGATGGGCTTAAACATGGAAAAATCCGGTGTGCTTTACCAGCTCTGTGCTGCAGAGCTGCGAAGTACCGTTCTTGTGCTGAGGCGAGTAAAGCCTTTAATTAATTGGTCAAACTGTGGAATTAGTTTTGGATTCCAGCCCCGCCCCACCCCCTGCCTTGTCTGTGAATTTCTTTGGGCTATTCTCTCCCAGTTCATTGAGTAAAAATTGAAGTTGACGAAGGGCATCTTTGTGAGAAGATGGGATAGAACTACTTCTTTCTTGTTGTTCTTCCTTTCCTGGTTGTGGGCAAAGCTGCAAATACTGGGAAGGCCTCCCTGGAGCAGATGGTGCTGGCATGGCTTCTCCTCAGGAAGGAATTCGGGTTTCTCTCTCTCAGGGCCAGATATGCCAGAGCAGCCTGCATGCAGCGCGACACTGCGCTCCTGCTGCGGAGCCCTGTGGCATTTCTGGTCTTGCATTAAAAATAGCAGAAGTATCCTCAATGCGATTGTGTTTGAATAGGACTTTGGGGATGGTTTCTCTGTGTCCCCCGCTTCTCCAATACTGGCTTTTCGTTTGCTTTGGACTCTTCACCAGGGCCAGCCCCGCCATTTGCTGGCGAAGAGCAGCGCCTTCCCAAACACCGCCTGCGTTGTGGCTGCGCTGAGCCGGGCCCTGCTCTGCTGCAGGGGCAGGAGGTGCTCTTTGCTATTTTCATGTTTCTAGGAAACACTTGTGTAGGTATAGATCCGATGTTTCTTATCTTCAAGTACTGACCCTGAAACGCAGGAAAATCTTTTCCGCAAGGCAGTCAGAAATCTCTTCAGGCAGAGTCACCCTGTAGGCGGAGGGGCCGGCACAGGGCCGTCTGTCTCCTCATCCGGCGGCGGTTTCTGTCAGAAACGCAGTCGTTGTGGGAATCTGTGAGGTGCTGAGCTAAGGGACTGGACCCACAGCTTTTTGCTAGGCTGATTTTGCTCAGGCATGCTGTGGGATGCTTGGATTTGTTCACCGCGGATGCAGGAGAGTCTCGGCTCGCTTCTAGGCCTAGAATTACTTTGAGGGCTGTGCTGGGGAGGGGCGCAGGCTGGCAGACCGATCTTCTGAAACAAATCTGACGCAAAAGTTACTCTGACAATATTCTGAAATTTCAAGTCAAAACTTCTCGTTTCCCTTTGAAAGGAAAAGTGTTTAACCCAGTTAGAATTGGAAAGGGAAACTTGATGCCCCGGGAGAGCTGGGTGCCGAGTCCGTCCATCTCTGCGGGACGTTTTCTGTAGTTGCCTGTCTCTGGAGAAGCAGGAGTTCTGTGCCGTGCACTCTGATTAAAGCCATGACAGAGCAGTCTGTTTCTCTTTCTTCTTTCCCTAACACGACGAGTACTTCTAGTAGCATCTGGAATACTTTTTCGCTAGGTCGAAATCAATTTAAATCCCAGCCCGCTTGTGATTTTGAAGCCGCAGTTGCCGTAGCGTTGCTGCGCCTCGCATTATTCCCTGAAAGCCCCGTGGTGCCCTCTGGTGACAGCGGGATCGCCGTGGTGCTTTTCTGACATGGAGGATGGTCCCGTGGCTGTGTTGGCGACTGAAATGCCGTTAAAACGTTTTGGTTGCCTTACGAGTTTCTAAAGTAGCCTTAAAAGGTTTGTTTTCAAAATTAGGATTGCATCCTGAATTGTTTTGGATTTTTTTGCCTTGTGAATTTTGAAGTAAACTGAGCAATTTTATTTTTCGTATTGAGAGACGCTTTGAACATCTAGATATTTTAATGGATAGTCTGTCTCTTAATTTTGTCTGTTTAAATATCAAATACAATCAAAGTGTAGGGAAATTACATTAAAAAAACAAACTCCTTTTAAAATTTTTATGTAGCCTAGCACCAAAATTAAAAAAAAAAGAAATACATGCTAATACAGTGCTAATACATTGGTCAAAGCTGTTTTTTTTTTTTTTTTAAAAAAACAAACATAAAACTAAATATAGAAAAGGAAAAAGCATTCTGATGGGGAGCTGTGAGGGGCAGCTAGTTCCATGCATACACTGCATAGATGCTGAAGGTACTGAGAAATTTGTTCTTGACTGCCGTCCTGGGGAAACACGATTTCATATGATGAGTGGAAGGGCCTGATGTCAAGTCTACGTGCTATATTTAGGCCATATTTGAACTCTGAAGTGATACCGGTATTCCTAACATCGTTGTTTCCTCTGGCCTGCTCAAGTGTAGGTTTGGTTACGTGATAATAAATATACTCACGTTAGTATGGCATTCTCCTATATGGGAATAAGAATTCACCACAGTGATTTTAACTGTTTTAGAAGTGAGTTCTGTCACTTCTTACAGCTTCTGATGTCTTTTCACAGAAAAACAATGGAGAAGTGCCTAGAACACCTTGTGGAGTTCCCCGATACCTCACTCTTCATAAGGCCCTGTTATCAAATAGACTAATTGGATTTTTGGTCAGAAACCCTTCATAAGTAGAGGATGCTACTCATAAATGCTGTCTTGGGTGTGGGGAGAGAGAAATGAAAAATATGTTGTTGCCTTTCTATACTTTACTAAAGCACATAGAAAGCATATAAAAATTTTTAATTACTATCTTTTTTGTGCCTTTCTTCTTTTTCTCCCTTTTGTTTTCACTGTTAAGGTGCTGCCGCCGTACAGGAAATATGGGGTCTGAAAACCCAAGTCCGCAGAACCCTGGCTGTAAGATCATGACCTTTCGTCCCACCCTCGAGGAGTTTCGGGACTTCGGGAAGTACATTGCTTACATTGAATCCCAAGGAGCTCACCGAGCAGGGCTTGCCAAGGTCAGTTCGCCTAGCTCCAGTGGCTGAGAGCTTTCTGAAGGCTACCTGCCTGAGACTCTTTTATGTGAGGTGCCTGTGCACTCAGAGGTAGTTTTTGTTCATGTGGTCAAGTGGAGTACATTTTTGAAAATTGTACTTGCAATCTCTTTGTTTTGATTTACAGAGGGGAAAGGCGAAGGAGTTACAGGCCTTTCATAAGAGTGAAAGAAGTGTTTATTTAAAGAATGTCTTTTCCTGATCCCAGACTGGAAAGCAAGAATATTCCCATCCCTTACAGAGATGGGTGAAGGGTATTGCCATGTCCCAAGTCTATTGCTGGAAATGGAGAAATATTGACGATTTCAACTCCCCCCAGATTGTTGGGGTAAAGGATCAAGCTTTTCAAGTCTACCTAGGTTTGGATGGGGACAAGATTCCTAAGTCATATTTATATGAATGGAAGCAAACTTTTTGCTCTTACCTTTTTTATGTTCTGAGCTACTGTCTTAGGCTAACTTGAATCTATACCTGTAAATGTGCTGTGTATGTGTGTGTGATTTCCAAAGGTATCCAAAAGCCTTTTTGATCTTCTGGAAATAGTTCTCCAGCCAGCTCTGAAACCTTTTTGTGCCTCCTGTTCACATTCATGTCTTTACGCTGAAACTGATGAAACATTATGAGAAATCTTCTGTGACGCTTTTAAATTCCAATACTTTAAATGTGACTGCTTGGAAGAAAAATAGAACTGATTTGGACTGTTTCTGTGGAAGTGTCATATTACTCCATAGGCTGAGAGAGCATTTGTTCTGACAAGGTAGTTGTTAAACGTGGTATTTAGCAGAACTTAATAAAGCACAGCAGAGAAGTAAAGCTGTTAGGCATGAAATAATAGTTATTTCTTCTAAAATAGGTCAATTACTGTTTTTATTACAGTTCTAAGTAGAGCAGAGTATTGATAAAAAGCTCTCTGTGTAATGTTTCCTTGTCCACTCAAGTGTACTAGCAATTATGTTCTGTGAGTCCGCTAGGGTAGATTATTTTAATAAAGGTTGTTGGTGAATTCCAGATGTTCTGAAGAAATTACTCTACCCGTAGGACTAAATATCAGCATTTCAAGTTAATTTTTGTGTCTCTACTGCAACTACAGTTCAGAGCTGTTTAGTGGAAGGCTCATCATATCCTAAAGGAACCATGCCCACAAAAATCAATAACTTGTCTTCACGTTCCCGTAACTTTCTTTTTGTAAATTCTTACACCAAATTAGATTGTAGATTTTTTTATTGTTATTTTTTTCATTCCACATGCCCGCTGAATGTTCTACTGATTGTTCTCTGATCTTGAGCCTAGAATTATTGGCAACTCTCCTCTTTAAAATTACAGCTTTTTCTTCCAGATTCAGCACTGCTTTGGAGCAGTGTTTATTCCTGGATGTGTTTTCCCCAGTTTTCTTTTGTTCTTCTCTACCCTTTTCAGTGAACTTCTGGATGGAACAGTGATGTAGACTACTGTAAAAGGTTGCGGAGTTGTAGAGTTACAGCGTATTAGTAAAGCTGCTTGAGACTTGATGCAGCTTTGTGGAATGGCAGGTGAGAGAGGAACACTGCTCTGGAGGGAAAGCACGTGCAGTCCTTTTGGCATGCAGTGTATTTCCTTGCAGTAGTTGTGGATCTTTTCTTCAATCACTGGCCATTTCCTGTGACCTGGTACTGATAGGACTGCTGGCAGGCAGGCTACCAGCCCTCTAAACATGTCAGCTAGTACTGTACTTAAGCAGTTGCAGAAGAGGTGTCTTGTCATATGTGCTGGTTATTTGAGATGCTGCTGTTATCTGATAACGTGCAGCAGCAGGGTGAAATACCTTCCATTTAAACTTCTTTTTCCCTAGTAAAGGTTCTTTGCCTGTTGTGAACTTGAAGGTTTTTTTTTTTCCCCTTACAGGTGATCCCTCCCAAGGAATGGAAGCCACGAAAAACCTATGACGACATTGATGATATGGTTATCCCAGCTCCCATTCAGCAGGTGGTTACTGGCCAGTCGGGGTTATTCACCCAGTATAACATACAGAAGAAACCTATGACTGTGGGAGAGTACCGGCGCCTGGCTAACAGTGAGAAGTATGTTAGTGTTAAGTGTGCTCACCTTGCGAATGGGAGAGTAGTGCAGAAAGCCTGAAAACAAAATGAAAAGAAAATGTCGTCAGCCTTGTTAAATAGGAAGCATTTTGGAGGAAACAAATTTTTCTTGATGGTTGACATCCAGAATCTCAAACAAGTTCATAACTTGATGTGTTTGGTGTATCTTTGATCTTTTTCTGGGAGTTGGTATAGAACGATTCTTTGAAGTCAGTATTTGGCTAAGAATCTGCCTGAAAAGAATGGCTTGGGGCTCTGAGAAGAGCTCTTGGTCGATTAATGGATGTTCTGGGAAATGTGTTCCATTGCTCAGGTACAAATACGAGTATATTTGAGTGCCTGAGCTAATATTAATAGCATGAGTGTCGTCTGAACATGGGAACATTGGGAACACTTCAGTTCGCTGGGACAAGCTGATACAAGCTGCAGTTGCATTGTTTTTCCAGAGTTGCTTTCCCAGAGCTCTGGACTACTGTGAGTTTTCTCTCAGGCATTACTGATGTCATGCAATCAACTTTGAAATTTGCTAACACAGCCTATACAAGTTCCTTGCCTGTGTTCAGCAAACTGTGATAACTTCACCTTATGCACCATTAGGATGAGGATCTGATGCTTCACTTAAATGCTCAGCCTGTTTGTCCATACGCACGAAGAGGTTTCGTAGAAAGATTTAAAAGGCAGTAAATAACATGAATCTGAGTAGAATTAAAAATGAGATGCATCTTCAGTAACCTCCTGAGTCTGCCTACTTTGAATATTAACTTATTTTTACAGCCACTAGGAAATGAAGAGAGAAGAAAAGTTTACTAGTGTACGTTGCAGGACTAGAAACAAAAGACCTGAGTTCTGTGCTCGGCTATATCCACGCATTATGACGTGACCTTAGTCCACCTTATGTTTTTCTTTGCTCTTCCTCCACCCCTTGCTGAATTTAATATGCTTTTATGGTGTCATAACAAATCTAGATAATTTTCCTGTAATTTGTACATTGGTTTGAGATGATTAGATGGAAGATGCTATAAAAACATGCTCCATGTCTTGTTTACTGTGTGCTGTATAGAATCTGCTTCCCAAACTATAGCGTAGCCTTTTTGTAATGTTAACTGGTGCGAATGGCAATTCCAACTCGGCATCTCACAGTGCTGAGAAATGCACTCTTCTTGGCAGTCATTTTATGTCTGTGGTGAGTCTTCCTTGGGACTTGTTGCATCCTTACCTCTTCTGTGTTCTTATCAGGTATTGTACTCCACGCCATCAAGATTTTGAAGACTTGGAGCGCAAGTACTGGAAGAATCTCACGTTTGTCTCACCAATTTATGGGGCTGATATCAGCGGCTCACTATACGACGCAGTAAGTAAAAGGCTCCTCATTATTTTTTATTTTTTAATGTGTTCCCTGACTTTCCTTTATTGCTCTTAACTTATTAAGGAACAGTAATTTAGAATTTGCTAAATTTAGCAACTTAAAAAAAAAAAAAAAGTAAACATCTTTATTTTTCACTCATTAGGAAACTGTGACTAAACTTTCCACTGCCCCTAGAGATGCTGAATAATAGAGGCAATGAAGCCTGTGAAAGCTTAGTTTTACTAGAAAAATGAGGGAAAATGGGATTTGAAAGAGTTCTTAGGAAACGTGGCAGAAAACTGTATAAAGCTTGCATAAAAGGTTTAAAAAAAACTGGACTTGTGATAATGATCTGGGTTTAATGATATCTCCAAATTTATATGATGGTATGTGGGTAAATTAAATCTCTTTCTAAGAGGCTAATCTCTTTCATGCTAGTTTATTTAAAGAGGGAGTAAAATAGAGATTTCACCTGTAGCTTAGAGAGCTAGAAAAGCAGTATTTCAGGGAATCGGGCCCTTAATCAGAAATACTTTTTGTTATCCCTTGTTGCAGTTTTTTGATAATTGATACAACTAAACTCTTTACATTTTGATTTTTTCTCTGTAGACAGTTACATTAGGACATAACGCACCTGTGTGCTAATTTGTTACAATTCAAACTGTTTTGGCTTTTCCTTGGTGAAATTACATCCTCTGCTTAAAGTACTTGTGGTGTGATTTCTTCTACTGTAAATGATAAAGGTTTCTTGTTTTCTTACTGTGTTTAGGCAGCTAATTTAAAGCTGCGCCCCTCTTCCGTAGCTTTCTTTTAAGTAGAAAGTTGCCTCATTTTTGGAGCGTTGTGTGATTGTCCACAGTAGAAGTGTGTTGGTGTAAAAGTGTTTTTATTATCAATGTAGTGTAATATGGAATTAATTGGAATAAACAAGATTTCTGAAGTTTTCACAGCCACCAAAGTTACCCAGTATTTGGTGCTCTGTTGAACACTTTCTTGTCCAAGTGCAAGCTTTAGAAGTAGTTTCTGCACATAGCAAATGTACATTGCTTCATTCAGTGAAGTTAAAATTCCTCTAAGCAGAAATTAAATAATTGGATTACTAGTTACATCTAAAGAACATTTCCCATTGTCCAGTTACAGATACTGCTGCAAGCATAGAGGTGTCAGAGTAATGAAAATCATTCTCTGCCCTACTTTTCCTGTCACTTTCCCACTTCTCAGCTGCTTCGTTTTTTCAGCCCCTTCCTCTCTCCTCATATGTTTCTTTTTTTTCTTTGAGATCGATTTAGAAAGTTTTGAGATTGAACAGCTTGAGTTTCACTATTTAGCTGTTACTCCAGAGAAAGGATGAAGCTGGGGTGTGCTTGCATACCTGTCAGTTACTTGCCTACACGTTAAGTACGATGAGGAAAGGGGTCTAAACGAGACTGTTAGTTTCCTTTTGGAGATAGTAACACCAGTCCGGCAATCTCAAGGTTAAAGATTTTTATCAATTTATTTGGCTTTTATATTTTATGTTGAAGTAGAGAAAACCAGCTACCAGTTTGAGAACACTTCCTACTACTGCTTTTTCTCTTTAAATATTGATAATAACAAAGCTGTCTTCCCTATTCTTTATCTGAAGCACTGAGCTGATGTAGAGTCCTCTGCCACTTTGGCTACGTTTCAGTCTAGTGTTTGTCGTCATCTGATACATGTTCACCAGGTGAAGAGCATCTGGACGGAATGTCATTGAGAGAAGTGGTTTTTACCTTTAGTTTATCTTGAGTTTATTAGTAGATCAGTTACTTAACAGTAGAGTATCACAGAGTACAAGTGCCTCTTCAGAGAACACATTTAGCTAGTAATCAGTCCCTTTGCCACAAAGTAGCGGTAATGCATCCTTTTCATGATCATTGATGAACATTAAAAGTAAGCTTTCTGGCAGCAGGTAGAAATGAATTAATGCAAATACAGGAACCCTCCAGGGTAACACTAGGATATCCACGTTTCAAGATTCTGAAACGAAGCTGTGGTCTATTATGGTGCTATAGCAAGTCCTGATACGTACCAGTACAAAACGTTTATTTTGTATTATAGGATGTGGAAGAATGGAATATTGGCAATCTGAACACCCTCTTAGACATGGTGGAACACGAGTGTGGTATTATTATAGAAGGTGTGAACACTCCGTACCTCTACTTCGGGATGTGGAAGACAACATTTGCTTGGCATACAGAGGACATGGATCTCTACAGTATCAACTACTTGCATTTTGGGGAGCCAAAATCCTGGTAAGTGGTAGAGTATGAACAGATGCTGACTTTGCCTTGTACTTAGAGATCACTGAAAAATCCCTTTCTTCAAGTCCACCTGATTCCATAAGACCTACCTAATCTCTCACTTTGTTTTTTTTTCCCCTCTCCTACTCTACATTTGAAAGCAATTTTATTTTCTTCATTGCTAACTAGGTTGGAGGCCTAATTCCCAGCTTTGTAGAAAAGTAGCAGAATTAGGGACACTTGCTGATGTTATGATTAAAACAGATTTCAACATTTGGGGCTTCTTAGAAAACTAATGCACATGAGCAAATGATGATAAGAATGTATAGGTGCTCCAGAGGCCCTTTAATAGTGAAAGGCTGCTGTTCTTGCATTGTGTTGTAGGCAGGAAACATCTGTTACTTTAAAATTTCCATTATTTAGATATACAAATACGCTTTCAAATCCAGGGACAAGGTAGGTCCAAGTGCTCCTTTTTCATGATCAGTTCTTGGAATGACGATAAGCGTTTTTCAACACTTGATGCATAGACCAGTTGGAAGTAACTTTACACAAAGGTAATCAATAGATGAGGATGAAATTAAGAAGCTAGGAGATCTGGAATAAGTTAACAAGAACCAGTATTCTTTTTTCTCAAGCCTCCTATTTAAAAATATAACCAGAGAGATTTAGCAACCCAGAAGAGCTTTGCTGAAGATCTTGATGTGACTAATAAATATTGACATTTGCGTGCAAATTAGAGCTTAAATGTCACTGTGAAACTGCTGTCATTGTGCCCTGGCACTGGCAGACAAGATCCTCCCATCTCTCTGCAATATGAGTCCCCGGTGACACCACGTATCTCCAGGCTGTTAGTGCCTGCAGGCATATAAAAGCTACCAACAGCAAAGATGTGATGATGAATGGATATAGTGTTCTTCCACAGGCTTGAAAAGGAGTGGAAGGAGGGGCTGGATCTGTAACATTCAGCTATAGTCTTAATGTGAACATTTTAAATCTTTCCGACATGTCAGGAAATTTGTTGCCACAGCGTTTGTGATTCTTAGTCTCCCTCGTTCGAAGTATGAGGATTTTGCAGAATCACTTATGATGCCTCTGTTGAACAAGTTTGATCTCAAGAAACATCTCTCTGGGTTATGAATGAAATGTGACATGCTTTCATTTTAGATACTGTCAAATTTTTTAATTCATCTTTAGAAGCAGTTCATTCAAAATTGTTTTTATTAGGCCCTCATCTCCAGTAGGTGGTGCCACCAGCACACAAGACCCACTTTCTCTCCTTTGCACAGGCGTGGCAGTGACCATCAGCAAAGCCCCCTCTATAGTGCGGCGGTGTCAGCACACACACGTTAGCTGCTCTAGGAGTTGTACAGGTGGCTGGCCTTGAGGTTTGCGTTAGTGTCGCGTGGTCATGGTTGTATCTGACCACTCGTTCCATACTTACGTGTTATGAGTTCTGCTCCACCTGTCTTCTGCTTGTTTTTTGTTCTGGGCCCAGAACAGAGGGTTCTCTTTCAAAAGCAAAAATAAGAACAGGTTACCTGGAAAAGAGAGGCAGGTTACAACATGCAAATAATGGCTGCTCTGCTTAGGAGCGAACAAGCTCTGACATTGTGAGCAAAAGTTAGAGAACAGGTACTAAATGAAATATATGCTAAGTATTTGTGGTCTGAACTAAACTTCTTCTGCTTCTATGTATCTTAGGATCTTCATGTCATTGTTGGTGGCTTTGTTTTGTTGTTTGGGTTAATTTTTTTTATGAGTTTTGTAAATAACAATATGTGGATAGCAACATATTGTGTCTGTCATAAGGATGATAAACTCATTGTGTGAAGCTGTTGCCTCATCTGTGCAAAACCGTGTCTTTTCCTTATGTTCTTATGCTTTTTTATTTTTTCCTGTGGAAAATACAGATTGCATAGTAGAAAAACAAAGAAAGCCTCCAAGAATGAAAACCCAAAACACCTGTGTGTAGCATGTTTGTATGAATTAGGGTAAGATTCAGGAAGAACTAGAAATAGTAGGTTGAAAATTGTGTCTGGCAAATACCAAATCTTAGAAGCTCTTAGTAGCTTTTATTTCTGTCTAATCCTATTGAGGATTTCAGGGGGGATGCTAGGGAACACCTGATATTCCCTAAGAGGGATTTTGGTTGTTGAAAAGTTCAGCCACTGCTGCTTATAAATGGAGAAAAGAGATCATAAAATCTTCTTGTAAAAGAGCTCAAGTCTTGCTGGTTAAAAATCAAAGCAGGGATGTGCTATGCACCTGGTTGGGGGGTGAGGTGCGGGGAAAGAAGGCACTTTTACCATGCTTAAAAGGAGGGAGGGGAGCTTGGGATTTTTTCATCCAGTTGAAGGTCTTTTGGGATTTTTTCATCCAGATTTACAGGTCTTTTTATGGTAACTATTTCTGTAAACCTTACATGGTGGGGGGAAAAATGAGGATTTTGAGGTTAGACCATGTTTTGGGTAAAATATTTTCCTGTTCAAGTGAGATTCTTACATAGATAACTGCATAACACAAAAAATAGATGTATTGTGACAGGATGCCACTGCTGGTTTGGCAGGCCTTCTTGCTGTTCCCCGAAGCAGCAGGCAAGAGTATGTCACTTGCCCAAGTCATTTCTTTCTTCTTTTTCACTCTGACAACTTCTGTTAATGAGCTCTTAAGCTCTTCTGTGAAGAAGCATGGGCTTTTGAGGGGTAAATAGGAATACCATTTTGAGCAGACTGGAACTTTCCAGGCACATGAGCAATAGCCCATCTTCTGGATACGGTTGCAGTGATCCCAAAGGTCAGCTGGGGGAGCTCGTGGACTTCAGCGGTGAAATTCCAGTGGTGCAGCCTGGCTTTACTCGGAGATGGCTAAAATGTTAGTTCTGTTTTTTCTGGCACTACCGCTGTGGAAATTTCCCAGCTTCCTTCATCCTTTTTATAGACTCTTTGACTCTGACAGTGATCATCTTAGAAGCACCTCAGGGAATAGCAGGAGTGTGGAGAGTTACGAAGTCTACCAGTTTGGGTTTGAGCTCTAAAATAAGAGGCTGAGTTATTGTTTGGCTGTCAGAGATTTTTATATAGTGAAACCAAGCACTCTGTATATTGGTAGTATTCTGCCTCAAAATTGTCTGTTCAAAACATAACTCTTTCTTCATGTCCCTCATAAATTATCTTGGGCTACTTTAATTCAGGCTGTGTAACCAGAGTCCTGCTTTGCAGGGTAGCAAGTGGGAACAGTGAGAAGCCACCAGCTCTGTTTCTTTTTAAAGACAAGGTGAGAAAGGAATAGGGCCCTTTGCGGTTAGTTCCCAGACCTCATCCAGGTGAGCTGGACAAGAAATGGACATGTTTATTTTTCGTGGAAGAGGTGAAGTACCTTCTCAGGGAAGTCTGGATACAGTCAGACCTTAAAAAGCCACCTCAGTGGACAAAAGCTGCAAAAGCAATCTCTCTCTTTTGCAGGTCAGGGAGGGTAGTTACTGAAGGATTATGTTGCATGTATGTATTTATTTCTGCCTTTGGAATTCTAGGTTATACCTCTTGCAAAGCAGGTACTTCGGGGAGTGGGATTAGAGTTGAAATAAACGTTTATGGTTCAACAACTGAAGATGACTTCTTTGTACAACCTAATGAGCAGCTGCATGGTCATACAACTCCTTGATTAATGTGTCTTTTTCACTGCAGTGAAGTCCTGCTGCCAACACTGTCTTGTGCCCTTCCTTTTCCATAAGCTCCGTAGAACAGACTTTAGCAAAATGAGTTCTCTGCACGGTGTTGTGTTTTTGGGGATGCAGGCTAAAATGTTGTTCAGTGCTAAGTGGAGTACTGCAGCAGTAAAGGGTCATCCAGTGATGGGGGAAGAGGAAAGGGGGTAATGGAAGACAGCTTTTTTTTTTCCCTGCTTCCAGTATCATTAAATGGTTTATCTGTGCTTGTAGATTGCAATGCAGTTATTGATTAAGTTTTGTCTCATACCAAGAAGAATGAGCACTGTGTGTCTTTAACCAGTATGATTGCTTCTGCAAAGACATCTATACTGGCCCTGTAGGATTATACTTGCCTATTATTGAAGTTGATCATCTTTTTGATGCTCTGTTTCTCAGGTGTACGCATCTGGTCTACATCGTAGTCACACTTCTGTTGACTTAACTAGAAAATAAGTCAGATTAGACTGAAGAGGTAATATGGAAGGTGTGGGCACTATCCATCAAACGTGCCATGAATTTGTTGTGAAACTTCGTTTTAAGCTTCTCAGGCAGGGAGCTGCCAGATTGAGTCTCTTGCTTGCTTGTTTCTCAAATTACAATAAAATGTCCCTCTCACATTAGTAGTTTAATTACAACCTTTTCATAGTCCGTCTTCATTTTTTTCCAGAAGTTTGAATGTATTTCATTTTGCAGCCCTATATTAAACCTCTTGTGGTACGAGTTTTTACTGTATCAATTATACATATTATGTATAATTACCTTGTACATTCATAAGCTGAGATCTAAAATAGAGCATATTGTCAAATGACGCTAAGAGAGGACTGATTTTTTATAGTGACAGAAGCAACAAAACTGAATGCCAAGTATAATACTTCATGGTTATTATGGCATTTTACTGAGGAATGTGTGCGTCTCAGCCCTTGCAGTTTCAAAAGCATATTTTTAAACACTGAGATACTCCACCATCATTTCATTTCATCTCTACAAAAATGTGTGAGTGCATAGATGTGGGTTGTGGTCTTGCATATCAGTTATGTAGGTGCTCTTCCTGTGTTAGATAAGGGTTATTGTTTTACACTTCTGAATTGCTGCAGCAGTAGTAATCACACAGATTTAGGGTAACAAAATAAGCCCCATGGTCTAATACTGCCAAAGCAGCACAAACCAGCACTTCTCACCTTACAGAGCGGTGAGCAGTGCAGCCTCAACTGGTTTCGTTGGTGCCCAGAGCCTCGGAAAGGCTCTCCTCTTGGAAACAGCAGTGCTGAGACCTTTCATGTCCCTTGCCCTTGAGAAGCCAATGCAATACCAATCTTTGCAGGGCTTCCAGTAGTAAGGAAGTACCCAAGGAGGCTTGAAATGCCTGTAATCTCAACGTGAATTTGGTTGAATACTCTTAGGAGGCAGTACTGTCTCCATCTTGTTTTGTCAACACGATGACAGCTGACTGGGTAATAAGGTCATCTTTCTGGGATGTTCTGTGACTGATCTTGCCATATTGCAACAATATTTGATATATTTTTGTAAGTATTAGCGGGATGTTACACTGTAATCTTTCTCTCAGAAACTGCAGGTGTTAAACCAGAGTGACACTGAGGATGGTAATCAATTTCTATAAAATGTCTCTGTTTCCTTATCATGATGGATGTTTAATCCCCCTTTAATTAAGAGAGGGAGCCAGCTTTAGCTTTTAAGTTGTATGGTCTCCTTTCTAAAACGTTCCCTTGTTGAAAGTGGATCATGCCTAATCTGTTTGACTTTGATATCACATAGTACACTTTTGCCAGAACAGCAGTTTATGTAGAATTAAGGACAAATTACCAAAGGAATTTTAAAATAATATGATTAGTTGAAAGCATTGGTCACTGATAGAATTACATTTTTAAAAACCACTCTAGTATTCTGTGTTGTAAAGGTCTCAACACTGCTTCCTTGAAAGTATGTAGAATTACCTGAAAACTTTGGTTACAGTATTTTAGAATTTCTACTTTCTTTCTTCCTTCTCTAGCAATGATGTCTGTGCAGGCCAAGTCTTTCTGTTGGAACTGAGGAAAACGAGTCCAGGGAAGGACTTGCTTGTAACATCTACGTTTTAATAAATTCGTAGTATCTGTTACTGATGCCACCAACAATATGGAAATAGCACATTTTCTAAGAGTGATATAACAGAGGAGATCTAAAGCAAAACGTGTTTGTTCCCCTGGGAGTGGATTGTACGAGGAGCCAGCCCTCTTTATTCTTGGCTAATAGCATATACTAAAGCAGCTGCAGATATGCAAGTGCTGAGCATCTTACTGCTGATTTTATTTTTCATTATTGTCTTAGGGAGCACTGCAGCTGTCTTAGTCAGAATTCTTGTCCTGTCCTCCCTCCAGGATAGAAAATGTTGATCCCTGGAAAACTATCTTGGGGAAATAAAATGACCTAATGCAGGCACAGAGCTCCGCTCTTCCAGTTTCTCTCATTCTTTCTTTTCAATGCAGGACATGGGGTCCTTGTCCCCGTTTCCCCTGTGTGGTGTTCTCCGCCATCCTCCTGCTTTAACACACGCTTGCATATGTTGCAGTTTGTTATGGGCTTCATGTAATCCCATTTAAAGCAGCTGGATTGAATGTTTGATACCGAATTGTATGGCAGCAGGGGGGGGAAGGGCGCTTGTCCCTTGCATCATCTATTGCCTTCTAACTATCGCATTCCCTCAGGGAGCCGTTGCACGAGGCGGTTGAATCACTGAATTGATCAGATGTGATTATAAGTCTTGATTATTGGGATCTCAGTAACCCTCGCACCCTGGAGATCCTGTGAGTTTCTTAAAGGCAGATTAGCTGGAATCACAGAGGCGTTCTGCTCTTGAGGCAGCTGAGGACTCTGCATTGGTACACTGGCTTTTTTTTTTTTTCCCTCGCCATACAGAGTTTATCTTTATTTTCTGAGTTTTCCCTGCCCCATTGCTTTAGGGAATTCAGAAGAAGGTTCTGCAGCCTTCTCCCTCGCCCCCCTTGATCGCCAAGGTCTTCAGCCTCCCTCGGGTAGTGTACGAGGCTGGCTTGTTTCTAAATGGGTGTGCACGTTTGCTGTTTGTGCGTTCCACTCTGTGACAGTAGAGATTTATCGGCTTGTTGGGGTGGAGTGGGGGAGAAAGGAGAGGCAGAGGAAGGCCATTTGGCAGCGAGGGGCTCCTTGCAGCTCACAAATTTCCTTCCAGCCTCTGCTATCCCATGTAATCTGTTTTACAGCTTTGCAGTTTTGGATTGAAAAAGTAGAATTTATGGTGATGGTTGATTTATAGATTAACTGCAACACCATTTACTCTCGGGCAGATTTGGCAAAAGCAAGACCCTTTTCTGTTGATAAAAGGGATAGAGGAAGGAACACTGATATTCATTAAAAGAAATCAAAGGAAAGGGAGATAAAGTATGACCAGGCAGAGCAGCTTTTCACTCTGCTACATCTTCCACAACTGCTAGGTGAAAGCTGCTTTGGGTTTCTGCATTGAGAATTCGCGTGCATGTTGATTTTGCTCCGAGATTCATGAAAGGAGTGATATATTGAGATGCAGAGTTGCATCCCCCTGTAATTCACTGATAAATGAGAGCAGTGCAGCAGTGAGTTATTAATACAGCCTTTCAAGCCTCATATACCGCAGTCATTAGTTAATCAATACAAACCACACTACGCTACTGATATTCAAACGAGCCTTCCTCCAGGCTCCCCTAGGGCTGAGGGCGCTGTTTGTCCTGGAGGTGGTGCTGTGCCTGAAAGATGATGTAACCCTCATTAAAAAGGGACTGGTGCTGGTTGTTAGGCTGCTTTACAAGTCCGAGGGATCGGCGTGTTGTAGGGACTGGAGAGTTTTTAATGTAGTTAAGTCATCAAAGGAAACTGTACGAAGCACTGTGAGTGCAGAGACGTGTTATGGGGGTTATCTTCCAAATCAGGTGCCTGCAGTTGGAACAGTGGAGATTTTTCTTTCTAATGGACTTGGATTTTTATTGTGGTGTTACACTGTTGTAGATAGATTATTAAAAGATAACTTTTCACGATGGAGGGGAGGCATGGTACTCTGGGCAGGTAGGACTTGCACGTTGCCTTTCTGCAGTCACTCTCATCTAACTCCGAGAAAATGCCCTGAAGGCCACGGCAGACTCAGACTGATGGGATCAGCTATGTAAACCCTCTGAGGAGGGACTGTTGCTCTGTAAGAATGGGTGAAGTGACCTCAGCCAGCCAGCTGGCTGTTGGTATCCATTCGCTCTGCTCCTTTCACTCAGCTCTGTCACATCAGTGCTTTTTCTCCTTCTCCTCCCAGCTGACAACCTCTGCTCTGTTTGCTATTTGTATTTTCTTGCCTAAATCCACTGCAAAAGATGTGGTATTAGTACATACTTTGATACCATTTGATTTTTCAGTTTATGCATTTTGAATCCATCTCTATTGTGTGTGTTTAGTTTCTTGAAATTAAAAACTCATACAAGTTGGGGTTTGCCTGCTAGTGGTTGTTCTGAGCCTAGCAAAGTGAAGATCCTTCTAATCTATGGCTCGTCTTTATGCTCTTCCATAATGATCTTGAGAAGTGGTAATGCTGATCTGTGATCTCATTCTTATTTTTATAGCAGTGTCTTCGAGTGGGCTCCTACTCCAGCATTTAATGCGTGTGCTGCCGTTTCCGCCAGCACTAATAATTCATCACAGCTCAGTAGTCCCAGTCTGGATTGAAAGAAGCGTGCCTTTGATCCAAGAAGGCTCTTGCTGGAACTCATTCTTGCGTTTTGAAAGTGTCTGCTCAAAGCTCAGGCCTGATTTGAAATGAAGATCTACGGAAGTCTGACAGGATCACAGATTGGTTTTAATAACTGAGCCTTTTGAACGGTGCACTCTGCCACTGAGACAAGATGGGAGGGAGATGAGCTTCCATGCCTCACGTAACTCTTTCAGCATGATCTGACTTGGGCCCTGTGGGAGAACGAGCTTGCAAATTCCGGCTTGGCGTGGCCCTGATACGGGTTGGTTAGACGAGAGGGAACCGACAGTGGTACTGCAGAGCTTTGTCTGTATCCGTGTTTTGTTAACACGTTGGCAGAAATCAGCGGGGATTTTTTTCTTTGCTCAGGAGAGAAAATTGACATTGGGTGACGCCAAGTGCAGTACAAGTGTAGTTTAAAATAACAGAAGCCTATAGTAATGACAGTACTTAAATAGCACTCTGCGTCGTCGGAGTGCTGTGCGATTGTTAACTAGTTAATGTTCGAAGTAATGTCTGTGCTGGGTTTCTAGCCACTTCATTTCCAACTGGACAGTCAGCGTGGCAAGGGGGATTGAGTAGATGAAACACAGGAACCTTTACGAGCTGTGTCACCGATCTTTATCAGACCTTAGCTATAGCACTCCTAGTTCTGATGCTGATGGAGCATTGGCACTGGCTTCAGAGAAGGTGTTGCTGTGGCTTATAACAACGTCGCTCGGTGGCTGAGGATCATTACATCTTTGGAATGTTTTTTTTCCTCCAAAAGGAAAATGTGTGTAGTGGCATTGCGTCTCTAGCACAAGGGGTTTCTGCATTCAAAGATACCTTTCATAACTAACAAACAGATTTCTTTTGGTCTGCTTTAGGAAGCTATCTGTATTCTTCTCCAAAAGCAGTGAGCAGGAGCAAACATGTGCTGGTGCCCAGTAAAGGAGGCAGCTCTCACAAGCCAGTTGGCACAAGATAAAACATCTGTGATCTCCCCTGGTTACCTCTTTTTCTCCAGGTTTCTTGAGTTGTGTTGAGGTCTTTTTACTGTGTAAGGGCTTTGAAGCACAATCTTCGCTTCTTTTTGTGTTGGTACAGTTTCCATTATGAAAGGAACCAGTAATTAATAATCTGATTACCAGTTTAGGGAAATAAATGTGATGTGAACAGGTTCTTCAAAACAAATAACAGCGAATGGTAAGAGGATGCATATTATAGTCATTCATCTCTGTTGAATTGTATACTAATTATCTTCTTGGCCAAACTGAATGAATAAATGATTTCATAATGTTTTCCCCCAAACACCTTTTCTTAGTAAAATACCCCCTTCATACAGCTCATTCACTGCATGCAGAAGCAGACTGGGTTTATTTTGTGCATGTGGAAGTAGAATCACTCCAATGTGATTTGTAATTTTGTGCTTTGTGCCCGGCATTTGTTGCTGTGAAGCTTACTGGACTGTTACATTGGTAGTCTTTCCAAGACCAGATGGTTGTTCATATTTAAACTCCCTGTTTTAAAATAGTATTTAAAAATTGCATTTGAGTTCTGGAAAAATCTTATTCTCATATTCTCAGTTCTAGGTTAGTTCTAGGTTAGTGAAACAACGTGAAATGTTTAATTGTCTGGTTGTCTTGTGCATGTTTTGAAGTTACTAGTTCAGGTGCACCTCTTGAAAATGTTTATTGCTTTAAAATCAGAATTTTAAAAAGCCGCTGTCTAATGCTATTTCTTGAAACTGTCTCTAATAATATTTCTAGCTCATGGTAGCTTTAAGATTGGAAGAGCCTTTTAACGAGTGATTTTAACGACTTGAGATTGGTAACCTTTGGTAATCTTCCAACAGTCGATCCATTAGGATTCGATACAAAGTCCAGAGTGGCTTGAAATATCCTGCCTAATGTTGCTGCAGAACAAACTGAGGGGTTGTAATTGCACAGACGTCAGTTTCTTAAGGGAAGGAGGAGGTTTCTCATCTTGGGTGTTCTGTTAAGAGCAAAATTACTTGCCACTTCTCGGTATTGTGGTTGGCAGTGGGGTTGATAATTAGACAGCTATGCTAATGAAAGAGGGATCTTACCATGTGAAATAGCCTCCACGGTACAAGCACTGAGAACGCTCACTGTTACCTTTCTGAGCAGGTTTTGTCCTGGTTTTCTTCCTGTGCTCATTCCCATAGGGTTGCATTTGAGCAGCTGTCTTCAGAGCTCATTTTTCTCTGAGCTTTAGAAGACAGGTTGATTTGGTGTGCTCGTGTGGTTGTAATCTTGTTCTGTCATTACCTATTTACTCCTTATTATGGCTTTTTGAGCAGATACTCCCAAGCCTCTGTGTTTATCTTTCTTCCTATGTGTATTTCAATAAAAATGTCATTATTTGAAATCATTGACACTGCTGGTTAAAGATACTGAATTCCATCATCTATTGTCCTGTAAAATGATCCATTAAAGATAAAACTGCAGACACTCAATAAAGGTTTTTTCCTAGGAACAAGGAGCTCTCTGATCCGTGTGCGGTCTTATCTCCGGAGCACGTGTTTGCATTCTTGATGCAGAGTAGACACAACAGAGGGGGACAGATGAGGGAGACCAGAGATTTTTTCCTTTCCAAATGGTGATTGTGAGAAGTGAAACTGGATACCTAAAGCAAATTCACTGTTGCATAATCTCAGATACTGATGAGGAGAAGAAGAAGGGGTGTTGATTGCTGTCTTTTAACAAATTGGGAGGGAGAAAGGGATGAAGGGCTACTAAACGTGGAGGACAGTAAAGGTGAGGAAAAAGCTGACTGCGAAGGGTAGGGAGCTGACAGTGCTCGCGACGAAGGAGCAATCCATTCTTGTTGTTGAAATGCCTTTTCTCCAGACAGGCTGCAAAACCAACTTTAAGAACAGTGCAGAAAAACTCTTGATTATTGCTCTGAGCTTTATTTTGACACTGCTAGGAGATGTATTAAAAATACTTTACCTTGTAGAAAAAATAGGTCTTAGAAACAGGATGTGAACTTTGCAGGCGAGGAACTCCTCTGCATGTAGTAGTGGCTCTTAGAGGCTTCTATCAGGTGATAAATATTCTTGATAGACTAAGGTTTGGTTTGTGGTTTTTTTTTTTTTGAAGCATTTCTGCTGTCAGGGAGGCTAAAGATGTTGAAGGTTAAGGTTCAGATTACGCATTTATGGACACACTTTATCTTACAGAGATTGAAATAATAGCTTTTTATTCTGCCTGTCACCACTGAGAGTAGGTTGGCATTTGAATCTTCAAAGGGTCAATATTTTTGACACAACTAAATCTGCTTTGAAGACAGATAAGTAACCCGCAGCTTGACGCACGGTCTTAGGCATTTTAAACGTGCTGTTCACTTTTTGTTTGCGTTCCTTATTTCAGTAATTATAGCATGTTAAACTGTGCGCGCCCTGTTTGGCCAGACCTTGTTCAGACACTGTGAAATTAACTTTCTTACCTTCTAACAGGAATCGGGCTGAAGTGACATTTCCGAAGGCTTGCAGCTGAACCTCTGCCCGTAGTGCCCAATCCCTAGTAGAGAGCGGGCGCTTGTGATTCAGTAATCTAGTAATTGCTTAATTGTTCCGTTTTGGCAAAGGAGAGGCCAAGTTGCTGACGTGCAAGGTGTCGTAACTAGCCAAATCTGTGCATGCGTATCACAACTGTAGCAAGAAAAGGTCTTGGAAGCTTGAACTAAGGGACGGGATGCTCTGGTGCTCTGCCAAAGCTAATGATAGCTTCAGGTGAGAACTGTCCCTTAAACCAGGAGAAACTGGTGGGGAGGGCGTGAGTGGGCTGAGGATTGCCTGAGGCAGCAGCGCTTTGTGGGTAAAATGTTTTAATAGCTTTTGAGACAAAATTGAACCATCCTCATCCCCCGCTTTGGCGAGGCAGCCTTAGGTCAGAATCTGAGCTAGGCTGGAAAGCCCCTGAAGAACATCTGATGCCGGAAAGCGGTGACATTGCAGTAGTGAATTCCCTCTTATGTCATCTCTTAATGACTTCTGAACCAGTCCTTGGATCCCAGGATGGCCGGTGTACTCTTTTTTTTTTTTTTTCTTACACACTCATTTAATTCTTAACTCACAAGACATTTGCTTATTTATTTTCATTGTTCCCGATAATAATTCGAAGCCATTAGAGGGGAAAATTGTATTCAAAAATGCTGTTTCACACTTTATTTGTTTGATGATTTAGAGCGATAGAAAATAGCACATTTGCTGGCTTTTATAGTCTGATAATTATCCACATCCATCAAGCCATTCCAGGGGAATAAACAAAACACCAAGAAAATTACACCGTTAATGACATCCTTTATGGCAAATAGGAGGGATCTTTTGCATTAAGGATAAAAAGGGGACTGTCCGGTTAAACTTATTACTTGTTAACAAAAGCAAGCTTACCGCTGTATGGGAATGATCATCTCACGCAGTTGTGGCTTCGGGGCATGTACCTTCTAGACCCGTCATCCCGATGTCTGGTAATTACCATTAGAATCAGGTTTGCAGGATAGTCAAGAACTCAGAAAATTAAACGGAAATAGAGATCAGATATGCTGGAATTAGGTTTCGTGAAACAAGTTTGGAAGCTGAAAATCTTTCATGTAGAACAGTAAGTTCCATTTTCGTAGAAGTGATACTTAATCTATTTCAGGGACTTGCTCTTGTTTTAGTCGAAAGAGTAGGAAAAGGTAATTTAGAAGGATCAGTATATTACTTTCAGATTGTTGACTTCAGGGTAAGATGACATTTGAGTCATATAGCTGTAAGTTTTTTATCTTGAGATTTTTTTTTCCGTTCTGTAAATCTTATGTTCCCTGCCAAGGCAGCAAGACGTTATTCATGCAGTAATTCAGCAAACTGCTGTGTGGCAGCTTTTTGGGTTAAGTTTGGCCCTTTGAACCAGCCAACCAAGGTAAGGCTGCCCAGACCCTGGGGAGCATGTACTTGAGGTGTAGTCTCTTGGTTTGTTTGCAAGCCCAGTTATTTGGAATTTTAACGCACCTGAGAACAGTCACTGGTTTGGCACTGTTTGCACCAGCTTAGCTTTTACTGGGGAGCCTAGATGAACCAGAAGGGACAGATACTGCACTTGAAGCAGTGGCTCAAGGTCAGCGTTTTTGGCGCTGTCGTGTGTTCTGTTGGCTGTTGCAGATGTTTTTTCTGAAGCAGAAGTAGCCTATAAAAAGATAGTTATTAATAAGGGCTGTTAAAATATTTATGTTGCCAGCATCGCTTCTCTTTAATTTTGTGGCTGTTTGGGACGACAGAAGATCCTTGCTCCATTTTTGCTGTGGCTGGAAAGAAATGTCTGCTGAAGGCTGTGTCAAAGTTAGGTCTGCTGTACTCCAAAGTCAGTTTTACTTGGGCAGATGGATGTCATGAAAGTGCTTCTGTCAACAGCGGTGAGGCATCGGGTAGTAGTCAGCCTCGTATTCCAGACACAGCCCAGTTCGAGAGCTTTAATGGAGACTGTGGTCTATTTTGACCAATTGATGTAAAAGTCCCACTGGTATTTTTCTTGTTCCGAGGTGCTTTTTCTTCTCCTTTCATGTCTTTGTGGAATGCATTTATGCTATCATCTGAACGGGACAGAAAAAGGAAGCAGTTTTACATGTGCTTTTCTTTTTTCTTTTCCTTTTTAAGATTTCGATGGGATGGGTTTTGTTTCTGGTATTTAACCAGAGGAAAACTACTTCTTTTAGTGTTAGGGCTGGGGTACTAAAGGAAAAAGAACCCTACTATTTGATGAAAAAAAAATCTCGAAATGTTCAAAGTGATGCATATAGAAAATGAAGTAATTGGATATGCTTTACCATGCATAATCTTGGCAGCTGTCTCTGGAATTAAAGATATTTTGCTGTTGATCTGAACCCCAACCTGTGGGTGCAAGAAGGACGGTAAGAAATCGTCTTCAGTGACAGTGCTTTGTCAGTTCCCTCTGTCAAGTATTTTGTTCCTAATAAGTGCCTGGCTGTTTTTCATGGTGAAAGCGGGAGGATGCTACCATAAGGTCTTACACAAAAGGCAGCCCTTCGTGGATGCTTACACGCTCAATTACAATACTCCTTTGATTGCAGCGATTTCTAATCTTTCCATGTCACCTCCATTGTTATTCTACCTTGTAATCAATCATTTTATGTCTGATCATATACAGCTAGCTAGCTCAATCTGTGCAATGCTTGCAGAAGCCTTCTGTTTCTATTAC
Organism: Anser cygnoides; assembly: GCF_040182565.1. Classification (NCBI taxonomy): domain Eukaryota; kingdom Metazoa; phylum Chordata; class Aves; order Anseriformes; family Anatidae; genus Anser; species Anser cygnoides. Next base: position 3,053,896 of record NC_089899.1, on the reverse strand, counting down.
TGGTTTTAAATAGCAGCCCAACTTCTTTCTTTATTGCCTATCTTTATGTAAATCGGTCAGATTTGTGAGTGCAACTTAAAGCAGAATTTGATCTACTCTTAATTCTCTTCTGCAGTTAACTTTGTGAATTTCTAAGAATACGTTTATAAGGATGTATAGACTCTGTTTCCTAAAAGACTTGGTCCAAACAAAGAAGTTAATTTATAAAATTGAAGTCAGCTATTACCGAGAGGCTGTTCTGTGGTAGGTTATTCTGATTTGTATATTATTATTACATATAGTTCTTGTTTATAAGCTGGAAATTCCTCCTTTCTTGCTGGTTTCTATCCAGGCAAGTCCTTTTTCTCTGTTTCTCTGCGGACTGCTCTCCAGAGCTCAGCTTGGCTTTTTGCGGTCTGCAATTTCAGATAGCACAATAACCATGTTCCAATATATTAAACTTTTAACATCCTCAAGATTCAATTAATCTTATCTTTACAACTCCCAATTACAGACACTAATTAAGTGAAGGTTGCATTGTAGACTGGGGATATTACATTAATCATCAGCAGCCTTGTAGCCATAAATTAGTTCTTTCCCAATCCTTCAGCATTTTTCCCAGAAGAAATGGAATGTCTCATTTCCCTGTTTTAAGGGACATTAATCCCACAAAGGAGCTTTGGATCGGGATTAGTTTTATCACATTTATGTAAGTGATGAATGGTCTTTGTAAAATGAAAGTTACTAGCTTTGTCCCAGACAAATGAAATTGAATTGTTTGACAATTATGCAATTTAAGGCGCTGTCAAACTTTGGTCAGAGGATGTTGGGAGCCCTTTGCTATGTTTATTATTTTATAAGATTAGGTGCCACATAGTGTTTTCCCTTAGATTTTTTTTAAGCCATCAGTTTAAATCGGCTTAATGTCTAAATCTTTCTTGAAGCATCCCATGTATGATTTCTTTCCTTGGTTATCCTTTCTAACCTGCTAGATCACAAAAGGTAAATTTTTGTTTGTGGACGAAAGCAATATGGGATATGACTCCTTTCTTTCTCCTTACATTGTAAATAAACTTTTAAGTTGAAAATTGAGAAGCTGAGCAAGGGGACAGGCTGAAAGTCCTTAAAATTTTGAGAGATGCTATCATTAGTAGAGCAATACTGTGTACCTGTTGTTGAGATCATGCAGTTGCCTGCTTACAATATCCTGTTTTCAACTTTTTATAATGGGACGTGATGGTTTTGACAACTTTATTGAAAATAACAAAAATAACTCATTTTTTATTATTCATGTTGTGCAGAAGTTATAGCTAGTAATAAATGTAATTCTCACATATCAATTTTCAAAATTCTCTCTTACTGTTACAAAAACGAGTATGAGAGCCACGTTTGATTTGATGCAGTATGTAAACAACAGTTTAAAAAATTCCACTGACATTATTTTTGTCATCTTTTTAAACATGTTTAAGTATATCATGGTATTCAGTTACCTCATAGCCTGAATATATAAAATCTTGACACCTGAATTTTGCTTCTGTGAATACTGAGGTCATATAACTTCAGAGCAGTAAGCTAACTAAGAACTTTTTTTGGGAGGCAGAGGGGGAACACATCTGAAACTTCTTTTGCATTCTTTCTACATCAGGCATACAAAACTTTCTTTAAAATATTTAGAAGTTGTTCCCTTATTCCTTAATGCTGTTTTCCTCAGAAGACCCTGCTTTTTCCATTCACCTCTTCAAGAAAATTACCTAAAAGTTTAATTCTGTTTCTTTCACGTCAGACAGTGCAATCCAGCACATAGACAAGGATTGACTGCTGTTATGAATAGTACTTACTTTTTTGAATAAAACCTAAAAGATTTGCACAGTTTTCTTTCAAAAATGCCTATCTTCATTTCCTGTAGGTGTGCCAATACACACAGACCCTCCCTCACGCCTTCTCAGCCTCTCTGAAATTTCGTACTTGTTAATCTTTAGCACAGCCTTATGGTTTTATTTTGCAGCTGTCTTTCCTGTGGAAACCAAGCCTGCTGTTCCCTGTGCTGAATTATTCCTGTTGTATCATCACTTTGTCACCTCAGTTATCCTTCTACCTTATGAAGTCCTGTGATTGTGTTTAAACAATTGCAGACAAATATCACACCTCGTGTAACGTGTCTGAGGGCTTTGATGGGAATACTGGCTTTCCTCTGTGTGTTATAGTCATGTTATTGATACCTTCCAGACCTCAATTTTTGGTTACGTTTCTGGACGTTAATTGTCCTTGTGCTGTGCTGAAAGTTATTACCACGGTTGTTTTTAGCCCATTTTTTATTTCACTGTTTTTAGGTTGCGGTATGACTTTTTGTTCTTCTCTGACTTTCTCCTAGGTATGCCATTCCTCCAGAACATGGCAAAAGGTTGGAACGCCTGGCGAAAGGTAAGCTTAGCTTCTTGCCATGTTAATACTGTTTGGACAAATACATGGGTATGTTCCTAGTGAAAACTAAAGCATCCCAGAGGAGAATCCTACCCTTAATTTTCAAACGGATTTACAAAGAATTGATTTTGAACTGACAACTATAATTTACTATTGCGAGAGCTGCTTGATGAACCCGCACTGGTATAATAGTTTCAGGGGCAGAAAGCTTGTCATCTTGTCAGAAGTGCTGTGAACGTTTCCTACCAGTGCAACTGTTTTCTCAAAGCCTCAGTCTTCTGACACGCTATGGGCCTAACTAAAATTGGTGGAAAAAAACTTGATTTTTGAGGCAGTAAGACCATGTGCGGGAAATGGATTTAATAAGAGACCCCTCGTGCATCTCCATGTGTAACAGGAGGTTTGTGGCAGTGAGTTGAGAACTCCGTTGCTTCGGTTCCGTGGCGTGGTCTATGGGGTCTTTGTGATAATTCCCCCCCCATTACACACATTCAGCTGGGAAACAGTGTGGTAGAAACCCTTCTTGCTTCCTACGCTGTCAGTGTTACATGTACAGCATTGGCATTGATTACTTTTGATCTTAACTAGGCAAGTGCCTACAAATGCAGTGACAGCGTTCATGGAGAACAGCTAGGGGAGTTCTCACTTCCCTGTAAGATGATGCACAGTGTTTGGCGGCTTGCCTTTTATTCCAGCCTCATCCCTCTCTGTCTTCTCAGTACAATAAAGCCCATCTCAAAAAGCAGGGCTAGCTCGAGCTGTGATAAACTTCCACCTCTCACCAGGCTGGCTGTAATTTTTGGCCTTACAAAGTGCCAGCCTCAGCTGCTGAAAATCCTGTGTGCGTGTTCTTGCCTGAGTACCTGCCAAGGTCATCTTGCGAGCTGCCTCCCGCCCTTGGTGAGAACAGCAAGCACAGACACCAGTGTTCCGGTTTGGGCACTTCTGATTTCCAGTTGGTAATGGTGGAAGGTTCAGGAAAGATGACTGACTGCAAAAATACATATATTTTTATTAGTTGATGTTGTGTTTGTGCTTTGTTGCTATTTTTGTGTACTTGCAAATGTTCTAAGTGCTGCCCAGCTAAAAAAAGCTGCTGTCCCAGAATAATTAACTCAAAATCTACATGTTTCATCCTTGATGAGGCATACTTTAATGATTTAAATCTGTTGTTGAAGATAATGCTGCAAAAGCACTGCTGTACTAAGGCAGGAAGACCTGGAAGGCCGCATGTATTCTGATGCAAAATAATAATAATATCGGTAAAGTAGGTATTCATAGGAATGATGTTTCTTGCTGACTGTCATTATAAATATTGTTTTTCACTTGAATAAAAAAGGGGAGAGTGTTGAAGGGATCGATTGTGTAGGATAAATATAGAATAAATGGGTATAAACCTCCTAGGAGATGGTCGTATTTTCTCTTAATGCAGAGAAAAACAAAATCCCTAAATACTACTAATATTAAAAATCGTTGCTCAGAAAAGTTACATTTCAAAGTTACTTTGGGTCTGCACAGTTCTGTTTAATCATTTGTCAGGTTTTATAGAAGCTACAGTTTCATATTAGAAAGTTAATAAATCTAGATGACTCGTGCTCTGTAGAATCTGAAATATCACACCAAAGTCTGACACAGTAATATTAAGACTCTTGCTGTTTGTAACTTCATTTTACTGATGATCAGTTTTTGAAGCACAGTGATGGCTGGCAATAAACCGGACACAAATTATCAATGATTTATTTTAAGCTGGTTGTTGCCTTATGGAAGTTGGGATGAGTAATGCTTTAAAACTACAAAGAAGCAGCATTACTGCTTGGGCATCCTCCCTGTCCTGTGCATCAGTGATCTATACTACGAAGAAGTTCACTATGGAGAGATGAGTATGCAATTAATATGGAAAATGAATAGCTGAGCTGTAAAAGGGCTCACTGGGAGAGTTGTAGAGCCCATGGAGAGAATGTTAATGTGTTGCCGTGTTATTGGTGCTAATCACTTAAAATGTGTTTCTTTATTAGTGGCTTTAATGAGAGCCACTTAAACTGTGCATTAAAAAGAGGAAGTGCAGAGAAGGATGACAGACTGGGTAGTAGACAGTCATAATTGTAATTGAAATGCTTTTAGGACAAAAATATAAGAAAACTTGGAATCCAACAATCCTTTTTTTTCACTTTCTGAACCCCCTTCCATTATGTCCCATCAATTAATTTTGCTTCCAGAGCTTGGTTGCCTTTTTTTTTCTCTTTCTCCTAAATGATGGTGTTTTTTTAATCCCTATAAACACATAATTTGTTGATTGAGTCACCCGAACACATGGTCTTGAACACAGTGCTTTTACATTGGTCTTGCTGATGTTTTCGGGAAGGAAGTACTGACGTCAAAGAGTTTGGTTCGGTTTTTATCCTACTTTTAATTATTTGTGGTTTGTTTTAATGACTCGGTGTGGATCTTGTAGCTCTGGCTGAACTTGTACTTCGTACTGTTGAGATGCTGAGTCAGATCATGCTGTCTCTGCCAGACATACGAGTGACTGCTGTGGCCAGTGAATAAGTGTCCCTTTTTCCACTACCTTGTAGTGGATATGTTTTGTTTTGTTTCTTTCTTTTGACTGCATATTAACATCTGCATGCTTATTTTTTTTTTCCTTTAGGCTGGTATGTAGGGCAGATCGTTCTGGAATCGTTTGATAACAGTTGTGTTACTTTCCCAGGAATAATATAGCTGCCCATCAAAGAAGGTATAAAAAGGACATATCAGTATGGAGTAGATGGTGCATGCTTGTCAATTTTTCCTTGTCCATATTCAGAAAAAGGGTGGCTCAGAGTCTAGCCCAAACGTGAGACAGCCAGGTTCTGTTTCTTAATTTGTTAGGATTTTCCTGAAATTCTGGCCAAGTTGCTTATGCCCAAATATGTATGATTTACAAGCTAACTCTCAACTTGAATGGGATTAACACTTATGTGCATCAACATGCAATTTTTTTTCCCCCACAAGATTTATGTGGTATTTTAAACAGTGAGGCATGTGCTAACTACTGACATCTTTAGTAGTATGCCTATTGTTTTTATCTATCTAAAGTATCTAGGCAGGTTTTCATTTTGTCATCTTGTCTCTGATTAAATAATGATTGGATATAATACTCCAGAAATGATAGCCCTCTTTGTAATGTCTTCACAGGTTTTTTTCCTGGAAGCTCTCAGGGATGCGATGCTTTCCTCCGTCACAAGATGACCCTCATTTCGCCCTCAATCTTGAAGAAGTACGGCATTCCTTTTGACCGGGTATGTACCAAAAAGATACTTTGGAGATGCCGGTAAGCTGTTGAGTTGCACAAACCACAACACCCCTCTTTTAAGGAAACAATTCATTGCAAGCCACTGGGGAGCAATTTGCTTAATTTCCAAATGCATTATTATGCTAAATGTATCATATCAGTTTAAACCAGCTGGATACCTGTAAATGAGGATTTGTGGTTTGTCTAGGACAAGCTTTGTGAAGTACCTCTATTTGTAAAACCTTTCACGAGAGCTAACTTAAGCATCGTAACTTCGTCACTTACGGAGCTTCTCCAGGTAGGCAGGGCTAAACTGTAATTCAGGTGCTATGGCTTATCAATAGGCTGCATAACTCACAGGTAATTCTTGAACACAGGCTTAATTTTTTTTTCTCCTGGATCCAGTATGAATCAAAAACTGGAGTTAGACATACTGGTTCTCTGTTGTACAAGCCTTCTGTCTACACAGGGCCAGCAAGGATCCATGCATCTCTTAAGTCGTCTTATTTGAAATGCTGGGTCGTGTTTATTTGGAGTGATCGCTTTAATATGCTTATTCTCAAAGTCTTTGGACAAGAAGTAAATCTCCTCAGCCAAGCATGCTTACCACGGATTTCATATCTGTGTAGAATCAATCAAGCAGTTACTGCTTCTGCGTGTTAGCAGCGTACGGAGCTCTTGTCCTGCCAGGGGGGTTAAGACATCGTGTCAGGGTATGATCCTGTCCGGGTGTGGGAAAAGGAATCGAGTTGGAGACACTGTGACTCTTAACTCTGGTGGGAAGTGTCAAAGATTCAAAGAATCAGTGCCTGATTCAAATTGATTTCATCCTTCCTCAACCCCCTTGCATCATCAGCATTCTAGATATTATGCCCTTCTTTTTCTGCGTAAGAACTCTTGAGCTCTGATCATTTTTAAGCATGGTTTTGCTAGAGTTAGTCCACCTGAGACAAAGTATGGCACCTATTTGATGAGCCTAGTGATTCTTTGAGATGGAGGTAAAAGATCTTGGCTTTTTTATAGCATAAAAACCATGAATTCATTCAATTTACTGCTCCAGGGACTGTTTCATTTTTCCTGGTGGAAGGCTGTGATGAATGAAATTTGAAGCGTGATCATCTGGCTTGTCAGATGAGCTCGCTGTCAGTGCAGAGGAGACTTGCGTGAAGCAATGTGCGGTGCTTACGGTTCAACATCAGTGGCTAGCTAGACTTGGCCTAGTTTGCACACGATGGTCGATATTAAATTGTTCTTACAGATCAACAAACCATTTTTCTTGTAATTCTGTCTGTGAAACCTAAATCCCAAGTGTGAAAATATTGATATCTGCTACGTATGGTTGAAAATAATAATGAAAAGATCTAATTGTGGGATCTGATTTTTTTTGGTAAGGGTTTTAATTTTACAAATTTCAGGAAAGTGGATGGGCAGACTGGAATGTGGGTGGCATCTCAATGCATAGATGCCCCTTGGAGAAATGACTTGATGGAGGGTCAAAGATGTCTATTCCAACCGTACTCCCAAAAGAGTACAAAACTTGTAGGCAGTGTGATCTTCTGAAAAGTCTGTCCGACCTTATCTTTATTGGTCTAAATGTCACTTAAATGGTGAAGTTTAAGAATTTCTTCTTATGCTTTTTTCTGCTGCAGTATCAGTTGCATGCTGTGTCTTGCTGCTATTAATGGTATTTTTCGTATGGCTTCTGGTTAAAACAGCTTCGTAAGTGATTCCAGAACACATTGAACAGAGCCTAACGAGCGGTCACTGCTTATCTAAAAAAGCTGAAAATAATAATGATTAAAAAGTACCTGTTGGTGCAACCTAGGCATTGTAAGTGAAGTCTGTCATGCAGCCCCCTGCTGGCATCCCTTCCTGTGGAATGGAAGAGAACAGGAAATGGGAATTAATTTCTGCCGTGTCATTCGGGTGGTGTGTTTGGGCAGTGCTCTTGTGTCCGCAGGGGGTCAGAACAGGAAGGAAATTCTTGTCAGGCTTCAGAAGTTTAAATGTTGTAGGTGGGCAGATTTTGCTCCGGAGTGATACATCTTTATGTGTTTGCTTTTCCATGTATTTGTGGAAAGGGACATTGACTGGTAATTGTATGGTAAGTGGTTTCTGATCAATAACCGTGCAAGAGGAAAAAAAGAGTTTGTAAAAATAAATATATGTATATATAAAAAAAATGTTGCTAGAGGAAGGCTTTCCTTCCAAGCTTATCCCAGGTCAGCTTTACTGTTCTGTATGGTGATAGGCATGGGGTGTGAAGTGCTTTAAATAAGGGAATTTCTAATTTGTTGCTTGGTAAAAAGCCTTCTCCCATTTAGCTAGGCTTCCTGCTCTGAATCTTTTGATTTGTGACATGAAGGTTTTTTTACAGATTCATATCTGGTGTCTCCTTCATGCTGATTATATGTAGAACCTTTAAAATACGTGCTCCCTGAATGCTACGAATCTGATTTTTATCTATTTCTTCTTTACCCCCCCTAAAAAATAGGAGAGGCTAGTGCATGTCAAAGCCAAGCTTTATATTTTAAAGGAAGGGGGATTATTAACATCTTACCTAAAGCAATATAATTCCTAAGCCTGATTTACAGAGCGCGGGGTGAAAATGTGTATTTGTGATAGATTCGCTCAACTCTCGGGCAGTCACTGGTTGTTTTTAAATGTGAAGAGGAGGAGGAGGAGATCTCTTAAGTCAGAGCAGCCTGTATCTGAATAACCCCTGTCCTGAAATAGTAGCTTTTGAAGGAGGATCGCTATTATTCACAGACAGGGAATGTGTGCCATTTTTCTTTAGAAACAGAGATAGGATCCCTTCATCTAAATTCTTGGCAGATTTCAATGAAGTGAATAAGCACACATTTATAAATCTCTATAATGGTATTTACTTCTGGAAAAAAAGAAGCAGATCAATACTAGGGCTTTTTAATAATTAAAAATGTGTATTTCTGTAATCTCCTATTGATTTCTCCATTTATTCTTCAAGAGCTTGCAGAAGTCAGTAAATTTAGGGCTTTCTCCATGAGTGGCAGTTTGTGCTGGCTTTCTTTCAATAGTTATTACTTTTCTGCATGGCCTATCCATCATCTCGAGTGCTTTCTAATTTATTGTAGGGATAATGTTGACAGCAGTGACATGGAGGACATACACTGTGGGCTTGAAATGAAGACACCAGGATGTAGATTTCGTGACAGAAACATAATCTTTCCGTCTTGTGAAGTTAGCAATCTACCGCTCTGCTTTGATTTATGGAGGGGGCTGGATGGGGAACGCGCCGTGAAGCTGGCTGCAGACCGGACTTCGGCACCTCTCATCCAGAAGCTTCTCGTGTTGTCATATAAGCTTTTCTTTTTTCTTTTTTTAATTCTTTTTGTTCTGCTAACGTTCATAGCATTAGCAGGCTTAGGTGTTTGATCAGCATAGTGGGTAAATATTTTAACTGCTGCTCACATTTCCTATGTGGACCGATCCTTGTGCTTTTAAGTGTAAGTTCTTCAAAACCTCTGTAGGCTCTGAACCACTGTGTTGTGGGAAATGATCCAGAGGCGTCATGTGGCTGTTATGAAAGCCTGGTCAGCACTTCTGGTTTAGAAAGACAAGGGAAGGACAAATTTTGCCTCTTTTGTGATCTGTCGAAGGGAGATGCTATCGTACGTTTTGGTGAGCTGGCCCGGGAGGATTGCTCAAAGCGCGCTGTATTGCTGCCAGTTCTTACGCTGTGTGCTAGGATTTAATTACCTTCCTTTCTTCCCCGATGTCTCCTCTTCGTAGGTTTTTAAAAGGTGATTTTCGAAAAGCGTTGGGAATTGATTGGCCTCTGATTACAGCTGTAATGGGCAGTTTTCAATCTTTTTGCTTATTGTTTTAATTTTACTTGAGTAGACAAATGGTGAGCTGTAATTTTTAGGTTGTTTGACTAATGGGTGAACGAATGGGAATAAGAATGATTAAATATGAGTGAGGAAATAAATACAGTGAAAAGTAGCATGTATTTCAGCAGGACACTGCAAGGCAGAGTGGATGTTTAGGTGGGAAATCCAATTTACTTCGCCCCACTAGCATGGAGTATGAACATGGGTTTGATCTTAACATAAGCTGAAGTGATGACCATCAAAAAATTTGTTGATCTTCTGAACTGCTGTAGCCTGGGATTCTTTCTGTAACTTTGACTCAGCAGAGTTCAGATCTTGTGATGGCTTCCATCCTTTGTACTGTCTTTTTTCATGAGTAGAATTACTTCGGTATTTCTGCTGTTAGCAAAAAGTTGTTCCAGGTTTTGCCAAGAGTTGGCAGTGACTGTTTTGCCTCCCCTCCAGCTGGGGGAGAGAGAGAGAGATTTAACCAGAGAGATTTAACTCTGTTCTCAAACTACTATTTCAACTGATCTGTGGGGTATGTCTTATTTTTGTTTTTCAGATCACCCAGGAAGCTGGAGAATTCATGATTACATTTCCTTACGGTTACCATGCTGGCTTCAATCACGGCTTCAACTGTGCCGAGTCTACCAACTTTGCCACTTTGCGGTGGATCGACTACGGAAAAATGGCAACCCAAGTAGGTGTCTGTTTGGATGAGGGATTACTTAAGACCATCAGCTCATGAAATGCAAACAATTGAGTGGGGGACTTGTCCTTTTGACCAAAACTGAAATTGTTTTGAGGATATACTCTTTCATTGTTCCATGTTGTTGTTTTGTTCTTGTTGATAATTCATGTCATTCTAAGGGCGTATAATGACTTTCTTGAATGCTGAATGTACATGCACCTTGTAGAGAGGTTGTTTTGAAACTAATAAGTTTGGATTAGTTTTCTGAAGCATCCAAACTGTATTTCACACTGAATAAGGTGACTGATATGACTGAATACAATTCATTAGGCACACGCTGAAGGAGAAGGAATAAGCTGGAGACATCTTAAACTTTCATAGGAATATACCAATAACCTTCTGAAAATATTTGGATTTCTCTACCATCTGCATAGTACAAAAAGCCTGAGTCATGTCTCAGGAGGAGAATCGTGCTGGAATGGCTGTGTATGGCTATTTCATTAAGGCAAATTTCTTGTATGTTTTTGTTATTTTTGACAGTTCCGAGGGCACTGACAGTTTTTCATGAAAGCATGCATACTGTGTTCTCTGGTTTTTAAATGTGAATTATTAGCAGCTACGGGCATATATTTCAAACTGATTAATATAGTTTTTCTCTTTTTTGAAAGTCTGCCTTAAATGGCTTGTTTTTAATGCATTGATGTCTTTGGTACATTAGACGTGATGCAGTGCAGCATAACTGGTTCAATAAAATCTGTGAATTTTTAAATTAGGGATCAGTTCCACACAGTCTTTGGGGAAAGGATAAATGATTGCCATGGGGTAGCAGTGTAAAATTGCCTCAGATGTTCCTTTCCAGAAAGGCAGACTTAGATTTCACTCTAGAATAGCATTTATATCATCTCCTTCACTTATTTTTCTTCTATCAACTCGGTGTGACTCTGCAGGTTTCATAATGCATCCTAATGCTTTGTTCTGGGCAAAACCAACCCCATTGAAAATGGGCTGCAAGTGCATCTGTGCCTCAATCTGTGGAACACTGTAATGATGCCCATTTTTCCTTTACTAGGGTTTATATTCTAAGAAAGGTAGATGATCACTGAATGTAGTCACTATCTTCTCCACTTTGGGATCCTAGGCTCGTTGAAAATGCTGTCTTTAACCCTTCACCTTTGTGCTGTAATGCCTTCCGCCACATTCGGCCCAAGCTGAAACTTTCTATGCATAATTATATTCAGAAGTGATCGTTGCTGTGTGTTAATTATCCTGAGTGGTTGCTTTGTGATTAATGCCAGTCACTCCTTCCTGCTTCTCGAAGCTAGTGCTGTTTCTGGCACTGCAGACAGTGAGGGATCTTGTAGAATCATGAAAAAAGCCATGCTGTTTCTTCCTAGTTTTCCTTTTTAATTAGTAAGCATCATTAAGGCAACTAGGAAAGGAAGGTGGTTGTTAACCCACAGAAGCCTTTTTTCCTGCTTTTTTCCATCTCTTGGTATTTATGTCCTGCCTCAGCAACTGCAGGCAGGCAGTCCTTGACTGTCAAACATTGCAACACTCAGTGTCCGAGAAGCTTATCCACAGAAAGCAAGTTTAGCCCTTCGGGTTACCTTTGGGTGTCTGTCTTGTTTATTTTTTCAGTAATATTCAGCCCACAGTTTCAAGGAGTCAGCTGTTAGCCAACAAATTCGGCACCTGAGCACTCTCCTTGTCTAAAATAAACAAATAGATTTTATTATTTCATTTCTGAAACCACCGTGGTGTAAAAGCATCTTACATTAGGCATGCTAGTGGCTGTGCCATGAAGTATAACATTCACTGTGCCAGCCAGGTAATACCTCTGAATTGCTAGTAATGGCAACTGAAACGATTCTCAGAATAGAAAAATCCTCATACTGAAAAGTCATGTATTTGTTCCCGCTGTCCCCTGCCAGTGTTCAAGGATGCGAATCCAGGGTTGGTGTTTGTAATCTTTTTGCAATCCTTGAAGGCGGTAAAGCAGACCATGTGGCAGTAGCCGTGGGCTCTGAGACCATGTGGAGGTGGACTGGGAGTTGTCCATTTGAATTTGTTCTGGAGCTAAAGAGAGGGTAAGAAAAACCTAGAACCGTGAGAGGCCTCAAAACGGTGTTAAGTGTCTTACAGTCAAAAATGGCCAAGCAAACTTGGTTTGAAAATGTTAAAAAAAAATCAAGTTAGTTTGTTGTGACCTTGTATGCCAGGCTTGTCTGTAGCAAATGGTTGTGGTTATACACCCCAGAAAATGGGGTTTATTGTGGAAGTTCTGACAGACCCTTAACTACAGCAGTGCCAGCAGGCACCTCTCTAATATTAAAAGCAATTTTGGGTTCAGCCATGTGTTCACAAACAAGTGACATTTGGGAAGTGCAGTTTTAGATTGAGCCTCCATGCTTACATTGTTAAGCAGCGTAGCGTGAAATTACTGAACAAGCAGCATAGAGAGCTCTGAGCAAATCTAGGGAAAGAAGGTTGAAGTGTGGAAGGAGATGCCCAATTTATTTCCATTGCACTTGCTGACACTTGTCTGTTCAGAGATTTCCATTTAATATTACCTAAACCACACATTGCATACATGTTAATTAACCCTTTGATACCTTACTATCAGGCTCCAGATGAGGTATGAATGCTGTTACACAGTGAGGGCAAAAGGTTTATTTAAATCCCATTTTAAGTTAAACAGGAACTTTAATGGAACATCAGCTGACTCTCTACACCCCACCTGCCTACACATTTAAGGAGAAGGAGTTCAGGGAGAGAGACATCCAGGAGTGCAATTTTTGGTTAACTACTGCAGCTTTGCTAAATTTAGAAATGGCTATATTGATTTCTGTGCTGTCAGGCACAATTCGATTATATTTGCCTACATCAGAGCAGGGTTTTTTTTCATGTCATACGGTCATTATTAAAATTCTTAGAAACTCTTGAGTGGATGGTGCTCCATAGGTCCGTAGTGTTACTGCAGTGCAACCAGGCTGTAAAGTGATTCTCTTCTCTCCTTGTCCTGCCAGTACTCATGAGATTGGTGACAAGGTAAGGTTCAAAATTAGACAGTTGTAATGTTCTTCTGGACGTTATCCTGGGGATTAAATTTGAATTCTGCTTTTTTCAGAGCTATGAATAGAGTGAGACATGTCAGTGGCATAGAGTTAGAGACAGGAAGGTAATGGCTTACCTCCAAAAACCATAGATAGAACCGTGCTAATTGCCTGCCAAACAGATGAAATGTTCTGCTAACCACCGTGGAACCTGCCTAGGCTGTAAATACATGACGACTGGAGCGAAGTTTAAAGATCAGCTTCTTAGACACCGTTTCTGCTCGAATTGTAGAACAAGCATCAGCATTGGCAAAAACGGCAATGGCTGCGGAGTTGTGTGGGAGACTGATAGTTGGTAGGTGTACTTGTGTTTGTGTAAACCCGTAACCAGGATCAACAGATGCTTAAAAATGCAATTGGAAATTGGCTTGGTAAACCCTTGGGTGAAGAAATTAGCTGTCTGGTTCACAGCTTTCTGAGAACCTAGTGGAGAGGTGGTGGAGTCTCTTTCAGAACTGTGCAGGAGAAGCTGCCATAAAGGAACTGGATGGGTGTTTGTCTGTCTGTAATGGTCATGGGGATGTTCCTTCTGGGTTTCACGCATTTAGATGCAAGTTGTAACCAACCCTGACAATAATCTCTTACCATTTACTGTCTTCATCTATCAGATGTCTCCTCTATGTTTAGTCTGCCCCAGGCTCAGGTGGGAAACCTGAAAAACGATGGCGTTTGGCACATTGGTTACCACAAGCGTTCAGCAGAAATCTCTGGTTTCTTTTCTTATGCTTGCCCTGGTTTTGTTTCAGCTTTTTATTTATAGCAGGTGTTTGCTTCTGAAGTCCGACTTGCTGATCTATGTGGTAAGTGCTTCTCTAGCCTCAGTGCTGGTATGTGGCGGACAAAATTCCTGTCACCGCTCATGATGTATTTAAATCCTCAGGACTGGTTGCTCCCCAGTTCTTAGAAAATGTCAGTCTCTTTCGATTCAGAGGAAGGATATAACACTCTCCTTTACCTCAGGTCTCTAATTACATGGTGGTGTACCACCGGGAAATAGATGTCTCGCCTGCAGCTGGACATTGTGCCCAGAAGTGTAAGAATTAACAGCTCTTTAACTGTTACCTCATTTACTGTCATTGTAAATGTCTCCCACCAGTCCTCAAGGAGCCTTCTGTTGCAGCCGACTTCTTTCCAGTCAAGGTGACTGACTTTAAGACCAACCATAGTTCCTATTTCACTTAATCTGTGCAGAAAGAAAATCTCTCAGCTACTCTTCTACAGGTGGGAGAGAGACCTTCAGTTAACCCTGGGGCTCCCGTAGGTCATCCTGGGGTGCAGTCATCACTAGGTATTTCCAAATACTTAATGGTAATTCATTTCAGCATTCTTTGCTATATTAGATGTGGAGATCAAACTCTAGCAGGAGATGCCCTTTTTAAGATACGGCCCTATCTGACTAACGTCAGCATCGGGCTGCTATAATGTGTGAAGTAAGAAGAGATTCAGAAAGGAGTTAAAGGGTTTTTCAAGGAGTTACAGATAGCGGCACGATGTCAGGAGTCACCTGTGATCTGAACACTCTGCTTTAGGCCTTCATATTGCCGATTAAATAATACAGTTGAATAGGGATGGTTTTACTTTTGTATGCTGTAGTTAATGTTTACCTGCACAGGCAGAGCCTGGAAATTACAGAGAAATACTTTGCTTTGTACTCGGTAGTTGGTGCTCTTCAGTCGTTTGTCTACCATTAATTTTTTTGTTGAAAAAGGCCTGATGAATGAAAGGCAGTGAATGATCATTTTCATTCCCTACCATTAGGTTTGGGTTTGTTCAGTGTGTTTTGTGTTTGTGGCTTTTTTCTTTTTTTTTTTTTTGTAATATGAGCCTGCAGCTGCTTTCTGCATTGTTTTTTTTTGGTTCCGTTTGTTTCTGAAAACTCCTGGACGCAACCATCAATAGGCTGAGGGTGGTCTTAGCAGTGTGTTTGACTAAACAACCCTTTCAACATCAACTGGTTTAGTAAAGTGTCCTCCTTGAAGTCGATGCGGCCTATAAGTCTCCTCTAGTTTGAAAAGACACTTTCAGAGTATACAATTTTATAAGAAATTCAAGTGTGTCTCACAGGTCGGCTTTTCTGTTTTTTTCAAACTGGACTGGAAATAAGTGGGTGGGAGGGGAACAATTTTTTGCTCTTCCCTTTATGTTACTAGCAGACACTCCTGGATGATAGCATCTGCGTTACCATCGGTTGACATTTTCATACCTTCATTTTATCTCTTATTTACTCCAGAGATAGTGCTGGATTTATCTCTCTCTCAGTATAAAATGGGGTCAAGTTGCCCTCCTTCCCAAATCCTACACTTTGTGTCCTGAAACAAGTAGCCTTCATCTCCACCTGCAGAGCATTCCAGGAGAGACCTCCGCTCCAGCGCAGCTCAGTCCTCTGCTGCTTACTCCTTTCTCTGGCGAGAAGAAGACGAGTAAGACTCTTCTGTTTGGATTTTACCGATACATAAAGGCATCCCCAAGAGAGGTGCCTTTTGGAGCTTACACTGTGGTCTTTTGCATAGCTTGTTGTTTCCAAACTGTTGCTTCCATGGTGGAGTTTTATTTTTATTTTTTGGTGTGCGTTTTTAAAATAATAATGGAATAACAGATCTCACATTTACTTTTGGAGTGTTTGTGATTTAAAGTTGTCTGGCATATAATTTTCATTGCAAAATTGAAGCTTGCTTCTCCTCACTATTCATATGCTAGTAGGTTTTCTCTTGAAAGATGTCCTTTATTTCCCAAGAAAGAAAATTCCTGAGAATTATGCAGAAACTGCTTGGTAGTGCTGTAAAATTGGTCTCTGAAATAGGGGAAATAAAACTTGTATTTTTGCATTACTTTGTATGTATGCCTTAACTGATTCTAATTGGACCTTTTAAGCGTATAATACCAAAAAAAAAAAAAGAAAAGATAAATATTCTAGTATGGAATAGCATTTCCATAGTTCCTTTTTGTAAGACAGATTCAAAAAATGCTCTTGTATAAAATCTTTCCCCTTTTTGGTAGTTGTTTTGTTGTGTTATTTGTAAACATTCCTAATGCTTTACTCTCCACAAAACAGTGATTCTTTGCAATAAAAAGGATTTTTTACGGTGCTTTTCATGTTAAGGTGGGAAGGAGACAGTTATTTTTCTGAAGTTTTCTCGGAGCTTCATTTTATCAGCTCTCTTCTGAGACCTCCTTCTGAAGTACTGACTGGGAGGTTGGTTGGCAGCATTTTTCTCAGGAAGGAAGAACAAATGCTGGTTTGTAATCACAAAACCTGGACGTTTGGGGGATTTTAGCCACTGGGATGGGTGGTGCCAGGCGGGTTTCTGGCCCACCCTGGAAGAAGGGACACATGAGCAACTGCAGCGCCCAGTCCAGGTCACTGGGAGCTGCTCAGGACCTGACTCCCCCCAAATGGGACATTTTATACCTCTGGGCAGGCAGTGGGGGCAAAAATGACTTCAGGCAGCTTGCCTGCTCTGCTCTCGCCCTTAGGGTGCTGAACTGCTAGGGATCTGCTTTACAAGATTGCTCAGTCTGATTTACTCTTAGCTTAATTACTGTAAGGTGTAAAGCTGTTCTTGGCTTCCCGAATGCTGCTTGGAAATGACTTTGCCTGCTCGGGGTGACTCTCTGGGAGCTGCCCTCAGCCCGTCGGGTCCTGATGTGGCTGGGCTGCCAGTCTCCCCCCCTTTCCCTGCCTCACTAACCCCGTGATTTATAGTGCGGAGGTGGCTGTGTGCTTTGTGGCTGCAAGTAAATAGCTATGTGAAGAATGTGCTCCCTGCAGCTTGTTTGCTCAGCTTCCCTGTCACATGGAGTCCCTGGTAAAGGCTACCAGCCCCAATCATTCACGTGTCAGAGCTGGGGCTTTGGGGTCATCAGGCTTTGGGCATAGTAGGACTGCGAGGCCATCACAATCCCTTTTGAAAGCAGCCATAGCATTGTGCTTTCCTGGGCAGTTGGTGTTGCTCCACTCAATTGCTTCACGGGTGACACGTGGGGGCTTAGATACAAAGGAAGAAGAGCAGTCTTACCCACCTACGAATGAATAAATAATAGTGCATTCTGCTCAAGAGTTGCAGAAATGATGATGTTAGAACTCTGAAAAGCAGCATAAAAGTGTAAAGTAGCTGTGAATTCACATCACACTTTCTCATCAGGTACCTTTTCTGTTTGTTGTCCTCCACAGGAATTCCTTCAGCATACTGAAGGGCAAAATTTGTTAACCTTCTGACTCTTCGCTCTGTGCAGGAAGAACGTTTTTAAAAATAAAGCCTACTTTTTATTATAGCGTGCTTAAAGTAGATTGCTTATGAACAACGTCTTTTAATTTTTTTAAACTCCACCTGGCTTAATTATTTGTCTTTCCTGACAGCCATGCTCCTGATTTTCTTCCAGCTCGGTTCCCTACTGGCAGGTTCAGTCAGCAGGTTCTGTTGCAGGGTCTTTGAGGACGCTTCCTAATCTCGGTTGTCAGGATTCAGATCTCACCTCTGCTCTGTAACTCACCAAACTCTCCAACTGCTTCGAGAATACATGCAGGTGAATCTAGATTATTACTGGAAAGAGAGAGAAGTGCTTCTTTTGGTGTGTGGCTTTCAGAGGGGCCTCGATTGCTGTTTCTTTTAGGATTGATAGACAGCCTCCTGCCTCCTTTATTTATGCATCAGCCCTCCCCTGATTCTAATTTATATCATTTGGAGATGCAACAAACAAATCTCAGTTTCTTGTCCGTTTGAAAAAATGTCACTGAGGAATACTTGTTGTTACCCAGGAAAATAATTCCAGTGTGCTAGAGGCAGATCTTGGGTTGTCACTTTAGATACCAACACTTGATATTCCACCGAACAAAATGATTCATGTTTCTACAAACTGCCTGTAGATTTTCCTAGTCATATGTGGTACACAAAATGGTGGATTTTACTGCTTCATCTGCTATATCACAGGCCTGCAAACCATCACAGCTTTTGGCTTTCTTTTTAAACAAAATGAATAAGAAGCGGTTGATCCAACAGGAGGATAGAAGGCTAACTGCACTGACTTAGCAGGAGTTGTCTGGTACATCTGTCACTTCAGAGCTGTAGAACTTCGCTAAGCCATGTCAGGGCATGGTAGCTGCTTCCTTAATGCACGAACACAGTGCTGACCCGCTGACATGACATGCTTTCTGCCAGCAAAAGTGCTCGGTTGTAGACTTCTTTCACCAACCACAAGGCTTACGATGCGGAAGAAATAATAGCTTGAGATAACGTCAGAATGGTGTTCACTGTAGGCTTTTATCCAGTGGTTATGATTTAGTCTTACTTTGTTTATTCCTTGTACTGGAACGAGTCTGTCCAAACACAGAGGAGCTGGTATTTCACCGAGTCCCTTTTTGGTAGTGTTGCTGAGAGCGGTGAATTTCTTTCTTGGTCCTTTCAGCCTTATCAGAGACACAGTGCTGGACCCTCGCCCGCTGGGGTTGTGTACATCTCTCAGGAACGATGATGGAATAGTTCAGAAAGATTCAGGAGTAGTTGGCAACTGTACAGGTGTGGTCTACGGAATAGTAGAAGAGCTTTAAAAAAAAAAAAGCGATTCTGGCAGAAGTTGTGAAATAGCATGGTGGAGGGAAAGGCTGACACATCTCCATGTAACATACCAGCAGAAACCTGCGAGTTGGATGGGGTGTTATTATATTTGCCTAACATAAAGCATGTCACATAGCACTCTATACTGAATTTTGAATGTTGCAGAGGAGTAGGTAAAACTGCCTCCCCAGCTACCACCACTCGCTATTTACCCAGCTCTTCTGCCCACAGAAATCTGCATGGAACATTATGGCAGCAAGTTAAGGAAGCAAGTGAGGAGAAAGCATGCCCTGCGGCCAGGGACCAGGGGGAGTCCTTGGAAGTCTTTGCCTAATTGTTTTGTTTATGAAACTCTGTGGAGGATTTCCAGTGGGTTTCCTAATGAACTGGTTTGTTGTTGAGACTTACAGCAATGCTTGTAATTAGAGTAGAAACAGGGGGTCAAGACTCATCTCCCTTCCCACAAGCTTTCAACTACCAACCATTAAGCACACGAACGAAGCATTTTAGGTTTTTCTCCTTCTTTTCAAAGTTTAACTCCTCAGTGACGTGCAGAATACCCAACACTCATCTTTTAGGCACCTACCTGCAATTTGTGTGCTTTTGTCACTTTTGAAAACTTGGTTGTCTCTGGGAGCATTGCTTGCTAAGGGGCTGAGTGGAAGTGTAACTTTGGGCTGAAGGGAAGGGAAATAAGCTGGAGTCCAGACTAGTTTTTTCTGTTGTACAGGGTGAGTATTAACTAGATCTCAAGGAACACATCTGTAATCGGATAAGCAGTTGGATAGCTGTTTAGAAGTATTGTACTGGGAGCATTTTGTGTTTCCGCCAAACGCTGAAGCTTTATATCTTGTCCTGGCACTTCATAGAGAAACGTTTAGGAGTGTTCTCTGTGTGAGCAGTGTGTATTCCTATAACGTACAGCAAGAATTTCCTGACCTTTTGGACATAGCCAGCTTTTCTTTCCCAGTAACTTGCTTTTAGGCTTCATCGTTACAAAGAAGCAGACAAAAAAAAACCTTAAGCAAAGATTTAGGTTTTCCATTTAATGACGGCATAATAGCTGAAAGAACTTAACTTTGAGTGCATTGTATTTTTTTTTCTGTTCAAACTTCCATTAAGGCAAAGTGGGAGGCTAGCTGAGTCTTAAACAACTGTGCTTGCAACAGGCCCTGACTTCATCTAAATGTGAGTGTTTTTTCTATGAGAACCAGATGTGCCAATTTACATAGATCATTTTCGTGACTATTCCTACGTAAGGAGAAGGGTTGTTTTACGTTAACTCTTTCTGTGTTACAGAACAGATGGGGTTCAGTTTAGTGGTAATAACTGGGAAGTGAGGGAAGGAATCCCTACAACGAGGTTGAATGAGGCTACATTTTTTCATAGATCATTTCGTCTTTTCATTTGACTGTAATTTTATATATGCTTGTTAGTTTAAAAATAAAATAGCAAATAAGATAACAGTTACACATTCAGTATTAACACATTTCCAACTATCACGGAATTATTAGTGATGAGACGGTTCTTGGTGCAGTCAGGTATTTCACCACAGTCTCCAACTCTGAGTAACAGATAATAAAGTAGGAAATAGGGGAAGTTTGTTGTTTTTCTGTGTTGGAAAAGTGTTTCACCTTTGCATTTCCTTATTTTTCTAGGTTTTTTGTTTGCAAGTTGGCTTTGTGTATTTTTATCCCATATGGGTAGCAAAGTCATTAGCTTATGAAAAAGGAGAGCTGGGGCTAGCAAAAGTCTTCAGAAGATGGAACAAATAGGTTCCTGTAGACTCGGTGAATATGGAAGTTCCTATTGTCTTGTTGCTGTTTTGGGTCTCAAATACCCTGTAACTGAAGGCAAAGAACTACCCCTAACACTGTTTTGTTTTATTTTCTATCCCCTGCCGCTTTCCTCAGAACTTGCAGTTGGTCCTCGGAGATGAATCTTCCTTGATGACAAATACTCTGTTGTTTGATCTGTCACTCCTCCAGCCGTGCTGTTCCCGAGCAGGTCGGTGTGGCAGTCTGGCTACCAGGTGGGGAGAGGCAGAGAAGAGGCACCAAGATGGTTGATGAGATCTCCGAGTTCCTTACATTTCTCACCTGCCAGTTTGATATGACAAGCATATCCCTCATGTTGCCTTTTAGTCATGGTCCGTGCTTTGGGTGACCATATCACTTCTAAATCTTTCACAGGTCTACAACTGGTACGTGTTATGCTGCCAAAAGAAAGGAAGGAAATCTGTAGTAGGAATTTCTAGAATACCTGAATGGGGACTTTGTGGTTCCGTTTTCCCTCACATAAAGAAAACGAGGTTTCTTATCTCTCCTTAGTGATTGTGTAAGCATAATCATGTTCATTTTATATTGTTGCTTCTACACATTTTAATAATACTGGAGTAATAAAGTGTTAGAATTTGAGGGGGGGAAATGGAAAATGAAAGATATGTACTGCAGAGATTGGGGTAGGGAGAGACAGAGGGGGGTGGTGTAGGCATAATACGTCTTAGAAAACTTGTGTATTTATGGCCAAATCACATACTTAGAATATTTGGAATAAATATGACTCTGTGTATATGGAAACGGGCAGTACATGGAGATGGCTGTCATTGACAGGGAAACACAGGCTTGCTCTTTTTGTCCTGTTCTAATACAGCAGAGCAGGTAATTAGTTGCAAAGGAATCTTCTCGCCCCTCTTTCTCCGCAGTCTCCTTCTCTGATCTCCCACTTCTGCTCCCTCTCCCACCCCTAATACATACGTGCATGTTCCATTTTGCAGTCATATCGTGTCTGCTGTGTTAGAAGGATCTTGCTGCTGTGTCTGAGGGAAGGTTATGGAAAAATACCCTGGCCATTCTGGGAACATGAATGTGACAGAACTGCAGCAGCTGAGGAAATATAACTGCATGATCTGGGAGAAGCCCCAGAGGAAAAAGGCTTTGTAAATTATTCATGCTTGCTACTGTGAAAGCAATAAAATTAAATTAAAATTGAAATATAAACATACATCATGTTAGATTTCTGTATGAAGAAAGGAACTTGGCTGCTGCAGGCTGCTGGTGTTGCGGCGTGTTGGAGATTGCAGCCCACAGTGTCATTTCTCTGAATAGCAGCGTGAGGAGCAGCATCCAGCTAGCTCAGTATGTGGCGTCGCGATAATCTGCGTATGTTTCACGTTGTTGTGAGACTTTCAGGCTGCCGGTGGTTCTGTGGTGTTGGAGACTGCACTTGAGACCTTTAGACCTGTCCGACTCAGGATTTGCTCCGCTTGATTTGAAGGGATTGACGTCTGCGTGCTTGTAGCATCTTGGTGCCAGGTCAGGATGAGGAAGTGGGCTGTTCCTCTTTGAAGCCATTTTTCATACTTGTAAAGGCAGAGGAGGTCAATCTCCATAGCTCTCTGGTGATGTATGCTGTGGGGTGCTCTTCTGCATTCCTCTTTGTAGCAGTACACAGGCGCTTTTAACATTTCTTAAGGAAAAGTGATTGAGAATGTGCTCAACACAAATCCCTTAAGCTTGCATTTGTGGAGGTGCTGGTGAGAAGCTTCTGCCTGGGCAGGAATTTGAAACATGGGCACCAGCTGTGGGCCTGCCATTCTTTGGCCAAATTGCATTTCCAGCCTTTCTTTCCTGCACTGTTTTTCATTAAATGAATCGAGTTTTCCTGAAAGTGCCTGGCCATAAATACTTCTTCCCACTCAATGTGCTCAGTGATTGCTGCTTTCCAAGTCGTAGCAGGACTGCAGGTAGCCCAAATGAGAAACAGGGGCTGGGGGGAAGTGGGATAGCCAAGAACTGCACAGAAAGAATCTTCCTTTTCTCTCTCGATGGCTTCTTGAGAAGCCATAAGGCTTTTAATGGTAGTGAAAAATGAAAGAAGAAAGGAAACAAGTTTAATTTCATGCATTTCTCTGAGGAAAAAGGATAGAATGGTTTTGAAAAGGTATAGAGGGATGGTGAAACAGCTTTAAAAAAAGTCCTGCAAAGTGGCTGAATTACCTCATCCTCAACTTGAAGTTGAAAGGCAATTTAGTGCAGGTGCCTGCCAAGCAATGCTTTGAACTTTAGAGCAGAACTAAGAAGGGGTCCTGCTTTTCACACCTACCAGCAAAGCTGCAGTTGCAGGCCCCAGATACAAGTGGATTTTGCTGTATTGCTGTGTCCTTCTCAATCCTGTGCCGCCTTTGAGTTAGAAGCTCATAAAGAACAGATGCTCCTTCAGCCTGGTGTCTGCATCCTGGGTGAGAATCTTCTTGGAAGAAAGACAGTCCATTAATTCTGAGCTTCATCAGAGCAAACAGAATCCAAGTAAAAAAACCTGTAATTAGTCTTTGTGTAGATGAATACAATGGCAAGGGTGTCATTCCAGAGGTTAATTTTAATGAACGTATGCTACTTGAAATGAAAGATGCATGTTTTCTTTGGCTTAGGCATATTTGGGTTAAACGCAGAATGTTGTTGGTTTGGCCTTTTTTATTTCTCTACATATGCTCTGATTAGTCTCCTGAAGTGCACAGGTGAAAGTAATTTCTTGCGGCTGGGGCTTTGTGTGTTAATTGCTGGAGGTTAAGGAATATTTTGATATTTTTTGCTGCTTTAGGTCTTCTATCAGGGCTCTGGGGAGTAAAGTTGTGATAATTTCTTAGTTGTCAATCACTGATGTTTCTCTTCTGATTTTTAAAAGCCTGCTCAACGTACAGGTAGGTTTTGTTAGTTGCGGTGTTATCGGCTCAGAAAATGGAGCGCAGCTGGGGCTCCTACTGTGGGGTGGCTGGCTGCTTGCTTTCCGTGACGCACATCTGTATTTTTATTCTACTCCATTTTTGTGTGGGTTGAGCTTCCTGAATAATGCTATTGCCAAACCGGTGTCTTGGCTATTACCTGCATCCAGTGGCATCGGTACATTCCTGCTTTTTCTTTTGATTCTTCTCCCACTCCACTATTTTTACCATCTTTTGCTAAGTAACCAGTTAATTTTTGGAAGCTGGACACAGCTGAACAGATCTTGTCCGTCTGTTCAAACCATCTTGCATTGCCAGCAGCAAAACGTTCTTAATTTTTGGTTTTGCAATTTGCTGTCTTGTGAAGGATTTATATACTACATCTTTGACGTGCAATTATGAAGTTTAACTGCCTTGGTCATTAGGTTAAGCTTTTGTTCCTTTAAGGCTTTTTCAGTTACAAAGTGGTGTTGCTAATCTCTTTTCAGCCTGAGAAACTCCAGAAGAGACTGGCTAAGAGGGGAAATGGGGGTTTGAGCTCAAACTCAGACCTCTGGTCTGTATTGACCGAAGTTATTACTGTCTAATGACTGTAAGACAGTAGATGAGTAATATATAAACTGTATAGCATTTATAAGAAAGTTCTAACTTGGTTGGTGGGCTTAGAGAAGAAAACATTGGGGAACAGAGCCTTCAACTACCTTGGAGCGTATGGCAGCTTGTGCTGTCTCTGTTATTGCCCAGGGCAGGTGGAGGCGATGCTTTTCATCAAGTTGAAATACCCACGGATGTGTCAGTGCACTTCCTTGCGTAACCCACTGTTGGCCTTACAGACAAAGCCTGCAGAGGGCCAGTTTGCCTCTGGAGGAAGGCAAGCTCAGCTTATGAGAAAAGGAAAAGTTCTTCTGATCTGACATGGTGTTGGTGTCTGGAAATCTCTTGCAGTGTACTTGCCGCAAAGACATGGTGAAGATTTCCATGGATGTCTTTGTGAGGGTTCTGCAACCAGAACGTTATGATTTATGGAAACAAGGAAAAGATATTGCTGTCCTGGACCATATGAAACCCACGGCTCTGACTAGCCCAGAACTAGATGCCTGGAATGAGACGAAGGCAGAACTGAAGGCCAAATTGCTTCGCAGGTAAAACAAACAAAAAAATGACCACCCAGATAACAGAAACGGACAAAAAAAATTGTCTAAGCATTGTGTTTGATTTTAATTGCTAAGCTTTTAAACTCGGTAATTCTCAGTTTGGGATAGTTCAAACTCTCTCTCTCTCAATCTCTCATTTGCTCTTCTAATTTTTCATGGGTAATATGCTCCCTCATTGTTCTGTTTCTTCTACACACTATAGAAGCACAAGTTTTTTGAAAGTAGGACACTGTCTGCCCCCTCACATCCCATCTTTTATCCTAGAAGACAAAAAATCTATAGTAAACACTTACAGCTTCGCTTATCAGAAGGCAGGAGGAAAAAATTGTCAATTGCAAAAGGGATTTTATGCATGCCTTTTTGTGCTTCCTTTGATCTCTGTATTAATTTTCTGCAAGTTCATCATGTTTTTTGTGTTACAGCATGCTTGAATTGAAAATTTGGCATGCTAACCTTTTACTGTTGGAATCTTGCTTTATAGGATAGGAGATGAGGAAGAGGACAACAAACACCGGTATGTGACTTCCCTCATCAACTTCAATGACTTTGTTCTTTCTCCTGTCAAGTTTCTTAAAACAGTAACTCCTAAAGTGTTTTCCTGGTTCAATTAGTTTTTTCATGCCTGCTTCCTTGAAAGGGCACAGAAAATCTTTGGACATCAAGGTTTCTCAGACTTCATCTTGTATTTGTGCAGTTTTCTGAGATCTCCTCTTGTGTCCTGTTAGAGAACCTCAGCTGCCTGTTCTGGTTTTGCATTCTTGAGTGCTCAGCTAATGACCTGAACAAACCCAGGCCAGAGATGTGATATTTGTCCGATGGTTAACGGGATGTGGGCAAAGCTAACTGGTCACCAAAGCAGATAGTCAATAAAAAGCTGCTGCTGCCTTGGCAGGTGGGATTGGACTAGTGTGTTTTAGAAACGGGCTGCCACTGGGAGAACTTACCTGCCTTGGCATTCTAGCATGAAGAGTGAGACTCTGTGTTGCAAGAAGTCGAATGATCGTAAGGCTTTAATGTACTCAGATAGATGTAAAGTGTCTGCTCTTCCATATGTTCCCTTACACTTTTTTTTTTCCCTTTTTTTAAACATCATTCTCATTCCTAGCCTGCCTGTTACCCAAAACGCTTCCTCTGTAGCGCACACAGCTTATTTCTTTCTGATCTCATCTACCATTCGTTGCATTTCAGATGCGAGTGTTGTCAATTTCTGGAAATTGTACTGCTTCATCTAAAAGTAAGGTTCCGCTTGTAATTTCTGTTCAAACATCACTTCCTTGAAATCCAGAAATAAAATTTTAATTAGTCTTTAGGTTTCTGAGGCCATCTTTGGTAGGATCTGTGAGTGACTTTGAGTTTTAAAATTACAGACCTAGTAATTTGATGACGTTGGATGCATTCAGGTATTACATCAAAGAAAAGGATATACAATAAGAGTGTCTCTCCTTCCCTGGCATTGGTCTTTGTTGTCCTCCAGGAGTTTTCGGTCACCTAGTTTTGCTTTGCAGTGGTGGTCCTGTGCCTTACCTTTTCTACATGAAATGATTAGGCCCTTAGTTTAAAACGCTGAACAGGGAAAGGTGTGTTGTCTACTAAGGGCATGCTCTTAAAGATATAAGCGGGCCGTTTTGACAGACGACAGACCTCTGCAATGTTGCTTCGCTCCAGAGGTTATTTTCCTAAAATGTTTTTGGTTCTTCTTTCTGTAGTGAGCTTCAGGAAAAACAGGGTGGTCTGAGAGTCAGCAGGTGTGATTTCTGCTCTTGGGGCTATGGCTGTCTGAACTCCAATGGGTCCCTGCATCCTATTCTTCCATGTCTGGAAGTTGGGAGCCTCTTTATGGGAATACTTTCTATGGACATTCAGGGTAACTTGGGTATATTTAACGTTTGCACGTGTAACACCAAGGATATTTCCCCTGTTTGAACCTATTGCTTAACAGAGGAGCCTCTCTTTTAACCCGAGCTACTGTAAAACATCCAGCTACTTTTTTTCTTATCAGTTCATTGTTTCCTACATTTTTTCAGTATTATACTGGAGCAGGTTTCAAGCAGTTTAGTACTGCTTATCAGTAGTCTCTCCCTTATGCTTATGTCTTAGAAAGACACAATTTTACTTGAAGACCGACTTTTCTCAGCAGGATGGACTTTACTGGAAGAATGGGATTCACCTCTGCACAAACCTCTTCGCAGTTGTATCTACTTAATTTTAAGTCACTTTGTGGTCTGTACTTCAAAGAGTACAAAGCTGCTTTTTTGCCTTCTCTCTTGGAGACTGTAGCTTTTAAACTCTGCAAAGAGATATGTTATTTCTTCTCTAAGGTCATTCATACTTAGTTACCTTGAAAAAAACTACTTTGTTTACTTTATGGCTTCAGCAAGAGACTGTTTTAGTCTAGTCCACAAAAAGCCCATTTCTGGTCTGCGAATTATGTCAGGTACAGAACATCTGCACTTCTGAAACGTACAGCCTTCAGCTCTTGTAGTTCTGGAAGCCCAGTTTTTTTAAACGGACATGTTCTTTCTTCCTCTGTTCGTTTTTCCACAACTTCAGCGTCAAAAGAGCGCTGTAAAAAGATCTTTTTTTATCTCCTGTGAGTATAAAGTTGTGTGACTTAATTTTTGCCTGGCACTTCTACACAATGGCAGTAAAACATACACTTTTCTTAAAATAGCTTGATTCTACTCCACTGCTTTCCTTACCAACTATGGAAAGTTTCAGCTGTAACAGAAAAGTCTTACAGGTTTGTCTTCTCCCACCTGGATTTCCCCCCACACGAAGAAGGCGGTGTGTACGTCGAATATCGGTGAAAAGTTGATCCTTCTGGGTTCAGCTGTGTGTTCCTGCTAATGAGTGTCTTGCAGGTGCGAAGTTAACATCTATACTTGGAGTGCTACCATATGGTTAGAGTCTAGCAATTATAAATTCCTGTGCATATGGATCAACTTTCCTTTCTATTAATCATTCATCTCAGGTTGATTTTTTTTCCCTTCTTTTGTTGGTTGCCTGATTAAGGACTCTTAACTTTGTAGTACTCCAAATCTAATTAGCAACTGAGTTTCTGGGGATGTGAAGCTGAATTTCAGCTTTTCTGGAGTTTGGGGCTGATGGAAGGGAATGCAGTATCAGTGGGGTTTGGTTTCTTACGTGATGGTAGATGCAAGGGCCTGGAACAGGGAGGCCATATGGAAGATCCTGTTTTCAAAAAAATAAAAAATCTCTACATGCTAAAAAAATAGTGTAAAAAATGCAGGTTTCTGAATTAGTCTCTTCTGAAAAACAGAGCTCGGTAGGCTTGCACCCCACACTGAAGGGAGCTGTTTGGCAGATCCTTTAAGGAGAAGTCTGGACTGGGTCTGGCTGGGATGGAGTTAACTTTCTTCCTAGCAGCCCGAACAGGGCCATGTTTTGGACATGTGGCTAAAACAATGCTGATAGCACCACTGTTTTGGCTTCTGCTGAGCAGTGCCTGTGCAGCGTCAAGGCTTTTCCCACTCTGCCCCTGGCCGGTGAGCAGGCTGGGAGAGGCAGAGGCCAGGACAGCTGGCCCAAACTGGCCAAAGGGGTAGTATTCCATGGCTTGCAGTTTTATGCTCAGCAGTAAAAACTGGGGTGGAGGAAGAAGAAGAGTGGGTGGGTATAGGTGCCAGTGACTGTCTGGGCATTGGCCTGGAAGTAGGAGGTGGTAAGTGATTTCCTTTGCCTTTTTTTTCCCCCCTCTCTCTCAATTTCCTCTTTCCTTCAGCTATTAAATTGTCTGTGTCTGGACCAAAACGTTTTCTCGCTTTTGTTCTTCATATTTTCTCCTCCTGCCCTGCAGGGGAGTGAGTGAGTGGCAGTGTGGGTGCTTGGCTTCTGGTATGGGTCCCAACCAAAAGGCATTATCCTGGCATCTGGCTTTGCTTTGCCTTCACATTGTGGCTGCTGTGATCTTTTTGTCTTAGTGACGTTGATTTTTAAGAGAGGACACCATTACTATTAGCTTGTTAGTATTAGTCTGAGCACGTTAACGTGCACTTTTTTTTAGTTAGGCTTCTTCGTAGGCCTTGGACCCTGTGAATTATACTACTGAAATCATAGACTGCCTATTGCTTATGCTATAAGCATTCATTATTTGGTGTTTTGAGAAAGTGGCCGTGCTGGGGTAGTGTTTGAGAGCTGGGAGATGATGCTTGCAGACTTCCAGCAGTTTTCCAAAAGGAAGCATGTAGAGAATGAAAAGAAATGATGGAATGGAAAGAGAGGATGAAAGAAAGATTTATAACACCTTTTCATCTGTTTTTTGAAATACAAGCAAAATAGATTTAAAATACAATTAAAACGATTTTAACTGTATCTCATGAGCTTATATTAGGGTGGCAAAAGCTCTTTAAGAAACCAGAACAATTAATGGCTGCTGTGAATGGATCTTAAATGTTGTTTTATGCAAGGTTCATCTGTTTCCTTTCAGATATCTGTTTTGCCCTGCAGCTATTGTTAGCTACCTTGTGTTTTCTCCCCAAAGAAGATCCTTTTGTTTTGTATGCAGCTTTTTAAGTTGGTGATTGTTTTATATATTGAAGGCTGTTCTTTTATGTCAAATCACACTTCTGTACTTCTAGGTCTCACAGAAAAAGAAGTCAGCCCAGAAGACATAAAACAGAGGATCAGAAGTCTCTTGGGGATGTCATGGCTATTGAAACTGCCTTGGAAGATGTGAAAGTAAAAGAGGAACTGAAAAGGGGGCCAGATCTAGAGGAAGAAGAGAGAAGCAAAGCGATTGAGGGAGAAGGTGAGAGCCCTGCTCACTGATGGCACATCACCTCAGCAAAGAACTGGGGCAAGCTATCTCTCTAAAACACATTTGTAAATAACATGTCTGCTCTTGTTTATTTCTGTTGAAATATCAGTGAAGGTTTTCCCAGAATTAAATCTATGCTCAGTGAAATACACCATCATTTACAACAGCGATTGATTTTTCCTTCTGTTTAAGGATTCAGTCCAAATAGGTTTCTTGGCAGAGCTTGAAAGTTCTGCCAAAACTATTAGAGGTTTGTAAAAACATATTTTAGGGGAGGAATATTTTTAAATATTTCATAAAGAAACAAATAAATATGTTTTGCGTCCTACTCTGAAAAGAAAAGATTTGTGCACTCCTTTGTGCAATTAATCTTTACTCCTTTCTCTCCTTTCCTCCCCATTTCTTAACAGACTGTGAATAAAGTTAGCCTTAGGTTGTGTGGGATCCACAGCTGCTGCCTGATACAAGTTGCAGGTTTGGTCTTCTTCAAGTCGAGCTGTAGGAGGGAAAGTTTTCGGCTTTCTTTGCACGGCTGAAGCTAATAGCTGTCCATGACAACTCCCAGTCCTTTTAGATTTCTTGTGCATAAAAGCACAGGTTTCAAACTGTTGAGGAGAAGGCAAATAGGAATAGAAGCTGATATGACAACTGCTTTCCACAAATCCATGGCTCAATTTATGTGCAACCTTGGATAAGGTTGCAGTTAACCTTTCCCTGCTCTTTGGCACATCTATAGAGTGCACATAATATTTTATTAATATTACCATCCTCCTGTCGCAAACCGCGTCTGTAAAATTCTTTGAAGCTGTTGGTTGGAATACTCCATGACTTAAGGCAAAATAGGACTGAAGGCCTATTGCAAAAACTGAGGATATCTTGCTGTGTGTGTAACATGTTCCTCATGTGTATGTTTAGTCCAAAAGCCTGACGTGAGCCATCTTGCTGGAGGCTCTTTTTGTGATATTTTTTTTCTTGGCTGTGTACGAAGGGTTGCAGTTCTTGCTGGGTGTAAGCTTTTTTTTTTTTTTTTTTTCATAACGCACAAGGATAAGTGGTTGATATTTCTCGTTTGGAGGCATTCTCAAGCATTTCATAAACATTAGTGAATTCATTTTCATGCATTATGTATCCATTATTTGTTTTGCATATGGAGATAACTGATGCTGTAAACTACTTCTTGGCCCTTGATGATGATCTTAAAGGAAATTTGTGGAAGCTCCGGCTAAAGAATTGGTCTTTTGGTTCCGTGGTCTCTTAGCTAGGCAGTGTGCTTTCCTTTTTCATGGGAGATAAGGAGCTAGAAAATCATTGTCATGCAGAGCAGGAGTAGTGCAGTGTGAATTGTTAATTTCTGTTGCCCTAGCTTGAGAGTGGCAGCAGGGTGTTAAATTGTATGCCTTTAGCTCTTACACAAGTTTAATAGTTAATACTTGTAATAAATAGCCTGAAAATGCTGATATCCCTTGAGAGACAAGATAAGTGACAAGGACAGATCTGAGATCCTTAGAATAGCAGAGAAACAATAAAAACTTTGTTCTAGCCGAGTAGGTTCTAAATCATACGCTTAGGCTACATGTTAAGAGCTCTTTAACTGTTAGCACAGGAGGGACAAACTCATTTTCAGGACTGTTGCAGAAGGTGTCACTGTAACTAGACTGTTGACACTGCAATTTCTGAGAGGTCTAGTGCTGGGTGTGGCTGTTAGATACAAATATATAGCGAATATACAAGTTTTTTTCTCTACTTTCTTGCTTTGTACTGTCTCTGTTACCTCTCACAAGTGTCTTACAGTTTCACATTGAAAAGAGCATCTTTTTGAATGGCCCTGCTATGGCAATTTAGCTTTTTCCTCTCCTTAACTTCCTTTTTTCTTTTGCTCTGACTTTAGTTTGATTTTATTTCCTACTTATACCCGAAATAATGAACTTGAGTAGGAAGAAGAATGAGATTTCAAAGTAATCATTGGTAGTTTCAAAGTAGGTCTTAACGCTTCATGTTGGTTATTTGGACTAGCTGAATATTAATAAATGGAGGTTTTCAGGATTTCTCACCCAGATACCTTAAAGTGTTTTCTTTTTGTCTTTATGACTCAGCGTTATATTCATAATTTATTACGCTGCTATTAATGAATTTAGAATTCTTAGCAGGTTGTCAGGGGACTTGAAATTAAAAAAGAGAGCCTTTGAGCTCTGCTCATCCCTGGGTGTGCTAAGCAGCATAAATACATCCTGTGAGTCAGCAGGTGTTATCTGCTGTGCTGTGTGTAGTGAGAGTCCCGCAGAGCTGGGCTACAAACCCGTACATCTCACAGGAGATTTTTTTTTTTTATTAATGTGAGAAGCAGCAACGAGATGCCAAGCTGCAAAATCGTCGTGTGAGTTTTCTAGCATGTTTCATTAAATGGCATTCTCACACATACTCTGAGGGTTGCGACTGTAAACTAGGTACGTAATGACATGAAGTAATGCTGTGATCAAGGTGCCAGGAAACCAGAAATGAAAGCTTTTCTGCTGTTTTCTGCACATAATAGCAAGCCAGTGCATACATAGCTGATCTTTTTAGATGATGATTTGCTTTGTGAGGATTTTACCTGGGGCAAGATCCCAAGGTTGAGTTCTCCAAGGTGGCTTAAGCTTGCAACGTGAAGTCATTGAGAGATGAGGCTGTTTAGCGTGATGGAAGGATTATCACCAAACAGTGTCATAACACGGGACTCTCTCCTGTTTCTGGACTTTTCTAGAATCACATAGAGAAAAAAGAACCTTTTTACAAATTGCTAGGAGTTGCTCTGTCCATCTACACACATACTTACAGAATGTGCTCAATGAATTTCTGGTAACAACTGAACAGACACAATTCCTAGAAGCATGTACAAGGCGTTTCCCTACCACTTTCTTTCACTGCTTTCTGCTCTTGTATCAGTCGTGTTAGCACCGGTGATGTATCAGATGTAAGTGCTAGGTGTGCAGGAACTGCTTCAGGGTAATATTCTGTTTCTAGAAGTAAGGAATGTTGTTGAAAGGGAACATGAACTCAGTGTTTAGGAGGAACTTTGGAACAGTGGAATAGTCTTTGGGATTACTTCATCTGCAGCAGTCTCCCACATGGATTGAAGAAAAGCCCTTGAGTGCAACTACGCACAAACACAGACAGCATCTTGAAGGATGGAGTGCTGCATTAGAGGGAGGTACTGGAAAAATTCCCCTGCTTTCTCCCATGTTCAGCTTCATCTTACCTCTGTGCTTGTGCATCTGCTAGATTAATGTCTTTTTTACAGTTGCTTTTTGAGCTGTTGACAGTACAAATAATTTAACTAAAGTTACGGCTTAATTATTCATGCTGTAGTCCATCTCTAATTGCCTTTGCCGGATGCCAGGGGATATTGTTCTAACAAATGAAGTCCATTCTCTTGATAGCAGCTTTTGATAATCTCATTGCTCGACGGTATGGTGTAAGCTCTGGTGTAAGTGGTTTGATTTCCCCATCAACACCCCTTCCCCTCAGAGGTATCGGATACCTGTGGCTTCGGTGAACTCAGTGTAGTATTTCAAACTACCTTCAGACAAGTGAGTTTTACCATCATCGTGCTTCTGTTTTCCACGTTTACAAGCTCTGCTACTTGTGCCTTTCTCCTTCTGTGGAAGACCAGCTGATAGGGATTCCTCTGCTGGCCTACTGTATTGATTTGTCTGTAAAGATCCTTTCACTTTCTAGAAGTATTCATGATAAGGCAGATCAGGCCTTTGAATTTTACTTCACTTTCTCTTGTCTTCTGATTTTTATAGATTCACTTGCAAACTAGTTTGTTCATCTTAATGGAGGAACTTTTAAACAAAGTTCTGCATGGCAGCTGCTGTCCAATTACCCATTTAGAAGTCAATAAAGCTGGTGAATGGCATTTGTTTTGTTGTTGGGTAGAGAGTTTGCTGAGCGTATAGGGAGTAAATATGATCTGGTTTTGTGCAACTGGGGAAAAATCCAATTTGACTTTCATTCAATATGTTTGTTTCTCTAAGGAAATTCAATATTCCTTTCTCTGTGATGGAACAAACCAGTTTATCTGAGAGACTGCCTACACGAATACAAGCATACTATTTGGGATGGACTTGTTGCCTTTTTTTTTATATAAATAATGTAAATAAAGTCATCAGACCAGACTTGTGGGAAATGTCCAGCTTCAGGTATCCACTAGAAGGTTTCAGCAGGGATTTTGGCACTTCGTCTTACTGTGGGATTATTCACCTTCTATTTTCAAACCCTTCCTCCTGCAAATGCTGCATTACTGTGTGATGGCTTACCTGATTTTCTGTTTACTAGGCTTGGCTGGCAGTCTTTGGAGGAGTCTGAATAGGGTGGGATCGGTAAAGCTTCCTTTTTAGGGTGAATAGGTTTTCTCTGTCTTTTGTTGTCATCAGCCCTCATTCTCATCCTATTAGTGGGGAAATGGTCTTTTGCAGTGAAGTCATCTCGTTGTAGCATCTGCAGGTAAAAAACAATCTCTTATGAAACAAATCGAGCACTGGCATCTGTCTGTGGAGCATCTATTATTTACTTTCCTTTCAGTGAACTGATAACTTTATTCATGAAGTGGGGGAAGAGTTGGGCAAAGGGAACATACATCATTTTAAATGGATTACGGCAAGCTCTGAGTGCGTCTCCACTCCTGACCTAGAGACACTCACACAAGGGCTAGTAGGAATTTTAATTACCGCTGTAAAATTAGACTGTGTGGATCCTTGAAAAGAGTTGTATTGCAGAGATAGGTGGGGAAGACTTTGCTGGGTCATTTCTGCCTCTGTGGTAAAATGGTTGAGACATCTGTGTGTTCCAGAAGTGGTTTTGTTGTCACAGCCATGTAAGAACCTCGTAGCAGCATGCAGATAACATGAGGGACGGTAAGCAGGTAGAAACAAGGACAAACGGAGCAAGTATTAGGAAAGGATATCTCAGTAACCAGGACTGTCACGGCATCTGTAATGGATGTAGCTCAATGTTGTATTTGATTCATGCTTTAAAGGCATTGCTTTTAAAGGCCTTACAGTAGAAATCTTCAGTAATAATGATTCAGGTGTTTTTGTTCAATTCTTCTCGACTGAACACCGACACAGGTTGCCCAGAGAGGTTGTGGAGTCTTTTGGTGAAAGGGGGAAAAATCAAATACCCGACAGTCTTGACATGTGAAGCTGAATGTTGCCCATTTCTTGAAACAGGTGACTGCAAAGTAAAGGCCCGTCCTCCGAAAGTAAAAGGTGAGAGGAAGAAGAAGCACCTTTTCCATCAACACCAGCACCATCTGCAAGCACCGCAGCCTCAGCAGCAGCAGCCACCCCTGCCGCCGGCACCGCAGCAGCAGCTGGCAGGGGAAGAGGCACCAGCAGCACGGCCACCAGTACCCACAGCAGTACCCACGTCGTCCGCAGCAGAAAAGAGCTTGCCCCCGGCTCCCCTGAACATTATCCAGCCCTCGGAGACGCCGGTAGAGGAAGATGACTTTAAGCCTCGGCCTATCATTCCCATGCTTTATGTGGTTCCACGGACCAAAAAGGTGGTGTTTGACAAGGAGCGCATGTCCTGCCAGCAGGCGTTCGAGCAGTTTGCGACACAAAAAAGTCCAGGTTGGCGGGAACAGACGGTCCCTTTGGAAATCCCTGTGAAGGAGGAGGAGAATGCAGAAGCAGGAAATACAGAGATTGCTACAGAGGTCAGTGATTTACAGGTACGCATGGCCGAGGAGGCGACTGTAACATTTGCTGGTTTTGAGGAACACGCTGAGTACAGGAGTCCTAAATTATGCCCGAGCCTCTAGTGCAATAGTGCCATGTTGGTGGGCCATAGATTGCTTTGACAGGAAGAGATTATTTTCTCATGCTTCAGTCTGTAGTAAGTCATTGCATTGATGCTAGCTGATTAATAATACTCGTTATTGTCTGCAAAAGATAAAATAGGGAATCCCTTTTCCTGCTACTAATAAATACAGAAATTACTGGAACAATCAACCTAAAACACAAGGCAGGGAAGACCCTGCAAGTAAATGGCTGCTGCAGAACAGCTACTCCAAGAAAACGATGAAAACCAAGTAGTCACCAGGGGAACTTGGATTGCACCAGCATTTCGATAATTCTTCTGCCTTGTTTCTCACTTCTCCAGCTGATAGCATGTGCTTTATGCTTCCAGGTGTTGACCTGCTGTAGTGTTGCCTTTGGATCTTTTCCGTAATGAGAACCTAGAGTTGGAAAAGTTGGCAGACAAAACTTTTTCATGGACAATACAGTTCATGACATATAATCTATTGCAGGCATCTTTTTTCCCTTGGTGAGTGCTTTCTTGAGGACCGTTTTCAAAAGAGGAAGGAGGAAAATGTTCGGAAATTATTTATCTAGTACTAGATATCTAGAAATTAGATACTTAGTACTATGTAGATATTAGATATCTAGTACTAAGTAGCTTACCTGTAATGTGTTCAGTGCCTTTCACCAAAAAGGACTATGAGCCACTGTGATTGGTATATATGCAGTATTTACAGTGTTGGATGGTGCACAAAGCAGTAGGTACAGCAGACTATAAATACGTTTGTCATAAAATGCACTGTAATGCTCTGGTAAAATGTTTCTGGTCCTATATGCCCTGTACATAATTTTCATACTAGATTTTCTAGCTGTTTGTGTGGTAGACCCAGACTTC
Source organism: Anser cygnoides (assembly GCF_040182565.1). Classification (NCBI taxonomy): domain Eukaryota; kingdom Metazoa; phylum Chordata; class Aves; order Anseriformes; family Anatidae; genus Anser; species Anser cygnoides. The sequence goes on along the minus strand of NC_089899.1, from coordinate 3,017,683 downwards.
TCATAAGGCAATGGAACTGGCAAATTTGAAGCTGCTCTGAAGCTGTTCTGGCTTTAAGAAAACATTGCAGTTTACCCGCACTTGACATCTTAGGAGGCAGAATTGGCTTTATCTACTACAGTAATTGGCTTAGTAGGGTTTATTGATTCAGTCAAAAAGCAATGAAAAGTTGGCTGTGTAAATTCAGCAATTCTTTATGACAAGTATTCTCCTTCTGTTGTCCTGTAGTCTCCTTTGCTTGCCAATACATTTTGGGGTTCCTGTCTAGCTCGTTCTGGTTTGTTACAGACCGCTGCTTTTTCAAAAATGAAGATGGAGATAAAGAAAAGTCGTCGTCATCCACTGGGCAAACCACCCACCCGCTCCCCATTGTCAGTTGTTAAACAGGAGACCTCGAGTGACGAGGGTGAGTACTGCACTAGCATGAAGACTGCTTGTGTGTCCTGTCTAACGTGGAAAAATTGCTGAAGCTGATTAACAAAATTGGATGGCTTGAGAGTTTTTGTGTTATACTTGGAAAATGCACTTTATGCTTAGAAAATGGTAGAAAATGCAGCACGTTCCCATTTTGATAACCTGGCTAGAAGCAAAATACATCTGTAGGAGGTGTGTGTCCCTTCTCACCTCCCACCCTTTTTTCTACCAAGAAAAATATTTTGCTGGTTGCAGAATGAGACAGCATTTTGAGCAAAGGGAAATAAGAGTTCATAGTAACAAAGCTTCTTCTTAGCTAATTCATTAATATGAGATCACTTCAGAGGGAGGTGGATATAAGGTCTGCTGTTACATGTGTAGGGATGGTAAATTCTAACTTTTTTTGGTTGTTGTTTTTTTTGATTCGTGTCAATGTTGGGGTCCAACTTTTCATAACAGATCCAGAAATGAGAATTAGGAAGTCTCTCAGTGCTTGACTGTACACTGATTTTTCTTTTCTTACATTCCAGTCACTGTAAATTCCATAGTATCTGGGCAAAAAGGAGGGAAAAAATAAAAAGGGCTCTTACTTCTCACTTGTGTTGTAGTGTGGTGTAATTTACCACTTCTGGTTCTTGCCTACATTATAAAATATGCAGAATATAGAAACTCCATGGTAAGATATTTCACATTGGGGCAGGTACTTGAAGGTGTAGGTGCCAGTCTCAGCTTTCAAGCAACCTAAAGCTTTACATTCAGAAGGATACAAGACTGACTTTAAAGAAATGTGTGGCAGTAGGGTATGCTGTACATATGTACCTCCATCTCCTTGCTAGGGATGATGCATTTGATATCCTGTATATGTGTAACATGGAGTGAAGTGTAGAAAAGCAGTTGATGCTAGTTAGTTATCTTGTTTTGGTGTACCTTGCAACAAACTCTGTGCTGAAGGATCCTCATTAGACAGATTCCTTTCACTGTTTTGACTTGTTGGATGGTGTATGGGGACTTGGCTGGCTGACTCAGGAGCCGCTTCTGTGAGAGCTGGCATTTCTTGCGGACTGATTTACAGCACTGCTGGGCAAAATCTGATCAAACAAATTCTTCTCTTCCCCACAAGGGAATAGAAGCAGCTCTCTGCACTCTGTGCTTTTTCAGGGCTAATGTATAAGGATGATCTGGAGGCTGCAGTGAGGAAAAGTGAGCATATAAATTAAGGGAACGCAATATTCTACACTAACATTCAATTGAGACAAACTGCAAGCCTTTTCTCCCTGTGTGTAAGTTGCTTTGGAGACACAGGAGCCATCCTGAACACTGTGGCTCACCTGGAATCCATCCTGGGATGAATGAAGGCAGTGATCACAAACAAGAGTCATTTCCTTTTTTCTCTTCCCCTGTCAATATGGATTGTGATGCTGGTTTCCAATCAGCTTTCATCGATTTCACTGGTATCACAAATCCTTCCCTGTCTCCTGATACGCTTTGATTAAAAGTTGGAGAAACATATGGTTTGGTTTCGGCTCAGGTCTCAAAAATTCATGAAAGGTGCTTGATTTCTTTAAGAGGTGACTGTTGAGCTGTGCTTTGAAAATCTGTCTCGGTAGTATCAATCTGCATACCCAGGGTCACAGATCTTTTTAATTTCAGCTGTACCCTACACGAGATGTGGACTGGTAAGTGTGTTTAGCTGAAGTGACCACTGTTAAAACACGTCCTTGTAAATCCGTTCTGTTAGAGGGCCAGCTGTGTGCTGATGCTGCCTGAACTGGCAGTCAGCGCGTGGTGGAAGCATTATCTTCCACTAGGAAGGGACGCCTCGCTCAGCCACTGGCAAGGCTTTCCTTTTTGTTTCCCTTTCCACCAGAATGCTATGCGGTATTGTGGAAAAGGCTGGGCTATTAGCAGTTCTCGTTAGCCCGTGGATACCAATTTTAGTCCAACATAAAAATGCAGTAAGAAAGCCAAGACATTTTAGAAAGGAATCGTCCTTTTAGAGTGGCAAAGACAAACAGTGTTCATAATCTCAAAAAAGGATTGATCAAACAACCAAATTTCCCACGTTGTCTGACAAATACTTTTCAGATTAGTTGGAAGGAGCATTCGAAATCTCAGATATAAACTTAGCTCTAAGTGTTTTCCTGAAAGTTCCTCCTATCTTTTTCAGCAGCGTAAGAATTTGAAAATATAGAAGGGGAGGCAGGAATGGAGAAGAGGCTTAGATTTTTTGAGAGGAGAGCATTAACTGCAGATTTCGAGTAATTAGCAGTGAACAATGTTGTTTCATGTGCTGGGCTCAGGGGATGATGCTCCACTAAGATGTTTTTGAGTTCCCCTGACCAAAGCTGTTCTTTCGGGTGCTTTGCAGATTGGTGATGCAGTGAGCAGTTTACACTTAGACTTGCATGGCAAATTTCTGTGACACTTGTAGTGACTCAAAACTCCTTAATAATGAGTGGTAAGAAACTTGGACCCCCAGACTGGCACGAATGGATTCTGTGGTGGTTTAATCATAAAATACCAAGGGCCTTTTAAAGAAAGGTTTTGTAAAAACAAAGAATTAGCAAGCTAATTAGCACAAGCAGTACCTATCAGAGCTCCGCAGAAGAAAAGGTGGTGATGAATGTGAATTGAAGGCTTAGCGGTGTGCACTTGATGGAAGTTGCTGTGAAGCAGCTGCAGAAAAGTAAAAGGAAAACTTGAACCGTGTGCATCTCCTGGGCAGCATTTGTGTTTGCAGAAACAGGTACAGGATGCGCTTTGTGAAGGTTGAAGTGGCCTTGGCTGCTGACAGCTGGGAGAAGGGGGTTAGCCTCACCAAGCCAGCACATACTGCATGCACGTCTGTTAGAGAGCACAGCTCCCAGCTGGAGAAAGGAAAGGGGGGTTTCCTTGCCCTTGCATCATGTTTTTTGAACTTGGCCTCATTAAGAGGACGTTGTAGGTTTCTAGGGCTAGAAAAGTGGAGAGCTAGGAAGGCAATAAATACAGATTCTCTTTATTCTTCTTCCTCATGGATGATTTCATCAGGTCATTGGTGTCTCTACCTTGTCTATCCTACCATAAAGTGGAGATTATATCCAGTTAAAGAAGTATTTCAGACACATGTGAAGCACCATGGATGGGTTGACTGTTCTTAATTATTCAACTGGTGTTGTTGAAACATAAGCTGTTTAACCCTACCTTATCACTACATTTTGCCTGTCCTAAAGCCTGTCCATCGGTTGGGGATTTTTTTCTTCTAGAAATGTTTCCATTTTCTGGGGAGGAAGATATGAGCGACCCAGAGGCTTTGAAATCTTTACTCTCCCTTCAGTGGAAGAATAAAGCACATAATTTCCCAGCTGAAAGAAAATTCAATGCAGCTGCTGCACTGAGTGAGCCATACTGTGCTGTCTGTACCCTCTTCTACCCATATAACCAGGTAATTTCCAAATTTTCTCTGATTGATGCATCAGTGCTGGGTGCTAAATGGTAGCTACTGTGCAAGTTACCGTGCAGACCTTTGTAATAAAATGGGAAGGAAGTCTCATACAAATTTGTGTCAGAGAAGTGTGTTGGGGTTTGGCAGAGGCAGTGGGTCAAGCCTTTTTTTTTTATCTGTCCTGGCTTCTCTGGCTTTTTCAGCTTTAATTATTTAAATCACACATACATGGGTTTGCACCGCAAACACTCTTTCATGCAGCGAAACAGTGCCATGTTGGTCTGTGATCACTCTCGTTTAGATCTGTGCCTGGACTTTTGAATATATGCAAACAAGCAGCAAAATGAGAATTTATTCAATAAGCATATACATCATTCCTTAGAAACTGCTAATATGCTTTGGGTTATGTTATGAGCAGAAAGGCAAAATTTATCAGGTGAATTATTTATTTGTCCAGTTGTGTACCGATTCATTTTTGCGTGCTTGTAGAGCCAAATCTGGCTATATGTATCCGACAGGAATACATGCAGTGTATTCATATGTATGTGTTGGAAGCTTTTTCTGAGAAAAGCAGAACCCACCTCATTCTCCAATTATAAATCTCTTAATTTATTATACAGACCAAAAATAAAACGTGTATTCAGGATTGCTGATTGGTTGTATAATGGCTGTGAGGAAAACTGGCTATAGCTGGGCTGTTTTAATCCTTTGTTTTTAACTCGGCTCTGCTACCAGAAACCTTGAAATGTTCCTCTGGAGAAATTCTTGCAGAAAGAATAGGGAAGGATGCCAAAAGGATGGGAGTGTCGTGGGGAGGAGGAGGAGGTCTTGCTTTTGTTAATGTATTTTTCCCCCCTTGCTGTTTTTAGCTGCAATTTAGGAATTGAGATTTTACAGAAGAAAAATAGGGAAAGCTTCTCATTATTCTAATATTTCCTTCAGCTTTCAAAATAAATTATGAATCTCAGTACAGGCCTAAGGAAGGGAGAGGAGCAAAAGGGTGGGGGCGGAGGTGTGCATGAGAAGTTACAGCTTAAAGTTCCTTATTTGTGCTGCATGGTGTCAGGTGTCGGATGACAGGAGGGGATGACATTTTTGCAGGGTAAACGCTTTGACTTTAAGGTTAAAGCTGTGACCAGGGAAGAGGAGATTCTTACGATGCAATTTTCTCTCTAAGTCTTTACAGGTGGATAAAGAAGCTGCCCCAGTCTCTGCAGGGGAGACCACCTCCTTCGTCCACCTTTCTAAGTGCGGACAGAAGACCAAGCCTCTGATCCCAGAGATGTGCTTTACCTCAAGTGGAGAAAACACAGAGCCCCTTCCTTCAAATTCATATATTGGAGAAGATGGAACCAGTCCCTTGATATCCTGTGCCAAATGCTGCCTGCAGGTTCATGCTAGTGAGTATTTCCTTCTTCACCAAAGTGTTTTGGATATTCAGAAACTCTCAAGTTTCTTTTATGTTGCCTATATTTGAATACCTCTTAGGCATGCTTGCTATTCCTGTCACTCCCGCTCCTTCCTTTTCTGGTACTAGTATGTGTGTATATCTGAGTCCATCTTGGCAGTAACTGTTCTTAAAATATACACAAATGCACTTTTTACTATTTGTTTTGTTGGCTGATTCTTCTATGCCTCACATAAAAGATCCTTCATTTTGTCGTCTTTTATTTTTTGCAATAAAGCAGAAATCACAAGCTGATTGCACTCTTTTTGCTTGTTCCTATATCGGCCTTGGGTAAGGTAAGGTTGGTTAGGTTGTCTTGTTCTTGTGTACATCAGAGATTATGGAGTAGTTGCTGAGATATATTTTTATTAGTGCCTGTGTTGCTATTTGTAGGATTGGCACTTGATTAACAAAAAGGAACATATGTCTGTGTGTTTCCCTGGTAGTTATGTCTAAAAGAAGATCTGATTAATCCTTGTAGAGCGTACCTTCATTGTAGATTGTATGACATCTAGTTAACATTTGCACTTGTACCAGGAGATGTGACAAATTACTGCTCAGCTGTTTGATCTTGACAGATGGGAAGTCTTATTTGACTTGCATCAGCTGGAATTACTTTTGTTGTTCCAATTTTATAGTCCACATGTCACCATGCAGCTCAGCTTGACTGTCTCTTGTGGAGAACTAAAGTACAACTCTTCTTTCCATGCTGTGTCTGTGATTATGGTCACTTCTGGCTAATAAGAGCATATGATAGAGTGTGAGGATAAAGACTGTTTTCTTTCTTCACAAACTGTGGTATCTCTAGCAGTCAGAGCAGTGATATTGTGTCTTGTACATCCATCCATATGTCTTCAATACACTAGTCTATCAAAATAGTTTCAGTGGCCAAAGTCTGATTGAGGGAGAGAGTGATGTGGGCACAGTGATGTTAATCTGCAGCCTCAGACAGGGTGTAGAGAAATTCAGATTTTTGATTTAGCTGTGCCTTACCCTTGTGAATGGGATTTACCTTCTGCATTCTATTCTAATGTGGTCTCAAGTGTCTTCTTGTTTCCTTGTCACTGTTTGTACAGCAAAACTGTGATATCCCTTTGACTTTGCTGCAGAGAATCCATTTGCTTTATTACAGGATTGCAGGGCTCAGTTGTACTTTGGTTTATCTGGCAGCATGCTGTAAAACCAGTTGGCAATCTCCTTGTTCCTGAGAAGTGCCCTCACCCAGCTGTGATAGGTTACGACAACAGCAAGGACAAACAGAGAAGAAAGCTTTTGCAAAGGTTTCTTGGTTTTTAGGGTGTTGACAAAATCCATAAAAAGAGCATATTTTTCTTGTTCCTTTAGGGTTGTTGTTAAAGGAGAATTGGGGGTTCAGTCGGTCTTAACTATTTCTCCCTCAGATCCCATAGTAGAGCTGCCTGTAGACTTGAAGCAAGAAATCAGTGCTTAAATTCCAGCCTATCCTACCCCATTTCGAGCTCCAGAAGTACTTGACTTAAAGGCGTCCGTTTCTCTTTCAGCTTAGTTTCCAGATTAGTTTAAGATTCACCACCCCTGCCCATTTTCTAGGATTGGGTTGAATCTGCTTCCTTGGTTTGCCATGTGATGAAAAGAGACTTCAGATACAGGAGACAGCTGTGAATCTATATTATTGACTTTTTTTGACAAAATGTTTGTGTGGTTAAGTGGATGATTTTTATAAATCGAGTTATTGTGGCAATCGCAGTGCTTTATGAATAACTTCTTTTAAGTTTAATTCAGTAATTTGAGACTGTCCTTTCCCTCGTGGATTGAACAGTCGATAACTCGGTACTAAAGAAATATTAGCATAACTCTGGGTATAATTTCATTTCTTTCAGGCTGTTATGGAATACGTCCAGATTTGGTGGATGAAAGCTGGTCTTGCTCACGGTGCTCAGCCAACGCATGGGCAGCGGTAAGCATCTACTCTTCTGGAGATGAAAGAAAACTTACTGTGTGGGTTGATTACATACCTCCACAGAGATGGGTGGTGGGAGGATACGGTTTGCATCGCAGATGTAGTCAGCTTTTTGTGAAAGGTCTGGGAGACCTTTTCAGTCCTCTCTGAAGTGGTTTTGTTACTACAGGAATGCTGCCTGTGTAATCTCAGGGGAGGAGCTCTTCAGATGACCACTGATGGGCGGTAAGTAGTGTTTTTAAATATTTTTGTCCTTCTATATTGCATCTCATCTTCTAGTTTAGTGGGTTTGGTCTCAACGCCCATTGTAACAACTAGTTTTGGCGTTCTGAAGGTAACTGCTATTCACTAAATTATTAGGGTGAGCTTGAATAACTACCATCTTACACTCTGGACCATGTTGAAAACATCAGGGCTTTGTGGCTCTTAGCATTCTTAAATTTGGTTCATTCTCAGTGAAAAGTCTTTTCAGAAAATGTTTAGTGTCATGCGAGATCAAGTGCATAAGAAGGTTGAGCCCTGTTTTTCCAGAGACCTTTACCTTGTGCGACCGTGATTAACGAATCGGTTGGTAACATTGCTAGGGCTGCCAACCACCATAAACATGCCTTGGTACTGTAGGTGATGGAGTCAGAGAAATGTTAACTGCCCTCTTGAGTGTTTAATTCAAATAACAGTATACTCTGTTTTCTCCCAACCTTTTTTTCCAGGTGGATCCATATAATCTGTGCTATTGCTGTCCCTGAGGCCCGTTTTCTCAATGTAATAGAGCGTCATCCTGTGGATATCAGTGCTATTCCAGAGCAGAGATGGAAACTGGTAGGTTTCTTTTGATTTTGATGTTCTCACTCTTATTTCCCACAAATGCCAAGGAAGCTGTATTGTTTGCATGTCTCCTTGAGGTGCTCTCTCAGTGCCTTGACACACAAAAAAGTTGTGATTACCTGATCTGCCTTTACTCTCTAGGAGTGTGCTCTTACCCTAGGCAGAGCCTGGGGTATTTGCCCACCGCACATTTGGGGCTAACCTACCTGAAACTTTCAGTTAGTGAAAGTACCACATGGCAGGAGTGTGATGGGAGATAGTAACTGGAAAGAAGCTGACACGCTGACCTGTTCATCTCTGATTTGATTTTCCTTAAAATATTTCTCTTTGTCCATCAAGAAATTTATTGTAGAAATTAATACATCTTTGTGACCGTGACTGCAAGGCGAGGCTCTGCAAAGACCTTAATAAAAGTCCAGCTACAACTTGTTACTTAGCTGCAAATAACCTCATCTGAGGGATTAGTAATGGATGATTCATTAGCTCAGAGCAATTAATCTTTGTGTTAGTTAATGCTCCATCGCTATAGTGCGTTATTGCAAAATAAATTGTGCTTTTGCTGTTTTTTTTTTTTGTGCAGAAATCAGTTGGATGACAGTTGGGAGTGTGGTATGGGGGAAGGTGAAGTTAGCAGTGATGTATTGGTTAGGACTGATGTATTTGTTAACTGTGCAGCTATTTAGTGCAGGCAGCCCAGCCAGGGCTGGGTGAGAGATTAGGAAGAATCTCTGTCTGCTTCCAGAGTTATTTCTCTGTTGTGCAAATGGGTTTTGTACACAAATGTGAATGTAAAAAGCATTCATTATTCAGGTGGAGTGATGGAGCGGTGTGATGTGAGAGTGATAAATCTTACAGCACTGGGTCTTTATGGATCATCTGACATTTCCAGCATGCATCCTCTTCATTACCAGCACTTGTAACGATGAACTGAAAATCCTTTTACACAAGACTTACTTGTATTGCTTAATGGAGCCTCACAAGGAAACATTATGACTTAATTCTTTAACTCTTCTGTGGCTACCTTACAGTTGTATAAAGCCAGGGCAGTATTAATGTACTGGCTAAGCTGAACTAAAACTTTGTTGCTTCAATCTGTTCTGCAACATTGGCTATTCCATCCAAAGCCTCTACACAGACCTACTACATACATGTCTTTCTGCTCCTGAATTAAAGCTTCATAGTTTTGTTGATCTCTTCAGCGTTGTATTCCCTTTACACCTCATGTTTTCTTCATGTCTGAGGGAAGGTAGAGCATTTTTAGGAGAAGCACTTCAACTCACAGAGTCTAGTAGGCTTCCAGGCTAATTAATGATTATAAAAATCATTCAGCTCTATTGGTCATATTTAGGAGTGCCTTTACAGTATGTATGCATGCACCATCAGTGTCTGTTGAAAACAGTTTGTTGGTGTTGCCACCACATGTAACGTGACTTTGAGTGTCATTTGGTGCAGGAAAGAAAGCAAATAAACTGTCTGGAGCTAAAACGTGAAAGGCAGTGGTGCTTCTACAGGCAGCATCGGGGTAGTGTTTGAAGGAGCACAGAGGAAATTTAAATTGGGAAGGCTCGTGTGGGGAAACGTGTTCATGAGCCATTGGGGAGAGTTTTCTTAATAGTAAGGATTTTGCAGATAATTCGTGGAGCACATGAGGGAGTCAGTGGAGGATATTGAGGGGGGGATGTAATTTTTTTTTTTGGTGGGTTTATGTTTTTTTCTTTTGTTGCTTTTTTTTGGGGGGGGGAGAGATGTGCAGCTTTATTTAGGAAGACAAATTGAAGGGGACTAAAAGGTTGTGGATCTGATGATTTGACATTGATGGAGATGATGCAGTGTTAGATATAATTTGAGAGGCGGCTTTTTATGCTGAAAAAGATGTAAAAGGATAGTAGAAATTATGCAAAGGTTGTGAGTTGTTGAAGTGAAAAGATTAGAGCTATCTGAATAGAAGATATCTAGAGTTAGAATAGAATAGAGTTATCTGTGATTTTTTTTATATTTTTATTTTTTAACGTTACTGTGGGAGGGCTGATGCATCAAAAAATTTCAGTGACTTGTTTAAAGAGTATCTTCTGTTCTTCAAGCCCACACCAGGCCTCCCTTTTTCATCCCAGACTTCTCAGTTCGTTTGTGGGTATTGCATCATTCAAAGAATGCGGCTTGCATGCTTCCTGATTAATGGTGTATTATGGGCCTGTGTGCGTAAATTATTTATGACGTGGAAATTTGGAATAATTAGCTGTCATTCCTCAGTGGAGTAAATGAATTGCAGTGTTCATCAAACAGGAGACAGCCCATTTCTTACTCTCAGCTATGACCCAACTCTCCGGTGTGCATTTATTCTGAAGATTTTTCTCCTGTGCTTTAGACCTTCTCACATCTCCTCTCCCCCAGGAAATGTCTTCAATCTTGCACGTGCTGCTTCACTGTAGTACCTAGCACTGGGGCTTCTGTTCATCACATCTCCCACACTTCCAGATCTTCAACATTTTCACTCCTTTCACCGTCTTCTACATTTCAGTCTTACTGTAGCTCTCGTTTATCTTTATCCTGTGGTCATATTTGCTCTCAATATTCCACTTTTGTAGCTCTTTTGCCTGCCATAAGGAATCTGTCTACCGTCAGGGTGTCATTAGATGCATGCTAATCCTTCTGGCTTGGAAGAAACCTGTTTGCATCAATAAAGGCAGATTCCTGGTACTTCAGGGTTAATACTCCCGTGAGAGGCAGTATTGAGCACACTGTATATCAGCAGTTGTCCCTGCTGGTGAGAGAATTAGGTATTGACAGTTTAATAATGAGATCTCATTGCTATTGACTTGCTTTCAGTGCCGTGTTCCTGCTGTGCACTTTGCTGTGGTGCTTATCTGGCTTTTGAACGTGGTTTACAGCGCGATAAAGGCATAGCTTATTAAATATGAGAAAACACATTCTGGCAACACTAAGGCCCTGACTTTGAATTTCCTGGCTTTTGTTAGTTTCAGTAAAAAGGCCAAATTAATCTTTGGTGTAAACGTACTGACTTAATTTAATTCACAGGAAGTGAATTTGACTTATTTCGTATACATGGGGGACAGGTCCCAGTCGGGGAGTGGTTAGGTTGCAGAGAAAGAAGGAAGAAGGTATCTCCCTTTCTTTTGTATGTTTTGCTTTGAAGGAAAAGAGAAATAGTCTTTGGAGAAGGAGTGGTCTTTTATTTGCCTTGGCAATGGGTTATAGCACAGTGGGGCTCTTAGCTAGGCCCCATGGACTATGATAACACAAATATAACATTGAAATTTGGCAATTCTTATTTGATGTGTGTGGGTTTGTTTATATGCAGTATTACTCTTAATATTTTTGAGGATACACTTTCCAGTTAGCCCAGATCTAGGAGCAGAGTGAATTTGTACTTCTGGGGGTTGCATAGGCTTACTCTGTGACCTCAGGAAGCTTTCGTTACATTGCTAATCCCATGGGATGTAGTAATTCATACGGACCTTACAATTTAGGTCGTGAGTTCTGTTATGTTGCGTACTTGGAGCGCTGCTTTAATGGAAGTGAGGTAAACGAGACACCGTGGAGATTTAAAGAGGGAAAGAAAGGCCCTGTTTAATATCAGACACTGCAGAGAGAAAGACAGTTATGCATAATATCAGAGTATGTTTATAGGACATTTATATTTAGGTGGGCGGATGGGTTGGGAGGGAGGCCGTCAATCAAACTTGGGGGGCAGTGGCTGGAGCAAGCCAGAGTAATGTGCTTTGGAAACAGTCATCTGGAAATGGGCACTAAAAATTATTGCTTTCCTCTGTTCCTCCTTGTATATGGAAATTATTTCTCTGTAATAAATAAATTACGTGGCTGTATAGTTGGATTCACAGGCTTATAATATCTCTCAGGATTTTATTTATACGAGCTGTTTTAAGTAGTGCAATTCATTCTAACAAGTAAAATGCATGTTCATCTCATGTGTAATATTAAATTTTCCTTGATTTGCCTTGTCTAAGAAGCCTCGGCTAAGGTAAAGAAGCTTTCATCGATCAGTGACAGATCCTCTAGACTTAAGATGTTAAAAGCCTAAGAATGGTGTTTCCAAATAGTTGCCTAGAAATATTTCCAAGCATCCAACTTAAATTTCTTTAGATTGGGATTACCAAAATCTAATCTCATGTATTTCTGAGAGGCTTTAAACAAGACTTTGGTGCTGTTAAGGAGGAGATTTATCTTGTTTCCCACTGACACCTAATGCTTGCTTCCAATCTTTTTTACGTTTCTTTTTAAAGCAGTCACGTCTTAAGTTGCTTACCTGTCCCCTCTAAATGCTGTCTAATTAGATAGGTCTAATAAGTGGATCTGCTTTGCAGAAAATTATTTAAAAATGCTGAAAGGTTACATACCATTTTTTTCCCTTTGTAATTCTGATGTTTGGTACAATGTTTTAATTTCTTCTGAGTTTTATCTCCAGTAATCTGACATGGATCGTAATAAAACACTTACAGTTGGTATGTTTGTATGTAAAAAAACAAACGGCAACAAAAAGCCCCACCATTGTTCCAGTACATGAAATGATATTCTATTAGATCTGATAGATAAAATGTTCCATTAAACATAATAGAACAAACTATTACACAGTTATCCTCTGTTCTGTTCTTTCCAAAAATGAACACATTATTTTTCTGCAGTGTCTCTGATGGCCTAGCTGCAGTTCGAAGTAAGATAGACATGTTTTATATATCTAAGGAGGATGAGTATTAATAGGCAGTTCTTGAATAATACTGATGTGTGTTTGTCTGTTAGGTCCTCCTTTCTCTCAGTCCTCCTGTGAGCATAGTCTCAAATTGAATTTTAGTCTGCTTCACCATCCAGTATGGTTCTGGCGGGCTGACTTACTGGTAGATGTTGTCGCGGTTGTGGGAATGATAAGAAACTACAGCAGGTACTCACTTGGCTTACACGTGATTCTAGGCAAGTGTATAGAGTTGGACAGGCAATTCTGGCAGTGTTAGATTTGACCTCATAGCATGAAATATCACTGGTTTTGGCTGTGGCTTCTGTGCTGTAGACACTAATGTTAAGAACTTTTTGACCCTGTCAGTTGTCAGGATGCCAATATGTTGCATTAAAGCTGCCGTTGACTGTCTGCATAATGCTAACTTGTGTTTCAGAAATGCGTGTACTGTCGGAAGCGGATGAAGAAAGTGCCTGGTGCCTGCATCCAGTGCTCCTATGAGCACTGCTCCACTTCCTTCCACGTGACCTGTGCGCACGCCGCTGGTGTACCCATGGAGCCGGATGACTGGCCCTACGTTGTGTCCATCACTTGCTTCAAACACAAAGCAGCTAACCAGAATGTAAGTTTGTTGGATGTTTTTTATTTTTTTTTAATTTCTGCTGTTTTTATAGAGCAGTTTCACTGCACCTGTATTTTTAACCCAGCTTTTCTGATTGCCAATTTCTCCCTTTTTCTCTTCAACATAGATTCAGTTTCGAAGGGAAGTGACCCTTGGACAGACTGTGATCACAAAGAACCGGAATGGACTCTACTACAGATGTAAAGTGATTGGCACGACAACACAGACTTTCTATGAAGTAAACTTTGATGATGGTTCATACAGTGACAACGTTTACCCAGAAAGCATTATTGTAAGCAGCTCACTATGGAGATTATTACAGTTATAAATGAGTGCGAAGTGTAATGTGCATTCCTTCTGTACGCTGTGGGGTGGAACAACAAAAGTTTAAAAAAAAAAGTCATAAAAGTAAAGTTGCTACTTGCATAGAAAAGCTCATACTGTTCTTCACCACCATCCTTCCTGTTTGTGACATTATCTCATTTCATTTTTTTTCTTTACAAAAATGTGGTATTGCTATATGCATATAACTTAACAGAATGCAGTGTTTGTTTTAAGTTGCATCCTATTTGTTTTGTGGTTGAATAATCTCTCCTTTTTCAGCTGACAAGTGTGATTCATGGGGGAAGCAGGTTGTAAGCGCTTCTGGTTCAAAATAGGAAATGCACTTAATAGAGGGAATGTATAGAAAAGGCTGACTTGTCAACTTATGTGTTCTCTTCCTGATTGTACCATTGATTCACCATGTGAAACAGAGCAGGTCACCCTGTTTGGTTTTGGTGATATAGGCAATTTGATGTTTTGGGATTTGTAGTGAGAAAATTTCTAGAACTGAGTACTGTCACCAGAAGGAGGTGCAAGTGCTTATTTCTGTTCTTTCGGTGTTTAATGGTTTGTTTGAGATTACTGCAATTAATCACAAGTCTAGTAACTTTCTTATGCTTACTTATAGGAACTTCCCCGAGTAGTGGTTTTTAACACACCTCTTCAGCTACTTGTTGAGCTTTGTCTCTGTTGGCTGTCTGACCTCTTTGCCTGTCTGTCCTCAGAGCAGAGACTGCATCCGAATGGGACCCCCTCCAGAGGGTGAGATGGTTCAACTGCAGTGGACAGATGGAATCGTCTATAAGGCCAAGTTTATTGCAGCCCAGATCAGTCAGATTTATCAGGTAAGTACGGAAGAGTATCCGTGTACTTCATATTGACATGTCTGATTGTTACCCCTATTGTATAGGCCACTAATGTTGAATGTTTGCTCTGGTCTCGAAGAGAGAATTTGCCTTCTGAAATTAATGCTGCTGGTAGTCTAAAGAGAAATGTAGTGTTAAAATAGGATCAGGGTAAAGGTATTCTGTGGCAGAATATGGCTGCATGGCTAGACATATGTCAGACTGCTCTTAAAATATAAAATAGATTTGCCATTTTTTGTATTGTGGGAAAAACACGCAACTTCTTGATTATAGTTGTGCAGTTTTTTACAGCTGAAGAGAAGGAAAAAAGCATTAGTAAACCGAAAGGACTTGTTCAAATCAGTACAGGATTGCTTAGCAAGCAGTAGCTTTTCTCTTGAAGGTAAATGTCTTTGCTCTTTATTTGGATGAAGAGGCAACACTTAAAGACCCGTTGGTCTCCAGAAGTTGTTCCTTCTCCTTGACCCATAGCAATTGTTCCCTGAGCGTTCACCACTATTAGGAAGCTTCTACACAGGAACTTTCCCATAACAGAGGGCAGATGGAGGAAAAGCCATTCACCTCCATTGTGGGAAAAGTGTTTAATGGCTGATGTCTCAGATTCGTTAGTGGAATACTGAAAAACAGCTCAGATCTGAATCAGGTCAAAAGTGACCTGCTCCTACTACTCTCTGATGGCTATCTGATGGCTCGTGCTAACTGAGCTCATGACCTACAGTTCCCCATGAGCCAGTATTTACATAATTAAAACTTTCCTTGACAATTCGAGAGAAAGGAAGGGAAATTATGGGTCAGGAGACTACTTCAAGGGGGGAAATAAACCTCTGGCCATGGGAAGGTACTTTGCAAAGCAGTAGCAGCATGTGGGAATAATAGTCTCGTACACTCTCACCACCTCTGTTTTTAAGTAGAGAAAAACAGCAGCCAGGTTTTTTTGTCTTTGAGTCTTGCACATAGAGGATTTTTGTTTCTGGAAGGCTCTAAAAGTAAAGGAAGATATAACCTGATAACACAGCATTGATATTTCAGCACAGAAGGTTTTATAAGATGCAGTGTGTTCATTGGATTAAATCTGTTTTAAATGTTACCAAGAAGCTGAAAATTATAGTGATTTATAAAGGAAAGTGTACTTTGAGCACATCCTTTTGAAAAATACATGCTGGAATATAATTGTTATTTTAAAGAGGTTGATGCCCCTAGACAATTGTAAAAGGCAAAGGAAGTCCCAAATCTTGCATTTGTTTGAAATTGGGTTCTGGCTTCTATCCTTACTGCGCACAGAGTGTTTCATATCTGTGTGCAAAGAGCACAATAGTCCACCTCGTCAGTTAACGGTCTTCTTCGTGTGCATAATGGAAAGTAAATGCTTCAGAGAAGATGTGATCTGAGGTGACCCTGGTTATGAATAAGTACAATATGTAGTTCCATAAAGATCTATTTTTATGCATGCTTTTCAGCTTAATCACAGTATGGGAAATTGTCATCAATTTCTCAAAGGTAAAAAAAAATTTGAAACAGGCTATTCCACTGATAGTGACAGATGACAGAAAAATATGCATGAAGGAGTCTGGGTTTTTCAGATCGTGCAGTTACCTATAGGTAGAGCTCTTCTCCATGGGGAAAATAGCCTGAATAGCTTTCGACATTGGTTCCTTATATAGATACTTATTTTCAGTAGTTACTGTGCATCTCTATTGTCTAATAGGATTATATTTAACAACACAGAGATGGGGTTTTTGTTATGAAATAAGCGTGTTCGTAGGAAGACTGCATGGATTAGCTTCAGCATTTTCATCTTGCCTTATTTTGCAGTAGCTTTCCAGTTCCCATATCTAAGCCTGTGCTTTGTGTGCTAAGATTAGTTGTGTATATTTAAAAAAAATAAAAATAAAAAATACCCCAAACGACTTTTAACGTACACTAATGTGTGTTCAGAACAGGCCTTAAGCCCTATCAGTAATTTGGAGCTTTAATAAACAAAATCCAGCCACTGTGTGTGTGATGGTTTGCGCTGCTGCTGCCCTGCATTGCCAGTTCTGCCTTTCTGCTGGAGATCGAGCACAGGTAGTGGAAATGGCAGACCTGCTTGTGGCTCGGCTCTTAAACTTGTCCATTTATTTTCCCTTCTGACTCCGCTATGCTGGCGGTAATATGTAAAACCGGAGAGTAAATGGGGCTGGTAGCACCTTAAACCACCTCAGTAGGGCTCAGCAGAGCTCATCTGTCAAAGGCTGTTCTCCTACCTGCGTAGTTATTACAGCTGATGTATGCTGCTCGGTTAAGGGACCTCAGCAGGCATCGCAGGCCTGGTGTAACTGATGAGTAGTAAGACCTGGGCAGCACGGGAGGAGGAGTTCAGAGAACAGACGATTGCTTCCTTCTGAATGTGTCCAGTCCGAGCTTGCCATCCCCTATTAACCGTGTTGTGTCTTCCTGCGTTATCCGAAAAAGTAATAAGTCTTAAGCAAAGGAAACGAGAATCTCTTAACATTTGTTAATAGTTTTAACATTTTTATATGCACGTTTTCATGAATAAACATTCCTGTAACAACTGATGCATAATTCATGATATAATCAGTGCTTAGTGAAAAAGATTTGACGTGAGGACTTACCACCATTTCTTGTACCTGGCTGATTATTTCTGCTTGTTAAAATATAGATGTATTTTAGTAGCTGGGGTTGTTTCCTCATGACGTGTGAAAATGCTTTGTTTAAGATGAAAGAAATTCTTCATCTTCATATTGGCCTGAATACAGGGCTGCCTTTTATTATAAGTGAAAAGCTGCTTTTTTCAGGATTTGAATTTAAAAACCAGTGGAAATCTCTAGCCCTCTGACTGGGATGGAGGACAGAAGTAGGACAGAGCTGGCCTCTGATGCTTCCCTGGTATTCCCATGGGACTGAAGGGCCCATGCTTGGCATAATCTGGGAGTGAACTGTTCAGGTACTGTAAATCTAGAGGCCAAATGTTCTTATTTGATGTTCTGCCTACTCTGCAGGTTGAGTTTGAAGATGGTTCCCAGCTAATGGTAAAGCGTGGTGATATTTATACCTTGGAGGAAGAGCTTCCAAAGAGAGTGAAGTCTCGCCTGGTAGGTATCAAAGGAAGAAGTGCGGTAAAATGGCTGTGGCTTGCAGTACTCATTCACATTTTCTTAACATATTGTTTAGACATTAAGTGAACACAGCCTCCGCTTTCTCTGGTTGTAAAATCCCAGGTCTTTTGCAGAATATGTATAGCAGGAGAAATTCTTGATGTAAATGCTTGAGAAGCATTTAAATGATTTTCCATTTTACATGCTCAGACCTGATTTTTGTGTTCTCTGGTTAAAAGATTATGTTCATACCATTTTACACCACATAGTGTATGAATTTAGTTCTACGGATTGCCATTCTGTCTGAATACTGCCTTTCCTCATAAGTCACGTGGATGGGCCTACAGCTAAGTGGAACCTGGAGAACTGACTAGTGACATGGGACCAAGACCCCATTTCTTACCAAACAGGAGATGTAAAACATAGTCCTTACCTACAGATCTCTTATATAAAAGATCAGTGTGCCTTTAACTGCATGCATCTGAAATATTCAGCCTAGAAATTGAGGGATTTATTTCACAGCTTGTTTGGTCCAGACTTGCGGGATGTTTTCAGACCTGGTGCTTTGATCTTTAAAGTCATCTCATTTAAAGAAATAATGAGACCAGATTCTATGCCAGTGGAGAATATACAGTTTTCCTCTTCATTCTAAATGTCACGTTAGCTAGTGCATGACAGAGACGGATCCACAGAGTTATTCTGTGATAAGGCTGTGGGCTTCTGTCTCTCTTAAGAAACAAAAGAGGATGTTCCAACCATTCCTTAGGAGTACACAGAACTTCTCTGCCAAGTTGAACCAGTGATTCTGTGAACCTGCAAATCCATGGCCACCAGCAGAAGCATGAGAGGCACATTGTTAAAAATGGCCTAGTAACAGGCAGTTACGTGGAAAAACTCATGTCAGTTTGGAGGAAACCTTTGTTTGCTTATGCATGAAAGGCTTTTACTAAAAAAAAAAAAATCTGTAAAATGGTTTCTGTAATGTATCTCTATATGGCTTCTCCATCTTCTTCGAGGTCATTCATCACAGTAAGACCTCATGGCATAAATTTTACAGTCTTAACAAGAATTCACCTTGTTATCCTTGAAAGATTTTTGGTGGCAAAGAAACATCCTAGAATTGATTTCTATGATGCGCACAATATTCTGGTTTATTTAAGCTTGACTAGTAATAAAGACAATTATTGGAACTCTGAAATACAAGATTTGGAAAGTAACGTATTCTCTGCAGTGGAAACCATCAGACTTTCTATCAGTTCCAGGGAAAGGAATGCAGGCTGGAAAGTGAATTAAAAGTTTCAAGTCTGGTTGAAAGCTAAGATTTTTCACATGTACTTTCCGCTGCCAGGAGCGTTAGATGATATACCATGGAAGTGATGCTCACGGTGCTTTAACGTAGAACAGCAGAACAAAGGAACAAAGCAATAGGAAATTATAATTTCTACCAAGAAATGTACCTCTTTTGAGAGTGTAAGAAGAGGATGAACAGAAGCAATCATTTGTACAGTCATGTTAACCCCAAATGCTTTCTTTAGGTCTTGGTCTTTCTAAGACACCAGGGAAGCCCCAATTTCCTGTGTGCCTTCTACAAGGAATGAATAACGTGAAGAGAGAGAGGAGGATAGGAGTAAACAGTGAACTGGCAAGGCAGGAATTGAAGTAAAAGATATTCTGATACAGAAGGAAGGCAACATGAGGGCTTCTCTTCAAGTTTGTTTTCAGAAACCCAGAAGTTTTTCTTTCAGCCATGTGCTTTGCATGTTTTGGAGTTCGCTTTTTGTACAGAAATTCTCTGTACCACATTGTTCACTCGCTTGTTGTCCCTGCTGCCTTGTTACGCAGATGCACTCAACAGTTTGTGCAGTCTCTCTCTGTTTTCGTTCTGTGCCTCTAATGACTGTACTTTCGTGTCTCCTGCAGTCCCTCAGCACTGGGGCCCCTCAGGAAGATGTATTTTCGGGAGATGAAGTGAGAGCAGCTAAGCGCCCCCGGCTGGGGAATTCAAGAAATCCTGAAGAATATGGACAAAACCAAGATTACTTGGCCTTTATGGAGAGCCTGTTGCAGACACAGTACCAACCTGGAACTCAGAGCAACATGTTTTAACCAGGATTAATTAAATACAAAGTTAACCCTTTTCAAGCCCGCGAGGAAAAGAAAAAACCAACAACAAAAAACAGAAAACTGTGGAATAGAAGACCAGCGTTGTGCAATAGTCTGCTGTGAATTCCTTTCATCTTCTTCTGGTTTAGACTGCAAGAAAATTCTGTCTGGCTGCACGCTACCTCTACTTTGCCAGACGTTGCTGACCGATAGGAGCTTGAAAAACTTTCTGACAGCATTTCACATGGAGTCTCGGGAAGAGTTTGTACTAACAGAGCTTTGTGACTGGCTCCTTTCTGTAAGGCTTGGAAAGGGTTAAAATTTGATAAAATGACTTTTTAAAATATGTCAAACTCTTTTGTCTTTAAAGGTGCTATTACATTGACTACTGAAGCAGCCTTTGGAATTGTGTTTTCTGTACATAGAAGTCACCTTTGTGAAGTTTTCTATAAATAAGCATTATTAAAAAAAAAAGCAAACAAAAATAGGAAAATGAAAGTTTCCACAAAACATTTTTCTAGATTATGGCTTTAAAACTGAAAATAAAATCCTCCCCTCTCACCCCCAAATGAAATGTGACTAATATTACAGTGGGGAGAGAGAAAGCAAGCGCAGATGTCCTGGAGAGTTCTGGGTTCTTTTTTGTAAAGAAACACTATCTTCTTTGTAATCTGGGGAAGATGGGGAAAGAAATGTTTCATAGCTGGGATGTTTCTTACAGTTAATTCTCTTAAAGACATGTGATAGATGTGTGCATTTCTGCCATGTCACCAGGAAGGGACTTAGTGAAACAATGGCCAGGTTCTGGTCATTCTTGTCATCTTCCTTCCCCATCTTTGCCGTCTAAGTTGCTTTCTACTTTAAAAAAAAATAAAAAAAAATCAGCATGGCTTTCAGTTACAATACGCCACTCGGTTTTGGCAAGTGTTCTGTTGCTGCTTCTTGTGTTAGTTCCTTTACGAGCCATCCCCTTCCCCACTGCAGACTAGAGCATAAAGAGATTGTTCTAGCTCTCTGGTAGGCATGTCTCCCATAGGAACCTTTTCTTTCTTTGTCTCCATTTTTTTGAGTTGTGCTCCTTACAGTTGTGAGAATCATTCCATGACAGAAGCCTGGGAGGTGTTTGTATGTTTTTCTTTTATCCTATTAAAGAAGAAATTCCCCAAACATCTTTGATTGTTGTGACATCCTTTACTTAAGTAAAGACTGAGCCTCTGAGATACTCCTGGGAAGAGGAACGCAAGCCCTTCTTTTCATTGGACTCAGTTTGCTGAGAATTGAACGAGCATTAAAGGCAAAAACAAATCCTCAAGTACTGAGTGGGCAGCTCCCACCTGAACACTTGAAAATCACCTCCGGTCAAAGAGCTGTTATGGAACAGTGTTTTCTAAAGAGCCTAGTCCTAAACCCTACTGAAGTCACTGGAAAGTCTTCCACTCTCCTCGGAGGACCTCTGTAGAAGGAAAGAGAACTGCAGAAAGAGAACTGCAGCCCTAGTGCAGAGCTGGGAAGGGGACGTGGCCTCCAGAAAGTCTGGCTGAAGGGGGGCACGGGGGCACCATGCCACTCGCCCAGATGGCCCGGCCTGGCAGAGGCCACGGTGAGACAGTAGAGCTATCCGGAACGCTGCACGGCAATCTTTTCCACTTAATTCCCTGAAATTACCGGCCAGAAAGAGACAATATTCTTTTTTTTTTTTTCTTTAAGTCCCATTAGCAAGGTGGTCATTGTTCTGTGGAGAGGTTTTTGCGCAAGGCTATAGCTGGATCTTGCAGGGAATAAGTGGGAAGGATTTGTGGGCTAGCAGATGGTAGATTAGCATCTTAAAAGACTCGATGGGTATTAAACTGTCCTAGTGAAAGAGTGGAGATAGAATGAAGCAACTTTTTAATTTTTTATTTTATTTTTTTGGGTTTTGTTCTCCCTGGAGAGAATTGGAGTTCCCTTTATTTCTTCCTGCCTCTGCTACGGGTTATTTTCTCTGTGTGTGTGTGTCGGCGCGTGTGCACGCGTGCGTGTTTGTAAGAAGTTTGAAACAGGGTTTTTTTTATTTCTGAGATATTGACGTTTTCAATGGATGTCTCCAAGAATAAAATCAAGCTGAGACTAATAAAAGTTTTAAAAATTGGCAAGGTTCTTAAAAGCCTCAGTTGTTACTCCTACATAGCTGTCTCCTGTCGGTTAAAACATAATTTAGCAGAAAGCTTGCTTGTATAAAAGAAAAAGAATGTTGCTAGGCCACAGAGAAATATTTAAAACAGTTGAAAGAAAATTTTAACAGCAGAGGATTTTTTTTGGAGGGGGAGGGGAAGGGTGGGATGGGGATGAGTGGTTGTGAGCGACGGGGAATTTCCTCTGCATGTTCAAGTCCCGACTGAAATAGCACCGTTACTGTATTCATATGTAGTACCTTTTAAAAAATACTATTTATATTGTACAAAACAAAGTGTGTTTCCTCCCCCCATATTCAGATGATGAGTTATGTTTAAACATGAACCTGGAACTGTCGAATGCCCTTCCTTGTTGCAGGGGTTCTCCTTTTTTTGTTTCTTTTTAAATCTCTCTTTTTGGTTTAGGAATGACTTGTGCAGATTATCTCTAATGACCATATTGATGGCCTCTGTGCATCAGGCTATTGAAAAGGAAATAGGAAATGCACATTCCTACCCTCCCCTTCCTCCAGTGAAATATATTTGTAAGTGTCTGATTATGTGCTATAAAAATACTGATTTTTTTCCCTAGATTAAGGATGTGATGTATTTTTTGCCTACTTTTTTTTTTTTTTTTTCCGCTGCCTCTAGGTTCATAATGAATTAAAGGCTGTTGAGCACTTCAGAATTACAATTTTTGGGGGGGTTGAAGTCTCTTCATTTCTAAGATTAAAGGCTTTTGTACTGCAGGAGAAGAAAGCTCCCAGATCTGGTTTGTAATGATGACTGATTACCTGAGCAAGAGAAGCCAAGACTCATAAACAGGAACATGGTCTTTTCCTTCCGCTCCGTTAATCATGCAGAAGAGCTTTTTGCACCCCCTCCCAAAATTAAGAACCAAGCTTGCAATGTATTTTTGGTCCAAGGACCAGGATTTGCTTTAGCTGGATTTCTCGTAAGAACAGCGGCTGCTAAATAGCCAGAGGTGATCCTAAAATCCTTATTTTTCACATCACCAGGTTGCTATCCTTTTTGGGAGCCTGCCTCATAGCCTTCCAGTGGCCTTTCTCTCTAGCCCTTGGAGGTCGTGCTGACATTGAACCTCTTGAAATAGCATCTTCCTGAACCTTCCTTTAAACACCTTCATTCCCCTCTCTAAGCCCTAATTCTTTTCTACAAATTCCTCTCAAATTGTTGCAGTATGAGGCTAATGCTGCAGAACACGTAAAAGAAAAGGAATCTGCAGCTTCCAGTCCTCTGGGGCTTAATAGTTTTTCTTGAGATAATCTGAGGAATCACTAGTGGGAAGAAGCTGCTGATAAGTCCATTGGAATTTACACCCACACCGAGCTTACCTTTGAATTTAAGGTCTGCTATATTGCTGTAATAAGAACAAATATAATTTTAAAGATGTGGTAAGAAGTGGTACAAGCTTCTAAGTAACTGCCTGGATCAGTCATCAAAAGCCAAGGTTCAAAACTTTCTATCACAGCCTCGCAGAGTGGGATAGGCTTTGTCACACAAACCTCCCTAAGTCACTGTGGTTTTCTGTTCCTAGCTGAGATTGCTGCACTCAAATATAGATAAGTGGAGTTATAGGAAATGGTGCTGTACCCAGGGAGATGATGTGAGTACTACGACTGCTGTAGCGAAGAGCTTTGCTTCCTGTGCTTTCCTCTGTCTACACTTAAGCACTGTTTGGGGCTGGATGAAAGACTGTAGATGAGCGCAACTCATTAGCCTTTTCTTCTAACCTCTCTGCCTTTCTCGTCCCTGGAGAAAGTGAGTTTGTGTCTGTCTTCAAATATTATGCAGCTGCCTCTCTTGCTAAGGCAAGTTGCAGTCCTTTTGCTTTTCAGTTTCTCCACCTGTGCCAACGCCATCCTCAGGAGGCCCTGCTGGTGGCCCCATGTCCCACGGCATGCTCACGGGCATCATCGGTGCGTGCTGCGTGGTCTCCTCCTGCCTGGCAGTGGGCCCTGCCCTGCAGGGAGCTTTTCAGAGGACACAGCCATTAGCAGACCTGCAAAGGTGAGGACAAGATCCCCCTGTGCGATGCTTTGGCTTGTGCAAAGGACTGCACTTCAGTTTCTCCTTGCTGCTTTGCACAAGTCCAGCTTCTCTAGGGCTGGTGAACAGCAGGGTGTCCTTACGGCAAGCAGCTGCTCTGAAACCTGTAGCACAGAAGCTGATAAAACTCCCTGAGTCAGTGTCTCTAACTGCCACATGCACAATGAAGACATTTTGTGATAATTGCTGGCAGCGATGAAGAGACAGGCATCAACAGGCTGCTTATTTCTACCGTGAGGTCAGCAGAGACTTTTGCTGTTTGCCTGGCGAGTGGAATGGGACAGAGAGATTTGTTAACTCCTGGTTGGGTTGAAGAACGATCCTTAACTTGGGAAGGAGAAATGGAGGCGATGTCTTATTTTCTTTCTTCATAAGGGACAGGACTATTAAGTAGACTTTACAAACAGCGCTGCTGGTTGGGGTGAGGCTGTTGTCCCTTGGCTACGGCTGGGACGGAGCGGACGGCCTTAACTTCCAAAAATGTGTGTTCCATGTTTACCATTTTGCCCTTTGCTGTCCCATCATACTGTCACTCTAGAAGACACCTTGTGGTAGCTTCTAGTCCTATTGAAACAATTCTTGCAAGCGCCTTGCTGCAATCTCCAGCATGCAGCTCTACATGAGCACGTTCACACGTGGCAGTTGGTGGCTTTCCCCTTCACGGCCTCTCCTGGCTTCCAGCGGTGCTGCCGGTACATGGGAGGGTAAAGAGAGCTCCCAGGCACTCCCTCTTTGATGTGCTTGCTTCCTTTCTGCTTTGCTTTTGTGACCGTTTATTTTAGGGAAAGAGCAGATGATGGAAAAACATCGTCACATGCTGCAGACATCTGTGCTTTGGCCAGTTCTGCAGAACTTCTATTTCTTAAGGTTATTCTGTGGGGAGTTTTCTCTGTTCCTCTTCCCTCACTGTTCACATTAGTTTTTCATCAGTAGTTCTTCAGCTTGAACAAATTGCACCAGTTTACTAAAACTACTCGTTAAACAGGTGCAATTCTCTTCTGGAAGAATGCCCTTATTTTGGTTGGAGTGCTTTCTTTGGAGAGTTTCAGCTTAAGATAATCAGGAGCAGTTTTAAACTAAACTTTGCTTTGAACCTGGGGATGCTGTTTTAGTTTAAAAGCAATTTGAGTTGAACTAGCAGAACTTATTAGGGCATGTCTTCCCTGGTAGTGGGCATCCTGTGACTCAGGGCTATGAGGAAGGCAGTGAGCGATCAGCACGTTGCTTCTGTCGCCTCTCTTGGATTTTTTCAGAGCACAAAATGAAGGCTTTCCTGCAGCAGGTCCTTTTGCTAGTACTGCAGTGGGCAAGTCCTTGTTACTTTTCTTGTTGGGGCTTCTTTTCCCTATGCTTCATACAGCTAAAGGTAGGCTAATGAGCTTTTTACACCCTTTTAAAAATAATTCCAACAATCGCAATGTCAGAAGCCCCATTTTGGACTGAACTGCAAACGGACCAAGTCAGGAAGTGCAGGTTTGCAGCAGACGAGGTTTTCCAGGCATGTGATTATACTTTGATGGATTAAAGCAAGGAGGAGCACTGCACGGAACCTGCCAAGTGCCAGAACTGTCCCTCTCGTACCCTGGCAGGTGAGAGAACAGCTCCGTGCAGCCCTTCCCACACCCTCCTGCAGTCTGACACGTCCCAGACACCTCCCAGGGTGCTTGTCTTTGCGCCTGTCCGTGGGATGCTGTGACTTCAGCTTCATAGTGCCTGGGCTAGAAGGACAATTTGTCCTTTTATCTCATTGCAGGTTAACGAGGAAACCCTGTACTGAGTTTAACCCTGAGCAGCGTAAACCATCTCAGCTTCTGAGCATCTAATAGCGATGATACTCATGGGTGCTCCTCGAGGGGGCATTACTGCCTGCTTTGCCAACCAGAATTTTGTGGGAGGAAAGGCTGAACAAGCTTCTTAAGACCCCAGCAAAAACACTCCGAATGAGTTCCTGTGGGTTCACTGATTTCCAGCCCCGTATCCAGGCCATCTCGGGGCTCTCACCTCATCAACAACCATACTGGTGCACACAAAAAAAAGCAAGCAACTTTGGTGAAGTGCCAAGGCTGGAATGAGTTGGGGATGTTGAGCTGGAATGGTCTGGCAGCTTTGATAGCAGAAAAAAGATAACCGCTCGGTTTATTTGCACACCAATAGAAAATCACTGGGAGTTATTTATTCTGCATTAGAGGAGCAAAACAATTAAATTTTTTGTTTCCAAGAGGGGAAATGGAAAGGTCACTGTGTAAACACTGTTTGGAATTACATAGCGACCACAGCTTAGCCATTTTTCCTGTGGAATAAATAAGAATTTGGCTGTGTTTCAGCACAGTTGACTTTGGCTTACCTCTATACTCTAGTCTTGCCATTTCAGATGCCAGCTGCTAATATCCTCCAGCGAATGAGCTTGTAGCCAAACTGTCTCTGAAACAGGAGTGATACCCTCCCCTGTGCCCCAGATCATGGTTTAAAAATAAATAAATGGACAGATCCACTGCTCATATGCTTCATTTAACGGAGCCATCTCTTGAAAACACAGCAAATTTTCTTTGATTAGGAATGAATGGTCAGTAACCCATGATGCAAGCCAAGATGCTGCCGCTGTTTGGAATAACAGGGATTCATCTGCCTGACTAGCAAGATCAAATCTGACTTGATTGCAGGTACAGAAGGGTCACTGGACAATTTTCTACGTGGAGAAGCAATGAGGTGGGGGAGAAGGGCCGTTGCGCCTGTCCGATCTCCTGGTCTCTCCACTTAGAGCTGAGGTTTATTTCTTTTTGTTATCTTAATAGCTTGGAGCCGCTAGAGGATATCTAGGCTGAGGAAATGGTGCATCTGATTAATCTGGGATTCAGCTGTAACATGGAATTAGCGCTGCAATCCCATAGCTGTGTGTCCTGTGTTGGGTGATTAATGCGAGATTTTTCTCCGTGTCTAGTGAAAAATCTGCCTGAGTGCCACTGTTTCTGTGAGATCCCAATGCTCAGGGATGTTTCTGTTTTACAGAAACAGTTCATCACAAGCTTTTTTGACTAATTATGAGTGTAGAAAATCGGCTGCTTTTTAAATGTTATTATTACTCTCACTTCTGTGGCATTCTGAAATCAAGAGCACGGTCCATTTTATCCAAATTAATTTCTCTGTAGTTTTCCTCAGTAGGAAGAGGCATCCTCATATTTGCAGATGACACAACATGGTTGTGGTGCTCTGCAGTGAGCGGTGTCACACTGACCTATTGCTGTGGCTGAATTTAAGCTCCCCTTCACCCCCGCCTTTTTTTTTTTTTTTTAATTGCCGAATGATTTCGCAATATTTGTGTGATAAACCTGGGGAGGCAACCCCAACATCGAGCCTCTCTGCCCCACCACCGATTGTACTTGTGGGTACTTCCCTTGATTTTGGACGCCCTTTTTATGATTTTACATGATTTATTCTCAAAGCACAAAGACCAAAACTTCACCTCTATTTATAGCACTGCCAGAATCATGGCAATATTTCACTCCCAGCAGGTGATTGACTGAAAAGATGGGAAAAAAAACAACACTATCTTATCTCTGGTGCACTGCTTTGTTTTCTTATGCAGTTTCCATTGCAGCCTGCGCTCTCTTTGCTGCTTCTGGTCTTAGGCTGGGCAGTATTTTTAACCTCTGTGCCTCTCTCCTCTACACCAAAAGCCCAATAAAAAGGTATGTCCCCTTGGGTTTCTTTTGTCAAGACCGCAGTGGTTGGGCCCTTGCAGCCCCCCGATGCAGTGTGAATGCAGCCTGTCAGTGTCTTGTCACCTCTCTAATGTGCTTCTATTTACTGCCATAATCAGCGCCCCTGAAAGGCAAGGCTGAACTGCTACTATTAAATATAATTGTCACCGTGACAGGTCCATTGTGGGGTAGAAAATCTGTGCCTTTCAGAGCTGTCTCTCTGATAAAGAGCAGTGGTGAAATCAGAAACGAATCCCCAGGCTCCACACTGGCATGGCAAGGGGGCCTGGGCCTCTGGAGGCTCTGAGGAGCAAAGGCCGCTTGTGGTGTCCCTGGCTGTTGTCCCCTGTATGAGTCAAGGAATGCACAGCATTAACCCTCCTCTCCTTTGCTCCTCCGCAGATCCACCTGCCATGGACACCGCGGCCGTGTTCCTGCTGTGGGAGCCTCCCAGGCAAAGCTCGGGCCTACCGGGTGAGGCTGCACCTACCAAGGAGGAGCACTCGCCAAACCCCAGCCACAGGTGAGTGAATTCCTGCCACAAAGCCCTTCAGGTCGTGACCGGTTGCTTTGCACTGAGGTATCTCACTGAGAAACAGGGGGGAATCTGGCCTCTGGGGACTTGGGCTGAGGCTTTTCCCTCTCGTCATGTGTGTGATCCCAAGTGACAGTGACAAAATTAAAGGAGAATTTTCACTGGTATCGGTAGTGCTAGTGCTACCAGAGTACTAATTATAGTGGAGAAGACACTTCCCTTACCAACCTCTACTTCAAGCTCTTTATTGCTACCTTAGAAAAGTAGTACTGAGTGTCCTGTGTGATGTATTTTGGAGACAAAGTTGGATGACATTCAATTTGTCTGTTGGTTTTCCTCTCCCAACTTCTGCCTGGATACAGCTGAGCATAAAAAAAAAAACAAAAAAAAAAACCTTGGCTGAGAAGGTTTTATAGTTGCACCAAGATCCCTAAAGCAGTTTCTCCTAAAATATTCAGGCTTAGTCACCAGTGAGAATGCGTAGTGTAGCTCTAAGATTTGGAAACTGCGTGCGGATACAAATGCGCAAAACGCCTACAGCACAGCACCTGGCACCTGAAGCCTCTGTCAGTGCAGGGGGGGAAAAGAGCACGAAATGAGCTCCTTGGAGGCGCAGCGAGCTCTGCAGCAAGCAGGGCGGTCTGCTGAGAGCCGGCGCGTCCCGCTGGAGATTCCTGATGCCGAAGCTCGTCCTGCCACTGCCTCCTGGCTCAGTACGGCACTTTGCTTGTCTGAGCCTCGGTTTCTAAATCTGTATCATAATGGTTGTAATCTTTCCTTTCTGCCATCCTTTTCCTTCTTATTTTTATGTCAGTTCTCAGTAGGGGAAGTTTCTTCTTTTTAACAGCCTTGCTTTCAATTTAACAACTCTCCGCTTTCCTGTGCAAAATTGCAAATAGATTCTCCCAGCTGCTTTCTTCCTACACCAGGTTAATTTCTTTCCTTGGGACTTAGCTGCACCGTGTTGAGCGAGGAGGAAGATGCCTGCCACTAGCAGGCTTTCGGTGCTGGGGAGCGTGTTCTCTCCTGCTGACCTGAGCCTCCAAGCTCCTGGCAACCTGGAATTTCCTTTAGGGCTTCTTCCAGTCCAGAGCGAGGTTAAAAAAAATTAAATCAAGGTAGCGGAACCCAACACGCTATTTTACACTGTAGTGTTTCTGTGATTTATTAACTCCAGAGTAAATCAGGGAAATGTATGGCATTACATTTTTGTGTTACAGTGGCATCCTGCATACATGATTGGGTTTGAGACTCTCTGGTAGAGGAATAGTAAAGCACAGCTAGGAAAGGCCTGTGCCCTGGGAGTAGCTTGCAGCCTCTGCCAGGGAGTTGCAACCGCTCTGTCTAGGACACAGTGAAAAAGGGCGATGGTGAAAATAATGAGAACATGTGCTTTCCTGTATGTGTGACAGCATGTATAATTATGAGTCTTACGGATATTTTATTTTAGTGACACAGTAGACAAAGAAGTAATAAAGCATCAATGAAAACTTGAGGCAGCTTGCTGCTGATAGTGTGGTAGAGGTTCTTCTTAAAGGATTTGGAGTTTACACTTTCAGGGTAAATTTGGGGCAAGAAAATAAAGAGTATTACATGGTATTTCTTTCACCCTTTGCGGCTGCCTTCTCCTAGTGATAGGCACTCAGCAGTAGGGTGGAATGAGATTAAGAATGGGTAAACTTATTTGGAATGCTTGATTTACTTAAAATTATTATTTGCTTCCAAATCATTTCTACTGTGTGCTAAATGAACATGGTGCTTCCAAAGAGATGGCTAAGCTCAGAAGAAAACAAAACAAAACAGTGAATTTTTTGGCATCTCAAATGTTTTGCGTGTTGGATGCCGTCTCAGATGTCAGGAGCCGAGGTGTGAAACCAGCTTTGGCACAGATCCAGCCTCTCCCCCCAGGAACCACAGACAGAAAGGCGTGTGAATTACCCGTGAGAGAGACATCAAATGCACTGTCAAGGCTGGATCCTGCTGCCGCCAGGATTCTCCGAGAGAGAAGGCATTTTATAAAGGTTAGAAAAAATAAGATAAAATAAGATCAGATAAGATAAAATAAGATAAGATAAAATAAAATAAAATAAAATAAAATAAAATAAAATAAAATAAAATAAAGCCATGCGAATTACGCAAGGCACCCACTCCTTTGCAGTCCCGGAGGACCTTCTGGGGATGCCTGCTAAGAGGGGGAGCAGAGCAGACAAAAGCCGCCAAGATCTGATAATAAAATCTGTTTGGAACAGCTGTCTGCTGACAAGTATAATAAACTGTATTAATGGTGTCATTATTATTCCCTAATTAAAAGCTAATAACTAAGAATTAATTGCCTTTAAAAGATGAAGCAGTGCTATGGCAGGGATTTATCTCTGTTTTTCTTTGCTTGCCTGGCTGTGCTGATATTTTCAAGCTAATTAATTGAATCAAATCTTACTGAAAACTAATAATCTCTCTCTGTCAATTCAACCAATTGAATTAAGAAGTGTTTGCTGTGTGCTGGGTTTAAAAAAAAATATGTGTGCTCTTTGCAACTTGTTACCTCGGGTGATGGCAGACAGCGGGGCTGAGCGTGGCAAGGAGTCCATAGGGTCTCAGTGGCAAACTGTTTGGTGGGGAAAACTTTCTCCTGCTGTGCAAGGGAGGGAAACGGAGCATCTCGGGGCTGGGGGGAACCCACTCCTCTGGCTGGTGCAGCGTCCCCAGGACCCCAGGTTTAGGGGTTTATTTGGGGCAGAAGGGCCTGGCTGCAGCTTTCAGCTGTGTGGTCACAGAGGTGTCCGCAGCTTCAGCTCGGCTGACCACAGCTTCAGCCTGGCTGACCACAGCTTTAGCTCGGCTGACCACAGATGACCTTTCCAAGAGGCTTTTTGAAGGATGAATGCGGCTGAACCACCTCGTGATGGGCGCCTGGACCCCCGCATGTGGCTGTGCTGAAACACTGCGACAGGGCAGGATGACGGGCTTGGCCTCGGGGCACCTTGTGGGGCTCGCAGCAGGGCGCAGGGAATAACGCTGCCAGCATAGATGGATGTAAAGCAGCTGCAGCCCTAGTAAGTGGATTTTATCCAGAGAAAGCAATAAATAGATAACTACAGGTATCAGGAGATCTCCTCTTCAGAGGTTGATTAAATCTCAGATCTTCTGCCGGCAGTGAGGGATGAAGCATTGTGTTGGGATCTGATTTTTTTCATCTGATGGGCAAAAAGGCCAGTCACAAGCTTTCAAGTCTTGTGAGGGCCACGACTGTTTGTGGGCACTGGTGTTGGCTTCCCCCAGAAGCCAAGGACGGGGCTGAAATCCGTTTCTCCTTCAATACTCTGTCCCGTGTGGGAGCGTGGTAGGAAGTGCCCGCTGCAGCCCTGGCGCTGGCTTTGTCTGTGCCTGGGGCTGTGCCTGCCCCAAACCCTGCAGCAGATGGAGATGAAGCGAGGCCGAAGGCTCCCGTGGGCTGCCCGCAAGGTTTGGATCCTCGCCCTGCAAAGCAGAGGCAGGTCCCGCTTGTGCCACTCTGGATGTGAGCGAAGCAGCGCAAAGCCTCCTCGTCCTCGTCTCTCCCACCTTGAAATGCCCATCCTTGCCCTAAAACGTAACACTTCAGCATCCCCCTAGAAGCTCCTGACGGTTGTGTGATGCTAATTGAAAGGAACCAAATGTTCTTTTTGGAAGTTCACTACACCGGTGTTAATCTTCTGTGCGGAGTGATTTTATTAAAGTTCCCCGAAGAGCAAATTGTAAATTCATTAGAGCCTGTTTTGGACCGCACCCTCCCTCATTTTGGGTTAAAAGAAAAAAAGATTAGAAGTCATCTGGGCTCCTTGATAATTAAAAAGAAGATGCTCAAACATAATTCTTAATTAAACTGTAATGAGATAAGAACTGCGTAGCCTGCTTTTAGTCTGTTGGAAAGATGCAGAGGTTCCCATTGTAATTATGTGATTTATGATCTTCCACACGAAGATGTAATTAGTCCCCCCCCCCTTTTAAAATTTAAATATTATTTAGATAAAAAAATTATGCAGCAGTTGGAATTTGCTTTTCCAGGTGGAATAGTAATTTTTTTGGTACAGGTTTTTGATAAAAGTTTAGGTTATTTTTTTTTAGGTTTCAGCCTAAACGTCCTGTGGGGACATTCGAGGCCAAGAAATCGTGCAAGCGTTCCTTACTGCTTAAAGGGGAGGAATTTGTGTTTGTGGGTGGCACCTGTGGACCGCGTGCCGCGATGACACCGCTCCGCAATACTGATTAGATCCATAGATGTTTTTTTTCCTGCCTGTCTGATCTTTTGTGAGGAAACGAAGTGAGTCCTCAGTGTGCTTTTGCAAATAATCACCGGGGAGCTTGATAACACCTACCTCAAGTCGTTACGTAAGGACTGAAAGCAGGCCTGGAGCTGTGCGCTGAACGGCGTTGTGCTCTGCGGCAGGGCAAGCCACAGGTGAGCGAGGTGTTGGCGAGTTCCTTGTTTAAATGCCTTCTGAGGCTGCTTTTGAAGCAGACAAAGCGCAGGGCGACAAGCTCGGAGCGGCGCCTGGAGGGGAGAGCCTGTGGAAAAGAGGGAGAGAAGGAAGAGGCCTCACCTGTGGAATGAACCCCCATGGGAGATGAGTGTGACCTCCAGACCTTGCTGCTCTGTAAGGGTAACGCTAACCTACCCTTAGCAACTTAAAAAAAAAAAAAAGCCCAAATTGCCAGACGCTGCTTTGCGTGGCTTTCACAGAGCCTTAGCTTCAAAGGGCCGGGGCAGGGATGAGGACAGCGGTGTTCTTCGTGGAAACTGGAACGTTGATTTTGGTCAAAGGCCTGCCGCTGCTACAAGACTACTTCTAAGAAGGAATTTTGTACGTATTGCTGCATCGCGTGAGTCATGAAGGCCCACGTCCCACGCCCTCGGATTTTCCAGATTTTCCAAGGCAGCCAAAGCCGGCGAGTGCCCCGTGCTGCTGGCACCGCGTTGGCTGCCCACCCCGGCCGTGGAGCTTTCCCAGTCAGTCCTGTCACTGGCCCAGCTCGGCCACGAGTGGTGTCTGCAGCCACAGACTGTCCCGTTCCTCAGAGAGCAGACGGCCCTCCTTTCCTCGTGACAGCACAACCTCCCCGCTTGCCAGGAGAACAATTTTGTGAGCACCGCAAGAAGTCTGAGCAGAACTTTGCGATACAGTCATCGACAAAACTGGGAACCAAGCTTCGGTTTTCTTTTAATTTTAGAAGGGATTTTGGCTTCCTAAACTTGGAAACGTTGTGGGACTCTGCTGGTTTCTCAAGTGCTTTGCATTGCGCGACAGCTGTAGCAGATTTTCTTTTTGCTTCTCTTTCAGGTAAACAGAGAAGAAAGCTAATTGTCCGGCCATTGGTGGTGCCCAGCTGCTTTGCCCGCACACCTGCTGCCACTTTGCGGGGCTTTGGGCCCCACTTTGGGTCAGTTTGCAGCGAGGTGGCTCCACGAGCAGGGTGCCCTGGAGCTTTCCTCTCCCTGTGCACGGAGGCCGGAGGCACAGGCGCAGGTCAGTTGTGTTTGCGTTGTGGGATCTGGTGGACCAGCAGGCCCTGCCAGCTGATGGGCAGCGATCCCCCTGGCTTGTTTGGCTTTGGTGTTTTCCCCTCACCCTCCCCTGGGATGCTTTTGTGTCACCGCACCTGCGTCTCATGTTGAAAACCTCGGAGCAGAGCTGGGGGCTCGTGGCTGCTGGTTGCTCTGTGGGGCTGCGCTGGGCTTTCCCAGCCAGAAAGGGATGGGAAGAGGGCCTGGGGGAGGTGAAATCTGAATTAGAAGTGTTTAGCAATTTCCTGAACAACACCTTGCGTGCAGCTCAAGCAGAATGTTACACGTTTAAAGAGAAAAAAAAGATTTTTTTAATCATTTGGATAAATTTTTTTTAGAGGGGTTTATTATCCTCGGTAAGCCTGGGCTAAAACCCTTGTGTAACCTATTAATCTGGGATTGCCATCTGCACCTACATGTGTGCTTGTATGTATGCATCGCTGTGTGCACGCGGATGGATGGATGGAGCACCGAGCTCTGTTCATCAGGATCTGTCTCCGTACTGACCGGGAGGGAACCGCGCGTGTCTGTCCTCCACGAGATAAAGGCGTGAGGAGATAGCGACATCAGGGTCTGGGCTTGGTACAAATTGCAAAGGGATCCGGAGTTACTGCTCTAGTGTGTAGATGGATGGACAGATAAGTGGGCAATAGGAAAATAGGCAGATTAAAGATGGCCTGGGATGAATGCGTTAAGTGGCTGGGGAGGGAGCGCTGTTAAGAAATAGAAATGTTTCCCTGTTGTTCAGGCTTCAGCCTAGTTTTGAAACAGTCTAGTAATTTGCTTTTACTGTGAGCAGTTCATACAAGCACCAGAGTCAGACCCAGCAGGGGTGAGGTTTAAAGCAGTCGTCGTCCCGTTTTAGGTCCTTGTGTCTGGCCTGGCACCCCCAGGTGCGATGATCAGATTGGGCCGGGCTGCGGGGATGAGCTGTGGACCTGTCCCTGCTCAGCACAGCCCGTTTCAGGCAGCACGGTGCCATGCGGCCCGGGAGGGAGCCTTGAGAGCACCTCGTGCCAGTGCTCGGGGTCGCCCAGCAGCCTCCCAAGAGGTGCTTGGAGGCCACAGAGGCTGAGGTGTTGGGCACATGCCGTCAGCGTGTCAGTAAGGAGGAGGATCACAGGAGTGGTGGGTTTTCAGAGCTGCCTCTTGGTGTCCAAGGCTTCTCTCCAGGCCGAGGTTGTTCTGCTTCGCGGGGACAGCACCGGGAGCCTCCCCGAGCTGGGAGCGGTGCTGGTTGCGATGGGAGCTGGTGCTGGAAGGGCTGAGGGCAGTGCCAAGAGGAAGGGACGTGAGCGGCTGGAGGCAAGGCAGCGGTAACCCCGGGGGGCTTCCCGTGGGATCCCGCAGGGATGGCTGGCGCTTGGAGGCGAGGAAAGGTTACAGCGGCTCTCAGGGAGCAGCTCAGAGGTGTGCTTTGTGCCTGGAAGGAAGGGCAGGAGGGATTTGGGTGTAGCGGTGGGTGCAGGGGTGGGCAGTAGCGTGTCCATTCAGGCACCTGCTGTGACGCTGTGATACGTGGTCGAATTGTTCTGGTTTCCTGATGGGGAGATTTGGGACTAGCCTCCCCCATCCCCTTCCCAGTGGATGAACTTGTTGAGATAATAAGACAATTTTCTCAGCGCCTGCTAGGGTATTTACTTTTTCCATTTCAATTCTACATCTGTTCAGTTACTGACTTGGAATTTGCAACCATCTTATTTAGGAGGAGGAATTGATTTCTCATTCTGTTACTGCTTCCCTCGCTATAATTAAAGCGTAGTGCAACATGAAGAATTCCTCCTGGCCTGGGAACTGGTTTGCCACTTGGGTAATTCTGTAAACCAAGAAAGGCTTTTCCTTTTCCTCTGGAATGTAAATTACGGTTACATCTACTTTCAAGTCTTTGTTCTGCTGCAGGGGACTAAAGGGGCTCTTGGTTTAGGCTCGTGCGGAGACGTGGGGGCTTTTGCAAATCAGTCCCGTGGTGATTTGGCATCCAGGCCGATGCAAATTAAGATGGATGCATGCGACGGTTTTGCATGGTGTGGGGCAAATGCTCACCAGGGCGAGCCTGCTCCCTGCAAACCCCTTCTGCCGAGCTCCGGCCGTGCTGCCCTGAGCTGAACCCCAGCCCCGGTGAGGGCGTTTGGGGCCCGGCAGCCTTCCAGCAGCCGCACTCGAGCAGGGGAAGAGTAATTTGGGGAAGAGGGAGGGCTCAAAGAGATGTTTATTAACCCGTGAAAAGAATCTGATCGGGATTTACATGTAAATGATGTCAGAAGATGCCTTGAGACCCACTTGCTTCTGAAGAGGGCTGCACAGGGCTTGGGGTCAGAGGCTGCGCCCCTGGCCGGGCTCGGGGTCAGCTCCGAGTCCTGCAGGGCAGCAGGGAGCAGGGCTGCTGCTGGCTGAAGTGGCTGTGCTGTGGAATTGCCCCGCAGAGCTAAAACCCCAAAATGCCCTGGACGCCCTCCCAGTGAGGACAGCGTGCGGTGCAGCCACCTCCGAAGGGCTGGGTTAGGCTCTGCTGTCCCTCTTGGCCTCTCAATAAAAGGGCTCTGCAGTGGAGATTCCCTCGTACAACCACGGTCTCTAGCCCCGATCCTCTGTGAGGGGTTGTGTCCGTGGAGATGTGGAGCCTTGCTGCCGGGCCTGTTCTGGAAAAAATCCTGCCTGCAATGCTTTACTCCTTCCACCATGCATGGGCATGGCTCATAAATTGCTGTCAAAGCAATCTGTCAGAGCTCACGTTAAAGAAAAAAAGAGGGAGACAGATTAAAAAGGGACCTTTGAATCAATAAGAAACAAGAACCTTCCCTGCTGAAAAGGGG
The DNA here is from genome assembly GCF_040182565.1 of Anser cygnoides. Lineage (NCBI taxonomy): Eukaryota > Metazoa > Chordata > Aves > Anseriformes > Anatidae > Anser > Anser cygnoides. The sequence goes on along the minus strand of NC_089899.1, from coordinate 2,981,108 downwards.
CATTAATGGAGCAGCGCTCAGGGTTTAATTAAAAAAAAAACCCAGCTAACCTTGGGCTGGGTTTCAGGCTGCTGCTGCCTGGCACAGCGAGCCCTGGAAGACGGAGCCTGGACCAGAAATGTGATTTCATCTGCTCGGCACAGCGAGGCCGGGCGCCGCGGTGCAGCCCGTGTCCTGCGCACATCCTGCAGCCCGGAATAATTTATGCTTAATCGTACCACCAGCACGTCGGTCTGTCGCATTCAGAAACCACAAATTAGGCTGTAATTTCGGCAGCTTATGAGCACCAGTAAAACGCTGCATCGGTGGGACTACTTAGTGTGTGCAGGTTTGTGATCGTGTTCGTGGGGCCGCGGCGTCCCCGATGCTCAGAGCATCCTGGCCTAACGCAGAGGCAAGAAAAGCTGCTGGGTATCTGTGAGAGAGGAATCTGTGCAAAGCTTGGCGGTGTGCAGATGTACCAGTCATACTGAGCTGAGTCAGAGCAGCAAGAGTTCCAGCCCGGAGGTTTTTCATGGAGCCCGGGCTCTGCAGGGCCCCTCTTTTCCCTCCTAGCCCTTAGGAGTGTGTACGTGGTGCTGTCTGCTCTGTGCTCACAGGGGGGGTTTGGCTTTTATGCTGGGAGCTGTAGGAACCTAAATGCACCAGGGCCGGGGTTGCTTGGCTCTGATGGTGTTTTCTGAGCAGTGTTTTCAAGCAGCTCACCCCGGGGCCTGTTTTGTTTTCCTGCAGGATGTCCAAAGCTGTGCCGCTGCCCGCCAGGGTGGCAGGGGATCCCGGAGGGGGTGCCTGGCCATGTTGCAGCTCCTGGCCTTGGCGGTGGCAGTTCCTCTGGGTGTCTGATGCAATCAAAATCAGAAGGTCGAGGTGTCAATTTTTTTGTGGTTATAATGCTTGTCTTCCTTGATATTCCAGAAAAGGAGGAAAAGGAGCTATTGTCTGATTGCTGCCTGCTGTAGGCCTCGTGCTGCTGCTGCATCAAGGTGGAATCAGTGTCATTTAGCATCTTCGCAGTTCTTGTAAGCCTTACTCTTGCTCTGAGATTTTATTTTGTATTTGCTCCTGTAACTAGCTCCCTACTGTATTGTGTTTTTTTTTTTTTGAAAGATTTACCTTGTCCCTAGCTGCTGTTCCAGTTCTTTGTCACTCACGTCCCTGTGCTCCACGTGGTATTTATTTCTGTTCAGTGAGAGTTTTGCATCTCCACATGGGGGGTGGTCACACCAGCTCAAAAAAAGGATGGAACCGAACAAAGAGACGGGGGAGTGGCGATGGAAATGATTAGCAGCACAGAGAGACAAGAATAGTATTGCTGAGATCGCAGGAGACCAGGTAGGCACGTGCCAGAACTACAGAGGCTGATGAACAGCGCTTAGAAGGCAAATCGTTTTTTCCTTCCTATTCTTCAATGGTGGAATAAGGGGATACTAAAAATCAGCACGTTGACTGAGGCAAGGCTGATGAAAGGTAGCTTTGCTGTGTTGTGCTGCTACCTTGTAGGGTTTGGTGCCACGAATTATCTTCAAGTCCAAGAGATTATTAGGAGTTAAAAAAAACAAAGACAAGAACTTTACCATTCATATAACTGCCTGCATGAGATGTTTATAAACAAGGATCCTGGTTTTCTCCCCCTTTTTTTCCTGTGCCATCAGGGTTTGATGTTGACTCCCCGCTTGCTATATCTGTCACGTGGAGTAACAGAATTTTGGAGGTGATGTAATTCCCTGAGTTCACAGCTCGATGTTTGATCGCAGTTCTGTGTTAACTTGCTAAGCCTTTTTTTTTTTTCCTTTAAGTGGGAGCCAAAATGCTGCTGGTGGTGTTCTAGGAGGGCGGGAGGGTTTGTGGTGGCACAACACAGCTGTAAAGGCGGGGGGGGAACTGATATAGGAATACTCTCATCATCCTGCTGCTTCCAGAAACCTATATCTCCTGTGTTTCCCTGCTTAATGTCTTTCTGACTTCATGAGGAAGAAAAAAAGGTGAAGCTCAGGCTAGGCTGAGCCTACCTGGGCATGGCACCCGCAGTCCTAGTACAAGACTATGGTTTAGCTTATTTGCCATAAATCTATCTTGGCCGGACAGTTTGTGAGCACCTCCTGCTGAAATTGAGACAGGAGCTAATGTTGCCACCCCGTTGTGTTGCAGGGAATGGAAGCACGAGGCACTGCCTTTTCCGGCGGGTGGAGCTGTGACCTGTCCGCTCCTCCTGAGCTCCTCTCTCAACGTAGACTTGGGAACTTGGGCAGCATCACAAGGGAGACCTCCATCCGCACTGGCCTTGTGCTTCAAATGTGACCGTCGGCTTTAACCTCCTCCTGCTCTAAGTAAGTGTGTTTCTTCTCCGAAAAAAACACTTGCCCGCAGGCTTGGTGCCATGGGCACACAGACTCCAGATTGAGCAGTTGCGGGGACAGGAGCTGCTCCTCTCCATGCCACTGCCCCACATAAGGGCTACACAAGGCAGCTGCAATGGAGGCCACCAAAGGGTTTAACCCTCAAGGCAGGCATAGCCCGTGCAGCTGCGGCTTCTCGGGTGAGCAGTGGTCCTGGTACACTCGTGCTAACGGCCACACTGCTAGACCTAAGCCAGGGGTATGCGTATACCGCTGTCACTGCAGATACTTGGCTAAAAGCTCTCCAAATGAGGTTGTTTCTTTGCAACTGCATGTTTGGCTTGTACAGGTGGCCTATTTTTAGAAAGAGCATAAGCACAGCAGAGGGAGAGCAACCTGCCACCTGGCTGCGTGTGCCAGGGAAAAGGGTTTTGCAGTTGCTGCATTACACAGAGCAACTGCTTCGTTCATTGCCCGCTCCCAACAACAAACAGGTTTGCAGTCAGGCCTTTCAGACAATCTTCCTTTAATACAAAGTCAATATATCTACATACACAGTGGTATGAAAACCACTTACTGTTTCAGTTTGAAATAACAGTGTGAAAGCAACAGCACTTTGCTCTCATACAAAGGAAAAAAAACCTCCCTCCCTCCCCCCAGCTCTTCCAGTAAGATTTTGCTGCAACATACTTAGAAATTTGGGCAACTTTCACACAGATAAGAAGTTAAATCTCGAAGAAGCCTTTCGTTCTTTTTTTTCTTTTTCAGTTAAAGACAGGAAATGGATTGTTGTGGGGTTTTCTGGGTAGCACTTGATGGCAATGATAAACCCTTCTAGAAAAATAAAAAAAGTCCCAGGCAAGCAGTGTTCAGGGCAGTGCATCTTTTCCGAGACACGCTCTCTCCTCTGCCACTTCTGCAAGAAAACTCCTCGTCATGTACACCTGCAAGCACATTATATCTACAACCCAGGGCACAGACAGAGGTGGGCTGTTACCTGCATTACGTCATTTATGTTTAAAAACTGTACGTGCCATGGCTCTGAAACTGCCGTCTTTTTGTCTTCAGTCGTAAGACACTGGTGTTTTTTATTCTCCCCGGTCACCCCTGGCCCTGTTAAGACTGAGCAGCACGGCCACAGCTGAAGGGGAGAGGTTGGCACTGCCGCCACATCTAGGCCTGCCTGCTGATCTCCCACCCTTCCAAAGACACGTGATATGCCTGCGATTTTAAACAAAAGAACCCCAAAAGAATCCAGAAAGGACGTTTTGTTCTTACATGAGCAAGTTAATCCTTTTAAATGGTAGAAAAGCAATATGTAGAAGTAGCAATTTGCACTGCATTTTTATATATCACAGCCATTACACGTAACATTTCTACAGTGAAAAAATAGACTGTCTTTGAACATAATATGAACAAATAAGCAAATTTTTCTTTTAAATTCATTGACTGATATTCTTTGTCTTCTTTTTTTAAAAAAAAAAGGAAAAAATACACTATTTAAAAAAAAGGTAATGTCACTTGTTACAGTTACATTGATACTTTAAAGAAAGCCACTCACAGTATATGCCATTGATCTCACGTGATCTTTCCCAGTTATTTATACAGCTAGGGCATGTTCGTAGCTGTGCCAATGAGCTTGGTCTGATGTGGTACCGGGACAGTCCTGAGGAATATCGCTGCATCGCGCCCGGAGAGCCGCTGTGTCCGGAGGTGAGGGGTTGGCAGCAAGAAGCAGTTGGCTAGTGGAAATAAATTTCTTAAGGATGCTTCCCAGGCTCCTTCCAGAGAGATGCTCCTGGCCTTCTGTGGCAGGAACCGGTGGGGCGGCACAGCTCCTTGCAGCAGAAGTGGGGTTGTGTGAATGTGCAAAGAGAATGGGAAAGGGGCTGCCTTTCTGTACTGGGGTGTCCCACTGCTGCCCAATTAATGCCTCTGTGTAGCTGGATGTGCTGAAAAGGCGGAAAGCCAGCCCAGGGGAGCTGCCACCTCTACCTGTCCCACCTGTGTGCAAGGGGAGGGGGCCACACCACACAGCCAGGTCTGGGTTCTCTCTCGCTAATTTTAAATATCCTAAAAAATAAATTTTGGAATTAGAAGAAATGAGGAATGTTCCAAGTATTCAAAGTGTGAGCTATAAAACCTCTCGCGTGGCAGGGGCATTCAGTGAATGCTGTTTGCAAGGTGCCTGTAAGCCCAGAATCATCCCAGTGTTGATACTGAGGTTATTAAGACTCCAGCTAGAAGAACTCCTGACCCTAAGTTTGTCTAAGTGTTGAGATTTAGTTCCTTTTCTTATCTTTTACAGAACACCTTCAATTCTGCAAGTGACTTCCTTTAAAGACTGCCAACTATATTAGTAAATAAACTGAACTCTAATGATGTAACCAAAGTCGGTTTCCTTCCCTTCTCCAGCGGTAACGTTTCGCAAGGTGTGTTTTAGCTTTTGGATCTGTTTCATGATGTCCATACATCTTCCACAGCGAACACCACTTGAGGTAACAAGAGCAGTTCACCACTTAAAGCAGTCCTTCAGCAATCTCCTGAGCTGCCTCTTCACGGTCCAGGTTACAACATGGAGTTCCTGAAGGGGTGTTCCTTTCAATCCTTCCCCCTGCTCCCCAATGCATTGTCCAGATGAAAAGGTACTTCTTCTGATTCAGTTTTGTAAGTTCAAGCGCTCCTCCTGGGTCAAAAGAGGCCTTCCAGGACTTAAGTGGTTGGTAGAGTCTGCACAACGGATGGCTTTTTATGTTGCATAGTGATCAAAACTTCCCAGATATTCCAAAGCTGCCTGGTAACAGAACTGGTATTCATCCTGCAAACAGTAAAGAAAATCAGTGCTTCAGCTTCAGAGGTTGAAACAGCTGCTTTACAGTTCCCTGCCCTGCTTCCAGCTAGTGTACACCTGGGCAGGAACCATGCACAGACCCTTTTATTCTCACTCAAAGAGCTGTGAGCTACTGGGAAAGGAAATCCCTTCTCTTTATTGTTGTCATCTCATAGATAGCAGTCATCCTGCCAATAACTTTCCCCTCTCTGCAGCCAAAAAGAAAGTGGGCTGTGTTTAGAAGCAGGTGAGTTCCCCTTATCTCAGAGGCAGGATGCGATAAGAATCAAGGCTGGCAGACTGGGATGAAATCTTTAAGAAATTTAAAGGCCCATGGTTGTCATTATTATTACTTAGTAAAGTAAACCAATAGTGCAGCCTGGGCTTGCTTACCCTTCAAGTAAGGTTTTGCTAGTGGTTAGAAGGGCAAAAAGTCTGCTCCACTCAGCCAGGGCACTTGGGGAATTGGTCTGCAAAGGTTTGGGACTTGCTGCTCAAGCCCTCTAAACCGTGACAGAGAAAGGGTTTGCTGCTCCACCTTACCTCTGTTTGCACCATAGCAGGTCGTTGCGTTCGCAGCATCTTTACTGTCTGGAAAATATCTACAACACCCTCATAGCGCATTCTTTCCAGGACGATACTCAGTGTGATAAACACTCCAGTCCTGCCCACACCAGCACTGCAGGAATGGGAGATGAGAACACCAAAAAACGGTATGTTACAATGGTCAAATGCTTTCTTAAACACCGAGGTTACGGTATGGTTGAACTAACAGCCCTGTCTTATGAACAAAAACATGTTAGAGCTGGAAAGTCTCTAGGAGGACACTGCCAAAGTGCGTGACCCAAGCAAACGTTTGAGAGACTGACATTTAAAAAAAGTTCTGGGTAGCAGTGAACAGCATTCAGTGTGAAAATTATTACTAATATGTAACACTAGGGTTTTTTTTGAAGTAAATAGGTAAAGAATGCATTTTCTTCTGCCCATGGGGAGGAAGGTATCTGGCTATCAGCAAGTACAGGCTAGCAGGGTTAGGGCTGCAGAACTGGGCTGAGACTGGTAATAAAACAGGTAAAATGCTGCAGGTCAAATACTGATTAACACTGCGATTCCTGTGTCCTGCAGAGCATCAGCATTTCATACCTCTCCTCGGGACAGAAGGGGGCAAAAGCCTTGGGGGCACTGCCCAGGTCTGAAGGGAGACAAGTTTGGCTGGCAAAAGCAACAGCCAACATCCATGAAATCTACCCGCAATGATGGGGTGGGAAAGGAGGGCGATACCTGCAGGATTTTAATTCCTTCTGCTCTTTTGCATCCTCAGATAAATTAATTCAGTGTTTCCGTTCGTATGTGCTTACCTGCAGTGGACAGAGATGGGGCCATCCTGGCCAAACTGTTCCTTGGTCTTATGTACCTGTCCAATGAAATCGATAAAACCTTCTCCTGATTTTGGCACGCCTTGTTCTGGCCAGTCAGTGAACTGGAACTGACGAACAGTTCGTGACTGACCATCCTGGGGAAGAAAATATTACTAGCTAAAACATCCTGTATTTGTGTTACTAAATACAAACGGCAAAAAAAAAAACCACCGCATTTTACTGCTAGTTCATTAAGGGGCACAAAAAGTCAAACCAACTTTGTGTTGGATTTAATATATCATGATGAAGCTGCTCATCTTGCACTTGACATTTCTGGAGTTGGTTTGTCAGTGCAGATCTATGCTCCTGGCAGGTGTCCTGAAAGGTCCAACCACTGCAAAGACTGCACAGATGGAGTCTTCAGCAAAGGAACATCCAAGGTGAGGTTATGGCCTCTCTATCAATCTTGAGGAAGAGTTGCCATAGTGTCAGAATTACAGCTGACAGGAAGATAAATCTTGTTCTACCAGGACTGACGAAGCATCCTCCTCCCTCAACCTTGCAAATAGGATTATCAGGTTCTACAATACTGACAACCTCAAAAGCAGGGAAAGCTGCTTTGAGAGTGAGAGTTACATTTGCTAACCAAATCTCAGAAGGAACTGAAATGTTCCCTCGGAGGAGAAATCTGACATTGAATCTAAGATTTAGTCAGTGCCCCTTTGAATCTTAGTGATATTGTCTCCTCTTAAAACCAGAAGAGAAGTGTACGTTTTCTGTAGGCAAAGAGCATCCTTGGCAAGTCTTTGTTTTTATTAGGTGTTTGGGGACATACTATTTTCCGCTGTCCTTTCAAATAAGCTGCAAGTAAAACCAAAAGCTTGGTGAACTAACACTGACTCACTACTGTGATTAGTGAACAGAGGTTAGAAAACTACTTAAAGTTTATAAGAAAACATATTTAAGTACAATTTATCTGTGGCTACGCATTCCGTTCCTCATCATAACTAATCTCTCCTCTCTGAGGATAATCCCAGATTTTCTCTTAGGAAGAGTTTATGCCTCAGTTTTTATATAGGAGCCAAACAAGCCAAACTCCCTTGCTTTCTGTAAGCAATGTTCTCTACTGCATGTGTTTTAACCACTCCAGTCCTCCCACCCCCCCCTCAAACTATTACCTTTGCAAACACAGACTGCACCTTGCACATTGCTTACCCTGGCATCGGTGACCTTGAATTCTCGCAGGATGTACTGAGGCATGTTGTATTCAGCCATGGGATCTACTACAAAGTACTGGTACCGGGCAGAACGCTCTGCAGGCCAGTACTGATGGCACTTTTCCTGCCAAGGGGAAAGAAATGTCTCTGTTAGGCCCTTCGGTGGCAGGCTTCTCCCCCTGGCTTCTTAGTGCACACTTACCCGACCCATCTCGCGAAGCTTAGTCAACATCACGACAATGGTGGAGTTGTTCTCCCATAGCATCCGCCAGAAGTCTTCTGTGGTCTCTGCCAGGGGCCCTTGAGTAGCAATGTATGCCTTCTGTTGTCTGAAACAGAACACAAACCAGAGGCACGGGTCAAGAGGAGGCTACATCACGGCTTGTACCATGAGACTACACCAGGGCTTGTGCACATGCCTGTGGGAAGTACATACAAAGATAGGAAAACAAATAGGAGTGCTGGGACAGAGCTAGAAGGGTGCAGTGTCTAAAGGGGGCCTGAGGCAGTGTCTTTGGTGCTAGTGGCCAAAAAAAACCCAACCAAACAAAAAAAAACCAAAAAAAACCCCACCAAAACCAACGCAAAACACTAAAAGCTTGAGTGGTGAAGCTCTTTCTAATTATTGTTTCCACAAGGTGAATCCAGATCACGCTGTCACGAGCCATAAGCAAGAAGGAATTTCCCTCTAGAATTGTACTGTGTGCAGTACAGGTAGCGATGGGACAGAACAGACCACGGGTGTTATCACCTAGTCCACCCCTTAGTGCTGCAGCCTCAGAAAGCAGCCTGCTAAGTTAAGTTAACCCCCTGACAGTGGTGGGGGCAGCCAGGTGCTGGTTACCTGTAGCCATCAATAAAGCTGGCGTTGATGTAGTCTGACCCTTCCACTCCTCTGATGGGCTGAAGGCAGACCCGCGTCGTCTCATACGGCATGATGTTGACAAGGCGATTCTTGAATTTGTTGCATGGGAGATTGGCACTGATGAACCTGGAGGTGTGGGCTTTGGAGTTGGCGAGTCGCTGAAGACAAAAGCAGAGTCACAACCACTTGCTCAGCTCCTGGCTGCCCCTCATCTGCCCGGGCCCCACGGCCGCCTAGTTAACTTGCCCTTTACGCTCCACCATTTTGTTCCACCTTGCGTGCTCTCCCTTTCTGGAGGACAGAGAGTGTGACACCTTCCCTCCAGCAAAACTTTCACAGCAAACATTTAAAAACCCAATCTAAGGAAGGAGCAAATTCAGTGTGGATTTGAAACAACCAGACAAGCCTCCTGCAGCAACAGCGCAGTTCCCCCTGGGAACTGCAGTAGCAGAAGCCAGAAGAGTAATTACTTCTCTAACATGGCACCAAGAAGTTCCATCAGCCTTGTAAAGGCTCCCTGTCTGCTGAGTGCCAGCAGAAGACAGCTCCCATGAGGCACACAGAGCCTTCCCCAGTCACTACTAGCCCAGTTCAAGCGCCAGCCTTTACCTTGAACTCCAGTTCCATGCCTGTCACGTGCTCTCCGACTTCGATCTGTGCCAGTTTCTGGATGTATGTGTAGAGATTCCTAGCTGGGACTTCTGTGTTGCCGCAAGCAACAGCCTCAAGCAAGGCATCGTGTATAAAGCTGTACTGGTCTTCTGTCTGCACCATGTAGTTGCGCTGTGACCGCATGAGGGTAACATGCCCGTAAATGTCCACTGTCTTCTCATGTTTTATCCTCTCTAGCATGGCGTCGATCACAATGAAGCAGCCAGTCCTTCCAACTCCCGCGCTGAAAGGTAGAGGGCGAAAACTAAGCGACGGACAACTCACCCACCAAAGAAAGATATTCCAAAAAGCCACCCGTGAGGGAGGAGCTTTCCACTGATGCAAACAGCAGTAATCGTGGGGTAGGAACTGACAAGAGGCAGACAGTGAACGACCTGCACTCACTGGATGGAAAGGAACACAGCCTTGTGAACACAGCTATTGAAGAACTGAGACCAAGGAGTTTTTAGCAAACCAGAACATGCCCAAATGGTTTTGGTTCATCTGTTTTATGATTTTTGTTGTATTAGAGGAACTTGCTTAATCAAACTGGCTGTGTTAATTCCCACTCACCTCAATGTGTTGCTCTTAGCAAAGTTAAAAAAAAAAAAAAAACAAAAGCAAACTGTTGGAAGATTTGGGACAGTGGAGGACAGCAATGACACCAAAGTTACTGCTGCTCTGAAGTCCCTGGTGCTGCAGCAGCACCTGTAAAGCCTGCGCTGGCACCTACAGGGCTGTTTATCTGAGCCCAGCAGGGCCAGTGCTGCCACAATGGTACGGAGAGGCTCCTGAAGCTCAGAGCCTGGATGGAAAAGTTCCCTCATCTTCTGTGCTACTCTGTGTGCAGGTGTGCTCAGGCCTAATACCAAAGAAAATTTGCAATGTGCAGAGATTCGCTTTGAGTCTCAGCTCAGTTTAGCAAAAACTTCCAAAACGGAGTTTGGGCTTCTGTCACCTGAGGACCTAAGATGAAAAGTTGCCTCTGGTAGCATGACTGTTGCCCCTCCACACCAATCTGGCCCGCTTCTCATGCCTCTTCATGTGACATCCCCATGAGGGGAGCTCTCCCGGCAGACATGCAATTATGACAATTCTAGGCAGGGGGCTCGAGCAATAGGTTAGCACGACCTAAGGGCTTAAAAAGCATGTCTAACACTCAGATCTTTCAGCATCTGAGAAACTACTGATGTTGTAATGAGTTACATGCGTCACCCCTTTTCCTAAACGTTTTTGTGCATTGAGGTAACATCAGACTTGCATGTAATGGCATTTGTGAATCAGCAGGGCTCTGTGAGTCTGTGCATTTGCCACTGCTAATAAAGGGTTTCCTTTTACTATTCTGGTGCAGTGCCTTTTTTCATAAAGCCCCCTTGATCTCTGTTAATTAGATTGCCTAACACCTGAACCAAGCAGGTGACTGGAGCTTTGGCAAGAATTTAGCAGCTGATCTGGGAGCTGGTTCCTGCACATTGTGAGCTGACAGCTCTCTTTATTCATTTTCTGAGAGGTGCACGATAATTGCCATCTGCAAGGTTAGTGATAAGTTGCCCACTTACAAAGACTGTTTAAATGGCATCCTCTAGGAGAGGCAGGATTAACTTCCCCCAGCAGCCTGTAAAAGTCAGAAGTCTTTCCTTGGTGCTGAGTAACCTGCAGGCTTCTCCACAACCTCCTGAGGAACACAGGGATTTATCTAAGTTGAGGCTGCAAGTGTTCCTCTTTGGGTTGGAAATTGAATTAGGGAATGCTACCTGCCTGTGGGGGCCTTCAGTTTGTCATATTGGAATGGCTGCAGCACTCAAAAAACCCCCTCTTTCAATCACTGTCAGCTATCCCTTTGACAGCTCAAGCATCTCTGCCTCCCAAACACCCAATGCAGCAATGCCAAGCAGCTTCTTAGGTCACACTTGAGCTTCCTCCTTTCCCGCTGTGACAAAAAAAAACCCTACACAGAGAAGCAGGTGCCAGTACAGCACAGGGTGCTTCCTGTTGCTGATAAGGTTTGAGTAATTCGGAGCAAACTAAACCATTCACTGCTGGAAATTCTGCACCGAATGAAAACCCCAAGTATCCTTGTCAGACGCTGGCTGGGAATCCACTTTACAGGACAGCTCTTACTGGCTGGGTGCTCGCTAGGAGACTGTACATGTCTCCGAAGTGCAAATCAACATCCTACTGACATGTTGCCTGCCTTGCAGAGAGCCCCATGTAAGAGTTTGGTGTGGGAAATCGGTACCTGCAGTGCACCACGATTGGACCAGCATCAGGGGGGTTGCAGGTTTTCACCCGTCTCAGGAAAGCCAGGAACGGGGTGGGGTACTCGGGTACACCGTGGTCAGGCCACGCTGTGAACTGGAACTGGCGGACCTCCCGCTTCTCACTGGAGCCGTTCTGCAAAGAGAGAAGCACACCAAGAGTAGTGTGCAGTGCCAGCACAGCCACGCCAGGTAAGGAGGAGAGTGTGCCCATCTCTGGGAAGGAAACGGGAGCAGGAGAAAGCTCACCTTATGAAGGGAGAATGTTCGAACGCAGAATGTGGCCAATTCGATGGTATCGAGTAACGTCACTTGAATCATTCCATAGGTGTCCGTACCTCGGCCTGGCCAGTACTGGTCACACTTTATCTGGAAGACAGAAGGCAATGCTGAATGCTGGAACAAACCCTGTACTGCTGGAACTCATCCCTAAAGTGTCCTGATGTTACAGGTGAAGCTCACAAGGTTGTAAAGGGCAGGGAAGGTGCAAGAAATGTCTCTTATCCGGAGCACCACAACAGGGAGACACATGGCATGAAAAGCTCCTACTAAGTACAGGCTTTGATGCACCACGTCAATCACATCAACAACAGACTGGAGTCATCTTGAAGATGAGAGTGAAAGTACTGGGGCTTGTTAAACAAGAGAATTGAACATAAAATCTGAGGTCTGCCAAATGATTAACTCCAGGACAGACCTACAGAGCACGTGGTGGGATTGAGTGTCCTCTTCCCTTGGAGCTGCAATGGAGGCTGCCGCTTTCTGGGATGAATTTTCTATTTTTTTAAAGGAATGAATCACTGAACTTTCAGGGTGCTGGCAAAGCAGGTAGAAATCCCCCACTGACATAAACGTGGGCTGCAGATCAAAGGAATTCACTGTTCCCCAACCCTACCCTCCAGTCCCCCAGGATTATGACTAACTTGTCATCCCTCTCATGCTTCTTACCCGTGATTTCTCCTCCAGCTTAGTCATCATAACAATAGTAGCTGAGCGCTGCTCCCACACCATCCTCCAGAAGTCCCCAAAGGTCTCTGGCAGAGGTCCTTGCGTGGCAATGTAGGCATTCTGCTTCCGGTAGCCATCGATGTAGTTGGCATTAATGTAATCACTGCCCACAATTCCTGCATTAAATCAGCAAAACCAAGTCAGTGGGTTGTGCAGGACAGGACTTTACGCAGCTGGAAGCGTAAGATTTTCAAAAGAACGTTAGAGAGAATTTCCCCTGCAAAAACACGAGAGCTTTCAAGGCTTGCTGGTTTGGAGTCACTGCAGGAAGACTCTCTGCAAATTCTTCCCAGCTGAAGTTCCTGTCTTGAAGGTCTGAGCTACAGGGAGACAAACAACTTCCTGCAGGATATGTTAAAGAGACCAGCTATCAAACCTTGAAACCATACTCTTCTTATTGGTGTTACTTATAGGAGTGGAAGTGCTGGCTTAGGGCTCTTGCTTTACTGCTCTCAAATAGAACAAAAGGAGTCCTTGTCCCAGAATGCCCAGAAGCTGGGTAGCAAACGCATCTGGGTGATGCACAGTGTGGTCCGTTGCCTAATTCCAGGCAGCGAGCTACAGCTGGACAAAGTACAGAATAAAACCAGGCTGGATTCAGCCAGTAAAGGCTTTGAAATTACAGGCTTTGACTTGCTTTAAATTGCCCGCTGTTATTTTTATTTTTATTTTTTTCTATTTGCATAAGTTACAGGCTATTGAGTTACAGCTGCCTGCTCGTGTCCTTGTTTGATGGGTTTGATACGAGTGGCAGAAGGTACTGCCAGAGTGAAGAGGGTGACTGGGAGATGGCAGGAGAAAGCTGCTCTGAAGTTAAAATGGACACTGGCATGCGCTGATGTTCAGGTTCAGCTTTAGAGAGCCTCCAGGACTGGCACGGACAATTTGCACTGTTTGGAGAGTCGGCCCGTTCCTAATTACAGCAGAGTGGTTGGCCGGGCTGGCAGGTTTCTGCTAACCTAAGATTAACTCGGTACAGAACGCTTAACTCGTGTCTCGAGGGGGAGCTAAGGGTGGGGAGCTGTACCAGTATGAAATTGGGTTGCTAGTCCTCGTCCTGCTGTAGCAAAAGGCATCGCTGCTTCTATTGGCTAGGTACGATCCAGGCTGAATTGCCTGCCAGTCCTCAAGGGTACTCGGTAATTTCAGCTGCTGGTGGAAATGGCTTTTGATTAAATTTCTGGAGGGTTCCCTTCCCCCAGCCCTTCCCAAGCTGAAATTTCAGAAGGGAAGGTGGCTGTGCAGCGGCTGCAGGAACGTGATCAAGGCTGAGCTTCCGGAATTAATCTCCTCTCCAGCCCCCTCGGGTCCGCTCTGTAATTTAAAATGGTGGCCATGAGCTCCTGCAATGTTTTGTGCTGTGACAGGCCCAGTTACAGAGAAGTCACTGAATTAAAGCCACTACTTCTTCCTGACCAAGCAGACGGTGACAATCTGCAGCCTTGACAAGTCCAGATTTAAAACAAAAAGAAAGCAACAACTAATTCCTCCAACGCCTTTCATCTTCCAGCTCTCGGCATAAGCTACAGCCTGGTAGGAAGGAACAGAGCAGCCAAGACAAGTCAGAACCTCTCAGAGGCTTGGAAATTCAACCTCGGTCCCTTGTACTTATGCTGCCGTCAGCACCTCACGATGCCACCGGGGCAGTGAGCACTGCCGCCTGCATCCAGCCCTGCCTCCTGCTTTCCTGAGAGCGGAGACCAGCCCGGTGTCCTTCATTTCTACACTTGGGCTCTTCTCTTGAATGACAAGGCAACTTTTTAAAGACTTGGCTTTCCTTGGCTCATGCAATATTAATGTCAGAAGAAAAACAAGCTAGAACACAGGCGTCTTCACAGTGAGGAATGCTTAAAATCCTCTAATGGCAGACAAGACCAATCCAGATTTGTGCAGCTTTTTGGCAGATCACCACGATCTTTTGTTACCTCAGGAGCAGCTCTTCCACTTCCCCCGACCCTCAGAATTACCTTGGCAGAGGGAGATTATTCTAGTAATTCCCTTGCCACGAAGGCTTCTGAATTAACCTTTAAAATCACCAGGGGGCTATTTGCATGTCCCATATCCTCTCTGCTCAGATGATCAGCTCTGGCAATGCAAGACTGGCCACAAATGCTTTATCCATACAGCACAGCCACACATAATATTCAAGTCTCATCACCTCAGGTTATCTCAGAGGCAGCAACCAAAGCAGATCCCCTGTTAAACTCCATCTCCTCTCCACCAAAAGCCCCTCTTATCGTAGCACGCACCATAGCAACTCTGTCAAGAGCCACAAGTTGTGAAATGTAATGTAAATTTTCTAACTGCACCATCGCTCACGTAAGAAGCTCAGGAAACAATTTATGACCTCTCAGGCTAACACTAAACCTTGCTTATTCCTAGCTTTTTTGGGGCCAGCACTGCAGCGGGAGGTGCACATCGTGCAAGCTTCACGTCTGCACGACTCAGCAGCCGCATCTTTGCTGTGCTGCTGACACACACATTCGTACAATTAGCCCTGTGCCTACTTCTTATTCATCTGCTGTACAGATACATTCCACATCCACCGCCACCCGCTGCCCTGTTCCGCTCTCTCTGAAGCACTATGTGGTCTGAATTCTTCCTGTTCGTCAGAATCGTATCGCGGGGATCTCTAAGTAAAGCAAAGACAGCTTCTTGATAAAGCAGCCTTTGAAATGAGAGATTGCAGCTCCAGGGAACATGTCAGTCACCAGAATTTAACAAATGTGTGGTTTACACAGGTAGCTCTTGCTTGCTACCCCCCAGGGAGATGCTAAGAGAAGAATATAAATAGAGGGGAACAGGGAAGGGAAGAGAGCATGTGTAAGATGTTCCCGGGCAGGAACTTCAGCCTAGCTACCACGGAGGAGCAGATGCTGCTACGGTACCTTCGATGGGCAGCAGGATGACGCGCGAGTGGTCGTAGGCGATCACGTTTGCGTAACGGTTTTTGGGCTTGTTCACTTCCAGGTTGGAGTGCTCCCAGGTGAACTGCTGACCAGGGTCAATGGACTGGAGGAATCGGGAAAGAAAACAGAAGAGTCAGAGGGGGAAAAAAAGCAGCAGATGAAGCTCCGAGTACCTTGCTCCACGTGGGACAGGTCACGGCTCTGAAGGTCTAGCTGAGGATGCAGCATTCACCATTTTCTTCCCTCAAGAGCAGATCTTTGCTGTGGAAAAGCCTCAGCCCAGTGGCATAGTGTGCTCAGGTCCCATTTCCCTTGGCCCCAAGCACCCAGAGCAGTACCTGAGGCAATTCCCTCTCTGGCATGATGCAGTGGTGGCAAAAGCATCAGTGCAATTTCAGGCTGCAATACAGAGGCCTTGAATCATCCTTGTGCCGTGGCTGTACCGGAGTAGTTACAGCCCTGCGCTACTGACACTGATAAACGGCAGGCAGTCGGGAGAGAACAACGGGGACAATCACATCAGGAGGTATTTATGAAATGATGAAGAGGCTAAATCTGTGCATGGTTAAACTCAACAACAATTAAGAGGGCATAAATATACCAGCGTCTCAGTGAGTACCTGGGAAGGGAGATATTTAAGCGAGGATGAGGTTTATAACCACGGACACAAGCAGGATGTGAACCGCCAGGGAAAAAGGCGGCAGGAGAGGACCAGGCTGCTCCGCGAAGAGCGGAGACAGCGCGGCTCAGGACCGCAAGGGCTCGGTGCCCAGGGTCTCCCAGGTGCAAAGGGGGCTGAAAGCGCCACAGGAGCGTGGCAGGGGCAGGCACCTGCAGGCAGCAGGGAGGGAGATGTGCATCTCCCCGGACAGACAAGGGGTAAGGAACCTGGCCCTGAGGACCCGAATCAACATGGCTATTTCCTAGAAGGGATAAAAGAGTAAACAATGAAACGTGCTGGAGAGAAAAATCTTCTTTGCCTGTCCTGGTGATTTATGCCAGGTTTGGTGATTTTTTTTTTTTAAGGTCCAGCTGTCCCAGATATGGAAATTAGGTTAATTACGTTTACCTCTAAATCCTCAGCCGGAGAATTAAATAAAACAAGGGCTTAATTCCTTCATCATTTTGCAGAGCCCTAGGGGTTTGCCTCAATTGGAGGCTTGGCAGGAGCGTGTTGAGTTCTGCTTCCCGCTGTTCGCTCTCCCTCTCCCTGCCTGCCCGGTGGGGACAGGGCCCCGCACCCACCTGGGCCCGTCCCTTTGAGCCTGCGGAGTTTGGCCCTCGCCAGGTGCCTGCTGCCACTGCCTTCCCCTTGCTGTGCCGACCCCAGAGCTCCCCAGCAGAGCTCAGCTCCGGTGGTGGGGGCAACGCTGGTACAAAAGCGCCCGACACCAGCGTCCTCCCTTGCACTCTCGCTGCCGAGCATTTCTAACTAATGGGTATTTATACTGTTGTAATGTGTCTGTTTGCTCTCTATCCCTCTAATCTCGCCTCACATTCATTTCATTAGCGATGTTTGTTTAGCTCTGGCTCTCCCACTAGAGGAGGTTGTGCTGGAACGAAGCCAGGGCACTTGGGATATTGCATTATGCAAATCAGGCTTTGAAATCAGGATGGAGCATATTACCAGGCTGCTGCTCCCCTTGCACCCCCAATGCGGGGTGAAAGACCCCAGCAGAACAAACATGCCTTCTGCACCGCGCAGCCCCCCTTTGTGGGCACGGAGCTGGGACCGCAGAGCTGCCTCGCACATGTCGATGTTTGCAAGCCAGACCGGGGAGAAAGCATCCCAGAACCAGCCTTTTGTTCAGAAAATAGCCCCTCGCTCTCTGCCTGTATGCAGAACTAGGCAGTCTAGACTAGTTATTAGTCTAAAAATATCAGGGCGTTTTGTCTTTGAACACCACCACCGAGAAATTCAGTCGTATGTTCAGTCTGCAGTGAAAGCAGCTCACACAGTGACTGCCCCAGCAGCGCCGGGCAGTTGCACTGGGATTTAAGATTTAAGCAGTGCTGATACAGCTGCGGCCAGGAACAGGTTTGCACAGCCCTTGCACTCTGGCGACAAGGAAGCCACATAAAGTAGCTGTGGGGGCTTCAATTCTCTTATTTCCCCCCTCAGTTTGCCTTGGGATTGGCCCCAGCTGTCAGAGCACCTGCAAGGTGGCAGTTTTACAAACTGGAGAACCATTGGAAATGCGAGCCCAGCAGCCACAGCTCTGCCTGGCTGCTCATCTGCAGAGCACACTGGAGTACCCAAACATTAGCAGGAAGGAGAAACGATAGCACAGAAATCCCAGACAAGACAAGGAAGGCACAAGTCACCCCGTTTCCTCAGTTTTGGTTCAGTGACTGCTGATCATGTCAGCTGTGGATGTGACTTACCAGTCATCCCTCCTAACTGAAGCTATCTAGAACCACGTATCTCATTCCCTAGCTTGATCCTCTGCACGTTCAGCAGCAAGACACAGCCATTCTCAAGAAGTCCCCATCCCAGCTGTCTAAAACGTCACCTTCCAGAAATACATTCCCTCCTTCATGAAGGGAGCTCAGAACCCTGTCCAAGACGCCCCCTCTATGGACAGGAAAGTCTCACGGATCAAGCGTCTTCCTCTTTTGCTATCTGGAACTGAACCTAGGAAAACACTGAGCAAGTACTTTATTTTAAATATGTAAATGGCTTTTCTATTTCAACTGACCATACCCTTAAAATGAAACTATGTTTATCTGGATGAGGGCCTGTCCGAATTTCCTAATTTCCTGGCTCTGCAAACCCATGCACAGCACTCACTCTTGCTCATACCTCATACTCTTGGGATAATTTCAGGTTATCATTAGCTTTGAGATGCTCTGTGTGTTCAGCCAGCTCGGAAACAGGGATTGGTGGGTGGCTGAGCATACCTAAAAGACAAGACAGCAGGAAAAGAATCTCATTTAATAATAACTAAAATTCACAACTGTTGCACATTTTATAAGAAAGAAGAAACAAGAAAAGAAAATAAATTACAATGTAAGATCTGCAATGAAAGTAGGGAGGTTAGAAGAGAAGAATTCAGGGCTCGAAATTGTGTCCTTGGAAGTAAAAAAAAATAAAAATCAAGGAAATAAAAAACAGTAAAATGAGTGTTTCCATGATGGCCCCATTTTCAATGTGTAAATCAGAGCAAAACAAAAAGGAAAATCCAAAGAGCAGATGCATGTTAGCAATTCCAATAGTGGACTTAAAATGAGCAAACGCTGCCAGAGGAACCTACGCAGCAAATGTTACAGCACCCGCAATGATCATAAACAAACTCCAACACAAAAGAAGGGAAGGGGCAGGGATCCAGCCACCCATGGCGATGTGGGGCAGGGGGAGGGAATGCAGATGGGAGGAAGCAGGGGAGGCTTTTCAGGAATTGTCTTTTGCACAACGCTGGCTCTGTAAGCTTCTCGGTGAGCTCACGGGCACAGTGGGGTTAACCTTCAGAGCTGCAAGAGTGCAGCCAGGTAGGGAAAAGTCAGGTTCTGGCTCCTCTTCCTGCTCCTGGGCTGCAGAGGATGCTGTATAGCACAGCCTGCAGGCGCTGCTCTGGCCTCGCCCTCCGTTTTCCAGCTGCAGGTAAGGCTGTACCGACCTGGTCGGCCACCTCTGCTGGGAATTCGTTACCTGTGTGACAGGGGGGGCCAAAGATCCTCCTGCCCCTTTCTCAGTCTGCAGAACGGGAAACAATTTGCTGGGGAGCCCGATGCCTCCTGACCTCAGCTCCCCTGCAGTTTTAACCAACGCTAGCTGTGCTCTTACCGAGGCAGAGCTGCCAAGGAACAGACTCGGTCTTCTCTGAGAAGATCCTGGCAGCGAGGGCCACGCTACCCCAGACTCAGGGCACATCTCAGCCACGAACGGGACTGAGCACCAACGGCAGAGCTGTTTGTGTGCCTAAAGGCAGAGCAGAGCTGTCTGCGTGCCTACAGTGCGATTTGCACAACCCGCTCCAAGAAGAGCGGCCGGAGCTCTGGAAAGAGCAGGGATCCTTCCCATCCTACCCTCTGGAATAGCTATGCTACAAATCAAGGTGGAAAAGCTCTCCATGCTTTGCTCATCTGCATTGGATCGTGTTTTTCCAAAGGCTTCCCATGCTGTCTGCCAGCTGATGCCGCTACGGACGGCAGCGGACAGGCAAGGAGAGCAGCATGCTGAAAAGCCCTGGGCTGTGCCCCCAATGAGAAGGACCGGGGTGGAGAAGAGATGGAAGCCAGGGAGAATTTCGAGCCCCGTGGGTGTTGGTGTGTGACAAAGCAGCGGCGGTGGCAGCAGCATGGTCAGATACTCTGAAATATCAGCACAGAGATGGCAAAGCAAGCATGACGTCCTCAGTTTTACAGTGAGTCCTAGAGAGACGCTGCCTCCCCCAGGCCTGGGGACAGGATGAGTCTGCCACGGAGCGGGGATCTGAGCCACCACTCCAACGTTTTGTTCTAAGCTAACTAGGTGTCTATTTTCAGCACAAGGAAGTGTGGCTGAAAATAGAAGGGCTGGGGGAAAACAGACCAAAAAAGCCCACAAGAAGAACCCCAAGGTGTTCTGGCGGCTGCACTGGCTGCACTCTGTTCTGTTGGTGATCAGGGCAGAAACTCCCCTAGCTCAGGAAGGAGAAGTTCCTACTCTTGCTGTCCTGTAGCCTGTTTCACCTAGAGAAGGATTTCTCCTCGGGTTCCCACTGGAAGGTGGCAGCCATCCGCCCCGCACCCGGCACTGGATGCAGGCTGGGGACTTGTGGAGGAACTGGTCCTCTCTCTGCCCTCGCTGGGAGGGGAGGACCACACTGGGATACCAGAGGTCAAAGCACGTTGATATCAGAAACAGTTCGCCCAGTTCCCGTCCTTCTGCCTCTGAATGCAAGGGCTGAAGAGGGCAGCAAACATACCTTGAGCTGTACCATTAGAGCAGAGCCCAGCCCTACTCAGAACAACTTCTGGCACCTCAAGAAGTGTCTCCAGCTCCCTGCGGGTCGCCCCCTCACTGACTCCTTCCCACCTGGACCGGCAGGCAGCCAGGCAGCTCCCAGCCCAGCTGCCACCCCGACTCTGCTGCAAAAACCTCAATTATTTTGCTGATGTGTGATTAGAAACACAATAGTTTAGATAAAATCCCAAACAACGAACATGTATGTTATAAGAAAAAAAAAAAAAAGCCAACAACAACCAGGAAACCCCATAAAAACAAGCAAGCAAGGAAAAAAAAAACATCAGGTGAGATGCTCTTTGGCTGTGAAGTCGCAGAGCAGTACGTGTCCTTCCCTCCAAGCACACGGGCTGCACAGGCAAGGCCCACTGTGCCAGTCTGGAAAGAGAAGTCATGTCCCCTTTGATGGCATTTCACAACTTGCCTTCATAAAAACTTGATGAAAAATCAGTGTGACCAGCTTCTGAAAGCCATTTCTGCCTCTTTGCTGGGGAACATCCTGCCCCCGCCTCCCACCTGCTGTGAGCAAACACAGGCTGAGAACTTGGCCGATGGGAACTTGCCTTGTTTTGCTGCTGCTATGGACAAAAATCTCCTTGTCGGATTGATTTCTAGGATTCTTTGTAATAATAATAATAAAAAAAACCGGAAGCCTCCGCAGTGCTAAACACTTTCCTGGCCAAAATGCCAAGCGTATCGGGGTTCCTGTTAGGTCCAGGAGGCTGCTATGCCCAGCTCTGCTGTGCCAGCTGCAGCAGCTTCTCTTCTGTCTGCTTTAATTCCCTAACTCTTTTTAGCCACGCAGGAAAATGGCTCACGGGTCCTGCTGCTCAGCTCCTGGTTACCTGCGGGGCTGCCACCCTGCCACCTCCCGCAGCAGCCAGGGTGGCGGAGGGAGCGCTGCCATGGGCTGAAGGATCAGCGTGGCTTAAAAAACACACAAACCCCTCTGTGTTACAAGAAAGGGGGTGCTGGAGCTGGCAGGTGGACCGGGACAGTATTGGCAGGAGTATTCAGCACCAAAGAGACCGGTATTGGGATTAAAGTATTCAGAAAACTGCCCCAGCCCTCACGTCTCTGAACACAAGCAGCACCCGTGGTTCTTCGCATTTGTCAGCTGAAATCTCCTATCTACTTCCCTGCCCAGCATAAAAAAACCCAAAAAAATACACCACCGCCCAGCAAAGCTGGGATCTTGGCTTCTAATGGGGATGAAGTCTTTTAGAGCCGGTCTCATCTACCATTTCAATCACTTGAATCTCTCTAATCTTCTCACAAAAGACTTGATTCTCTGTGCACCAGCCAACTCACCAGAAACGTCACCCTAACAGCTGTTCCATGGGCCGGAGCCCATTTATCCTTGCAAAATAACCGCGGCTGGATGGCACTCCGCGTGAAACCCACGGGTGTGGAGGACCATGGAGAGGCCTCTGGTCTTTGTGCGCCTGGAACAAGTCGGTGCCAAGGAACAGGCACCTGCCACAGATGGGAAATGGCTCTCGTCCTCGGCAGACATGAAAAGGTGCCTGCGTGGCTCTCTCCAAAGAGAGAGGAGGTCGTCAGCTGCATCCACAGTTTCCTCCTTCCCCACGTTACAAAGCGACGAACACAAAACCACGGGCACGCACGCACACAACGCTCACACACTGGTGCACAAAAGATTGCTTTTTGTCCGTGAATAAGGACGAGGGACATTTAGCCAAGCTTCCGAAATGAAACATCGCCAACAATGGGGAGAAAAAGAAGCCTTGAAACCCCCGCTTTCCTCCTGACAAAGCAAAAGAGACACGGAAGGAGGGACAGTGTCTCACACTGCTACTGGGGGCTCTGTTCTCGTGCTCCTGCTCCTATCCTCGTCTTGCAAGAGGCCTGTTGTTTGGTACTGTAAAACTGGAAGCACAGTTCAGACAAACAGATGGCACAGAAAAGGGATGAGATGGGCAAACACTGCGGGGATACAGAGAGTTCAGCAAAAAAAAAAAAGGCAAAAAACAAAACAGGAACAAAACAGAATCGGAAAGGAAAGCGACAGAAGAGGGAAAAATAATTATGGGGGAAAAATGAAACCAACAGGAACAAAAACACACAGGAACTAACTTTCAAAGTCAAACTCAGGGTCACTGAGAGGGCTGCTCAGACCAGAATCTGCAGAAAACAGTAAAAAAATAAATAAATAAAATATACACTTTTTAAAAAATTTCATGCTAATAAAAAAACAAAAACAAAACAAAAAAACAACATAAATCTAAAGAGGAAAAGAAAGTTATTTTTTGTGCTGATTAGGCAAGGACAGGATCACTAAGATGTGCTGTTCCCTCCAAGTTGTAGAGATGCTCATGCACTCTCCTGTTCCCGTGTCCTCCCCCCTTTTGTTTTGCTGCTGGGGACAGGACAGAGACCCTCTGCGTGCTGCCCCCGGGACACCTGCCTGGAGAAGAGCCCACAGGCCATTCCTAAGGCACTGCAGACTCAATTCAAATTATTCTGCAGGTCTCCCACCTGCAAACTGCACCACCATCTCCCCGTAATCACCGACACGCTTCCAGTTCTGCATTCCCATCCGTTCCCATTTCCATTTCCAGCCACCTATCGAAGTTGTGCGGGAGGCAGGCGACCAGCTCTCCCAAATCCCTTAAAACCTCATCCTGCTTTACAAACCCGATAGCACGGCAGACCAGCCAGCTTGCTTTGGCTCGATAACGTTACAGAGCAAAGTTGGCAGCGTCTTTTTAAAGCTACACGGGACAAAAACTGGCAGTCTTTTGAGATCTGCAGACCTTTGCCTAGCGGAGTCTTACTGGCATGCTTGCAGGTCTTAGCTACCTTCTACAAGCCTCTTAGGTCAAGAATTCAGAGGTACAGCATGACCAAAACAGCACGGTCAACCTGAGACAGGCTCGGTCATCTACTGATCTCATTAACTGGAGCCAGGGAGGGCCTCGTCCTGAGCTGGCTCCGCAATCCTGCGAGGACAGGGAGGAACACTCAGGGAAACACACACAACAGCACACCCAGCTACTTCTTAGCATCCAGGCTAACCCGGACGGCCACAGTCTTGTACCTTTGCTTTTATCCCAGCATTGGTTTCACGTGGCAGAGTGCAGCTCCTTCTCCTGGGTCTCAGACCCAGCAGCCAACCTGAACGCTCCCACAGGGAATTCTTGTTTGTACCCAGTACGTATCGCAGAGCCCGGACACTTGCAAACTGCTGCTGAGCTGCAGCTGGGGACCTTCAAAAGAAGTTGCTTATACAAAGGGCAAAACAGCTGGGACAGCAGGATTCTTGAGCTTTCCAAGCAGTGCCCCTCTCCTGCAAGAGCACCTCTGGGTAAGAGCTGATTTCGGGACCCAGCTGCAGTTCAGCTGCTCTGCATTCAGTCCCTGCACGCCAGATTAAACCAACTTCCATCCCTTAGCTGAGACTTAATCTTTGCTAAGCCTGGACTCACACCAATGGGTTGTTCCTAGCTTTTTGATATGAAACACTCAGTTCAGCACTGCCCCAAAGATCCCTGCACTCCGGGCACCTACCAACTTGCCAGTGTCACCCTAAGAAAACTCAGACAACGCTAAGGACAGGACTGGGATGGGAAGGGGAAACAGGAGCTGCAGAAACATTACTAACAAGCACAAAACAGCAAAAATAAAAAACAACAAACAAACCGAAAACAACAGCCAGCTCCCAAAAGCACAATAAACTCCCTTCCAAATCCTCAAGCACCAGGAAGTGGGAAGCAGAGGTGCGTACCAGAGCGCAGGCACTGCTCAGCACCACCACCTGTGTGCCCGAGGACATGCCCGGGCCGGGCTGTGTCACTGGTGGCTTGCAGAGGTGCCATGCAGGCAGCTTAGACATGCACGTACGTGGGGACACCCGTGTGTGGAAGGGAGGGTGCAGTGGGCCTCTCTGGCCAGAAGTTCGGTGCAGTGACACGCTAGCTCGGCAGCTACACTACGCAAGGAGACGCCATCTCGTCTGCGTGAAGCATCCAGCTGCCTTTCTCTGCCCTCACAACCCGCACGGCAGGCCTGGATCCTAACGGGAGTGTTTTGGGGTGTACGCAGAAAGCACCCGTTACAGACGTGGGTGAAGCAGTGTGTGCTGGGCAGCCTGCCATGCTTCACCTCTACCGCCCCGGGGTCTCCCAGCACGAGGCACGGCGCTGTGCGGCAGCAGTGCTGGTCGGGCAAGCTCGGCACGGCCCCGGCACTCGCAGCCTTGTACTTAGCCCAGAATGCACCAATTTAGCTGGATTTCCAGAAAAGCCCTTCTTCCTGCCCCGCAATTGCTGGGTGGAGCCTGCAAGGCCCTTGTGGTTTCCCAGCAAAGGTTTCTTGCAGCAGTCTTGCTTGGCACAGACAAGACTGGAGGTTCCTCGGCTGCAGCCCAGGTCAGCGCTGGGTCTCAAAGGCAGCGGCACTGCAGCAGCCTGGCAGGAAGGGGCCGAGGAAAGGGCAATTGCTCCGCTCCTGCCTTCCCAGTGAGGGAGGCTGGTTTGCAGCTGGTTACCTGGAGTCTGGAAGTTGATGCGCCTCATTTCCACAGGGTCCTTCGGGTGGTGAGGGGTGATCTCAGCGTTGTTCAGGAGGCATTTTGTCCGTGGCTCTGAATCTTTCCGTTTGCTTTAAAAAAAATAAAAATAAAAAAAAGACAAAGCCTCTTAGCTTACAGACCTCTTAGTTTTCAGCTACAAGGGCCACACTGAGGCCTGAGAATAGCTCCCACATAAATCAGGGCCAGGTACAGCCACGTCCTGAACAACGATGTAAATTACATAAAACACATCAGGAAAGGGATGAGGTTTGGAACGTTTTGTCAGTGCAGTATTTGATGGGATTTTACAACTGCCCAGCAGCTTTCAGCCAAGTCTGGAAGTTTCCCCTTCACACAGCAGGCATACAGATAAGCAACGAGGAGCAGCTGAGGTACCGTGAACTCACACCTCAGCCTCCCCCAACAGCCTCCCCTGAACTCTGCAGAGCTCTGCAAGTAGAACTGCTCCAATTCTGGCTAAGCCACTTTCAGCCTGAAAGAACTAGAGCCAACATAATCATTTGGAAAAGTACAGAATCTCCTGGTCATGACCTTGGACATAAAGTACTGCTATTTCTCTGTTGGCTTGTTTGGAGTTCTCAGTGCCTTGCTGCAGACAGAGAAGTCAGAGCAGTGGTTTTCAATCTTTTTTGATCTACAGAACCCTAAAATCTGGTTTCAAAACCAGCATAGACACATCTTCTCCGATCACAGCTGTGCCTGCTGCGATCTCTCTCACCTCCTTGCCAGAAGCTGAAGCCTGCTCCAACGTGCCAGCTGAGCTGCACATGTGAGTGCTTCATAATATATTTTGCTCAAAATGGGCTAGGTTAGCTGAGGCACTTTAAAAGTCTTTGCTGACCTGGCTCCTTCTCCTTGAAAAGAATTTGGAAGCAAAGCCCAGTGCTGATCTGAGGAGGTGATAACCTCTGGCAAGGGAACAGTGACAAGCTGCTGGACGCAGAACTTCTCCAGTGGGCAGAGAACGTGTACCCACACCCCAAGGCTCGTAAACATTGTCCTGGCCCTTCCACCAAGATGGCTGTAGAGCTCCTCACCTCTCCTGCTTGGGTTGTACCGATGCCTCCTGAAATACGCCCGCAGCAATAACGGTAATTGCTTAGGCAGAGAGAAGGTTATTCAGCACATTGTTAGCTGTCTCTTAATGTCATTAATAGCTAGAAGTAGTAGCAAGAGCCCTGCCAGCACTGCATGGGGCAGCATTTTGGAATTACACCACTCTGCAGTTTGGGAGCAGTTTATTTTTGCCGCAGTTCTGAAACTGCCGTTAATAGTTCATTGGCGAAACCCATCAGTTACTTTCAGTGAAAGCTCTCCCAGCCTTGTAAATGGTTCGAAATAAGTCTCACTCTGCAGTTAGAAGCGAACTCTGTTAGAAGTCCCTGGCTGATGGGGCAAGAATGGCTTTTGCAATGGGGCGAGGACAGCTCAGCTGGTGAGATTCTGTTTCCAGCATGCCAGCAGCTCAGGGACAGCCTGTATGGAGCAGTCAGACATGGAGAAAACCCACTTTCACCTCTGACTGCAACACAAATGGGTGTTTCTCTGCTCCATTAACTCAACATTTTATGAGCCGCTTACTGTCACTGCTGCTCAGCTCGAGAAAGGGCCATTATATTTAGGAACGGACAAGCAGGAGGAAGATGGGATTTCTTTGCTTTTTCTGTCCCAATTCAAATATGGCCCTGTGCTAGTCTAACACAGGGTGTCCTTTAGGAAAGATCTAACAGTAGAAACTGTACAGACACAGCCCCACCACCAGAGATGATAAATACTGTTGAACACACAGCCAGCCCATTAAAGAAAGAACCTTAGTAAATGGCAAATCTGGAGCTCTTACCTGTCTGGCTTGCTGTCCAGGAAAGCAGTAAGTGGAGAGAAGACAAGACAAATGTTCAGATTAGAAAGGAATCGCAGGAGAGGGGAGAAACATTTGCTCAGCTCTAACCCTAGTAACACAGTTGGAAGGTAGAGCTAGTCATGATTCCCCAGTTAGATCAGTGCTAATGAGCACCAAAAAGGAGCACCTGAGTCCCTGCTCCCCTGAGCACTTGTGTGTGTCCAGCAGCTTCACACATGCTGGGGTGCATAAGCAAACACACCTGTGCAGATGAAAGATGACGTGGGGTTAATTGAACTCTCTCCATACCAATGTCCCAGCTAAGGGCACCCTTGCACTGGCCAGAGCTGCCGTCCTTCCCCTTTTCTTGATCCATCTTACTCAGCATCTGCTTCCTTTCCTGTCCTCTTCTGCTGCACAGTGTGACCTGTGTGTGCCCCTGTCCCCAACCATGCACCATGAGCTGCTCAGAAATCCAAGGAAAAAGGAGACATTTCCAGGGGCTGCTCACTCTTCTCTCCTGCAGACTCACACTACACCCCCCAGCTGCTGCTCATCTCCCAGTTCCAGCTGAAAAGCAGCCTGACAACAGCAGAGGTCTCAACCAATCCACAGCACAAAGGTGCTTCTCTGCATCGCCCCCACTGTGCCCTCACAGCACCCGAAGGGCAGCCCAGGGCTGTAGCTCTGACCAATTCTTTTGGGGGAGACAGGCAAGTGACCTGACAAACTCATTGCACATATGCCACAACACTTAGACAAGCTCTGCTTTACTGAGAGTTCCATGGGGTAGACTCTGAAGCAGCAGGTCCTGACAACCCACTATTAATCTTTCCTGTTCCAGCCAGAACCTTCAATTTCAGCATTTCTGCCTCAGGACCCCTCTCTGGTGCTGGTGGGAGGATTTGCCCCCCAGCTGACAACTTCAGGACTGAAGAGAAAACTCCCTTTAGGGGTTATTCCTGGAGACATTGAGAATGGTCACAGATCTGGGCAAGAATCATCTCTTACTTTTTGTAGAGCAGAATGGCAATGACGATGCAGATGATGAACACCACGGCCAGGACGGGCCCGATGACCCAGATGAGCCCTTCCTCTCCATCGATGATTGGCTGCGGATCGGGGTTGTCCAGCTGGATGGGGTCGGAGAAAGGACTGGCAGCAAAGGTCTGGAAGACACGGAAGATTGTGGAACAGAGTTCAGAGAGGGAATGGGGGCTGAAAACAATGGCTAAACATTACGGAAGAGAAATTGCTATAGAGGATGTGGGCTCTCTGACGCACAGCCTAAGTGATAACAGAGAAAATAACCTCTGCAACCTACAGGAAAAACAGGTGTCTGTGTCCCTGTGACAGGTCTTTTCCTCCTCCAACACTTCAGGCAAGACAGACCATTAAAAGACAATATTCACATGAAGTTTTAGGCTGGCTCATGCCTGTGGCTCACCTAATCTTATAGCCAGCAAGGGGATTTTAAAAAAAAGTTGACTGTGCCTCTGTTCCAGCACATCCCAAAGACCTCTCCGTTTCCACAATCACACAAACACTTCTGTCAAGTTCTCGTGTCACCATCTGGGTTTTGTCAGTCAGATGGGATTACAGAGGAAGAGGGAAGGGATTGAACCAAAAAATAGTGCTTAGAAACAGTCTGGTCTGGTGACTTAAAAAAATCCCTTACAATTAAACATTAAAAAACAGAATGTCACCTCTGCTCTCTCTGCAATGAACTGTGCTCTTGAGAAAATCACATTCAAACCCACCAGAGTCCTAACTAACAAGCATTGCTCACTCGTTCTCATGAATGCTACAATCTTCTAGCATTCCTAGGAATGATGCATCCCCCTTTTCCACAGAGACTGCAGAAAATGAAGTGCACCAAGGAGAACTGGTAAGCCCTGGTACAAGTGTAAAGTCTGGGACAGGACAGGAACAGGAGATTTGGGCTCGGGGTATTTGAAACTCTACCAGCTCTTAGTAAGACTGAAATTCTGCTACATAGGAGGGAGCTGCAGTGATTCCAGGCTGTCGTGAGTGAGTGTGCAATACCTTGTTCTAAAGAAGAAATTACCACAAGCTGCAGTAATCCGATTGAGAAACCCATTCACAGGCGTGTCAGCCTAATCCTTTAATATCAAACACACAACTAAATATTTATTTGGAAAAAAAACACTCTGAAAACCCTTAATTTCAAATAGCCCCCTGCTATTGCAATCCCCCTATTCCATAGGGGGATTTAAAAA
Source organism: Anser cygnoides (assembly GCF_040182565.1). NCBI lineage: Eukaryota > Metazoa > Chordata > Aves > Anseriformes > Anatidae > Anser > Anser cygnoides. The sequence continues at coordinate 2,952,096 of NC_089899.1, read as the reverse complement.
CAACAAAGAATTAGACTGCTTCCTATTGTTCACGAGGAAGGACAGGTAAATATTAAAAGAGTTGTTTTCATAAAGCCAAGCACAACATCACTGAAATCAGCTGAGGTACTGAAGTGGTAAAATGAGCAGAGAGCACATCTACTTTTCCAGAAAAAAAAACCCTCTCCCCTTTCTGCATGACAGGGAACTTAGTAATAACCAGGACATGTGACACGCTGCTCTCAAAGCAGGACGTCTGGGGTCACTGCCCTAAGGAATACAGGGACAGCCTTTACAAGAAATTACTCTCTGTAAAGGGGTTTGACCAAGGGATCTCTGCACTTGAGTGTACTCCTGAGCTCAGGATCCCCCATTCTGAACTCAAAGCTGGAGCCACAAATGTAGCAAGCCCTGCCTAAGCAGACGGGCAAAACGCAGAAGCAGCGCACAAGCTGCTTGTGTTGTTGTCTGCACAGAAAAGCACATTTGCTGTACGCAGACACAAGCACAAACAGCTCTGATAGCCGCACGCAAAAAGCTCTGCAGCTGGACTGGCAGGCCTTTGCAGAGAAAAAAACAACCCTCGAGCCCTGGCATCTGGTGGAAGAGAGTTACAGAGAACGCCAGGAGGGCACAAGACCTGCTGGCAGCTCACAAGAGAGTTGCCCCTGCAGCTGCTGTCTCTGGTCGATAATGGGGACAGCAGGGTCGCGAGCATCTGAGGAGGGCAGGGGAAAGCAGGCGGCACTCACTGCCTCGGGTTCCTGGAGCACCGCCAGGATGAAGATTACGTATTTCTGCCCTGGTTCCAGGGCTCTGTTCTCAAAGTTGTCGTAGTGCTTCATGTCCCCCAGGATGAAGTGGGAAGGGAGGGAGCGAAAACGGGCAGCGATGTAGGGCTTGGGGAAGTCCAGCTGACGAGAGTGACGCAGGCTTCGGCGTCGTAGCCTGGCAATGTCCTGAACGAGCTGGAGGAAGCAAAGGAACAGCGTGAGAGCCCTGACGCCTTCAGCTCCTTCAGGGGAACAGGGAGGAGGGAGAGCCAAACTATGCCACTGAAACTAACCTCACGTTAGCTACTCAGAACAGGGTTAACATGCCCCAAACCCACCCTTCCCAGGATCTCAGGTCACCGTAAAGTCCACTACAGCTGTTTGCTCTCTCCCTACACCTGGCTTCAGTCTCACCCACACTCACCTCCTCCAGGTCCATCTCCTCAGGGCTGCCCAAGGGGTTCAGGAACTGTCCTCCACGGGACTTCCTTAGAGGCACCACCACAATGTAGTAAGCCCTAAGAGTTGGGAATAATCCGAAGAAATAGGAGGACTGAATCTCCTTCTATCAGCCACAGAAGGAGAGATTGCACACACTGATGGTGGGAGGCTAGGTTTGCCCACACGGCCCCACTAACCAACCCAGCAAGCCCCTTATTTGTAGTTTTGCACAGTTGTTGTTGCTGCTTTTGGATTCAGTGACAGCCCCATGTAAAATGCCTCCCTTTGGATTCCTGTGGCAACCCGTTAACCCTGGGAAGTGGCTTCCAAAGACAGGACTCAGCAAGGCTGAAAACGCAGGGAACACACTCTCTGCCACTGTCCTTGCTGGTTTGTGCTATGAACTCTGACACCCCGCACCATGAAGTGAGCAGACCAAGTCTGTACTTTATCAGAAACCTACTGGACAGGCACGGAGCTCTTTACATCTGGGAGAATCACCACCACGTTTCCATCAGCATCGGGCTTGTGGGTCACCTCTGGCTTCCTGGATAACATGTCAGCAGCAGTCCAGGCAGCCACGTTCTGCTGCAGGCCGCCCATGCTATTGCCCCGGTTCATGAGAACAAAGTTGTAGAACGTCCGGGGCTTCAGGTTGGTGATGAGTTTCTTGGTGGTGCGGCCGTCCACATCGACATTCAGCCCGTTATACTGGATCTGTAGGAGGTGAAGAGGCAGCAAAGATGTACCATGAGCAAGACGGATACTGCTGCTTGCCTTTTTCCTTTCTCCTCTTTGCTTTGGTTTGCAGGGAACATAAGGCACTTGGCTGGGCTGTGCTCCATGCAGCTCTGCCAGAGCTGGTGCAAACAGAGGAATAGGAGCTAGGTGAGTTTCTGTCTCTTGTGCTGCAGTGTACCCAGGCATAAGGCAGACACAGGACAAGGCCTTAAAGCTTCTCTGAGAAGAGAAATTTGGATCTGGAAATGGGAAAATTGTGGTAACTTGCCCAGGGAGGTAGTGATTTGGTAACAGAGGCAGGAGTGCAAGCCAAGAGGCCTGATTTCAAGGAGCGCACCTCCTTGATCTAATGATTAACCATTATCTGCCCATATCTGAGAACTGGCTCCAGAATTTGTGGCTCTTATAATCTATTATTCAAACCAACAGACAAGACTCCCAGGAAATTGAGAAGGAACACAGTTCTGACTTCTCCCTTCCACTTGCCTTGTATGGGGTGGGAGAGTTGTAATTCTCAGGAAACTCCCAGCTCAAAAGGACAGATGTCTTTGTCACCATCTTCACCTTGAAGTTTTTGGGTAAAACTGCTGAGAGAAAAGTGAGGAGGAAGGGGACAGAGGAGAAGAAAAGGCAGCAGAGGGAAGGAATAGTAAGAAAGAGAAGGAAGACAACGTCAGGCACTGGCAAAAGGGTCTGCCAGTTTGGGTCTGGCTGCTGCTGCAGGAATGGAAGGGCTTGCTCCCTCCTCCACACTTTGCTTGAGTTTTGTCAAGGTCCATCTCCCGGTGCTCCCTGTCCCCATGTCTAACCCTGGGGAAGGGTGAGGGAGGGTGCTTAGCCTTGCCCTCACCCTGCCCGTGCTCAGTGCACACTACGGGTCTGGGTGGCTGCTGCAGGAACGAGGTGCTGGCTTTCTGAGCATGCTCAGGTGAGGAAACCCATCCCAGGTCACATTTGAGGCTTTCTGATTTTTCTTGTTTTCTTTTGGCTGTTTGCAAAAGCTGAAGAAAATGCTCTTCCCACCTGTATAGCGACTGGCACCCCACTTCAGGTGCCAGTGAAAGAAGGGTGTCCGGACTTAACTTAGAAGAAAGCGGTAAAAGGGACTTACCTGGCACAAGGCAGAGAGGAGCGGAGGGACTGAGTGTGAAACCAGAGTGCTTTGCATTTACTCACGAGCCTGGCTGAGCCTGGCTTGACCTCTCCAACTCTCTGCCTCCTGGCACCAGCCCCGGTTACAAGGAGAGAGAGGGAGGAGAAACCGGTAAGTCCTACCTTGATCCAGCTGGAACGTCCGATACTGGACAGTCGGGCTGTATGGCCCGGGGCCTTTACTGGTGTGAGCACGGATTTTAACATCATAGGCGGTGTTGGGTTTGAGGCCGTTGAGGGTGTACGAGTTCTCTGGGGAGGGGGGCAGGTCTTTTTCCAGGGGGTTGCCGGGAGAGCCGGCTTCCCGGTAGGCCACGGTGTATTTGACGATGGCTCCGTTCCTCTCGGCCAGCACGGGGGGGAGCCAGCCAAACTGGACCGACATGGAAGTGATGTTGCTCGCCTCGAGGATTTGGGGGTAACCCTTGGGGATGTCTTCAGGGGTGGTGAGTTCCTGCACAGCTTCCTCCCCAAAGCCAGCCCGGCTTTTCACGGCCAGCTTGAAAACATACGTGGCGCCCTTGTGGATGCTGGGAGCAGTGTACTTATCCTCCAGGGCTGTGAACTCCAAGGTAGCCAGGGGGTCGACATCCTTGCGGCCAAACTGGAGCCGGTAGCCCATCACCTGGCCTTCAGCATCCAACGGAGGCTCCCATTTCACCAGAAGAGTATTCTCCTCTGTCTGGTGCACAGACAGGATGGGTTTCCCTGGGACTGGGAGAGAACAGAGACACTTTCAGTCAAATGTGGGACAGGGTGGCTGGTGAGGAGATTCAGAGACCCTTGAGCTACAGCACAGGTTCCTCGAATCAGTGGCAAGGCTTCGCCTTGACTCTGTGTGCTTCGCTGTCTCACCCTGCAAACCTGGCTGCTGCTACCCACCCACTACAGGTAGATGGTCTCTGTCAAGTTTAGGAGATGAGATGCACTGCCAGTGTGTTACCTGTGACGCTCTTACTTATTTCTGGATTTATTTTTGCTCCCTTTCCTCAGGAAGGAAAGGTGAGCACTGCTTCTCTCTTATCACTGGACCAAATACTTCACCACAGCTGGGAAGAACAAACTCAGGAGTCCTGAATCCCAGCCCCCTGCCCTAAACACCCGAGCAGATTGCTTTGCAGGGCAGGGAAGAATTAATGCAGGAGTTCCCCAGACTCCTGTCCTCCCGCTCCCTCTCTCTCTCCCTCACACAGCACAACTCATGCAGAAAGAGACTGGAACAGATTGGCTCGGGCTGGGAAGGCCAGAGCAGCTGCGGGTGAAGTAATGAAGGATGGGAAAGGAAGTCTGGGCAGCCTCAGGTCCTGAGCAGCAGGCACAAGGCCAGATGAAGCAAGTCTGGCAGGCATCTGATCACCCAGTTGGGTACAGAAAGAAGGAAGCACACAAAGAGTCGGAACAAGAGCCCAAAATCTGTGCAAGGCAGAGGGCAGGAAGAGTTGCTGCTTGCACTATGCACTTTCTCTCCTCTGCGGGAAGGGAAAGGACATCCGAGTGTTGGTATCTTTTCAGCTAGCTCCCTCCTCATCCTGTCAGTTAGTTCCTCCATGTTCGGGGAATATTGCAGGAACTCAGCAGTGCCTCTGTCTAATGAGCCTTGGCACAGCCTGACTGCAGAGCAAGCCCACAGCCACAGTTAAATGACACGCGTAGGCCCAGAGGTTTCTGAAGCTGGAGAAAGCAGAGCATTAATTCCAGCAGCTCACGCGTCATTTACATTCACTCCACTATTAGGGATCTAATTTCCTTCTCTGAGCCTTGGTGTTTCTTCTGGTTGAACAGGAAAAGGAAAGAGAATGGAGTTTAGGAGCGAGCACGAGTCTGACTGCAGGCTGGCAGGCTGAAAGCTGGAGTGCAGCTACCAAAGGGAGCAGGAGGGAGCCGGCAGGGAAGGATGCTGCGTGTGTCAGGGATCTTGGCAAAGTCAGACTGGGGAAACCACTCCGCCCGGTGTAGCGACTGACATCTGACCACAGGGATGAGGGGTTGTCTCTGAAACAAATGCTTTATTCATTGTGAACTGCCGAAGAATGCCTAGGGAACAGTTCCGGGAGAGCCTCCCTCGGAAACGCCGAAGAAACACATTACAGAGAAAAACAATGCCGTTACCTTTATGTTTTGGGTTTTATCACAAACGTTACTATAATCAGCTGAGCTTGAAAATATTACATTTGCACAACAAATATTGTTTGGAGAAAGGTGAGAAGAAAGCAGGGGGAAATGTTTTATTTTGCAATTGGTTTGGACAGTAAAGGAGAAAATTGGATGTATTACTGTATTTAAATTCAGCCCCTAGCCCTGAATGATAAAGAAAGAAATCTCTCTTCTCAGAAGGTATATTGACTCAACACTGCACAGAAGATAAGAATGTTACAGAGCCATTTGAAAGTTTTTTTTTCTTTTTTTTTAAATAGCTATTTCAAGTTGGGGGAAATTGAGTTTTGGGTAATAGCTGCTGTGCTGGAGAAAACATCCCTCTGTGAGTGATCACCTGCACTGCAAATCCTAATGGGGAGAGATGAGGGAGGTTGACAAGAGAGTGACAAGGGAATGAGGGAGGGAGGGCAGAGAGAGAAAGGCTCGAGGAGAGAAAAATGAAGAAGGTAGAGAGCCTCAGGAAAAGAGGGAAACAAGAGGAGAGAACAGAGAGTAAGAAGAAACATGGGCAAAGCCAGAGGGGGATGGAGAAGAGAGTGAATGAAGGAAAAGGCTTCTGACAGCATACTGACACTACAGGGTGTGAAGGCAGGAGTTTGGATGCTGTCACCTAAATGTACCCTGCTCTAACATCTGTGTCCTGGAAAACAATCTTGTTCTCTTATGTGCCATCTCTTAACTAAGCAAGAAACACAAGAGGGGAGAGAAGGGCTGAATTCTCATTCACTTCTCTGAAGATGAGAACATATAATGGGATGAAGATGTGAGTTGGGACAGAGAAAAAGACAAGGGCATGGAGGGCAGCTGCTGCTCCAGTGCTGTGTATTTCAGGCCAGTGCTCCTGAGCCCTCTCTGTCCTGTGCACTGAGCTGAGTGTCTGTGCTACCTCCAGAGCCTGAACAGAGGTTTCCAGGTTAATTGCATCGCTCTGACCAAAGGCAGAGGCAGAGAACAATCTTCTCCCAGGAACAAGAGATGATGTCAGTTATGCAGCTGCTACAGGAAGGGTGAAGATGACTGCCCCAAAACTAAGAAAACGAATAATCATCAGCCAGGGATGGGAATGGACTAGACGACGAAAAGAAATGACAAGGGGAGAAAGCCATCATCTGGCAGCATGACCAAGAGTGTGATGGGGTGAGAGAAGATAACCACAGGCCAACAACAAATGGGCTGAAGGAGGGTCAAATCCAGGTGTGGGCACAGCAGTCTCACTCTATGGCACAAAACCTTTCCCCTACTGCACAGCAAAGGTCCAGCTGTGAGAGCACTAACCACGGGAGCGCAGATGCTGAGAGGACAGGTGGAACACAGACCTCTGTTTTCTGCCTGCAGCACAACTGTGTGGAGGAACAAGGAATATCTTGTTGCCCTTTGTCATTTCCTTCTTCTGGCCCAGACATCCTAGCCTGACATCGTGTCCTCTGCACTGAGGCTGACAGACACTTTGCCATGAAGAATAGGGCAAAGGGAGGGATGAGTCTAGATGGCATGTGCAGAGTGAGCCCAGGTTGCAGAAATTCTTGCAAGAAAAGGTCAATCCTGTCAGTCCTTTTTTTCCCTACTGATCCCTACTCCTAGGCAAAGAGGGGACTTATGTTCAGACATGATACTAAAAGAAAAGAAGACTGGGGAGTATAAGCCTTCACTGCCTCCCTGCTGCTTTTCAGCTCTTTGCAAGTTAACACCATGACAGCAGGCCTCTGGGTCTTCTGTTCCCCAAGGTACCTCTGTGTGCAGCCATCAAAGCCGGGGTCTCTCAGTGTCACCATACAGGTCAGACTGGGCAAAGATTCTCTTACTTCTGGTACTTCTGGAATTTACAGTACATAAGATTACAAGCACTGAATTTGTCCTCTGTTGCATTTCTGTATGTATGGGGCTTTCTGCAGCACTGGAGAGAAAATTATTTCATTTAGTGAAGGCTACCTGCCAGGAATGAAGGGTTTTCTGCCTTATTAGAAATACTTTTTTCTTCAGGGGCAGCATGTTGTTTGTTGCAAGTCTGTCCTCTTTGTGAGGAGAGTGGGATGAAAGGAGCTTCTTGGCTTCAGGACGTTAGGAAACTGGTGAATCCTAACAGGTCAAGAAAAGGCTCTTACCTGCACCCTTAGTGGTGACCACTTTGGGTTTGCTGCGAGCACCATCTCCCTTCATGGTGTAGGCGGCTACGGTAATGGAATACGTAGTCTCAGGCTGGAGCCCAGCAATGATCATTTCCTGTTTGCGAGATTCCAAAGGAAAACGGTGTAAATAATTATGTACGCACACACAGGTAGATCTCTCCTTGCAGGAGTCTCAGGTCTTTTCTAGCATGCAGGAACATTCACTGAATCTGAAACCATGAGACGCTCTGCGGCAACGAGGCAGATGTGGCAACTGGCAGGAGGATGAGAGCCACATTCCTTTGGCGAGCAGCACGCACGCTCCAGCTGCAGGCAGCCCCTCTGTAAACACAGCGTGTCTCTGCAGGCCCTGGCTCAATGTATTCTCTTCCAGATCTACCTCTCACACATTCCCTATCTCAACACAAACTGCCTCAGCCATCAAAACGCTGCTGCACTCTTCAAAGTGTTCCCCTTCGCTATGCCGTCTCAGTGGAGGTCTCAGCGGTTTCAAGGAGATTACATTTTTTTCTCCATCACCCCCCTCCCTTCTCTCCTCAGGGATATTTTTTAATGCCTTCAATAATATTAAAGGGATTGCTTTAACGCAAAGTGCAAGACGACATTTTTTGCTTGCACGTTAAAGCTCTCTGCTAAATCCCCAGCACCCTCCTTCCTCTATCAGCTTCACCACACCTGGCTCCCACGAGCTTTTGTTAGAAGGCTGGCCTCCAGAATAGCCCTTCCCCAAGAAGTATTCGGCCCTTCAAAGGGCTGGGTTGTACAGGAACACCCGTGCTAAATCAAACAGGATGGGGGCATATGCAGCAGGGTTTTCGCCAAGGCTCTGAAAGGGGGGAGATGTAAATTTTGTGCATGTTTTATGGCCTTCCCCTTCCCTCCACTGTCCCTCGGTGCTTTAAATATTAAATCGCAGGGCAGCACTTGGGAAAAAATTTGCTGGTCCTTAAAGTATTTGTATTGCCCCCAGAGCTGAGCAACGGTGGAAGAGCAGTATTTCAAACCAGCAGGACTTTGATCAGTAAGTTTGGAAGCCATTAGCTGGAGAGACAGGTCTGCTTTCTGGAAGTCAAAAAGCTGTCCTGCTTTCACACATGCCACTGACTTTTATTAACATTTTAGGCACGCGACTTTGCCTTTCATGTGACTCAGTTTATCTTTCTGTAAAACAGAGGCTGCTCACTTTTGTAGGGCACTTGGCAATCTCCAGGAGACGTGCATATATTCATTTTAACGATGTATTACCTTGGGACCCTGCTATTCCAAGAAGGAAATGCTTTCTCCTACTGCTTTGTAGCTGTAAGATCACTGAAACCATTTAGCATTTTAACAGAAGTATCAAATGCCAAACAGCCAAGCTGATTTTAAGGTCTACTTGAAAGGTAAAAGGGCCAACAGTGATTCCAGGGCTTTGAACAGAACAAATATCTAAGAATCTTGGCCCTTTCAGGGCACAAAGCATTTGTTCGTACCCTGATACCTTGGAATTTAGGAGGCTTTAAATACCCAATGCTTTACAACCTGACTTTTTCAGACACAAGGCAAGGTAGTTGCAGACCAGCCCATCTTTAAGCAGGTGTTCAAGGTAGTCCCAATTTCAATGTCCCGCCTGCTTCCCTGTGGAGGAGGAGCAGACTCTTTCCTTCAGAGCTGAGGGGAAAACCCTGCAGGACTGCCACGCGCTGACAAACTACACAATCACACAGGGCTGCAGAGCAAAGCAAACAGGGTGGGGACAGTGAATGGGAACACCAACATCAGGCTTTAAAACAGGCACACTGGCACTGAAAATAAAACTAAAAAAATAAAAAGGAAAAGGAAAATATCACACCACAACAGCAAGTGGGAGAAGGGAAGGGACAGAACCAGGATGGAAGGATTTTTTCTTTTTTTTACTTACGTATTCAGCAGTGTCATCTGTTTCCCACTGGGCAGAGAACAAGAGAGGTTTTGCACATGAGAATACAAGAGGGGAAAGAAGGGAAAGACAGAGACACAGCATGAGGAAGAAGTCCCTGAGCAAGCAGCCACACAAAGTCAGAAGTTACCAGGCCAGCATGAAGGAAGAAGTAGAGTGGGAGAAATTAGTAGATTCCACTGTGGCCTTTGTCTGTCTTAAAAGATTTCCCAGACAGAGGAGGATGGATGGCATTTAGTTCAGAGCTGGGAGAGCAGTTCATACTCTTCCACAATAGCTATTGTCTGGGACTGCAAATGAACTGCAGGAAGATAACATATATCTTTATCACAGAGATGCTCATCTACTTTCTCCAGCGATAAGTTACTTGGGATGAGACAAGGCAGCTGGAGCACCCACCCCCTCAAAGCTTCCATGAGAGAGAAACAAACTGCAGCAGGACGTGAATCCTTACCTGGGCGTCAGCCAGCATGATGTCCTTGATCTGGGGCAGCCCCCTGGCCTCTCCGTTCTCCATGCGCACATAGTGGACCTGGTAGCCGCGGATCTGGCCATGCTGGCGGTTCTGGACTGGAGAGCGCCAGAACACTTGGATTGCAGTTGAGTTCAGGACCTCCACCTCCACTTTCCGAGGTGGTGCGCTGGGCACTGCGAGGAAGGAAATAAAAGGACAAGAGTCACTTGGAGATTTCTGTCTGGGGCCTGTCGCTTCAATTCTGGGGCAATTACAGCTGAATCTACAGCTCTGAAAGGAGGGGGAAGACTTAACCTGCAAACTGGATACCCCACCATCTGCCACTGGCCTTTATTCAACGAAATAGGGAAGCAGTTTAGGGGGATCTAATCTGCGTGGCTCAGAGATCTGGATGCATGTGAACAGGTCCATCTCCCAGTCTAGTTATTCTTTGACAGGCTCCTTTTTTTTCCAGTTTACTTGGATGGGAGAAGCCATGTCATTCCAGATCACATTCTGAGGGCAAAGCCAATTTCTAACGAGTCAGAAAAGCTCTGACCATGCCTGTGGGACGTTAGGGTAGAGAGAATGGGGAAGGGGACTTGCTCTTGGAGCTCCTTGTTCTCTCAAACAGGGCAGGTTGGTGGTTAGTGCAGCTGCCTAATCTCAGGACAAGAAACAAGAGATGTCTTGGATGGAATATGCGGTGAATTTTTGGAAATGATAATAGAAAAGGACAGTGCTCGAGAGCTTCATCTGCAAGAAAACCCTAATTTCTCTGAGTAAGGTATCTATCCATTTGGATGTGGGCAGGTGGTAAGGAAAACGAGACCCACATGGGGGATAAACCTGTTTGATTTTTTTTTCAGTCTTTTTTCTTTGGGATGGAAGAAGAAAGCTGGAGTTTGGATTTGACTTCTGTTATTTATTTGACATATTATTTGAGGGTCCCACCTCACCCTCACAGTATTCTGTTCTCCCTCCCTGCGTACATTCACAGTTTTCCTGGTTTTATTTTACTGTAGAAATACCAGGAAAGTTCAAGGCCCATCCCCATTCGTGTCTGCGCACCAAGCACAAGTCTCCAAGCTGGATCACTGAACTGGGATGTAAACTGTCATTAAACGTTTTTTGAAATAAACAATCAGATTCTTCCTTTCTACCACTAACCGAAACTTTGACTTAAAGAGGAGCTAGTAACAAGGAATGTGTGGGAAGAAGTCTTTTAATACTTTAAAATTTTCTGGCAAGCAATCTCCTCCTCTTCTCTGATTTCAGTTCCTTGCTGCCTCAGCTGTGTCTTTGGTCAGTAAGAGAATCTTTTCAGGAAAAGCGTGCAGACAGGGCTCACGACCTTGAAATTAAATCCCCGAGAAATAAGAAAAACCAGCCCTAAAGCGGGGAAGGAAGACCCTACAGACCCCAATTCTCAGAGGGTCTTTGAGAGATGGCAGCAAATGGTGCTCCACACCTCGGATCCCTCCCGGCGGGAGGCTGTGCTGAGGCCTCATTCAGGCCTTGCCCTCGCACCCCAGATCGGCCATGAGAAGGGACTCGACACGTCCTCCCCCAGCGTCCGCAGGGACACGTATTCACCACCGGACCCAGGACAAAATCAGAAAAAGTGCAATTACCATCTTCATCCGTCCGGACGATAACTGGCGAGCTCTCCGGGCCCGGCCCCACCTCCGTATGAGCCACGACAGTGATGCGATACTCTGTCCACTTCTCCAGGGACTCCAGTAGGATCTGACTGGTGGTTGGGGGGATATCATTCACCTCCTTAAGCTCCGTGTCCTCAGAGTCCAGCGCTCGATAGTAGACGCTGTATCCAGCCAGGACGCCATTTTGGCTTTCGGCCGGAGGCGGCCGCCAACTTACCAGAATGGCGGTGGATCTGGTGCTGACGCATTTTACGTCTTGAGGGGGGGCAGACGGTTCTACGAGGGGGGAAAATTCAGGAGGGAGAGGGAAGAAGGGGGAGAAAACAAAAGATGGGAAAGATAAAAGAAAAAAAAAAAGAAAATGATAACAAAAAAATCTAAAACAAAACGTACAAAAATTTGGTTCAGGAAGATAAAATTAAAAAAGAAGAGAGCTTTTTGTTGTTGTCTTTTTTTTTTTTTTTTAAATGAAAAGAAAAAAAAGCCAACAGAAATGAAATGGGGCATCAAAACTGAAATGTAATAAAGCAAAGGACTAAAACTGTAAGCGGGCTAGCCAAGAGGGGTCCTGCTGCTGCTACTAAGCGTGTGTGCCACAAAGCTTAGCCCCCAGCTTTACCCTATAAAAGACCCTTCCCTTTAGTTCCCTGTTTTACAGCGGTCTGGCAAATCCTGCCCTGGCTGGTAAAGCACTTGTTTCCAAAGTGCAGTCTCTGGGATCTCAAATTTCCGTGAAGGGATCTGCGAAAAGTAAGTAAGAAAAGCAAATCTTTTGCCAGGAGGCTTAAATTTAAGAGTCTGTATACCCAGCTGTAAGTTATTAGTTGTCCACAGACTGAAGGAGGTGAAAAAACATAGTGGTGACGTCCAGGATATCGCCAAGCAAAGAGCCCACGATGCTGGATGAGGGAAAGTATTTAGATAGGAATAGTTTTAGTAAAAAGTCTTGCAAAGGAGTGAGGCAGGAGGTTTGTCAAGGTATTTGGGTACCCAGTGGGATATTCAGAAGTGGTAGCGTGCCTGACTCCTGTTTCACTCTGTCCAAACAACTTCAGGGTGTTTTATGAAAATCCCAGGACACCTTTGGAAATCTGGCCCTACACAGCTGCACGTTCTCAGGGTATCAGCAAACAACTGTCTGAGGACCGATTTTCAGGAGATGGGGAAGGTGTAAACCACCACTCCTGTTCACGTCAGTGTTTACTGAGCCGCACGACATAATTTCAGCGAGATCTGCTCAGTAGGAAGCCGGACGCAGACACCAGCTCTGTCACACACCAGGTACTGGCTCACACCATGGCTGTGCCTGTAGCACCAGGAGAACTGCAAGAAAGTCAGGTCCTTGGGAAGGCAGGAGGTGCCACGGGTCTGGGGTCTCGGTGACGTCTGGACAGAAAACCTGCCACTTCTGCACCCCAGCTGTAACCTGGGAAATTTTGGGAAATCTTAAACCAGACTTCTCTCAAAAACTAAGTATTATCAATCAGCCCAGGTAAGCACACAGAGGGATACATTTTCAAGGCAAATCTGCAAATCCAATCGCATCCAACAAGAGTAAAACTGCAAAAAACCCAGCTTTTAACTCTCTGCAGATACTGCCAGAAACTGGGGTGTCCTTAGAAGCCCCCAAAGCATCATCTGACAGAAGCAAGGGAATAGATAAATGCTGCACCATTTCTATTTTTTCTGGTGCTTTTTAATCAACACAAAGCTCTTTTACTGAGAAATGATTTTTTTTTTCAAATGTCCTACTCCTATCCCTGAGTCACAAACAGATGTTTAGGCCAAACTTGCCTTGAGGACTCAGCTAAATCAAGTCACACTTTTCCCAATTTGCAGTGCAGTGAAAGCTGCATGCTTCGCATACACCTCCATTAAATAGAAATAAGAGGGTTTGCAGAACGGGTAGAGACAGTTCCTTCCACTGCAGTGCTGAGCACTTTGTCCAGTAGGACAATTTGGGTGTTGTTCTCCTACTTTCATGCTTAATTATTATTATTGGGCTGTATTTAAATTGAGAGAACAAAACCCTTATATGTATCACTACAGAGGGTGACAATCAGCCCGCGATGGCTAGCCACGCAAAATAATACAAAATATGTCAAACAAACCAAATCAAAAGCAACAAACTTGAAAATAAAACATAAATCAAACCAGTAATTTAAAACAACAAAAAAAAAAATCAGAAAGGAAATCATAATAATAAAATAATACTGATATAAAAAGTGACTCCTTCCAGAACATTCCCAGTCTGTTTACCTACCTTCCATGCTTCAACTGCTAACTTATAAGACTTTCTTACGAGAGAACAAGAGAAACTGAGCTACGAGGCCAGACCAAGCTCCTGGTGGGTTTCTGCACATGGCTGGCTTTTAAGGGGCCGCCCTGCCCCACTGCTGACTCCCCTGGCTGAGTTACTCTCCCCTGCCAGCAAAACCCTAGGTATCACAGGACTGGTAATTCTGGGCTCTAATCCATTCTCTTTTGCTAAGCTACCCGTACAGAGGGCAGAGAGCAGGGTGGCAGATTCCCACTGCTGTTTTGCCTTACGCCTGCAGCTCTCTCCCTCTGCTGTGATTGATGCAGTACCGACAACTCCAGAACGGAGGCACGCTGCTCCTTCTCACACCCCTGAAGCAACTCAAGTCTCTTTTAGGGCATGGAGGAAAAAGCCTCAACCCTCTTCCAGCGCCTGCCATGACACTCCTTTTTTTTTCGGAGTATTTTGCAAAAAGGTTTGCTCCTTTTTTTCTCCCCCGCCAGGGGCTGGTGTATTAAAAGCTACCTTTCCTGCTTAGCTGTCCAGCCAAAGCCACACGGCTGAGAAACCCACTGCAGAGAGGGTCTGACCCGACCTACCCTTTCCATCCTGAAACTCATTATGAAAGCCCCAGTAAGCAGAGCCGGAGCTCCAGCTGGCACTTGGGTTCACTGTTTGCACTGGCAGCTGCTGCGCGTGGTCACGCTCGCTTGCTCACTCACCCTCTACGCTCCAGCACAGGGACCTACAGAGAGGCCCTGGAGTGAGGCCTCCATTTGGGGTCGTTTGCACTTTCTCTGGTCAAAAAGGCAGGGTGGGTGGGTGATGGGGGTGAAGGCCCAGATCCCACCTGGACCCCCTCCCCATCACTCTCATCGACTACAGCACCTGGATGAAAACAGCCACCAAGTGCTGGCTGGCCATACTGGAGACGCATCTGGGGAGTTCATGGCACTGTGAGTTTCCTTCACAATCCAGCCCAACCTGCGTGACCCTGGCCACGTGCATGCGTGCATGGGGGCGGAATCGACAAGGTGGGAGCTGTATGCAGGACGGAAAGCGCCGCAGCCCAAAGCGGAGGCTGTGAGTTCACCTCTGCACCAAACTCCTTTGCTGGAAAGGGAGCCACAGCACGGGCGGGAGCCCCCGGAGGCAGCTCGTCATCTCTGTCTGCTGGTTTCTGCTTTTATCATGCAGGCAGCTCTTTGGGAACCCTTCCCCACCCTCCCACGGGCTCCAGGATGTACACGAGTGTGTGCAGATCCACGCACGTGTGCGTGAGCCTGCAGCGACAGGGTGGACTGTATTTGTGAATCTGCTTGAGACCAGCCAGTACTCACCTGAACTGCATCTTTTACATGCTTTAAAGTTGACTGTCCAAGCCACAAGAATGACCCTTACTGACCTTGTACAATACAATGTTTTTTAACCCTTTAGGTACCATAGACTTTGTGTAAGATTTTTTTCACTTCACACACTGTGAGGAAGGGGGAAGGGGAGCAGAGCTAATGGGTAGGGGAAACATCCTTTCTTAGGAAGGAACAGAGGGTTAAGAAATCCTCGTGGTTCCTTTACACCTGCACATGCAGCCTCACAGCACCCACCCTGCCACCCCTGTCCCTTGACATGTGCTTTGCGCTCCGAAATTTCTTAGCAGGAGAGTTGCCAAGGAGCCCTGGGAAGGTCGTGGCTAGTTAGAAAGGGCAGAACAGCTTCCTCCAACCATCAGATTCTGTTATTTTTGCAATCTACGTCTCTGGTACTTGAAGAGTTAAAACCCAGCTACTTCAAGA
The DNA here is from genome assembly GCF_040182565.1 of Anser cygnoides. Lineage (NCBI taxonomy): Eukaryota > Metazoa > Chordata > Aves > Anseriformes > Anatidae > Anser > Anser cygnoides. Next base: position 2,936,638 of record NC_089899.1, on the reverse strand, counting down.
AGAAAAATATACTTTACCTTTAGTTTAATGGATTTTACTTTGGTTATGATGCTCGGGAGGAGCCACCCTGACAGGGAGGTGGTGGGTGTTGTGCGGAGAGGTGGGCAATGCAGGGAGGGCTGCGGCATGCAGGCACATGCTTGCCAGCTGAGCGAGGAGGGGAAGGGCACCGAATGCACCAGCAGGCTGCCGGAGGATGAGGGAGGCTTTGCTGTTGCAGAGACAAGATGCCATCGTGGTGTGAAACCGCCCAGCGAGAGACAAGACAGACAGAGAGCAGGGAGCGGGTTTCGTCGGGCTGAGAGCATGCAGGCGGGCAGGCAGACAGCGGAAGAGAGAAGAGAAAGAAGAGCCATGGAGCGGGCCAAGGAAGAGCTGAACGGAAAAGGAGCTGCAGAGGGAAGACACAAAAGCCTGTCTCGAGCCAGAAGGTCTGTGAGCCGAAGGATGTCGCCTGGACCAGGGAGAATTGACTCGTTCCTCCAACAGCCAGCCAGGAAAAAATGTTTCACCATGTTACAGGACACTGACAGCTCCCAGCTGATGTTCTTAAGAGCATTAAATTAATGAAACTACCCCTATGAAAGCTGAGCTACAGAGAAATAAAGCAGGCCTCATTCTGGGCAGGTGCCAAGTTAGAAAAAGACCCAAAGCCTTCCCCTTTCCCGGACCCCCTTCTCTTCATCCTTGAGGGAAAAATATTCGGTGTCACTAAGCCCTACTGTCATCAGCACCCACAGCCATCCTTCCAGCCTGTTTTTATCACACCAGAAAGCACAAATCCGAGACCCTCTGTTCCCCCCTTCCCCACAAATCTCAAGGAGGGAAACCCCTCGCAGAACAGAAGCAGAGTGTGGGTAAGGTTGACAATTATTGTTCAGGTCCTTTCAGTTCATTTTCCCCCACCCCACAGTGATGGTCCGTGTGACAGCACCAGACTGGGATCAGAACCAGTGGATTTGCAGCAAAGTCAGGAAAGGATTTTCTTTCAATACATACAGAGAGTATGAAAAAAAAGAAAAAAGAAAAAAAAAAGGGGAAAAACATTTGAAGGAAAGAAGAAAACAAAATATCTTTGAACGGACTGGAGGCCTGAGAAAACCGCTGTAAGGAAGTCTGTCTATGAAGGAGGAGATTCCCCTTTCCTCCCACTCCCAGGGGGGAGGGAGAAAGAGAAGGAGAGAGATGGGGAAAAGAAGAGAGAGAGAGAGAGAGACAGCAGAAGTGAGAACTGAAACGGCAAGGTGGGGCAGGTGCCCAGCTGGGAGCCCGCTGCTCCCCCTTGGTAAGGACTCTGAGAGATGGGAGCAGGCACTCTCTCTCCTCACACTGGTGACCAGAGCCATTTCTGAGTTAGTTCTGCTCCCGGCTACTCCAAACTGCAGCGGAGTGATTTAGTAGAGATGAGAGGAGACAGAAAACACAAAGAACAGCTGCCACAGCCACTCATGCAGTGAAAAAACACCTCATTTAAAAGCAAAGATCTGTGAAAAGCCCAGGTTGAAATATTGCCATCCAGGGTTATTGTCCCCAGGGCAACAGCGAAGGGAGACAATCCATTAAACTAAAACCAGCACATTTTGGTTGCATACGCTCCATCCTGGTGTCATTAGTATCCCCCCACAGCCTCCGCATGACTCCTCTCTCCCGCTCTGCTGGAGCCCAAACGGGCCCGTTCCCAGCACGTGCTGGGACAGCAGGCCTTCTTCCCAGTGGCTACCAAGTCACTCATGGAAAAATCGCATGAGGACTGCTTTCCCAAAGGCTGGTGAAAAAACGGAACTTTCGATTCATCCCCTCCCCTTCTCCTCTTCCTCCCAAGCCCCCCACCGTCTCCCTGCTCCATTGCTTGTGCCCCCCTTCCAGACAGCTGCTGCTCAGGTTCTGCTGGCGGACAGCCACGCTGCCGCACGGCGGTGGGGTGCTGTCCTCCCTGAGCATGCTCAGCACCAAGGGCCAGCACAGCCCACCCGTAAGATCTTTGCTGCCCTCCACCCCACCCCAAGTGGCCACTGCTAACTTACTTAACGCCGTCCCCAGCAAAGCATGCAGCGGCCCCCCTCTTCGACCACATCTCAACTATCTGGGTGTAAGGGGGGAAGGCACCAGGTCCCGGAGATGCCCCGCACTGCCCACCTCCCGGCAGAGCAACCCCAGATGTGTGAACCCCCCGCGGCACGGCAAACATCTGCCCCACAGCTCCGTACCCCTGTGCCCACCATCTCTGGCTCCCTGACTGTCTTCCCCTCAGAGAAGGGTGCGAAAAGGAGAGACACCTACTAGACTGCAAGGTGCGCTCTCTGACCTCCGGGGTGAAGGCCCCCAGGCCCAGAGCCGAGCGGGCGGCCAGCCGGAAGACATACTCAGTGTTGGGCTTCAGGCCTTCCACAGTGAAGGAGGTCGTTGGCTCGAAGTTCCTCAGCACCTGAGATGGGCGAGGGGGAAGAAAAAAAATAAAAACAAACAAAAAGGAGCAGAGGCGAGCCCTGCCCAGAGACACCTGCCCTACACTCCCCTCTCTCAGCCAGCTCAAGAAACAGAGGGCCGGGATGTTCCTCAGGGCCCCAACCCTTTGCACTGCTCCTCTCCAGACTCACCTCCCTGCTGTGGTCTCCTTCCTTATAGAGGAGCTCATACTTCACTATGATCTCCTGGCGGGGAGGGCTCCACGACAACACGATGCTCGTCTCCGTCTTGGCTTCTGCTCGGAAGTTCATCGGCTGCCCAGGAACTGACGCAGAGAAGGAGCCCACAGGGCAGGACAGGGCAGAGGAGGTGAGATGGGAGACAGGAGGAACCACGTTAACTTGGCTTATTAGAAGAATCCTATCCCAGTTTTCCTCAAAGCCTGTGTGTGAAGGGCATGTAATCAGCAAAAGGCCACGCTGTAGAGTGGGGAAGCCCTTCCGTTAAAGCAGTGCCATGTTAAATACCACTGCAGGACCAGGGAAGGTCCAGTGCCGCTGGTGAAGACAAGAATCCTACTGGACCATATGCCTCTTTCTTGGCAGTGCAGGTTATGGCCCTTCCCCAGCATTAGGAGATTCAGGAAGCAGAAGGTTCCTGAGGAAGGCAGGGCTTCCTCACCAGCACCCAACTCCTGTGAGCAGAGCACCCAAAGCAATGCTGGGAGACAATATGTGATAGAACACCTTTTGTTCTCAGCTAAACATATCTGCTGTGACAATAATAGCTTTGTTTTACTCTGCTTTTAGAAAAAGACAAAATTAAGCCCATTGCCGCTCAGCTCTGAGAAGGTAGCTTCTGGGTGCTCTAAGAGTTCAGCTTCACCATTCCCTGGGCAGTGAGTGTTTTCAGGTCTATTTTGAAGACATTTAGAAGCTGGAAACATGAAGATACCTCGCTTTGAAGCATGGAACAGCAAAACCAGGTTCTCCTTGCACAATTGCTTGCCCTACCCATTTAAGCAACAACCTTTGTGAGCAAAGACAGAATGAAAATCATGTGCCAAGCCTTTGGGCTCCAGCTGCTGGACCAAACTTCCTACTAGAAAGTTATTTCTTTTTTAACCGAACTGAACCAATAAAGAAAAAAAATGGTCTGGTGACACAGAGGCCACAGCTGGATAATGGAATAAGCCACCACCTCTCCCTCCTGCAGCCCAGTGCCTCCAAGGTTAGTGACACAGGTGCTCACCTCCTTGTTGCGTCTTAACCTGGATGGGGTCCGAAAGAGGCCCGTCTCCCACCGAGGTGAAGGCCAGGACCCGAACTGTGTAGGTTTCATCCTCCAGGAGGCTGCCCACCGTGGTCAGGAGGCTGTCATCCACGTTGTGCTTCTGCCAGTTGCTGACAGGCTGATCAGGCTCCATGGTGTAATACACACGATAGCCACGGATCTGCCCGTTGGGCTCCACTGGTTCCTCCCACTGGATAATCATGGTGGTGCTGCTCAGCATTCGTCCCTGCACGTTACGGGGGGCACTGGCAGGGAGCTTGTTCCCCTGTGCGAGTGACCACTGACTCGCTGGGAGGCCCCTGCCCAATGCTGTTGACTGCAGAGACCCAGATCTCGTACTCAGAGTTGGGGCTGAGCCCCCCAATGCTGTAGCGCGTGGTGGTGATGTCCTCTTTGATCTGGTATGGTCCGTCCTGGCTTTTAGACTTGTATTCAATGACATAGTAGGACACGGGGTCTGGATTTCCAGAGTCCCAGGTGATGGTGATACTTGTTGCTGTCGTCTCTGTCACCACTGGTGTCCCAGGAGCCTTGGGGAGTGCTGAGGATTAGGAAGAACAGACGTTAAAAAAAAAAAAAAAAGAAAAAAAAAAAGGTGTGTTGAAGTGGTGCCTAATTGAGCTAGTTAGGGCTGTAGGAGCCAGAGGCACAGTACCAATCACAGAGCGGCAGTTCAGTAAAGTGCCGCTGAAATATTATGAACCTAGTTATACACTCTATTATCCTCCTTAAACTGCTCCATCAAAAGGGAAGTGCTCAGCTAAACATCTGGAATCATTAGCACAGACTTCAGCTGAACATCCGCTGGCTCACAGGGCAGCAAGGAAAAGCGGTTTTGCAAGAGCTCTTTCAGAGCACATCATCAGATCTTCTGAAGCACCGGCTACCCAGCTCTGGCACTGCTGAATTTCTCCATGTCTAGCGTGCAGGTAACAGTACAGCATGGACTGTACTCTCCAGAACTAGAAAGCCATAAATACATGCAGTACTTCACCTCAATCCACAAATGTGTTAACGTCCATCTCCTGTCACTCATCCAAAAGACAAACTTGCTGGAGACTGCATGCTGAATGCCGGAAACCTTTAACCTTTTCCTCACTACTTGTTTTAGACCCTTTCCAATCTCATCTTCTCTAGGCTTGAGCAGCCTTAAAGCTCTAACTTCTCATTTCATCTTCTGACTGGGGAATATTGCAGATGCTTACAGACAAGAACAAAAGGGGAAATAGCAGTGAAATAAAATGACAAAAGGCAGAATGTACCAGCAGGGCAAGATTCCACACCTGAGGACAATTGGAAGCAGAAGCAATGTATCTATCAGCCTTTTAAATTAATAGTGTAAGATGGAAAAAAGGGAAGGAAGAAAACAGGAGAATAAACAGCACTTCAGCCCAGCCGTGGGCATCCTTTCTCTAGCACGTAAGCCCAATCCCTGTGAAAAGCACAGGATCGGTGTCATGTCAAGATTCACCAGTGCCTACCTACTCACTTCTACGGTGAGGTCTCCCTCAGTCAGAGGCACCGACACAAACCGGACGGTTTCTCTTCACCACTCCCCTTCTCCAAGGTATTTCTCCTCCTCTCCCCCTCCCCTCCGAATCCTCTCCCACCCCATCTCCCCCAGATCCCTCGTGGGCAATGCCATCACTCAGAGCAGACACCAGCTCATACACCGAGCTCTACACTCACCCAACCACAGGGGCATCCCGCTTGGGTTTTAATACTCCCCTGCTGAGGACAGAATAGATTGAAGATTGCACCCGTGCTCCTCCTGGAAATTGCTAGCTGGAAGCTGGGGATATTCCCCCTCTTGCTGAGGCAACAACGGCCACTAAGATGCTGGATCTACGTTCTACTGCAAGGGCATACATGTCAGAGATCCTCAGGGCCTTGGCTGAATCTCTAACCTCGGAACAGGATGGCATGCAGGCTTCAAGCCATCCAAGGCTCCTTGCAAACTGCCCAGCCAGCCCCATATCCCAGGACAAAAACAAGCATGCAGGGCTTTAAATCAATTTTCTTCATAACAGACAGCCCAGTTGTCCTGAAGCAAGGGAAGATCTCAAGCCACCAGCATCCCATTCTCTGGGGATTCCTTTGGGCACGGGATCCCCACAGACGCATGCACAGATCCCAGCACGTGGCACGCACGGTGCACAGGTTTGTCTTCCTGCTCATGCTCACATACGCATATACATACGGGCTTGTACCACCACGGACGTACATACATGCAGTCAGGCACCCTCATGCCCATACAGCCACGTTGCTGACTCACGTGCACACACACTCATGCACGACAAGCGTGCTTCATGCATAATCACGTCCCCACATTCATCACGTGCAGGTCAGTCATGGGCTCTCCCCATGCAGGCACACAAAGCCACGGGCAGGACCACAACTCACACACACGCAGTCGCACGACGACACGCACTCATGCACTGGCGAAGGCTTACCGGCACGGCCATTTATCTACAAATGCTCACATGCACGAACACGACACGTGCCCACAGCTCTTTGCACACGTGCTCAGACGCTCCGTGAAGACCATGCGCCCAACACGTGCCTTGCACGTACGTACACCCATGCAGCAGCTCACGCACTTGTGCATGCACGCTCCTACAAACATGCATCGTCGGGGAACCCACGCACTCGCTCACGCAGGTGTGCTCACACTCTCTTACATTTCACCGTGATCTGAGCAACGGCTTCTATGACTCCCAGACTGGACATGGCCACACACGTGTAGTTGGCTGAGTCCTTGACATCCGTGAGCTCCAAGACATTACGGCCCACGGGCATGTCATCTTCGGGCGTCAGGTCCTCCGCTCCCTGCATCCACTTGACGTATGGCATGGGCGAACCCACCGCCACGCAGGTGATGTTGACGTTGCCGCCGGGCATGATTTCGTGGCTGACGGGCAAGATGGAGAAGCGAGGGGCCACGCGGCGAACTGTGGACGAGACGCACAGAGGTAACAAAAAAACAAAACAGAACAAAAACGAAACAAAAAAATAAAACAAAACAAAAAAAAAAAAGAAAGAAAAGAAAAAGAAGAAAAGGGAGAAAAAGAAAAAAGAGTAAAAGATAATTTAAATACAGATGGGGTTTGTCATCATTTATTTTCTTCCTTCATTAAAAACAAAACAAAAATCAAAGAAACTAAAAAATCAAAAACCAAAAACCAAAAAAATTAAACTTCAAATAAATTTGTACTTCACAAACAATATATAGAATATAGACATAAAAGCGATATTTCATAGCAACAGGGTTCCATTGATCAAGATTAGACCCATCACAGCACAGATAAAGACACAAAAATTTATTAGCAATTTCTCATCTTTACTGGCAAGAGCTGGCATGGCGAGCGTCGAAAATCTCCTCCACAGGCGCTGGGGCCCCCAGCTCCCCGCTCCGCGCCCCGGGAAGCCCGCTCCTCCCCTTTTCCAGTGGGGTCCAGCTCATCCTCCCCTATCACCTTCTCCCGCGGCCGAATAAATCGGCTCCTCCACCACCACGGCTCGGAGACACCCCAGGGGCTGCCCCCGTCCCCAGAGAGGGGCCGGCTCCGTGCCCGACGGGGGGCGAGGGATGCTGCAGCCTTGGGTGGTGGCGAGGAGAAGGCGGGCACGGAGGTGGAAACTTCTCAAGATTTTGCCTTGTTAGGAAGGCCCAAATCTTGTGACCCAGAGAATCCAACCAAGAGAGAAGTATCACATCCCCAGATGCCGGAGAGACACCACTTGAAAAGCAGAGAGGCAAAAAATAAAAAAAAGGGGGGAGAGGGAGTCCCCGGAGCGGGACAGAATTTAGTTGGTGTCTGCGTGTGAGAACCGTCCAAGGGGATGCAGTCCCCCTGGAGCGAGACAGAGTGTGGAAAAGATGAGAAACTCTAATGAAATTTTTGTGGTTTTCGGGTATAGAAACCCTAACGAAGCCTCTTTAAGATCTGACACGGTTCCATTGATAGATGCAGCTCTCAGAGTCACAAACATCATGCAAAATAGGTAAAAAAGAGACAGAGAAAAAGATAGAAAGAGAAAGAGAGAGAGAGGAGAATGCAGAGAAATATAATTTATGGGCGGCTAGCAAATGCCCACATGGAAACTGAATAGAGAGAGAGCAACAGAGAAAGAAAGGAAGACGAGGAGAAGGAGAACAAGGAGGGGAAGGGAGAAAGAAGAGAGAGAAAGAGAGGGAGGGGAGGGGGAAACCCACTTTAATGCTGCATACTTTTTCTAGCTGATGTGACCCAATGTGGTGGCTCACATTGTCACATCTCAGCCCTGGCGGAATAATAAATAGAATAGAATTAATAAGAAAAACAAGGTAATGAAACTTTAACGTTGAGAAAACAGTGACATGTTCTGTGCATCTCCTTAGCAGAGAGGTGGATGCAGCTTCCAGACCTTACACGATAAGAACATGGACGCAAAGGGAAGGGGGTGGTTTCCTTGGCTCCATTTTCTGAACTAACTGAGCTGGCCGAGGTGGATGCTCTTCCTCAGGGGTGAAAGCAGGAGGACGGACAAAGGAGAAAATAAAGTGCCTGAGAGAGGCCCTAGGGAGGAAGCTGAAGGCAAGGTCCCATCCTGTAAGCAGGGACAAAAGGATTCAGACCCCAGTAAGCTGCAGGCACAGCAGCAGCCCAAGGAAAAAAGGAGGGTGGGAATCCTCCCAGCTTGTGGGAGCCATGCGATAAACACCCCTCGGGAAGGGTGAGCAAGGGGACGGGAGAGGTAGGGGTGATGGGGGCCTGAGAAATATTTGTCCCTGGTGTCCTCTTCCCAGGTAACCCCTCTGAACAACCTCTCTAAAACCACCAACGGTCGCATCCATGCAATAGCAATGCAAAAGACACCAGAGCTAAGCCTGCAATCTCTTTTCCCACGTCCTAGTGCCTTCAGATGTCCCTTGGAATTGATGTCCTCGTTTTTTTCTGGTATTTATCTTCCAGCCCATTCCCCTGGCTGCCGCTCAACATTATGGATCTTTTCAGATGGGGAGTGCGCTGCCAGGAGAGATAGTGGCTGTTTTCCATTTAGTGGCGTTTTGTTAAACAAAAGCCAAATATGGCCTCTGCTTCCTCCCACAAACTGACAGGGAGATATCTTCACAGAAAGGTGTTCTCTTACCAGCATGCTACAGGATCCTTCTCTGCACAGTTACAGGGAAGGAAGAGAGGACTTCCAGCTTTGGGGCCTTGGGAGCTCAGAGATGTCAGAGGAGACATCCCACGTGCACAGCTTTGTGAAGGGAACTGACAGCACGTCCTCACCCGTGGTGCAGTGGGGAAAGGCCTGGGGTGTGGAGGGCCAGACCACAAACTCGCGTGGACGCTGTGACTAGAAGCTGACTTTCTGCTTAGAGAAAGGTGTGAGGGGAGTACTGTGGTGTTTGCACAACCTCTGGCACCAGCACTGGCTCACGAGGGCAGGCAACGTGCTTCTTGCTCCCTCCTGTCATACCCCTTTGAAGATCGGGAGCCCTGGACACGAGGGCACAGCCTTGTGGCCTACCCCGTCTTTCCTTCCACTGTCTGCTGCGGGAGGTTTCAGAAAATGGAGCCACGCGAAGACCACCCCGGTCACAGTCTGAGACAAGATGGAGAGAACTCGAAAAGAAACAAGTGGGGTCACCATGCAGACAGATCTGGGTGGGGATGGCTCTTCTGAGTGTAACCTTCTGGAGAGGAGAGGCAGGGTGGGAAGAGGTGAGGAGAAATGGGGAGACGTAGGCCGGACAAGATCCGGTCAGCAAACAGCATCGACAGCAACAAACAACGGCAGGTGGGATGCAAACACCGAGTTGTCATGGAAACAGAACAAGACAATTAATTCAAACCGAGGCTAATCGCAAAGAAATGAAACCAAACTAAAAGGGAAAAAGGAAAAAAAAAAAAAAAACAAAAAGGAAGAACAAACCAGAATTTAATAACTGAAAAGCATCATTCGATGGATGGCGGAGTGCTGAGAATCGGAGCCTGAAGGGAACAGCCTGCTGCCGTCTGCGTGTTTGGGGCAGGGACGGGGAAGAGCCACTCACAAAACACAAGCTCAGGACCACGGAGCCCAGCAATGAGCCGGCCTCCTCTGCGTGCCCACGTCCAGAGGGAAGCAGGGAAGCAGTTCTCCCCCCGCCGACCTCGCTGCACCCAGGGCTTAGGGTTTTAGGTCAGCTCTGTGGGATTTTAGGGCAGCGTAATTGCTCTGCTGGTTTAATTGCAGTTTTCACAACTAACGGGGAGCAACCGGCACATCTGGGTGCCAGCTGAAGACACGGCGTGTTTCTGTGAAAAGGGGAGGATTTGGGGCAGGGGTAGTGGCGGGCTGATGCGAGGACAAAAGGGGCGGCAGCATTTCTGTCGTGCATCCTGGTTCAAAAAAAGCTACACACTGCTGTGTGTACAGATACACAGACATCCACACGCTGGTCCAGGAGGTGAAAATAACTCCAACGCTAGCTGAGGTTGGAGATCTCAGCGAGTCCCTCGATACATCCCTGCCAGGGCTCAGGGCTGTGACAACAGCAGTTTCTGTAACAGGAAATACTTGTAGGGCTCGTCTCTGGATACCAGGAACCATGTCGCTGTTTATTTTAATTGCCATACCACTCTGATTTGACTGTTGACATGAGATTTCTCAAGCTGAGAATCTCTGGGTCAGCATTTAGGTCAGAGCCTAGGAAGAGAGCAGTGGTGGGAAGCAAGCTCGAAGAGCAGCTAGAGATTGAATCAAGAACAATTTCAGCTCTGGCTCCAGCTGCGTTTCAAGCACAGCAGCTGAAAAAGTGAATTTTTTCCATCTAAAAATGCAGAGAAGTGAATCCTTTTGTTTTGCCATCCAACAAATTCAAGAGACTGGGGAGGTAAGGGGAAGAACTGCCCTCTCTGGAAAGGGGAAGTTGTGGTGGGGCAGCCAGGGCTCCACTTTACAGACCACTTCTCTGATGCTCTTAGCAATTTCTTGCTTGTCTGATCTCTTCTTTCCTAGCACTGAGCTCTCTCTCAGGCAGGAACACCCCATTTCTAGAGCAGGGCAGATCTTTCCTCTTCCAGAAATTTAGCCTTTTTTTTTTTTTTTTTTTACTAATACTCCTTTACCACCCTACAGGAGCTACAAGGCAGATTCCTCGTGTTTCTTAAGGCAGTCTGCCATTGTGCAGAATTCAGGTTAAAAACACCTCCAGTGACAACACAATGCAAAGGCTGCAAGTCACCGACATCTCCATGTGCTTCTCTTCTCTCCCTTCAGATGCTGAGGGTGCAGTCAGGCCAAGGCCTCCAGCTGCCACTGGTTTCAAGGAGCACCTTAGCCCTGAGCTTCAGGGATGTTTGGTTTCCATGACAGCTTTGTCCCAACTGTTTTCCAAAGCCAACCTTGCATGCATACAGACGTGCATGCTCCATGTGCATGTGCAACATCTCCTGATAAACACACACAAGCAGGCACACACAAAGACACGTTTTCAATGGCCAAAAAACTCTCAGGAGCTTTTTTCAAACAAGGATACAGCTCATTACTGACAGAAGCAGGCTTTAGGACTAGAGCAGGACATTTGTGATGCAAGTCAAATTACTGCAGCACAGAGAAGCCATTTCCGAGGCACGGAAAGATTTCTTAAGTCCAGTTAGTTTTTTGTTTTATATTGTTGGATAAGTATTACTTATATTTATATTATTGGTAAGTATTTCACAGAAGCAAAGCTGCACCCCAAATTCTGCTTAACTTAACTTACATGAGAAACTGAACAGATCCAGAACTTTTCACTCGCAAAGCCAATTGGTTTTGTTGCTGCTCATGGCTGCAGAGGTTACCCCAGCTTGTGTTCTGTGAGTGGCATTTTTGGTGCATTATTCTTTCCAATGAAAAGGAAATCAACATCACTAAGGTTCCCCCCCCACACCACTCGGTTATAAAGACAGCTGGGGTCCACAAGGTGAGAGACATTTGGCAAGGGACGGATTTACAGACCTGATCGGAAGAGACACTGGGAGATCCAGGGTTGACTTTTGCAACACCAGAATCCATCCTTAAAATGTGTTCCCAGGATGCTGCTAGCGAAAGAAATCTGAGGACCAACCGACCAGCTCGTGCTGGGGAAACCTACCGGTTCCACTTTTTAAGCCCTTTCCAGATTAGCTCAGGGAGAAAAACATTGGAGGAAAAGTGGGGAAAGGAGAATGTCCTAGACAAGAACCCATCACTTCAAACCCCGATTCACATTAAAAACCAACCAAAAGAGAAACGTACTTCATATCTTAAAGAATAAATTAATTGGAAAAGGAAAAAAACAAAGAAAAAGAAAGTGAAGTGACTGGTTGAAAGCACCAAACAAAACCAAATGGTATTAAACATTTTGACACTCAGCAAGCTGCTGCTCCAAATGAGGTGAGAAGGCGGACATTATTGGCCATTTTGGTGAGACAGGAGTCATTCCGTCTTGCTCCAAAATGAGGAGGGGTAGGGGAAAGGGTGCCAAAATAATGTGCAGCCTCTACGTTATTAGTGAAGCTTAGATTACACCTGTCCTCCCCTCCCAAAAGGTGGTCCGTCCCTGCCCCTGGGCTGTCCGTGCAGCCGCCTCTGCCTTCTCCCTCTCCCATTCCAATTCCAAGTTGATTCCACTGCGGCGAGACGCTGCTCGGCTCTGGATTTCCGACCTCCGTCCCTCCAGAGGACGAGATACTTCCCTCCTCATGCCCATCTCCTTCCTAATTTCCTTCATGGTAAATAAAAATAAATAAGTAAATAGTTGGATAAATAAAGAATGAGACCAAGGCTTGGTTTTGGTCTAAGGAAATCCATTACCTTCCCAATCATTGTCACTTTTCCTCTTAAAAAAACACATTAGTTGGGTGACAGGCTCGCTGAACATCTCTGGTCTTTTGTAATTCTTTTTTTTTTTTTTCTTTTTCTCTTGCTTTTTACAGGATTGAATATAAAATAATCGGAACCCAATTGTTTCTCAAGAAGATCTGTAAAATTAAACGCAGGCTTTGCTCTTTCATTTTTGTTATTTTAATTTGACAAGGTGTAATCTAATTTTTTCCCCTAAAACAAAGAGAACAGCAATGCAAAAGGTGTAAGAGACACAGGCAGGCAGAGATTTCGAGATCAGTACAGCACAGTGTTCCTGCAAAGTGCCCTCTATAGAGATATACATAGATATACATAGATATACAGTTTTGATTTTTCTTTTTGGGGGGTGGCTTTTTGTATCCATTTCCATTTCCTGATACCCTTGAGAAATCCTTCTGCAGAAACACAGCAAATTGGTTTGTTTGCTTTGGTTTTTGAACTAGAATTTCAGAGCTGAGGACACCCCAAACACAGACAGGGCGCTCCCCCACCCATGGAAGTGCTAATGCAACAAGGACTGTACCAGAGCTCGCCCTCCCGAAACTCCAGTGCCTGGAAAACGGCATTACAGGGGCAGCTGTACGAACTAGCGGCGGCTCTGCCTCCCTCCTCTTCCATTAAAGACTTTATCAATGCAAGTCTAAAAAGGTATTAAAACTCCTACGGTTTAAAATATCAAGGATTGCTTTGACCTCGTGGCCATTTGTTAAATCTATAGCGCAATTGGAATTATTTCCTTCTAACCTGTAAAAGGCATTGGAAGTTAAACAGCTTAGCAACCGTTCCACTTGTCTACGGAGGGACCGGCTGGGGAACCAGCGGCTCTCATTTAATGGTCAAATTACGCAGGAGCCAAACTTAACCCAGGAGCAGGCTAAGGGCTAAATTACTCGTTAAATTAGTCACATTTTAATATATTTTGAAGCTGTATTTCCTGAGGTCCTAGGCATGCAATTTCTGCATTTTCTATGGTTTTTATTTTAATTGATTGGAACTAGTTTTGCTATTATGTGTTTATCCCTGGCCTGTTTTCATCTTCAGGCTCTCAATGAGTTGAGGTTTTCCAGACAGCCTTGAAAAAATATTTGCAATGTTCTCAGCAGGAAGGGGGCTGCAGAACCTGATTTGGGGTGAATAAGCACTGTACTTGACTCCAGCAGCAGAAGAGGCAAGGCCTAAGCAGGCACAGGGAGTGCACTGTGCTGTTTTTAAATGCCTGTCGAACCATTTAAAACCCTCTGTGCTTGAAAAGAGCACGGCAACAAGAATCTCGAGCAGAGGGAAGAAGGATTATCCCTACAGCACCGCAACTGCTGCCTTTTGTAACTCCTGACAGGGCACCGCTGCGTGAAATAGGGTAAAATTTTTAATTCTGGTAAATTCAACCAAGACAATTTGTCCTGTACCAACAGCAGCGGCTCTGCACAGGTTGCTAAAGCACAGCCCACACAGCCCTACGGTGCATTGTTCCTTCTTCCTTTCCATTTGTAATCTGGAAGAGCGTGCGGAGACACTCAGTCTTTGCACAGCGCTCTATCTTGAGCCAAGCAGCTGGCTATTTGGATCGAAATAGAGCAACAGAGGTAAGAGTTTAAAGCTTTCAAAATTAAGAGGAGAGCTACAAATTGCTCCATTTCAAGGGAGCAGAACAGCTGCGGCCACAGATTTTGGCCAGGCAGCCATCCACCCTCTCTGGGGCAAAGCCTGGACGCCGTGCGCGTTGACTCACTGATGCCTGTAAAAAAACAGGCAGGTTATGAATGATCGTACCTGGTTTTATGTGCCAAAGCGGAGTGAGCATCTCAGCCCTTCTGGGCAAGACTCAAAGCCTGTTAAAAGGCCGGGAAGGTTTCCCTTGTGCCCTAGCTGAAGGAAGGCCATGTAGCTCTCTGCATGGATGCTGTACCCAGCCGTTTGCTTTCTGATTAGCCGTGAGAACTGCCAGGCTCTGAAACCAGCCTCCCCTGTATGAAGCTGGTGCCTAGCACTGTGCACGCAGAGGCATAAAGCTCTCGAACACCATCAGTGAGGAAGACACCTCTTGCTACCCAGGACTTCAAAGCAGTCCTTTCCTGCAATCACTAAAGGGCAAGAACTTTGATGGTATTTGTGTCCCTAGGGATACAGAGACGCATCTATTTTTGCAAGCCAGATGAGCTGTACAGCTCCCACAAAATCAGCATCTCCGTCTTAAGATGTGCTGATTTGCCCGACAGAGCTGCGTGCTTCCTTACACTGACTGCAAGTGAAATTCGGACAATTGACTTAGGTCAGAAACTTCTATACAGCCCAGGCCAGTGGCAGGATTCCTCTCACCTCCTGATCTGCTTTTCGGGTCTCCACGAAGATGCTTCTGCATTTTGACCTTGGAAATTCCCTGATGGTGGACTCTCTGCTATTTTGGACTGTGACATGATCTGATCTGTAATAACATGCAATGCAAACCCTGCGCCAATTATTGCAAGGCCATGCCTGTAACTTCTAGCAAACCAGGTAACCTCTCCTAGACAGGTTTCAAGTCTGTGTCTCCCTTCCTGGTGCCGTTCCAGCCTATGGTGCCTACATCCAATTTAGCTTTAGTTTATTGTTGTTGATATTATTATAGCTTTTATTGGCTCTTAAGGAAGAATTTAATCTTAAGACCTTCTCACACCACAAGTGATTCTAGCAGCAGCAGCGCAGTTTGGGCATGTTAGAGGTATTTTATAAAAGATAAAATAAACAAATACAAAAATAAATGGTGTGTAAATCCCTTTTTAATTGCACCTAAATCCTGAAACTCAAACTCCTATTCATGAAGGAAAATCCTGTGATTAGTGGTGATTATCACCTTTTAGTCCTAGGCAGGAGGGAGGTGGGATGGGAACACCTCATTTCAAATACTATTCCTTCTCTCTTGCTCTTTTTAAATAGAACAAGTCTTTATTCTTTTTTCTTTAAATAGAACACTGGGATTGGGGGATGTCCTTTGGCTATTGTTGGCGTTAGTCAAAGTTAGTAGAGCCACAGCTGGCCGCTTTAGAAAGACATTATCAACAGTGCAGCATTTCGGAGTGGTACCCTTGTATCTAAGGGGAGAGGGGGAGAGACTTGAAGGAGGGGGGGGGGAATACCAGTACTGAGGGTCCGAGCACTGAAATCTCAGTATTTTAAGAAAAAGAGAAAGACAGACAGAAAGAAAGAGAGAGACAGAGAAAGAGAGAGACAGATACTGTGTCAATACTGCACTGGATTTCTCAAAAATCACACAGCTTTAATACCTGTACACTAGGAAAGCCACTCCTTTGGTAGATTATTGAGTAGTGAGGACTGATGGGCAGAGGGAAACGCATAAACAGGGAAAGGAAGGGCATTCAATTCTGCACAGGGCAAAAGCACCAAGCACCAATGGTAGAACTAACACACTGCAAAAAACCCACCTGTTTACTATCCCATGTGGCTCGCCCACTCAGGATGCACACATGGGAGGCAACAGAAGCTTAATGGGGATAAACAGGGAGATGAGAAGAGGGAAAAGAGGCATTTTCAGCTAGAATGTAACTTGTCAGACTTCTTATTGCTGTTTACAATAAGGATGCAGCTGCCAGATGTGTCCCAGCAGCCTCTTTCGTGTCTACCACTGCTGCATTTCTTTTTTCACATTCCTTTCAAAAGGAGGGCTCTACCTTATCTGGAGCTGGTATTTCTGAGATAATCACGCAGGCTGGTTTTCAAGGTGCCCGTAAGGCAGGCAATAATGGTTAAATGACAGGGAATAAAGAGGGTAAATGGGGAGAGGCAGAGCCATGAAATCCAGCTACCCTTCTGCAGGAGGCAGCTGGCCGGCTGCCCTTCGGTTCTGACGCCGCAAGGACGAGGCATCACCTCCTGCAAGGGGCTGTGCCGAGGTCTGCTGATGAGACAGGGCACAGCCCGACGGCGGGGCTCGTTGCTCTAAAGGAAAGACAACTGCGTGTGCTTCAGTAACACGGGAGGAAGCTTTCTGTCCTTCCACATCCTGGTCCGAAAGCAGATTAGCTCCCATACACAGTGTCTTGGGTATCAGCGTTGGGAAAGGGGCAGTTACCAGTTCTGGATGGCTTGGGAAGCTCTTCGAAGCAGGGCTCAGGGTTTTTCTCTGTGTGCAGGATGTGGAACAGCAGCCACACCTCCAAGAAATTGGCAAGTAATGAGGTGACCCAAGGTCTGCTCTGATTCTTGAACTGAAACCCTGGCTTCTTACCATCTTTTCCACTTCCCAGATCCCTCCCTCCCCTCAAAACAAAGGCTTGTCCCAAATAGCAGGGCTTCCATGGACAGGCGTTAGAGCTGTGTGACTCCTTTCCTCCTGGAGGGATTGAGGAGTTCAGTTACCACCGGGTGGGCAGGAACACTGGCTTCTCACAATGCGTTTGGAATAAACTACAGCACAGCATAACCAATCGAAACTGAAACAGGAAATCAAGAGAAAGCAAAAAACCCAACAGAACAAAAAATTCAGAAAGTAAGAGTAAATCCACTTCAAATAAACCAGAATTGTCAAAAAAAGAAGAAAAACAAACCAAAAAAAAACTATACATATTTATATACAGAAAAAATAAGTCGTAATTAATTTAAAAAGTGGCATGCAAAGAAGATTGTTACATTCTCCTATCATGCATCAGGCCCAATGTCCAAACGGCAAGGTAACCATGACGACAAAAAAGTGCAAGAACTCAGCAACATTACCAAAGGATGCATAGAGAGGCCCACAATGCAACTCAACTCATCTCTGCGAGACCCGGGAACGGGCGGGTCTCGCTCATCTTAAAGATTTCTTGCTTTTTCTCTTTTTTTTTTTTTTTTTTATTTTTTTATAAATATATATATTTTTTTCTCTTAAGAATGTAAAAATGTGGGTAAAGAAAGTAAAAAAGAAAAAAACCACACCAACCTTCTCGTAGCTCTGAGGGATGTTAAGGGGGTTTGATGCGGAACACAATGACATGAGGAGAAGAGAAAAATAGGGGAAACACAGAGAGAGTAAAAAAAGGCCTTCTCAAGGCTGTCAGCTGCAAATTGATTGTTTTTTTTTTTCTCTTAACCAAAATAAAAAGAAAGGAAAAAAAATGAAGATAGTAACGACCCTCCTTCCTGCCTTCCTAGCTTTCCCCCTCCCATCCAGCTAGGTCCCTTTTAAGAACAACCAAGCTCTGTAAAGAGGTCAGACCGTGAGCAATCCTAAGTCGGAATTAGCACCCGACGGGGATGCCAACTCCAGAAAGGAGTTCTCACTTCTTTACGTGCATCTGCTCTTTAAAGAAGGGGGAGCGGAGGCCGTGCCAGGCAGGGACCTGGCACCGAGGTGAGCCCCACGTGGAAATCCGCTCCCCCAGCCCGGCTCCCCCCAGCCCCGCGCCCAGCTCTGCTTGCACTAGCTCCACAACGGGACTGAATAAGGAAAAAGAAATAATTAGAAGAAGAAAAGAAAAAACCAAAACCAAAACATTTCCTTGCAATGTTAAAACTTACAACTCCTATCCCAGGTGCTCTATAGAGACAAGCATGTTATGGGAGAAACAAGTCAATTGGAAACACGGGAGTGTTCATGACTCTTTTAAAACAAAAAACGGGAAGAAAAATGTGCATGAACTTCCCCTCCCACCAAAGCAGATCCATTTCAGAACTTTGTTACCTTTCCACGATATTAACACACAAGAAACAAGGAATTAAACAGCATGAAAAACACCCAAACCACAGGCCGAGCTTGCTTACACGGCGTTTTCTGCACTCTCTGGGCCGGCAACTGCTGGCTTTGTTTGGTAGCCCGGCCTCGGGCACGCAGGGCTAGCTCCGACAGAAGGAGGGCTGGCTATCTATCCACCTGGAGCCGGCCCTTAGCCAGGTGGGGAGACAACTCGAGGGCTACAACCTTTGTCTCCAGGGTAGTTTCCGAGTGGCCAGAAAGGTAGAGGAGATTTGTAAATAAAAGAATAATGAAAAATCCCCACGTTTTTTCCTGTTTCTTTTTTTTTTTTTTTTTTTTTTTAAATCTCAAAACATTCCAGCTAAACTGTCTGCGAAGGATTTAGCCCTGAATTAGTATCAGATCCAGATTTACTTTCCCAAAAGAAGAATTTCAGGGTCCAAGCGACAGGGCAAATTTCAAACGCAATTTTCCAGCTGGCCACAAAAGGCTATTTAAAAATTTAGCTTGGAAACATTAAATTATTAAAAGCCTTCTCTCCATGTGCATGTGATTTAGTGAGCGTGAGACACGAGAGAGAGAGAAAGAGAGAGAGAAAGGAGTGCACACAGGAGCATGGCTCTGCATTGACTGCAGAGTTAACGTGAGTGTAGGTGGGAGGCGCTTCCTCTGTCGATGGGATGGAAATGGGAACAGTTTACTGGGATGTAACTTTTCTTTTTTCCTCCCAATGGTATTTTTCTTTTTTTTTTTTTTTTAAAAAAGCGAGAAGGACCAGCCCTGCTCTCTCATTACCAAAAGGGTTTTGCTGTGGAAAGATATTAAACCAAAGCTACACACAAAATGTTACAGGTCAGAGAGATTAAAATAAGAGAACAAAGAAAGCAGAAAGGCAATTGCCTGCTGGGTGTGAGAACATCAAGGGGGCATTAGCAGAAGCCAATCCCCCTGTCATCTGTTCCCGGTGCTAAAAGGGCAAAGGAATCTGTCACTGACGGCAGAGATGTCTGCTGGCCATCTCCAGCTTTCTGCGAGTCTCTGCCCATGGCCAGTGTTCATGCCCGAGGAACCAGCGACAAATTACTGCTGGCAAAGGGAAAACCAGCTGGGACACGAGCAAGAAGTGAGAATGCACCCTCCTGTTGTGATCTGGGAAGATCCAGGGGAGAAACAGTTCTGTGGAGGGGGCTGAGAGGGTCCTCCCCTCCTCTCACACCCACACCAGCAGAACTGGAACCTTCCCACTTCCAGAGAGCGGGGATCCTTTGTGAGAAAGGGGACTACGGCCTCTCGGCAGCCAAAGCTGTTCATTCTTCTCTGGGCCCTGCAGACTGATGGCAGCAGATACTCGGGCACACTGTTTTGGGTCACGCTTGACTTCAGTGAGGGTGACACAGCCTTGTACTGCTGCCCTGCAGCTCTGGCGTGCAATGGTGAGAAGTCAGGGTGCGCCAGGATCCCCCTGCAAGCTCAGTAGTGCACCGTAAGGATCCAACCAAGAACCACCGGTGCTTCCCCTGCACTCAGGGACGGGCTCGAATCAAAGAGCTGGGGACAAAGGAAGGCCACGGGGAGGGAGATATTTGCCAGTGTTGTGAGCCGATGCGCTCCCTACCTCTCACGTAAAGATTAGCAGGTGAGGAGTAGCGCACTCCGGCGCTGTTGCTGGCGACGCATTCGTACTTCCCCTGGTCCGTCTCCTCGCTGCTTTCAATCTGCAGGCCACCTGCGAGGAGAGAAGACCGCAGCAAACACAATCATCACCACTTTGTTTTTTTTTAGGAGGGAGCAGTAGTGTCAAGGTCTTGCTTTCTCCTTCCCTCGGGTGAATACCTACTGGAACGCTGCCTGGGGGTCTTGGCCTTGGGGATCTGGAACTAAGGAGCCCTGCCAACATCAGCTATTAGTGTTACGGCTGGACACAGAGCCACCAGGAAGAGAAAATCCAGTCCCCGCCTCTATACTAAGTGCCTCTCTCTGTACTGAAATAATGAGCAGAATTACCAACTTTTGTGACTTCTGCAATGCAGATATCCTGCACCAGAACTCCTGAAATCAACTTCAATAATCCGTATTACTGTGATTCCCAGAAATCTGTCAGAGGGCAGTCAGCTTCCCATTACTCGATCTGAAGCAGTGACCATAAAGGTGAAAGGATTTGTCACCCACTGCCCAGGAACCCTGAAGAATTCTTACCAATGCTGGCTTTGTTTTGTACCTAAATACCTGATTCTGAGGAATCCCACAGGAGATAATAAAGTGAAAATCACGTTACTGCTAGTGAATATTTCCAAGAGAAAAAAACCTGCAAATACTGCACTGGATTTCCTGAATTGCATGTGCGGTTTACACAAACTGGGCCAAAAGGACGAAGCTTTTTCTTAAACCCGTACCTTATTGGAGTTCACAAGAATGAATTCAGAGCCATACTAAACACCCCTGTAAGCAGACATGCAGATATGCTGCATGTAAGTACATGGAAGAAAATTGTCTCATTTACCTCAAAAGGCTTCGCTCCTGCAAAACTTGAGTTAAAATACATACTACATAAATAATTCAACAGGCTATCAAATGCTTTATGCATTATGAGTATTATGAGTACATGATTATACTACAGATATGGACAGACCTCGCATGTGCTAAGACTTTTAACTGCTATCCCTGGAAAAAAAAATCCCTAAATATAAAAACCAAACAATTCCAGTTCAGTGTAATATTACTGATAAAATCTTAAGCGAGAAAAGTTCAAATGATATCATTGTTGGTTACAGATACAGCCTCTTCAGGAAGGAAAACCAATGTGTTCGCACGAGGAGGACAAGGAGCTCGTGTTCCTCTGTGTGTGCATGGGTGAAAAAGGATGTTGCGTGGGAAGACGTGAGGCTGTGAAAGTATTGATGACAGGGATGGGGTGTGAAAGTGCAACTCCCACCAGGATCCACTGTGTCTGGTAGCTCCCAAAGGCAGGGCAGATAGAATTAAAACAAAAAACAACCCCCCCAGAAAAAAAACACTGAAGCAAACAAAAATTAATTTCAAAAGAATCTCCGGGTATTTCAGTATAACAAAAGGAGCTGGAAACCAAATGGTGTGAGGCTTCACATTGAGACATCAGCTGAGCATATTTCATACTGAATTAAAGCTCGAGCATGCTCTGTCATCTGAAAGCTCCACTTGGGTGGACAGCTGGACAGGGACTTCTTCTATAAATTTCTTTTATTTGGACAAATCTGTGAGTTGCTTCGACTGGTTCCAGACAAATCTTCCGCATCACTCATGAGCATTGCTTGTCTGAGTGTACGCAAGGGGAGACCAAGCCACACTCCAGAGCAGGAACAGGACACGAAGTGCGGGCAAGCAGCTACACCAGAGGAATGAGGACTCACCCCTTTCGTCTTGACCACTGCGGCTTTGCTGGTGAATGCAATGGTGGAAATTATACTGTAGAGAGTCCAGTGAGTTTTCAGCACTTGCCAGGAGCCAACAGAGATGATGTGTGAAAAAATAAATACCTCACCTACAGCACCTCCTACTACTTTTACCAACAGAGAATTATGGACTTGGAAATTTGCCAGGGTAGATAAAGCCAAAGCAGGGTTTTCCAAGGTGCACGCACCCAATTCTTGCTGAATTTCAATGACAGCTTGAGGTCTAACATCTTTTTGGCTCCGTTAAAGAGACAGTGCAGAAACTACTTACCATGGGTATCTTTCCCAGAAAAACCTACAAGTAAGAGAGTGGAAAGGGGAAGATGGCTCTGAAGCCAAACACACGACTACACAGAGATAGGGAGTGCTGAAGATCTGCCTGAGCAAAGGACTGGAAAAGTTTCACCACAATCAATGGCTCAGGAGCGCTTTGCACCAATCAAAAGAAGGCCCTAAGTATTTACCAAGCTTTGATAGCATTTAATGCCCAAGATAAACTTCAGTCCTTTGCAGTCCTGGAGAGATTAGCTCTTAAAACTGCCATAAATCTGAGGCAGCACAGCCTGAGATGTCATTAGAATAACAGTATCAATATTACCAAGTGCACCCAGCAAACAGAAACAGACATTATAACCATATATAAAATAAAGACAGGTATAAAAAGAGAAATAAATATCCAGAGGTGAAGCAGGACAAGAGAACATAACAACAACAAGAATCTGGATTGAGCACAGGTCAATGAAACAGCAACTGAGTGGAGAGAAGTGTTTGGAGAGTGGGTGAGTGAGCGAGCTGGGGGTGTCTTACCTCGGATCGGTGTACCTTCTGCAAAGAAAACAAAGAAAAGAAGTGAAAAGACTGTAAAACCCCAAACACCTGGATTGCCTGTGGGAAAAGGACCTGAGTCAAGGAAGACAGTTCCCAGTAGGAAACTTCCTGTACTGTCTCATCGTGAATTGCAGGGACAGACTGAAGAGGGTTCGGGGTACTTAAGGTGGGGATGCCCTTTAAAAAGCAGTCCAATTCTGCTGGCTCTTTACAGAACCTCCTTGGCACTTGGCTTGAAAACTCTTCCGACTGGCTCCATTTTGTTGTTAAGAATGGAAAGAACACCTTCAAGCTCTCAGCTAACATTACTGTTTGCTTTATGATGAACCTGCACTTGTCTTCATCACCCTGGGGGGAAAGGGTCGGCATTATGATGATGTTAGCCAAGACAGGGAAAGGACATCCAGGTACCTTGCATCACATTTAGAGTTGCAGGTCTGATCCCAGATCTGCCAGTGAATTCCCAGTTCCAAGCTTAAGCTTTTGGCACAGATGTGGGAGGAATTCAATGCATGTCCTTAGCAGGACCTTCAGTTATCCTTTAGCAGCTCTGCACAGCAGAGATTGAAGCCAGATGCTCTGCATTAAATAAGGTTGTGAAAGGGGTACCTCGTGCTACTGCTCTAGAAGCCTCCCTAATGCCAGTGCAGGAGAGGGGTTGTTTTTTTTTTTTGAGAGAGAAGAGTCCTGCTATGCTTGCCTGTTGACTGCATCCCTTGGGTGATTTTTATTCAAACCCCCTCCAGTTGTCTTTAATGCCTGACATGAGTTTTCTGCCCTGGCAGGTCTCACAGATGAGAGGAGGTGACATTGTGGCTGGTGACCCCAGTCAGTGGTAAAATCACTGTCCCCCTGTTTGACCTCTCGAGCCTGAAACCATCTTCCTTTGAAAACCCGGCAGGTCCTTTTGCTCACAGCGGCATTCACACTTGTCACACAGCTAATTAAAAAAGGGGGGTTGATTGGTTGTTTTTTTTTTTTTTTTTTTTTTACCCCAATCCTGAGAACAGGGCAGATTCCGCAATTCCAAATATTGCCTCTTACTAGGGAGAAATGCAAGGGCTTCTCTGTAACGGTAACAGCGCCGTCATTCTGCAGCACCTCCCAGCCGAGGCTTGTACAGTGCGTTACATGACAAATGTCAGCCTACGCACTCTCCTCTCCCCTAGTGAGGTACAGCAGTATTATTTCCCTCACTTTGCACGTGGGAAAACCAAGGCAGAGGTGAAGCAACTTGCCCACGGTCACAGAGGGAAGTCTGTGGCAGAGGCAGGAACAGGAGCCAAAGCCTCCTGTGTCCATCTTCTGCCTTCACCACAACCCTTCCCTTCTCCTTCAGCCCTGCTCATCCTTCTTGTGCTGCGGTTCAATCCTCCATTTTCAGGATAGAAGGTAAAAATACATAGGTATTGATTACAGTACACCTCTATTTTTCAAAGGAGAGGAGGGAAGAGAGGCGTTATAGTGTTAGGATATTAGATTCTAGTTATACTCAGCTTCTAGTTAAGAGGTTAGGTTATTTGATAGAAAAAGTTAGCATCTAGTTAGGGTTAGGAACTAGCTAAGGTTAATAAAGCAGGCTGGTTAGCTATCAGGACAAAGGTTGGAAAGACAGCGTTTGAAAGAGAAAGAGGTGAGGGGAGCGTGTACTTGGGCAGATCTCCACACGGGAGACGGCAGGAAGGTTGTAAAAAGCGAGAGAGAGACAAAGCAGCAAAGGGTTATAGATCAACTCAGTGGAAATAAAAACAGCCTCCAATACATCCTTCTGTCTCAAAACTGGAGCGAAAATCTGCCATCTGTGGCACACATCTTGAACAAGGCTAATGAGGAGAGGGTAGAGGAGGGGAAGAGACCCCAGCATCACCCACTGCTATAAGGCTTCACGGCCTTGGCTAGGCCTGGCGATTCCTGCAAAGGCTCGCTATAATACAGGAGAAACACACTGGAGCTACAGAGGGTACAATGGCAGCTGTTGCCTCCTTGTGTTAATGTGATTGTAGGTTACTTATTCCCTGCTCCCTCTAAGCATCGGCGTTGCCCCTGGAAATAGGCTGTCAGCAGCTCTTGGAGAGCAGGGTAAGCCAAGCAATGCCTCCTCGATGCTTCCAGTTCTAACCCTGGCGTATGGGACACGGAGGTGAGGAGCAAAACGTCTTTTACAAGATGGCCCACACCTGGGACAGAGGTGACAATTTGAACCAAAATGAGATCTGGTGACTTGCAAGGCGAGAACAGCAGTCTGACTGGCGGCAGGGACACAGATGGTAGATTTTCACTGCTGGAGTTTCACATCTAACCAGCTTCATATTCAATTTAGGGGGAGCAGGCTGGTGCTAGAGGAGGATCAGAAACACATTAATATATTCTGAATAATTCTGAGAGCTCCCGGAGGTTTGATTAGGACTGAGGGAGGCATCTGTGCTCAGGAGCTGGCTTGCCTGCTGTTGTTCTAACAGCTCGTGAGCAAATTCAGGAGGCTGACCACTGCCCAGGGCAGAGTAACAGCACTGGGTGTGCAGGAAAACTAAAAGAGGAAGAGTTCACATGAATGCTGGACCTTCCAAGTAGAAAGCTGGTTTTGCAAACTATTCATATTGCCTTCCACAACCGCCCACAAACAGGAAAGCTGCTTGTTTAGGGCAAATGTTGGGGCTGCACGAGCCCAGATGGCCAGCCCAGTGTTAAACAGCAGAGGCAAAAGGCACCGGACCCCATACAGCACTTGCCTCTGGATTAGAAAGGGCCAGGATGGTGCCAGGCAGAACGCCCCATGCAGGTGTCCCCCAGTGCCAGAGAGGACGGGATCTGCTCTTCCACCATCCCTTCCTCTGACTCTTCCCACCCAGCAAGCTGCCTACGGATTCTCCAAGCCTCGAAAACAGGGAGAGGAGGAAAGTCACCATTGCCATGGCAATGACAGAAAACACATCCCCACCTTCTGTCAGGCCACGTGTGTGAACATGTGTGTGCTATGCTCCTCTCCTGAGGGCTGGAGAGAGCTTTCTATTCTAAACAAGCAAGCAATCATCAAGGGTCTTCTGCAATTTTAAAATGCCGGATCCTGGCTGACAGCTGCAATTGCTACAGCTTTAATAACAAAAGGGGACTTGGCACGAGGAGGAAATGTGACGTGAGCTCTGCAGACAGGCTCCTGGCTTCTCGAGGGACAGGGATGATGCGGAGGGGGGGCTTTTCCTTTGCTCAACTCATTCCAATAGCCAATGACCTGTGATTAACAGCTTCAATTTGACGATGCTGCACCCCCACCTCTCCCTTCTGAAAACGCCAATAACCCCGTTAGATGTGAAACTCCAGGACCTCCTGCAGGTGTGAACACAATTATCACAGTTCCAGGGTACAAGCTATTGTGTATTTGGGGAATTCCAGGACAACTGTTGCTAAGTTACAAAAAAAATCTATCCAATGTTAGGAGGTTCATATTTAGCTGTTATCTCTTTATACAGATATATTAATTAGGATGATTATTATTCTTTTTGTAGCCTGCAATACCCCTGCAGAAATTCATTAAGAGGGCAGAAGATCCCTACTGAAAGAGTTAGTAGAAGAAATGCATAGCATGCCTCTCAAAAAGCTGTTACAAAGGAATTAGTTTAAAGGTAAGGGTTACAAATCTGGGTATTAGCAGGTTTGGGGTTTTTTGTTTAGCTTTTTTTTTTA
Organism: Anser cygnoides; assembly: GCF_040182565.1. NCBI lineage: Eukaryota > Metazoa > Chordata > Aves > Anseriformes > Anatidae > Anser > Anser cygnoides. Next base: position 2,910,478 of record NC_089899.1, on the reverse strand, counting down.
ATTGAACAAACTTACCAAAGGTCTCTGAGTGTAAAAAATAGTGAAAAAAGACAAAAAAGAAAAAATTAAGTTTGTTATAGCCAGTTATTTAGAAAGCAGAAGACAACACACAAGACACAAAAGGTTTTAGTGTTTCTATGATGTAAGAAGTCGGCTTCAGGCTGTCTCCCATTTCCCCCCTAGGTGGCACGGCTGAGCAAAGGACATTGGCTTCTACTCAAAATATCCCGAGATCGCTTGTGTCAGTGCTAAGCAGAAATATCCATTTGTTGTCCACCATCGAGACCACTTAAACTCTTAGATAACCTGGGTTTCTAAGGTTGAGATGTTCTAAGTCTAAGGAAAATGGGAGGCTAGACAGAGTTTTTTTCTCATTCTTGTTTGATTGACAATTAAACTTTTTGTGCAGCCAAAACCCTCAAATATTAAAAGGCTTCCAGCTGCTTGGAAAGAATATCTGGAGACAGAGAGAAAAAGGAATGTGGATAGAGAAAAAAGGCACTATGGTTAATGACATCACCTGTTTCTCAGTTATACTGAAGACCCTTAACACAAATGGGTCCACAGGATGATGTAAATATAATGACCATGCTCTCAGAGGTCCATTTATATTGCCAGAGAAACATTTAGTTGTTTTAATATAAATGAGAACTAACTCTGGACATGGACACCCAATTTTGCGGAGCTCTGTGTGTGACATTTCACTTGTACATTTAATGAGCTAATTTGCATGTTTGCCACTAACTCATACATCAATACAAGTTCAGTTATTAACGCCCTCCCTGGTTCTTAGCAGCCTCTGTAATAAAGCAGCGTGGATGCTGTCCTGATGGCTTCCTCTCCAGGGCAGAACCTGGGGGACTGTCCTGTCCTGCTGCTCGGTCGCCTGCCCCTGAACTGCTCCCTGTCGGGGAGCAAGGCGCAGCCAAGCCTTCAGAGCCGACACCGTTGCTGGTTTCTACACTAAGTCTGCTAGCGCAAAGCGCCGAGTTGTGATTTAGTACCAGGGGCACTCCTCCTCCCTGCACTCCTATTCACACAGGGCTCATCAACCACCCGTTAGTCGGCTCTAATTGTTAATCTCCAAGAAGCCAGGCTGGAGTCATCCTGGTGACCTGTATGTGAAAGACACTGAAGCTCATTAGCAGTGTCCTGAAGCATCCAATACCCTAACGTGTGCTAGCACTACACTTCTGGAAGCAAAGTTTGCTTTCTGTAAAGGTAAATGCATTACATTAAGTTCTGACATTAGCAGCGTCGCCAGCATTCAAACAGGCATCGCCTTGCACGTCACACCCACGTTACAAACACACACTTCAATCTCCTTTCCCTCGGTCTTAAAAAACTGCTTTCCACTGACAAAAATGCTAACGAAGTATGGATGACCTTAATGTTAATGTTTTCCACTTTCATAAGCCTTTGCATCATAGAACACGCAGGTTTTGAAAGGCCATAAAAGTAGATGAGATAGGAGGAGAAATCAGAAGTCCTGAATTTCAGCCCTCTGCCGTGACCAGGAGTCTGTGCACTCCCTTTCACAGAAGCAACAGGTTTTTGCCCCAAAGGACAACAGGGATGCTTCAGGCTTTCACCAGTTTACTAATTCAGAGAAACTGTAAATAAGATTAATTCTCAGCAGGTATATTCAGATTTATCAGAAAGGTCAAGGGTTCACTCTGAGGCTAACCAATTCGCTGGAAAAAAAATGCAGCACTCAGGTGGCTTTAAGGAAAACATCAGATCAAATCCAGTTAAGGAATATAAAGGCATTCTAGCAAGATGATAAATGTATTAAAAATAATCTGCCTGTGCATTACTCACACTTCAGATCACGGTCACAGAGCATGATATAATTCTAGTTTACCTCTCATTATTTATGCCGAGTGATTTTTTTTATTTGCATTTGACTCAGCTGTTACAATAAAACAGGGAGGTCAATCTCATCTGTGTTTGTGGGACTCAACAATCCATTCTAATTCTAACAAAGCAGCTTAAGTATCTGCTTGTAAGTTTGCTTCACTGAATAAAGAAGCAGGTGTATAAAAGCTACGCTGAACTGGAAATAAACTGAGCCTTTACCACCAGTGGCCCACAGAACTAAAAATCTTTATATAGATTCTTTGCTAAACAGGTCTAGAGACAGACCAGGCAGTTAAGTCCTCTGATGTTCAGATCCAGCACTACCCTACTCAGAACTGGATTTCTTTGGAGCCAGCAGAGATCTGGGCAGAACTATTTGGCTACCACTCGACCGGCTGACTTGCAAAATGTCTAACTCGAACAGAGCAATACCAGTTGCTTCTCTGAAGCCTCTGTTCTCCCTTTGCCTACGACAGTGACATTCCTTTGCCTCCAAAAAAAACAACAAAACAATCAAAAAAACCCGTGCAAGTGCTCTCTCTCTCTTGGCCAAAGGAACGTTCTGAGTAGCGGAAGCGATGCTAGGACTTGCTAGGTCCAACCACATAGGCACGTTTTCTTTAGGCTGGGTTAAAGCAGTCAGTCCAAGAAGTACTTGAAAAGGATTATGGCTTGGGTTCGTTTTTGTCAAAAAGCAAAACTTCCACAGCTTGTTTCATATTTGCATATTTTCAGAGAGATACTATTTTTTTTTTAAGTTGAGAAATGAAAGTGTTTTACCAGTAGCATTCAAAAATAAATACACCTGTGCCCTCCTCACATGCACACACACATTCACACTGTGAATAGGATATTTAACAAGTACACAAACAGCTCCTGGAAGATGAATATTAAGAGATGCCACATTGACACACACAAAAAGCAACAAACATAAAACAAACAAAAGAGACAGATGGACAAGCAGATGGGGAAAGACAGAGAACTGACAAGAGCCACGGAGCTGGGGTACATCTGCTCATGGAGATCCACTCCATGGGCACTGCCACTGAGCACCGAGGGGTCACTCGAGAATGCTCACAACTGCTCTCCAGCAATGACTGCAGGGACTCGATGCCAGAGAGATCCTGCAAAAGCTGCTCTTCGACACCAGCTCGACAGGCTCAATTTACACCAACAGGGTCATACTTCGACGGTAAGAGGCTGCCTCAGCTGTGGACCCTGCACCAGGTATGTGTGGCCTACAATGCTGTCTGCTGTAGAGGTTCTTTTTCCTCCTTACCCAGGTCTTGGGCTGAGGAGGAAACACTCAGCTCCTATCCAGTCCCCAATTCCCCCTGAGCTTGAACAGCATCATTAGGAGGCAAGTGGACTGGTTACACTCCTGCACAAGAACCAGCTTCCCTGCTGTGATTTCCTTTATGCCAACTACACAGCAGATAAGGGCAGGAAGATGGGATGGAGGGAAAAACACTCCAAACACTCCCTGGGTAAGAACAGTCCTAGAAGTGAAGAAAAGCTAATGCCCCAATCCACACCAGTAGGCCCATGTCTGCAGGTCCCCCCTCTGTTCCAGGAACCTCTGAGCATTCTCTTCACAGCTGTATCTAGGTCTTGATCCTCCAGCCTCGCACGGAGACCTTACCTGATCTCAGCTGTTTTATTCTCCCATTGCTTGCGCTGGGGTCGACAGGCAGGAAATCTTTAAACCAAGTGATCTCGGGGTCTGGGTTCCCGCTGGCCGCACAGAGCATTGTGGCTGTTCGCGTCCGCTCCACCACTTTCAGCTGGGGCCCCATATCGATGTTTGGGAACCCGGGAGGTAACTGGTCCTCTGGTGGGAGAGAGCAACAGAAGAGTGGTTACACACACAGCCGGGCCAAGGCAGCTGAAGGATCTGTTAGTGGAATGTGCTGAGAAAACCACCAGGCAGACGAGCTGCCCAATACCCTGGGCAACGCAACTTAAAAGAAGGCTACTGCAAATGGTCCACAACCGACTCGTGGAAACACATTATGCAGTAAAACTTCCTCACTTGTCCATTACGTTTGACTATCCTAATGTCCCACAAGAAAATTTTACAGTTATCTACAATGAATTACTCAAAAAAGCTTTGGGGCATGGCTTCAGTCACCCCAAAGTTTCTCCGGGTCTCGCACCGAGTCCCTCTGCCAGGCAGGTGACGTGCATTTTTTGGTTTTACAGCAGAAGCTGTGCACACACGTGGCAAAGATCCCCGTACTGCAGAGCACGGCACACGCAGTCACATCAGAAAGGAGCGATTCCTCTTCCCCCGCCAAACCCCACAACACAAAACACGCTGCACCAGAGGAATAATGAAAGTGACTATGCGAAAAGGAATGTCAAAGGCGCAGTGGAAACCAGGAGGGAAAGGAGAGGAAAATATCATCCAGCTGCAGGCACCAGAGGGGACACACACAACGACAGTCAGCCAGGCGCTGGCAGACAGGGTGTGATTTCCAGATTTATTAGGCAGAGTGCTGCTGCCCTAGAAGAAGAGGGATGTGGCACCAGCACCTAGAAGACAGGCTCAAGAGAGCTTCCTGCTTCCTCTGCCTTGCCTTTGCCTTCACTAATGAGGGCGAGGAGGGCAATCCTAACTGATGTTGACTAATTTGTGATAACTAATACAAAACCCCAGTGCGTCCCCCATAATCTTTGGCGTGACCTCCTACATCACGTGGAAGAGACCTGGCCTGCGCTGGCTGCTACAGCTCAGGAACATGACATTTTTTTCTTACAGCAAATCTGTCTTTGAGGGAGGATGTGGGCACCAGGCAGAGAGTTTACGGGGATTCTCTGTCATTACAGATGAGGCGCGTTAAGGAATCACAGCCTGGGGATACTATAGCATCGAATCCATCCCAAAAGCAGCTGAGGTAACAGAAAGGAAATAACATATAAAGCGTTTGGGCTTTAAAAAAGGTGGGGTTTTAAAAAAAGCAACAGAAGGTACCACCAGCCCCCCACTGAAACCAATGGGAGCTCTTGTGATGGCAGCAGAGATGGGATGGAAACCCCGTCCCGATGCTCAGGCTGGGAATCCTCCCTGCCGACTGCAAACACGAGAGCTCATTTCCTGCTCCTGGCACACTGCACGTCAGAAGCGATGGAGCCAAACTACCTATGGCTGAGCCCAGAGACAGCGGAACGAAAGAGAAACCCGGTGGCCTCGCTATGGTGGGTGTCTTTTCGTGTAGCAGCAAAGCAGAATTGCCAGATCCCAGTACTGGTGTACACACGCTCTGAACACACGAGGCATGGGTCAGCGTTACGCCACTGCCGTGCCTCTCACTCAGCTTCTGGAAAGCTACGAAGATCACGAAGGCAGAGCCAAATGTTTGTGCGGTGCTCTGATACCCCAGGCCACGAAATTCTTGTCTAATACCATTATTAGCACTGCACAGCTACTGCGGAGGAGAAAAGGGTTCTAAATGCCTCAATTGTGTGTTTAAAACTGGGCATTGTTTCCTTCTTCTGACCATTGCTATGAGAGCTATAAAGCATCTATTATGAGTCACTGGAGAGTGAAATGTACTAACCACACCTCTCCTCATATATCAAAGGAATCTGACCACAAACAGCAACACGTACCGGCTTATAACTGCTGAAGTAATACAGATTTCCTAGTATGGCCAAACTTACAGCTGTATAAAGGGGCAGTCATTTCAGTGCCTCTGTAAACGCCTCTAAACCGGGGTATCGCATTCGAAAAAAAGACACAAACGTCTTTAACAAGGGACTGAAGCAAAGCTTTGAGATGTCAGTTCACCAGGCTGTGCTTGGGCATCGCAGGAGTCTCCAGCGCCTGCTCCTGCAGATCCTGCGTGCTGCAAAACCCCAGCCCCCACCGGAGTGAGCTCAGGACAGAAGGGCCCTGGGAATTGCTTTGCCTTTGCACAGCTTTCAGCCAGGCTTTTAACGTCTTCTCTTCCCTTCTCCTATTTAACCAGGCGGTGGTGTGTTGTTAAGGAGCCGGGGAGCTGCTGCCGCATTGGCTGCAGATGACATCATTATTGATTACTGCTTTTATCCTGCTCCCTGGTGATGCTCCTCCACCTGGCTCAGACCCGTGCCCGTTAATTTCACGAGCCAATTAATCCACAGAGAGGACAGCCCTCCTGACTGGCAGGGTGTGCGTGTTCGTGTGTGTGCACGTGTGTGCGTGTATGTGCACGCGTGTTGGGGGGAGGCTCGCTACAACCGTTATTACCGAGTGTTTCTAATTAAACAAAAATGTTAATCTTGCAGCACATTGTGCAGAATTCCTCTGAGTTTAATTAAAACAACTGCGACTAGAGGCGTGATCAGATTTGAGGATCAGATCAGCAGAGGAAGCATCTCTGAACATCACATATTGCACTGATTCAAGGGCTCAGATTTCCTTCCTGCCAGGAAAGTGAAGCTGGCTTCATCCCCTAACAATTGGATTCCCTGTAATAATGCAATTACAGTCTCAACTCAATCCCCACAAGACATGCACACGCATGCCCTGCCACCCTCCCCCTCAATCCCCAAACACTAGCCCAAACCTGTTAACAAATAAATAAATAAGGAATGGTTCGGGTCGTGAATTCTCTTTCAAAAAGCAGCCCAGGAAACTGGCTAGAACAAAAGAAGCAAGATGCGAGCTGAAGATGCTTTGAGGGCACATCTGGCCTGCTGCTGCAGATCATGCTGGCTTACGCAGGCAAATGTTTTCACGTGCTGCACTTACCGTATTGCCAGAGCCTCCAAAACACCTTGTTCGTACCTGCTCTTAGCCTGAGAAGCGTAAGGGCCTCCCTTAAGGAAAAGCAGATAAATTACCTCAAGGCCACTGAACAAAGAGTGAGAAAGAGTAAGGGAGGAGAGATGGAGGGAGGCAGGGAGAGGAGAGCACTTCAGCACTCATTTATAATAAATCCTGCTGGAGGACACACGTGCTGACACACACATGTTCGTACAGATAAAGCAAAGGTCGCCAGCTACAGCAAAAGGAGACACCGGTACCTGGCACCTCTTTGTCACTCTAGAAGGCGGCACCTCCGTGTTTAGATAATTAGCTGTGCTGGAAATGAGGATGATGAAGAACGATAAGGCGGGTCTTGCTGCTGCTCTTTTTCCCGCAGGTTGTGCAGAGTTGTTTAATAATTTAGAAGAGAATGAGGGTGTGAGCATGTACAGACGCGCTACGTACTGAATGCAGAAAGGCACGGTGAGGATGTTGATGAAGAGAAGAGGAGGAGGAATTTTTTGACTCGACTACTCTCACTTCAAGCTGTAAGAGCCAAAAACGCAGAGATGAAGCAGCTGGAGTGGCACTAATTTGAAGCAGAATCTGGATCAAACTCCAGTACTCCTAAGCTTTATTCCTGTTTTTTTCATTAAGTTAATGAGCACCTTACAGCTACCGCCCTCCCCAGCAGGTATCCCTGCATCGTGCATTTTGTAAAATTACATCAACAAGTTCTTGCCATCAATATGTATGTCCCCGTGCCTTAGACAACTGCTATTACACAGCTAAAGACGATTTTAATACATGCCAGGATATATAATACATGCTTTGTTTGTTGATTCCATGTATTATGATTGAGAGTTTTGCTATGAAAATAGCTAAATAGCCTAACAATGTTATTAAATATTTGCTGGTCTATAGAGACTTCGATATGCATGTTGGCTCCTGTAGCAGTGCAGGTAATTCATTGCCTTCCCTACAACGTGCCCCTACGTACACTCCTTATAAAGGCATCTGAGTTAAAATTGGTCTGACATTATTCATAAAGTACAGGACTAATCTGCTCGCTACTTGGCCTTATCTTCAGGTCATTACAAGAACAGAAAAACAAGTCAAATTTGAAGCAAGTCTGCCAAGAGCTTTTCAAGTGGCAAGGTAACATTTCAGAGAGGCCAGCTTCTCCTTAAGACGTGCTCCCGTGGGACTCGCTGCTTTCTGCTGAGCATCTCCAACTGATTTTTGTTTATTTTTGCTGATAAAAAGCCAGCAATTACAAAAAGCAACAACCCAGCAGAGTCTTGCTAGAACGTTACACAAGCCCATACCAGATGTCCTCTCTGAGTAGGAAATGTGTGAGGAACATTTCAGGCCAGGATTGTTAGAGAAATGAACACTTCATAAAAAAGCAACAGGGAATCACTCGAAAAAGTTCTGAATGTCCACCCCCAGCAGCCTGCACCATATACCGGTAATAACCACCACAGCCCTTACATGTCTAATAGCCAGTTTTCCTCAATTTTCCAGAGTGCAGTAATCCTCAGGAACAGATAGGATCGGCCACTATGCAGCGAGCTATCAGGGCACAGTAAATTTTCTTCCGTTGCGTTTATCTGGACCAAGCACTGGTTTTTATGGGTACAGTGTACAATTCATGTTGCATTTACTAACAGCTCACAGAGGGTAACCCCCGTGGAACTCTATCAGCTTCAACAAAGCAAAGAGCCAAGCCCTGCCCGGCCCCTGCTCCAAACCCAGCCTGCTGCCTCCCAGCAGCAGAGGCAGTGCAGGCAGAGGGTTGCAGCAAGGCTCCCCCGTACTCGCAGCCCAGTCAGCTGCTGGCAGCACAGGACAGTCCCCTGCAGCACGAGAATCTGCCTCAGGCCACTAGGAAGGAGGGAAACCATAATCTCTACATAGGAAGCAATAATAATAATAATAAAAAGTAAATTACGTCAATCTTTCCTGGGAGTGTGGAGCTTAGAGGAACAATACCACCTGGGAGCTGGGGTGCCTGTGCCAACCAGCTTCCTTTCTGCTAAGTTATTACGAAAAACGACAGCAGCTGGAGTCAACAATAACTGGACAATGCTTCCCCAAACCACTTTCTTTCCTATTCTTTGGGCTCTGCAGGAACCAGGCTTGCAGGCGCTGTGTCCAGCCAGCTGGGGGAAGCGCAGCGAGTCTCCACAGCCCTATCAAAACTCAGATCCCTTGAGAACCAGAACAGGATGGACAAAGAAGCCAGCAGAGCTGGTGCTAAGAGACTGCGAGTTGAACGGTGTCCATCACAAGCTCTGCTTCCCAGAAGCTCCCAAAGGTTTTCCTCTCCTGCAGCTTCCTGTTTTTAAGTGAATGCACGTGGATTTCTACCAGGGTCCGATCCAGGAGCAGTCCTGTGGATAACCGGAGAGGGGTTTACTCCCAGTCCCTTCAGCAGCTGCATCTAGGAGGGAAGAATGTATTTTTTTCCCTTCTGTTCATCAGACTGTTTGCACCGGCGTTAAGGAAATCCCGTAACTGTTCATACATGCGTACTACATGAAGGTACACACATGTCCTTCTGATTATAACAGCACAGCCACAGGCTGCAGAATTAGACCAAACCCCGTTCTGCAGGGTTTGTAACAGCTGGGGCCCAGGTTTCCGTACTCCAAAACATGTCAAGGTGGCAGCTTCTGCAGATGACAGCTCACATTCATCTCCAAGCTGTGCAGCAGCCCCCATCTTTATGCTAAGCATTAGGCTCTGAAAGTGAGAGAAGACAGAAAAGAGGAGGAGGCATTGCAAGGAAAGATGGAGAAAAGACAAACAGGAGAGTGGGTGAATGCAGGAGCAGGGAGGAAAAAGAGAGGAAGAGATGCCAGCGTGCTAAATTGTTATTGTGGAGATTAGTGGACTTGTGCTCGGCCCTTTTAACTTTCCCAGCACTTAAAAAAGAGCATAAAGAGGAGAAAATACGTGCTATGTGAAAGCCAAGGAAAGATTAAGGATGGAATAACTCCAGTGGAGGAGGGGAGGGGAGGGTATTCTACAAAAACTGCTTCCTTGATGCTCTCCAACAAACTTGCTGGCCCAGCCTGCAGGTACTTACTGCTCCCCAGGTATCCCGAGCTGGGGGCCCCAGCTGCTCGTGCGCGGTCAGCTAACAAAGCTACCCAACACGGTCCTGTCAGGCAAACAGAGAAGCAGTGCTCGTGAAAGCACCACCGCCCAGGAGCAAAGCACACGGTAATAATGTTCTGGTGGGATCAGCAAAGAGAGTAATTAGGCAGGCAGCGGGGAGATGCAGCTCCTGTTCTGTCATCTGTCTCTCTAGCTGACACGTGTGTGATGCTGGTACCGGAAGGAAGAGCTGCAAAAAGACATGTACAGAGAAGCGCTGTCCCCAGGGACAGCCACTGAGCTCGGCTCGTCGTTTCCCATACGCTGCAGCTTTCTTGTGGTAGAGCGTGCCTGAAAAATGATGTGAGATCCAGAGGGTTTGTGAGAGCAGGAGCTGGAGGAACACTTTCTCTCTTGCCACCGCTCACAGCTACATTGTAGGGGTAGGGATTTTGCATGTGATCACAGGGGCACCTCTCCCAACCCATCACAGCTCCAGAGAATACACGGGAATAAGTGTGAAGAACGAGGCGCCCAGCTCGACACGCTCTTGTCACAGAGCGCTGTTCCAGCCTCCTGACAGCTACAGCCCACCACACGCAGCTAAAAGAAGGTTAAATGCCACGCCAGGCAGAGGAGCAGCACAACGACTGAAGTGCACCTACACAAATCTGTCAGGCATGACTGGACCACGGGCCCGCATGCTCAAAGGAAGGCAGCATCCTGACAACACCGAGCCTGCCAGGTGGGCAGCAGAAGGGATATTCCTGCTACGAAGGGACACAAAGGGTTTTGCCACGTGCCCTTTACGCCTGGTCTTCAGTTATTGCTGTACGTCGGGGATTTGCACACAAATTCAGCCCTGCACTATTAGGGATGTGCTCGCTCTCTCTTCAAACAAAAGGACTCCAGATGCTCTCGAGAACACTGGAACTGCTGAAGAAAAGGCAACTGGCATTCAGTCAGAGCCACCACTTGCTCTTAGGAGGACCACATAATGCCTGGAGCACCTCAAACTGGAGTCAGCGATGCTCACTGCAGAAGTGACTGTTCTTACAAGTGTCCCCATCCAAAAGCCTGCAGCTTTTCTACACCACCTCCTGTTGATGGCTCCATCCACAGCCAGCGCTCCCAAGCTAAGTCCCCGTCAGGAGCTCTCAGGCAGTGACCCACCACCCCCCGCCAGGCTTTTCTGCCAGGATCACCTGCATTGCCCTGTGGTTTGAATGGAGATCACCATCCATCTTTCCTCCTGAAGTGGGTCAGTTTTAGAAAGCAGCCTAGTTTAGCGTTTCACAAAGCAATTTTACAGATCTCCAGGGTAATAACAGAAAACATCCAGAGGCATCCACAGCAACAGCATATTGTTCCCTCCCCCACATCAAGTTCAGAGAGCATATTTCTAACAGATGACATGAAGGAGGCATCCATGTAAACATCCTCTAGAGCGGGGACAAGTGGAAAAAAAAGAACAAAATGGAGAGGGGAACTGTGTTCTCAGAGAGCGCACAGAGCAAAGGATCTCTGGTGCTGCTTGTAAACCTGGGGAGGAAATTTCTATTGGAGGCGAGGGAAGATCATAGCATCATAGGGTAATTCAGGTTGGAAGGAACCTCAGCTCATCTTCCAGTCAAACCTCCGGAATGGTCTGGTTTTAGCAAGCAGTCTAGCTTTGTTTCTTACGTTGCAATTTTATGACTCTCTGAGATAAAAGAACAAACATCTGACAAGTCCAACAAATCAAAAAGGAAGGACTTTGTCCTTCGGCCATGTGTTTTGTGACAGTTCCCACTCATCTGAAGGAAGGGAGAAGCTCAAGGGGGCCTTCTCCCCCATGATGCTGACACAGGGCAGGCAGGCACGATCTTTACCTCGGAGGACGGTGAGCTTGGCATGGACGGTAACCTCCCCGTGAGGGTTCTGAGCAACACACTCGTAAATGTTCTCATCCCGGGGAGTCCGGAGTGGCTGGATCCTCAAAACAGCACCTGCACTTTCATCAAATTCAATTGTCTGGAGAACAAAGGAAAAGAGAGACAGTAAGCATCCTTGGGTTGTAACTAGGAGGTTCATTCCTGCTCCTAAAGGAGGCACCAGCCCATGTCCAAACACAGACACTCAAAAACACACTTCAGCTGTCCTGCAACTCCCTGCACATGGCCAGCATAGGCAGTTTCTCTCTCCACTGACCTCAAGTTAGCAGAGAACTGTTCCACATCAAACCCCATCCCTGACCACTGACCCAAAAAAACTGATACATACATCTCAAATGCTCTGAAATAATGAGCTGTGGTGAGTGTGTGCACAGGGTGGGTGTTCAGCGTACAACTGTAATTAAGCACAGGGAAACTGACCAAGTGAAAACAAAATAAAAATGAATCCCCACCTCCTTCCTCCATCTGCATGGGCAACTAACGCCACAAAGCTCTTCTCAGCACACAGCTGCCTGGCAGGACAGAGTCCCACAGCGAATTCCACAGGATGACCTCCTAGTTCTTGTTCCTCCACTCTCATTTCTATCTAAACAATACCAATTGCTTGGGTCTGGCTGCCAGCAACTGTAATGTTTACTCCAGGCTGTCCCAGGGTTAAAATAATGAGTCATGGATGGGTACGAAAGGTACATTTACAGAGATGCACTACCACCAGCTCAGCTGGAGTTTCTTAGGGAGGGAAGAAGGCAGCTTTATATTGTATCTGAGGATGGGGAAGGAAAAAAAACAACCAACAAAACAACAGAAAAAACTCCAATAACGTAAGTAAGCCAAGCTCTCTCTTGCTCTGGAACAATCCCGGCTGTTGACATGGCCAAAAACTTGCATTTCACTCTTTCTGCTGTTAAAACTCCTCCCATTCCAAACCTCCCTCTATTACTGGGTCTTAGAATGGCCACGAAAGAGCACTAGCTGCTTTGTGTCAGTCTCTCTCTCTTTATACATGCACAGACACTGATTTGAAGGACGTCTCTTACCTCAAACCTCTGAGAGTTCACTTTCTTCCCTTTCTTGTTCCAGGTGACCCGTGGCTTTGGGTCTCCAGTTGCTTGGCATACAAAGGAGGCCACCCCTCCTGACACACCAATTTGGTCCACGGGTTTTTTAATGAACACAGGGGGACCTTTAAGGAAAAAAACAAAAACAAAAAAGAAATATAATCATTGTCACGAGGACAGACAAACTCTAATAAACACTGTTTGTAGTTAATAGTAGCATTATCACTGCTATTCTCTAATGATCTCGGATGAAATTAAACCTCTTCACCTTTTGGGAACAAGCAGCCTTTGCCTCTATTTTACATCACAAAATTATTAAGGGCCTGATCCTACAGAGAGATTCCAGGGGGATGATTTTGCAAAGCCTCTTATTTCTGAAGAGTGGACTTTTAAACTGTTTTGCACAGGGAAAGCTGACCATGTAAAGCCCATCTAAGAATCACCACCAAAAGCTGGTAGAACTGAAACAGTATCTAGAAACACTGAATTGCACTCCCCAGATCCCAGCAGATGAACAAGTCACCACAGAATGGGGTGGATTTATAGGAACATGGGCAAGGCAGGGGGAAAGTGTGAGTAAAGGACCACGAAACACATGGAACAGGAAATGTGGTACAAAGAGATCTCGAGGATGATGGTGTGAAAGAGACTGATGCCAGTGGCCCTGGGATGTGAAACGCCCTTGGCTTGTAGCACCTCTGTTTTCATCCCCAAATGTTCTCCCTCTCCCTCACCAGTACATTTACACGGTAACAGGCACACCAGCCTTTGGAACAGGCAAGTTGATAGGATACAGCACAAGAAACGAAAGTTACTATCACTTCAAAATAATCCAGTTGTCAAGACAAGAGCATGGCAGCCAAGTCTGCAGTTTGCTCCTGCAGTTCCCCCTTCCCCTCTTCTCCCCCTACTCGTCACGAGACATCTGAGGAAAGATGAAGAATTCACAGTGCTAAAGGAAGAATCCAAAAACTCCGCAGAGTCTCTTTATGCCCAGCTGCTCCAAGGTGCAGGCCTGAACAAACACACACGCAGCCTGGGGCTGCATTTTAGCTAGCCTGGACCCCAGGGAACAGCACTGGAGCTTGCAGCACCCCTCCCTCCCTCCTTCCTTCCACACGAACTCCCATTCATTTCTAACAGTCTACAAGAGCATCTCTGCAGGGAGGGGAAGGATGCTGGGACAGGCTTTCTGACCAAGGAAGGTGTCAAGGGCCTTCTGATGGGAAGACCATGGGGCCAGGAGCATCCATGCAGAGCCCGTATTGCCTCTGTCCTTGGAGAACCTTCTTTCCACGCTCTAACCTGTTTCCCTGCACAGTTTCCTCTTGTCTAGTTAGTTTAAAATTTATTGAAATATTTAAATCACAAGGCCACAGCTGTGTTCAAATAAAATCGCTCAGATCATAAAGTTGCCGTCTGTTATTCTTGAGAAAAGGAGACCACATGACTGTGAAATCTGTATGTTTATACGTACACACTCAGAGTCTATAAAACAAGATGTAAACAGGCTACCGAAGAGCATAAGAAGAGGGCAAATGCTAGCTAAAGAGAAGTCTCCAGGGTCTTCTAGGGGTCGAAAAACAAAAGGCAGCATTCCCCCCTTCCCTGCCTGGTGTGGCCAGGAGTATATAAATAAAAGGCACGGAGCACGCTCATGTGATGCAATCAAGCCTTTGTTTCCATGCTGGAGGTAAATACAATTTGCTGGAGCTGTTTATGTCCCACCGAATGCTGTGTGTACAAAGCATCAGATATATAAATATCCAAATCTATATTTAGAGGTCAGAATCTTCTTTGCAATGTTACTGCTAAAGGTTATCAAGCAAGTCCCGCTGGAGGCACTGGCACCTGGGAATTTGTCTTCCAACCAAGAAAGGCAAAACCAAAACTTTGCTTCGGGCTAAAATATAAATGCTCGTTCTGCCTGCAACCTCGCTTCCTTCCTCTGCTCTCCTATATTCAAAATGCGAAGAGTTTGCAGAGGTCAATTCTGAAGGTACAGCCAAAATCAGCCAGGGCTTTTAAGAGCACTTTATTGATGCGAGTTCATTTCCCAAAACGCAAGCCCCTAACAATCCTTAGTGTTGCATATAGATTTAAATGGGTGCAAGCAGTACAATTAGAGCACAAATAAGGACAAATAAGGTTCTATTTTTGTCTTGACGAAAGTGAAGGTGCTCCAAATAGGGAAAGAACTGGAGTCATAGCTCAGCGTTCCTTTTTAGGAACTCTGTCGACTCATTGTGTGCTAACAGGTAAGCCGACCTGCTCTGTGAACGCTGCTTTTCTGAGGTCACTGCGATGCCGAGCTGCCTGCGATAAACTAGCTCTCAGAGAACGAGAGACAAAAGGAAAGAAACCAAACAAAAATCCCTAACAAGTAGTCCCTTAGATTTTGCTACTCACTCGGAAAATCAGTGAAAATCAAAGCTAAATTATTGCTTTTGATACTGTCTGAGACTCCGAGCTCCAGGCTTTGATTCTCCCCCTCCCCCTGCCAAAGCACCCATTACGCTCTCCACCTATGCACCCCTTGTCACTCCAGCCCACACCAACTGCAGAACAGCCCTCTCTCCTCTGGAAAAGAGAAAGCCAGCACTATCGCAGGCAAGGTGGTGATGATACAAAGCTGAAACAAATTCCTACGTGCCGCGTAGGATTGCTACAGCTCTGCCGTGCCAAGTCCAGCTTGCAGTGAAACATGCAGCTAGAATTCCTGCTCCAGCTCTGCAAATCACTTCGAAAGGCTCCAAAAGCAGCAACAAGGTGCCATGCGAAAGTGAAACACTATCAGCACACTCAGAATGGCTTATGTGTTTCACCTCATTTGCCAGGATTGCAGGGCCTCAGTTTTAAATAAATAAATGAAAATCAGAGACAGGCATTTTCCAGACAACATACTTGCAATCCAGGAGCTTTTTTTATCACTTCCCTTAGGGAGAGCTGAGAAAAGTCAGTCTTGGAAAACCCTGAGTGAGTTCCACCTAGGTCTGGGGGTCACAAGACATTTATCTTTTCCCCCTTTCTCAGCTTGCAAAGCAGAAGAACTTGGTTTTTGCAGTATCAAAACAGGAGTGGAAAAACCTGGAACTTCAAAGAATTTTCCTACTTATGAGAGGTTTCCTGGGGTCTGGGTTTCAGGACAGGAGGCTGCAAAGACTAGCTGGCAGCTGTGTACCTGTGATTCTTCTCTACAGCTTAATGGAAAGCCATCAAGTTAAACCAAACCTTTTATTCCTGCCGACTGCCCACGCACTTCCCAAAAGCAACAGCCAGGGCAAGAGACACGCTGGATAGTTGCCATGGATTGTAAGGAAGAGACGTATAGCCACCTTCCATCCCATGCTATGCGACTGCATCCCCAAAGACGACCAGCACCCACACTGACTACCCCCGACCCACCTCTGTCACACCTCGCAGAGAGCTCTGCTCCTGCCCCTCTGCTCCTAAACCCTGTCAAGGCCAATGCCACAAGGGCAGCTGAGGAGACCGTGAGCTCACCCTCATGGTCCCCCCCATGCAGACAACCTCCAGTCGGCTTCACTTGCTGAAGCACAGGCTTAGAGGAAGACGGGCGGTCCCGGCATCTGTTCAGAAGGGACATGACGCACATTTACTGCTGGGATTTTGTGAATCCTTACGCAGACTTTGAGAAGAAGCTGTGAGGTGATAAGGGTGGGGTCTCCGACTCATCCCTGCGGCACAAACACTAGGGGAACATGGTAAGGCATCAGCCCACGTACCCTGCACACCAAGGCAGCTTTCCTCACAGAAGAGGAATCTGTTGCTGCTTCGACTCTCCTTCCTTCATACTTTCATGTGACACCGCAGCAGAAAAAGTTCTTCAAATGCAGTCATGTAAAAAGAAACCACCTCCTGTTACTAATACACAGATACCAAACCAGTCTGAGGAACTTTACAGTGAGGAAGTTTGTAAGATGTAGGAGTGGGGAAAAGGAGGGGACATCTCACCCTTTAAACCTAAATGTCCCTCAGGAGCTGCTGCCATGGTGAGTAGCGGGCGGAGGATGAGGAGTGAGGGAGACAGGCCAGCCACCATATGCCTGCTTGAAACATCAGGTGCCAAAGGCAGAGAAAGGGATGGAAAACCCAGAGGTGGTTTGAGTGCTGGTAGAGAGGCACAAATGGGCTTAACGTAACTGAGCCAACAGCTGAAGGGGAGGAAAAAAAAGGCAGTTGTGAACACCACTGATCCGGTTTCCTTGCCTCCCCTAAGACTGGTCTCCAGATAGACCTGGCTGCCTCTCCTGCAGGTGGGCTTATGTGGGCAAGGTGGACAGGGAGGTGGACAAGGAGCCTGGGGACGCGTTTAGCCCCCAAAACCATGCAACAGGGTAGGAACAGCTTTCTCCACGCTATCCCAGTTTGTGGCTGAAGACACAGTCTGAAGGGAAAAGTCACAGCAGCTTGGCTAACAGAATGAAGCACTGGTAGCAGAGAGGGCTGTGTAAAAACAGCATGGCAAGCACTAGCCTGCTTCCCAGCAATCTGGGAAGGTCAACCAGAGTCAGCTCAAATGGGGGGACAGAGGGAGGCAGGTCACACTGGGGAAATATTGACTTCCCTGGGCTTTTCTGAGACAAAAATTGATTCTCAAAGCGTTTTTGCCAGCCTTCCAGATCAATGCACCAACATCCTCCCAGCCTTCTGAGTTGAAGTGCCCCGGTGCTAGCACAGGAATACACGGCAATTTGGGAAATGCATGGGGTGGACCAACAAGACCTGACTGAAAACAGCCCCCTGCTCCTCCAGCCTGAGCTGTGCAAGCACACACACACGTCCCTGCCCTACACCATGAAGATCCTGGGGCAAAATCCTCAGTCCCGTTATGCACAGCACCAGTTGGTGGCATGCAGACCCCCACCTCTGCCACAGAAGAAGAGGAGACCCCCCACGCTTCACTGACAAAATGGATGGGAAATCCAGCTGAGACCTGAATTGCTCCTCTCCCGAGCTACTCCCACCAGCTGTGGGGCAAGTCTGAGGCAGAAAGCTGCTCCTGCAGGGAGAAGGACAACATGTCTGCCACCTCCTTCCACCACAGCTCCCACAGGGGAGGCCTGGAGGTGCCGTACCACAGCAGCAGGCCTGTCTCTGTGCCTTGGTGCAGGCCTGACTCCCCGCCCCTCAGCCCCATGGCGGATAAGAACAAGGCCTGAGGATGGTCCCTGACCACTTCAGTGTGTCACTGGCCCCAGCCCTGGGAGGGGAACGGGCAGTGTGTGTGTAAGCCCGCACCCTGCAGGCCCTCCCTGAGGAGGGGGCTGCATACAGGCACCTCCACACCTCTGCTTCCTTCTGACCCCCCAGCTCTCCCCTCTTCTCCAGCCCCCCAGCAGGGGCCTGGGGCTGATTTGAGATGGCAAAATGTGATCATCAGGCCTCCTTTTACAACCCCCCCCACATTGCCTCCAGGAAAGCACCTCCACAATGGACCGCAAATAAAGACAAACCACTTATTCTTTCCTCTGGCCCCAGCACAGAGCAGCATGAGTCTGGCTGAAAGGGCCCCTCGCCCACAGCAGCAGCAATCCATGGAAACAAAAGAAAGCCAGTTACAAAACACGTACTTTAAAAGGTTTTGCTTCCATTTTTGGTGACCCTGATCCCCGCCACCAGCATTCTGGTAGAGGCCTACGCACCGGTCCCGCTGACCCATGGTGCCAGCAGACGAGGCCCCAGGTTTCAGCTCTTTCTTCGCTGGTGAATAAACAGCCATTATCCCTGCTGCAGGGAATAGAGGGGGCTCTCGGCTCTACCTGACACTGCCAAAGAGACTAAGGCAAAAGCAAGAGCGAAGCAAGAAGGCCATTTTATTGCTGTTTGGCCAGCTTATTGCAGCCTTTCTGAACGCACAGGGCAGTGTCTTTTTGCCCACCATTCCTGGTCAACCATCAACAAAAGGCCCCACAGTTCTGGGCCCACCTTTTCCCTGTGGAGATGCCCACTGTGAGAGCTTGCCCACACCACAGGAGGGATTCGGGGCATGTCAGGCAGTGTCAGCCTTTATCCTAGCTCAAAAATACAGAACTGATCAAAATGCATCCCTTTTTTGTGCATATACAATATAATCTATACACACAAACATCCGCACCTTTGCCTTTCAAGAACAAAGGCAAAAGAGGAGGCCATTAAGCCATTTATAGTCAATGTCATTTTGCTGTTAGCGTTAACAAACCCCAATCTGCTCTTCAAGGCTCCAGATGATTCCCACAATCGGGATTCAGATCTCTTGCTCTGACGCAAATTCGGCTGACCTTGGGCGCTCACCCTTCCTGGCACCTCAGCCTGCCACCCGTAGAGTGGAGGTGACAATCCTCATTCCTCACACCTGCCTGCCTGCCTGCTTTCGTCTAGACAATACGAGCAATTTGGAGTAAAGGAGGGTCTCAGCACGGATCTGCTCAGCACTCAACACCATAGGTGGTCTTGCACACAACTACAGCCTCTAAACACTGCAACACAAACAAAAAAAAAATAACTGGGAAAAATCAGCAGAGGCAGAGCTCAGAGACCTTCTCCCACATGCATTTATGGTTGGGAGAAGAAGATAAAATGTAAAAGCCAGACAAAAGCTTTGCAATCTCCGAACAACCAGGTCATGTTAGCTTGAATGAGGACATCTCTCTTGACAGGCTATTTCTCACCCTTCTGGCTTCAAGAGCAGCCAAACCATTCTGTGAGTCTATGAAAGAATCCCATGGTGTTCTCTCTGACATGCAAAGGGTTAAGCTCCCTCTCTTCTCCTGCCCCCCTCTTTGGTTTTTGGGCTGAAACTTTCTGCTGATCTAGTGAAACTCCATCTTCATTTTCCACAGCTGCTGACAGGCTCACAATTGGAGGAGGACAAGGTACTCCCCCAACTCCAGCGCTGGGCGGTAGTGCTTTCATTTCCCCTTTTAAAAACCTCTCAGGCAATGGACAACCTGGGTAGGGCTCAGCTCCGGGTGGCTGTTTGCTGGTTTGGAAACGCGTTTGACACACGTGCGCTGCTGCGGTCTGCTTGCAGGCAGCAGATGTGTGCCCTGTGCTTGAGGGATCGAGGTGGGAGTGGTGAGCAGCTGGGGGTGGCCTGGGGGGCACGGCCGGAGGGGCAGAAAACAGCTTCGGGACACCAAAGAACTGGGGAGCTAAGAAGGGAGAGGAAGGGAGGAAGGATGGCAAAGTCACAGATGCATTAGAGGGGGAAAAGAGGGGAGAAATCGATGGGGAGAATGCAAGAGGAATGGAGCAAGATGGAAAGGAGGGAGCTGCTCAGAGCCAGAGCAAGGAAGTGAAGATTAGATAGAGGAGGCAAGCCACAGAGCAGATGAAAACAGGAGAGAGCAGCCAAATTTAAGACAGATGGAGAGCGGGGAGCAAGAATGCGATGTTTGGAACGGGTACGCATTGCAAAGCAGCGGCATTAGAGAGCGGGGGAGCTTGCAAGAGGGGTAGAAGCAAGAAAGATGGCTTCATAATTTACATTTTTCTTCATGAGAGGAGTGAGAGCTGCAAACTGGGAGCAGGACTGATGCAGGCAGTGGCGAGGGTCTCTATGGAGACACACAAGAAGATTGAAAACACCCCTTGGAGAGGTCCTGCAGAGACTCTGGTCCCCTTGAAATCCAAGGTTTTACTGACAGATTCTGTATTTTTTTTTCTTGGGGCTGTTTCTCAGTGCCTCACAAATAAAATTAAAATGAGGGTTTTCTGACAGAACAAACAAACAGGGAGTGAATTATATTCCATTTCCCCGTCAATAACTTCTTCCCAACCCAGTCGTCTTATCATCATAAAAAGTCCATTAAGCAGTAATTGGGGAGGCAGCAGAACGCAGAGCTGGTCCATGAAACAGAAGCACACTCGCTCCCCAACTGGCCTTTTCTGGGAAGGCAGACAGGATAATTATAGGCTTCAGACAGAGACTTCCTCTTACTGTCAGCAGCTCTTGGCTCCCTTCAGGGAGATGGGACTGGCAAGGTTGGGGAAAGGAGGGTAAAAAAAGACTGAGGACGTTTTTTTAGAAGTGAAATACTTCCACCTTGCTATTCCCCTGGTGCTGATCTATCAAAGCCCTTACCTGACTCAGGACGGCTGGGCTGCACACAAGTGTACACAGGCTTTTCCCCTGTCAGAAATGTGGGAATGTCATTTGAAAGATTTCCCCCTCCCCTTTCTTGCAAGCCCACGGAGAAGGAAGGACACAGCGAAGGCTGTGACTCGGCATGGGATTTAAGACAAGCCTAAAATGGGTGAGAAAGATCAAGAACTCATTTATACACCATGACTACGCCGGCTGTCTAACAAGGCCACCGCCTGCTCCTCTCCGAGGCCTGCCCGTGCTGCCAGCTCCCACCTTTCCCCTCAGCCAGGATGAGGCAGCAGGCCCTTCGTAGCTAGCACCACACCAAGCTGTTCTTGCCTCGAGACTTGCCGTTTTGGGGACCTGGCACATCCGTACAGCCTTCAGGCACCTATCTGCAATGCATTCACATACGGACCCTTTGGAAGAGGAGGTACAAGCCTGCAGCAGAGGAGGCAGGATGAGACTGAGGCTACCAAAATCTATTCCTAGTTCTGACACCCAAGGTGAGAAAAAAACACGTTATCCTGCCTGCTGGAGGAAAAGCATAATCCTTCCTTCTGGTCTATTTAAACTGCTCGTTTTAAGGGATGGGACCGTGCCTTATCGCCGGGGAACAGCAGCTAGTATGAAGTCACCCAGTTTCAGCAGGACTTCAGGCTACTCTCATGCATCCATATGTACGGATAGGATCCACCTTCCTCCCTAGCACAAAGGGAATCTGCTGCTGTCACAGATCAGTCCCAGCCCTAGTGACTGGCACCCTGACACAGCCAAGGAAAACAGTCTTCCAACTGTGGTTTACGCAAATGCACAGGGCACTGTGTAATGATACCTAACACATACGCAGGGTGCAAACTGCTCGACAGGACTGTCCCTGTTCCACAAGGCTGGTATTCTGGGCCATGCAGCCTCTGCTTTTTCCCTCTGTCCATAACTCAGGAAAACTGATGCCTCACACCATGTAGTGTGTACGCACCAGAAACTACCCATCCTGTGAGAGCTGTGACATGGTGGAAGCCAGGAATACTACATATGCTTCGGTTTAATGAAGGAGAAATAGGGTGGAGAGCGCTTCAGGTGCACTAACTGCTTCTCTGTCTGCTTACTGCCTGCACCCAGCACAGGGCGGTTCCAGGGCAAAGCAGCAAGTAGGTGGCGTTGCAGATGGATCTCTGTAGCATCTCTACCCAGGACTCTTATTCACCTTCTGGCACTACATTGTTATGCCAGGAAGAAAGAAAGAAGCTCCTTGAGACCAGCAAGAGCTGAAGCAGACAAGCAATGCTGTCATGTAAGATGGCAGCCCTGGGATCCGCTGCCGCAGGGCCGGGAAGCACAGGAGCACGTGCAGCCTCAGCAACGTGGCAGGCCAGGACCCTGGGGACATGCGAGTGCTTTCAATCAACCGTAACAACATCACATCCCATATTTGTCCACAAGCCCTACAACAAGGCATAATAACCCAGAGCTGAGCATGAAACCCAAGGAGCTATCCTGGCAACATAATGAGTGCCCCTTGTCCATCAACATCATGACAGCCATCCCAGATTGTTTGCAATCTGAAGCTTAAGGCAGAGAGCTCTCCCTTCCCCTGCCATGTTGCTAAGACAGCTTCTTTTCCAGCCGTGTCATTGGCATCGGCATCTCGGAGAAGCTCGACTCATCCCCTTCCTAGAGAAGACACAGCTAGAAAGGGCCTGGCCTTTACTCAACTTCTGCTGCTCTGCTTGAGCCACTAACAGAACCAGAGTCTATGGGGGATGCCAGAACATGAAAAACCACCACCTGTGGGACAAGCCTGAAAGAAGAGAAAGCTTAACGAGCAAGGATCCCAACTCCCGCGGGGGCATGCCATCTTAATAGAGCCCAGCAGAGGTCCTGAGCTGCTGGGAAGTGACAGCAGAATCGGCAGCGATGAGGAAAACAAACTGCTACAAGCTTCAGCATCTCATGGTCTTTCGGAGAAAGTGCAGCGCACGAAGCCCCAAGGCTGTGATCAGAGAGGTCAGTTCTGATCCTTGGTTTAGAGATATGACAAAGACTTCTGCAAAATGTAAACACACGGCTCAGTCCCCAGCCTTGCATCGCCAGCTTAGGAGGGGCTGCAGTGCTGCAGCAGACGAACGATCCCAATCGTGATTTGCTAGCTAATACAATAATTTGGGGATGAAAGGCACACCAGATAAATACACTATTGTCTGATAAAACCCTTTTGCTCCTGTAAATTAAAGCTATCTTACTTCCATTTCCTTCCCACAAACAGTTCTACTGTTCCAAAGTATTAGCCTGATATTTTGATATATTTTGAAGCACACGCTCCCCCCAAAATTAAGAAGTATTTCTTTCTTTCATGTAAGAGAATAAGACTCCTCACCTACAGGAAAAGGGCAAGATACAATTCCTAGAGCACAAAATTTGGGGTATTTTCGAAAGGTTGTTACACCATTCTTATCCAATCACTGGTAAGAGACTTCAGCCCACATTTTCCATTGAACAAATGGAAATTCTGGGTATACAAGCTCGAAACACCTTATTTAGAGTCTTAACAGCATATTTTGAGCTTGTATTGCTCATCAGTATTGAGACTGGGATGTCAAGGGAGCTCACGAACAAGAGATCTTGCAAACAAGAAATAAAAATCTAATAAAGCCTGACTAATGGGCGAACACAACCTTTAACAATCACGAACTTTGACTCCTACCACATGAGTCATTACAATTTCTGTCTCTGAACCACAATATTCATCATTCAGATTTGTAGCGAGCACATCAACACAAGAGAAGAAAAAAGGGCGAATGCAACAACAGTACTGAGATCTGACAAATTCAGGTCTGGGATAACTAGAGTCAACGAGCCAGAACAAAATGTCCAACACATGAGAGAAATGGAAACATGGAAAAGCTGTAACAAGAAATCCCTTAAATCTTCTATCAAAGACCATGATTGAGAAAGGGGACCTTGTTTTCAGGAGGACACTTTTTTGTTCATGCTTGACACTTGCCAAGAGATGCAATGGATGGCTTCCTATCAGAAGACCGTAACGCAGCCCCTCCATGGCACCATAGCAGAAAATGCCTCTTCCGTTCAGGTGAACGCAGTCCCTCAAGTGGCAGCTACTGGAATTAACCACGATCAGCAGATCATATAAGGAGAGGGGGGTATTGAAGCCTTCATAAAGAAAAACGCGTATAGAAAACCCTCAAAACCAACCAGCTCCTATCCATGCAGAAAGACAACAGAAAAATGAGAGCTGAGGGAATCTTCCTGGCTCACCGGCTGATGACACGAGACATGATCTTTAATAGCTGAACTGAAAAAAAACACAACGCCTTTTAGCAACTCATTCAAACAAATCAAAGTCAAGGCTGAAGATTAGTAAGTGTTGCTACTCTTAACAGCACGCTCAGACTAATTTATGAATAAATCCACAAATTCTAACGGAGGTGAGGGAGGAAGAGGACACAGCCAAATTAATTTGACTTTATTAATTAAAAAAAACCACCAAGTTTCATCACCCCAACACTCTTTAAAGGTTGCGCGAGTGTGGAGGGGAGTTATGCTCATTAATTATGCAGAAAATGCAAAACTATCATCCTCTGAATGAGTTTAAAATAAGGAGAAACCCTTTCAGAATGGGGAGAAATTACTCCCCAAGGCAGCTGAAATTTCTCTTGCAACTTCAAAGGACAATAAATTATTCAAATTGCTCGCGCCACTCCGCACGCTCTCTCACTCTCTCCCCTTCTCAATTTTATGCTCCTGAGTCAATTAAGGGTTTGGAGGACTTGGGAGAAACTTTGTAGAATGCTAAACCAGTTGCAGCTCCCTCTATTTATTTTGTTTCTTTCCTAAAGCTTTACTTTTCCTCTCAGCCTCAAAAGGAAACAGAAATGATTGTGCATTACAGATGAAATGAGCGGGGCATTGGTTTTAACCAAGCTCACGTGAAACTGCAATGTTTCATGTCCGCAGCAAGCACGATGGGACACGCTAAAAACGCTCTGCACAATGATACTAAGAAAACAAGGAGGTCAACCCGCACTCCTTCGTGTCAACTGCTCGGATCATTCATTGCAATATCCCCTTTCAAAGTCTTAGCAGTCTGCGTTCCAAAATATATTTATAATGCTCTTTCCTGGCAACCTTCAGGTCTAGGTTAGCTGCGATCGCTTCCACAGTCACGCTGTTATCTGCTGTGCCCTTGGACGGAACAGGCGGCTCCTCTGCCAAACTGTAACGCGCCTGTTTAGCGTCTGCAGTATGAGAACCCCAAACCAAGACTGAGACTAATGACACCTGACAAGAGCATGGCAAGAGAAGCCCTAGACGAGAGCAAAAAGAGGGAAGGAGGGTGGAGAAGGTGCAGTCACAGACCAAGGATGCTCCTGGCTCCTCGTCCAGCACCCTGCGGCAGCCCGTACAATGGTCGTCTCCACCACGAGCAGCAGATGGCACAGGACGTGACTGTCCTCATGAACTTTAACAATTCCCCCAAATTAAAGGCAGCTGCAGTGCAGGAACGTCATTGATGCCTAAGGTGGGCACTGGGACCAATTATGCTGCAAGAGAACACCCTTGACCGGAGGAGAGGAGAGGCACAGAGTGAATAAAACTGTTCTTGGGAGACTCTGGCTCTCCCAGGCCAATTCGAGCCCAGATTCCATCCCACGCACACTGAATAACGACATTCCTCTGGTTGGGTGTCCTTGAAAAACACTCTGTTTTGCCTTCTAAGAATAATATTGGGCTTGCCAGGCCACAAAAAAAGCTGGGAATACCCTCTCAGACTCCCTTCAGTGACCCAGGAGATTCATATCTGGTTGGTTTTGAAACGACATGACCACGCAGACCTTTCCAGAGAGATGAAAAGCTGCAGTGACCCAGGGTCCTAGTGAGCTAACACAAAGTTCCCATCCTTCCTGGCAGCATGTGCGAGAGCTATCTGGGTGAAAAGCACACCCAAAGGGGAAAAAGTCACAAAGAAATAAGCATTAGCTCCCTGGTAAAGTCTGCAATGGCTTAAATGCCCTACTTTTGGCATACAGGTATGGTGAAGACATACATTTTCTCTTTCACAACCACCACATAGATGGCATTTTTACACAAGCCGCTTGTTTACGCAACACACAGATGCTCTTTTCTCCTAACTTAGCCATCTAATGAAGCTGAGCAGCAAGAACCTCTGGGTGGGAAAGGATCCTTTACCAGGAGACACCCATGGTTGGGTCCCAAACACCCGTAGCTGCTGCTGTCCCCAGGTGCACCTCAGCAGAGCTTAATCGAATAAATGCCTACGGTGGGGGGCACAGCTGAGACCTGGGAGGTGACAGCCCCCCTGCCCCCAAGGAAGCTCTTGCAAAGCATGATTTATTTCCTCTTCTGCTCCTCTAGAAACAGAACCTTTCCAATTTATCTAAAAATAAATAATAAAACGGTGACATCACTCAATCCAGGCAGGCAAGGTTTAATTTAATCAGACACTTAAACAAGGTGACACAGAAGCTTAATTCAGTGTCCTTGAGTGGGACGACAACTAGTCCAGAGCCCTCAGCGACTGCTGGCTGGATCCCTGCTGGCAGACAGAGAAGGCAGCAAAGGAAAGGGCGATTCGGGAGCAAGGAGAGCAAGGGGTCCCCTTGCCTCCAAAGGCAACTGGTGTACAGGGAACATGAGCAGCAGGTGGGTCCGGGGGAGGGAAGCAGGGGGCTCTGCCTTCTGGGAGGATGTTTGGCTTCGCCACTTCACCACATTTTGATGTCTTCCTTCTCTTTGGACAGCGCTGCTGCTTTGTCATGAATCAGGTTCAAACGCTTATAGATGGAGCAGATTTCACACAAAGCAGAGGAAGATTCCCTTCCCACTGCTGTCATCTTAACGCGTCTATCAAGTCCTAAGATGGAGCCTCCTTGATTTTCACGACCGCCTTATCTGACAACTGCCGTCTTGGCCAGCAACAGATCAAAGCTGGGACCTCCAGAGCTACAAGCTCTGCCGCGGAGACGAATCCTGTGGCTAAGAGCACGCGAGGGACCGTGTGGAGGCAAGGAGTCCCATCCACCTGCGAGGATCTGGCTCTCAGCAGGAGGAACCAGCTACCAGCTCCCCCATTTCACAGCACGGAGCACACACCTCTCCTTGTTGTGCCAGCTCCCGAAATGCTGCGCTGCTTTGTCAGCCTGACCACGGACCTGCACGGGCTCCTCTCCCAGCCCACCACACGTGGTCTCCATCCTTACCGCAAGCCCCGCACACGTGGAGCGACCTCGCTGCCATCTGCTGCCGGCCTCCCCCGAGGCACTGCAGCTCACGGAGCGCGAGAGAGCCCCCCGCACATGCGCCTGGCACGAACCTCTGTGTTCTCCAAATTAACGATGGAGCAAGGGCAATTAAAAGGGAAGAAAGTCAGGGTAATGCATCATAAAAGGGGCTTTATTCTTTTATTTTGCCAATTGCAATTTGGCTTTAATTATTTATGGTAATACTTTGGAGTGTGCTAGTAAGCGTTCTATAAAGTGATTTATAAAAGGAAGGAAACCTAAGTAATAAGTAATGTTCACTACTGCATCTGCTATTAAATCTTTGCTGGGGTGGAGAGCGCCACACACCAGCCCTCCGTGTATGCAAAGTACCAATTAGCAACGCACTATTGTAAAACGCAAAGGTTTAATCAATGGGAAAAATCCACTTGAAAACAGCGAGCGTGCTGATTTCAGTTATAAAAATTACCACATTTCTATACAGTAAGTGGCTTTTTATCTGCAACCGAGGAGCACTTTAAGCGAGCACGTCGCTCCTGCAGGTAGCACGGGAGGTCAGGGTATCCGAGCGCCGCGCTCCAGCCGAACGCAGCTGAGCCCTGGGCAGAGAGAGCAGGAAAAGGACCCGGCCAGGCACAGCGAGGCGAGGCTGCCTTCACAGGAGATGTTTTAAGGTGCTCACTGCGGAGATTTTATGACTCGAGCTGGGTGCATAACCACGAAGCAGCAGCTCTTGGTTCTACGCCCAAGCGCATGAGAAATTTGGGAACTATTCCACCGCCTGGACCTGTGTCCGGACCCCACCTGTCCGCGCTGCCTGGCTTCTCTAAGCTCGAAGGCACGCAAGAGCTGCCTCTGGGGCTGTGCAGCACTTCAGGGAGCAGGTCTTGGGAAGGCCTTCCCTTCCGAGCTCACTGCAGGGCTGCCCATTAATGTAGAACCAGCTGAATCCTTAACAAAATGATAATACCTTCCATCTAATGAGAGGCTGCTGCAAATAACCACAGAGCCAGCAATTTCCAGTTCCATGGCTACCCTCGACTGGATAGAAGAAACAATGGAAGTGACCATATGCAATCGAAGAAAAAGAGGAGAAACAGGCCTGCTTTATACTTTTCAATTATCCTCTTCAGCTTCTCAAGGAAGAACAGCAGGCAAAAAGCAGTGTGGTGCTTTGGTTTTTTAATTTAAATAGCAGTTTCCTTTAAATAGAATGTTCCAGCCATAGAAAGATTTAAATCACTGACTGAGATCAATTAGCCTAGGAAACAAGGGAAGTATTTTAATGGTCCTTTGATTGCAGAGGCCGCAGCTCCTCCAGCACTGCACTGGAAGAGGAGGCGAGCTCAAGCGTCCAGCTTTGCTGCAAGGTGAGCCGGTCCCTGCCATGAGCTGGTGTCCTGGGGGTTTCCTCCCTGCGATGGGGGCTTCCCACTGCAATGGGGCCACCACCCCGGCCCCATCTGCCATCGCCCGCGGGGCTGCGCGGCCGTGGCAGCCCCTCTGGATGAATTAGGGCAGGAAATGGGGTCAGCGTTGTGGCGAGCGCCGGCCAAATGGATGCCGGCCAAGGGATTACGCGAGAGGCAGCGTGACAGAGCCCAGGGCCATCTGATGGGAGAGGACACTGTCAGAACAGAGTGACAGCTCCTCACGCAGTCTCCGCAGTTGTGACAGACAAAGCTGTTTGCTGTTTATATGCCTCAGTGGGGAGCATCGCAGACGAGCTGGGATGCTACTGACTTGCCTGGCACGGGCAGAATTCAGCAGTCCCTCCAAAATCAGGGGCTCTCAGCTCACCATCACCAGGCAGCCACAAACAGCTGCGGCCTCAGAGCAGTTCAAAGAGCTGGCACAGATGGGAGAGCATCCCCAAGGCTACACAGGTCAAGGAGATGCTGCCATGTTCTACAGGTTAGGAGAAAAACTCCTGGGCCAACTCCATCTGCACCTCAAGCAGGTAACAGCAGCTCTGCGTGGACGCCGAGTCCTGCAGCCTGTAAAAGCTCCCCTACGGAGATCTGTGAGCAGCAGGAGGAAAAAAAGCACAAAGCCTCCCTGTTCAGAACCCAAGGACACTGCAGAACTAGAGGAGAGAGAAGGCTGGCTGCTGGCAGCAAGGTGCCTGCTGAGTGGGGACAGATTTCAGCAGGGCTGGGGCCATGCAACTGGTGCCGTCTGTGCCCGATCAGCACCAGCCCTTCCCGAGGGCACATCGCCACCAGAGACGCTTCTCAGCACTCAGATGTGAGATCTCCAGCTCTGCTGAGCAAATCTCGCCCCGCAGAAGCCAGGGCTGGACAAGACGCTCATTCCTTTCTGGGAAAACCAAGACCACAGAAAAACTGGAGTCACCCAGCGATGGTTGGGAGAAGCCCTGAGCCTGCAGAGTGCCCGCTCCCAGCAGCTCGGTGAGCTCGGTGTACATTTACAGAGGAAAAGGACACCAGTTTTCCTAGGCTCTCAGACATCACAACAGATGAATCGGGGCTGTACGCATACAAAGATGCGCTTGCACGCACACGAACTCTCCATCTGCACCTGCGAAGCTGCACTGCTTGCTTGGAAAACTGAGGACAAAGTGATTGCCTGGGAGTGTCGCAGCACACCAGCAGCACGAATGGGACTCTGCAGCCCTAACACGGGGTTTTCTACTGTCAGTGCCTCCTCCCCTCCTGCACAAAGAGCCAGGGATGGACATTTCTGCTTGCAGTCTCCTGTTTTGGCAGGAGCCGGTGCAGGTCGAAGCCTGCTTAGCCCCAACACCCACTTTCAGATGCCAACGAGGCCGCTCCGAGCACAGCTGGAGCACACCAGGCAGCTTTAACCATCCACCCGAGGTGCTTGTAAGAACCTACAAGAGCAGTGGCTGCAATATCCAAATAGGACTGGATAAATACTTGGGCAAATCGTTCACAAAGGGTTCCCTGCTGCCAACCGCTGCACTGCTCCTGGTGCTCAAGACACGCAGCTCAAACTGAAGCTTGGGGACAAATTTATGAAACTGGCAGCACCACTTGAGGTGCAGACTGCCCCAAAGCTACACACCAGAAAAGTGGCCCTATAACAAACTTACCTGAGCCCGGCTCACTTCCCAAGCTTATTAAATGAGGAGAACAAAAGCAAACTTTATCTTTCTGCATATGGACATTTCTCCCTGCAAAGAGGGGCTAACTGAGCAAAACTCAGGAGCGAGGCAAGGCAAATACATCCCCATTTGCCTACTGCAGGGAAGAGAGAAAGCGCTGTTCAAAAAAATTTCTCAGCAACAAAAGGTCGAGAATCCCATTCAATCCCCAGTGACTGCGTCATCTTAATAAACCCTGATAACGAAGTGATTACGTTAAAAGCTGTCAAGGGCTACACTGACCAGAGCAGCCCTCTCACCAGCTTCAAGCAGCTTTGCTGGGGAGGAAAAAAAAATGTTATAATTCAATCAGCTTGGAAGAGTCTATTCCCCACTGATCCCAAGCGATCAGCCTTCATGTCGAAGGAACATTACATTTGAGTCGCTGAAGATTTTCACTTTTTTTTTTCCTTCCCCTTTTCATTTTTTAAAGCAAGAATTGAAAGGCAGCAAAGATAAAAAATGTGTTAAACTGGAACTGGTTCATTCAGGGGAAGGAGAAACATAATACTCTTTCTTTGGATGCTGTTTTGAATCCAGCCCGAGCGAGTAACATGACAACGGTCACTGGTGTCTGACAGGCGCCTGAAAGGACGGAGCAGGAGAGGACAATATGGGCGAGCTGGGTGGAGATGGGGCCAGGAGAAGGGGCAGAGGGGCCCAGCAAAGCTGCCAGGCACCCCCCTCCCCTTCTACCCAGCTCTTCGGCAGTCTGAGGGACAACCCGAGATTCAAAACAGGCTGGGACCTAGCTGCCCTATAACGTCCCTCCAAGGCAGGACTGGGAACAACAGCAAGGCGCTAGTGGAGAGCTCAAGATGCTGAAAAATTAAGAGGTATCATCAAGTCCGGAGCACTTCCCTAACGTGAAAAATTTGGGCATACATTTGCTGGCTCTCTGCACTAAAGCCTGCCCTGCTGTTGTTCTCCAGGGGAGGTGAGGCACAGGTGAAAGAAAGGGGCAGGGGCCCGGCACAGGCTTACTTTCAGCTACGCAACCTATCAGCAGCACGGAGAGGAGGTTCACGAGGGAGACCAGCGCAGACATCCCAGGGCTGGGAAGGATCCTCATCCTCTGCAGCGGCCTTCGGCGCCAGCCGGGAAGGCTCCAGGTCAGCAGGCCTCACAGCGTGTCCCCAGCGTCGTCAGCACCTGCAGAGGGAAAGGGGAGAGCGCTCAGAGAGAGGAACGAGGGCAGTGGATGGCACGGAGATACGGGGCAGCCGGACAGAGCTCGGAGAAGCAGCAGGGCCCCAGGAAAGCTGTGGCCACGCATGGTCCCTGTGAGGAGGCCAGGTAGCCCTGGGCCTCGATGCCACCAAGGGACCACCGCCGTAGCAGCTAACGGCGAATTTCTGCACAGCACCCACACAAAGGGAGAAAAGGGAAGCGTAACCGGGAGGCAGCCACGGCGCAGGGCCCGTGTTTAAAGTTTACCACCCGTCAGCTTCCCCCAATCCCACACCCTGTCCCCAACATGGGAGAAAAGCTGCGCTGGCGAGCAGTGAGGTGTGAAGGGATCCGACCTGACAGGGCCCAGAGCCCCTCTCAAAGGGGGATTTTTCCACAAAACGCTGGGGCGGGAGAAGAAAAAAGGGAAACCCCACGTGCGAAAAAGCCAGAAAGGAACAAAAATGTTGTCCACAAAAGGGAAGACGAAGCAGGAGATGCCTCCCCTGCATCCCCTTTTGGTTGCTGAGGCTGGGGGAGCGCCTCCTTTCCTGCCATGGCTCTGCGCAGCGCAGCCGTCACCCCAAGGCAGCAGGCCTGAACCTCAGCCCTGGAAACCACACGGGTGTCAGGGTGGCAAATGCAGGCTGCTGACTGCCCCAGGCTCCTTCCTGGGGCTGGGGTGACAGCAGCTACTCGGCAGGGCTCAGCCCCTGCCCTGCTCCGTGCCTCAGTTTCCCCACCCGCGACACACGGAGGAGCCGCGTCACCGAGCCACCACAGTGCTGGGCCAGAACACGCCTGGAGCTGGGGGCACCGTCCTTACAGCTTCATCCTGATCCCTTCGCAAAGCTGGAATGGCATTAAGGGAGCTGTATTCTTAGCAAGTTCCCCCATCCTGTGTGTCAGCAACAGAGCTTTGCCCCCGAAGGGCTGAAAACAGAGGCAAGAGACAGCGAAAACCGCAACAAAACCTGCTGGTGGGGCTGCGGCCGCGCGGTTCCTCCGTCAGGCAGACTGAGCGCCACAGTAACGGGCCGGTGTTGTGTGAAAGATGCTCTCAGATCTGTGCGGATTCCTTCCTGCCATCAGTTACCCCAATTAAAAATCAAACCCGGGGTTTGTCACCTCTTGGAGAAAAGCCAGGTAGGAGATATTGTACAGCGATCAAAGGCTTTAGAAGGACTAAGGGGATAGTGCGGCTGCTTAAGCTTTCTGATACACATCAGGGCATGTAACCATCGGGACAGGCAGTGTGAAGGGGCATTTTAATCTTTTTCGGTCCCATTAACTCTCCAAGGCTGAACCGTACAGAATTAAAAGAAAATCTAGGATAAACAAGAAGTCCCCATATGTACTCAGCCCTAAAGAGCAACTTTTCAGAGAGAAGCTTTGGACTCGCACTTTGAGGATTACAAAGCCTCTGCTGTGTGCTCTGTGCTAGTCTAGATCCAGCGTGCTTCAGCGCTGGCTTGTGAAAATGCAGCATAAATACTGATACTCGTACAAGAAAGAGAAAAAAATCTGGATTAAACCACTGGGAATCTCTTCAAATGTTTGTTCCAGACACGATTAGAGAAGCACGCAGAGGCTGCAGCCAGACTTAACGGGGGGTTCGTGGGGTTCCAGGGCGCGGAGCGGTGCGCTGGGGTTTCTTTTGGTGTTGTCAGAGGCGAGCAGGGACCAGGAACATTATGACTAGCTGCGATAGTAACTCTTAATTAAATTGGGGATGTGGTACCGCTGCCAGCACAACAAACAGAACTAGCTGCTGTTTGCTGGCTTTCCCTTCTCCCTGCTTCGGATTCACCCAGCTCCTAGGTCCCATCAGGTGGGCTGGAGGGGCAGGAATCAGAGTGCAGGCGTCCTCCCAACCCTTTAAGGTCTCTGCATTTCAAAACCTGAGGCTAGCCCAACCAGCATTTCACAAACTGTTTGTCTTTATCGCAGCAAAGTCTGTACCTCCCCTGCCCAGTCCCAGGAAACGCCACCCAACATCTCCGTGCTCCTCATCCACTCTTCACACGTGGCATCAGAGCAGACGAGGCTGCCCCACACAACCTGCCCCCCCGAGCGCCCCCGAAAATGGAGCAGAACGCAGGCACGTCGGGGAAATGTTCCACCTTCTGCCCTGCATCTAGCGTGGCTTTTCATGCCACGTAATGGGCTCCGATGGAGAAGGTCTGGTTAAGGGGACACGGCAACAGCTCCAAGATTAGAGAAAGATGCCAGAGGGTGACACTTCCGCTCCGCTGCTAATGTGCTTCCCGAGCCCTTGATGGAGACAGAAAGTGCTGGCAGAGGTATTAGGACACGTCAACTTCAATCCAGCAACTCATCCTTCAGAGCAGGTACGGCACCGGCTGTCTCCCCCTGGACACGGGATTTCAGGACACCAAGACGCGCACCCACCCGGCACCCCATGGGTATCGAGGGGGGATTGGGGCAGGAGACAGCTCTGCCCTCGGGTAGCGCCCTGGCAACAGAGAGACTGGGAGCAAACTCTTATTCACTGCGCGATTCCTGCCTACAACGCAGAACACGCAACATTTGGAAACCCAGCCACCACGCGACAAGCCTCTCCTGCCCTCCAGGCGGTGCTGAATTCGAGTGGGAATTGCTTTGGTGAACGCTCAAGTCGCAAGGGTTTCATCACCCATCCTCTCCATGTGTATGGCTTACCTTGTCCGTGCTCTCTGAAGCAGGTTTGCATCACTCCCCCTGCCTGTCTCTGCTCAGCGCCCAGCCAAGCTCCTGGCACGGCACAAGCAAACACAACGGCAGCTTTCCTGCACTCCTCCACGGACCCGCAAACTCTCACTAAATTCTCTGGCACAGGATCTCCTGCAACAGGAGCAAGCTACCTAATAGACCTCAATCCTTGCTAAAGAATGCAATTAAGAGAAGCCATGGCCCCCAGTGGGGTCAGATTTGTGCTAGATACGGTCACATTTCAGGAATAAGATTAATTCTTACAGTAAAAGAGCTCCTGTAAGACATTCATTCTTGCACACTGCCTGATCTCCAGCTTTAAGCACGCAAACGTGCATCTTGTAAGCACTGTGCACGAAATCTTCCAGAATATTACTAAAACTAATAAAATGGAGACGTGTTTGCAGGAAGCAGCCTCCAACGGTGGCTCCACCAGCCAGTACAGAGCAAGGGGCTTCCAGGGACCCACGGGTGCTAGGAACAAAGGGCGAAACACCCCAAAGCACCTACATTTCTTAAGAGCTTAAGTTCCATTGAGAGTCAAAGGGACTTAACCTAAGCTGCTAAGATGCTTTTGAAGATTTTCCTCCCAGCAACTCCCATTTCAGAGGGTGCCGGACACCTAGCTCCTGTAAGCTCCTTTGGGTATCCAAGGGGATAGAGGAGGGCTTTGCCTACAGACCACTTCGGCTAGCTTGGTTCCTGCTGCTTAAGGAGAGAGCTTGTGGGAAACAGTGCTTGAAATAAAAGTGTCTGCACAGGTACGGGCATCAGAGGGGGCAGAGCCACGCAGGCATTTTGTCATTTGTTACCTTCTCTTAGCCCGCATCCAACCCGCGACTGAAATGTTTGCTCTGCAGTTAAGAAAAATCCAGCAGGGAGCACGGCTTCGTTTCAGGCTCACTAGAATAAAACAACTCAAGAACATCTCCCCAAAACGCGTTTGGGCTTCTCTTGCTTCTGTTTCACCCGCACGCAAGAGGGAGAAGGGCCGTTTTAAATAAATTCCCTGCAGAAACTTCCACGCAGATCTAGCGGATGATTAAACATCTTCATTTTCGGTAGCTGCGGCGGGAGAATGACTCCCATTAGACGCAGCAATCGAAGCAAACACCTTACAGGCACGGGGCTGCGCCGAGGTCTCTTCTCCTTCCAGCAGCACCGGCTTAGTTTGTGCTGCGTATTAACAAAGGTCAGCGGGTCGCTTCATTTCCTCCCAGCAACCTCTTTAAAGGAAGAAAGAAGAGCTTTTAGCCCAGCCAATATCTCATTTGTCACCTCCCTTGGGGAGGGGAGAGCTGAGATTTTAATTCGCCACCCCCCAGCCCTCCCTTGCTCCTACCTCACCCCCGGCAATCCCAACCCCGCTGGGGCTGGGCCAGGGACGCCAGCGCCGGTGGCAGCGTGGGCAGCTGGGACCTGGCCCGGGACCATCGCGGGCCCGGTGCTGGGACAAGGGGATGCCAACGTGCAGCTTCCCCCTGGCAGCCCCGCAGCCGGGCTGCTCTGCTGGCCGCTATTTGCCTCGTTTCCCGGGGAAATAGAGCATGAAGACGTGATTCGAAATACGCCTTGCTGCCGCTCGCTTCCCCTCCCCGCCCGGTAACGTGCTGACCAGCTAAACCCTATTAAACAGGGGGGGAGATGGCAGCCACCGTAATTCCCTCCCGGTCACGTGCAAGGCAGCGCCAGCGGGGAGGGAGGTGATGGTGGTGCCCCTGCTCCAGGAGCGAGCGCTCGGCCTCGCGCCTTGCTCAGCCACGGGAGCCCCCGGGGAGGCTGCCGAGAGGCTGATCCACACAACAGCCCCAACTGCTGCTGCTGTTGCTCACGGGGAGGAAAAAACACCCCCAAGGACAAAAGCAAAATGCTCCAGGTCCCAGCAAGACCCGTGCACACACCCCATTCACCTGCATCCTTCCCCTCGCAACAAGGAAGGTCCCAGCGCTCTGCAGACCCCCCGTGCCTGCTGAATCAGGCTCCTCAGGCCAACCAAGCCCCCCAGAACCACCCGGCCTTCTGGGCTGCTTCGGCTCAGCAGGTGCCCCACGGACCCTGTTGCTGCTCAGAGCCCTGGTCTCTGCCAGGGTATACGGGACCGCCGTGCTCCCGTCACCTTCCCCACGTCAGCGCTTCAGTACAGGTTAGTAAAACAAATACAAGCCCCGTCCACCGGCAAAGCTCACTGCAAGACCAGCTGCTGGTTGGAGGTGGCCAGCTCCAAGGGCTGACCTCGAGACACACGTCCCCGCCTGAAAAACGAGATCTCAGGGCATTTCCAAGCCGGCCCCCAGGTCAGCCGGACGCAGCCCCTCCTCGACGCTCCCCAGCCCACTTCAAAACGCAGGCCCTGGTCCGGCAACCGCAGTTAGAGCAGCCAGCAGAGCCCCTCCAGAGCTAAGCACGGCTGTTTATCCATCGCGGAGCTACTCAGATCTTAAAAAAAATATTTACAAGAAAGAGGCAGAGCATTATCTTCCATGGGGAAACAAACACAGATGGAGGAAAAAGAGCTTTGATCAGGACCGCCTCGGTGCTATCCGCTGCTTTTCATCCGCAGATCTCCAAGCGCTTTAATATGACAGCGTTATCCCTTGTCACAGCGCGGGAACCCAGAAGAAACTGCACGCTCAGAGAGCTCTGAGCACGAAGTCATGATGCCTCTCGCTGTGTTTGCACACAGCCACACGCTCCTTCTTGCTTCTCGCAGCATTTCTGGTCCTTTCGTGCACGCCACGCGCCCGCAGCACCGTCCCCAAGTGATGGGCACCAGAGGAGCTTCGGGGGGCAGCAACGCGGGTGCTGCTGCCCGTGGGCATGATGGTGCG
Organism: Anser cygnoides; assembly: GCF_040182565.1. Lineage (NCBI taxonomy): Eukaryota > Metazoa > Chordata > Aves > Anseriformes > Anatidae > Anser > Anser cygnoides. Next base: position 2,873,603 of record NC_089899.1, on the reverse strand, counting down.
GCGAGGGTTAAGCCATGGTCAGGGCAGGAGGAGCGAGAGGAGCGCTCTGAGCTGGGCTCCATCGTCAGGAGAAATTAATTTCGGCCCAGCGTGTCCCCGCAGTGACAGCTCTGACAGGCGGTGATGTGTCTGCGGCGGCCGGGACGCGGCCGGCAGGTGCAGCACAGCACGGATGGGTCCGCAGGGACGATGAGGAGGAGGAGGAAGCAGAGCACCTCGGCTAAGCCCAAGCCCACCACGCCACGTGCTGCTGCAGCCCTGGGAGGGCCCCGAGGGCCCAGCCATGCTGAAGGCAGAGTGAAAAGCAGCGAGGGGGGCGATGCTGGGGCGAGCAGCGCGCCCGGGCTGCATCCAACCGGTCCAGCACAGAGCCCTGAGGCCGTGGCTTCCCCCTGGGGGTTCGGGTACGCACGAAGGGACGAGGTGGGGAAGAATCAGACCCAGGGCCACGTTCCCCCTGCTCCTCTCCTCCCTTCACGGGCACACGCCATCCTCTGGCCTTCACCGACGAACCTCAGCAGATCTCCGCTGAGCGCCTCCCAGCATCGGCGACCATCAGCCCCGTTTCCTCGCGGTTCAGGGTAACGGTTTGCATTTCTTTCCGCCAGGCCTCCGAGCTTTCTTCCTCTCTTTAGGAAGCCATCCATCACGAGCCCCGGCTCAGCTGCCCGACAGGCTGGGAGCTCCTCGGGGCGCAGCCTGCACCGCTGGGTAAAATCATCGCCCGACGGCCTCATCCCAGCACAGCGCGCCCGCCAGCCTCTGCGAGGGGAATACACACGATCCTCTGCGAGGAAACAACGCTATGGAGAAAACCACCACCGCGCCTTCCCCAGGGGACCGCGTCCCAGCCCCGTGAGCAGGCAGGAGGGTGGCACAGGGTTAGAGCAACCTGCCCGAGGCTGGCAGGGAAGTGCAGGTCAGCAAAGCAAAGGAGCAGGCACTCGGCGCCAAAGTGCTTTGGGTTTTGGGATGCTGTGCACGTCCCCAGCTAAGCTGACACCTTTTTAGAAGCATACCGAAGTCCTTTTTTTTTTTTTTTGGCACAAATGTTTTCAGCAGGTAGCGATTGTTGAGCAAGTCTGAAGAAAAGGGCGATGTGCCCACCTCTGACCTCCAGAAAGCCACCGCGCTGCAGTTCCTGCACGCGCAGCGCCCCTCACGAGTGGTTTGACGTCATCTGTGGTGACACTGGTCAGGAGCAACCCGCAGACTGATGAGGAGAGCAGGTCTGTGTCCCTTTACACAAATCCTCGCCCCGAAATTCCTGCGTTAGCAGGAGCCCCGCACCTCTCCCCACCGCAGACAGCCCTTCTGCGCCCTGGGCGGCCACCGCAGCCGTGCTCATCACCACCAGCCCTTCTCCGAATCAGAGATGCCACGCGCTACTCAAACAACGCAGAGAAAAAAAAGAAATAAAAGAACCCAACAAAGTGCCCAACAAGACAACAACCCACCACCAGCAAGGCTGCAACAGCTCTTCTCGTGTCTAGAGTCCGAGCTAGGAAAAGGCACTTCTCCAGCCCAGGTCTCCGGAGGATTCAGGCGAGCGTCCCATCCTCCCGGGAAGGAGACTTCCCGGAGCCTTGCTTGACACCAGCTCGTGTGCTATGAGCTACGAGCACACGAGAAAAATACTGAGCAATGGAACCAGTGCTTTTCTGACTTGTAATAATGGCACGAAGATGAGCTGCGCCGGGAAGAGCCCATCCAGATGGCATCAGTCTCTCCCAACAGGTGAATCCCTCCAGCCTTGGCTTCCTGCTCCCTCCACGTAGCAGCCTGACTCCGCTGCGTCTCGCAACCTCGCCGCCCTCCGAGCCGCTCTCCCTGCCCGCCAGGTCAGAGCTCCCTCAGATGCCCTCAGGGAGCACTTCGAGAGCACCCTAAGGTGCTTCCTCAGCAATATACGGAGCTGTCAGCGAAGGGTCTCGTGCAAACCTCCCCGGAGGGGCTCTCGGTGGGTTGCCGGCTGCAGCAGCTGGGCCAGGCGCACGGAGCGGTGGCTCCCTGGCAAAGCGCTGGTGTTTTGGGGCGATGCACCCTGCCCACCTCCTGCTGGCACACGTTTGCACCCCAAGCAGCGCATCTTCCACCAGCCCTCAGCCCAAGCAGGAGACAAAAAGAGATGAAAAAGCAAAAGGAAAGAAAAAAGGAGAGCTAATTAGCAACGCGGGGTGCTTTATCAGTTCCAGCTCAGGGCGCTGGACCGGTGCAGGATGTCAGCAGCCCTCTCGCAAGAGCGACCTTCTCATTACAGGCGACTGCTGATCGATTGCCTCCGTTTGTCATCTTCATCTGCGCTCCGGCTCCTCGCGGATCTCCTCCTCCGAAGCGGGTGCCCAGGCAGCTCGCGGGGCCCCGTGGGACGGTGGTGGCCGGTCCCTCCCGGTGCTGCTGCGGGGCCTCAGGCATCGCCCCGGGGAGAAGAGTGCTGCAGAGCCCAGCCTTTGCTTTGCTCCATTATTTTTCTGTCTAGACACGGCCCCCGATACCATGAGCTATGACAGAAATAGAGCAAAAAAAATCCCCAAACCACACCAGGCCAGAACCCAACAACAGAACTCACTCAGAACCCAGCGCCCTGGAGAACGCCATTTAAACCCCACGGACCCAGGCACGAACCCCCCTCCCTCACACCCCACCGACCCCAGAGAGGCTCCTACTGACTAACACGGAGTTGGGCTGGATTTATCCTCACGCTCATCATTTTCAGGGTCTCCTGTGGCCAGGAGATGCCGAGGGACTGCCCTTGCTTTTCCAATCAGGAAAAAGCAATTAAAACTCCCGAGGCTGGAACAGCTCAAGCCCACGTACTGGCAAGCCGAAAGCCTCAGGAAACAAAAAAAGGGAAAGAAATACATTTCCTTCTATGGCTCGTGCACGACACGGCTGCTCTCGCCTGCAAACTCTCGCTGCGGTCCCTGCACGAGGCCGGTGCCCCCTGCGCACCCGTGGCAGAGAGCAAACGAGAGGAAATAAAAGTAACGAAGCAAAGTTTAGCCTAATTACTGTTTGGTGGTACAGGGAAGTCATTGCGGCAGCAGTGCAGCTGATGATCTGGTTTGCTTCTTACCCCACGGAAAAGGTACGGCTGTGCTTCCAGTGGGACAGGGCGAGGAGCATCGGGGGAAAAGGGACGCGTGCGGCTCCTCGGCGCAACCTCAGCAGCAAATCCCCCAGCACAGCAAGGACGGGGCCTGAGCTGCAGCACGAAGGGCAGAGAGCTCATGGCTTGGTCCTTACCATGGGAACAGCTTTGCCACGATAGCTCTCATCTTGCTGATTAGCGACCGGCAAGGAAAGCTCATCAGGGCTATTAGCACGGGCTCTCTGTCTTCCTGGGCTCTGCAGCAGCCAGCTCGGAAGCCTGGCACGGGAGGACGTTCACCCACCCCGTCTCACCCAGCCACCAGCACCGGGGCTGCTTCGCCCACCCCGGGGACCTGCTGCAGGTCTCAGTGCCCGGAGCAATGCCACTACCCCTCCACAGCCCCATCGACGCCTCCGGACGGGCCCTTCCCAGCCCAGGACCCGGGGAGCTGCAGACAAGACCGACACGAGGCTACGCTGCACCCCTTGGGCCACCGAGGGCTCCGGGACACTGGTCCCCATCCTCCCCTCTTGCGTTTAACGCCAGCCCTTTTCCTGCAGAATCTCTCCCCCACCATCTCCTTGCCAAGAGCTCCAGCCCTGCCAGCCTACGCAGGGGGGTTAAACTCCGTAAAGAGGATTTGCTTTCGAGCTTGCAAGACAGAAGATGAGCAAATCCCTTCCCATGCTCTAGCAGGAATCCTGTGTCTCAGACCCACCAGCCAGGGGAGATTAAGGAAGAAGGAGAGAAAGAAAAAAATCCCATCCGTCACTCACTGCCATGATCTCATCTGAATTCAAGAGCTGAGCCGGGATGATGCTGGGTCACTGCTTGGGCTGGTGGAGGACCAGCAGACACCAAAGCAGGCTGGACAGAGTCTTCGGCTGCGCTGCTCAAGGTCAGCAGCAGAGCCGGGGAGCCGCTTCCACGCTCCGTGCTCGCTGATTTCATTCTGCCTCGTCGATCTAGGGAAGCCTCTGGCTCTTGTCACATCCTTGCAGAGGGCCCCGGCTCCAGCGAGTGCCTGCAGGAGTTACCTTAGCACCGAGCAGAGCCCCGCAGAGCGCCCGTGCGGTGCCGGGCAGGAGCAGCGCCGAGCCAAGCAGCTTGGCCAGGCAGGGCTCGCCTGCAATTTCCATCCTCTGCATGAGATGCGAAATTAAGAGGCTGCTAAACAAGCAGAAATCGGGAGTGACGTCCTCCTCGCCATCCTCCAGCTCCCGCCTGCCAGCCCGATCTCACCCTGCTGGGTTCCTTCTATTAAATCCGATTTTCCTCCCTCTCTGCTCCGAGCGGCGGTAGGAGCGTGGTCCTGCAGGCCAGCAGCCGTCCCGCCCAGGGGTGGCTGCGTTTGTTGGCTGTGCTAACACAGCCCATACGCGGCCAGTCCCCACCAGGGATGCATCAGAGGCTGCTTAAAACATTTATAAGCGTTCAGAGGCTGCTAACGTCCCTCCTGCAGCGGGCTGTAGGAAAGGAGCGTGTGAGAGGGCCCTGGGAGACCCTACCCGTTACCCCAAATTCCAGCAGACTCCACCTGGCAGACACGTCGTTTTTATTTTACTTTAACCCAACGCGAGGGGGGTTTTTGACAGGCCGGCGAGATCGCCCGGGTTCCTTTGCGACCAGTCGCTCCTCACCAAGACCGCGCAGAGAGGTTTTGTGAGCGGGCTGCCTGCGGATCCGCAGCTCGGGGCTCGCAACGCTGAGCGGCACAAACGTGCCCCCCCCGGCCCCAAGGGAAGCGGGCAATGAATTAAACATGGGATAATATTTACTCGGCACCATCATTAAGACCATCAGCACGCGACGGAATGAGCCTGGCCAGGGAGAAGGATGCTTTCTGTCCTCCATTTGCGGCAGGGCAGGGCGAGCGCTGCCCCCGAGAAGCAGCCGAGGGCGGCGCAGGGAGCTCCCAGCTCCCCGGATCCCTCTGCCCGGCCAGGCGGTGCCTTGTCCACCCTCGGCGGCGCCGAGCCAAACGGGAACGGGGCCAGCAACAAATCTCTCCTTCGGACGCGCGGAAGCCACCATATTGCAGAAAACGCTTTTATTCTCGCCGCGCCATCTGGAGCCGCTGGGAAAGGCGACTCTTCTGTCCCCATCAATTACCGAAGGGAGAGATCTGCGGACCCTGAAAGGCAAAACTCGCTTTCTCCCTCCCTGCGAGGGCTGAGCCCTCTCTGCAACACACGTGGCTTTTCCCAACCCCATCCCCAACTCCGCCGCTCTCTGCTTTTGGGAGCTGCCCCACAGCCTCCCCCATCCCAGCTGCGGGCGCTGCCCCGTGCTGCCCAACGCCTTCCTGCGGTGCCACGTCCCAGAGCAGGAGGCGCTGGGGACCCCCCAGCCGCCCCCTTCCCCCAGCTCAGGGACAGAGGCAGGGACAGCGCGGCGGGGCCACGTGAAGCGTCTCCGGGTCTCCAGTTCCATGGGGCTGAGCGTGCAGCGGGGGCAGCCAGGGGCACGGCCGGGAACCACTGGCATGCCAGGACCACCACCACCGTTCCTTCCAGGACACCATCCTTCCAGGACCATCACCACCTTCCTTCCAGAACACTGTTGGTCCAGGACCACCACCACCATTCCTTCCATAACACCGTCATGCCAGGACCACCACTGCTCCTTTCAGAATGCCACCGCACCAGGACCACCACCACCATTCCTTCCAGGACACCATTGTTCCAGGACCACCACCCTTCCTTCCAGACCACCGTTGTTCCAGGTTTTGAGCAGGCCAGGCACGCATCTATCTGCCTCCAGGGACTTCCAAATGTGCGATGTTGCCTTGGGCCACTGAAAGGGACTCGTTGACCTTCCAACCTCCCTTCTGCCTTCGCTTCCTATGGTTTTACAGCCTCCAAATGGTTCATTTATGCTGAGCAAATCCCCCGGTGCCACGTCCGTCCGTCAGGCAGCGGTGATGCACAGACAGCCCCAGCACAGGGAAGAAAACAAGCGGTGGAGGGGACCCCAAACTCCTCTCGCTGTAGAAGTGCCAAGAACCATCTCAAATCTCAGCCTGAGGCCCGCTCCTTGCCGAATTAAAGCCCAGACCCTGCAGCGAGGCGATCCCAGGGCGGCTCTCGCCTCGGAGGGGTCAGCGTGTGCAGCGCCGAGGCCACCAATTAAAGCTTTTAACGAGGCGGCCCCAGCACCCCGCCAAGCCCCGAGCAGCCTTCGCCCGACGCTCTCTCCGCTAATAGCCAGGTGCCGCGGCCGAGCGACGGGTCCGGACTGCCTGAAATCTTTCTGACAAGCGGGGACCGGCTCCTTCCCCTCCACCATCCCAGCACGTCCCCAAGCAGCAAGGCAGGGTGCCAGGGAGGGGCTTTATTTTGTTTTTAAAGCTTCTCCCCCCACCCCTTTCCCACCACAGCCTCAGTTCAGGCTCTCTCGTTAATCTAATTGTTCTCCTAATGAAGATCTGCAATTCCTCAAACATTAATTACTAACGGCAGCAGCGGCAGCAGCTGTGGAACAAGAGCTCCCTGTTCCTAATAATACGCTTCACACTTTTGCCTGCCACAGCTCAATTTAGCTTTGCGTGATTTGGCTGGGGGGAGATAAATAATATTCCAGCTCCGGGGCTCTGCAGACAGCCCCGGAGGAGGCGACGCTCTCCCCAAGCCCGTGGGGGCTCCGGAGCACTTTAGGTCCTGCTAAAAAGCCCCTTTTTTACGGCACCCCCAGCTCCGGCTCTGTCACGGCCCCGCGGACGTCGGGCGCAGCTTTGGGCAGGTGCAAGGAGCTCTGCGAGCAGCTGGAGCCGCGCCAGCTGGAAGCAGCAGCGAGGTGCCGCAGCCACGCAGAGCCTCGCTCCCCGTCCTCAGGCGAAGCACGACGGTGGCACGGGGGAAGGAAGGGCAGGAAAAGGAGAGGCAGGGGCAGGAAAAGGAGAGCCCCGGGCAGGGAGGGCGACGAGCAGCACCCCGACGGGCTGCGGGAAGGAGCCGGTGGGAGCAGGGGAGGGAGGAGCGCAGCTGGAGGGAGGGCGATGCTCGAGCCGCTCTTTGTTTTGCTCCCGGTGAAATGGAACAAGAAATAAATGGGAAGGTTCGCGGTGACGGGAATAAAAGGTGAGGGCAACCGCAGGGCTGGAGGGCCGGGGTTGTGCAGGCTGCCGGGGAGGCACCACGGGGCTGGAGGGCAGCGCCTGCAGGTGGATACAGGGGGGTCCTGCAGCCCCCGGGGGGAACAGGGGCTGCGCACATCCCGACCGTGCCTACAAACCAGCAACAGGAGCCAAAAGCAACCCAGAGGCACAGGTTTCTGCAGGAGACCGAAGCACTGTGGGGGTGGCTGGTGTCCTCTGCACCCCCTTCATCGGCCTCGCGGCCCCCATAACACAGCCGTGGAAAAACCGCGGTCTCCGAGGTCAGCCCCTTGCGATCCCAGCAGCATTGTCCCCTCCTGCCCAAGCGCGAGCGGGGAGAAGGCTGCGGCCAGCCGGAGGGCTGCTGCCAGCCGAGCCCCTCCGCACATCAGTGGCGCCGAACCCCGGGCTGGAGGAAGCAGCTGGAACGGCTGGAGCCAGCAGAGCTGGAGCAGCCCCTCTTGCCAGCGCCGCGCAGCCAAAAATACACAAGGGGAACAAAACAAAACAAAACAAAAAAAAAACGCCACGAGAGTTTTCAGCGACAAAAGCAAACAAATAGATTGGTGAATAAATATTGATTTGACAGGAAGTCGGAGAAACCCTTCCAAAAACACACGCTGGCACCAGGCTTCCTCTCCCAGCACGACGAGCAGCCGTCGGCATTTCGAGCTCCGGGTGCCTTTGCTCGGCCGAAAATCCGAGGTGCTCTGCAGGGTTTCTACTTCCAGGGGGCACCGGGCATCGCACGCCAGCGTCGTCTCCTGGGATTTCAAGAAATAAACTCAAGGGTCAGCCGAGGAGCCCGCGCTGGGCAAAGCAGGCAGCGCAGCAGGCAAAACCCCGTTATTTGCCCTGAGCTGTCCCCCGAGAGGAGAGGTGCCAGCTGGTAGCGTCGGACACGGCGCGGTTTGGTCTAAAGGAGTTAAATCTTTCCTCCTGCCAAAGCGCGGGGCTGAGTCAGAGACCCGGAGTCACGGGGGCCGAGGGATGCTGCTTCATGCTTTTTGCTGACCGCAAACACATCTGCGCATACCCTGCTCCGTCCCGGGCGGGCGCGCAGGCCTTTCATCCCAGGAACACCCTGCAGCACTCGGGCTTTGCAAAAAATTAATTGTTATGCCCATCCGGGGAATTTGGAGACTTGCTTTCCGTAACAAAGCGGCCGTCTCACGGGGTGAGATGGGCCCTACTGGGTGGACGACAGGGCTGGGAGTGCTGGCAGAGGGCAGGTCCTGGCACACGGCGCAGTCCCGTCCCTTCCCTGCCCTTGTGCCGGGGCAGCAACCCCCGGGCTGAGCCCCGCTTTGTGGCACGCAGCCCCCAGAGCCACAGCGAAAAGCAGCCAGCACCAGCAGCGCTCGTCCTCGGAGGTTCCCCGCTCGCGTCTCAGCCTTGCTCAGACCCAAGAGGGACCCAAATGGCACGTTTCGCCCCATTCGCCCCCACAACCGGCACGCTCGGGGGAAAAAAAGACAAATGGTTGAGCTGTTGGGGAGTTTAAGGTCATTGCAAACTGGAAGGCCGGGGGTCGGCAGAAACGTCCCGGGCGAGGTCTCGGTGCTCCATCACAGCGACCGCAGCCGGCACTCGAAGACACGTGAGTTCGGGGCGAGCGGCTGCATCTCGCCGCGCATCCCACACTCCTCCAAAAAAGGTTTCCTTTGTTCGCCTTCCTCCCTGCCCGGCGAAGAAATCCCGGCCCCGTGAGCGCCGTGAGGGGCCGGTGACGCTGATCACAGCTTTCCTGCTCATTTCTTTTTCAATGAGTGAATTAGCAGGCAGCCAGCCGACTTGAACATCCCCTTATCTCTGCACCAAGCTCGCTGCTGAGGATTTGCATAATTTTAATCTTTCCCACCAATGAGCATGAAAAAATTAGTTTTCCACTATTTTATCTTCTATTTGTGTTCAATAAACAGAGCTGGCGGCTTTGCTCCATGTATTTATACTGGGAAACGGGAGGAAGGAGGAGGGAAAAAAATCCCACACGTCCAGCATTCGGCCAGAGGAGAGTTAAACCCAAGGAGGGTGGCAGGGTGAAGGCTCTGCAAAACCCCTTCCCGGATTGCAGCTGCAGACAGGTTTGAGATTGAAGCCTGGATTTCCTTGCCCAGTCCCAGCTGTTTTCCCTGGAGTCCCTTTCCTATCTCCCAGAGCAATTACCCTGGCTTCCTCCCTCATCAAGACCTTCGGTTTTCGTCTCAGGCAGAATGTGCTGGACTCCCCACGATGGGGCTCTGAGTCCCGAGAACATCCCGACTTCTGGGATGGGCCTGGAGGTGCCTCGACAGCAAAGTCCCACCTGGAGGAAACTCATCCTGCACCCGGAGCCGAGCATCTGCAGGGACCGGGTTACCCCAGGTCCCTTCTCACGCTCCTGCACCTACCGAAGGTTTCGGCTCCTCGTCGCTGCAGGTCCTGAGCCCTGCAAGGTCCTGAGCTCTGCAGGGTCCTGAGTCCCGCACAGCAGCACCCGGTGGATTCGGAGCGCTGCCCCTCGTCCTGCTGGGTGCACGGCGGCAGCCCAAGCGTGTCCTTGCCTTTGTTTGCAGCGTCCTCCAGCCGCGTCGCTTCGTGGAAGGAGGGGAAGGAGAGGGAAACGCGCAGCGCATCGCCGCCAACGCGGAGCTTAGGGTGCTTTTGAATTGAATGCATTCTTTAAAAGAGTGGGATGCACCAAAAATTAAACTTGTCTGGATTAAAAAAATAATAAAAAAAAGGCGCTTAAAAGAAAAAGCTTCTACGCTTGCCCTCTCTCCTGCAGAACAGGAACGTCTTTTTGGGCAGCATGCAGCGAAGGATGCCAGCAGCTCGGCGAGGGATGCTCAGGAGCTGCTGCAGCGAGCCCCACACCCCCCACCCCTGCTAGCTCCGGGTTTCACACCCGAAACCAGGGCAGCTCTGAAGATAAATCGCGGAGAACACTTGAGGCTCTCTCCTCCCATGTGCCCCACTCTTGAGCAGGGTGGAAGACGCAACCGCGAAACCAGGCCCTCGATTTCCTTCCTCCCTGCGGAGCAACCACAGCTCTCCGTCCGGGGGTGTACGGGGCTGGGGGGAAGATTCCCACTGTCCCCGGACAACCTGGCTCGCCCTCTGGGGCGGCCCCGGCCAGGTGACCCAGGTGACAGCTTTGTAGGGAACTGCCCCGAAGCGCAGGGACTAACGGCAGCGGGATGGCTCACGGGCAGGTCTCCGTGGGACCCCCCGTGCCCTTGCTACGAGGTCCCCTGTCCGCGCTCCCGAGGGACGGGACGGGCACGGGGCAGTGCCCTGGCATCTCCCTCGCCTCCCTGGCCGGCTCTTCCCTCCCATCCCGGCCTCTGCACGGACGTGGCCTCTCCCTGCTCCAGCTGCTCCGCACCCGGAGGTGCAATTACCTTCCATACGTTCTCTATTTACGCTCTAGGAACCATATAATTTTCTAGACCAAAAACATAATTAAAGAGTCGGAGCTGCCTGGAACGCAGCCCTCTCTCCTGCCATCTCTCTTTATCTTCTCTAAAAATACCCCGGCGCGGCAGCCCTGGGCCAAGGGTCAGCTCGCGGCGGGGCCGAGCCACGCGGAGCGGAGCAGCCCCAGTGGGACGGGTGTGCTGCGAGGGGAACGGACCCAAACTCGCCCATTTTAGCCCCAGGAAGGGGCTGCCCCGCTGGGAGCCCCGTGCTCTGCATCCAGCCCCGTTCTGCTGCAGCTGGGGCTGCGAGGGGTCATTTATGCAAGGAAAGGTTAATTCCGATTTAACTTTTAATGCAGTTTATCTAAGCAATTTTCAAAGCCTTGGGCAGAGGGACTAATTGCGAATTAAAGGGACTTTGATGATCTTTGCTCTTCCAGCAGAACTGTTCTGGGGTTGGATCCGCTTTATTCCAGAGTAAATCCACCCAGCCAGGAGATGCAAAGACGTATCTGCCCAGAGGAAAACCAGACCCCTAAGCCTCCGGCTATTCCCCAGGGAACAAAAAACGTTGTCAGGGTGCAAACCTCAGCTCTTGAGGCAAAAGCAACCAGGGAAGACAGGCGGCTGGGGAGCAGGAGCCCCAGCTCCACAAATCCACCTCCTACCTCCACGTGCACCTGGCTGGCAAGGAAACCCAAGCAGCTTTGCTATTTGGCTGGAGAGGGCTCGGTTAGACTGGGAATTAAATAAAGCGGGCAAAAGGCAGCGAGCAGAGCAGGGCGCTCTCAGCCACCCGTTTCAGACTGCTCACGCTCCCGGGAGAAGCGAAGCACTCACCAGCTCTCTGGGATTTTTCTCTGTTCGCAGCCACGGCGTCGCTTCAGCCAGGGCCGGACGCCTCCGGCAGCCGGCTGCAGAGAGCAGCCCTCGGCCATGTCACGCTCATCCTCACCTCTTTAAACGCGGTGATAATTTCCTGCTCCTTCCCCGAGTATCACAAGCTCAGTCCGCATTTATAAAGCCCGGGACAGGCTACAGCAGCACCGCCAGCCCCAGCTGTGCTCCTGCTCACACGCTCCTTTGGGTTTGAAACGTGCTCGCGTGCGCTAATGGCAGTCACCCCCAAGAAAACCCCAAAGAAACCCCTTTGGACTGAGGATGCGCACCCACACGGTGCCTGCACGTCCCCAGGGAGCGCCATACAGACGCGTGCTGGAGGCAGCCCCTGGGCAGGAGCCAGCCCCGGGGGGCAGCACGGTGCACGCCGGGCTCCCCCTGCCCCATGGTCGCCTTCTCGGCACCCCCCAGGTAAGCACATCCGAGGCCGTGCAGGGGGGCAGCAGCAGAGCTGTGCACACGCTGCCTGGCCTCTTCAGCCCCCTCGGAGCCCGTGGGCAGGAGCAGCGAAGGAGCTGACAGCACTCGCCTGCGCCTCTCGCCCACGGGAACAGCCAGCGCTTCTTCCCATCCCAGAGCAGCAGGCAGCGGGGTGCCCAGCAGCCACGTGTGGATCTGGGGACACAAAACACCTCCCTGGGCCTCCCCCTGCACCCACGCTGCGAGGGGAGAGCCCGAGGCGAGCGGGGCTTCGCGGGCTGACAGATGCCGAGGCAGCGCCGCCTGCACGGGGGTCAGGCGCTTTCCGAGAGGTGAGAGGCGGCCCGAAAAAGAAACCCTGCCCGGCTCACGAAGCACAGGGCCCACAAGCAGAACATGAGCCTGCGGTGCTCCCCCTCTCCTGCGTGGACCCGCGGGCCCAACGCTGTCCCCGTGTCCCCATGGCCCCCACGCGGCCGCTCCCTGCGGCGCGGGGTCCTGCGGCTGCACCGCACGCGCGTGGGGAGTGGAGGAGCGAGAGCAGTAAGTGGGATGGGTGAAGGAAAAAAAAAAAAGGAGAGTGAAAATCAACTACGAAACAGCCCCCGGGGAGATCCACTCGCCTGGACTTGCTGTAATTGCGCTGCCTCCCAACACAAAGCTCTTGGCGTGGCCCTCTCGTAAAACTGGGGAGAAGGAAGGTTAAAAAAAAAAATAAATTATTTTTAAATATCCCGAAGGGTCAAAACAACCTTTTAACTCATCAGCTAGCAAGTTCAAACAGGACTGCGAGCACTGCTTTCCATAGCTCCCAGGGACAGACACCGAGAGCAGCCATCCGAACTCGGCTCCTCCGGGCGTTACGGGTTGTCCGCAGCCAGAAAAAACGAGGTAAAGGCACCGGCACCGCACCCCGAAGCCACTTCCTGGCAGCGGACACAGCTCTGCAGCGCGGACGGGCTGATCCTGAAATCATCCTTCCTAGGCAGACACGGGGGGGATCCACCTTGAGAGCCCCTGAGCTGCTGAGCTCCGAGCCCAGCTCCACCGCCGCGTGTCGGCGGGGAAAGCCCTCCTCCCCGCTGCTTTCCACGCCCCTCCCTGTAACGGTGCCCTCCGACGCTCTTCTCCTCCACCTGCAGGAACCACGTGGCCCCGTCCGGGGGGGGGGAAAGAAGCTCTGCTGCCTCCTCTCCCCCTTCACACGTACCTTTGCAAACGGTTCAGTGCAACGCCCCTAAAATCACCGACTCACAGCAAGCTGCTCCTCGCGGGCTCGGGGCTGGCACGGTTTTAGCGTGAGCTCGTCAGAGCCGTGCCCAGAAGCCGACGCACGTGCAGCGTTCCCAGGAGCTAGGTGGGGGAAGAGCCAAGGGACCCCACAAGTTTTGCCTTCGCTTGTTAATTCGCACGGAAGTTTAAGGCTGCTCGGATGTAACCTCCTCTGGGGTTACTCAGCCCTTACACGTCCTCCGAGTAAGGAGGTGCCCTGGTGCTGCTGCCGCCGAAACCAGCAGCAGGAAAAACTTCTCAAAAGCCACTTTCAAGGCTTGAGGTGCTGCAGCCCTCTCCCCGCAGGAGCGATCCTCGTCGCCAAACTTTTCGGAGGCCCTGATGGAGCCCGACACGGAGAGGGGAGGTCCGAAAGCTGCTCCAGTGCAGGAGAGGCTAAAGGGTGCTCCTCCTCCTTCACCCTCGGGATTGTTTCAGATGGCCCCGAATACTCTGAAACAATCCTTCCTGCTCAGAGACTGGATGGACCCACCTCAAGAGCCCCTGTGGTGCTGAGCATCCTTGCCCTGGGAGCCCAGACCTTCAGAGGAGTCCCTGACTTGGCCGAAATGTAGGACTGCCCACGGGTTTTTACCGCTGTGTCCTTGGTGCAGCTGGGAAGCTGAGCCGCAACACTGACGCCGCATCCAGCAGCAATCTGATTTCCAGGTTCTGAAGCGAGCAGAGGAGGGGTCTGCTGAGGACTTTTCCGTGTTTGTATTTTCCAGCTTGGCCTCAAACGATGTTTACAAGGGAAAAAAGGTGTCTGAAGAAGCAGCTTAAAAACGCACGCATTTCTGTAAATCCTCCCACCTCCAAGATTGTATCAACAAACGAAAGAGGGAGGAGGACTAAAAAACATAAATAGGAGCTTCACATTGACAAGGTCCCTTTGAACAATTTTCAAAGAGCTCCACTACCAGTTCTCCTATTTGATTTTGGTTTTTTTTTTTAGACTGTGTTCCTCCACGTACCAGGTGACTCCACCAGTTCAGGTCCCTTCTCTGCCTGTTCCTAGAAGAACGCAGCCCTGGGTCAGCAGCTACCGAGCGTTTCAGACGTCTGTCCGGGACCCGGGCTGTGCCGGGATCTATTTTAAGGTTTGCTCGAGGGGGATGGCAGGGACGAGGGGCTGCACATCGATGCCGAAGATCCCGGAGCTGCTCCCAGCTCAGGCGCAGATCCGCAGCGGCCGTTTCCCCTCGGGGCAGCGGCTGTCTTCCACCAAGGACATCCAGCGGGGAGAAGAGTTGAGCCTTTATTTTAGGTGGGATCATCAGAAGCGAAGGCAAACAGAAATCTCGAGCAAACACTGAATGCTGGCAGTCAGGAGAAATTTAAGACATCGGAGGCCATTGCTGGATGCCCCGATCTTGTTTATAAATGAGCACCTTCAGGTCTCGACCTGCTACGCCCGGTGCTGAGCCGAGGTAAAACCAAAGCCCCAGACCCCACGGCCAACAGACTGCCCGCAGACCAGGGAGAAAACGCTCCTCCAAATCAGCCATCCCCTCCTGAACCGACCAATTTGTGAGCCGTCAAAGCCAGGGAATTCTTCATTTATTATCCCGAATCGAAAGCCAAGAATTTAGCACCTTAACTTTGGGTGCCAATGAACCCTCCTGTGCGCGGGGACGGGTCTGCTCCGCTGCAACGCCGACGGCAGCCTGGCAGCTGCAGCCTCACCCGGCCCAGCCAGACGCAGTTCGAGGCCTTTGCAAAGCAGCTGCCGGAGCACACGTGCCCCTTTTCTCAGCGGTTCTCGGTCTATAGCATCGTCCTCCCTGTGGGGCAGAGGCGAGCAGCCCATAATTTGGGCTCGGGGCAGGGGCAGGTGCCGAAGGAAGCAGCTGGTGGGAAGGACCAGGCTGCCCTCAAGGTGTTACCTCCCAGCCTTTGCTTGCATTTCTCCACCTCCATCAGAAAACCAAGCCTGAAAAGGGAAAAGGTTTGTCCAGGCCAGGATTTGGGGGATAACAGAAGAGGCTGGGGCAAATCACCCACGAGCCAGACCAGGGTTTGTGTTCAGGGAAGCTCCAGGCTCTCCTCTCTCCTGAAGCAAACTGCAAGACCCAAGGTTGATGCGATGACTACAGATCCCCTCCATCTTCAGAAAAAAACAGTAATAATAAAAAAACCAACCCGCAGGAGGCAGCCCTGGGACCCGCACAGCTGACGCTGCAAGTGGTGACAGCAAAGTCCAAGGGACAATTGAGTTTCAGATTATGACGGGAAAGAAGAACCGCTTATACATGCGCATAAACCGTAAATAAATGAAAAATAAATCCCATGGAAATGGTGACAGCAGCCCCCAGACAGATCTTTACAAATTGCCTTTTACAAGTAAATAACATTATATCAGGGTTTATGGGCTTCCCTGGGACGGGTGCGGGCAGCGCTGGAAACGCTGCGGCGGCAGCCGCCAGGGAAAGGCGAAGCCGGGCGGATGCTCGCGGTGCCCACAGCCTGGCCCCGCTGCCCAGCGGCACGCTGAGCTGGGGGACAGGGAAGAAATGCCGGCCGGCATCCCCAGGCAGCGGGGAGCGCTGCCGGACACGGGTATTTTCTGTCGTCCATCACGCCAAAGGGTTCATGGAAACCCCACGGGAATCAGACCCCGCTCACCCTTCCCGTGGTGAGCGCAGCGGCCAAATCGCCCTGCCTCGGTTTCCCCCGGGGTTACACGAAAAGAAAATGCTCCAGAACTGTCTCCCGGCGCCAAGGATCTCTCGCTCGCTGAGGATGTTTAAGTGCTCTGAGATTTCTGAGGGAGCTGCTATAGGAAAAGTATTAATTTAAATATCTCGTGGCACCGCACATAATGCCAGGCAGATTTCCTTCCATTCTTTTATAATAGCTTAATAATCCTCAGAATAGTTTCATTGTTAATACTCCTGTTGTGTATTTTATTAGGGCTTTTGAGGTTGTAAAGGAAGGTAAACACTCCACATTTCTCTAGCACCTACCAAAGCGCCTCTCAGAAATCATCATCCGAGCTCCTCAAGCACCCGCGCGGGGTGGGGGGACCCCTCCTGTTCATGCCCCCCCCCTTCATCCGAAGCCACCCAAGATATTTTGAGGCTAAAAACCTGCAAAAATGCAAACTCCTCCTTCCTCCCGGACTTTCAGGGGCACACAGCGAGAGGAAGGAGGCAGCACCCTTTTTCCTTTTACCTGTGAAAATCCAGTGGCTATTGCCCAGCCCCCAGGAGGGCAGCGGAGGCAGCGGCTCATCCAACCCCGGAGGATGCCCGCGGTGTGAGGGGAGATGGAGGCTCGGGCACAAACCTCACTTTAACAGACTGTTATCCTGCCTGGGAGGGGTTTTAGCTGTTCCTATGTGCAATTCGGGAGGCCCCAGGTCCGACATGCCACGGCCGAGAAGGTGAGATCTGCCAGGGCTGAGCTGGCAAAGACAAAGGACGAGCTAGGGGGAACGCACGCACGCCGTCTGCTAGCACAGCAACACCCCTGCCGTAGCTGCGGAGGGGTCGGGCGTTGCATTTGTAGGTAAATCCCAGCCTGAGATAGGAGGAAAAGAAAGAAAAAAAGAAAAAAGAAGCAGTTTTGTTCGGCACTCCTGGGGGAAAAAAAAAAAAAAAAAGAAAGAAAATGGAAAAAAGAAAAGAGCCTCCCCCTCCAGAAAATATACAGAAATAAAAATGCAAAATCAGCCAGAGTTCCTGATGGAGAGGCTCCGGGGTATAGCCAGTTATTGAAGTTCTGCAACTTAAAGCTTAAATTATTTATTATTATTTTTATTTTTCTAGAAAAAGAGAGGAACAACACGTCTCCTTCCTCAAAAGTTAACAACTGTGCGACATCATCTCTGCATTGTCTCCCTGTTTTATCGCCGCGGTGCAGCGCTGAGCAGATTCCACCCCAGGGCAGACACAAAACCACAGGGCCACGGTTTCTAATTATACCCTCTATTCTCAGGGAAATGGTTTATTTATTAGCTCTTTGAGCTTCCCTTTCATTCATCCTCAGTCCCGGTCCCGGCAGCAAGGGGCTCTCGACAAGAGGAAATTTATGAGGTTTGCTCTATTCTCTACCTTCCCAGCCCTGCGCTCTCCCACCCAGCCTCTCCCCCCTCTCCCCGCTCGGCGTTACAGGCAGCCTCATCACTTTTAATTCAATAACTTGCAGTGTAATTACTCCGTAATAACGCCATTATCTTAACATTTACTCGGCAGCTGTGATCCCCTCGCAGCGAGGCGAGGGGGGAGAGGGGAAGGGATTCTCCGGGGAGCAGCGATGGGGAGAGCCGGCCTTTGTGCGGGACAAAGCTCCGCAGAGGACCCCAAAAGAAAGCCCAGCTGGACGTGGGGATGCTCCGGCTCAGACCGAGGCGCTGAGCCTGCCGCCCCGCCAGAGCCCTTCCATTTTATCTGCCTTTCGTCACAAGCTGGCAGCTTTTGCACGCGGAGGAGGGAGACCAAAGGGACAGCCCCGCGTCTGCGATAGCACGGAAGCCATTTAAGCAAACACTGCGCCTCGTAACCGCCCCGAAAAAGCCCTGCCGCTAAGCCAACAGACCGAAAACGAGGGTAGGCAGCAGGAAAAGAGCCACTGAAACACATGGCTGTGCTCTGGGCTCCAGGAAACGGGATCACCTGCTGCAGAAGTCACCTATTAAAACAGAAATATTAACCGGGTGACGTAAGGCATCTACACGTCATCTCAGCCACCGCTACAAAGACCTGTTTTAATTTTTAACCCAGAAACCCATCAGAAAAAGGGTTTCCACGTTTCACAGCGGCACAGTCGGCCAACGGGGCAAGAAATTCTTCTAAACCCAGACTAAAACTGAAATCAGTCGTGCAGCCAGCGAAGCGGGCAGCAGTCCCTTAGGTATCAGACATCACCACCTCCGAGCTTGCCTAGAAAGGCAGAACATCACCCTGCAAGTCTCACCTCGCCTTTACAAAGAGCTGGGGAGCTGGCACCTTTCGCCTCCTTGCTGCGGTTTTCTTTTCTATGATATTTAAACAAACAAGCCCACTGCTTATTTAGGCAGAAATGTTCCTACACGCACGACAGAAAGAGCAAGTTTCTACAGCCCCTGCCTAAGCCAGCAGGGTTTCGAAGCCGACCAGGTGAGGTCAGGTTCACGCAGGTATCAGGTCCTGAAATCACACCCGAAACTCAGCCCGAATACCAGCGTTACGGAATAATTCACGCCGTAACCTATCTGTTTCATACACATGCTGCAGCAGAGGGGTAAACACAGTTTATTTTGATTGATTATCCATCGTGTAATGCGGAGCTGTAATTCCATCAGGCCATCAAAGCGATTCAGCAATTATATAAATCACAGGAGGAACGTGAGGAAGGTTTGTCGTTAGAAACTCAAAATGGAATTTCCTCGCATTATATCGCTGCATATTGCTTTGTTTTTTAATAACACACAGTCAGATTATTTCAGTTTCAAATTTGTTTACATGCCTCTCTCATATCCCAATTCACCGGGTACTGCTGCTGACAGATCACATCAACGTTAATAAGACATTTTGTGCTGCCTTCCACTCCGCAGGAAATTTCCAAAGCAAACTAAGGCTGAAATGCAGGCAGGGTGATGAAAAATCACATCCTGCGCCGCGTAACCCCTCACGAACAGCTGAACCTCAGCAGTCCCGGCCGCGTGTAGCTCACGCGGAACAGGAGTCTTCCCACCTCCAGCCGGGATATAATAAAGGATGCTACAGGGAGCCCTTGGTACAGCTCAGGTTCCCTTATTTATAACGTCATATAAACCCTTTACTACTGAATAGATCTTGCGTGCGGACATAATTATACGTCTATACGTTATCATAATTAAATCTACAATAAAGCAAATAAGACACCTTGTGATGCATTATCCAGACTTCGTAATCGGCTTTTTACACCTCTTTAGTTCAAATTTAGTGCAAGTGACAAAGCCAAGCCCTGGGACGGAAGCAGCTGCTTCAGGAGCTCGGTAACTCCCTGCACCCCCTCCCCGCGCTCTCCTACCCGCCTGCGATCCCAAGCCCTGGGGCAGGGGGGTCACAATCCGCGCAGTGCCCCGGAGCTCAGCTTCCTTCCACCCAGAGGAGCAAACCCCCAAATCCTGGCAAAAAGGCACCAAACCAGCAGCCTCAGTGCCGCTGTCGGCGGGCTCTGGCTTGACCATACCTGCTCACCTCAGCCGAAAGCATCCCTGGCCGACGCAGCTCCTGCCTCACCGACTTGTAGGGCTCGTGGCACAACTCTCCTCGCCTTCCACCACGAGCAGATTCCCCCTCTCCCAGCACAGCAGGGAACCCCACAGGAACCCTGAAGTCGCCGTGATTATTTTTTTTTTTTTTTCTGCTTTAAAGATAAAAATAAATCCAACCACTTTGCTCGAATTGCGCACCCTAAATCAGCATTCGTAATCTTTTAGAGGTTTGGTTTTTTTTTTTTGGAGAAGGAAGGAAAACAGAAGCCACGCTGAGCCGGGCACTGAAAAGCCACCCAAGATAAACCGGAGAAGCACTAAACATGATGCCAGTAAGTGGGAAGAGCCTGCAACTTTGATGTGACACTTGGCTGTTTGCTGGCACTATAAACTACTGCACACTAAAAAAGTTTGTTAAATGCTCCATAAACTTTAACGCGTTACAGAAACACTTCGAACCAAGAATTTTATTTGGCTATCCATGAAACCGGGCTTTGTAACAGGCAAGGAACACCAAATGCATATTTGTCTCTAGAAAAAACATGGAGATATTTTAATCTCTCTAGTCCAAAACGGCGAATTTGGTAAAAGCGTGTTTTCAGGTGAGAATTACCCAAAAAGGAAGCCCCCACGCCATGATCCGCGTTAGGAAGACAGCCGAAGATCCAACAGTGATCGAGTCTTTGCGGCTCATCCCTCCCCCTGTACCTTTACGTTTTGAGGAACAGCTGAATCCTGGGCATCTGGCAGCACCAGGAGAGCAGTGAGGCACTAACAGAGCTCCCCTGGAAAGCAAATTGCAAGGAAAGCAGCAGAGCTGAGGCCTCGCTTCATCCTTTCAGCATATCTGCCTCGACTCGCGTTTCCAAACCTATTCCAGGAGGCCTAAGCCAGGGCACCAGCCAAGAAGCAAAACTCATCTTTACGAAAAAAATCCCCCAAAGATTTAATATTAATGTTCAGTCCTCACCGCGATGGAACCAGGAGCCATCTCGTGATTTTGCCTTTCTGCCCCCAAAGCAGGAGGGGCACGACCCACCTCCCTGAGGGCGCGGCGAGGTGCCACCCCACCGCTCCCATCGCTTTCACCTGCCCTCCGCCAGCACTTCACACCGGACCCGGGACACTTCCCAATTTTTTGACCAGCGAAACTTGCTGAAAAACCTAAAAATCCACCAGCTGGCTTAAGCGTTGTTGGCTTTGCGTAAAACCTAAAGCCCCTTGGAACACGTCGCTCATCTTCCCTACGAAGCCTCATGGGAGCTGGGTGCTCCAATGGAGCCGCGCGGCCCCGCGCTTAGGGGTGGGCACAGATTGGGACGAGTTTAGGGGTGGGCACAGATTGGGACGAGTTTAGGGGTGGGCACAGATTGGGACGAGATGCACGGCACACCCAGGGATGTAGGAAGAGGGGAAGGATGAAGGCACAGCCCCACAGCCCCGTGCAGCCCACCCGGCACGCCGTTGCCATTAGCTCCTGGTTTATAGCGAGCAGCTCCTCCAGCGCTGGCACGGTGGAGAAGCAGGGAGAGAAATTCATTTCGAATCACAACTGCACCTGGGGCTAAATCATTCCGATGGCGCGATTTACACCTTGCCACCTCTCACGGCAGTGCATAAAGCACCGCGCGGGCCCATCGCTCATCTCCGGATATTGCCGGGGAAGGCGCTGTCAGGAGGGTGTTTCATGGCGCACGAGCGAGGCCGGCTGCGAGGAATGGGCTCGCGCTCCGTGCGCCGCTCCACCTCCGGTAAGAGAAATGGACTCCCGGCAGCGGACTGCGATCCCTTCCCTTCCAGGAAGGCAGCGCTGCAACCATCAAACACGTCAGGCTGGAGGCAACGGTGATTCATCTCGTCGGGCGCACCGTCGCCGGCAGCACCCAGAAGCAGACGCTCCGGAGGAATTACCTGTCTGGGGGAAGCTTCTTCCCAGCTCTGAGCCACCGCCGCGTGGGGCCCAAAGCAGGACTCGGTCCGGCAGGGCAGGGACCGCAGGGAGCACTTGCGTCCTGCAGCATCCAAGGCACCAAATCCATGAACGCTGGAGAAGCAGCAGCCAGCACCCCAGTTCTCGCTCCTCGACACGCACGCAAGGCTCGTGGTGCAACGCGGGGATGGCTCAGGAGTGCTCCGAAGAGGACAGGACCCGCAGGAGATGGCCGGAGCTGGGCAGACCAGAGCCTTCCCGGCCACCAGAGCCCCCCTGCAGCGGGTGCTGAGCCCCCGGCCACTGCTGCCCCTCCGCCAGCTCCCCTCCAGCCCCAGTGCGAAGCCCAGCCCCGGGTTGCTGAGCTCAGCCTTTGAACCGAGCAGCTCCCGTTTCACACAACACGGCTGTGCAGTGCCCTGCGCGCGTTTTTACAGCCAGTTCTTCCCTCCTCTCCCTCAAATTTTTCTTCCTTTTCTTCCTTAAAGCTCACAGAAAGGCATTGTCAGGGTGGCAGGTGTAATTCGTTCCCTTATTCTTCCTTTTTTTCAGGGCAGCGTTTCAAGGCTTTCAGACACCTTGAGGACACCAGCCTTGCCGCGGAGCCATGTCCCCATAACCAACGCTTTGTTCACCACAGAGAAGAAATCAGAAGTCAAAAAGGCTGCTCGGTACCCTTGACATTAAGGCTACGGCAACACTAGGCAAGACGACGGATCCCCCAGTCCAAACCAGTTCAAAACTCTCATGGTTTGTGGCGCCTCCTTTCTCCCAGTCCCGAAGCTCCCTTTATTACACGTGAATTTTCTGCTCTTCCTCAAAACCTGAGTTTTCTCAATTTCTGCTGGGAAGGGGGAGGGTAACTCACGAGGGCTGGCTCCGTCTGTGTCCCTCCCTGCTCAGGACAAAGCCAGCCCCGAACCGAGCCGATGTTCCAGCACACCCGTGTGTGCGTGCAGCCCCAAAACATGACCCAAGGACAAAATGTGCCTCCCGGAGAGCCGACCTCGCAGCAGCCTTTCCAGCAGGCCAGGCCAGCAGACATTTAATCTTCCGGGCCGTTTTTACACATGGATCCCATCCTCGGCCTGGCCAGAGATTGGATTTCAGCGTGGCTGTTCCTCGAGGTCCCCATTTTGGCCAGGTCCCGGTGCCCTCCCAGTAACACAAAGCCTTGCAGCAGACGAGGGACGGGGTTTTTCCACCCGCGCCTGGGCACTGGCGGGCGCAGAGCTCTGAGCGAAAGGCCCGTGCGATGCACCCCAGCGACAGCACCACGAGGCCGGGCCCTGCCCCAAGAAAAACAGCAATTTTCCCCTTTCCAGGCCGTAGCGCGCTGAAATAACCACCCCCAGGGGAGGCTTTGGGAAATGAGGGTTTTCCCTCCTTCCCCTGGAGGACGCAGGGGCAGGAGGCGTCCCGCACCCCGCTCCAGCAGCTCCAAAGCTGCCGACTCCCAGCTCAGCCCATCTGGTGGCCGCGGGGAAAGACGGACAGAGGGATCCTGTACCGCACAAGGAGAGGCTGCTGCTCGCTCCCTTAAGCGAAGGATAAAGTTTTAATTTAAGGCGACCTCTGGGGAGAGGAGGTTACTGAATCCATAGGAAGCAGCATGGAATGAGCCGACCGACCCCGAGGCCACGCAACCGGGATTCCCCAGGGCTACGAAGCCGGGGGGGAGCCTGGCAGCAATTTGCTGCGGGCTTTTTCCATCTCTTGCTCCGAGCGCGCACGCGTGTCCCCTGTGCTCCCTTACAGAGCGCACGAGTGACATTTCTTCGGGGAAACTGGAAAGGCTGTTTTCTTCCCAGCCCCTCCCCCTCCGCGAATCCTCCCCTCTTTGCAGCTTCCAGAAAAACGCCCCTAATCCCCAAATTCTCTCCCTACCTGCAGCGAGCGCTGAAACCCTACCCGCCCCTTCCCCCAGCCCTCCGAGCGCACTAATCCATCAAATTCCCTGGCCTTGCGGCCCACCCCCAGCCCCGACAGCAGCAATCCTGGCACCAGATGTCCGCCGACAAAGGCCAACCATCAAAAAGCGACCGTCCCACGGCCGCGTCCCGGCGGGGCCCCACCAAGCTCCCCGAGCACCCTTCCTCCTTCTGCCGCAGAGCCGGGCACCGGTGTGCCGCACAGGGGTCACCGAAACCTCACCCGAGCCCACCGAGGGGCTACGATCCCCCCGCTCGGAGCGTTTAATCCGGGGGGCGCTGCCGAAAAATAAAAGGGATTTTATTTAAAAAAAGAAATAAATCAGAACCCCCCAAGCAAGACATCTGTGCTCTGTCCGCACGGCGGCTGAAGCAGCATTAGCGGCGACTTTGTTTAAGCGCGACCGTTACAAACCCACTTCCCGGCATCCTCCTCGCCGCCTGCCAGAAGGATTTAGCTAGCCAGAGCAGCTCCAGATTAGCCATCTGGATTATCGGCGTTTGTTAAACCTGACCGCAGGCCCGGCCTTTAAAACAACACACCCAGCTCCGGGGATTTGTAGGAAGAAAAGTGCAGGAGGGGGTAATCCCCACGCCGAATCCTCAGTGACTTCTCCAACGCGCCAATTTTCTCACCCCTTCTTCCTTCCCCTTTTTCTTCTGCTCGTGGGAGTTTGGTACTATCCCTTCCACGCTACGAATCCTCGGTAACTTCTCCAACCCGCTGATTTTCTTCCCCTTTTTTCCCTTTTTCTTCTCTTTGTGGGAGTTTGGTACTTTGCTTACGGTGCTAGAGCACGCTACTCGCATCAGGCTCCTCCGGCAGGTCCCGCTGGGCACTTCACAGCCTCAACCCCCAGCCTCAACCCCCAGCCTAACCTCCCAAACGCGATTTCGAGCTTTCCCACATCTCCTACGGGGAGCCGCGCGAGGCAACGTGCCGCCGGGACCACGCAGCAGGGTCGGGCTGCGCCTGCACAAGCCCTGCCTGAAACCCATCCCGAAAAACAGCCACGTTCAGAGCCAGCCCGAGGAGCAAAACCCCACAGGATGAGAGCAAAACCCCGCAGGACAAGAGCAAAGCCCCGCAGGACGAGAGCAAAACCCCGCAGGACGAGAGCAAAACCCCACAGGATGAGAGCAAAACCCCACAGGACAAGAGCAAAGCCCCGCAGGACGAGAGCAAAGCCCCGTTTCTACACCTAGGGATTTGCAACCATCTCCACAGGGCTTCACGCCCCGCAGCCTGGCGGTGCTGAGGCTCGGGGGGAATTTTTTACCTGTCATTTTCTGTGTTACGCCCAGGTTCAGCGCTGCCGTTACAGCGTCGTTTTATTTATGGCATTACTTCTGTCGTTGTAACGATCCGACATAAATTCCGCGTGCCAATTCCGTAACAATGCTTGCTGCTATTATAATAATGATCCCGCCTGAATGGCACAGGTGCCATTATCAGAAAATCTGTTTGTAATAGGGAATCAACTGTAAAAAGAGGCATTACGCCCAAATGAACTATTTAAGAATTACCATAAACAGGGGGCCGGCCCCAATTCCCTGAGCTGCATCGGGCTGTTTCCTCCTCAGCGTAAACAGATCGAGGCAAAAGCAGAAGGCACGTCGTCCCGTGAGCGGTGAGCTGCACGCGTGGCGTCCTCGCCTGAACAAAATGAGCTCTGCGCAGCCTTTACGCTGGCGTTTTTGTAGCGCACTTCCTAACTCACAACAAGAGCATTAAGCAGTACGCGGGGAAAGAAACGCAGCCTTACAAAACCCCTAAAAAACTTCCCTGGAAATAGAGAGGCAGGGCAGCTCCTTCGCGACCCCCAGCTCGGCCAGGCACACGAGAGGTCGCGCAAAATTCAGGCGGCAGCCGCTTCGGAAATGATACAGGATACATGGGGAAAATAAAGGCGCCGCACGGCACAGCCGGGAGATCTCCGTCCCTGCATCAGCCCCTGCACGTTCACGGCTGTAATTCCTCCCAGGTGCCTCCGGATTCAGAGGGCTGCACGTACCACAGCAGTTAGGACTCCTACCAAATAGTTCTGGAAGGGCAGCTACTCCTTCAAAGCGAGCTCTGCACAGATGCTTTCCCGCTGTCAGCATCTGAACAAACACCACGTCTCGCACCTTCCACAGGCCCCAATTTTACCAGTTCGTTCTTCACACCCGCGAACGCAGCATGAAATAAAGTCAAATAGAACAAGATGACACTCCCCCGGCGCCACAGGATGCGCCACGATCTCTGCCGGGCCCAAGAGCAAAGCCTTGCATGGGAATAAAGTACCCCTGGGGTCCGAAACCTCTTCCAATAGGGCAGAGGATGGCTTGCAGGGGGTGGTAACGGGATGGAGCACCTTCCATCTCCAGGTGGCTGGTTAAAATCCAGGTGAGCAGCACTACAAAGCGCTTACTACACGAGGCTTGCACGGAAGCCAGCACGAAATGAGCGTGTGGCTTCCATCCAGCTCTTTGTGGGCCGGTGGCAGACACCTTGTCGCTCCTCCACCTGGTAGCACGGGGCAGCCTCCCGAAAGGCACCGAGGATGGAGTCACGCAACCTCGCTTTCCTCCCTGATGCACAGCCAGGCGAACCCAGCGCTGCCGATTTCTTTTTTCTCCGCCCGCAGCCACACGCGGCAGATGGGGACGCTCGAGCAGAAGTCAGAGGTACCGGCTCTGCTCCTGGCCTCGCCGCCGACCTGCCACGGGGAGCCTGGGCAAGCCTCGCTGCCGCTTCTTCTGCCTCGTATCTTTTTGGCCGGGAGCTTCAAACCCGTGCCACTTGAGCGCTTTTCACTGGTAGGCCCTGAAACACTTTACAGAAAGGAGTTACGCATTGCTATTCCCATTTTACAGACAAGGAAGCTACCAGATTGCCATTTCCCCAAGGCTGTTTTTCTGGCACGCTCCTTAGAGATTAAATCTCGTGAAAATAGCTGCACTGTAGAAGAATGTGTACCTACAGGCCAGATTCAACGGCGAGGGTAAAGAGGGTGGTTGAAAGCTCTGTGATCAAGGCTAAGAAGCACATTAAAACGCCATACCCTGCTTTTCCAGCTCTGCAGGGTAACGAGGGATTTCCTCAGATACCCGCTGCAACTGTCACCTTTGCAGGAACTCAGCACCTAACGCTCAACTCGCTGTCTTCACGCCGAGCCCTCAGTGTTTATTTTGGTCCCTCCACCTCCCGAGGAGCGATAGGCGTCTCCACCGTAATTGGGTCTTCTGTGGTTTCAACACCTTCAAAAATCACCGCTTTGTGTTTCGGCAGGAGGGGGAAGTCGCAGAGCAGCCAGACCACGGGGCTGCAGCCCCGGAGCTCCCCCACTGCCCCTCCGAGTGGCAGGAAGGTTTGGGACAAGCGCCCACACTTCTCCCTGAGGTGCTGCACCCCTCTGCGCAAGGGGGATCTCTGGCACGCTCCCAGGACAATAAAGACACCTTCCCTCCTTCCTGGCAGGTTCTTGGAGCAATACCACGAGGGGATTGCGACTGTTAGGGTTTGCACTCCAGGGATGGAAAGCGAGAGAGGGGAAGGGACGTCCTCCGCGCAGACCCCTCCCAGGTGCAGAACCACCCCAGTGAGCCGGCGCTGCCGTTGGAGCGAGCCTTGCTCCCACGTCCAACACATTCCTCCCCGACAAGCGAGAGGGCGGCTGGAAAGGCACAAATCGTCTCCAGACGCTCGTTACGGTGGAGAAAACGCAAGTTGTGAAGAAACTGTTAAAAGAGCCGGATTAGCGCAAATACAGGTTTTTCACCTCCTCCTTTCGGGGGAAGAAATCCCCACAACAGCCAAACCCAACGGCGCAAGCCTGTAAATAAATATTAGCCTCGCAAAGCACTGGGGCTGCCGAGCACCTTTGCAGCCAACAAGCAGACCGGCAGTGGATCACGGACAAACGCCTGATGAACGCTGAACTGGTTACGAGAGAAGAAAAATTTCTCGGTGCAGGTGGCTTGCTATTCTCAGAAAGTCTCTTTTCAGCAGATGTTCCTCTGTGTGTGGCGAGCCCAGTGTGCCTGAACTTATGATTTCTCCTCCTCTAAGTGATGCTTTCAGGAAAAGGGTAATGAAAGAACACGGAGATGTAGCTATACAAAGCACAGGCCAGAGAATTCTTTTCTTTTCTTTTCTTTCTTTTTTTTTTTTTTTTAGGAGAGGAACCATAATATTAATGTTTGAAACTCCTTTTCACATATAGCAATGATCAGCTTCATCTTTACATTTTTTTCCTTAACTGCAGGGGATCTTTCCGCCAACGAACAATATAAATTTAAATTTAATTTCGAGCGTTCCTTTAACCGCCTCGAGTCAAACCTGCTGCTGCGAATTCAAAGTTAGAGCCCTGACGTGAAAGTTACCTGCGACATAAAAGTATTTTGCCTTTGCTACAGAAAGGAAGCATAAAGGGATAAAATATGGCCATTGCTCAGGAAAGTTCCAGCTGCACAGCTCCTGTAACAAAATGGAGCATTTCCCCCCCCTCACATTTCTAAGATTACACGTCCCGGACTAGCCTGCACCTCGAGCTTTAAAACGGAGCGCTTTTCCACAGCAGAACGCTGCCACAATGGCCAGCAAGCCGTATAAACCAGGGAAAGTGAGTTATATTTTAATCCCGGGGACCAAGCGCCGTTGTGCAATGTTTACGGGGAGTAAATTTGGGGCATTACTCAAGCGCGCAAAACCTGTGGCCTGACCCGAGCTGTGGGAGCATCGTGCACGCAACTGCCGCGGACCTGGGCTGCCTTTTAGTCATTAAAAAATAACAGGCATTCCCAGGGCGGAAGAAAGACGCACGCAAGGAAAAAAGGGGGTAAGGGAAAGGGGTTATTTGGGCCAGTCGGAGAGCTGGCCCTTTGTACGGCAGGCGCGTGAGGGGGAAGCTGGACACGGTTATCTTTTGCCTCCTGCTTTGTGGAGAACCGCTCCGGGAGGCGCTGGCTGGGGAACCGAGGGGACAAACACCGCTGCCCACCGCTCGGCCCCATCGCTCGGCTGCTCACGGCCGTAGGAAAGGCCAAGGGCAGCCGTGCAGAAGCGGGTCTCCTCTTTGGGTTTCTCCCCGTAACCCCAAGCCAGCCCCGTCGCCCTCCGGCCCCCCGCATCCCCGCTTTCCCCTCAGCTCCAGGCCCCGGCCCTCGGGGACGCGGCGGGGATGCTCCCCGGAGAGCCGCGCTACCGGGCTGAGTGGGTGGGTTTGCCCTTTTTAAGATTATTATTATTAAATTAGAAAAAGAAATAAAGATTTTTGGAAATCAAACCGCCTCTCCTGAGTCTCGCTCCGGCGCTGGAGGGGTCCCGGGGCTCTCCGGGGAGGGCTTGGGGCGGAGGGCACCGGGGCCGCGAGGGGCCGGGGCCGGGCTCGGCACTTACCGGCAGGGCCCCGCCGTCCCTCGGCACCACCGGGGCCATGGGCGCCGCGACCCCGCCGAGGAGCCCGGAGCCCGCCGCGGCCCGGGCGGAGGGAGGAGGAGGAGGAGCCGGGGAGGGGCCGGGCCGCGGGGCCCCGCCGAGCCCAAGGCGGTCGGGGTGGGTGGGGGGGAGCGGAGCGGGGCGGGGAAGGCGCTGGGGGCACCGCACGGAGGGGGCGAGCGAGGCGGGAGGCCCGGGGAAGGGGAGAGCGGCGGCCGCCGGGGCTCGCCTGGGTCCCCCCTTCCCCGCCTCAGGGCTCCCGGCCCCGGGGAGGGCCCGGCCCGGCCCGGCTCAAGGCTTTGGGTCCCACCCCCCCCCCCCGGGACTGGTTCTGCTGGGTCCCTGCCCTCACACAGCGGCTCTGGCATCCCCCCCTCCAGCCCCCCCGGCCTGGGACTTCAAGCCGGTTGTGTAGGGGCCCCCCTGAGCCTGCCCTCGGGGCCCCTCATCCCGCAGCCTGGCCTTGTAGGGTCCCCGCACAGAGACACACGCAGCCCCTTCCCCACGGCTAGCACCGCCGTCCTCCCCAAAATAAAAAGCAAGAGTCCCCCCCCACCACACACACACCGTCTCCCGTGCATTAGGGGCGCCCCAGCTCCCTGAGCACGCCCTGGACACGCCACCATTAACTCATCCCCACGGGGCAGCTGCCCACAGGCAGAGCCCATGCAACGGGGAAACTGAGGCACCGCGGCTGGCGCTCGCATCCCCAGCCCCTCCGAGGGGCTCGTGGCGCCCGAGCTCTCCCCAGGGCCAGATCCCTTCTGAGTTGAAGCCCCTGAGCCCTCCAGCACCCGGCCGAAGCACAAAACCCTGCCCCGAGCAGTCCCACTGCCAGCCCTTCCCTGAGAGCCGAAAGGGAAGGGGTTGCAGCAGGGATAACTCCCCACCTTGAGGTTTTTTGGCAACGCAAAAGCAAATAGCACCCATCAGTCCTTGCTACCTTGGGTTTATGCTACGATCAGATAAACTCTCACCTCCCAACACTTCAAAAAAAAAAAAAAAAAAGAAAACCCAACAACAAAAGCCACAACCTCCTTCATTTATTTTTCATAGAGCTCAGCAGACGTGCAAAGCTCTTGCAGCCATCTGTAAAGAGAGAAGGTAATTCCTAGCCTGAGGACTTTATAGTTTAAATAAGACATTATACAGCAAGAGAGGACAGCCAAGAGAAAGGAGACGATTGGTGTGCAACAAAAGGGTTTCTTCAGAAAGAGATTAGGGTATCATGATTGCTACATATACGTCTTTGCATTGACTCCATATAGGATTTCAGAGCAGCTCGGTTATCTCTGGGCAGGAACAAAACACTCTGTACTTGCTCTTTTCCAAATCATACCGAGACGTTGGAACCAAACAAAACCCCCAAACACAAAATCACAACAACAAAATTCCTTCCCTTCCCTCCTCTCCCTTTCAATTTTTTTTTTTCTTCTTCTCTTTTTCACACAGAGAGATACTTTGCAGTTTTTTGAATGCTTGGAGTTGAAAAACCCTCGGTCATTTGGGAATTCTCCGAGCCAGCAACCGTAGCAGGGCTGAGCACAGAGAGGCTCTTGGCAGGCCCCAGCGCGGAGAGGGCTGCACTGGAGCATGTGCCTGGGAGAAGGGGGGGCAAAGGAGGCCACATACATTTTTAGAAGAAAAAAAAAAAAGGAAAAAAAAAAAAAAGGAAAAAAAAAAAAGCGTCACCGAGGCCTGCCTGGCGTGCACGCCAGCACTGGGGGCTGGGAGCGGGGGAGCGCGGGGAGGAGGAACGCTCGGTGGATGGAAGTGAGGATCCAGATTGAAAACAGATGGGATTTTTCTTGCCAACCTGACATCCGAGACCGCGGGAGGCGGGGTAAAACTTCCCGTTCTGAGAGGCTGGCAGCCAAGCGATATGGCGGGGGGGGGGGGGCGGCGAAAAATCCCAGTTTGGTTGAAAATCCCTTCTCGTTCCCTCTCGCTGGGGCTCCCTTGGACGGCAGAGAGGAGCCCGGTGGAGCTGGGTTGTTTTTAACGCTTTGCGAGGTTTGATTTTACCATTAAGTATCTGATTCATCTGTTCCTGCGTGCTGGAGCCAAGCCCAGCCTGGCAGTTAGTACTTGCCCTAGAAGACATTTTCGGGGCATTTCGCACCCACACAGATCCCTCTGCATATGCAGACGAGGGAAACCTGCGTACGTGCACATGCCCGGAATAACCCCACGTGCCTTCGCCCTCCCGCGCGGCACCAACCTGCAGCTCGGCACCAGCAACAGCCTCCACCCAGGAACGAGGTGGGATGCAGCGAGCCCTCGCTCGAGGGTGGCTGCAGAGGTCCAGGTGTCTGCACCCAGAAGGGAAAGGAGGCAACGAAACCCTCTGCGAAGCCCAGCACCTCTTGGCAAACCTCGGCCACCTGAGCTGGTTCGCCTCCAGCAGCCCAAGCTGCCCAGCTTCTGAGCTGCAAACAAATGATGCAAGAGCCCCGCGGTGCCTTGGCGGTGATTATTCACCCAGGAGCAAATTTGTGCGGGTTTGGGGCAGGGCTCAGGCAGCTGCGGCTCCAACGCACCCGAGCGTCTCCAGGCTGCACCTCCACCTTTGCTCCTCCGGCTCCATTGCACATCGCACCTGGTCTGCACTAGTGACAGAGGTGACAGAGGCGTCCCCTATGACTTGGGGACGCAGGGCCACGAGTGCCCGGGCTGATGAGTGCCAAGTTTTGGGACCAAGATTGCAGCGGGACAGCAAAAGACTCGGGGTGCGCACAAGCATCGAGCGACCGGCGGAGCTGAGTGCCGGCGTCCCCCCCGAGCCTGGCAGGGACAGGGGCTGCGCGCCCCCCCTGTGGATTTCACAGCTACTTTACAAACCAGAAACAAAAAGTTAATGGTGCAGGCTTGACCACATATTTTCCAGGGGCTCTGGGAGACCAGCTCTCCGCAAGCCGGCTAACACACACTCTTTTCATTCAGAGCTTTAAATACCCAATTGTGTCTGTTTTCAGCACACTCATTTTTAGCATTTTAATGATACAGTCTTCAGCTCTCGCCCTCTTTGGATTGGCCTCAGTGAGGGGTTTTTTTTTCTTCTTTTTTTTTTTTTTCTCCCCTTCTTTTTAACGTCTCGCAGAGCGAGAGGAGAAGGGGAAGGGGGTTAGCAAGAGGTCACACATTTCTCCTAACCCAAGTGTTTTTCCAGCAGGCAGGGGGTCCTGCCGGGGACAAAGCTGAAGCAGCCCCTCCGGCTGCCTGCGAGCGCTGCACCTTCCGCCGCCGGTCCTCAGCGCAGGCGCGGGCCGGGCTCGCTGCCCTCGCCCGAGGCTTTCGGGAAGGTGCACGGTCCGGGCACGATGCCCACGGGACGCAGCGGGCAGCAGCACCCGTCCCCACGCCCCATCGTAGCCAAAATCCCGCTCACCACCGTCGGAGCGGAGGGAGTCGGGGTTTCCCAGCGCCATCGCTTCCCCTTCCCCTGTAATCGGAGCTTTCTGCTCCGTGGAGGACACCATCTGCGAGCGGGGTCTGGCGCGGAGCGGGCATCAGCGCGCGGGGCTGCCGGCTCCACGCGTGCCCTTGTCCCGGCGGGGGCACAGCGCCCGCTCCCAGCCCGGCTCCCTGGGTCGCGTTTGGACACCCTGCGTGCCCGCGCCCGCCAGGGCTGCCCCTGCCGGCGTCGCGTCCTCCTGTTCGTGCCCTTGGCAGCTCTGCTTTCCCACTGGAAAGCTCCCAAGAGGCTGCGGCCATGTCGGAGCACAGCTCGAAGACTCCATCGGGTACTACAGGGAGCCCCGAGACACAAAGGTTTGGGACCCCGAGCCCTTGTACCCAGATTTTACCCTAGGTGCAGGTTTCAAATAGCTGCAAAAATGCCTGCACAGGGGGGCTGGCTCGGCCCTGGGTGCGTGAGGGAGGACACGGCTCTGCAGCCACCGCTGTGCCAACACAGCAAAGCTCCCCTGGGTCCAGGAACAGCCTCGGCATCACCCAGCCCTGCTCCCGCACCCACTGGAGCTCCCCGGGCACCCGGTGGTGCAAAGGGGCAGCAGGAGACTCGTGGCTGCACCAGCAAGGAACCAAAGGTGCCGGTTTACCTCCCTCCCTTAGCAAACATCCTCATTTCCCCTTTCCCCAAGCACATCCAGCCCTGTACACGCTCTTGTGACCCCACTCTGACCACCCCCAGCAAGGTCCTTTCCTCCTGTCCCCCCACCCCAAGTCAGCACTGAACGTTTCCCACATCCCAGCTCCCCAGCCACGACACGTTCCCATTAACCATCCTTCGCTGGGTGCTCCAGCATCAGCTGCTCGGCGGATTTTTTTTTTTTTTTCCCCTTACACCGAGTAATATCGAAATGATATTTATTAAATTTGCTCTCTAAGTCTCTCAATCTGCTCCGTAATGCAGTGAATCTGCGAGGTGGTTTCCACTGATCCCGCCTCAGCGAGACCAGATTAACGCAGATGATCCCAGCTTTGCGGCTCCCTCGTCGCGGGGCGGGTCAGAGGTTGTGCACAAAGGCAAAACCCGCTGGCAGCGGCGGCGTGGCCGAGCTGGAGGAAATCACGTGGCCGCTGCAAATGATTTCCGAGGTTATTTCCAGGTGGGAAGTAGGGAGCACTCAGCGCAACTTTCAAGTCTTCGGAAACCCCGTTTGGCTGTTTTTATTGCAGCTTTCTCGTGCTCTTATCTCCCTCCTTAAGCACATTGATTGCACCTGCCCCCACCCCGCTCCCCAGCAAGAAGCCCATTAAATCTAAAGTTAGCTCCATAAAGGTTCATCAGATCCATTATCTCTGCATTCAGCTAAATTATGAAAATCATTAAGATAAGGAGGCATGGAGCCTATTAGCTTCCTGGAGAGGATGCTTTACAATATTTTTTTTTTCTTTCTGCTTCCACATTTAATTACCTTAAGTTCCACAGTATTTAATTCCATTTATTAAACCTCTAATATGTAAAAAAAAAAAAAAAAAAAAAAAACAACAGAACTGCTGCTGGTCGCCTTTAGGAAAGGCACAGAGCTGGGGTCCCCCCCCCCAAGCCCCGTGGTTGTGCACGGGTGCTCGTGGCCGTGCTGGAGCTGCACCTGCACGCACCCAGCCACGGGGTCAGCGCCCTTCTGCAAGCGAAGCATCTTAAAAATCTGGCTTATTGAAGCTTCAGGGTGTGGGCTGGGGTTCGGGGACTGCTCTAAAATGCCTGCAAAGGGAAAGGGAGGAGAGGGGGGTGCCCTGAAGACCCCCGTGGCTCCCTCGATCCAGGCTGGTCCCCGGGCCGGCTGCCGGGAGCTTTGCTGCAAGCCGGGGGCGCAACACGGAGCGCTCCCGGGGTTTGGGGTCTCTCTTTGCTTCTTTCTAAAATGGGATGATGCTGGTTTGTTCCTCAGTGCCTCCACGCCCAGCAGGGACGGGACTCGCACAGGTACGTGCAGAGGGATCCTCGCTCGGCTACTGGCGGTGCTTTTTGGATGGATGTTATTTTAGGAAACCGATCGCAAGCCGACGGAAACAGCAAAACCCCCACACGCTCCGAGCAAGGTCAATCTGAAGCATTAGCGTCTCTCTGGCTGCATTTCGCCTTCCCAGAGATGCTATTTAGCAATCTTGGTTACTATTAGGGCAGCATCTAAAACCTCCTTATCCTATAATGCCGACCAAGCTGTAATGCTCACGCCAGGCTGTCTGTTGCCATCTACAAAGGACAGAGACCGCAGAGGCGCAACAGAAGCAGAGACACGGAGTGGGAAGAGCTCGGTGTGGGCGCCGCCAGCATGCCGCCCGCGGAGGGGACGGTCCCCAAAACCTCCTGGCTGAGGCTCCGTGTCCCTGCGAGCACGCCGAGCCCTGCGTTATTCCCTTACCCCGCGTCTCCAAACGCCTCCTTGCAGGAGACTTCGACGTTCTTGCAATCTGCCGACCACACCGCGCGTCCGCAGACGCGTTACGAGCGCTTCGCAGGCACGGTTTGCAAACGCCGCTGCCTTCAAGGCCCCACCACACGTCCGAACAGGGCCCCACGGCTCCGAGCAGTGCAATTTTTTCCCCTCGACATCTTTTACGGGATCAAACCTAAAACTTGGCCTGCGTTTTGCATTTGGTTTTTAAATCAGGATTCGCTCTGGAGAAGTAGCACCAGGAAGAAAAAAAAAACAAAAAAAAACCAACTTGCTAAAGTGTTCCCCAGCAGCATAGCCACATACTTTAATACAAAAAAGCTGCTGCTAATTGAAAAAACAAATGTTTAAGCAATCGAGCATGTTTATTTAATTTGTCCTTTTGGTGCCAGAGAAGGCCCCGACCCGCTCGTGGTGGCTGCCACACGGTGCCATCGAGCGCGTCCATGGCGAGGTCCCTGCGTGCTGGGGGGGAGAAGCTGGGACCCCAAGAACCCCCCCAGCGGGGAGGTCGGCTCCTCCCGGCCCCCAAAGACGACAGAGGGTCTCTTGGGACCAGCCGGCCACAAACCTGGCACCCTGGAGATGAAAACGGACATCTGGAGCCTGAGGACAGGACTCGGGATTGAGCCCGAGTTGCATCCGGCAGGAAGCAGCGCTCTCTGCTCCTCCAAGAGCAGGGAGATTTTAGCTCATCTGCCATCACCAGAGACTAGTTTTTTTTTTTTTTTTTCCCCCACTAAAAATACCCTGTATTGCCCTGTTTGCAAAGGGGGTGCACGATGCACGGAGATGTGGATGCGGGGAACCTGGACCCCAAAAAACCCAGCTGGGAAGGGGCTGCCGCTGCCTCGCCGTGGTGCCACCTCTGGCCGCCCTTCCCGTCAGAGGGCTCTCAAGAGTTGAACACCAATAGCTTAAAAATACAGCTCCCGCTACTTAATTCAAGTGCTCTGAACGCAGATCAATTCTTGGTTCCAGCGTTTATTGGCACCACAACGGGACCCGTGAATCTTCTGGTAAGTGGCTGGGAGCTTCTGCCACCGCTGCGGAGCTCGCCCCTCCTTCGGCTCCAAGGCAGCTCGCGCCCCCTGACAGCCGTGTTCCCCACTTAGCGCCGGCTGTGGAGCTCGTGTCTCTTCTGGAAACGGTAAACTTAAAAGGGACTTTCCCCCTGGTTCTCCCAAAGCCTCGCCAGAGTGAGCTAAATGCAGATCTGCTCTTCGCAGCCACCCACGAGCCGGGCACGCAGCGGAGGTGCATTAGCAGGAGGAGCCACGCTTTGAACATGAAAGCAGCCCGGAGCAGGGTATTTTGGTGGGGAGAATATTCATAACCAAAAAAAAACAAAACACGGAGCGGCAAACACCACCTTCAGCCTCCCTGGTGCTGAACAGGCTCCTGCAGATGGGGTTAAGGATGGGGCATCACCCAAACCGGGGGGGGAGAGGTTTTTCTTTTTGAGTCAGCTCTCGAGAGACCTCCGTCCACCCAGGTGGGGGGATATCTGCTCCCTGCTTTCCCTCTGGTCTCCACACTGGCATATTTGGGGCTGGTCGCTGTGCCCCCGGCTGTTTAACCCCCTGTTTGCATGGCTCATCTCCCACCGAGGCGATGCACGACCCACACCAGCACACAAACAGCCCTGGCTGGCCAAACCCTCCGTCTCTCTCGGCACCAGATCCTGCACCGTTCACACCTTCAGCATGAAATATTCCTGGAATAAGTTGGCCAAGAGGAAAGTTTGGGGGGAGACCCATCCGTGGCAAGCCCAAAACCGGTGCAAGCTGCAAGAGGTCCCTGCTGCAAGGCCCCGGGAGTATTTTGGGGGCCATCGAATGCGGGGGCTGGGGAGGGGACACGCAGCACCAGGTGCTCTGCAGCAACGAGACCCAGAGCTGAGGATGCTCCCTGAGCCTTGCAGCACCATGAACACCACAATCGAGGAACGTTACATGCTCCCGTGCCGCGGTGTTTTACTCCAAACATTTCTGGGTTGGCCTTTGGAGGGCAAAGGCAGAGCAGCCGATAGCCCTGAGGCTCCAGGTAGGGCCGGCTGCTTCTCTGAGCCGGGTAAGAGCAGCCGAGCTTTGGTCTCTGCAGGCTGGCTGGAGTCCTGTGAAAACCTCACGGGCTCAAAACGAGTTTAGTCCCAAGCTCCTCACGAGGGGTAGCTCTGTACATGCCCATTTTACAGATGAGAAAATTCAAGGGCGTGCTGGAAAACCAGTGCCGACATGGTCTGCAGGGATGGATCGTGCTCCCCAGCATCCTTCCTCCAGCAGCCACCACCACACAGGGCAGCTTCAACGTGCCCGTGCCAGGAACATTCCCGCAAGGCTCCGGAAAGCCTCAAAAGTCCCAAATGCACCAAGAAACGAGCACTAACCACAGGACAGCGACTCCAGAAAATCCAGATTTTTTTTGTGGATCCCAAGCCACCTAAAAGGACGCAGCTCTTGGAGCACAAGGGGGTCCCCAGAGAGGTTGGAGAGCCCCGTGCAGCCCTTCCCGGCGCCACAGAGGCTCAGACCCAGACCTTTCCCACCACTAAGTCGGGCAGGGCGACGCCTCGGAGAGGGAGCGGGAGCGCAGGAGCGTGAGCAAAGCCGTCAGAAACAGGAGCTCGATTCTGCCCATCATTATCGTTGGCTTTAACAAACAGCTTCTGAGGATGGCAGGTACTTTATTAATTTTTCCCCTGTGCAGCATGCAGGATGATTGAAGAAATCACTGGCCTGTTGATTTGTTTGCCTCCCCGGCCCAAAATAACTAGCTATTTATTTTGGAGCGGCGGGATGCATCAGATCCTTAAATCAAGGCGATGGAGCCAGGAGGACGTGCCGCACGCCCGGGGCCTGGGCAGATCAGGCAGGTTTCAGCCCTTTTCTCCACGCTGGCGAAAAGCCATCTCCGAGGATCCTGCTCACATTTCAGACCCAGAAAACCTGAAAAAAGGTTTTTTTCCCCCTTTCACATTGGATTTCTTCTCGCAGCCGAGCTTTGCCCTGCTTCAAGCCCAGGGAGGGATGGGGTATTGGCCCCAAATCCAGCGCTGGCCTCAAACTTTGCAGCATGTCCCTGGTGTTCGTGGTGGTGAGGATCTCCTGGGTGACGTTAGGACAGAAAAAACTGCACCGTGCACATCAGGAACCGAGTGGGTTTGGAAGGCATTTCTCCAACAGAGGTCTCCTGAAGAAGCACGGCCATGGGAGACACCGGGCACCTCTCTGAGCCCTCTAAACCCCTTTGGAGATCAAAGCCAGCGGTTTGCCACGTCCCTAAACCCTGCAGGAGCCCTCTGAGATCGGCAGCAAGGAAGATTTGAGATTTTCATGTTTTGCCCTCCCTCAGGGTCGCTGCTCCGGGAGTTCGGGCAAAGCCCAGAGCAGCGGCTGGTGCACGAGGAGTCACGCGGCCAAAAACCAGGGTTCATCAGCCCTCCGGAGAAATGCTGCTGGGGCTTTCAGCTGGGTGCCGACGTGAGGACGGCGGTGGTGATCTCCCCCAGGGCTTGGTGAGGAAATCAAGCCTAGGACCTAAGGGACATCTCCCGCGCAGCTCTGCTGCCAAAAGCCATGCTGGGGGCATAGGGGAAGGAGTTTCTCAAGTCAGACGCGCCCAGCAGAAATCACACAAGGAAGCTTTGGTGTCCCCATCCTGTAAGCCCTACAGATGACTTTTATTTATTTATTTATTTAAAAGACCGCCTCCATTTGTTGCCATCGCAGCGAACGTTTCCCATAGGAGCAGCACCGGAGAGCGCAGCATCGCCACGGGAGCTCCCCGCGCCCAACCTGCACGGCCCTTACGGAGACCTCAGGAAGCCAGGGACGGGCTCTCCCCACGCATGCTCAGCTGCCTGCTTCACAGAGAGCCTTTTTGTTTGCTTTCTACCTTTTTTTACTTAATTTAGGGAAAGAAAAGCGGGGGGTGGGAAGTAACTTGGCAATTCCCTGGAGACCCTTTGTGCCAGTGCCCAGACCAGGGTTAAGCAGCATTAAGCAAACAGAGCCCTCCAGCAGCACGCCAGCAGAGGAAATCACCTCCCCCGGCACGCATGCTTCCTCCCACTCCCTGGGGAGGAGAGGAAGGAGCTGGGGGCACGTCTCCTACCTGCCATGCACGCACCATAAATAACGCTATAGGCGGCGTGCTCTATAGCAGCAGGCACGGCGGGCAGCAGCACGCGATGCTGCTTGCAACCCTCTGAGCAAATGGGGCTGGTGTGCTCTGTGCAAACACGACGGGCTCGTGCCCGGGGCTGTGCACACTTAGCCCGGTGCTGCTCCCCCCCAGCACGAGGCCGGGAGCTTTGGCATCGCTCCTGCTTTGCCCAGCAGCGTGCTGGGGCGGATGGGCAGGCGGTGGCATCGCCCGGTCGACGGAGGTGGGGAAAAACAACCGCCTGGGTGGCACCAACTGCAGCTCAGGTGTGCCGCACACAGCCCCATCCCTCCAGAAACACGCTGCTGGAAACGCAGCGACCGCCCCGCGCTGCCGGGAGCAGCGCTCCCTGCTCCTGCCCCCATCCCCACGGCGGTCCCTGCCCCTTCCCACCCCGTCCCAGCAGGCGCGGAGGGGCCCCGCGAGCCCGAAGCCGAGGCTCGGGGGTAACAAATCCGATTTGTCGGGCACAAAAGCCAGCGCGCTGCGTTTATGCCGCCGTTCTTTACGGAATCGCTCAGATGTTCGGGACGTGAAATGTCACCGTGTCACCCGCTGGCAGCTGAGGGCAGGGAGCTGGAAAGGTCAGGAGGGGCTCTCCGAGAGCCGCCCCTGCTCGGCGCAGGGGGGACCGCAGGGGACACGGGGGCCATCGGCCCGCGCCTCCCCCAGCTGCGAGCCCAGTGCTCCCAGTCCCCGAGGTCTCAGCAGAGCGCGGAGGGATGCTAAACACCAGCAGCACAGCACAGGCATCCACATGTGGCTGCAAACGAGTCCCTTTTGCTCTCCTTGGCCCCAAATCCCTTCCACCACCCCAGCTGGGACCGCTGTGTCCCCCTGAGTCCCCCCAGCCCTCTGTAAGCCCTGTGGGGAGCAGGGGGCAATGCTTTGCTTCTGCACCCACCCAGGGCAAACAAACGAACAAAAAACCACATCTGTAATGCTTGGGCAAAGCCTTGCATCCCAAAGGAATAACCAGTCAGCGAGCACGACGGCAAACCCATCCCAACAGCCAAGGAGGAGCCGTGTCACCAGCTGCCCCACGCCACGGTGGAAGGTGTGCTGCAAATCCCTCCCCAGAGAAAGGGAAGTCTGCATCCCAAAGGGTCTGGTTGCGGGACAAAGCTTGCTCAGGGCCTGCCAGCAAAGCCCCAGGTGGCTCCTGCTGGCCCTACAGAGACAGACACCGCTTCCCAATGCCCCGTGGCCCCCAGGGACACTGCTCCCCCGCGCTTCCTCCGCAAACGCCAAGAGCGCCAAGGGACCAAGGCGAAGGGATCTCTGCAGGGCTGCTGGGGACACCTGCCACGTGGGTACCCAGGGCAGGACCCGAGTGGAACCAGAGGCACCGCAGAGCCCGTTCCCTTTGCCACGACCTCAGCGGGGCTCAGACCAGGGACGTCCGGAGGGTTCCTCCTGCGGGGAGCACCGCAAGCATCCTACAAAGCGGAGGAACCCAAAAGCTGTGCCAGCACAGCCGGAGCGGGCTGCAGAGACCCCGGGCAGTGCCAGGGCTGCATTCCCCGCCGAGGCAGGCACTGGTCGCACCGAGGGGTGGCAGCGAGCCCCGCAGCTCCCGGGCACCCCTCCAACCCTCGGGAGGGAACCCGAGATCTCCCTGCCCGGGGGAATTTGCGGCCGGGAACACAGAGTTACAGCCCGGCCGATGCTGGAGGCGAGGTGGAACAGGACACCCCGCGGCACAAGGGCCAGCTATGCCAGCTATGAAAGCAAAAGGGTTTGGTGTCCGGCTGGCCCCGGGCACGAGCCCCAAGCCCCCCGCAGGCTCCCTGCAGACACCGCCCCGACAGCGTCAGGCGCCGAATTGCAGGAGGCTGGGGAGGAGACGTGCTGCTGCCGGCCTCCGTGCGTCAGCCCCAGCCTTATCTCAGCTCCGGAGCCTCCCCGAACGTCGCGAGGCTGACGCCGGCCGTAAAAGCATCTCTGCTCACACGCAACCGAGGGGGTTTAACAGCCGAGGTCGGCCGCAGCGCCTCCCAGCCCTCCAGCAGCCTGCGCTCGGGATGCCACCGGGACGCTGAGCTCTTGGTCCGAGTCTGGGTTTTCCCAGCAGCCACGACCGAGCCCTCGCTCCTGCTTTGGCACGGGGCCGCTCGCAGCAAGGAGGGAGCTGCGGGTGCCCCTGAAGCCTTCCCACACCGAGACCCGCACGCACACCGAGACCCGAGCAAGCCGGACTCTCCCCAGCACCACTGGGGTCACCTTAAAGGACTCTCGTCCCGATCCCTCTGCCCCCACGTGCCTCTGTGCAATGCCCGAAGCACAGCAACGCGGGAGCCTATCCTGGGATTTCGCAGTCTTGTCCCAAAACACTCATCCTCCCCTGCCCCAGAGCCTTCCCGAGAGCAGACAGAGAGATGGACAGACAGACAGGACTCCCAAGAGCAGACAGAGGGACGGGCAGACAGACAGGACTCCATTTGATGCCACCACTTCCAGCGCTGCCTCAAGGGAGGAGCGCTGGGAAGCACAGCGGCCATCCTGCAACTTAAAGCCAAAGCCCAGCAATTGCCTAAATACTCAAAATTTCAGGATATTAATTTTTTTTCTCCAAAAGGCTAAC
Source organism: Anser cygnoides (assembly GCF_040182565.1). NCBI lineage: Eukaryota > Metazoa > Chordata > Aves > Anseriformes > Anatidae > Anser > Anser cygnoides. The sequence continues at coordinate 2,832,341 of NC_089899.1, read as the reverse complement.
CAGAAAGAAGTGTTTTTTTCAAATAAAGCAACTCCCAAGGAAAAACCCAAGTTGAGAGTGTTGTTTTGTTTTTATTCTGAAGATCAAAGAGCGCTGCTGAGCTTCCTGGGGGCCTGACGTGAAACCCGGAGCCTGGCGTCACAAACTTGGCTGCTATTTCCTAGCAAAACCTGCCACCGTGTCACCTCGAGGTGCTCGCCGCGGTAAGGTTTGGAGGGCTCGGAGGAGAGCAGGGCTCTCTCTCCAGGACAAGCACCAAGGCCTCGAGGCTGTTCTGCACGAATCAGGATGGGGGGGATGAGAAACTGAGGACGGGGACGGGAGGCGACGCACTCAGAGACACTGGAAAAAGTCAAGGGTAAGCCAAGAACAAAGGATAAGCCAGCCACAAACACACCTCGGGGGCTGAAAAGTGCAGCTGCTGCCTTGCCTTGCTCCTCCTCACCCCGTCCCAAACCCACCCGCGGCAGCCGCCAGAGCCCCCGCGTCCCGCACAGCTCTGCAGGGCGGCTGGGAAGAGAAGCCCGAATTGCCAGGGCTGTTTAATATTTCATTCTCCTTCCTCTCTTACTTCTAAGAAAGGCTTCAGTTCCCCCCTCCGCCTCCCCGCTTTTCCCAGCAGCTCACTCCTGGTTAGGCCAGCACGCGGCGAGGTGCCGGGGGGGTGCTGCAGCCTCCAGGCGGTGCCACGGGCACCCACGGCCCCGGCCGCACCCTGTCCCTGTCCCCACCAGGAGGAGACGGGAAGGGACAGCTGCTCACCCCACGGAGCTTCAAGCTGCTTTTGCAAAGCGAGGGAGGGATAAAGGGACGGAGCCGTAGCCCTGCCTGCAGCTCGGGAGAAGATGCTGCGAGCTCCAGCACGCAGGCAGCTCTTGAAACCCAAACAGCATCGCTGGGCTCGCGTTTGGGGGCTGGCAGCAAATTCATTAGGGGCTGCCCAGCAGTCCGAGCTTCGTCCTCTTCCTCCCTGAGGAAGCAGGACAACGTCCCACGGGCAGCAAGGGTGGCTGGTCCTCGGACCCCGCTGCCGCTCACCCGGTGCACACAGCTCTGCTCCATCCTGCCGGGGAGCATGGCGGTGGCTTCGTCTTCATCCGCAGCCTCCGAGGGCACCGAGCTCCGGGCTCCTGGAAAAAAATCAATCATCTTATCAGCATCACACGACCAGCCCTCGCAGCAAGCCTGGGGAGGAAGGAGGCAGCAGGGAACTCTTCCGCTGCTCGGCTGTCCTCGGAGGGGCTTCGGGCACGGGTCCTCGAGCAGGGTCAGGGCTCGCAGCAGTCCAAACGCAGCCCAGAGCTCCAGCGGTTCCAAATTCCGGGCGATTTTCCTCCTGCTGACAAGTTTTGCGGTGGGACAGAAGCGTGCTGCACGTTTGAGGACACGGAAGCCAGAGAGGAGCAGAGGTGACAGGAAATCCCAAACCAGAGCAAAATTCAGCTTGTTCTGGGTCAAACGCGGAGGAGGAAGCGGAGGTGCAGGGAGAGGAAAGCCCTTTTTGCAGAAAAGCAGCCCAAGGGGTCACGCTTGTACCAAGGGCTGCTGAGGACTTGCAGGGCTCTGCTGCTGAAGGTCAGGAAGGCAGAGACGATCCGGAGCCGATCCCCAGAGCCACCGGGCTCCTTCCCGAGGGGGGCTCAGAGGCCGAACAGCCAACAGCTTTCCCTGGAGGAGCGCAGCAGACGTGCCAGTGCGTGCAGGACCGCCGGCTGCCATCTCTCACTGCTGCACAGACCAAAAAAAATCCATCCCGGGCACCGCGGACATCACCTTCGCTTTGCAGCAGGCAGCCAAAGCCAGCAGCCTAGCCGGGGCGCGCCATCACCCGGCCGTGCTGGATGGAGGTGGCAGAGCCCTCCGTCACACGGCAGCCCTTCCTCGGCATAAAACCAGTCGAGAGGAGCAAGACGAGCAGCATTTTGTAGGATGCACCGGGAGGAGGAGAGCCCCCAGAAAGGCCCCGGCCTCTCCCCATGCCAGCCTGCTCCGCCAGGCAGCACGCAGAGGCTTGGGACGGCTGAAGCACCGCACGGCGCTGGGTCCGGCTCCTTCACGCTCCCTCGTTGGCTCTGGGCTCCGCAGGGAGAAGGGGAAATGGCTGCTCTGAGCCCTCCGTCGTGCAGCACGGGGGAGCCGCGTCCCTGCTGCCGGCACCGCGGAGCCCGGGCGATGCCGCTGCCAGGGGGACCTGGGGGAGGCGGAGGCTGCAGCCAGCACCAAACCCTTGCAGGAGGAGGCAGCCCGGCTGGGGCAAAACCCCACTCGTGCCGTGCCCTAAACCCCCGGAGAGCACAAAGTAGGAAAGAAAGCGGTTGTGTTTGAGACCCTTCGGAAACTCCTGGGTGGAAAACGCTGTCAGGTACCCACGGGGACACCGGGTTACGTCCCGGCTGCCACCATCTCACAGCCGCACACCGATACCCCAAACGGCCCTGGGAAAAACACGTTTGCTCTTTGCCTCATTTATCAGCCAGGCGAATAATTCTCGGCACAGAGACGGGGTGGGGAGAGCAGGAACACAGCCCCGAGACACCTTCTCCCTGCTCCAAAAACCGTATTCATTATCCCCAGGCGGCTTCTGGCAGGGCGGAGAGATCACTCTCCGATTAGAGATGTTTATCAGTAAGCTATAATGAAGGTGGGCCACTGACACTGTGATGAATATTATATTTCAGTAAAATTTAAATGAAATGATCCATCACGCCAAGCAGGAGAGCAGCGGTGCCTTCTGCCAGTACCCGCACCAGCTCCTCGGCCGAGGCTGTTTCAGAGCTTTGGTTTCTGCTCCGGAGGAGCAGCAGTGGCACTGGATGAAGAGACACTTTGCACTTCCAAGCGCGCATTTCTCACGCCGAGACGACCCCCGCGGTCGTTTCCTCGAGCACGTTTGGCTCCCGAGAGCCGCGCTCGGCACACCACAAAACCCAAGCGCCCTCGGAAGCAGGACGTCGCTCGGGCTCCGGCACGCGCCGCAGGATGCGGAGGGGAAGGGTTACGGGGCGGCTGCTCCCTTCGGTGCAATATTGCTGCCGGCTCAATGGAAGCAGGAGGTTCCTCTCTCCTGGGAGGAAGCTATCAGAAACCACTCTCCCTCCCGGAGCGCCCAGCCCACGTTCTGCTACCTGTTGCACTCCACGATCAGGCAAAACGCTGGAGGAGCGCGAGAAGGCATTAAAAAGCGAGAGAGGATGCAGCGGCGCGCAGGGCACGGATGCCAGAAACGCTACGAGCTGCTGCAATCCAGACACGAATGCATTACACATTCATCTGAATTTTAAATACAGAGCATTATGACTGGCATCCTCACAACTGCCACAGCAGCCTCGGCACTACAGCTTTTATGGTAATTCACAGGGAGCTACCCACAAGGCACTGCAGAGATTTTCTTGGCAGCCATCCTAAACTAATTTTTATAGGTTAGTGTATGGTTATACATAAACGTTTAAGAAAAAATAAAATGGCGACTCGGAGGGAAGGAGCCACCGGGAGGTTTGTGCACACCACGGGATGGGTCCAGTCCGGCTGCCGCGGGGCCGGGTCGGTGGCAGCTCCGGGCAGGGGACCGGGGGACACAAACAGCGGCTGCTTCGTGAGCTGGGCATGGGACAGACCCCGTGCCATGGCCGCCGTGGTGCCCAGCCCATCGTGTCACTCCTGTGGGTCCCTTTTTTCCTTCACGGGGTGCTCGGCTCAACCATGCCGCTCCTGGGGGGCAGCCGGTGCCGGCACCATCCTGCACGCGGGTCTCAGTGCTGGGCCGCGGCGTTGGGTCCCCGTCTTCCCCTTCTCCCAGGCTGGAGCGCCAACGAGCCGCCCGGAGGGGCCAGGAGCCGTCCCAGGGGACGACGGTTTGTCGGTGGAAACCACAGCCCGTCCAGTTCGATGCTGGGAACCGCCTCCCACGTGCTTCCACACCAAACCCTCCCCGACACCACCCCTGGAAAAACCTCCCGCGGCCACCGGCCCGCCCAGGGCCACCCCTCTGACCCGGGCGTCCCCTCCTGCTGGGGACAAAGGCCACCGCGTCCCCCACCCGCTTACCCGCAGCGGGAAGCGGCTCTGCCCAGCACCTTTCTTTCCCTTCTCCACATCCTGAGCTGCGCAGGTCGGCGGCGAAACGGGAACTCGGCGCTGGGACGCGCGGCTCCGCTTCCCGCTGCCCTGCCGAGGGGGAGGCACCGCGGGCAGGGAACAAAGGAGAGCAGCGGGAGGGAAGCCTCGGTGGGAGCGAGCCAGGAGCAGCACCCATCTACGTTTCACGGGAAACGCTTGATGTCATCAGGGCTGAAGATTAATCAGGGGAAAAAAAAAAAAAAAGCACAGTTCCTGCGGGTTTTGCACGGATGCGCGCACACGCGCACACATTTGCAGCGCTGCGAGCAGGTAGCCGGTCTACCCGTCTCCGCTCTCTTCACAAAAGCAAAATGGAGGGAAGCACGAGCTCCAGGGAATGATAAATCAGGACTTTTGAGAACGGAACCTTTCCCGTTCGGAGCAGCCGTGGGTTAGCAGCACCGATTTGGACACAGGGACGCCACGAAGGAGCAAACGATTCAGCGGCGTCTCCGAAGGGAGGGACGGTCAGGCGCGGCTCAAGCACCACAAAGGGACGACGAGCTGCATTTTAGACGAGGCTGCTCTTTTCCTGAGACGGGATTATCGCGTTTTGAAAAGTCGGGCACACAGCAGCACGTTATTCCCTCCCTCTCCCGCCAGCTCCTTGCAGTCCCGGCTCGGTGGCTGCAGCGAGCGCAACCGCGGGAGCCGGCAGCGCTGCGCCTCCAGCCTCGTGCCTCCCGCACCCGCAGCACGTGGGAGCCCCGGGTAACTGCCTCGCATCGTGGGTTTACTGCCCACGGACAGCAGCGAAAAGGGAAAAAAAAGAGACCGGAAAGCAGCGGTACGTAAAGTCAGGCCACTTCTGGGTTTAGGATCCAGCATATTTCAACTGTAAAAAATACCAAAACACATCACCTCCCAGGAGAAAGGCTTCGTGCCTCCCCTTGGGAGCCTTCGTGCAAAGCAGCCACGGCCCCACCGCAGCCGAACCGGCCTCGACAGGAGTCCTGTGCCCTCCTGCATGGCCCCATTAGGGCCTTTTTTGGGATGGAGGTCACCCAGCCTCTGGGTTTCCTCCTCCGCTGACATCCCCGCTCGGATCGGGGCAGCCTGGGGGCCTGCGAGGCCACGGCCCAACTGCGCCCCTCCGGCCTGACGCAAACCAGCACCACACACAGCAATAACCCAAAAAACGAGGCTGTAAACAAGTGATTCAGCTGTTGCTTTGCAAAACAGCCCTGACACCCCCTGAAGGAGCGGGAGCCGAGCAGAAACTGCCACAGGGTTCTTAACCCAAAGCAGCCCTGCCCGGCCACAGCCCCGACCTAATCTGATTTAGGCAGCTGCTAAACCCATCTCGGCGTTCCCCTTGTATCGGTCGCCTGGCCCAGTTTAATTTGATAGGTTTCTAAACCTGTTTAGACAAACCAAGATCTGCTTGCTAATCTAGATCAGCTCTTAATTGGGCAAGCGCTGTCAGGGAGCGGAGCGGGAGCATGGAGGTTATTAGAGGCCTTATTTGCACGATGACATTCAGGTTGCGACAGCCCAAGCTGTAACGGTGCATGGAAGAGGGCACTGCTAAAACCTCCTCTCCCCCTGGGCTGGGGCGATGGAAGCTTGCAGTGCCCAAGCAGCAGGGCTCCAAGACCCCACGCTGCTGTGCCAGGAGCCACGTGCAGCCCATCTCCCTAAATCCAAGAGGCAGAAACCCACGTTGAGTCCCGAACAGCCCAGGACCGGGACACGACGAAGCCTCATTCCTCCAGGAGCGGGGTCCCTGATGGGGACAAGGAGAAACTCCAGCATGTCCCACAGGCTGCTGTCACCACCCCTTGATCTCCGGAGACAAGAGCATCCCTACGTGCCTTGGAAGATGCACACCTCCTCTAAAACACCGGGGGCTGCACAAAGCCCGCGTCCCCTCTCCTCGAGCTCACACGTGCGCCCTGCTTGCGCCTGGGCATTGCGGCGGACACGCGTCACCATCCTCTTCCTCACCTCTCCGCTTCCTCCCTCTGGCCCTGGGGCCACGCCGTGCCCGGCAGCTCCTTGGGAGATCGGAGCCAGGAGGCTTCCAGGATAAAGGGAGCTGAAGGAAAACTGCTTGCCATGGCACATCACGAGGGCAGCGTGACTTTGTCAGGTGCTGGGGCTACACCGGGCACAGCCTCTGCAAAAAACTCTGCAAGAGCTCGTTTAGACGAGCAGCAACCGACCCAACGGGCAGCTACTGCACCACGAACGCCGAGTTCGATAAATTACCGAGCTCGGCCAGCGATTGCCATGCTAGGAAACAAAAAGTCCGAGAGAATTATGTGGGAGCAGACCCAAAAGTCCAGAGGGTTTACGAGGTGGAGGGAGGTAGAAGAGACAAGTTCCAGTTTGCTAGGCTGTGGTGTCAAAAGAAAAAAAAAAACAACAAACCAACAGTCAAGTTATAAAGCAAACAATCAGAGAGGACAAGAGCAGAGAAAGCCTAACGAAGAGAGCCCTCAAATTGCTCCAGCTTATTGTGTAATAAATGGTGCAGGAAGGAAGCTGCCCTGAGTTTTACTACTTCGGGGCTCGCAATTTTCAATCACCAACGATTCTTAAAAAATAATCCTGTTGTGGCCGGGAGCTTCGCTTCCTACCAGCCCTGGCTGGTTTTTGCATCTGGCACCAGTGGGTGCGACCGGCCCGGGGCACCCAAACCCCCGGCACCGATCCCCGCGGTGGTGGCAGGGAGCGGAGAGCTCCTCGGCTGGAGGGAGAGGGCCGGGGAAAGGATTTATCTGAAGCAGAAAGTTGGGCACATTTTTCCACTCTGTCGAGGCAAGGATATTTGAGTTAAGTCACTTACAGATTTTCCTTTTTTGGGATGGAGGCAGGAATATTAAGCGTGTTCTTATCAACCCGCGTAAGAAGAATTTAGAGCTCGAAGTTCAGCAGCCGTGGATTAAAGTCCCTCGCAGCACCCCTAACGCAACCCAACCACCTCCCTCCTTCCCATAAACCCGCGCCGCCAGCACCGACGTGGGGCAGACCCGCCTTTACCTCGGTGTCCTACACTTGCGATTTTGTAATCTGTGGTGCAAGAGAAAAAACTAGTCCGGTTGGGAATGGAGAGGGTCCAAACGAAACCCAGCCGCAGCGGCGGGCCACACGCAACATCGCCACCCACGCGAGCTCGGGCGCCACGTGGGAAAGGGGACGGAGGGCTCGGCGCGTGCCCGCTACCTCCATTTACCCCGCAGCAGGGCAGGGAGCTGCAGGGGCTTTGGCTGAGCTCCGTGCGGTGTTTTAGGGCCGTCGAACCCGGGGTGCAGTGCCGCAGGCGGTCCCAGCCCGGCTGAGCATCGCCGCCGGGTTCAGCAGCCCGCACGGCGGTCATTAAGGCTTTCTGCGTTGCTGCCTGCCTAATTAGGAACACCGGGCTCTTGATTGCCTCCCTCTGGCGCTTTGTGGCTTTTGGCAGCCCCAGAGCTGGGTTTTGGGGCTGGCCCGCCTGGGGCTCCTTTGAGGTCTCCGAATGTGGCCGAAGCAGGACGGGAACGGGGCGTGCAGGAGTCAGCACTACGCACACCCACAAACCCTTCCCCCGGCCTCAGTTTCCCCACAAACCGCCTGCACGATCCTCAGCCGTCTCCTCACCCTCCTTCCAGCCCTGACCCCAAAGCGGCAACAGCACCTAGGGTCTGCCAGGAGCTCACCCGCGTGGGAAGGGAGCAAAGGCCCGTTTTCCTCTTCTCCCCAGGGCACGCCTCGCTCAGGCTGCTCCTTGGAGGAAAGGCTGACGGTTCTGCCCCCCCAGCAGAGCAAAACCTCGGGGTGCGACGGATGCGACCCCACAAGAGGACGTTCATCCCCATCAGGCGGGCACCACATCACGAGGACAGGGACCGGGGGGGCACAGGGACCCGGTCCTGGTAGCAATGCTGCCACCAGAAGAGCACAGGAGGATGCGGGGACCTCCTGCCCCCGAGGGAGCCCCCCTCACCGCCCTGCGCTCCCGCATCGCCCCGCGGCACCGCTTCAGCTGGACGCTTCTCTCGCATTACTCCGAGTATTTATGGCTTTCCCCCCCCCCCCGTTTGAGATACGGGCCCTCACCACGCACAGGAAGGAGGAGAAAGCGCCAGCAAACTCGTTAATTTCGAAGTCAATCTGGCAGGGAACAATTAACGGCTACCAATCTTTGGGTTCGCGGGAAGGGGGGGGTGGTTCTCAGCCAGCGAGCGCAGAACGGTCCCTGCACGGGCACACACCCCACGAACCCGAATGGCTCCGGGCTCGGCACCACAACGCAACTTTTCCCATCAAGAGCTCTTGCAGTCATCCTGCTACCCGGTGCCACGGGCATCCGAGCATCCCGGGGGTACCCGAGCACCCCAGGACCACGGCCAGGTTATGGCTCCGGCTCCCCCAGCCCGGAATCAGCGCAGCCCCCGCAAGGCACAAACCACGCTTTATAGGGGAAAAAAAAAAAAAAAAATCAACCTTTAGGATTGTGCTGCCGGGGGACGCGCGCGTCCCCCCGCGTGGAGCTGAGCGGCACGGCAGCGCTCGCAGCCGCGGGAGCACAGCCCTGCGGATCCCGGGGAAGTTTCAGTGCCGGGAGGGGACAGGGATGCTGTGCACCCCGTCACCCCCCCGGGTTTCTTTACGGGGACGGACTCTGCCTCCCTCTAGCTGGGTGGAAGGGCTGGGGATAAAAAGAAAAAAAAAAAAAAAAGCGCTTTTTCCCCCCGAATCTCACGGCACGCTTTTGCGAATAGGACTTGGAAAGGGCAAACACCCGCAGGGCTGGGGTCCCCCCAGCGCTGGAACCCCTCCAGCACCCGCACCCACGCCGCCAGCCCCGTCCCTCGGGTGTCACCTCGTAACCACGGCTCCCTTTCTCCCCCCTTATCCCATATTCACACCATTTGCTTCCCCCAGCACGCCGCGAGAGGGACGCCTCCCCGTGCAGCACGCGCACCGCTCAGCGCCGCTTGTATTTTTGTGGGGTCCCCCCCAGCCGTGGGACGGCTTCGGGCTCGGGGACACCCCACCCGTGCCACCAACGGGCGCTGCTCCCGTGGGTGCAGCATCGCCAGGCTGCGGGGCGGCTCTGCCCGCCCCAGGGCTTGGGATTTTTTTTTTTTTTTTCCAGCAGAAAGCCAAAAGGGTGGATGAAAAACGGCCCCGAAGCACGGCGTACGAGCTCCCCGCCGCCCGGAGCGATCGCGCTTGGCAGAACAGGCAGATAGGGGAAAACGGAGGATAAAAAAAAAAAGAAAAAGAGAAATAAAAATGAAAATAAATAAATCACGGAGCTGCAGGGGAAGGGACGGCTCCGGGAGCCTCTCCCCAGCACGGGGGCTCAGGTAGCTTTGGGGTCGGGTACTATGGGGTCGGGAAGCTTTGGGGTTGGGTACTATGGGGTCTTGGATAGCTTTGGGGTCGGGTACTATGGGGTCGGGTACTACGGGGTCTCGGGTAGCTTTGGGGTGATCCCGGCCCCTTCCCCGCCGCTGTCACCGTCACCAGGCACCGCACAGGCGGGGGCAGCGGGGCCGAGCCCCTTCCCGGGGGGCTGCAGCCGTGTCCCCGAGCTGCGGCATCGCCCCGCCGGCGGTGCTCGGCGGGTGCCGGTACCGGGGGGCACCGGGCACATCCCGGGGACCAGCAGCGTCCAAGGGCCGGGCACAGCCCCGGGCCCCACCCCACGGCGCTGCAGCCCCCGGGGCCAGCCCGGCTGCCCCCCCCCTCCCCGCTACATCGCGCCCCCATCCCGGTGCGCGCCCCCCCGCCCCACAACACCCCACCCCCGGCTCCCCGCTACCCCCACACACACCCCCTACACCCCATTCCCCCTCTACAACGCGGACCCCCCCCCCCCCCTCCGATTCAACTTAGCCCCATTACACCGGGGGGGGTGTCCCCACCCTCCGAGCCCCCTCCCCATCACCCCGAGCCCCCACCCCGTCACACGGCGCCCCCACCCTGTTACCCCGAGCCCCCCACCCTATTACACGGCGCCCCCCCCCGTTACCCTCACCCCCCCCCACCCCATTACACGGCGCCCCCACCCCATTCCCCCGACTCCCCACATTCCCCCGACCCCCCCCGGTACCTTAAGCCCCCACCCCATTACCCTGAGCCCCCCCCCCATATTACCCTGACCCCCCCCATCCCATTACACGGCGCCCCCACCCCACCGCCCCTCGCCCCCCGCCCTACCTGGCGCCGCGGCCGCCCGCTCCCATGCCGGCCGGCGGAGGGGCTGGGAAGGGTCCCCCCCCCCTTCCTCCCCTTCCTCCTCCTCCTCCTCCTCCTCCTCCGCCCTCGGCCGGGGCTGCGCTGGGGCCGGGCCGCGGGGACACTGCGGCGCCTGCTGCCGCCCGCCGCCGGCCGCTCGCCCGGCTGATGACGTCATGCCCCGAGCCGCCGCCGCCTGACGTCACCGCGGGGCGGGAGCGGGGGGGGGGGGAGCCGCGAAGGGGCGGGTGACGTCACCGCCAGGGCGGGGCCCGCGCCTTAAAGGGCCCGCCCGCGCGCCCCAGCACGTGGCGGAGGGGCCCGCGAGGCGCGCGGAGGGGGTGGGGCTTCCGGGTGGGGCTTCCGGGTGGGGCTTCCGGGTGGGGCCGGGCCGCCATTTTCTGGCGCGTGGGGGCTGCCCGCAGGTGCTGGGGGTCCTCGTTGGGTCCTTGCCCTGTGCAGCAACTCACATTTAATGTGTTTTTCAAGTTTAGCGCATTGCTAACGTTAGTAATACGCACCGCGGTTCCCTCAGGGGATTTCGCAGTGAATTCCACCTTTTCCCCGTGTTGAGTTTATTGTATTCAATATATTTCCCATATTTGGTATGTTTGCCGTAACATATTACCAATATTCAGTGTTAGCCATACTCAACGTTTCATATATTCACTGCATTCTCACATGTAATCCATTCCTGATAGTCCATATTGTATATATTCAGTACATTCTCACATGTAATCCATTCCTGATACTTGATATTTTATACATTCAATACATTCTCGTATGTAATCCATTCCTGATACTCAGTATGTTCCCACACTCGATACGTTTTCACATTTAATACAGTTCCCCAACCCAGTCCGTTTCCCCCATCTCCCCGTCGCTGCTTCCCACCCCCAGCAGCTCCCAGGGGACAGCACTGACCCCACCACCGTGTCGGTTTCCATTCTGAAGCCCCAGGTCGCAGGGAAAAATAAATAAATAAATAAATAAAGAGGAAAAGAGGGGAAACATTTTTAGCATTTTTCATTTCTGAAGCCTGGGACCCAAAGCCGTCTCACTGGCGAAGCAGCCGGGCACTATCGCTTGGAGGGTAAATGCCTGCTCCTGCATCTGCTGCTCCGTGAACTTTCCCCAATCCCCTCGTGCACCTCCTAATACTGCCCAAATGTCAGCCGTCGGCGCAGATTTCACTGTTCTGGGGAAATCGGGCAGCGGAACGTTTTGCTTTCACATGCTCCGGTGCACAGCCTCAGGGTGCAGGGCACTGCTCCTGGATTTTGCCTGTTTTTCTCTGCAACGGGGAGGTCACGGTCATTGCTCTGGCCTTGGAAACAAATTGTGAGTCCATCGGAGCCCATGGGAGCCCATAGCGTCCCATAGGGATGCATGTGGGTCCATGGGAGCTCATAGTAACCCGTAGGAACCCATAGGGTCCCATAGAGCTCCATAGAGGTCTGTAGAAGCTCTAAGGGATCTGTAAGCATCCAGAGGAGGCCTCACAGATGTGTAGGGGTCCATAGGACCTTGTAGTGACCTGTAGGAGCCTATAGGGGTCCATACAGACCTGTAGGAGTCCACAGGGGCATGTAGGGGTCACAGTGACCTATAGGGGCCCACAGGAGCCCACAGAGACCCATGGGGTCTGTAGTGGCCCACAGGAGCTCACAGTGACCCTTGGGGTCCCTGGGACATGGCACTAGGGGACATGGTTTGGTGAAGAGATAGGGTAGCTTGACTTGATGATCCTTTCCAACCTCAATGATTCCATGATAGGAAGCTGCGAAGACTCCTACCCGACCACAGGGGACCACAGGAACCTATAGGGGTCCATAGGAGCCCGTAGGGCCCCACTGCGCTGCTTTGGGGTTCAGACTTCCTCTCTCACCCCCATGAGAGCCCCAGGCCCAGCCCCAGCACCCCGGTCCCATACTCCCCATGGCGGTGTCCCCTCTGGGACAGGGTCTGGCCGCTGAGCTGCTTCCGCAGCGCCTCGTGGCACAAACCCCATCGCCCAGCTCCCGCGTGCTATCTGCTGCATCTGTGTTCTTAATGGATGTACCACATTTTACAGTAATTTCCTCATTTGTCATGCAATCGAATCCTTTGATCAGACATGGGAGAAATGTAAATATCAATTATTAACCAGCCCATCCTGGTCTTGCTTGATGGGGGTTTTTTATTTTTCATTTTTTTTTGGGGGGGAGGAATTGATTCATTTGCAATTCAACTCTCAAGCATATTTTTAATTAGGATGCTTACATTTCTGGGTAGGTATATTTTTGAAGGGAGAGATATTTGATCACCAGAGCAATCGATGCTTCCATGTATATTTTATGGCTGGGAGATAGTTGTGAAGGAAAGTGTAAAACAAGTGGGGGTTTTAAATCCTGTGCGTAGAGGGCTGCAAAACCACAGCTTAAAATCTCAGTGGCCAAATTTGCTGCTGTATAGTCATTTATAGCCATTTGAGTGTGCGAAGCGTTGGCATGAAATGGAGAGGTGGCCAGGAAATTTCTGACAGAATATTTTTCCATCTGCAAATAGTTCTTAGTTCTTTTTTTTTTTTTTTTTTGAGTGAAATGCTTTGTATAAACATGTTGCCTTAGGCAAAAAAGGGTTTGGAAATGAAATAATAACCAAAAAATATTAGAAGAGGGATGAAACTCAGCTGCTTTCTTTTTGGAATTTGGCTTTCCGTTTGGAAATGTTTTTCTCTTCAAAGTTTTAGAAGTTTCTGGTGTATATACAGCTTAAAAAGCCAGGCGCAGGCTGCAGCACACATTTTTCTTTGCATTTCAGCGTCCACACTCTCATGACATTTTCACTGGTGCCAGTTTTGCAGGAGGTAATCCCCTTCCTTCCACCCCAGAATCCCAAATTTGGCTTAAAATTCAGGCAAGCGGGTGCATTATCCTCCCCAGCCACGCTGTTTATTTGCTTTCTGGAGTTTTATTGAAGCCCTGAGAGTTGCATTTTGCAAGCTGTCTTTCTCCTGAAAGCGAGCAAGCTGCGCCTCTTCCTTAATCATCTGCTTTTGTTTGTTTGAAGGAAAATACCAAATATCTCATGACTTGCCACAGAGCCGTGAATGACTTGAAGGATGCGCAATCCCTGGGTGTCCTCATGACTAACGGGGGAGTTTTCAGGTGCACAAGGAGCCTGCAGAGAACTGCCCCCGGTCTTGCCTGAGTTTTTTTCAGCTGTATTGGTCGATTTAATAAAGCACACATATTTTTACAGCTAGCGTGGTACCCCTGTGATGTAAAAAAGTTCCACCTTAATGCCATCCTGTGCCCATATTGCCCCAAGGCCGTGACATGGGGCCGTGCAGACACGGTTTGGGGGTCCCACGAAGGGAAGCGGCGATGTTTTGAAGGTGGGAGCAAACCCCGTGCTGCAAAACCAACACCCACACCCCAAGGCGTCACCTAAGGAAATCAAAGGTTTGGGCACAACCTCGCTTCAGCTCCTGGGGGCTGTGCTGGAGCCGACGTTGCTCCCAGCTCCTTCTCCAAGCTGTTGCTGTTTCCACTGGGTTTTAATTCGTCTGAGAGCCAGGAGGGAAAGCACCTCTGCTCCAGCAGCTGTAGCCACCATGCCCAGTTGTTGTCGTTTATTTGTCAAAAAAAGGTACTGATCTCCCCCTCGAAGGCATTTGAACTCAGATCTTAAATTCAAGCTGGTAAAACAGTATTTTAAGGAACAGTCACAGCACGACTGACGCCAGCTGGTGGCCACTTGGAGGGGCCAGTGCTGATCCACGAACACCCCCTTGCAAAGGTGGCTGCTGTGGGGTTGCTGCTGGTGCTAAATTCTGGCGTCTGGGGTGGGGGGACCTGAGTCTGTGATTTTTTGTTCCTCTGGATTTTTTGTTCCTTTTCCATTTGCTTGCAAGCACAGCAGATTGGTGTTTCCCTTGGTCGCCACAGGATTAGGGCAGATAGACCCTCCTGGGCAAAGTCTAGTTGGCAACTCAGAAATAGCTCAAAAAAACCAACCAACCAACCAACCAAAAAAAACGCATCCCAGGGTCTTCCTCAGGCAGAACTCATTTGAGCTGAATGAAAGAGCAGCTTCTCACTGCTGCCATCCTGCTGCCCATGGCTTGGGCTGGAAAGCAGCAGCACTGCCGGGACAGCGAGGAGCCACTGCTGCCGGGAGGTTTCACTCCATCCTTATGCTTTCTCCTTGCTCCAAAATCCTTAAAGTTGATTTTTTTTCTTTTTTTTTTCTTTTTTTTTTTTTTTCCCCAGTTAAAACCAGCGAGGGATAAATTTTTCTGCAGTCACAGCGATGGGGGAGCTAACACAAGCCCAGCCGGCTGGAAGTGAGGCGCAGCCCTCGAGCAAAGCTGCCCCTACGCACACGCATTCGGGGATGCAGGGTGGGATGTCCCAAAGCCAAGTGTCCATGAGAAAGCCTCCTGGGAACAGCACAGCTGAGGCATGACCGAGATCCCAGTACAAAAAAGACAGGGATCTCCTGGGAAGAGTCCAGCGGAGGGCCACAAAGATGATACGGGGCCTGGAGCATCTCCCCTGCGAGGAGAGGCCGAGAGACCTGGGTCTGGTCAGCCTTGGGAAGAGAAGGCCGAGAGGGGATCTGATCGATGTCTGTAAATACCTGAGCTGTGGGAGGCAGAGGGACACGGCCGACCTCTTTTCAGTGCTCTGTGGGGACAGGACAAGGGGCAGCGGCCACAAAATGGAGCCCAGGCAGTTCCGCACCAACACGCGAAAGAACTTCTTCCCGGTGAGGGTGACGGAGCGCTGGGACAGGCTGCCCAGGGAGGCTGTGGGGTCTCCTTCTCTGGAGATATTCGAGGCCCGTCCGGACGCCTCCCTGGGCAGCCTGCCCTAGGGAACTGCTTTGGCAGGGGGTTTGGACCCGGTGCGCTCTGCAGGGCCCTGCCAACCCCTACAATTCTGTGATCTGGGGGAATCTGCAGCGGAGGCACGTGCCTTGCAGCGAGGTGCACCCCGTGCCTTCACCAGCCCTGGCCATGGGACGGAGCAGGGCAGGGACATGCTGGTGCCATCATAGGCTGGCTTCTGATGGCATCGCTGGTGCCTGGGGACCTCGTTTTGGGTTAGTCGGCAGGCACGTGTCGAACACGTAAGACACGCTTTGGCACCGTCTGCTCCTGCAGAACAATAGTTACTCTTCGTGTTAGTTCAGTTACAGATCAAATAATCTGAAAAATTCACAAGTGGCTGCGGATACAAATTAACTTAACAAAACATTTTGAAAACGTCGCAGTACTGGGGAGAATACAAATGCGGCACGCATTGGCGGGAGAGGAGAGCCGGGTGTCTGTGCCGGCGTCCTCCACATCAACATTTTCCCCGCGTCAGATAACACAGAAAGAGCTAAAGCTGGATGAAATATAATAATAATGCGGTCCAAAATGGAGCAATGCCATATGGAAGCCCAGGGAAGCTTTCACTGCTCTTTGCTCCTCTGATGTTTTTCAGCTGTGTCATTGGTACTTCGCTTTATCAAGAACATTATGGGCTGAATTCTGTCTTTGCAGTGAAAAATTACGGGCTGCATTTGGCTTTCTGTTGCACCAAAGTCATTGGTGTTGCAGGAAGGTAAAGGACAGAAGTGTTTGGCTTGTGGTCACCGTTTCATATCTGCAGAGCAAAAGCTATAAAATGTTGATGAATCTTGTTAGCTTCCAAGCCTAAAAACGGCTTGGTGTGCTCCAGCACAGCTCTGGCGCACGCTCGGTGCGAGCGCGGGCGCTTCGGATCAGGCGGGGGCATCCTTTTGCCCGGTGCTGACAGCGGCTTGTTAAGTGCAGGAAGCAATCTGTTGGGGAAAAATGCTGATATTCTCCAGTTTTGTCTCCAGCAGGGACATTCGCATCTGCAGCACGTGGAAGGATTTTTCACCCAGCTGCTTGGTGGGGCTGGAGTTCGCCCTCTGCTCCACAGGGGGATAAATCCAGGCTTTTTTTGGTGGCCAGGCTCACACCCTCGCTGGGGTTCGGCTTCCCCCCATCCAGCCCACGTGAAGCCGTGCTGCTGTGGGTACCTTCCCGGGAGACTTCCTGAACAGTGCCTGGCTGCACAGGGGTGATGGGGGAAGAGGGGAGAAACCACGGCTGGAATTTCCCCTCCTTGTACTAAAATTTTCCCCTTTTGAAATGGAGAAGGCTGGTGAGGGGGCACTTTGCAGCCGGGCTGGACCTCCCATGGGCCTTCTGCTCCCCACCTGTGAGCTATCCCCCTTCTTCTCCCACCTCCAGCTGCTAACCAAGGTTTTATCCTCACTTGCGTGCTCTCCCTGGCTTCGATCCCCTACCAGATCCACCTCTCCCAGCCCGACGCAGCAGGATCCCTGCAACGAGGGCTGACCCCCCCATCGCACACAACCCTGCCTTTCCCTGCTGCACCCCAAAGTCCTGCTCAGCACCGACCACCCCTGTCCCACATCCCCCGTGCTCAGGACCACCACCAAACCCCCCCCAGGCAGTTCAGCAGGAGCGGGAGCCTCCTGCATCGCTGCTGTCGTAATCGCTCCTCCCCGGCCGGAGCAGGCAGCAGAGGCTTTTTGTGTGGATGAAACTAGCGCAGAACGGGTGGCAATAGCACGGATTAGTCATTAGTCATTTCACCTTCTTCTGGAGAGGCTGAAGCACTGCCGTCAACTGGGAGCTGACTCACTCCGGCACCGCTGCTCCGAGCCCCCCGTGCCAGCGGGGCTGCGTCGTTGGGTGCCACTCAGCCCCCCCTTGCTTTTGGTTCTGTCCCTGTAAGACAAACGGGCTCGTAACACCCAACAAACCATGCCCAAGCGTCTCGGTGTGGCAAGACGCAACCCTTGCAAGGAAACTGGAAGCGATGGCAATGCCGCAGCCTGAAACCCAGAGGTGTGCACGTATCTCCTGCAGGACCTAGCAGGGAAACGGCCCCTCCAGCGTGATCCTATGGGTAAAAAATCTGGGTCTGTCCCAGATTCCACGTGCCCATTTGAGTGTGCATCCAGGAATCGCTGTGCTTGGGGCAGGGAGAGAAACTTTTGTTTGGACTGCATTAAATTATCCAGACCATAAAATAGGGAACAGTCTGCTAAGGCTGAATGAAATGTGCCGTGTGGGACTCCGGTGATCTCGGTGCTGAACAAATGAGGTCTTAATGCTCTGCCTGCCCTTCAGGTGGGAGATGATAAATTATGGTCCGTCCTTCCTTCCTTCCTTCCTTCCTTCCTTCCTTCCTTCCTTCCTTCCTTCCTTCCTTCCTTCCTTCCTTCCTTCCTTCCTTCCTTCCTTCCTTCCTTCCTTCCTTCCTTCCTTCCTTCCTTCCTTCCTTCCTTCCTTCCTTTTTCCCCCCTTCCTTCCCCCCTTCCTTTTCCCATCCTTCAGGGAGCAAGAGCTCGGCTCCCAGGCCCCAGGGACCTGCAGGGAGCGCAGGGAGGACCAAGCTCCTTCCAAACATCTCCATCCTAGCAGGATTTCTCACTCTCCCCGTCCACGTTTCTCCCCGAAGCTCCACCGCACATGGGGGAAGCGGAGTTTAAATGGGAATTTCTGTCTTTTATTTGCCTGCCAGAGCGGGTGGGCGGGAGTGCGAGGCGGTTGGGAAGGATGTTTCCCTTTTGCTTTGCAGTCTCATTGGGCAGCTATATTTAGGCCAGCTTCTAATTTTCTCGGCTTAATTAATGAGCTGAAGTTTTCACTCACAGGCACTCGAACAGCTTGGGAAGTTCAGCGGGGCACCGGGCAGGCAAAAACGCCGGTCTGCCCTGCGGGTGCCGGCAGCGACCTGCAGATATCCCTGCGGGAAGCGTCTCTGCGGGCTCACCAGGTGGGTGACGGGGGCACGCCAGCACCAGCCCTCAGCACCCTGTCTCCAGGGGCAGGGACATGCTGCCTATGCTCAGCACCCTTGGGTGATGTTCCCACAACGTGCCAGCGTGGGTGCGTATGTGCTCTCACTACACATTGGAGCCTAGAGGGTTTATTTTTATTTTTTCTTATTTTCCCAAACTCCGTCCCGCCGCACGCACCCTGCGCTGGGTACAAGCAGTCCCAGTTCACCCGGACACGCAGCCCGTGGTCATTGCTCTAATCACAGAAAAAGGTTTCCGAGGCTGTAAATCCTTCAGGTTCCGTGCCCCTTCCCAGCCTCAGGTTGCCACCTGGCCGCCTTCCACACGGCTTGGCTGATTTTCCTTCGGATGTGCCAGGCGCTCCTGGAGCAACTCCCAGCGCGCCTCGGCCGCTCGTCCCCGTTCCCTGGGGGGCTCTTGGGTGTCTGATGAAGGTGCCATCCCACCCCGCTGCCAAGCTCACAGGGGGCTCAGGGACATGGGTGCGGGTCCTGGCTCATCCTTGGGGTCACCTGGATGAACCGGGAGCAGGAGCGGGACGGGGACCTGGAGCAGCTGCTGCGGCTGAAGGCAGAGCCCTCCCTGCCGCCTGCCCTGGCCTTCGCTGCTTTTATTTCTTTTTCTTTTTCCCAGCTGAGCTTTCCCAAGCTGCCTCCGGTACCCGTGGGCTTGGTGCCGTGGAGCCGCCGCCTGCTCCCCGCCGCAGACCTGCCTGATGAGGTCTGGCAGATGCACGTGCATCCGTCCAGATGTGTTACCGCTGAGCGGGCTCGCGCCTGCCAGATGTGCCCCCGCGCCCCCCCAGCACCCCGCTCCTCCTGCTTGCGGCACGGCGGAGGGGAGACGTGGGTGCTGCCCCTCGCACCCCGCATTCCTCACTCCCCCCCCCCCGGGACAGTCGTCGCCTCCTGGTGCACATCTCGGCCCCAAAATACGGGACAGAGGCAGCTGCAATTTCTCACAGAGCTGCTTGAGGGCAGGTACTGGTGGTCTGGCCTCTCGCACAGTACATGGAGTGCCTCCAGGGGAAAACTGAGCTAAGAAGGAAGGAAAATCTAGCTTTTTACTTTTTATTTTTTTTCTGTATCCACCTTCCCTGGTGTCAACTAACAATAAACGCCGCATTTCGAGCTTGCTCTCCTCCGAGCCCCAATCAGGCCCTCATTCTTCCCCAGCACCTACGCGTGGTCAGTGGCACCAGCGCAAAATAAGCACGGAGAGCTGCTGCCGGGCTGAGGACGGTGGCACCGGCCCCCGATGCAGAGCCGTGCCTTGCCGGCTGGGCTTGGTGGCCACGGGACCGGCAGCCCCATGGCTGGGGAGAGCGTGGCAGGTGGGGGGCGCGTGGGGATGGAGATGGGAGAGGAGCAATGGGGCTGTGCACGGGAGGGAAAAATTACGGGAGAGAACAGAAACAGCACAAAATGGTGTTTTTTTGCGTGACGGGGCTCCGTGGCACACATCTCCCCAGGTCCCCGTGTAAACGCGCTCCTCCGCTTAAAGACTGGCACCACCTTAAAATAGATGTAGCTTAAAATAACACCTTGCTTAAAGCCCGGCAGATGTGTAGGTTTTCTTCAGCAATGAAGAGGGGTTTTTTTGTTTCCAGCGAGAACCTATTCAGCTAGGAACAGGGAGAGGGAGGAGATGGCACCGGAGCTACAAAGCCCCCAGTACAAAGATGTTCCCGGCTCCCACCGCCCCATTTCTAACCCTGTGCTGGGTTTTGGGAGGGTGGCAGGGGTGATGCTGCACCCCAAAACCTGCAGTCGGGGGACCCCCGGTGCCCTGCATGCTGGGTGGGCAGGGGCTGTGGCTGCCTGGCTGTTTTGCATAGAAATCACGCGGTTTTGGTGGGCAAGGAGGGCACTTCTGGCACGCCAGGTGCTATAGCAACCGGGCGATGGAGCTGGGAAGAGGGGGGAATAAATAAAATAAAAGCATCGGCGGAAAGCAGAGCGGTGGTAGAAGGAGGAGAAGCTGTGGCAGTGCTGAAGCTTCCAGGAGGCTTTTAGGTCTCAGATTTTAAATGGAAATCCCAAAGAGCAGCTATGGGGTGAACTAACCAGGCCGATTCCCCCAGGGGCTCCTGCACCCCCCCAGCCCAGCGTCTTCCCCCTTGGGGTCCTCTCCTCCCTCCCCCCCCAAAGCCGTGGGCACCCACCGTCCCCAGCCTCCATCCAGCCTTGCTCAGGACCCTGGTTTTGGGGTGCCTGGTCCTGCAGCATCCTCAGGAGGGGAAAAATCCTACCCCTGGTTGCTGCAGAAGGGATCGAGTATCGGAGCCCTGAGACAGAGCCGAGGCCACGGGACGGAGCTTTGCTGCTTGCAGGGAAAGCGACTTTTTTATTAGAGGTCTCCACATCGCGTTTGATTTTATTTTTCCCTCCCCTCTCCCCGGCCCTTTCCCCACTGCCACGTTTTGGCAGGATTAATTTGAGATAAAGTTAGCCTGAGTGACGGCCTTTGCTTTTGTGTTCTCCTTGTCTATTTTCCGCCTCGCTAAACCTAGAAAAACTCCAGAGAAATTCTCCGGCTCCCAGCCTTGCCAGGGGGCCCGGCTCAGCCGACACTCATCTGCCGTCTCCGCGTTCAACCGCGGGAGGAAAAACCTTCTGACAAGGGTTATTTTTATTTCTAATGAAAAGCGAAGCCTGCTGTGCACAGGTGGAGTGGGACGGATGACAGGCGCTGAGGTGCGCACGTCAAAATGATTGAGGGCTCACATTTCCCAAGGGGAGCCTTTTTTTTTTGGGGGGGGGGGGGGTGGTGGTGAGATCCCCCCAAGCCCCAGGCAGGAGGTGGGTCTTGTTCGGCTGCTTTGCAGCCTGATCGTCGAGACAGAAAATATTGCATTTTCGGTTAGATTGGGTCGGGGTGGGAGTGGAGGTGTGTACAGGATTGTGGCGGCTGAAAATATTGCATTTTTGGTTAGATTGGGTCAGGGGGGAATGGGATTGTGCCGGCCGGCATCGCTCCACGGGTGCAAGCTGGGCTTTTGGGATGTGATTTGGGGACCCCTGCTCTGCCCCAGCTGCTCCACATTGCACGGGGGTAAATAGGGGGTTGGTGCCGGGGGGTGGCACCGGCTGAGCCGTACCCAGTGCCCGCACGCTCGCCAGGCACCCATCGCCCGAGTTCAGCCCGCTGTTGATCTCGTTATTACTTTCTGAGCACTCACTTCTGGACTTGCAGTAATTATTTCTCCAGCAGGGCGGAGGTTATTGGGATAACCGCTGCCGTTGTTCGCCCAGATTATTTTGGGATTGGGAAAGGCAGAGACGAGGCGGTGCTGGGGAGGCGGCGAGGTGCTGGAGGGGCAGGTGGCCGGCAGAAAACCCTTCCCAGCTCCCTCCCAGGTCAGGGGGATGCCGGGGGTGCTGTGCCCTTATGCTGGGGTTGGTGCAGTTTTGGTGGGGTTCGGGTTCTTTGGTCTTTAGCGGGCATCCCCAGCACTGCCTGGCTGCAGCCGTGGGAGGAGACGGGATCTGTGTGCTCCAGGATCCGATCCCCTGGGTGCTGACAGCCGATGGGTTCATGCAATAACCACGGAGAGCAGAGCCCCCGTTCGGACCCAGCCACCCCAGAGCAGCCCCTGTGAGCCCACAGCCCCGTGCAGCTGAGCTCCTGCCTCCTTCCACGCCCCACAAAAGGTTTTGCAGCTCCAAATTTCCAGCGTTGCCCCGGGGCAGCCCCGGCGTGGGAGCCGGAGCGTGCTTGTTGACACTCTCCCACCTCCGAGCCACATTATGCAGCTCCAGTAAATGCCCTTTCCATCTTGCTCTGATCATTAGCCGAGAGTATTCCGCTCCAGAGCTTTGCTATAATGAAAGGCACTGAACTTCGGGATCTCAATTAACTATAGCAAACGCTCTAGATCCTAGGAAAATACTTTGCTCAAATTATATTGCAATAATAATATGTACGTCCATTTACTCCTCTGGAGCGGAGCGGGCATGCGCCATGTATCTCAATTTTGTTCCTCTCTCATGTCATTAGCCTGCTACGTACATCTCTTTCCTGCCCAATGCACAGAGTCATTCCTAATTCCTGGGCTCCTCAGCCAGCTCACAGAACAAAATCGAACCCTAATGCCGCGTGGCACTCCGCCTCTGTCTGATAAATAAATTCCAGCTCTTAATGAATGATACCAAGTCATTATAATTAATAAACAGATGCGGGCGCCTGGTCCTTTGGCTGCTAACTCCATTATTTGCAAAGCCATCGCTCCGGCAGCTGAGGTCTCTGTACCCAGCAGGTCCTGCTCCAGGTTTGGGAGGTAAATCGGGGAGGGGGCAGAAGCAGCGAGATCTGCAGCCTCGAGAGGAGCAAATACATCTTGTGGCGTGGCAAGGCAGCGATGGGGAGGGATCTGAGCACCCATACGGCCCCCACCACGCCGTCAGCCCCCTCCGAGCAAGGGGTGCGTGGCTCACACACCCCGGAGGCGGTGCTGCTTTGCCCATCCCTGCATTATGCAGCCTCTCCCCTCTCGCCTGGCCGCCGAACGCTGCTGCCTTCCCAATCTCGCCCAGCCTGCAGGAGCCTAATAAAACAAGTCCACACGTTACAAAATCAATTTCCTCTCTATTAATTTTGGTCTCTTAAGATTTATCATCGTCTTTCATCACCAGATCAAAAGCAATTGGCAAAGTCTCAAATAACCTTTTAATTCTGAGCTGGGAGCCAAGATCCAGAACCACGGGGCCGTGTCCTCCAGGGTGGCACTGCCCAGCACCCGAGCAGGATGGGGTCTGGTACCCGAGCCCCCCACATCCCTCCCTGTCCTCCCCGCAGTGAGTTGCAGCCGGGCTCGTGGCTGGAGCGGGACGGCGTATCGTGGCGGAATTAATTACACTTCTTCCTCTGCCTTCAATCGAAGCCCACACTTTGATATTTATGCTCCCAGTTGTGGGCTGCGGCCTTGATTCATTAAGGTTTGCATAGTAATTGTTTTCTTCTAATGATCTCGGAGGATGGCACTGTGGGGAGGTGGTGTCCTGCACCCCTGCGCCGGCAGGATGGAGCCCGTCACCGAGCGGCATCGCCACCGCTAGGCATCGCGCCCCTGGCTGGGGGCGAAATAGGGCTGAAATGGAGCTGAAATGTGCTGAAGTGGGCTGAAATAGGGCTGAAATGTGCTGAAGTGGGCTAAAATGTGCTGAAACACGGCTGAAGTGGGGCTGAAGCGGGCCAAAATGGGCATGAAATGGGCTGAAATGAAGCTGAAGTCTTCTGCGTTCCCTTCCCCCAGCTCTTTGCCCCACCCAGGATGGATGGAGGGGTCCATCCATGTCTGCTGTGAGGGCTCAGAGGCATGACTTCCAGCTATTTTTGCTTTTGTAGCCGTTTTTCATGTTAAAACTGATTTTTTCCACTGGACAAACCTGCTTGCAACGCATTTCTTGAACTGCACATTTTGTTTTGATGGACAGAACTAGCCTGAAATGATCTAAACTTCCTTTCTGGTGCTTAGAAAGTAAAACTCCCTTGTTTCTATGGCTCGAGTTGAGAAAAAAAATAATGTGCAAAGCGGCATCAAAGACAGGAACCATTTCAAAATCGCGGAAATATCTGATATTACTGAAATCCTCCGCTAGCACTGCCCTTTCCCCTCTGCTTGGCTGTGCTGTGCCGACTCACCCTGGCTCTCAACCTTTTACGATGTCTCCCTTTCCCCTTGGTTCATGTTTAAGGGGTCCTAGGCCAGGGCTGGGAGAAGAAAATTCCCTTGTGTGTGTGTGGGGGGGGGAAATAATAAAGAAGAAAATCTCCCTTCCTTGCTCATAAGCAGACCTCGAGCCTCATGGCACGTGGTGAGAGCCCGGGGAGCTGCCACTGCCTCCCGGGAGGCTCGGAGCAGCGCGGTGCCTGGCTCCCGGCCCAGATTTGATGGCTTCGCTCCCCGCTCCTCCCGCTCCTCATTAGATTTGTATATTTGATGATCATTTAACATTCATGCGGCGGCTGCGGCTCGGCGGAGAGCAGCAACTCATCAGTGCTGAGCTCTGCTGCACGCCCGCTGAACGGCCGGTTTCTGCCCCAAAACACGGCCAGGACAGGTTTGCCGAGCACCTCGGCTCCTCCCGACCATGGCAAAGGCGACTGGGGCCAGCCTGCCACGTCTCTTAAATTGCCCGTGAAGATCTCATTGCTCACAGCCCTCTAGAGCGAGATTAGATACGTGCTGCTTGCCACTATCTGATCTGGGCTACGTTCTTTCCTCCTGTTTATTTATTTATTTATTATTATTATTATTATTACTGTTTTTTACAGGAGGGCCAGCTCTCTCTGGGAGCCTGGCAGAGTGACTCTCAGGCTGCAATTTATCCCTGACTATTGATCCCAGCTCCAGCCCCACCACAGCACCGGAGCCACATCTGGTTCCAAGTCAGGAAACGCAGGGAGAAACCTAGCAGAGAGCAAAAGCAGAGCACACCGCAGACAACCCCTGGGCTGCTGACAGAGGAGGATGTGATGCACATCCCCGCCTGCTTGGTGCAAACATGTGGACCCAGGCGCTCCTGTAATTTGCAATTTTTCCTTTTTGCCCCGCTCAGCACTGAGCAAGGTGTGGTGTGGCTGCAGCTGGGAGTGCGGGTACATCTCGGCCCCATGCAGCCGGGTTTCTCTGCCCGTGCCCCATGTGCAAAAGCATCAGAGAAGCAGATTGCCCTTTTGCATTTGGAAAAGGCACTTATTTTGGTGTTGTTATTTATTTTTCACGCGCTGGATCCAGGCAGTCTGCAGCGACATGACCACGGGGAGGGAAGCGGAGACCGTGAACCAAGCAGATCTCCTGGGGGCTGCTCGAGGAGGGAGCTGCTGCTGTAAATGCGCCTGGGGCTTGATGGCTTTGCCCACGAGATGTGACGTCTCATGGTGAAGCCAGGATCCTGCTGCCGATGTGCTGCAGCAGGAGCAGGGCTCAGGGCCGGCCCCATGCAGCATCACGTCAGCCCTTCCCTCAGCACTCTTGGAGCTACACACACACGAATATTGCCACTTCTTTGCCCCTAAATCTCCAGAAAATAAGGGCTGGCTTTCAGACCAGGCAGCTCTGCCATGCTACAGCCAAATCAGACAGTTGTTCTTTGATGTATGGGGACGAGCAGCCGATATCTGCACCCAGCAGCACTCCCCGTTGGAGCCTCCTGTGTAATTAAAACACCGGCTGGAGCGGGGGACTGGGGCTGCTGGGGGGAGCACAGCAAACTGGGGATGGGGATATTTGTTGCTTCCACAGCTTGGCCTGTGCTCTGGGCTAGTGAAAAGAAATTAAGATAAAAGCAAGGGGAAAAGGGGCGTGTGGGGTAGCTTGGTTTTGCGTGTGTGGCTGCAGGGAGCCAGCTGAGCACTGCCCGGGCCTGGGGGATGGAAGGAGGCTGGGAGTAAATGACTGCACAGCTCCGAAGCGACAGGAGCAGAGCGTTTAAATCCAAAGCAAAGGTTAATGATATCCTGACTGTGCCAGAGGATCCGCAGCTTCTCCTTCTCACTGATCCAGAGTGGGAAATTGTAGCCGAGTGACAGCCCCGAGAGCTGGAGGCGGCGGGGACAGGGCCGGGCCGGGCCGCGCTAGGCCGGGGACAGCAGCAGCGTTTCAGCTGATAAACCAAGAGGTTACGTGCGGATGACAGATGTTTATTTGTCTACTTTTATGATCGAAGGGAAGTAATTGTGTTGGCTTGGCAGGTTGAATGGCAATCATTTGTAAGGTACGCGCTCCTCCTGTTGGGCAGAGTGCGGGGACAGGGTCAGGGCAGGGCTTGGCTTCGCGTGTGGCTGCGGAAGAAAGGTGGTGCTGATAATGGTGACCATAGTAATAATAAAGGTGTTTTTCCCTTGTCTCTGCACTTCCAACCTGCCTTGCAGACGATTTGCTCTCTCACGGTCGGCGATGGAGATCTGACCGTGGGGATTTCCTAATGGGGGGAGATCAAATGGCGTGGCGAAGAGCACCCAGCTCCCCGCGGCAGCTGCCAGGAGGGTGCTGGCCCCTCTCTCTTCCGCACCCCTGAGCATCTTCTGCGACTCCAGCAGCCTCCAGAGCACCACCGGGATGCAGGCAGAAGACTTTGGGGCTGGCAGTTTCCATAGGAAGGCAGCTTGTGCTGCTGTCCCCTTCCTGCTGCCAGGTGAGCTGTGTATCCTTCCTTGCCTGCCTGCTTGGGAATAGCTGGCACATAGTGGGCGCTGGGGCACCGAGAGATGGCACGAAAAAAGAAATGTGCCTGGGAGAGCCATACCTGCCTGAGGTCACTGCAGTGGGCCCCCCTCTGGCCCCTGCCTTCCCCCGAGTGCCATCGGGACCGAACGCTGGGGTCTGCGCCTGTGGCAGCCGTCAGAGTGGTCCCAGTCCAGAGGGACACTAAAATGCTCCCCTTGCAGGCACCACCAGGACCAGACCCTAAATCCCAAATTAAGGGTGACCGAAGTTTGGTTCAGTGTTACAAGGAGCCACTCTGGCTCCCTTGGCACAAGCCCTTTCCAGTCCCCCGCTGGTTTTCCCCAGGCAGCCTCCTGCTCTGCTTTCCCCCCTCATTAGATCCACGCACGGAGCACTTTGCAACTTCTTAAGCAATTCCCAGCGAGCGTCCTGTGGGACTCGAGCAGAAATGCCTCTGCTTTGAAGGACCCACACCAAAGCCTGTATCCGAGCTTTGAACCTACCGTGTGTTGTCGCCTGGAATAATTCATGTTAAACATTTGCTTGGAGCTCCCCTTGCTGCGGGGTTGTGCTGGAGCACAGGGAAAAGCAGCTTCAGGGTGGGTTTGGGGTGCCCATAGGTCCTGCAGAGCCCTGGGGGATCTCATGGGGTGGGGGCACAGCTGTTAGCAGGGGGCTCCTCAGCTGGGTGGGAATATTGTCCTAGGAAAAGGGATGGAGAGGACACATCCTGCACATGCCAGGGAGCTGCTGCTCTCTCTGCCATCAATGGTACCATGCACTTTGCTTCACGTGTGTGTGGATTTATCATCAAAAAACTGATGCTTAGAAAAGTTGAGTGTAAATTTAGAGGGAAAACAAAACTATGGCTTTGAGCAAACACCTCATCCATGCTTTATGTTCCCGGGGAGCAAAGGAGCACATTATTTCTCCTCCTCTTGCCTCTTTAGAAATAAAAGCAAACAGGCAGCGAAAGCGATGGGAGTTAGCGTGTGATTTAGGGACACGCTGGTCCCACCTCGCAGGGAAGGAGGAGGGAGGTGGGGACAGAGCTCAGAGAGCAAAGGTGCAAGGTGGATGTTTGTTAACGCAGAAATCCCAACCCACACTGGATTTAGGAACTCCCTGGATGAGAGCCCCAGAGCGATGCGGGATGGGGAGAGCCACCCCCAAAACTCATAGCACAGGGTGCTGCCACCCTTGTGCTGCCCGGGGCTTCCCGGGGGGTTTCAGCTAGTGGAAGGGTGTTTTCCAGCAGGGCTTTTCTCACCCAAACTCTTCCCTAAGCAGCCCCTTCCCCTCGCACCCCTGTGGCAGACAGCTCTCTTTTGGCCAATGCAAAAAAAAAAAAATTGATACCTGATTACAAAAATTAATAATAATATATATATTAAAAAAAAAAAAACTCGAAGAAGCAGCAGAGGAAACACTTTGATTGTTATTTAAATCTTAATTAACCAACCCAGCAGGATCCGTACCACCCCAGCAGGATCTGCACCCAAGGGTGCTGTGCAGCCCAGCCTTGTCCCGCTCGCCGCGAGGATGCAAAACGAGCTCGGAAAGTCCAAAGCGAGGGATGAGGCATCCGTCTGCCTGCTGCATTTCTGAGAAAACAATCATTTTGGCAGATAAAAACACAGTCGCAGAGCTGTACCGAGTGCCTACTGCCAGTCGTGGGGCTGGGGGGAAAAAAATAAAAAAGCAGCAGAAGCAGAGGAAGAAGAATTCAATATTTCTATTTGTTCTTATCCAAATAAATTGAGATGTATTTGTGGAAGTGTCAGAGAAGCCCGCAGGAATGAAACTATAAAATAACACAGCTGCTTCATGAGTCTATGACAGACAGCATAGATTAATGTACCGGCGTTTTTATGGTCTGTTAACAACTGATATGGGTTTTAAATATATTATCTCCCATTGTATTGTCTGTCATTTTAAAAACTGCTCATGTCTATTGTGTTTGCTTTTAAGAGGTGCTTATGGAACAATCAGCCAGTCGCTTCCCAATCTCTCCTCTTTTTTCCTTCCTAGATATATCATCGTCTCTCTTTTTTTTTCTCTCTCTTTTTTTTCCCCTCGATAGGTTTTCCCCAGCACTTTCATGGGCAATTTATTCCAGAACCTATCGAAGCCCCCTCGTGTTCCTTAATTCCAGGCGCTTTAAAAAAAAGCTCTTCCACCTTCGCACCTGCTTATCTCTGAGACGTGAGGGGCAGGGGCGAGGGGTCGGGACGGAGCAGGGCTGGGAGAAAGCAGCTGGAGGGGCACGGAGGTGGGAGGTGGGGGCTGGTGATTCCCTGGCCGTGCTGTGGCCATATCCAGGCCTCTGGGGATCCCCGTGGCTGAGCGTGAGGAAGAGGAGCTGGGGGTGAGGTCTGGAGGAGCAAAGGACCAGGATGTGGTGCTGAGGAAGGTTTGCAGGGTTTTGAGGTGCGGCGACCCCCCTTGACAGCCAAGTGGGATTTGGGTTTTCTCCTCGGCTGGGACAAGGGAGGGCAGGGCCCTGTCGGCCTCCTGGAGCCTCAGCGAGGAGGATTTTGAGCCGAAGCAGAGCACGGGGTCCCCTCAAAGCACGCCGGTGGTCGCACGCCACGCGGCCGATGGTTGCAGGCGGCTCCGGCACAGATGGAGCAGGGAGGAAACATCTGGGCCGCTCGCTGGCATCTGGCACCGAGCAGCTTTTCCAGCCGAAGGCAGGCAGGTTGGCAGGTGGAAACGCTGCCCGCTGCCAGCTCCTGGCTGCCCCCGCTGTCCCCACGGCCCCCGGGGACACTCACACACCCACGGGGTGGCACTGGGACCGGAGATGCCCAAGCCCTGTGCTGGCTCAGCCCCATCCTCTCTCTCCATCCCACATGGTCCTAAGAGCATCCTTCTCTGCCTCGTGCACCTTAACCCCAAAACGGCCGTCGGGCACCCCGAGGAGCATAGCAGGAGGAGGCAAGGGGGGGTAATGGACGTGTGTTTGCGTACATAATTTTCTCAAAAGGCTCGAATTGCTATATTTGAAATTACATTAGATTGCGAGAACAAAGATGCCCTTTTGATGCTCTGTAGCTGCACTGGAGATAATGAAAGGAGAGGAATCTCGATAAGGATGAAAGATAGCTTCCTTCAGCCTCCCCTCGCTGATAAAGTGCTTCCCAGATGAAGAGAATTTAGAATAAAAAGCAGCACAAAAGTAAAACAAAGTAAACACAGCCCAGCGTTTCTCAAACAAGATAAAATTACACCGTGGAGAGGAGACAAACAGGACAATAAAGAGAAGCATTCGAGGGAAGGGGGAGAAGGACAGCATGAATTCGAGATGGGGGAGCGGAGATCCCAGGAGCAACGAGGGGAAGAGTGGCTGGGAGACATGTGGAAGGTGTGAAGTTTGGGCACCCACATCCCTCAGTGCCCCTTTTGCTGAAAAGAGGAGCTCCAGGAGGCAGCGACACTGGGATCACCTCCTTCATAGGAAGGGGAAGGCACTGATTTTCCATGGCTGCTGCCATTAATTGGGTTTTAAACTGATGCAGCTGCTGGCAGGGGCTTAAAGGGGGCTGCAGAGGAATGGAGCAGGCAGCTGGGTCCTGCAGAAAGCTGGGGGAGGTGGGTGCCCGTGTGTGTGGGCAGGCTCTGAGCCCCGTGCCCGTGGGTCGCAGTCACTGCACAGGCTCTGGGCACGATGCAGGAGCTGCCTCCGTGCATCCCCGCCTTTCCCCCAAAGCACGGGTTTGATGCGGGGATTTGGGGTGCACACCCAGCCAGGGCCTCGCGCTCGCTCTTTGCTGTGCTCTGAGGGTCGCTGTCAATTTTTGGCCCCTTGGTGCCCTTCTCGGGCCTCAGCTGCTCTCATCCATCGCTGGCTGTGTTCAGCGCGGCGCTCAGCTCCCTCGGCTTCGAAGGACGCAGCGTGTGGTCCGCTCCGCGGCTGCCATGGCAACGGTGGGATGCAAAACCATGGTTTAAAACCCAAAACAAATAAATCCTCCACACCACAAAGCCCAAAGCATCCTTCTCGCCTTGCTTCCCCCAGCCCATTTTGTTTTCCCCTCTTGGGACCCGACGAGGAGCTGGTGCTGCCAGGCAATGACTGCGGTGTCCTGGGTTCCTCCGTGTGCCCATCTCCTGAGGCCATGTCTCGGGCAGACACTGCTGTGAGTATATTTATCGAGATAGCAACATTTTTTTTTCTGTGTTTACAGCTCTAATTTCCTCAGTGCAAAGGTGCTAGCTGTCTTGGCTGCTGAGCCTCTACGGTTTGTGTTGTGCTTCCCTAGCTCGAAGGGGAAAAATAACCCTGAGAAAGGCACGAAATGGCCACGTACACCCAAAATGGACCGCTCCTGGCCCTGTCACCACCCTAGCTGTAGTGGCTGGGGGTGATGATCCATCCCTGAGCCCTTCTTGAGGGCTCCAGGCTGCCCTTGGCTGTGCATAAGCACAATGCAAATGTGTGTGCAGGCTCGTGGGATCCTTCCACCCTGCACACGGTGAGGAGCCCAGGATGGGGACAAACCCGGGGACAGCACGTGGCAGTGGTTGTTGGATGTTTGCTGTGCCTTGCTGAGGGTTTGCCCCAAATCCGGTGTCAACAGCTAGGCTGACTTCATGGTTGCATGTAAATTAGGACTTATTTCCCACCAAGGGAAATATTTGTCGTCATCAAGACTCCCCCGTTGGGTCAAAGCCCCCAGATCAGCCCAGCCAGGCTGTGTGGCTGCTGTCGTGCCAGGATCCGTCCTCCCAGCAGACCTGGTGCTGGGCTGGTGAGCCCGGGAGCTGGAGCAGGAGATGAAAGGGATGAGCTGCCCTCGTGGGAATCACAGCCGGTCCCTGTGAAGGGGTGATAGAAACCATAAGAGCTGCTCGTAGAATTTAATAGGGTTGAAAAACGATGGGTGTCCATAGAAATGACACAGTAGGGAACTACGGCACATCTCCTATAGGAAATGTGTCTGCAGAAACGCCGGAGGATCTGTAAGATTTAATTAAGTATATGTGAGTACCTTAAAACCTCATTCAGTGAAGTGAATACAGAGAGCTTGCGTTTAATTGAGTGCATCTTCGGAAATGAAAGCAACACAGCACCAAAGTCAGCGCTGGAGTCAGGGCACCCACCTGCCTGGAGAGGCTGCGTGGTGGGTGAAGGACGCGGATTTGGGGCAGGTTTTCCCTGAGCAGGGATGGGCCATGGCATCGCCTCCTGCTTCTGTGCCCTGGCAGTGAAATGATAATAGGGATTCTTCTGGTTTTGGTTTGGTTGGGAATGCGTTGGGGTTTGATCTGTAAATGGTGATGCTGCAGAAGGAAGGAGTAAGAAATAGATCTGAGAAACACCTCTGAAGGCAGCTTGATAGGAGAAAAGTTCTGAGGTGGCTTACTTACATGAGCTCACAAGTAAATATTAACACTGGAAAGTTGTTCATTTTATTTTCTCTGAATGCCCACGTTGTTTCCAGCCAGGCAGGATTTAAACCTGTTCTTACTCGGGTCTGAAATCTGCTCTCGGTTGCTTTGTGCCCGGAGAGAACAATCTCTCGATTCCTTTGCACCCAGTTGCAAAGATCTTTGCAAACCCCCCTGCATCCAAAGCAAGGCGCTGAGCGAGAGAGAAATGAATCCCAGAGCAAGGGGCTGAAAACTCCTCCAGAGAGAGCCGATTGCCTCCTCCAGCACCCATCACCCAGGCCTGTCCTCTGGTCGCTATTAGAGGCTTTCAGCCCAGGCACGGAGTGGAATGAAGCTGTCGAAACCTTTCTGCGGTGATGTTCTGGAGCTGCCTTTCCGAAGCCCCTGTGTGCCGGGAAGCGTATAAAGATACGGAGGGAATAAACAGCAGAAAGTGCCTAAACAAGCCCAAACAGATTGGGAACTCAAATCTTGCAAACCGTATGCGGCTTCACGCTTCAAATCACCTTAAGTATTTGCAGCGCGCGCTAGGATCGCCTTTCTATCATAATTAAATATGTCTGTCTGCGAGCAAAGGGAGGAGAGCTTAGGGGAGTTGTCACCATCCTTAATCCCAGCTGCCATTCCCCAGCAGCGAAATGGCTTTGGGGAGGAGAAAGTGCCTCCTGGTCCGGACTTTGAGAAATATCCCACGTCTTTGCATGCTGCTTTTGGGTTTTAAAGGGAAGGGGGGTGCAGCCTGGGGAGGAGAGCGGGGATTTGGGGCCAGGAGGGGTGTTCGGTGGAGGTGGGGCTCAATGGGCTGAGTGTCGGCTTCGTGGGGTGTCTTCGGGGATGAAGGAAGGGGGACGGGTGGTGGGGGGAAAGCAGAAGCCCTCATCCACCCGCTGAGGTTGTGGAGAGAGGCTGGGGAGGGGCTCAGAGGGGCTCCCAAATCCTTGGCCCCATCCCCGGGCAGCATCCCAAGCAACCGTGACCCCGGTGTGCCAAAGCCTCGGTGGAGAGCTCTGGCTTCTCCCCGGGGCAGGACGCCGGCGTTTTCATTGATAAAAACGGGGCTGGTTTTGTGCGGAGATGCCGGTGTGATCTCACCAAATGGGAAATCAATGGGAGCCCGATATTAATTAACAGCATCCGCAGAGGGGGCAACCATTAAAATAAAGCTGAATGGAGCTTTTCAGCTTGCACCTGGGTGGAATTGGTTCTCGGCGTCGGATGCCTCCATCTCTGTTTTCTTCTGCCTCCCTCCTCCATCGATTTCTCCCCCTTGCAGCTCCCGTTTCCCCTGGCTTCAGCCCTGCTCCTGCTCGAGGCTTTCAGGGGGGCCCCGCCACGAGCTGCTGAAGGTCAGAGCGGCTGCTGCCTTCCGCCGGGGCCGCCTCCGGAGAGTAAACAATAATTAACCTTAAATTAAAACTGGTTGTAATCTTTGATTATCCGCCTGGTTGTGCGATGTGCCAAAGCCCATTTTGTTTCTGGTTTCCTTGGAGATACCACCCGGTCTCCCCACCCCCTTCCAGCTCTGGCTTTTTTAAAGCAGGTTTAAAAACAGCTATTAGGAGAGCTTGTTAATCATCATACCAGGCTGCTAATAGCACTCTGGCCACAGTTAATCACGGAGAGCTGCAAAGATGCTGCAAATGCTTTCGGTGGATGTAATTTCCCCCCTACATTCCTCCCTTCCATCGCGTCCCCCTTCCCTTTTTCGCAGAAGCCTCTTCTCCACCCGAGGTGGGAAATTTGGCTGCACGGTGCTGCTTGCTTGTTGGTTTTTTTTATTTTGTTTTATTTTCCTCCGTTGGTTTGCTGGCGGTGGCACCTCCGCTGAAGCAGGGGAGCGCCGAGCCCGCTTTGCCGTGCAGCCGAGCAGCAGCAGCGCTTTCCCGTTGGGTTTTGAGGGATTTGGGGCTGTGCCCCAGGAGCTGGGGGGCTCAGGGTGGAGCTGAGGTGTCTCTGGGTCCGTTAACAGCAGGTTATGGCTGCAGCCTCCTCCTTCCTCCAGCATCACGGGAACTTCTTTATACTCACCAGTGTCGCCCATTTCAGAACTGCCATCAGTGAGCTCGCAGCAGCCCTCTCACCGAGGGAATAAGTAGAAGGGGGCGAAGCAGGAGGTAACGCACACGTTTCTGGGCTGCCTTCGTTGCTGGAGCATCCTCCTCCTCCTCCCTGGAGCTCCTCCAGGTTCGTGCTGCTGTAGGCGGAGGCAAGTTTGGCCTCCAAGGCCTCGAATTTGTAAATCAGTTCGGCATGTTGTTTTGTTCTCCACGTTAAGCAGTTGCTTAAGCGCTCGGCTGTGCGAGGCCAGAACAGCGGGCCGGTGCCGTAATCGATAGCTCCATGGAGACGGGAGGTGCAGCATTGCCTTGGCTGGTGTAAATCAGGAGTGGGACCGGGGGGGGTCGAGCCTCCAAAACTCGCTGGCCCCGGCGCCCCCCGTGCTGCTCCGGCCCCATTTGGAGGCGTTTGAGCGGGGCGACCCCGCCTGCGCGCAAATTGCGGCTCTGGCTGCTCCTGCTGAAATGACAGATAGGGGACAGTCCTGCTAGTTGACAATAATTGTTCTCCTAATTACAGCAATGACATTTACTGGAAAGCCACTGCAATCCCATTACCTTCTTATGCTAAATTCTGCGACTTCAGAATCGCATTCCCTGCCTCCTTCCCCCGGTCTGGAACCCTCTGGGCACGGCCTTGTTTGCTGCATCTGCGACCACACGATTGGGTTTGGGGTTATGCTGCGGGGGCACTGGTATTTTGGGGGTTTGTTATCCCTTTGCCTAGCTGGGCGATGCTGGGTGATGCAGCGCCTGTGGAGGACCCAACTTCCACCCCAAAAGGGGACAGAGGCACCCAGGGTCCCCGCAAGATCAGGGGACACCCGCTGGCACCCCGAGGGACTTCTACAGCATTTCCCTTTCCGAATCGCAGGTAGCCCGCTCGAGCCTGTGTGTTCTCATTCTCCAGCCATAAACAAGCGGAAGGTGCCTGTGAATAATTAATTTTTAAGACCCTTAATATTTTATAAATGGTTGTAATGAGCCGATGTTCTGTTTTGTTTAGCTGTTTATGTGTCGTTAAGTCGTGAGGCTGCGAACAAGATGCTTTAATTTAATATGTTGCCCTCAGAAATATCTTTTAATAAATAAAGCGCTCTAGTTCTTCTCTGGAGAGCCAGAGTTTGGTTAAGCCAGAAAAATGATGATGGTGACGCCTCACCCCCTCCCCCTGGCACGCTTCATGCTGAACTGGCTCGAGTTATTTCTTTAAAGGGAATGAGAGGAGGAAAAGCCCCAGTTCCCAGGACTGGAGGAGGGAAACGCAGAGTTTCGTGCAGCACTGGAGCCATGCCCTGGCAGCCCTGGTATCAAGGGTGGCAGCAACCAGCCCCTTTAGGCACTAGAAGCTGCGATAAGGTCTCCCCAGAGCCTTCTCTTCTCCAGGCTGAGCACCCCCAGCTCTCCCAGCCTCCCTTCTCTCCTCGATCCGTTCATTCCTCACTCTGGCATTGCCCTGACTACGGAGCAGTGCCTTGCACTTGGCCTTGTTGAGCTTCCCACGGGCACAGTCAGGGCAGCGTCCCTTCCTTCTGTCCTGCTCAGCTCCCTGCCATCTGCAAACTTGCTGGGGGTGCGCCCAACACCACTGCCGAAGTCATTAACAGAGCTATTAAACAGCACTGGTGCCTGTATGGACCCCTGAGACTTCATTTTGCCCTTTGCCTGCGGCCGGGCTCTCCTCCCCTGCCGTTAGCTGCCACCACGGCCACATCCAACACCCAGTAAGGACAGGGCTGAAATTCAGGCTGAAAAGCACTGCAGAGAAGGCCGTCCCTTCCTCTGCGATTTGGAGAAGTCAAAGAGGTTGGCCCACCTCCAAGGGAGAGAGGAGCAGAAGCACCAGCTCTTCTTTGAATTATAGTCCTTTTTTTAAAAAAAAAAAAAAGAGAGAGAGAGAGAAAAGAAGCATCTTTCTCGCTCTGGGATGACTGCTGGGAGGCGATCATTTTTCTTTGAGAAACTGAGGCTCCCTTGCAAAACTTATGGAGAAATAAGGTCATTTGTCAATTCAAGTCATTCTCTTCCATACATAAAAAACATGGCGAGAGCAGCTTTTGTAAAATCTAAATTGAAAGTAAATAGCAAGCGGGCAGTTCTTGGTGATAAAACCTCCCATTCTGTAGATTTCTGGTACAATATTTATTTTATCCTCTTTATAACTACAAGGGCTGTCTCTGTGTGTTATTAAAGTAATGCATTTGCTTAACCTGCACTTAAATTCCCTCCCAACCTTCCCTGATTGTACATCTCACTGCTACATGTTCCCAGCCTGCTGGTCTCAGCTGGACAATTATATTAACTGCTTCTATTTGCAATTACTATGAATCATAAAGCAAGTCTGAATGGATTGTTTTTCTTTATTGAAAATGTTTAAACTTAATGCATTGCAAATGTCACAGCCGTGGGGCTGCTCCTCGGCTCTTTGGGAAGGGCCTGGCTGCGTTCAGCTGCTGCTGGAGCATCGCAGGCAAAGTTTGGGCCTTCCTCCCCTCTGCCCCTCTCCTCCCCTTCAACACCCTGCAGGAAAGATCCAGCACAAGCAAATCCCTGGGGATCTGCACGGCCAGGTGGCTGGGAGGTGGTAAAGGCGCCCAGCCCCTTCCTGAAGTGCCTGCGAGGAGCTAAATTGCAATGCAGAGGTTTTCTCCGGGGAGGTTTTGGAGAGCGACTGTGACGAGCAGAAGGTTTCGGGCTGCAGACGCAGGGAGCCATCCTGCTGCTGCCGTCGGTTCTCGCAGGTGCTCCTGGCTCCAGCAAACACAGCTGGGGTTTCCCCTCGCTGTCCCCCCAAAGTGGCCCCCCAAAACTCCCCCAAACTATCAGGACAAAGTTTTGGAGGTCTCTGAAACTTTTTGGCTATCTTTGGCCTCTCTTGGCACAGAGGCAGGTGAGTATGGAGGGGATGATGGATTTTGTCCAGCAGGAATTGGATTATGTCCCACAAAGCACTCTCATTCCCGCAACTCATCTTGCAGCCTTCGGCTGTACTTTTCTTTTTCTTTCTTTCTTTTTTTTTTTTTTTTTTCAAGCCCAGCCAGGACAACCTCTCCTTGTGCTGTGGGTTTGGTTTGTTTGCTGTCCCTGCATTATGTTGGTCTGAGTGGTGTAAAAACAAGAAGGTCACCCAAAAAATGGTGAAAAACTGGGAAGAAAAGGGCATTTCTGGTTATGGCAGGGCGGCCTCTGGCTGGATGGTTGTGCTTGGAGCCAGGGAGGTTGTGCCCGTCCCCATGACTGACAAGGAGCTAAATTAGAGGAACACATTTTGATGTCTTAATTAATATCTTTTAAATGTCACTGCCTGGTGGTTCATGCCAGTCAGATGAGGGAGCTGACAAAATGAGTACAGGAAGGTCTGACCCAAATCCTGGCATCCTGCAGCTCCGGCAAGGTTTGGGTCTGGCTTTGGCCAGGACTTGTGTCTAGCTCGCTCTGTCACCGTTGCCTTTTTGACTTGGGGAGCCCAAAACACGAGGCCGATGAGCCAGACGTGGAAAAATACTTTGCTGGCTGTGGGGAGCTACTCTCGGGAGTGGGGCTGGGGGTGCGTGGGACATGGTCCCCCACCAGCCGCGTGCCCCTGGGTGCTCCCATCTCACGGTGCAGCACGTGGGAAGCCCTGGGTTTGGATGCAGATTTCGCAAAGCCTTTGTGGCCCGGGGAAGGCTCCAAGGTTTGCTTTTCTGCATTGAAGATCTGCATTTGTGACACTGCGCAAGGCTCGCGAGCCCGAGGTGGACCCACGCCAGCTCCGAGCGTCGCCAGCGCGCTGGGTAGAGCCGCTCGGGCTGATCTCACTCTTGCTTATGCCACAAACTGGGAGTAACTCCAAGGACGTGGGAGAGGTTGGACAGTGGTTCAGGATGAAGCAGGGCTGGATGAAAGCCAAAGCAAATCCAATTTTCCTTCCACCCCTGAGAGAGAAACTTGCGGAGTTGAGTTCAGATTCAGCTCCGCATCCGGGTTCAGCTCCAGCAGCTCCCTCCCTCCTAGTCTCGGTATCATCAAAGTCTCCTTAATAAGATTTGTATCTCTGACACATTCGTTTTCAACATGTTGTTAATGCATCCAAAATGGCAACGTCCTCCATCCCATAATAGTTGTATTTTTGAAGAATTATATGCTTTTTTTGTTTTTAAATGACTTTTCAGGTTCAGTCAGAGCCAGATAACAGTATAGATGAAATCAATAGCACGCAGAACTGATAGAAAATTACCCAGGCTTAATAAACTTCACGCATGGCTTCCTATTGCAGCTGTATATCAAAAAGAAAACAAATATAGATGCTGTTCTGGAGAGGCAGTGAGAAGAAGTTGGTGCTGTTTGAAATAAGATGGTTATTAAAAGGGTTACAGATGATGCAGCTTTTATCTTTTTCAGGTGGTTTTGTTTCCTTGTACGCCCTTATTACATTCCCAATGGTTGCATTTTGTATCTCCATCTCTTCTTTCCCCCTGAAAAGTCCTGGAAGAAATTGCTACGCTTCTAATAAGTTTCCTCCTTTCGTGGCTGAGCTCTGCTCGAGGCACGGTCTCTGTGCCCAGCCCCGTTCTCGGGCATTAAAGACAATCCTGGGGAGAGGAATGCCAAAATTCACCCCCAAAATCAAGCAGCCGCCTCCTTTCAGCAGCTGCAGCATCCTCCGCACAGCGACAGCTGCAGGATGAGGTCCCTCGCCCCCTTCCCCAGGGACCTGTGGGAGAGATCAACATACCAAAGCAATTAAAAAATAATAATCACAGACCAGTAGCAAAGGAAAAAGCATAAAAAAGTGGGACTAACTTTATGACAAGAAATGAGGCTGTAAAACCAGGAGCAATTAGACCACAAAGGCAATTAGAGCGTTTTCAAAAGGCTCAGTGAAATTTATTTACTTCTTCCTTTTTTATCTTGGAGGCTTTGGGGGGAAAAGGGACTTTTTTTCCCCGGCGCTGACAGAGGCCTGGCACCAGGCGTTTCCTCGTTATCTCCAGACCTTCGCCTTGCTTTTCTAGAGCTTGATTTTCAAAAATTAACCAAAAAAAAAAAAACCAACAGGCTGATGCTTCTCACTGCAGCACAGCTCGTCACAGCACGGACCGCCTTGCCAAGGCTTTGGTTGACCCAACCGGGCAGAGGTTTTAGGTGGTTCCCCTCCTGGTATGGGTTAGGGCAATGATGTTGTAGAGAAATGCATCTGGAGGGCAGTGCGAGCGGGGGAAACCTCAAAACCTCCGTGGCTTCCCAGATCACGGGCTTGCATCGCGGCTTTTTTGCACCGAGGGGGTTTGCGGCGTGGCTTGGGAGCTTGGGCTGAGGCTTAGGGTGTGGGGCTGCAACCCCAACATTTCTGTAGGACATCAGAAAGACCTTTCATGCAGCCCAGGAAAGAAGATCATCCTTCTTCGGGGTACGGAGATGGCACCAAAATGCAGGGAGGTCGATGGGCTCTGAACCGGGAGCTGAGCGGTCGTGGGAATCACAGCCTGGGCTCCCCGGGCCCTGGGGGCTGCAGATTTCGGATCCTCTCCGAAAACGTTCTCAGTATTGACCACCCGTGGACGCTGTGTCCTTGGGGCAGCCTGTGGGGCTGGCCCCCCTAATTTAGGTATTGCATTGCCCAAGTTACAGCAGCCAAAGTGCATCTCTGGATCTCACCCTAAGTCCTGGAAAACTCCGTAAGTGCTCATGTGTTACGATGATGAGTTGCACTCCCATAACTCTCTCTAAATACGTGTCTATATATATCTCCATATTCACTTAAAGGATGAAGCCAGCTGACTTGAATATTTATGGCTGTATTATATGTGCCGTGTGTTACCATAGCCCTGAGGTGGAGCAGGACACTGAGCGCAGCGGTGGGATTTCATGGTCATTTGGAGAACATGAAGTCCTCAGTCCTCATCCACAGCTTCTGATGGACTTCTTGGAGCTTCAGATTAATTTGCCTGGCCCAAATTTCCCTCTTCAGCTGCATTAAATTGGGCTAGCCACATGCGTCTTGCAAACAAGTGGTTGGAGTGCCCCTGCTCATGGGGGGGAGGCAGAAAGAGAAGTTGGGGAAAACCCAATTTTCATGTTTAATACTTAGGTGTTTTTTTTTTTAATTTTTTTTCCAGGATAGCTATTTTATTCAACTTTCAAAGGGAGTCTTGTCACCCTGCATGTTGCTTTCCTCCTCTGCACAACGGGCCAGGGTTCCTCTGCCCACGTGGAGTGGGAGCACCCCGCTGGTGATGCTTGCAGCTCTGCGGCGCTGCTGTGAGTCCCTGATAACATCCACGTCCAGCTCGGTCAGAAAATTGCAATGACTCTTCATGGCAAAGAGGCAAACGTCAAATCACCTTGTTTATTATTGTTAAAACCTGCCCTCTGCAGCACAAACCTGATGTAAGGACTTTGGCAGTTGTCCTGCCTGGTGCCTCTGGCTGCTAATAAAGATACCGAGATTGGAAATGAAACTCCAATTAAGCAAGCTGGCAGTGCTATAGGAGATGTCCTCCCGGGGCAGACACACAAGGGTGGGCTCTCCTATTTCAGATTCTTCATCGGAAAATACTAAAATATTTTGTAAAAAAAAAAAAAAACCACACGCACAACAAACACCCTAACATTTACAGCTGAATAGTCTTGCTCGTGGCCAGTGAAGAATCTGCTCCACTTCCTGATGCCCAAAATAAATTTGTCTGAATCTCTCCTGATTTCTCCGGATGATTTCCTGGTTCATAACTAGAAGGAAATTAGGTTTTGAAGAGCTCGTAGCCAGGGATTTATTCTGTTCCTGTTCCCTTTGAATCGGGAACCATCAATAGTCATGGTGTGTCACAGGGTATCTAAATTACAACGCACCATTTCAGCTGCCTAATTGGATGAATGAATTTTAGAGAAAATTAATGAATGGTGAAGAGCTCTTTTTTTTTTTTTTTTTTTCTTTTTCCTTACCCGTGTAAATTTCTGGCGATGTAAATCAATTGTCTGTGCTTGAAATTCATGAGGCATTGAGGGGATCCCCGCAGCTTTCCCAGCTCCCTGGTGCCTGCCTCGGGAGCTGCTGGATAAACACCGCCAGCCAAAACCAGGCGCTCGCTGCGATAGTTTTGGAAACGGTTCTGCGGGGCCTTTTTCCTTCTCTGTTCGCAGGGGAACGAGGGTCTGTGACCCCCCCGGCACCCGGAGGATGGGGGTGCTGGTGGGGTGCACTCAGCTCTGGTGCTCAGCTGATGGCTTTGGGCTTTTAGTTGGTATAAGGTGATATACCTAGTGTATAAAGTAATACACATAAAGATATGTGTTATATAAAGTGATATAACAAGTATATAAAGTGATAGATAAACTTGTTATATATAAATATATAAGTAATATATACATGAAGCGATATACCAAGTATCTAGAGTAATATCATATAAAGTAAATATTAATATATTTATTTCGAAGAAGGAAAAGTAGTAAAGAAGCCATGGGATTTTTTTTTTACTCCATCAGGGCCAAGTTCACATCTCATTGCCTTCGGGCTGCTGCCCTGCCCTGTCCATGGGGAGCAGGGGGCTCTGGACGAGGCTCAGCACCAGTGGGGGCACAGCTTATTGGGTTTTCTCTGGGGCACGTTTTCTCCTTCAATTATTTTCTCCTCCTGGAAAGAGAAAACGGGATGGGAATGGGGAAAAGAGGGCAGGCGGGGCCGGCACGGGCTCTGCTGGGGAGAGGCACGAGGAGCAGGGCGGGATATGACCCATTTCTCTGCTCATCTCCGTGTTTATACACAGGGACAGGTGTGCTGATTTCCTCCTGGATTTAACGAAGGAAAGACGAGCAGGACCCAGATAACTGACCTGGTTTAAAGCACTTGGCGGATTTTAACAACAACAGAAAAAAGGAGTCCCTCTGGATTTAAGAAACTTCAGCTGAAGTTTTACCACTTGCAGCAAATTTGAACCTCACCAGGTAACTTCATTTGGTTCCCTTAATGAAGGCTGCACAGCAGGGTTAATTCTGCTTTCTATGTAAAAAGATTAAGTAGTAGTTGGGTAAAACACTTCATCACTGAAGTGATTTTCAGGATGTACTCACTCCGAAGGCACAGATGTAATACCTGCTTTTAAATTCAATTAGCTCTGACTCAGTTGTGTTGCCTGAATACATTACCACAGCTTGAGACAGTCAGTGTTATTCTTTAAAGCCGAAAAAAAAAAAAGGAAGAAAAAAAAAAAAAAAGAACTATTTGGAGATTTCCCTAAATGTGTTTTAATTCCCTCAATATGTCATGTGCCTTAACAGCTCCTGCCACTCGCAGCTGGGGTTTCCCCTTCCCCGCCACCACGCAGGCGTGGGGGGCTCAGGGGGGCTGGTGGGGGCTGGATACAGCTATGTCCATGCCCCTATTTCACGGCTTTTTTCCTCTTTTTTCGACACCCTCATTACTTGAAATCTTTGGCTTTTGGAGGTTTTCCTTCCAAGGCTGCCTCTGACCTGCCACATGCCCCCAGGCATCCCCCCCCACCTCTCCAACTACCTGTTTATTAAATTTTTATACGACATCAGAGGGAGAGGCTATTTGAAAGCTAAATTAATTAATGCTTGTAAAACACTTTGAGACCCAAGGATGAAAGGCGCAATAGAAATGCAATTTATTTTATAATTATTGAGGCAACCCCGCAAAACAACGAGGCTCTGGATGGCATAGGATGGTTTATTTTAATTAAATCTGGGGTGGTATGTTTCCATGCCACGCTGGGCAGGAACCTCCTGGAGATGCCATCTGCAGGGCTCTTCCCAGTATGGGTGGCTGGTGCGGTGCTGGGAGGCTTGGGGCTGTTAAACTGGGAGAACTGGGCCATGGCAGCCTGGAGGTTTGCAAATGAAATTGTTTGGTGGGTGGCGAGTGAGGGCTGAGCCCCCTTTTCCCTGCAAGATGAGAAGGGCATAGCGGGGAAGTCTGCTCCTCCATTTGGGATGGAAATGGGCAGAGCCATCGCAAGCCCCTCGTTTGCTGAAAGTGGAGAAAAAGTCCAATTCACAGCAATTTATGAATTAAAAAAAAAAAAAGTGTATTTTGAGGTTATTCTGGCAATGCTGAATGCCTGGCTTTTGTTGGCTTTTTTCAATGCATCCATTCATTGTTTGCCTGTTTCTCTCGGCGATAGACCATCTGCTTTATTTTTTTTTTTATTTTTTGAAGCGAATGCACTCAAGCTCATGCTGCCGTGTGCTCCAGGTGCCTCCTCCCAAATAGTTCAGCAGGGACCTGAACGGCTTTGGGAGCCCGGGCCACGTGCTGCCCACCTCTGCCTCCTCCTCGGAGCAGGACGGGGAGCGTCAGCTGCTGGGGATAAAAGGAAAGAAATTCTCGGTCCCACGGCTGAATGCAGATTTGCAGTGACGACCCTACAAGACCCTGGAGAATCCACAGCCAACACAAGTGAGACTTTTAAAAAAATAAATCGCTCGCATCCAGCTCTGATTTACAGCCCCCGCTTTGGGCAGCGATGGGGGGTGACTTCCCAGAGATGTCACAGGTCTGATTTTCTCAGAAAGGGCAGAGGTGCAGAACACACGGAGCACACTGGATTTCAGCCAGGAAGGCAGAGCAGACCCTTGCCCTTCAGCAGGAGACCACGAGCAGCCACGCTCTGGTTCAGGATTCATCCCAAAGTCGATCGGTTGGACGCTGACGTTGCCAAAAATACTTTTGCACAGGCACTGTGCAAAGTCGATCCCGTTGCCTCATTGTGTGCGGTGCTGTTGCCACGTGTTGGCCAAAAATGTTTTTTCTGCAGCACCCGCTGCTCTCGGACACTGGTCCCCTGCAGGGTTCCTGGGCCCACCGAGTTCCCCAGGTGCCAAAAGGGAGCTGAAGTCTCAGGACCTGAGGATTGCTCCTTCAAAGGCTGCCTCCGCGTCTCATTTCTGAAGGGCTCCTGCCAGCTCCTCGCATGCCAGCCTGCCCCTGCACCGAGGGATTGCTCCTCCTCGTTCTCTCTGACGCTCTCAAAATGCTGCGGCTGCCGTGCCCACACCCCGAGAAACCTGGACTCCAGAGAAGGAGGCAGGGCAGGAGGGAAGAGAAGAGAAATGAGAACGCATTTGATTGCTAGGGAATGTGCAGCATGGAGAAATTACGTGATCATAGAGAAAACCTTCAGCAGAGGCAGGAGCTGCAGCTGGATCCCCGTCTCTTCATCTAGATTTGTTCTTACAGCCAGGCTGATTTGCTCCTCCTGGGTAGAAACCCCATGAAAAACTCCAGGTCCACCCTGATGGAGCGAGATACGGCCAGGCTTTTTGAAATCACTTCCTCCCCTCATCGCTTAATTTCTCCGAGCTCCTTTCTGCCAAAGACAGCGGGATCTCTGGCTGCTGTGTCTTGGCTGGAGGAATTCTGATTAAAACTATTTTAATAGCGTGTTATTTTTGAAAGCCTTATGGGCTCCGCACGCTGCATAACAGATCAGAGCAAGGGCAGGGCTTCCTGCAGCGAGAAAGGGGCGCGCGGAGGCTGGAGAGAGACTCTCGGTAAATCCAGCCAGAAGTGGCGCTTCCCCTAATGAGTCTCCCCGGGTTTTCTGGCTCTGAGAATCCTCCAGCACTAATGACGGAGCAAGAGACCCCGGTAGCTGTGCTTATCTTAGCAGCAGGCACATTGGCTCATTGATTTAATGCAGCTTTGCCTCATAGATTCTTTATTTGTAGCCGGGGCGGGTCAATTTGGGGAAGCGTGAGGCAAAGAAGACGTCCTCTTTGGGAGAGGGGCCTGGGGACAGGGCCACACGTGGGGACACGGGGTTGTGACAGAGGGGGCTGCCAATGACCAGGAGCCATGGGAGGAGGGCTGCTGGCACCAGCAGCCCCATGGGTGAGGGCAAATCCCACATCCCTGCCCACGGGGACGGCTTCACCTCTGGGGTTTGTTCCCCACCATTTTCAGTTGGGTGCTCGTGGGTGCCCTGACTGCGGCACTCACCCTGCCACCGGCCCCTGGATTTGGGCTGGGATGGGCCTGCAGAGGACAC
The DNA here is from genome assembly GCF_040182565.1 of Anser cygnoides. NCBI lineage: Eukaryota > Metazoa > Chordata > Aves > Anseriformes > Anatidae > Anser > Anser cygnoides. The sequence goes on along the minus strand of NC_089899.1, from coordinate 2,787,603 downwards.
GAGGCCGTGCCCAGGCTGTGGTCACCCAAGGACAGACCTGGCCTCCCCCGAGTACTGGTGTGACTGGGAGGAGCGGGCTGACTCACGGCCTGCTGCTGGGGGCGTTTGCTGGGAAGCAGCAGCTTTCTCCGCTGTGGAGAATCCAATTAAGCACTTATTAAATTCATTTGTGCTTTTCTTCCCGTCCCTAACTCGCTTTCAGAGCCTTAGGCTGGAATTTTCCTACAGGAGCCTCTAATGGTGGTCGCGTCGGTCCCAGCAGGGACGCGTTGGCTTCAGCGCATGGCAGGGACGGGCGTGCTGGGGCCTGGGCGCAGCCGTGCTGGGGCCTGGGCCACTCCGTCCCCAGAGCAAACACAGGCGTTGGCCATCCTGCACCCCCCCGGGATCCTACACACAGGGGTGATCTTACAAACAAGGGTGATCCTGCACCCAGGGGTCATCCTACACACAGGGGCGATCCTACACCCAGGGGTGATCCTGTAGGACCCACATCCTACACGCAGCCAGCACACATGTGGGGCAGGTGTGAGGCTGGAGAAGGCTCTGGTGGGGTCCCCGAGGTGGGCAAGGTATATAATACACAGGTATTGTGAGAGCAGGAGCTGATTGGGGTAAGGTTCTGCATAGGTTCTGCCCCTCGGATGCCAGGGGGGAAAGCTGGGGGGCTCTGGGTTCCCCCACCCGCGGTCTCCCCATTGCTGTGGCGGAGGCTGCTCCAAAAGAGGCTCTGGGGACAGCCCTGTCACCAGCTCCCCCCACCCCAGCGTCCGCCCTGCGCCCCTGACCCACGCCTGTCCCCCTGCACCCAGGAGGGGGGATCTGGGTCCGAGCCCAGCCGCTGGGGACAGGGTGTCCCCAGCCCCATTAACGAAAGCGTTCGAAGCGCGGCTGGAGCTTTGCGGGGAGAAATGTTTGATTTATGACATGAGTCAATTACGCTCCTCTGCCAAAATGGATAAAAGGTACAGGCTGACGAGTCCAAGGCAGCTCGCTGTTCCCATAATGGATTTGTTGCCTGGAAGGGGGAGGCAGGGATGGCTCTATTAACCTCCCTGGACCCTGCAAGGGTGGGACGGTGCCCACGGGGAAGGCCTGGGAAAGACATTATATACAGGTATATAGATACATATATTTTATGTATATATATTTAGCTCATCTTTTGAAGTGACAGTGCAGAACTACAGCTCTTTTATAGCAGCACAAGCCTTGGATTTTCCCACTCAGAACTCCCCACGGGCATGCGTACGCTGCTGCTGCTGCTCTGACATGCAGTGTGGGAGCGGGGACATGTACCAAGGGGTGTGATTTAATCTCCATTTTAAAAATCTAATGATTTTGCATCAGTCTCATGATTCCCGAGTCCTGTCTAACGATTTTTTTAATATATTTTTTTTTTCAGATGGGGATCAGCAGCACTGTGCTGGACCTGCCAGCTTTTCTGTTGTATAAAGATTTCTTCTTTAAATGACAGGAAATGTGATTTCCCCAAATATTTATCTTAATTCTATGCCATTATTTCTTTATTCCTAGGTTCCAAAAGCACGAAGATTTGTGTTTCACAATCCATGCAGGAAGGCTGAGTTGATATATTGGTTGCAAAAGAAGAAAAGCACGTGTGGATCTTCCTCAGTAGGTTTAATTTTATCCATCTGGCACAATCATGGTAGCCGATTAAGTAAAAATTTTCAGTGAAGTTGCATTGGCCTAATAGGGCTTTTTTTTTTTTTTTTTCCTTAACTATTGAGATACTTCCTGGCCTGGGGAAGCATTTAATCCTGTTTTTTTTTGTTGTTTTGTTTTGTTTTTGACTTTTTCTTTTTTATGCCAGACCTGTGGGCCCCATCTGGGCACCCTTGGCAGCTGAATCCATAACCTTGCTTCAAACCAAGCTCTGCACCAAAGACAGCTTTTTAACCCCAACCTGTCTGGTGTGCAAACCTGGGATTCAGTCCAGCGTCAGGCTGTGGGAGATGCTCAGTTCCTCTCCTTTCACCAGCACCGCCGATGCAGTGGAGCTGCTCTCGCACCGCTGCAGATGGTGGGAATCCAGCCCGGAGGGTCAGGATTTCCTGCAGGGCTGCCATGCCCAGCTCTGCACAATCATTTTGCCCAAGTGGGTAAAACATAGGGTTTGGGCTAGCTCTCTAGATTAGATATCAAAAGTATTATGCATATTAAAGTAAAATATTTTACCATCAGAAGCCAAACAGGAGCTCTTAATGCTGGGGAAAAAAAAAGGACTGCACACTATGGAAGTCAAGGCTCTTGCTGACCATGCCACTGAAACCCAAGGCATGGAAGCCTTCGTGGCACCTTGTTTGCCAGTGCCAGGGTGGCACTGGGGGGGGTCTCACCCTGCTCTCAGCACGGCTGTGTTCCTTTGGCTCATAACCAGTGCCGGATGCCCTCCTGGTGCAGCAGCCAGGGTCAAGTACAGCTCTGCAGCAGTTTATTCCCTTGCTGGGGGGGGCTGCACGATTTTTATTTATTTTTTTTTTTTAATTCCACCTTCCTTTCCTTTCTCATTTTTGCTGAAAGCACAAAAACTTGTAATGATTTACCTCCTGGCATGGCGAGCTGATGCCTTCAGGCCGCCGCAAATCAGTGGCGAGGCCATTTGGAGCACGGCCACGGCTGTGGGATGCTGCTGGCAGGGCGATGCTGCACCCAGGGGCTGCTTCCCTAGGGCTGGGAACAGGGTGACAGGGTGCTGTGGGGCGGCCAGGGTGCCACAGAGTGCCCGGTGTCCCTCCTGTGATCATCTGCCTGAGTTGCATCCCGTTGGGAGCTGCAGTCTGGGGCAGGGGTGCTGATTAGCACTGGGCTGCGATAATAACAAAATGTCTCCAGTTAGCGCCGGGATGAGCCCGTCCAAACGTCTTCGTGCTGTCGCTGGGCCAAATATTCAAGGAGACTTTGGGGGTGCCAGGAGGCAGCGTGCCGAGCTCCAGGCTCTCTCCGAGGACATCGCAGCAGGATCGGCCCCACTGTGTCCTGCACCTAAAGCAACCCCGGGCGCTGCAGCGCTGAGCTAACCCCGCCTGCAGGACTCTTGATATCCTCACCCAGTGTGGATCATAAAAAAATGGGCGATGCACACACTCTCTGGGTTTATTCCTTTTTGTCTGAGGAGAGCTGGGTCCCACGGCAGCCGGGGCAGTGGTTAATTAGTGCTGGGCAGCACTGGCCCCAGGAGGCAGCGTGTGGTCCGGGTCCCTGCGCTGGAGGAGATAAATCCAGCCCGAGCATCTTTCTTTTTTTTTTTTAACCTTCACTTCAGGGACCAGAAAAGCCCCCAAGTAATATATCTGAAGAGCTGGGAAGGGCTTGCAGGTGAAAGCAATCAGCCCTTGCTGGGAGGCCAGGAGGGAGCTGGCTGCGTTGGGGTCAGCCCTGCTCGCATGGGGACGGGTTACCTCCGGCTCCTGGGGTGCAGGACAGAGCACAGGTCAGACACCGAGCCTGATGTTTGCTCACGTGAGAGCGTGCGTGGAGCCTGGCAGAGGTGATTTTTCTCTGCCTTTGCTCTGCCTGCATCAGTTCTCCCAGCAGATCTGGTGATTCCTGTATTTGCTGGGACAGTGTGTGGTTCCTGCCACCCTCGGCCACGCAGAGCCATGAAGCCAGAGGTGCTTGTGGGGCTGCACGGGGCTCTGCAAGCCTCTTGCCTTAGCACCCAAACTGCACAGGCAAGGAGATTTAAACCTGATTCCGGGTCGGGATCATTCATCCCCAAGTAGCCCCTTTCATCCGTGGCATCACCCAGTTTTCCTGCCCATACGTCTCCCCCCATGTGAAATCGTTTCCTCAGCCCATTTCCAAAGTGGGCAGCCAGGAAGACCAGCGGGAGGTTCTCCTGCGGGCTGCTACACCTCGGGAGCTGACATCTTGTGCAGCATCAGGAGCCGCAGGTGGGGCTGGATCCGTGGCCGCCAGCACCTAATTAAATCCTAGCAAGTGATGCTGGCATCATTAGTGCCCATCCATCCCCCCAGGACCAATGGAAGGGGCGAGTGAGGCCAAGCTGAGGCCACCCTTACCTCCTCCAATCCCCTGGATCTGCACAAGGCATTTCTGACCCTGTCCTGGTTTTATTCCCTCCTGGCCTGATGCACAGCTGGGTCCGATCCTGCTGCGAGGAGCCCAGCCCCTCCATGGGGCTGTGGGGAAGCACAGACCGGGCTTGGCTCCTTTGCACAATCCCTTCCTAGCAGGTTTGTAAGCAACCTGAGGCTCACTGCTGCATTTTGGGCATCACTTCGGTGCTCGGGTGGAGAAGCGGGGTGGCACTCTGCTCCCCGTTACACCTCTGCAGTCCTGGGGCTGCCTCAGGCTGCAGCTCAGCCCCCACCGAGCAAACATCCCAGCCTGAGCATTGGGAACCAGCCTGAGCCTCCAAGCCTGAGATTTAATGTGCATTACGAAATGTTTGTTATAATTAATTATGATAACTCTGAAAACTCTTCACATAAATAGACAGGCCCTTTTCTTCCTAATCTCATTCAATTTAGCTGTCGTTCCATAAATTTCACAGTCGTTTTTGCAAAATGCTGCAGAATTTCCAGTAGGGTTTTTATTCTTGTTATTTATTTATTTAGTAATCATGGAATTTTTCTTTTTTCTTTTTTTTTTCTTTCCCTTCTTTTTAAACTAAATTGATTCTCAGGAAAAAAAAAAAAAATAGGAAACCGGCTGATGAAAACAGAGCCAAAAAACGATCCTTGCCAGAAACCAGGTGAAAATACATAAATAACCTGGCCTGTCTATAGGTTTTGCCTTCTGAAACCGTGACCAGGAGCAGGATCCGGCCTCACTGCTCAAGGCTGAGTCCTCCTGGCGTGCTGCAGACGTTGTGCTTTCAGGCTGCCTGCTCTGAAATGGAGACGTTTTTCCTCCTTAAGAACCAAGCCATAAAATAAATACAACCCAATGTCCTCTACTTTTTCACCCAATAAGTACTGCTTCCCCCCTCCCTTTAAAAGGGCTTATTAAACAGCCCGGAGCCGGGACGGAGCGAAGATGCTCCTCATTCCTTGCCTGGCTGTCCTCATGCCTCGTTGCTCGTAATAAATCACCAGCAGCCACAGGAAAGTGGGGGTTAACAACGCGTGACTCTGTCCTCCATCTCCCTGTCCCAGGGCCCGAGGAGTGAGGAATGGCCACGGTTTGGCTGGGAAAAGAAAAAAAAAGGAGGGAGGGGAAAGGGAAGCGGGCAGCTGGAGAGCATCAGGATCCCAAAATGGGGCCCCCTGGGGCTGCTGGGCACAGCATCTCGTCGATGCTCTTAGCTCCTAGGTGAGGTGCGAAGCAGGGAAAAGCAGAGACTGAGCAAATCTCCGGGTGAAGGAGCTACCTGGAAAGGAGGCTAAAACAACACAAGATAATTATCGAAGGAAACAGGGACATGGTTTTCCTAATGTAATTTCAGTCACTTAGAAAAGTCCTCCTGGCCCGATAAGCGAATCTTTTTCTTCCTTTTCAAGCTGCCTATAGCCACAGAGATCTGATATATGTTTCTTCTGCTTTTATTATCAAAAGAGCCTGTATTAGTTCAGTTTTTACTTGGAATTCGAGAAGAAAATGTTTCCTTCCCGACAATTTTATATATTTATCCCTTTGGCTAAAGCCTTTGATTCTGAAAAGTGCAATTAGCAAGTGGCGGGTGTGCAGTTTGACTTCTAACCGGAGAAACTCCCAGTGCAAATGAAAAGCGGTGCTTTAATGAAACGCAACATTTCCTTTCGCTGTCTCCCTCTAATTTATTCCGACCGATAGACACCTGAGCCAGCGTGCAGGCACACACATGCAGGAGTATATAATAATAATAGTGTCCTTGTCATCCAGAGCCCTCCAAGCACAATATAAAGCAAAAGCAAATAGCGCAGAGCAGAGACTCATGAAATTGCAGCCCTGTTTAAGGAGACGTTTCTTGAAATCCAGAGCTACAGATGGGCAGGTTGCTACCTGCCTTCAGCCCCAGTTCTGTATTGCTTCATTTACCAGGGTCCTCATCCTGCCCAACGTGCTGTGTTGCTCATCAATAAAGTTAATGCACGAAGAATACAGCTCAGAGAAATTGTTCGTTGTCCTGGATTTCCATGGGCAAGCTGAGAAGCTGGGTGGCACCAGCAGCAGGTCCCGCACCACTTGCCAGCAGCAGGACTGCAGCAGGATGAGGGCTTCCGTGCTCTGATGTTGGGAAATGCGTGTTGGGAAACGCACGACAGCATTTTGGGCGAGCAAAACCTGGGCTCAGGATGGAAGCAGGCACCCAGGCCTGTGGCATTGTAAGGGCTTGTTCTCGTTTTCTTCTGGCTCCCTGGTAGCCCAGCTCTGCTCTTCCACCTTCTTGCTACAGACTCAAAGCAACTCTGTTGGGTTTTGCTGAATTCCCAAAGCATCAACATGGTGGAGATGCAATGGAGACCCGTGCCCAGGATTCTTGGTCATACTGCTGGAGTCAGAAGCATTTCTCAGTTTTCCCCAGTTTTTCACCCAAAGGCTGACTCCATCAATCCCCTCCAGTGATAATGGGGGCCGGATTCTCCCCCTAACCTGGCGTCAGTTGGGGTGAGCCCGTGGAGGTGGGTGGCAGAGCCCCAGGGACCAAAACCAGACCCGTGTCTGCCCCAGGATTTGTCCCTTGCTCTGGGTTTGTGTGACAGCAAGAGGCAGCAGGGCAGAAATATGCTGGTGTAACGCAGGCTGGTGTCCCCACCGCCTCGCTCCCTATGTGATGTTTTGGGCGATGTGCTCAGAACCTCACCTCCCAGGTGCTTATTTCAGAGAGCCGAGACCCCCCCGCCCCCCCGCCCCGTACCTCTGCAGTGCTAGATGTGTTCCTGAAGCTGGGGCTGGCACGCAGTGTGGAGGAAAGCCCTGCCAGCGAGCGACTGAAAATGCTCCATGCTGAGCGCACAACACGGCGTCACCTTCGGGGAGAGCACGGGTCCTTCGATTTAGCGAGAGACGTGCGAGACGGCGCGAGCTGGCTCAGGCAGGGGATGTGATTCAGGTACCCCAAGTGCACCCCGGGTACCGCTCCGAAACGGCTCCGATCAAGCACCCGTCACCGCCATCCCCTGCGCCGGGGGGAAACGCGACGCACAAGGTCAGCCGGGATGATTGAACGCTCTCTCCTGGCCTTAAATCCAGAAATTTATTGAACAGTTTCAGAGCCTGGAGCTGCGGTGGGGTCTCCCCGCAGGCAGCGTCCTCGAGTTGTTCCCTGTCAGCGCTGTCAGCTTTATTTGTGATGCCTACAAATTGGCTGGGGCCGTATCCCGGCGTCTCGCGGTGCTCGGTGACAGCTGACACCTTGTACCTGAGCGCCGTGAGCTGCGCGGGGGTTTCCTTAAGGAATTCCTCCTGGAAAGCTCCCTTTGCCGTCAGAAGGATGTGGTGCACAAACCCCTCTGCCCTCAGGCCCCCGGTAAGAGCGATGCAAACGTGATTCAGCACCACCGGAGGAGGAAATGCACGGCTGGCTGCCAGCAGCACCTGCTGTGCCCACAGCCCTTCCTCCCCGCATGCCACACATCCTCCCTGCCGTTAACCCAGCTCAGACCTTTAGCCAGGCTGGGTTTTGGCTCTCCCCAGCTGTGTTTGCGTTAGAGCGTGGCGCAGAGGATGCAGAGGAGCATCCTGCAAGTGGGGCCCTGCTGGATGAAACGTTCATGCCTTCCCTGCTACCAAAACCACGCTTTTTTACCTTAAAGCACCCTGGCAGAAGCGGCCAGCAAAGTGACTCCCCAGTACCAGTGCTGCCATGGAGGTGGGGATCACACACGTGCAGACACACACATGCAGGTTTGCACCCTTGCACGCATGCTCACATGCACGCACACCCACGTGCACACCCATGCACACACCCACGTGCACATCCATGCACCCATGTGCATATACATGCATGCACACCCACGTGCACATACACACCCACGTGCATACACATGCACACATGTGCTTATACATCCGTGCACACTTGCTCACACCCATGCACACCCACGTGCACGCCCATGCACACACGCACAGCTCCCTTTATCACTGCAGTTTCCTGCTCCCGGAGCCTGCAGGCTGCAGGCAGAGCCGTGCTCCTGGGGGCTGTTTGAGCAGGGGACCAGGATCCTGCCATTGCACAAATAACAGCAGCACGAGAAGGAGGCAGAGATAAAAGAAAGTGGCAGGGAGGAAAATATGTTGTTCCTTAATTGAATGGGAGGAGGTGGGGGAAGGCGGCTGATGGTGCCTGCAGCTCTCGGTGCAGTAGCTGGGACTGATCCCTGCCTCTCGTGGCTCGTGCAGGTGTTTGGGAGATGTTTCGGGTTGACTTTCAGGCAAACATCCTTTGGCAGGGGAAAGGACTAGCAAAATCAGAGCCCCACATCACATGCACACTGTTCTCCCATGCACCCTGGAGTAAGGATGAGTGGGCAGAGAATTCCCCAATAAAAGCTGTGGATCGTGTTTGGCAGAGAAAAGACTTGGGGTGTATCTGCCGTTTGGACTGGGGTCTCTTCCAGTGCCAGGCTGGGCAAGCTTGGAAATTGAGAAAGGACAAAGATTTTGGTTCCCACCAACACTTGTCTTCGTCCCTACCTTAGTAAAAGACAGCTCAATCCCTTTTGGTGTGCACTGGGGACTCCAGGTACTGCTGAACTATGGATATTTTGTGCTGCTTTGGGAAAAAAAATAAAAAAAAATGCACTCCTGAAGTGTAAAATAGCAGTGCTGGCTTTGGTGCTTTGTGCGAGACTGCTGTAGCTTAGGTGGGAACAAAGGAGCAGGGTTGTTTGCCTCCAGGATGGGAGAACAGAGCTTGCAGCAGCAGTGACTCAGAAAAGGATTTAGGGGTCACGGGTGTATAACTCCCTCATCATGAGCTCCCAGCGCAGAGCAGCGGGGAAAAGAGAAGTTGATGTGATCCTTGATTGAGCTCAGAAAAAAAAAAAGAAAAAAAAAAAAGGAAGAAAAGCTGAGAAGTGCTCTCGAGTCTGCTCAGAGTGTGGGGGAACACGGTCACACTAATCCGCCCGGCTGTGAGGCCAGCGCTGCTCCCACACCGGCTGCTCCGGAGGGGCAAAGGATGCTCTGATGGGGTGGGAGGTGAGTGGTGGGGTGGGAGACTTGGGCTGCTGCGGAGGAATTCAACTCCTCTGAGTGTACCAGGCTGGAAATGGAGCCTCCAACCCGTCAGGCAAAATGCCGGAGAAACCCTAATTGCTGGAAGCTGAAGGCAACCTTGGAGGAGGACACGCTGCAGGGCAGCGAGGGCTGCCGGAGAGCAAGGGACCAGGGATTTACTGTTGCTCAGAGCCTCCAAAATGAGATTTGCTATTGCTACAAACCAAGGGCTTTAATTCAGCTGCTGGAGGAGAAAAATAGCTGCAGTGTGTGCATTTGGGAGGAGCAGGGGAGAGAGACATGGTGGCCCTTGCTGACCTTGATTCATAAATCCCCCCCGTTCTTGCCCTCGGGGAGAAGGCCGTCCTGCTCTGCCCTCAAGATGTTCGTAACACTTGGAGCTCTGCAGCAAGGCTACAACTGTAACTCATCCCCAGCCTCATCCAGTTGTCTGCAGGAGTCAAGGAGAAATGGTTTCTCGGGTGCACATCTGGCCAGCTGTGCTCCCGGGCCCTCCGAATGGTGTCAGGGTGGGAGGCAGGATGCTGGGCAGGCAGCAAGCGCGGGGATGGGATGCAGGGACCCCGTCCCGAGACCTGCTCGCCCGCCGAGGCTCCCTCAAGCGCCTGATCTGATTAGCAGATCTGGGATCAGGCAGGAATTTTCCACATGTCAGCCTGGCAGGAACCACGGAGATTTTTGCTTTCCTCTGTATCGCGGAGTGGAAAACATCTGGGCATATCAATTACCCACGACTGCACGAGCCGCGAGCATCAGTAACGCCTCGGGCTGCCTGAGACAGCCCCCCGGGGGAAGATGCACAGCCCCAGGCTGATTTTGGGGCCACCACCGGGTCCAACGTGGGGCTGGGGTGGTGAAGCACAAGCCATGGTGTGCGGACGGGGATGCAGGTGGCTCACAGAACCAGAAAGCAGGGAAAGAACCCTAAGGCCTGGAGCTGTTAAATTAACTAGGATTACTGAGCTCTTCTTTAAGATTGGTTTGATTTCGTGGGTCCTGACTGCACTAATTGGCTTTAATTGCCCTGATCAGCCTCATGCGTGCACCCAGGAGTGCTATTTAAAGCCCAGGAGGAAGCTGAGCTCCTCTTTAGCCTTGCCTCCTTCCTGGGTTCTTTGTCTCCAGCCTGTCCAGACCCTGGAGTATCTTCTAGAGACATTATCACCTTGTTCAGGTACCCATCGTTGTGTCCTGTATGTTTGAAAACCTCCGCTACTTACTATCAATATTATCTGGTGCTAAAAGGTTTGTTGTCTGTTTCCCCAATTTGATTCCTAGCCAAAATTTGTGCTGAATTAGCCTTAAAGCTCCCGTCCCCCAGCCCCAGGGAGTGCTTGCCTGCTTGCTCGTGGTGCTTTTGGGTTAGTCACAGCACAGCTCTCTGCTCAGCAAGCACTGGCAAACATGCAAAAAAAGAAATGAGCTAAAATTTCCAAATCATCACCCTGAATAAAATGCAACTGGTTGGAAAATGTCAACATGGCTGTTTTGACAGACTTCTTTTCTTCTAAGCAGAAGACTTGTCAAAACCAGCCGTCTCCTTGCAAACACATCTTGTTTTCCACTTTTCCGAGTGGAAGAAGCACTTTGCTGCAACAGCTCCTCACCCAACTTTCTCCCCATCCTGCCAAAGTCTTACCACATCTCCTTGGGCCTCGTGCTCAAACCTTTCTCCTTCCGTGATCCAAAAACTCAGCTTCAAACTAAAACTTTGACTCACTGCAAGGAACCTCCCTTGCACGCTGGAGGGGATCAAAGCCAAGCAGAGCCCCCAGGGTCCCCCAAAGCGAAGGAGCAGAGCTGCTCGTGCAGGGTGGGGATCTCCAGCTGCTTCCCAGCCTGCAGCTTTCATCTCCTGGCTATTCCCTCCCCTGCCGCCCGCCCCCTTCCATGCCAGCCTCCTGCTTTTAATTACGTTGTAGAAAAGTCTCACAACTCAGCGATTCAAGGTGGCATTTGAGAGAAATGATTCCCTTTAGCATAGCTGACAGCTAATTTGTGTAAAGTTTAATTACAGCTAGCATTAATTAACTGGCAGTGTGTTGCGATACTAAAGCACGACCATCTGTTCTTAAAAACGCCTCCCCCAAATTTCAGCCCTAATAATTTTGGTGCCGAGGAGGTTGCTCCCTTGGACCTGGCGTAACCGCAGCCGTTGCAGGAGGCTTCACCCACTGTGTGTGCCAGCACCAAGCACTGCGGGATGAATCGTGGCTTCGAGAGCTGCTGCTGTGTAGGGACCAGTTTTGGAGCCTGTGTGCTCCCCTGTAGCATCGCCCTGATTGGGGGTCAGCTCCTACTTTCCTGCAGAGGGGGAGTTCAGCCCTTTGGGCTGGCCCAGCAGCACATGCAAGTGCCCTGCAAACCATAATGTTGTGTAAGAACATGTTGATTTTGTTGCGCAGGGTTGTGCATGGCCACGTGCAATATCAGGCTTGGGAAAAGGCTCCACAGTGGCCATTTGCTGCAGCATGGCATGGGTGCATGCAGTGATGGTCCATGCCAGCACAGCCAAAGGTACATCTACACCCTTGCCTTGCTTCTGTAAAAGCAAAGCTGGTGACTTCTCCCTCCTGAAAGGAGGACTGGAGTGTCCTGACTGCATCCCACAAGGTGTGTTTGCAACTGGTGCTGGTTTCAGTCTGTTCTTCCCCTGTGCAGGGATGTGGATGGCCAAAGGGGTGGCCTTAGCATGTAGCCAGCCAAAAATACCTCTCCAAGAGCACTCCAGACAGTGCTGGGAACTCATCTTGGTGTACTCTTCCAGAGGCTGCTGGCTGGAGGCAAATTTAGTGCCAGGAGGTGAGGGACTCTGAGCCCTGGGTGCACAAGAGTTGCAGAGGGCTACAGCAAATCAGCCCGGCTCCTCCTCAAAGAGCACAGAAACCCCTGGGCGAAATGGAGATGGGGTAAAATTGTGCAGGGAAATGCCCTGGGGTAAGTCCTGTCCTAGCTCTGTGCAGCTGCTTTGATCTCCTCGTGTAAGTCCAGCTGAAAACAAATTCATACCCAGCGAGAGGTGAGCTCGTCCGCTAGGCTCTCGGCCAAGCCTTCGGCTTCAGGGCTTTGAACAGGGCTCGGCAGCTGCTGGTGGGAGGAATTCCTTTGGTCAAACTGCAGCTCCCAGCTTGTCTCAGCTGCTGGTTTCAGGGCTGGAGGGAGCCTTTCCTCCCAGTCCCCCCAGATCCGGAGGTAACTTAGTCCCTGATCTCAACTCTGTGGCTCGGGTCCAGCTTTTTCTGATGCCCTGAGGAGCTGAGCTCTGCCTTTGTGCAGACTCCTGGGTCGAGGGGGACTTGATCAGGGTGTGGGATGGCCCCTCGCAGGGAGGCTTAAGGCTCTGGTGAGCAGGTTTTGGCAAGGGGCTGATGGGCTGGAGGAGGCCAGCGTGCCGCGGGGAGGGAGGATGGTTTGGGATACAGCAGGAGCCTGGGATTTGGGCGAGCGGGGCTCTCATCCGTGCTCTGACGCACGCTGCCTGTCTGAGCCTGCTCCAACGAAACCCATCAGGGACACTGGGGCTGAGGCTGTGCTGCCAACCCAAGTGAAATCCTGGCTTCCCAGCTTCTTCGCCTCTGCTGCTTCCACCAAATTCCTTGGGCTCGGTTCGCTGTCGATGACAGGAGACATGCGGTGCGTAACGTACTGACAGACGTGGACAGACGTGGTTGCCGCCCACGTTGCAGCCGAACACGAGGCGGGATGAGCCTGCCCCGGTGATGGTAAAGCCCTGACTTTGCTGCCGTGGGTGGCAATCCTCTGCGGGCTCCCAGGTGGGAGCGAGGATGAGATCCCAGCTCCCAGAGCTGTCTGCAGCCCTGCTGCCAGCACTCCGTGCCACCCCGCTGTAGTAAGAGCTTAAATCCTGGTCGCATGCAGCCGCGCTACCCCATGCCGGGAGCTGCAGCACCTGGCTGCCTGCAGCCTCCCTGCCCGCTGTGGATGCGGAGTAAAATATTAGCTTAACCTGCCACAACACTCGCTACACTAATTCATTTCACTGTGCAAGTGCGCAGCCGAGTCCTGCAGCTGATGAGGGATAACTCAGAGCTCTGCTTTCTGTACTGCTTTCCCCAGAAAGTCCTTTTGCCAGGTCCTCTGCAATCCAGACCTCGGCGTGCAGTGGTAGCAAAGCCGCTTTGTGTTTTGCATTGGTGCCTGCTGCCAGCGTCCCATGGGTGCTTCTTGCTTGCAAGGTGATTGCACGGACCCGTCATGCTGCTGTGCCAGGGTACATGGCAGGGCTGGGGGGGATGGGGTGGAGGGCTTGGAGCCCCTCCAGCCTCACTGCTAAGGCCTCCCCAGCTCGGGGTGGGCAGAGCTGGGTTGTGGTTTTGGGGGAAGCGTTTCCCTGCAAAGCAATGGGGGTTGTGGGCAGACCTCTGGCAACCGAGAGTGTTAATTAAACAAATGTTTGCTAGTGTATAAGGTGTCTTTATGCAAAACAGTCTCACAGAAGGTTGTGGTTCTACACGGAGTGCTTCTTGTTATTGCTGTAATGAGCTGCAGGTGGGGACGCAGAGGCTGGCTGGGTGTGGGGCCAAACTGGGGGATTCGGTAGCTCTGGGTCTGCCACCGAGGGGGGAAAAAATCAGCACGGCTGGCTGGGAGGCACCCAAAGCTCCCACCCTGCAGACTCCTCGCTCCTGACCGTGCCACCAGCTCTGGTGAAGCCTTGGGCTGCCGGCTGGTCCTCCTGGTGAAGTGAGGAAGGAGAGGATGAATCTGGCTCTGGAGGTAGTGGGGGAAGCGATTCTCACCTTGGCCGTTTGCAATTAGTTTAATGAAGCTGTTCGTGTGATATTGTTGCCCTCTATTGGACCCAGCCTGAACGGCTCGGTGGGTGCCACCAGGCCCGGCTTGCGTGGGGAAGGACTTGGGGCTTTTCCCCGGCTCTGAGAGAGGAGCGATGTTTCCCTGGGTAATGGCATTGGGATCCTTGGAGAGGGAGTTCTTGCTTGGAGCTATCGTGAGCAAAGAGCCAGAGCTAATGCCAGACGGAGGTAATGAGCCTTGCCGTGGACTTCAGTGGAATTTGGATCAGGCCATTTGCGGTCTCCGGGGATAAGTCGGTTCTGCGTTGTCTTAGCGATGGGCTGGAAACGTGCCCAAATTACTCACCGAGAGGCTTGTAACGTGAAGGGCCTCGCCTTCGCTCCCCCCTGCTGCTGTTGCTGCCCTTCTCAGAGCAAGATAGGAGCTCTGGGGTGGCACTGCAGGATGTAAGGTGCTCCTTGGAGCATCCTGCTTCAGGCAGGGAGGGCTGCAGCAAAGCCTGGGGTCCCAGCCAGGTTTCGCAGCCCGTACAGACCCGCTGGGCTCACTGTAAGGGCCTGGAGCTGGATGGGAAATGTGCAAACGCCGCTTTTATTCCTTCATGAATCTGCTATGGGACAGGCTCTCACTCCCTGCTACGAATGCTGGAAGTGTGCATGGGGGAATGGGGGCCCCAGGAGAGGCTCTGGGTGGGTGTCACCTGCAGGCTGTGACGGTGCTGCAGGAAGGTGCTGGGCAGAGCATGCTCCCCTCTGCTCCTGGGCACTGCGGTGTCCCGGGGCTGGCCAAGGCTTGGACACGGGCATCTCCTCAAGCCCGCAGCAGCCCATTTCAGTGGGGTGTCGGTGGGCTGGCCCCGTGGGATTGCCAGCCCAATAGAGCTAAAAGCCTTTTTAGCTGATTGATTCGATATTGGTTTTGAACTCTTTCCCAGCGTGCGATGCTTCACTTGTTGATGACAGGAGCACGGGGGGCTCAGCAGCTGCCAGGTGGGACCTGCGAGGGGCAGGCAGGGCTGGTCGGGGTGCCCCAAAGCATCCCCTTGTCCTCACCGGTCCCTTTGCTGGCTGCTCCTGCCAGCGGGATGCCGAGGGGCTGCATCACGACTTGGCTCCGCTCCACAAGGGAGAAGCCCTGTGGAGCTGGGGAAGCTCTGCTAGCCCGAGAGCAAAGGCACCAAAATAAACAGCGCTTCCCTGAACACTAAATATACGGGACTAGAAACGGCTTGCGTTTCTTTTTTTCTTTTAACTGAGAACAAGTAGGGAGAGTTGGAATAGCTGGGAGTGTTATAAATGATGACATGCCTTTGAACTAGCAGCTGGGTGAATGTCTCATCCCACGCTGTCTATGTTCATGCTCCCCTGTCATCTGCTTGCGAGGGCTAATAGAGATAAAACAATCTGAGGATGGATTTCCAGGCAGAACAGTTCTGCCAGGTGTCTCCTCATGCTGCAGCGAGGGACTTGGAAAAGGAAAAGAGAGGCCACTGTGCCAAAACCTACCTGGTGAAGTCGAGGGAGTAAATCTGAGGGATTTGGGAAAAGGAGGACGTGGTTGGGTTGACCTCTGGCTGCAAAGGATTGTGCCCTCAGCAAAACCTGAGGATCCTGCCCTGAAGAGGCATGGAAAATGTACGGCTTGTGCTGGAGAGCGAGTACAGGCTCTGATGGATTGCTTTGTGGGGCTGTGGTCCCACGGGCTGGGAGGACTGGACGTGGCTGTCGAAGTGCTGTTTGCTTTGCCTGCCACAAAGGCCTTTTTAAAGACTTGAGTAAATGTTTGCACAGCGATGCTCCTTGGGCACCATACACCTGTTCTAATTAGATATAATTTGTTTCGTGGAGCTCTTCTCCTCGCAGTGGAAATCCTGACCACGGGTGCTGACATTGGACTCTTCCCCAGACTGTCTGGTCCTGCATCTCTGCTTCAGGGCAGTGCCAGGACAGTGCCCTGAATAATCCTTTGGGCAACGCAGGGAAGGACTTAAGGGAGGTTCAGTAAAACAGTTTGGCTGTAAACCTCTGACTAGAAGAGTCAAGGCTCGATGAGGAGCTTGTTCCTGTTACCTTCCCCAGATAAAGCATTACTGGGGCAGTGGAGGGGCAGATCTGCCTCCAGCAGTCTCTGGGTCCTCTCCTGGCATCCTGCTCATCCCCAGGCAGTGAATTTGCCAAGGGAAAATTACCGATTTCACGGGGACCTGGGGATGCTCAGCCCCTGGTGGGGCTGCTGGATGGCACCAGCTGCACCCTCACCGTGGAGGAAGGCGGTTAGTTCGAGCCTGGGCAAAGCAGTGTGAAGACGCCAGAAGGTAAAGGGATGGGAAAACAGTGTCCTAAAAGCCAAGCGAGACAGCTCAGAGTTAGGCTCTGCACAGGGAAAGCCAAAGCTGAGGCAAGCAGGGAGACTTTTGGGCTGCAGGAGTGCTGCTTAGGGCTTGCTGGAGTGGCAGGGGAGTGCCCAGCTGTCACAGCAGCACAGGACAGTGCTATTTAGACCTGATTTTTCCTGGAAATGTCAGGTTAAGATGAAGGTTTTAATATATATTTCATTGACCAAAGCAAATGCATCTCATATACTAATTAAATGTGTGTCATCCAGCCAGCACTATTGCTAGGGTTATTTTTCTTGCTCCAGTGACGAATATGGCCAATTAAATCAACAATATCTCTTTGCTTGCATTCATTTTCTCTCTCCATCCCCTGCTTGAAGGAGAGGAAAACAAAGCTGGTGGTGGAAAGGGTCTTTAAACATCATGGGCAAAATACCTGGAGTCCTTCCCTTTGGACCACGAGGCTGTGGTGCAGCTTTTGCTGCAGGAGGCCAATGAGCAGTTTTAGCAGGTGCTGCTCCACAAGTGCTTTCTTCCCCCTTTATCCTTTTGGCCGAAATCTCTTGCTGACCTCTGGCTTAGCTCTGTGCCAGCTCTTGGTGTGTCTCCTTACAGTGCATGCCCCATCCTGTAATGCAGGTGAGCTGGGAGCATGGACTCTAACCATGGGTGGTGCCTCTTGTTCTGATGGAGCCAGATCTTCACACAGCCCCCAGATTTAAGTTTAATAAGGCTGAGCCCTTTGAGGGGTAACTTTTGCAGTCAGGTCTTCAGAGGGTGGATGGATTTGCCTTGGAAGGTCTTTAAACTTGTGGTGGGGTGAGAATCAGAAAGATGTTGAGGTTTCATCACGGGAAGAGATGTATTAAAAATGTTATTCCTGTGGCTCTGCAAAGCATGGCCATGGTGACTGTTACACCAGCTCTGTGCTGCCTGGGGAGGGGTCTGGATTGATGCACCGCTTTTCTGCTTATCTGGGTAAATGCTGTGCTGATGAATGAGGCCAGAGCTACTTATCAAAATCAATCAGGGCTCTGGTTAATTAGGACAGTCAGGGCCAGGTCAGTATTTTCCCTCTTTCCTCCAGCCTTGTGGCAGAGGGACACAAAGGTCAGAAGAAAAAAATTGGCTCAGGTCCCAATTCTTAGATGACTACAGTAGTTTACACTTAGTCAATAACCAGGAGTAATAAGGAGATGCTTTGTGGAATGGGTAAATAAGGAGGCTGGGATGTGTCCTCATCCTCCAAGCACTCTGTTCCCTGCCTCGAGAACGGGAGTTTTTTTACATGCACTCCATCCACCTTACTTTTTCTCTCTGAGAAGACTTTGGGGCTTCATTCACAGATAAATAAGCTGCATCACCCAAATTTTTCCAAGTTCCTGGTCCTTTCCTTCCCTCCCTGCCTTGGCAGCAGTACTGGCTGCTTCTCTCGGTAAGGCAGCTGTTGTGGGTGCTCACCTGTGGCCAGGGCTGGGGCAGTAAAAGTGCAGAATAGCCTTCCAAGAGGTAATGTTGCTGTTTCAAGACCTTCTTCGGTCTCCCTGGCAGTTTCTCAGTTCCTCCCTCCAGACTCTCAGCCTTCTCTACAGAGCCATTCCCACCCCCTGATTTCTGGGAGGTAAAGACATTTGTCTGAGTCAGCAGAAGACGATGTTTTTTTCCATTAGGATCACTGTCGCGTACTGCTCTTGGCACTCCAGGTGGGAGATGCCTCCACAGAGGACGCTTCCCAATGCCTGCGATGCCAGGATAGAAATAGGTACGTCCTCTCCTTCCCAGTGCTACTGGGGCTAGTGGGATCTGGCACTGGGGAGACTTTTTAACCTGCTGATAGATCATTTCTCAATTTTCTGGAATAGCATCTCTGCTGGTTTCCAGGGAGGGAAGAGATTTGTGGAGAAAGAATATTTTTGGGTAAGGGAAGGACTTCTTGTACCTGATCACGCCTCATCTCTTTAAGGGAGGTGTGGAATCAATCTTTGTGATTAAGCGAGAGAGCAGGTAGCTTGAAGCCTCTGAGACTTTGCAGTCTGCTCAGGTCTTGGTGCAGATGTAATGGGAAGTGCTGGATCTCTGTTTTCCATGCATGTTTGAAAGGGAAAAGTACCAAAAAAGAATTGTTCAACTGAAAAAGCAGACATGGAGCTAAGGTGTGAGCTCTGCAGGTAACAAGAAAGGAATGGGAGCAACACAGCAGAGCTGCATCTTGCTCCTTGTTTCCTTAGCATGGGACAGGCATGTATTTCCATCGGGACAAGGTGTGGGTGTTCCCTGGTATGGGCTTGACCACTGGCCCAGTGCTGCCAGCTGTAAGCATCTGTGCTGCAGCATTAGTGTGTGCAAACAAAGGCTGTGCGTGAGCTCAGAGCCGCTACAGTGGAAGCGGATTTGGTGAGTCAAGCTACTTTTTTTTTTTTTCGAAGCACTGATCCCATTTCCTTGTATTCTTAAGTAGCTTCAATCCATCTTACTGCATTACAGAAACTGTGTTGATTGTTCTACTGTAGTGACTAATAACCAGCCGTACTCTGCAGATTACCCCGGAGAGCTGGATTCCTGGCTTAGCTGTACCAGGCTTCCTGCGTGCAAAGACACCTCAGGGTAACCTGATTTTTTAAGGCACATATGAAGTTTTCTGCAAGCAGGAGAGAGAAGGGAGCACCACAGGGTGTGGGAAAGAGGCAGAAGGGAATAAGAGCAAGAGCAGAAAGGAGATGGGTTGGTGGAAGGGAGAAGTGGGTTTCAGAGCCTGGGGGTGGGAAAAACTTTGCCTGGAAAAGCAAGAGGCAGAGAAATAGAGGTTGGATGAAAGAAGAAAAGGAAAGAACTGGGAATTCTTCATAGCTCTTAGATCCTAAGGGCTATAAAGGGCCAACTGTATGTCCCCGTATGCTCGAGATGTTTTGGGAAGAACAGGGAGTTGCGTAGAGAAGCTGTTTGTTCCTGAAGCTCCCCGAAGCCCACTGCTCCTCGCAGAGAAACCGCAGAGCCAGCCCCCATCCCTGCTGCGAGGGAGCTGGCAGCCCGAATGCCTGGCTGAAGTGCTGGTGAGCATCTGTAAGGAAGGTCCTTTTGGTGAAAAGGTGACTCAGTATAAGTAATGCTGACCTTGTAAGAAGAAATAGGATGGTGTAGGAGGTGGGCGGTATGGCCTGAGGAAGGAAGGAAAGCTTCCATGCGTGTCAGCCTTTGGGTAACAGAGACTTCTGGCCCTGTGGCAAGCACATTCTGTCCTTCATCTCCTCCCTAGATGGATTTTGGAGATCAAAGGTAAGGCTCTCTGCTGCTGTAACGCTATTGATGTCAATTGGGCTGTGCCGCAGGGAAGTTGGCTCTCTCCTTCTAATTACAGTAGGTATTAAACTTGAGTCTTCAAGGTTGAAATTCCTACCTTTGGCCTGCACAGGATCCATAGATCACTCAAATCTCACTTAAACCCTCAAAGCAGTTCTTTAAATGTTGTTGTCAAGGCTTAGTGCTGGCTCTCAGCATGGGGAAAATGTCTCCACTGGACGGTTGCCCGTAGGCTGCACATGGGGTAATCAGCCACCCTAATTGCTCCCGGTGATCTATAGCATCGACGTTCTGGTGGTGAAGTCAATAGTTCCCAGTGCTGGGTCATCAGCTGCTTCCCTCTGGGTCACAGTCTGGTGACTCTCCCAGCAATATACTGAACCATGTTTGTGCGCGCACACAAAAAAAAAAAAAAATGCAGCAATAAAATGTGCAAGAAACTGCAAAGACCCCCCTGATAAATGAGATCTCAGTCATCCGCTGAGGCTGTGCCGGAACCTGGTTATTGCTTAATAGACTGAGTGCAGCGGAGCTTGAATTATGGGGGCAGAGGCTTGCTAAAAGGGGGGGCTCCTGGCAAATCCTTTAAGCACAATGTTTGGGTGCTAGATGTACCAGTGCTCCAGCCAGCACTGGTGCTCTGATCAAAACCATCCATGTTGGATCATCCTCAGCTCTTCTCATTCGGGCTTCTGGTAGGTTCGTCAGGGCTTTGGCTGCTCCTCTGAGCTGTTCCTGGCTGGATCCATGAGATTGCGTTCCCCTTCCCCCTCACTTTCCTTTTTTTCTGCATTAGGTTTGTCTAAAATTTTTCTAGGTAGCCTTTTCTGGCAGGAGTTGGCACCTCTGCGTATACAATTCCCCTTCTTCTTGAGCTCTGAGACACACAAACTGCGGTCCCTTTCCCAGCAGCAGCTCTCTTCTCATCCCTTGCCTCCTCTCTGTGATTCGGCGGCAATTTAACACACTGCTTTTACAGCACCTCTGCAGGAGCCACGAATCTTCCTGTAAGAACTGCCTGTGGCCTTTTCCAGACCTCACCCCCTGCACTTTTCCTCCTCTCCTGGTTCCCAGCCACCAGCAGCACGGTTGTGCTGGGCCAGCCCCGTCCCCACGCTGCTGTAGGATGCTCCATCAATGTCTGCGTGGTCAAACGCTCTGCCCCAGCGTGCCCCAGACCCTTCGTCCTCCTTTTTCCCTCTGGTGCACTGTCTGTGGCAGTTTATTTTCCACTCTGGGACAGTGCTACCTCCAGAGAAGTTAATAATCCTCATTCAGGCTCCAAGGGCTGCGTGTCCCACCCTGGCAATAAGCTAACCTCGCTGTGTTAGGAGTGCCATTAACGCTGATGGAGGGCAGTGGATCTGACAGCTGGAGGGCTGGAGGTCAGGTTTGCTATGGCACACACTTCAGATTTTCAGTGTGATAGGCTTTGATAACATTAAATGGACTGAAGAGCTGCTCTCTTACCCAGATCCTGTTCTTTTTTTTTCCTCTCCTTTTTAAATTAAGGCAATGCAGCATTGCGTTGTAAGAAGGATCTATTTTTCTACTGACCCATTTCAGTAAAATTCAGCCCCTCTAGAGCATGTGCTGCTTTGAAGGTGGAAAGAAACTGATAGATATTACGGGCACTACGATCAGCTCATCTCTCCTCATGCATATTACAGCCTGGAGAATTCCCCCCGGAGATTCTCCTCCTGAGCCCAGCACACTGCAGCTGGGTGACACTGTGCCTTCGTGTGACTATCTAAAACCACCTCAAGGTCTGGCTCAGGGGGCTTGTTCAATCACTTCATCCATCGCATGTGAGACCGTTGCTGGGGGACACGGCAGCCTGTTTTGGCCCATCGTACCCCCAGAAGGTTGAAAATACCTCTTCAGCCTCTCCCTGCCTGTCTGCAGCACCTGCGCTTGTTCAGACCTCAGCTGAGGGAGGACGAGGGCAGTGAGTGTGCTGAGACAGGAGCTGGGAGCGCTGCTGACATCCTTCTGTTTATTCCTTCCCTTTAGGGTCCTGGGGTCAGGTACCCAGCTACCTCCGCAGGGCCTGCGGACCCAGGGAGCTTTGAGGTCAGCTCCAGATGCTCAGGAGTGGATGAAGACATTTGTGCAGCCCAGCGAAGCTAGTCCTGTCTTTTTCAGAGCTGCTGACAGGAGAGTTACCTCCAGAAGGCAATTAAAGGCACCTAAATGAACTTCCTGCTGCTAATCACCCTCCGAAGGACCTGTCTCCTTCCCCAGATGGAGACGACTGCCTTTGCTTCCTCAGGCACCCTGAGGGGGTTCGTTCAGCAGTGGAAGTGATTTGTGGCTCCCAGGAGGCTGCACACCTTGCAGAGGAGGGCAGTTTTCTTGTGAAGTGACTCGAAAATCATTTTTCCCCATTTGTTCCACAAATGAAATGAAACAGCTCAGTCAGAGGACTTGCAGAAAGACTTGTTTCTGTCAAGTCCTTGGAAACGCCGTCATGTTTCATTCCAGGAGAAATTGGTTTGGAACTTCTCCACTGCAGAAGAAATTCTGAAACTGCAGTTTCCTCTTTTGATCCCACCTGAAGCCGCCCTGGTTTCCCCAGGGCAGGAGTGACAGAGCCAGGTCCAGCTTGTCTCTGGAAGTCCCATGTATTCACGTATTTTTCCCAGCCCACTCTAACACAAATACGATGTGTACACTTTCAAGATAAGCAAGTAATCTAGGTGCTATTTTCAAGTCTCCAAGATTTCTGTATTGCAGAGATCATGCTTCTCAGTTCTGCAGCATGATTTTTTCCCGACAGTCTTTTCTAAATCCTGGTCTTTGGAGTCTTAATGTAGCCACTCAATAGGAAAATACTTCAAGGCTGTAGGATTGTTTGCTGGCCCTAGTTGTGTTGTTGTTGTTGTATGGTCCTAATAGATAGATCTGATGACAGCACACTTCTGGGTACTGCCATAACTGTTTTATGTTTAGAGCAGAGCCTTTGATTTGGGAGGTTAGCCTTTGTACAGCTGTGAAGGTTTGATGTCTTGGTCACAGTATGTTAGAGCTGTTCACTTCCTTAATTTTTGGCATTTAGTAAAGAGGTTTTACGGCTTTCTTTTACACGAGATTAAATGCTAATATTGGTTTTGTGAGCGTTTCCAGCTCTGTATCCCCATATGCAGTTTGTGACTTGGCTGGCTGCCCCATCCACAGTGGGTGTTAGAGCCACCCGTACCAGCCTGCGGAGCCGGTGCTGATTTCTGCTCGTGCTTTAAAGCGGGATTGGGAAAGCATTCAGACCGCCTAAATAATATGACTGTGCCTGGTGTATCTGGAGAAGAGACGAAGATCTGTTTGCATCATGTTAGTACATCAATCCAGCAACCCTTAAGGTGCTTAGGCACATTTGGATAATGACCTGGAACAACCTAGGTAGCAGGAGGTTGCATGTACCTGTCACGTCAGCCTCTGCGAGCGTGCGAGATTGCCAGCCACCAGGCAAACGCAGCCAATTACGCCACGCTCAGAAGCATTTCATTCTTTTTCCATCTACCCAGCTCCACTAAGTGAATCCTGCTGTAAAGACCTCTACCTCCCGCTGGCATCACCTCCCGGCTGAGGAGATGGTGTTTAAAGTGCCCTCAATATTTCTGGAGCAGTTTTTCAACCCGTGCAGTTAAAGGCCAGGCTACCCTCTGCGGTGGGCTGTGCTGAGCCACCCGACGCGTGGGGACAGCGTGTGTCAGTGTGCGGCGTGACAAGGAGGTGCTGGGGGCTTGCAGGCCTTGTTTTACCCCTAACGGGAAGGGACTTGCTTTATGCCTTAGTACCTGACATTTTTTTCCTCTCTGTATTGTGGCTTGTCAGGCTAGGAAGCGGTTCGTGCTCTCTGCAATACACGGGATGGTTCTCACCTGGGATTTTTGGGCAACACTCAAAGCAAGATTCAGTGTGTGTGTGTGCTTGTGTATCCATGCACAGGTATTTTGGGAGGGAATTGAGGAAGCTTCCTAGCAGACATAAGCCAGCTCCCATACCTGATGTTCTTAAATCCCTGCTTCTCCCCTGTTGCCCTGGCTTAAGGAATTTTTGATATTTCCAGCTGGGATTTTATGCCTTGTTGTGGTGGGGGACCCGGGGAAGGGAGCCAAAACTGCAGTGTTCATTGCTTGCTTCCCAGTAAAAGCTAGCCTGGAGCAGGAGCTGAGGGAAAGCACAGGGGAAGTTTTCCTTGGTTTAATGATAACTTATCCAACTCACAGCTCAAATGGTGCTGTTCTCCAGAGAATTAAAGCACTCCCCTTCCACTGAGCTTGCATTGTCTTGCTCCCCATCTCCATATTCGTCATCTTCATACTCTTCTCTGAAAGCGTCATATTCTTGGCCCCGCTCCTCCTCCTCTTCCTCCTCATTCACATCCTCGTGAGCCTGTTCTAGCAGGAGCTCACCTTGCCCGTGGGTGTTCACGGGCTGCTTGCAGAAGGGACATGTCTTCTTCCCGGTCTGGGTGTGGAGCCAGGTGTCAATGCAGCCGCAGTGGTAAGCGTGGGAACAGGACAGGATCTTCAGGAGGTCCCCTTCCTTGTACTCTGACATGCAGATCACACAGCTCTCGTGCTTGTCTCCCAGCTTGTAAGTACACAGCTTTATCTTACGAGCCTTCTTGCACCACCTTATGCCAACCATAATTGAGATAGTGGTGATAATGATGTAGAACATGTCCCGCATGATGCGAGTGTCCTGCAGCATTTTAGCATTGCCTTGATAAGGAGCAAAATAGTATTTGGGTGGTAGAAGTCTGATGTATGCCCCTTTCTCGCATTGCGAAGTCTTTTCCATGTGAAGGGAGACAGATTCTCCGGTGAAGAGTGATGGTATTTCAATCTGCTGCTGGATTTCTTTGTCATCAGACGTCATGGTGATCAGCTGCTCCGAATCCACGTTGTACACAACAGCAGCTTGGTAGCCAGCCTGCTGGGCGTGGAGGACCTTCTCAGCAAAGGAGCAGCCGCACCCCTGGATGAGCGCAATGTATTTCTCTGAGGCCTTCCTTGGTGCTGGAGGATTCTCTACGGCGTGGCAAGCATTTGGTGGTATCGCCCTCATCAGGTACCCTGCCAGCCCTTCTGCCGGGAGCTGTGGCCCAAAGCATGCGGGCAGGGCTTTGTACACAACGCACTTGGAGCTGTCATTGTAAGCCACGTGGCCAAAGGCTTCTGCAACGGCAACCTCGTGGAAGAAGGTGGCAACCACAAAGTAAAGGAGCTGGAGCTGAAGACTCATGTTGAGTGCAGTTGGGTAGCTCTGAAAACAGATTTCCAGGCTAGTCCCAAAGGAAAATTGTGAGAGACAGTCACAGAAGAATTATCCCAGCTGGCTGTTACCACTGTGCCATGACTTGGAGCCACAGCAGGGTGGAGATGAAACAGTTTCTGCTGGTTCTTCTTAGGTTTGGTGGTTCCCAGGATACAACTCGTCTCTCTTCTGCTGTCTCCAGCTGCTAAGCAGCACCCTTACATCATATCTGCAGGTCTGTGACATCACCTGGTCGCTGTGTTCCATACCAGGGAGATGTGGCATTACTGCCAATGTGCTTAAACCACTCTTTCCCCTTCCTTTTTGGTCTGCTCCATGCATGTGGCTTCTGGTTTCATTCCCCTCTAAGTACAGATAGGATGCTGGTTTCTCTCATCTGGTAGATACGCAGGTAGAATGAACGAGCCTCCCCACCAGCACCGTGCCCACTGCAGACTGGGATGCTTTGTGCTGGTGGCCAAAGCAGTGTCTGGAAAATGCAGCAGAGTGGGAGCGAGCTGTTAGGCTTGGCCACCATCTGCCGCTGGAGGTGCACGTGGCAGCTCAAATTGGTCTGCTGAAAGTGTTCTTTTTCCTTAAAATCATAATCTTTGAACCGATACCAAACCAAACAAATTGCTTAGGGTAGAAGGTTTTTTTTTTTTTTCCATTTGAAATAAGTCAATCACTAACTGTCAGTCAAAAATTGCTGCTAGCAGAAGTTGAAAATCTCTGTGTGGCCTCACTCTCTGCCATTAGCCAAACTTCTATGAGAGCGGATCCACCTTCAAGGGACCTGATGAGCAGCCAGATTTGCTGGGGCTGAGCTCGCAGGACTCCTGTTGGGGTGGGTGAGCCTGGGAGGACTGCTGTCTTGTGCTTGAGCTTTTACCTTATTCACTTTAAAATCTCACCTGCAGGAATCAAATGACTGAAGGAAGACTTTAGCTTCTAGCTATAAATACAGATTTAAAATTTGAGTGATGTAAAAATATGATGTGAAATAGCTGAAAAGGGGATTGGAAGGCATGAGGACAAGTGTTGTCCGTTCCTCCCGGAGTGACAACGCAGCTCTCATCTTTCAGGCAATTCCCACCTCCAATGGTGAGTGCTCTGTGCCCAGAGGAACACCAGCCTGATGGGGAAGCAATAGCTCTCCTAGTTGTCGGAGCAAACTAGCAGTGAATATGCAGTGAACCCAGGTCAGTTCTGAACCACAAATCCCTAAAAACCTGTACCTTTTAACAAACAACCCTTTTTGTTTAACAGTCCACTTGGGAGTAGCCCCGTGGTTCCCATTGCAGTTGTGTTGGACCCAAAGTTAAAAAAAAAAAAAAAAAATCACTTGTGTACTAGGCAACTGATTTGTTACTAGCCCCCTTGGGCTCTGCTTGAGACAGATTTCACTGGGAAAAGAGCTACAGAAAATGTCAGCAGACAGTGTGTGTGTGTGCCAGAGACTCCCAGCAGCTGTGATTTCAAATTGATTTTATTTTCCCCTCATCTAAAGAGTTTTACGCTCACAGGGAGGCATTTTGTTGCATTTAAAAACAAGGGAAAGGTTTGGGGAGGGGGTTGAAGCCAAAGACTCTGAAGCACAATGAGATGAAGAAAATGGAGGTACACCGGCAGAACTTTTTGAGGGTTCATTTTTGGCTTGGTCTTACAGTCCCTGTGATGGCATCCATCATCCTCGTTTCTTTACTTGCGCTCAGCTCTCTATTTTTGCCTCCAGATCGAAGCTTTATGTACTGCCAGTCACTGCTGCCTGACTTAGGGGCAGGTCTGTCTGTGGGGTTGGACAAGGAGCAATGCATCTGTACTTGAGCTCTGACATATGTGGGACTAAGGAAGGATTCCCGTTGTTTTCTGTGCAGATGCTATGCTGTACTATCTTCAGCTCTGGCTGTGTACTGTTATCTTCTGGCTGCTCCAGCGCCATTTCTTATATCCTGTATCAGCAAGGCATGAGCAGCCATCCTGGCTCCCTCACCAAGCGGCTCCCTCACCAAGCCCTTGGATAGAAGGAGAAATCAGGTGTTAGTGTCCAGCCTGGATCTCAGTAACTCCTAGCAGTACCCCAAAGTGAGCTGTTGGTAAAAGTACAGATCCTCTTGAAGAGGCTGGACAGTGACGAAGAGGAGAACAGGATACAGACAAGACCAGAGAGGAGGGCTTTAGAAAAACTTAGGCCAAGATGGCCTTCAATCCAAGGGCCAAAGTGGTGCCCTATCCTCTGTGGTTTCCCCCCTGTGCTGTCTGTTTGCATCGCTGCTGCCTGCCTCCTTCATCACCAGTGCCCTGGAGGCTTTGGCTCCTGCTGGCTGAGGTTGAGCCGCACTTCCTACACGTGTGTGGGACTGTGCCAGGCTATCCAGAAGGCCTCTCCAGCCCCATGCTGCGTTCATTACAGCCAGCACTGAACTCTCCTTCTCGTTGCGCCCTACCCCTGTAACATTCATCTGTTAAATACATTGCAGATGCTCCTGGACATATTCTTGACCCATTTCCTCTGGAGTCCCTGCAATCTACTTTGTCAGAATAATTGCAATTTATTTAAATGTCAACAAGCCACACGTGGGAGAAAGCAGTTGTGTGCAAGAGCAGAGCAATTACAGGGAACGGGTCCCATTTTACCACTTGAACAAAGATCCAAGCTAGAAGAAAGGAAAAGACCATTTACCTCTGTTAACTCATCACTTACCCCACCACTCCTGAAGTCCCCGTGTTCTTTTATGCTCCTTCTTCGGGGCTATGACTTCATGCAGGAATAGGGATCTAAAACTATCTCCTCTTTCTGCTTGTACTCCACAGAAAAAAGGTTTGCTAAATCCGGAGGAATTTGGTGTTGATTTAGACCCTACATAACTGCTAGCACAATCTAACCCTTGTCCTGCCCAAATAGCTTAAACTGTAACAGAGATGCCAAGAAGACTGACTGATGTGGACATCATTATAATTCCAACAAAAGATTCATTACAGGTGCCTGATCCAGCATTGATTTAACTTGGAGAATAAGTCTAGATTTTTTTTTTCTCTGAGGTTTTTGCAGCATGAAAAGAGCAGCCTGGCAGTGCTATGATGTGAGTTTGTACATAATCAGACTTCTTGTCCTTTATCTGTATTAGGTCGGTCTCTAAGGTCCACAGGCAGTGGCATTGTACAGACAAAACAGCAGACTCTCGCTGCCCTGAACAGCCAAAGGCCAGGAGCACAAAAAGCCATTGTGGGGTTAAATGCAGGGCTCAAGACATCTTGGCAGGTATCCCTGGTTCTAGCTCGGTGCCCTTCTTATCAGGGCATGCCGCTCCTCTGGGGTTGTGCTATAGGATTAGAGAGGACCAGGCTCATGGAGTGAAATGCCAGTGATTTGCTGTGAAGGAAGATCTGGGGCCATCTAGTGACCTTCCAGTGAAAACCTTTCTGCTCCCAGTGCTCCCAGTTCTTTTTTAAAGAAAGATATGTGGGACATGCTTCCACCCTCCTGCTGACTGAGCAAGTCCCCAGCTCTGCAGCAAGCTGGCTGGAAGGCAGACTTGCACCCTGTAGTTAATGATTTTTTTTTTTTTTGCTAGGAGCTGATTTAGAAACTGGTGCATGTAACCACCTCCTTTCATCTAGGATCAAAGGAAAGAATGACCCATGTCTTTACTGAATAGATAGCTGAAACAGAGTCACCACCCAAAACATTGTTAGGTAGATGAGAAATGGAGTCGTGTGTGGGGAAAGTTTTT
This sequence comes from Anser cygnoides, assembly GCF_040182565.1. Taxonomy (NCBI): domain Eukaryota; kingdom Metazoa; phylum Chordata; class Aves; order Anseriformes; family Anatidae; genus Anser; species Anser cygnoides. The sequence goes on along the minus strand of NC_089899.1, from coordinate 2,759,058 downwards.
GTGCCTTGCTGTTTGTGAGAAGGGAAGTGAGAGAGGAATGGAGAGCAGGTTTGCTGGAGCTCTGCAAGCCCTGCTTGTGTGCGCCATTCCCTACACGTGTCTCAGCGTCGTGTGCTCTTGTGCTCTGCCAGGTGTCTCTCCTGGATTTCCCAGGGGTCCAGGCAATCTCTCCTCTGTGTTATTACCTAGTACAAGCATGATAATCTGGGCCCTAATGCATACAGAAGATTATAAGGCAGTGATTTATGGACCTGCTACAAAAGTACCCATAATCGGCTAATGCTCACAATTAAAAAAGGCAGTTGAGCAAATCTGGGCCATTGCAACTTGGTACCCATGTCTGGAAATGGATTCTAGTTCCAGCTGTTTGCCTTGCAACGGAGGGAGACATCATCTTTATTAGATACTGGTGCCGGCAATATCATCTTGCCTTTTCTACTTTTGGCAAAATGCCCTGAAAATCTTGGACATAAAGCAAAAACATCCTCTCCATTTAGCAGCTTTTTGTTCTTTTTAAACTATATGGTTGAAAAAAAGAAAAAGGAATGTAGAGTGCTTGTTTCATCAACCTAGGCTTTGTGCTAAAAGTTACCTGTTAATTGCAGTAATTGGACCCTTCGTTGGAATAAACCTGTTTGTGCAGGCTTTTAGGAGTGAGAGCTTCAGAAACAGAGTGGAAGGAGGAACCTCAAGTCAGGCCATCCACGGGCTTGGCAAGAGCTAGTGTGTGCTGCTGCTTCTGTTCTGCGGTTGTGGACCTCACAAATCTTCTAGATTGAAGTCCATCCAAACCGGGCAGAGCCAAGGATATGCGCTCAATACTTCATTTGTCCTTTCAGTCTTTATTCCCTACCCGCACATTTCCGATTGTTTTTAATCCAGTGCTGTGTTTATGCTTCCCGAGAGGCATTGGCTGGAGTTTGAGTTGCAAGGAGGGGGTGGAAGACAGTAGGAGAGTGTATGGGGGGGGCTTGATTTTCCAGGGAGCAGTTTGGATGAGCCTTCCTGGGTTATTCCTACTCACTGTTGTGTGCATGGAGGGGGATCAGCGCTACCGCGGTCACACTGCGCAAGCAGAGGGGACATGTCTTGCTCCCGGGCTGAGCGCAGTGCCACAGGTCGATGCACTTGCTGTGGTAGGCGTGGGTGCAGGAGAGCAGCTTCAGGGCCTCACGGGGCTTGTACGCCTGCAGACAGATGGCACACTGAGGGTGGTGGACGGCCCTCCAGACCTCGCTGGGGGGCATCTCTGGATGTTGTCCTTTGCTCTGGTGTTTGTTCCACCTCCAGCTTCGGTACCTCTTCAGGCATCTCGCAAGAATCTGGATGCCTGTTAACATGGTGACCAGGAAGCTGGCGACCTTGCAGACGGGCAGGATCAGGCTGTAATAAAGGTCTGGATAGCAGGTGAAGCACCTCCAGGCACAACAGCCAGAGCTCCCACCAGCATTGTTCCAGAAGCAGCGCTTATCTTGGAGGATAACAGCCCCTTGCTCTGCCTGTCCCGTCTTCCTCTGAAGCTTGGCACCTACCTCTGTGACAAAGGCTGCAATGAACCCTCCCTCGACCTCCTTATCACCTGGTGCCACATCCCTGAAGCCTTGTGCCTTGGTGGTGGCCTTGTGCCCACCTCGCCAAGCATGAGGGGCCTCAGCCCGGTGGCACTGGGGGCTGAGGGCTGAGGAATCTGCTTGGGCACTGCCGGGAGGGGGGCTGGCCGCCATCCCGCCCTCCATGAGGGGCAGCTCCAGGCCTGCAGCGAGAGCCAGGCCTCCTGGTCTGGTGCTGTTGCCATGGCCGCTGTCGGCCAGCTGGAAGCACAAGAGCACAGTGGTCACACAGAAGGGGGACCAGAAAGGGTCCCACATGCTGGGGACAACAGGGACCTGGGACTGGGGTGCCCTTGTCCCCAGGCGGAGGCCCTTGGTGGGCGCCTCAGGCAGCCCAGACCTGCCGCCACCTTCCGGAAGCTTCTCCCTCCTTCTGCCCAGGGTACCCGTGGTGGGGCCTCCACCTTCCTCTCACAGCTCTTCCACAGATTCCATCTTTTCACCTTCAATTTTATTCCTCCTCCGTATTTCTTTCTTTCTTCCTCTGGTGCATCACGGCAATAGTGCCTTGCAATGCGGAACTGCAGCTCAGAGGAAGCTGTTTCATGGGGTAGAATGTGTTTTTCTCCCTGTGGGGTGCACAGAGGATTTTGTCTGTAAAAAAAAAAAAAAAAAAAAAAAAAAAAGCAGAGATGGGCAAAAAACTGTTTCTGCCCGTCTCATGGCTACAAACCCAGTTTGCCCCTCCTCCATGGTGCTCCAGTGAAGCCAAAGTCACAGCAGCTCTCCATCCTGCTCTCCTTGCAAGGCTATGCTGTGATGATGAGGGTGCACACTCTTCTGGGTGTTTCTGATCTTTCTTTTCACTTTTGTCCTATTTTCATCACTTTTCCTCCCCAAAACCTTCTCCCCATCCCACAATGTTCACCTGGGAGCAACCACACCTACAGGACTAGGTGCCCTGATTTCCCCCTGACCATCAGAACCATTTTTTAGCTTGTCCATGACTTCCCAGCGCATAAACCCTTGCCTAAATTTCTCTCTGTGTTTATTCCTGTATCCCCATCGCTCCTCCTCTCTGGGGGTGCTGCAGAGAGTTGTGTGCCCGCCCCACGGAGCTGGCGGTACGGCAGAGCTGGGAGCGAGGTTCCCTGGGGTAATCTGCAAAGTACAAGTTGTTATTACCCACTACAGCAGAACAATCAGCACGGGCTCTGTAATGCAGTAAGATGGATTGAAGCTGCTTAAGACCGGAGGAAAATGGAATCGCTGCCTTACAGAAAGAAGTTGAGCTCCCGCAATCCACCGCTGATGAATGATGAGACCTGAGCAAAAGCCCAGATTTGAAAATTGCTGGATTTGGGGAGTGAGATAGGATTGTGCAACAGGAGCCAGAATCAGCCCTGAATCACTGCTTGGTACCGCCACGTGCCAGGTCCATCTTGTAAAGGTAACTCTCTTCAAGTGCAGCTATTTTCCGGATAGTTGCAGTAGAGATTCAGCCATCTTACATTGCTCAAGCGTGATTAGAGCCAGTGCAGCCCTTCAGAGGCCCCCTTTTTTTGTGACAGCTGCCCTGCAAGGCACCGACAGCCTCCTACAGTGCTACTGCGAGGCAGGTGTGGGGTTTCTATGCTGCTGACAGAGCTCTGCGTCGAGGCTCTCACCACCTCTAAAGCTCTGTGCCAGACCACAGCCAACACATCCCCATGTCAGGACTTAATAGTCGAGTGACACAGAGCCCCTTTTGCAAGCACTGTGCAGGTCTGTGCTGCTTGACCTGCCTTGCTCATCCTTGATGCTGGTTTGTCATGGAAGAGGAGTTGGAAAACCAGCATTGCTTGGAAAAGCAGTAAGACACAGCTCGTTCAGACTCCAGGAGCCAGCAGAAATGCTGTAGGTATCATGGATTTCTTGCAACACAAAATGGGCTGGGATTTCCCCTCCTGCTGAGAGGGAATGGCCTAAAGATATCTCTTCTTGCAGTGGAGAACTTGTTACTTCACCAAAGAGCTGGGCTTTGAGATGGGAAGGTTGGAAAGGAGGAGACGATGCTGGGCTAAAAAGAAAGGGTGCTAAGAGAGGGGAGGAGTGCTGGCTGTGCTCAGCAGTGATGCTTGGGGATCTGCGCAGATGTTGCCACCGAGAAGCAGCTGGCAGAGAAGAATTACCCCAAATTCCTCTTGTTGCTGCCAGCCCCGACAGTGTCGGTGGTTGGTGTCAGTGCCCTCCAGTGAGGTGGGGAATGGGGAAGCCATCGGGCGCGACGCAGGTGCTCAGCTGGAGGGGCTCTTCTGCCACTTTGGATTCAGTGTTCGCTGGGCCTGGTGTGCTGACAGGGGGAAGCTGCTCAGAAATAAAGAATTGCAGCTTTCCTGGTTACTGATTAGAGCTATGCTGCTTTTTTTATTACTTTTTTTTTTTTTCTCTCTTTTCAAATGGAGGTGCTGATCCTTCCTGTAGACTTCTTCAAATTTCAGTCCCATATCTGGGCCCTTACAGCTAGAGGGGGAAATTGTGAAGTGGAAAAAGCAATGAACTTCCACCACTTCTATGGTCGTGAAGACACTGATTTTGGCTCATGTGCTTCTAGGGGATTTCAGTTGTGCAGTAATAAGACCTAGGTTATTACATGTTTCTTATTTCTTCCAACTTGAGTGTGACTCTAGCTTTCCTTCTGCCTTGCTGAAGATGAACAGCAGATCCTCCACTGTTACATTAAGGTGGCTTCAAAAATATAATAAATTAGCTATACAAACCTTTGTAGTTTAAGTTATAAAGCAACCTCTAACTGCTCAGGATTAAGGAGACAGTTGTCTTAAATCAGCCCGTTGTTTTAAACACTTCTCTGCTAGCTGTCAGGGCTGTATGCCTGGGAACATCTGGTAGGGAGGGAGTGAAGAACATCTTGGGGCAGTGCGTTCTTCCACTGGCACATCTGTATCTGGAAGGAAACATCTGTTTGACCTGGAGATGTGATGGTAAGCCATGGTGGTTCTCTATGTGGGCAAACACCTGTCAAAGGAAACTTCTCCCCTATCCATTCAGCTTGTGTTTGTGAGCAAGGGTGCATGCCATAATGGAGCAGCTTATACCTTTCAGCCTTTGGCTAGATGTGAGTTGTTTTTCACCCACGTTAAATTTAAATAGCTTCTCATTCAAACTCAGGCTTGCCCAGGACTAACCTTGTGTATGACGGGTGGGAGCGCACCCCCCTGGCTGGGTTGCTTGGAGGGTGTTTGGGTCCTTCCCCAGGCTGTGAGCAGGCAAATACAGTGACCCACCACAAGTCAGACTGGCCTATTTTGGGTTTCCTATCCATGAGCAGCTGTTGTATTCTCTTGAAGTAAAGCAGCTCTGACCCAGTGATAGCATACGTAACCCCAAATAAATTGTGCACAGTTTGCTCGTGCTTTCAGATGCCCTGACATCACATCGGGGGATTTGTGTTAGACTTCAGCGCCAGACTCTGCTCTCAGTCTGGGGCCGGAGGTAAGGAGGAGCTGGGGCTCCCAGTTGTCTCTCCAGCAGCTTGCTCTGGCAAGGGGAGATGATTCTGGCTCACGGAGCATGGAGATAGGCTGCGAGAACTGGCCTGAGAGGCTCTGGGGTATCTCAGAGGATTACTAGGTTTGCTAAGAGAACATATGCTAACTGCCTGGCTCTTCAGGGTAAGAGAAAAACAAGAGAGGCTTAGCTGGTCATAAAAATGCAAGCTGAAGATGAGCAAAGAGCCAGGTGTGCGCATGAGGGTTTGTTTTGGTTTGTTTGTTTGTTTTTTTAATGGATTTTTTTTTCGATGCTAAAGTATCACACTTTGCAATAAGATTTGCTGTGGTTTAATTTTGCTGGGCATGAGCTCCCGAGAGGACACACTGTAAGCAACCGCAATCCAGATGGGCCCGTTGGTTCAAGGCAGAGGTTTTTAACAGGCAGGGTTGCCCAGCTCAGCAGAGACCTGGCCAGGGTAGAGCTGGAGAGGGACCTGCCTGCAGCCGGGAAGCTAAGGGAAAGGTTTCTGCTCTTTTATTTTCCCACGCCGGCTCTCTTTGTTTCAGAGATGCAAGGTGAAGCCAGTGGCAGGCAGGCTTAAACTGACGCCAAAACATCTGTGCAGAGGTGTGGAGAGATTTAACTGTCCTGATATTCGACTGATTTAGCTGCTGCAACTTCAGACCATTAATGAGCCCCCGAGGAAGGAGCCAGGGAGGCCTGGAGAGGCCACGGTACCAGCCCTAGCGCGGCCACGACAGCTGAGCTCTCACCCGGCTGCAACAGGCAGGGGCAAGGCTGCGCCTGTGCCCTGCTCAGCTCCTCATTTTCCTTTTTTACGTGTGCTTAGAGTGATTGCTTTGCTCTGTGAAGACCAGCGCTTCCTTGGAGCCTGCGTGGCTGCAGGCTCTGCGTGCATCTCGTGTCACCGGCGCTGACCCCGCCAGCCCCTCCTCACGTGCTGCGAGCCAGCGTTTGCAATCCACGAGCATCGCCTTCATTAGCAGAGGTCCATCTCCTCCCCTTTACCGTTTCACCCGCTGCTGTTGATTAAGTTTCTTTTTGCAGCTCTTCCAGGAAGCCAGGGGCCTGTTGTTTTGGAGATAGCCTTAATTTGTTTACTTGTGCATATGTTCTGTCTTGTACAATGATGCTTCGCAGCTGGTCTCGAGCAGCCTACGGCACAGGAGAAGCAGCAGGTTAAGTTTAAACCAAAGGAAGTCACTGAAAGCTGGCCTGACATGCTAATCCAAGTGTAGGCACCCTCGGATTGATGTGGTAAAACATGTTGCCATATTGTTTTAGATAGCAGCTTTGCATTTATTGCTGGTTTCCATCACAATATCGGCACAATAACGGTTTGCTTGTGCTGAGCATCGGTAAAGCATAAAGATTTAAAGATGGAAAATTTTACAATTTTACTATGCAAATGCTCTAAAGCAGAGAGTCAGGGGTTAGGCTTGAGATGTTCCCACTGGACAGGATTTTCTGTCATGCTTTCAGGAGACAGACACCTGCAAAAAATGCCTGGTTTCAGAAGCGTCGTCAGTCCGTTGTGTTTAGGAGCTTGTGCTCCAATGAAGCTTTGCTGATGCATCGCTGGGGTACCTCTTCCCTGCTTGCACTGTGTGTGGGGCTCCTGCACCATACTCTGTCGGAGGCCTGGTGTGCTCTTGACTCAAGAGGGAGACATCAAAATATTGGTGCTGCGTCGGGCTGTGAGAGATGGAGAATGGCAGATCCTTCTGTACTGCTTTCCTGCCCTATATCATGCAGAATCTGGCCCTATTAGAGAAAAGAAAATCATTTGGATATTTTACTGCTACTGTAAAGCTGCTGTTTCTTCCCCATACCCACCCTTTAAAAAAAAATAAAAAAAATAAAAATCATGTTTAATTTGCCAGCTTGCAAATGGCTCCTAAATAACACAGTTGTCTTTGGCTCAATTGATCAGAGGGCTCTGCCCATGAGAACAGCAATACTTTGCCATCTTGGATTAGCTTTGTTTTGGAGGAATTGGATGTGTTTTTGTTGTTTTTAAATGATTCTCTTTCCAGGTCGAGGCTGAGCCAGATAAGTGAATGCATAGAATCGATATTTCGCAGAACTGATAGAAAATTAGCCAGGTTTAATAAATTTCATGCATGGCTTCCTATTGTAGCTGTATATCAAAGGGAAAATAAATATATTGACTGGATCTGCTTACAATAGCAGCTGTAAGTCACTCTGTGAAATAAGCCAATTGCTCCAATGGTTATGTGAGGCCATGCTGATTAGGGTAGAAAGGGATCATGCTCAGGACACCTGGGTTCTGTTCTCGCTAGTTTGCTACATGACCTTGAAATTCAGGCCAAATTTTCAGGTATGTCCCTGAAGCTTGTTTTGCCTCATGACTTCTGGAGCTTTCTTTGAGACGCTGAGGGTTTAGTCCCTGGTAGCTCCGTGTTCTGCTTGCCTCTCCTTGTACAAGGTGAAGGTGGTGGGACATGGTGGCACTGCATTCCTCCGAGACAGCTCCTGATGGTATTCCCATTTTCATTGTGGTTTACTTTCTTGGTAGCTCCCTTGCACATCTCCCATTTGGGGGATTACAGCTGATAAGCGCTCTGAGAGCCACTGCAGAAAAGCAACAGAGAGGTAGGGCTAGGTAAGGCTCAAATCTCAGGTGACCTGATTTTTTCATCTCCAGCTGAATACATTATTTTCTGGGATTCAGGTAGAAACAGTAACCGCTTTCCTCTTGCAGATTTTCTCATGATGTTTCCTGTAATCCAGGCCTCCCTGCAGTAAATGAACTGAAGGCATATGGAGCATCCAAATTCACTTGCATTCATCTTCATTTGCCCTGGCTGTAACGGACAGTGGCCACACAACTGTCCTTTGGAAATTACTAATGCGAGACCATAACTGCTGCTCCACTGCTCCTCCATCTCTTTGCAGCAGAGAAACAGTAGCACGTAATTGTACATGGTTTGAACATGCTGCACTTAATCCTGCGTGCAGCTGCCTACAAGGGCATCTGGCACGCTAAGGGCTGACGGCAGGGCATGCCGGGCAGCGCTGCTCGTGGAGCCAGACAGCATCGCGGGGAAGGACGGGGCACCCAGCCCTCTGCTGCTGCAGTCCCCAGGACGTGTTTGGTACCAGTGGGGTACAGGAGCAGACGTGTTGGGTTTAGGTGCTTCTAACCAAGGTGACGTGAGGTATGAGACTGCCTTTGCTCCTCAGTGCTAGGGTGAAAGTGTCCATCCCTGGGCATGAAAGGGCATCTGCAGGACTGAAGCTTTCTCCTTATACCTGGGATTGCTGAGGAAAAGGGGGGACTGAGTCTACTGGGATCTGGCCTTTTGATGTGGGTAAAACTGGGGGGGGGAGAGAATCAGGACCACAAATTTTCATTTCTTAAATCTGCAGTTTGCAGTGCACATAGTGGCATTGCAAAAGATTGTAACAATTTTCTCTCTCGCAGTTCTGCCACTATCCCATTTAGTCTTTCCCTCTTGCCTGAACCCTGTACAGATTTTTTTTTTTTTCCTGATGGTTTGCCCGGCATGATGATGAGAGCAGATCCATGGCTGGTGTAAATCAGCACAGCTCCCCAAACTTTGGTGGAGCAAACAGAGGTAGTGCTGGTGGAGGATCCTACCCCTGTTATTTCGGTTATCAAGCTGTAGCTGTTTCTGCAGCTTGTTGGATGGAAATGGCTCCTCCTTCCCTGTAACGAGGTGAAAGCTGGAGCAGTTTTCCAGCCATGCATCTGCAAAGGGAAAATAAATGGGGAGGATGAGCAAGTCATGGGTGGGTGTTCCTGGTGGGGCTGTTAAGCATATAACATAATTTATTGCTTAAGTAACCTTGAAACAGCATTCGTGGCGATGGAGCCCCGCTACACTGGCACTGCGGTGGGCAGGGAAGGAGAAGGGCTCTGTTAGCGGGATGCAGTTAAGCATGCACCTGCCGTCATTCATCATCCAGTTAACCCCGAAGCTAAACTTTGCTTCAAAATCCGTATTTTCCTCTCCTTCCTCTCCCTCTCTGCACCTGCCTGCTGCCACCAGCCGTCAGCCACCCCGCTTTGGCTGCGGAGCAGCAGAAGGAGCTGGGATTTGCTCATGTGCCCGCTGGTGATGTGTGTGCGGAAAGCGCGATCAGACCGATGAGTGCACGGAGCAGAAAGGTTTCTGTTGACGAACGCAAGGGAAGAGCGCCGTAGCCAGCACCAGAAATGTGTTTGTGAACCACAGATGTGTCCACGTGTGCGAGCGATGGCAGGGAGAGTGCAGTACGGAGCAGACGGGTGCGTGGGCATGCACGTGTGCGTCAGGGGCAGTGCAACGCAAAAAAATGTGTGTGCAGAGACTCAGGCGGAGCCAGAAGGCCGATAAGAGCAGTGTCTGGATGAGCAGAGCCTCGTAGCGGGTATAAAATTCAAGGAGTGGGAGGGTGGGTGCATGCAGGCAGCGCAGGGCAGGGGCTGGCGTGCTCAGCACCACCAAACCCCGCTGCAGCTGGCGACTGCTGGGCCAGAGGAGACTCCCATCGCCTTGCTGTGAAAATAGCTGCTTGCAGATCTGCATTTGAGGCGAATCTTGTGTTTACACCGCCGGAATGAGTGTGGGTTTTGCTTTTTCTTTCTCTTCCCTTTTCCTTTTTTTTTTTTTTTTTTTTTTTTTTCCTGACTCTGCAATTCCCAGCTGCAGGAATGCTGACGGGCAGATGAAAGGCTCGCTGCTGGGACTTCTCCAGCTCGGCTTCACAGACCCAACGCGTGTCTGAGCTGCTGTGCCCTGTCTGCGAAGCCTGTCCTTTGTCTTGTCTTGCTAGATGTTTTCTCTAGTTGCTGCTGTAGTATTCAAGATCATAACAAAGCCTCTGAAACGCTGGAATTTCCCTTCTCCCTTTAATGAAGATCAAGGGGAAAGTTATGTCCCTGCATGTAGGATAATAAGCATCACAAGTTTACTCTGTCTGCACAGCGTGGGGAAGTTAGCTGTTATCTCTGTTTTTCTAACGGGAACGTGTGAGCTGACAGTGTTGGGAGAAGAGGATTTATCTGGGAGGAAAAAGGGGTGATGCAGTCTGTGAGAGCAGCTAGAGCTGGTTTAGCAGTTTCTGGCTGGGGTTCCAACAGAAATGCCGGATTTGTTTTAACTGACACTGTTGAGGAGTCAAAGTCTTCCTATTGTTTTCTGCAGTTTTCCCAACTTGAAATCCTTTTCATCCAGGAGAAGAAAAAATAGTTATAAATTCCCATACTGACATGTTTCACAATCTAAAGTGTCCTTTTAGGTCTGGCGTTGTGTTTTATTTGGCTAATTAAATAGTAAACCCTTTTGTTTTACACATTACAAAACATCAAGGTCTGTTTCAACACCATTGGTGTTTTTATTAGTCTCTGAAATTCTCATGGAACAGGAAAAACGGTTCCATCCAGCTCTGCTGTGTCAGTAAATGTGTGAGCAATCACAGTGTGACATAGTCACCAAGAAGCATGTACAAATTGAATCTCTACGTGTGGTTGTCAGGAAACAAAACATGCTCAATATCTGTATCAAACACAATTTTGATTTTTTAGCAAAGCTTTGTGGAAAACTTAGCAACAAAGGAATAAAAATGACTCCTGCAATTTGGCAACAGGTAAACAAAATGTATAAAAATCCATGAAAATAGTGTACAGCCGTCTCTGGGGACGATTTCTCACATGCAGGCTCATCTTTGGTGAAGGGGAGGAATGGGACTGCATCCCACTCGCTGAGATCTCAAACCCCGCTGAAGTCATTTGTAACTGGATCGGGCTGGGGGATCACCACGGGCTCTCAATTTGATGTAGGCACCAGCCGAAGCTGTGGGGCTCAGCGGCAGTTCAAGTGAGCATCTTTCATCTCCTGGGTGGTCCTCAAGTCAGGGCCCTCAACTCCTCTTTTTCACCCCCTCTCTCAAACTGGGCATTTGCTGATGCCATTGTTTAATCCAGCCAGGGATCCGCTCCATTTTCCATGCTCCGAGGTAATTTTTGGCGAGGCTGCTCCGTTCTTGCATGCCAGTTAAAAACACTCTCTCAGGCAGGTCTTCTTCCACGGGGCATTTGTAATCCTGGGAGGTTTGTGTGTAATAAATCTCCGTGCCTGCCTGGCTTTATTCTGGGGGTGGCTAGTGGTGTAAAATCTCAGCCCCTTCCTTCGTGTGGAAGCAGCTGACAAACAGCTCTGCTGCTAATTCCTTCCAGATGGGGCCAAGCCGGCATTTTCCCCGTACAGATTTCCCTGCAAAATGCAATGGGCCCTTCCTTGGCTCTCTGGTCCCAGCAGCGTTCTGGAAGAGGTCCTGCCACCATGGTATTTTTGGGTACAGTGGAGCTCCTTCACATGCCGTCACCGTGAAGGTATGCCCACGCAACCCCTTTTTGGCTTCTCATGCTCTCCGTTCCTCTTCCCACTTGGTAGACCTCACAGTCAGGGTCGTGCCTCCCCACCCTGTCCCTTGCCGACTCTCTGCGTGCGGCCAGCTCGTGAGAGGTGGTGGCAAATTGTCATGGGCAGTGCTCAGCTCCCCCGGGACAGCACAAGGAGCCCTCTCTGCAGCAGCGACGGCAAGCGCTGCACAACCCCGAGGAGCTGACAGCGGGTTGCTATAATGAGAACGTCACACCAGCTTAAGAGAGAATTAATACCCTGCCCTGTGGCTGTACCAGAGCTGGCATGTAAGGCAGGACATGGCTGTGCTAATATATAAAAAAAAGAGAATTATTTACTGAGGCTGCAGGACACAAACAGATGCTGCTGTGTGATGATGCAGGACAGAAGGGACTGAGTCATCGAACACAGCCCCTGCGGTCATGAGCTTTCGGCCTTATAATCCTCTTTCAAAAACCACACTCCATCCTCCAGCACTTAGGCTTTTGGTCCCGTTTTATTGCCATGGGGGGCCTGGTGCGGAGCCTTAGCACCGTGCTGTGAGGCAGGGATGTGTTCCCAGCCTGCATTGGCTCCCATCCCCTCCGCTTCGTGCAGGCGACACTTTTTACCCCCCTCACCTCCCGCAGTGTTCACTGGTGAACGTGGACAGGGGTATCTGCTCTGGTCTCCACTCCATTTCCCGAAGAAACCACGCATGTTTCAGGGTTTCAAAAGTGCTCAGCATGCCGAGGCAGCAGCCCTCAGCATCCTGCCTGCCCCGTACCACAGGTGCCTGAAGCAACAAGTGCAACCTGGCCCCGGAGCCGCTCAGGGTGTCCCCGAGCATCTGCTCTCCTCGCTTGCGCTTCTATGCCATGGAAAAACCTCTCCTTCAAAGAGGGCAGAAGAAGGATGCAGCCAGCAGCTGGCAACCCCCCAGAACATGCTGGTACATAAAACCTGCCCGGCTCCACACGTTCCCCAGCTGTTTGCCTGAAGACAGCACGCGGCGGGGTCGAGCTGCCTGCCGTGGGTGGGCTGGGAGGAGGATCCAGCAGGCGAGAAAAACAAAATCAGGATCAGAGCCTGAAGAAGTCTTTTTTTTTTTTCTTTTCTCCCCCCACCTCCTTGGCACGGCGGGCTGTTGCCCCTATCATCTCTCAGCAGCTGGCTTGTGCTGAGCAGCTGTCTCTGTGTACCCAGTGTGCTGGGTTTGCGACTGGCCTGGGTCTTCTCGGGCTGGGACAAAAGCAGGTCGAGCACACAGAAGCATGGCTGCCTTTCAGGCAAGCTTTTCTGTGCAGTTCTCCGGCAAAGAGATTTCCCTTTATTAAAGGAAGTTACTAGAGTGTCCAGAGCTGCGAAGCATGGATTTAAAATCATCTATGAGTTTTGAAATTGAGATTAAGTCGTCCTGCTTCAGGGCACAAGATAAACTCTAAAGGAGGGGACAAGATGGATTTTTTTTTTCCCTTTGAGCAGATTAGGCTATAGCTTCCAGAAGGGGTTTTGATTTGATAGGTGTGTTTTTTCATCTTTGCCTGCAGCAGCAGTTACTGTGGACTAAATGAGACAGGCTGACCAGGGGATGTCCCAAATATCCACTCTCTGCTGCATGCATAAGGGAGTGGGAGACCTGCCCTGCTCCAAGCCTGGCTGTTCCTGCATCCCCGTGTTATAGCAGGGCCAAAGATGGCCCGTTCTCAAGGCACTTTTCAAAGGCGCTTCAGTAATTCTCATTATCCTCAGTGCAAGGACCACGGGCCAGATTTCAGCAGCACTTGGCTCCTTTTCAGGCCAAAAATTCAGTCTTCTTTTGATGCTTTCTTTCAGCTGAAGGAAGAAGGAGGTTGAGTTTTGCTTGGATTGTCCCTGGCATAAAGAGAAAGCGCCCACACGCTCCATGTGCTTTGCAGGCTGATCCAAGGCCCGGCGGATACGTTCCCTTTGACTTCACCATCGTTTGAATTTCGGCCTGCAGTACTAAATGATATCACCGGTGCACTGAATGGCTTGTGCTGCTGCCGGCTCAAAATTGCAATGACCTAATGGTACTGAGAGTTTCTGTGATCTATCTCATTTGCTTCCCTCCCCAGAAGATGGTGTGTTCGATGAGCTGTGCCTACTACCTGGACCTGGGAGAAGAGGCAAGTACAGACATAACCCTAGCAGGGTCCTCCTGGGCTGCTGAAATGCATCCTGCCGGAGGATGGAGAGCAACACAGCGTCCCCCACACAAACCCTTGCCTTTCACAGCGTGCGGTTGTCCTCAGGCAACTTGGAAAGCAAATTTTTTCCACCAGCTCAACTGCTGGAGAGGTTTTCTCCCTCTTTCAAACCCGAGCTGCAACTCGGTTGCTGCAGTGAATGACAAAATGAAGCAGCTACTTTGTGGCCAGGGTGCCCGTTTCTTGCAGCGTTGCTCCAAACGAGTCGATGACGTTGGATAACACAGGAAAGATTTTGTCAAGGGCGGCGGTAAGGACAGCAGCTGCCTTGGTGTTCTGGGCTTCGCCAGCTCACTTCACTCCAGGTTTGTTGTTGCGGTTTGTTCCAGCAGTCCCCAGGCACGTTGAATTCCTGCAGGCTGGATCTTTCTGCCTGAAGTGATCTTATTTTGGCAGAGCAGCGTCCTCGGGAGCTGGAGGGAGGCTAGCTGGAGCTGGCAGACTGCATCGTATGTGCCACCCATGCTGCGTATTCGGTGGCGCGGGAGCTGGGTTTGGATGGGCACGGAGCTGGTTTCCCATTCATGGCAAGCAGGCCTGGGCTGCCAGGCTGATTCTTGCCTCGAGCCAGTCTGTCTGTTTGTTAACTTCCAGCAAAGTTATTCTTGGTCTGCGCTGCTTCGAGGTGATGATAAATAGACCCTCCTGGGTATAAAAGTGTTTTCAGTTTAGAGCGTGTGGAAGTGTTGCCAAGGATGACAAAAGCAAAGACCCCAAGCAAAGAAACACCACGCTTGTGCGTCTTCCAGAGAGAAGATGAGATTTCCATTCGGGACCCAAACTGGAGCTGGGCCCTGCTCTGAGAGGCGTGCGCTGGCACAGAGCACGTGGGACGCAGCCTGTGGGTACCGGGGTTACCGAATGCAGCTGTGTGGGGCAGGGAGCGTCCCATCTAACACCCTGCTGAGCCCCAGTTTCATTCCTCGGTCGTAGGGATTGAAGCTGTTGGAGCGAGTGATGTTCCCTGCGATGTCTGCAAAGAGCAGCCTTCTTTAACGTGGCTTCCCTGGCCTCTTGTGCTGTCCCGTGAATATCCAAGTGCCTGTAATGCCTCAGCATTCTCCCCCTGCCTCAGTTTACCCTTCCCTTGGTCTAATTAGCTAAAAACTACTCAAATAAAGCCCTCCTATTGACTTTGCCAGGGTGTTTTGAGATTTAATTAACAGTCGGTAGAAAGTACTGAGATCATCCGATGAAAGCGGCTATAGATATGCAAAGCAGCGTCATTATGCAAAGATAAAATTTAGAACCTCTGCAAAAAAATAAGTGTAAAAATGAATGTATTGTGACTTGTGACCGGCTCTGCTCAGCTCCCAGGCTGTAGCATTCCATCACCTGATGATCCCTAGGGAAACAGGGGGAAAATGAGATTTATGGGAGAAGAGAAAAAATGCAGAGGCAAGACCTTAAAATCAGATTAAGAATGAAAATAAAATAGAAGCTCTGAAAGAAAAGAAAGAACTTTTCCCCCTTATCTCTTGGAGGTCTATAAAGTCCTGTGTACACCCTATAAGCTGCAACCCAAGGAAAAGCTAGAATTAGGTTTCAGATTACTCACAGTTTATTTATTTGCCTTTTTTTTTCTGCTGGCGGAAAAAAAAAAGTTTGTGGAAAAAAATGAATTCCAGGTACAATTTAAACAAGAAAAATGTCTGAGAAGGGACACACTCCATCAACTAATTAAACATGTAACAGAGGTGCAATATTCCCAATTAACTACAAAAGTGTGCTTCCACTTCTAATTGCTGACAGTTTCTTTTGGTGCCTATGTGCAGATTAATTGTCTTCAATGGGTAGCTGGTTAGCTTGATAATGTAATGTCTGAAGTGGAGGTGGTAATTACTTTGATTATGTTTTTTTTTTTTCTAAATGGCAGCTGGAAGTTGGGCTTGGGGTTTACAGAATCAGGGGCAGATGAAAAAAAAATAATAATAATCTAACAAAAGGTTGAGGAAAGAAATGAAGGGGTTTTTTTAGGATTTTAAACCCGATTTAGCAAAACCCTCCTGTGAGATACCTCAGGGACCTTTGCTGGGGATTGCAATAGCCCCGAGAGGAGGGAAGCTGTAACTCAGGCCCCGACTGGTGAAGGTGCTCGGCAGGAGGTGTGAGCTGGGCTCCCCGTGCAGCTCCTGCAGCACTAAATACCACCAGACACGCTGGGGAGCGAGACCCACGTGCCAGCAGTCACCGAATCACCGAACTGTAGGGGTTGGAAGGGCCCTCCAGAGATCACCGGGTCCAACCCCCTGCCAAAGCAGTTCCCTAGGGCAGGCTGCCCAGGGAGGCGTCCGGACGGGCCTTGAATATCTCCAGAGAAGGAGACCCCACAGCCTCCCTGGGCAGCCTGTCCCAGCGCTCCGTCACCCTCACCGGGAAGAAGTTCTTTCGCGTGTTGGTGCGGAGCTGCCTGGGCTCCATTTTGTGGCCGCTGCCCCTTGTCCTGTCCCCACAGAGCACTGAAAAGAGGTCGGCCGTGTCCCTCTGCCTCCCACAGCTCAGGTATTTACAGACATCGATCAGATCCCCTCTCGGCCTTCTCTTCCCAAGGCTGACCAGACCCAGGTCTCTCGGCCTCTCCTCCCAGGGGAGATGCTCCAGGCCCCGAATCATCTCTGTGGCCCTCCGCTGGCCTCTTCCCAGGAGCTCCCTGTCTTTTTTGTGCCGGGGAGCCCAGAACTGGACCCAGCACTCCAGGTGAGGCTCCCATGCTGTGCTGGAGCCGCTTTCCATAGCACCGAGGAGCGAGGGCCTACACGGCCAGCCCGGGGTGGCTCTGCAGGCCCAACCCCACGAGCAGCAGGGGATGCCCTGGGGATCGAAACAAGGACTGTGCCCTGCAGAGGCTGGCTGGGTGCCAGGTAGAGGCGAGGGAGGCTCTCAAAGCCTGGCCCCGTCTCCAGCAGCAGCCGTGCATATGATGGATGGTGCGGCTCGGCAGCCGCAGATGTTCCCTCCGTCCTCCTCCCCG
The DNA here is from genome assembly GCF_040182565.1 of Anser cygnoides. Lineage (NCBI taxonomy): Eukaryota > Metazoa > Chordata > Aves > Anseriformes > Anatidae > Anser > Anser cygnoides. Next base: position 2,742,422 of record NC_089899.1, on the reverse strand, counting down.
GTGCCCCGCAGCCTCCTGGCAGCCGGCAAGGAGGGAGGCAGTGGGGTGAGCGGGGCTGCTGGCAGCCGGCTCCCTTCCCAGGCGTCGTGCCTGTCGGTTGTGCCGCTCTTTGGTGTTGTGTTTTTTTTTTTTTGGCTGGCGTGGGAAAGACCCAGGGCAGGAGGCTGAGCCTGCAATTCAAGCCCCAGCTTCCCGTCTCCTTTTCTGCTTTTGGCAGCTGAGAGCTCTGCTCGCTGGAGCCGAGGGATTCCCAGGCTTTTATCCTCTGCTAGCTGTCAGCTCTTTGGTATGAGATGAAATCACCTCCTTCCTTCTCCTGCCCAGTCCTGCCACTCATGGCAGCCCACCGCGGCCACCCTCCGCCGGGCTCTGTCCTGCCAGAGAGCATCCCTTAACCTTTCCCCCCTGCTGCTTTCTGCCCCTTCCTCTTCACTTTCTCTCCTCCTTTCTCTTGGGGGCTGTTAGGTGAGGAGCTGATCTGGGTCCAGGAGGAGCATGTGTAGGAATTGGATAAGGAACAGGATCCATTGGCCAGCAAGAAAACTTGGCCGATGCCTGTGCCAAGGCTGTCTTGGTTGGAGCGATGCTCCGGCATGTGCCAGGCGGAGTGGGGCAGCAGGACAGCACCTGGGCTCGTCCTCAGGAGCTGGCCACAGAGTTGCCAGCCTCAGCTCTGTCCCCATGTGTTCCCTCGCTCCTCTCCTGCCTTTCCCCTCTGCCTCTCCTGCCTCCTCTCCCTGCTTGCCCTCGGCCAGACCTGCGGACTCGCTGAGACACCACCTCTCACCGGTCGGCAGATTATGGGGCCATGAGGGTCTCCCAGCACCGGGATGGATGGAGGCAGGGGTGGGAAGGTTCATTTGCTACAGAAAAACGTGGCTTAATGGCCTCACTGGTGAGGAGGGAGGTTTATCCCGAGGTTTTGAAGCCCAGGAGCAATGGGGAGCTGTGCCAGCAGCCAGCAAGCCCAGATGCTGCCTGTTTTTCTCCCACAGCTGCCGTCAGCCAGCAGCAGCCGAGTCACTTGTCACCGCAGCTCCGAGCCCCTCTGGAAGGGGCTTGCAAAGCCTTGCACCTCCCGGCAAGAGAGCTGCTCTTGCTGCTTTTTAGCTAACTCGAGTGGGGAAACTGAGACCCAGGCTCTTCTCGATTCAGCGCTTGCTCTGGCGTGCGTTTTCCTTCAGATTTTCCTTTCTTCCCCCTTGCTCTGTGTCTTGGGCAGGAGGAGACCATGTCAGGGAGTTGTGGGGCCACCTCTCCGCAGCGTGCTTAATGCTTCCTCGCCTTCCTCCGGGTCAGTCGCATCGTGCCGGACTCAAAACCCTCGCAGGGGGGTTGTAACAGGCGCAGCGCTTCGCACCGAGGTGCCCCAATTTGAGCACACCCTAATACGAGGGAAAGTGCTTTCTGAAGCGAACACTAATGAAATCCTCTATTTCAGCTATGCATCATCACACGGCTCTTTTAATGTCACAGTTAGGGGAGATGATTAGATTCTGTGTTTGTTGGTGGTGCTCCTGTATTTTTCGACTCCCTCTGCCTGTGAAGCTGAGTTACCGTGGTTACCGTGGCCGGGGCTCTGAGCGGCAGAAAAATTAGAATCATTAAAAAAGAAAAAAAAAAAAGAGAGAAAGCCTATTCAAAATGATCTGAAATAGCTCATTTCACAAATCAGCCGCTCACAACTTTTAAGGTCTAGGTCTTTAGAAAACCTCTTGTCAAGGTGTTATCCCAGCTCACCTCGAGGTGAGTGGGGATTTCATCCAACACTGAAGCCACGGTGATGTTGTCAGCATGGGGCGAGTATTTGCCATGCAGGCTTTCTGATCGAGGATGCTTTTCAATCTCTTTTCACTTTTCCTTTTTTCTCTTTTAATCGATCTGCTTCTTAAGGGAAAGCGATTTCGTAGTGAATTTTGCAAAACCGAAACGAAAGGAAGGCAAACGTGTTTGGAGCCTTTCCAGCCTGCCCAGCCGAGCGGCGAGGAGCGCAGCTTGCGGCACGGCTCTGGCTCCCGAAATGCTCCCTGCCATCCCGGGCACATCCAGCCCCTTGGTCCCAGCTGTCTCCCTCACGGAGCAGGAGCGCTGCTGCCTCTCGCAAGCCGCGGCTTTAACCCTTCAAAACTCAGCTGCCCTTGTGCTGAGCAGTTTCATCAGCTTTGCAAAATCCCCCACGGTTCCGGGGGGGGATTTTGGGGTGATACGAGCAGTGTGGGCCAGGTTTTGACCCCGCAGCGTTGCTAAAGCCCAGTCACTTGGATGAGAAGCTGGCTGGGCATGGGGAAAAGCTGCCAGCCTGTTTGCTTCCAGATATCGGCCCCTCTCCAGCCAGCCCTTGAAGGAGCTGCTGCTTCTGCCAGGAGCAACTTGAGGGCAGAGCGACCCACTGGGGCCTGGATATCTCGCTCAGGCCGAGATAAGAGGTGTATGGGAGCAGGCAGGATGCGATTCCAGCCCGGCAGCTCAGGATGAAGCCAGGCCAGCCCGTGGGGCTGCGGCCCCATCCCTGCCATTGCCGTGGTTTCCCGGAGCATCATCGCACCGGTACGAAGCGTCGCTGCTCTGAGAGCTGGAGGAACGGGAGCTTCTCACTTGAGGAGTCCTGTGGGGATTTTTCTCCTGCTCTGTTAGGTAGCAAGGAAAAAAAAAAAAAGGCTTTTTTTTATTATTTTCTGCGACATCTGCAGTCATGAATTGGGCCTATAAAACACTGTGTAGGAGACTGTTCCTCCTTCACTTGATCTCCTTTCATTCCCAAGAACATTTTTCTCATCAAAGCTTGCAGATTTCAGACACGCCATAAGATATTTTTAATCATCTTCTGTCACGAAGTTTCCAAGTTAAAGGAGCCTGTGCCATGCAGAGAAAAGTCTATTTATTCTCCCTTGTTTAAAATACCCTGGCAGTCATTTTAATTACAATACCTTTTCCCTACCCCTCTTGGGATGTGCAAATGTATTTACACAATTTACAGTAGAAGTGGTTTCCTTCCCCCGTCCCCTCACGCCTTTCCCGTCACTTCCCTCTCTCCCCAATATGTGTAGCGTGCACAATTTCAAATATCACAACTTGGCAAATAAATATTACAAGATTCAATAAGGCAGAGCTGCATTTGCAAGTCTGAGGCTAATTTAATAAATGATGGCAGGAGCTTTAAAACATGTCTCCTATTTAAAGAGCACAACACCGATCTCTGGAAGGAACTGCGAAGTGGGCTAAATCTTTTAAAGGCTTTAAATGAATCCTTTTCGTCTAAAGCTTTGAAAATTAAAATCCTCCAGAGCTCGTTTTTGTTCAGCTTCGTCAGTGCAGACGTAAGCCAAGCCTGTGAATTACCCTGGGTGCACCGCCAGCTCTGGGCTCGGCGTGGGCCCCGAGGTGGCGTTTCCAGGTCCGCCCTTTGGAGGAGACAAGAAGGGGGAAAAAGAAGGAGAACACGGGTCGAAGAAAACGTAAAACCCATTTCTATTTAGAGCAGGATGTGTGTTGGCACAGGGGGCTGGTTTGGAGAAGCTGCTGTACGGCTGCGCTCCAGCAACCGTGACCTTTGGTCCCAGTTTGTGCTGCGAACTGGGACCAGTTGTTGGGATAAGGAGGTCAATGTGCGGTGGGACCCTATGCACGAGTCAGGGCTTCGCAATATCTCCCCAACAACACTTCCAAATCCCACAAACCACCGTCCGTACTGCCTTTATCTTTCATCTCCGGGAACTCTCACGCAGCTCTCGCAGCCCGGAGGATCGCAGTCCCCTGCCCTCCCTCCCTCCACCCCACCGTGCAGAAACGCGGCTTGAGAAGATTACGCCAAGCCTTTCTGCCTTTAAACTCCATTAAATCTACACGTCGGGGAGATGGCTTTGGCAGATTGGATTGGATTGGATTACGTCTCTTTGGATCCTTTGCTGGTGGGGTATTTCAAAGATCACCTTTAACCACAGCTTGCTTCTCTGCAAGTCTGAATTGCTCCGGTTAAAGTCGCAGCTTGGCTGAAGCAGAAGCAACTGGATGTCAGCAGCAGAGAAATAAATGCAAATATTTAACAGACTCTCTATTTTTCTATCTCTATTTGCTTGACGGTGACAAGTTGTACTGCGAATAGGGAAATGGAGGCACAGAGTGGTGTGATGCCTTGCAGGGAGTCCCTTAGGGTTAATGGGGGAGCAAAGGAGACCCCCTGCTGCCTGCTCACAGCCTGGCCAGCGCCTGGTGCGGGTGTTCGTGCTTGGGATGCAGCCCATGAAGGTCGGCGTCTCCAGATCACGCAGCACTGGGCCTGGGGGGATTAACCTCTCCCTGTTGACACCCCTGCTGGGGAGCGTCTTGCTCTGGTCTGGAGATGATTTGTCAGATTATTGCCCACTGCTGTGCAGGCAGGATCTTCCCTGGCAGCCTTACACCAGACACGGTCACCTCATTGAGCGAATTCACACGGAGAAGGGGCAGCACCACCGTGTGTGCAAAGGAAGCCACCTGCGTTTTGAGGCTGGAAGCTCAGCTTTGCCAAACACCTGTTATTAGGGTGACTCTCCAAAAAACCTCGTGGGCCTCGACGGCTCTCCACCACCACAACAAGCCCGATGGAGCACCAACAGCCACAGCTTCACCCTCTCTTCCCCTGGTGAAGTCGGGTTATCCCCCCTTCCTCCCTCGCTGCTGGCAGAGACCCAAAACACGTCCCTCCGTGCCTGATTCCTAAACCAGACTCTTAGCCCGGCGGTGTGTAATTAAGTTGAAGCTCTGGCTTGAACAGTTGGAGCTTGGAGGAGGTAGCGGGGTGAAGGAGGACAGAAAATACACATAAATCCTTCCTCTGTGTGCTCTTATCCACAGTGACAGCTACAAAAAAGCCCTTTATGGCTTCAGTCACATCACATCTCAGCACGAAGCGTGCCACCACGGGGAGACCCACCAGGCGATCATCTGGAAATGGCAGCTCCTGTGAAATTTGCAGGGTGATGAACAAAAAGGAAGGGTGGAAAAGACCCAAAAGGCTGCGTGTGTGGCTGGTGTTATTTCTCTTGAAGTGAGAGGGGATCAGAGAGACCACGACAGCCTGTCCCGGATGGTGGTGGGGACACTGTGGAGCTCGGGAACAGGCACACGGCCCCATGGCATCGCCACAAAACAAACTTCAGATTCAGAGGGAAACCCCCACCAAATATCCCCCAATTTCCTATACACCAGGTGAAGGGGAGGGAGGCCTCCAATGGAGCAGAGCCGCTTGTTTTGGTGCACCTGAGCCATTAATGCTGATGAACAACATCTGCTCCATGGTCTGTGGGGCTGGGGTGAAATTTGCAGGCACAAGCCGAGTGGGTGTTTGTTGAGAAGCTGAAGGAACCCTCCTGGGACGGCTCCTGACCAGAGGTGAGGAATGAGCCATTTGTTTGCTTCAGTTTGGAAGTTAGAGTGACGCTGCTGGGGAGAAATAATCGTTGAGAGGGCTCCCAAGGAAAAGCAAATCAAAGCGCGCTAAGTATCTGTCAGTAAAGAAGATTTTGCATATCATTTTTTGAAATACAGCTCTTATTTTGAATTCCACGTAGTATATTTCAGCATGTAAAATAAGAAATAGGAGCCCAACAATGTGTGGTCTGGCTGGATGTCCAAGATGTTAACTGGATGTTTTCCTGCCTTAAGGGTCAGGCAGGAACCAAAGCTTCAGCAGTTCTATCTGCGTTTCTTAGGTATATGAATAAAATTAATGTTACTCAAAAGGATTGTAACAGCTTGTACTAAAACCAAGTTCCCTCACAGGGCTGTACTGATTTTGGTGGTGTTATTGGTGTGAGTGACCTGTAGTGCTGGTGAGGAGGGTGCAACCTGCTTGTTAATCGGGGGGTTGCAGGCTGCTTTGGTTAAGGGCTGCCCTTAATTCGCCCACAGCGCTGGGGACCTGCTCCCTAGCCCTGGCCCTGCTCTGCAGGTTGTGGCAGGAAGGAATCCCTTCGGTAAGCACCCAGCCGTGGCTGGGGGAGGATGCTTTACAAAGCAATTTGGAGAAAGGCTCCTCAAAATGTCCGAGCCCCCGCCGTTATCGCCTTCTCGCTCCAGTCTGGTGGCCTCCTCCGCTCGCTGTACCTGCCGCTGCGGCTTTCTTGCCTCTCTAATCTGATTTAGATAACAACCCCACTCGGGGAAATTGGCGCAGGCAAGCGGCAGTGCCGCGTGCGTTGATTTGCCTGCTCCTGATCCGCTCGCCGATAGCAGGCGGGATGCGGAGCTCGGCTGCTGGTGGGAAGGGACGGATCCTCCTCTCCCACGTGTAACGAGGCAGCTCCGAGCTCTCCAAGGTGTTTTTACAACACCCTGCACAGTGAAAGGGTGATCAGAGGCACCCCCTGCTCGCTGCGGCTCCGAGGGGTGGTGGCACCAGCTTGGTCCCCAAACAGGTTGCCTTGTCCCCCCCATCTGGAAGCTTTGTCAGGGCAGATTTGGGGACCTCACGCTGGCTGTGGGGTCTGTCCTCAGGTGTCAGACTCGCTGCGCAACCACAGAAGGGCTGCGGACCTTCTGCTTCCCCTGCTGCACGTGTTGCGTTCGGCACTGCGTGCTTTCCCGACAGGAAAGTCCCGGCCAGAAATAGAACAGCCTTTCCCCGAGCTCCCCTGCTTATGGGGCTGCCTCATCAATGCGGCATCAATCCCTGCACGTCCAGAAGATCCCTGCAGAAATTCAGGCTTTTTTTTTTTGTCTTTTCCCCGCTCCGTCCTTTCACTCCTTTTCATAAAACCTGTCAGCACCAGCTTCGTGGGATGCCTGCATGCGACGGGAGCAAAGCCAAGACCACCAAACTCACTGCGTGTGGGCAGCGCATCCTGGCTCCGCTGCGGGATGCAGCCGCGGTTCTCCTGCTGCGGGGAGCAGTGCTCGGCCCCCAGCCCAGCCCTGGGGAAGGGGCAGCCCCTGGAGCACACGGTCCCTGCTAGCACTAAAGCAAAGAGCCTATTCGGCCCTGGGGACCTCGAGCGGAGAGATTAAAAGCCCAATCAGCCTCTTTTCATCTACTCCTCAATAAGTGCTGCGATGCTGTGCCCCAGCTGGTCAGCGCCGCGTCTCCTCCCAGCCCTCTCCCCTCCACCTCTTCCCCGTGCCCTGCGTGGGCTGTTGATATATTTTTATTGATCTCGCTTATGTAAAGCTCATCCCTGCCATTCACTCCTGAGTAATAACCAGGGCTCTTTGTTCCCCTGCACAATAGACCGTGCCTCGACAGCCCCAGGGAGCTCAGGAGGTGCTTTAAAAGGTTAATGTCTCTGTTAGATTACAAATCGCTCCAGAGCGGTCTGCTGTCACTCGCAGGAGGTCTGAAATAATCACCTGGATCCTTTAACTATTAACTGATCCTGAACGAGACGCGCTCCCAGCGATGGGAGATGCTGTGACTGTGCTGCTACCTCTGGCCATGCAGGGAACAAGCGTCCTACTCCCCCGAGCATCTCGGGGACAGAGGCTGGGCTGGGCTGGTTTCCCAGTGCTGGTTTCCCAGTGCTCTTCCCTTTGTCCCCAGACGCCTTGAGGCCGAGGGGACTCGAGGGCTTTGGGTGCTGGGTGACCCCGATGTGCTGCAGCACCCTGCCGTCACGCAGGGATGAGGAGCTGTGTGCTGTACAGCGGATGCAGCGCGTCTGATGTGCTGCGTGTCCATCTCCGTGCTTTGTGTCTCTTGTCCCCATATGTGACATTGCCACCCACTGTGGCCGTGCCCAGGTGTCTTTGATCTGGCTGTGACCTTTTGTGCAGTAAAGGGGCTTCCTTCTCCCACTGGCCAGGTCAGGGAGGGAGATGTGGGTCAGGAAATCAGCACCAAGACTAGGAGGAGGTGATGGAGATCCCAGCCATGAGTCCAGAAAATTATCACTGGAAGAATTAAAAAGAAAGAGAAATCCAACTCAAGACACAGCTCAGGATTTTTGCTCGTTTGGGGGAACAGCGGACATGGGCTCTAACCACACACAGAGGCAGACTCGCTCGCTGCTTTGCCTCCCTCCACTTTTCTCCCCAAGCCCCCCAGTCCTCTGGCTCGGCTTGGTGGGAGTGGGCTCATTGGCGTTTCGTGCGGCCACGTTTTGTGCGTTGTGCTCTTGGTTGAGTCGAATCCTAATTCAGCTGTCTTCGGGGGACGGCAGACAGCTGCTTTAATGAGTTAACAGTAGGGTTTAAAATAACCAGCATCTGTTCTTTGTGCGAGCAGGGGCTCTCCCACCACAGCTCTGCCTTCCAAAAACAACCCTGCAGGGGAGGCGTGAGCTTGGGGCCACTCCGGCGCTGCCTCCGCACCGAGCGATGCCTCAGCCCTCGTGGGTTTGCTGCCTGGACGGGATGAGTTTCTCTTGGCAGCTCCTTCTGCAAGCATTGCCTGGAGAAATCCTTAGCTGGAGCGAAGGTATCGCTGCAGCGAGGGCTTTCGCAGGGGGTAGGGATCATCCCAGACCTCAGCGGTGCAGCTGCGATCTCCTTGAGGGCACCTTTCTGGAAATGTGTACCTGTGGCTTGCTTTCCACCAGCGTTTTTGACCCCTCGGTCTGTAAGAGGCTTCCTGTGGATCTCTGGAGGTTTTTTGCCTTCCCAGCTCTGATCTGCAGGTTGTTTTATTCAGGGGGCATAAGACGGAGTTGCAGCAATGCCCACCTGCCCACCCAGCAATTGCACAATCATTAAAGAAGATTTCCTGCTGCAGCACAAATGTCTGTGGTGCTCCTGGTTCCCAAGACACCCCCGGGTCTTGCAGCCACACCAGATCCCATGGACCATTTTGGGAGCCCAGTCTGGCACTGCCCAGAGGCCGGTTGTACCCAGCTCCTGCTGTCCTTCTGTTGGTTCTTGAAGCACCTTTCCCTGCCGAGATCAGCATCCTCCGCCCTGGGAGCAGACCCCAGAATTGCAGAATATCCCGAGTTGGAAGGAAGCTGCAAGGATCATTGAGTCCAAATCCTGGCTCCACACAGGACCACCTGAAAATCAGACTATGTCTGAGAGTGTTGTCCAAACACTTCTTGAACTCTTGCAGGCTTGGTGCCATGACCACTGCTCTGGAGAGCCCATCCCAGTGCCCATCCACCAGTGAGACATCGGTAAGGTATCGGTGTGTTGGTGAGGATACTTTTCCTAAAATTCCTAAAAATTTCCTAAAATCCAACCAGAATGCAGATGCAAGGAGCAACCTGGAGGTGACCTTCATGCGTGCCTGGGATCCGTTTGCTTGGAGGTGAAAGCAAATGAGCAGCAGAGCTAACGGAGGGCTGGGTGCTGACAAGATTCTCCTCATCCTGGGATGGAGGCGCCTGCCCAGCATCCGGGTGCGGAACCTTGGAGCCCGCCGCCTCCCACCCCCTCTCTTATTTATTGGGTGTGGGAGCCAGTGGATTTTTTATTTTTTTTTTCCCAGATGCACCCAGCACAGCGGGCTCTGCACGACACCAAATTAATTAACGTTGGGCAGGCAGAATGCAATTAACTACCCTGGAGCCCGGCCAAGGCGGGGGGGAGCATTCCTTGCTCCTGCGAGAAATGACCCGGGAGCTTTCCAGGGCAGGACCCTTGCGTTCGCTGTGCAACTCAAGGGCAGGAGGCTTTGGCTTGGGCACATCCTTCTCAAAAAGCCTCCTCCAACTCCCTTCGCTGCTCTGCACCCGCTCGCATCCCGCTCCGTGTGTGATCCCACCCGGCTGCTTCCTCCATCCATCCATCCATCCCGGGGAGGCGGCAGGCGGAGGGAGGCGGCGTTTGCAGGAGATTGCACCGCGGTTGGCAAAATCCTGGGTAGAAGTAATCAAGCGAGAGGCCGTGGTTGCATTTCAAGGACCAACTGGCTGGCTTTTATTTATTGCTGCCACTCACTGAGAAAATGGACTCGGGAGGAGATTCCTGGGCCGCGGCTGCTGCGCGAGACGGGCAGCTTCTGTTAAATAGAGCATCGCCTGACAGAACTGTGATTTAGCTGTGGCTATTTAAAGGGTTTTGGAGGCAGCCAATGCAGAGCATCTGCAGGCAAAATGGGCAGTCTTGGCAGTTCAGCTACTTTGAAAGTCAACTAAATTAAAAAAGAAAAAAAAAAAAAAAAGCTTGTGCAGAAATGCACAGGAGTTGAGGAGGTGGCTGGGGATGGGAACTGGTGGGATAACAGTTGGGGGTCCAGCGCAGGGGCTGGCTGAGCCCCACTCCCAAATTTCATGCAGCCCACGCAGAAACCTGTCCCTCCCCCTGTAGTCCCAACCCTACTGAGTGCTGGGTTTTGTTACCCATCGCTCACCTTGCTTGCATGTTCTCCTCTCCGACCCTTTGCGCCTCTGGCTGCATGTGACAGCTTCACATTCGGGCCACGTGTGCTGAACCTGAACTCGTCCTGCTCCATTGAGGAGGATGGTTAGAGCCCAGATGGCTTTGAATAATGAGCAGGGGTATAAATCTGCATGGTGCTCGTGGTATTTACAAACTCGTAAAGCAGCCTTGGCAGGGCACCCTGGCCTCGCACTGTTGGTGGGAGCACCCCCCTTCCATGTGCCCCGCTGGCCAAGCAGAGTCTGGGGGTGAGCGGTGGGGATGCATCGTGTTGGACCTTAATTCCCAGCCTCGACAGACACCCTGATCCCCCCAGGAAAGGAAACCAAGGCTCCCCCTTACCTCTGCTCTCCTCTGTGCCTGGGTGCCTTGCTGGGCCGTCCCTGAGCCGTACCAGGTCGCATCGCAGTGCCTCTGCTCTACAGGCAGGTGGGTCCCCAGGAGCAGCCCTGTACTTCACCCATTACCTTCCGCCTCTAAAGGGCGGTTTAGAAGTGCAAGGATCAAGATTGAAATGTCAAGTACATTCTTCTTTGTTACGCCAGTTAAATGCTTTACTCTGCTGAGGCCAACGTGTCTCTCATCCTGGGCTTTGACTGCAAGCTCCTATGGTGCGAGGGGCCAGGCTTCTCCGTGCTTTAATGATAAATAAACTTGAGTACGCAGGAACAGCAGCCCTGCCTCCCCATCAGCCCAGGATCTGGCCCTGACATGCAGCTGGCCCTGACGTGCCCACCCGTTGTCACCTCCTTTGCTGGGTGCTGCCCAGCCATGACCTCCTGCAGCTCGGCCAGAAGTTCCTCTTCGGTGAGACCCTGTGGATAACAAGGGCTGGCCCTGATTTGAAGCATCCTTCCTCTGGGAGCATTCCCATCAAAGAAGCTACCGGCAAGGCAAGTAGGGCCAGAAGTCTCTGACCGGTGGCAGTTTATGTGCGTGTTCATCGGAGCCCTCCAGACAACTGCAGTGAACTTACAGGGATCTTTCCCTAAAATCCACCACTGTTTCCAACGTAAAAAAGAGCGCGTGTCTTCTGGGGTCAGCTTTCCCCAGAGGGAAGCATCCATGGAGCTCCTGTTCCCTCTCTGGCTGTGCCACCGAGCTCTGTACAGGGAGTACAAAGCTGCTGCAAATGGCAGGAGCACCCCTGCTGCAGAGGCAACACGACACAGGCACTGCTCAGCCTCCATGGCCCCGTCGGGACCCCTGAAAGGCCCTTGGGAGTGCAGCCACACTGTGGGTTTGCCTTGGGATGCCGAAGCTCCCGCCTGCCGCCAGAGTGGGCTTTTTTACGTGCTGTTCTCCCCCCACATGACACAAGATTAATTACAGCCATAAAAACATTAGGAGCTTTCTAAATATTTTATGTGAATAAGCACACACAATATGAGGGTTTTACTCGTTACGTTTTTGTAAAGGACATTTTGTTTGTAAAAACTGGGAAACCTGACAGGTGATTTTATTTTTAGTGCTCCTGTCCGCTCTGAAGGACTCCGAACGCAAGGAGGAGACAAGGGCAGTAAAAACTCCTCTCAGAACTGGGAGCGGATACAAAGCTGATGAGGAGAGGATGAAAAGATGGCCACAAATTTCAACCCCAAACCCAACCTCGTTGCCCACCGTTTGGAAACCACTTGCAGTGGAGGAGATTCGGCCCTGGCTGGGAGCACCGGTGGGGTGGAAGCAGCTCACAGGCACGGCGGTCTCCGTACAAGTGCCGTCACTGCATTTGTGGTTGTGGCACGGGCTCCCCACACCACGTACCAGCAGTGGTGGTTCATGCCAGCGATGCATTGCACTCGCTGCTCCCAGTTGGGCTGTGATCTGTACGTAGTGGAGGCTACACCAAAGGGTTGGCATTTAATCTGTATTCAGCTCATACAAGTTCAACAGGAGCCTGGTGGCTCGCTGATTCTTTTACCCGTCTTCATTCCCAGTCACTGCTGGGCACCAGCAGTAAGAAGGTGCCAGTCTGGTTCTTCCTGGGGCGAGTTAGCAGCCAACTCATCTTGAAAACGATGGGATAGTTTCGGGGGGCTGTTTGCTTTTGCTGCTGCCACACTCCAGGCATCACCTGGCACAGGAAGGTTTTGCCAAGATTCCTGCGATTGCTCCAACCCCAGCAAGGCACCTGGGGAAGCCTCAAAGCTTTCGTAAGCAGCCAGGGAAGGTTAGAGGATTTGGCTTGTCATCTCTGTGTTTGAAAGACCAGATCTTGCTCGCCATTATCCCAAGAGACAAGGCTGCTCAGGCGGTTCCTAAAGCAGGGTCTGGCCCACCCAGGTAGGGCTCGTTTGCCGCCTGGCTTTTTCGGGAGTGAGCCTACATCTTCCTCCCTGTCCCTGTCTGGCTGCAGTCCCAGGCGGAGCAGATCTGGACATCTAGCAATTACAGCAGACAGCACTTCTTCCCTTGCCCTTCCTGACTATCTCGAGCAATCCCAGCAAGTCTTCCAATTTCCTGGTGTTACTGTGGCACTGCAAGGCAAGAAGCCATTAGCGACTGGGTCTCGATGTGTCTCATTCTCGGTTTAAATATTGAAGAGGCTTCGAAACACCTCTTCATCCTAGCAGTTGACCTGAAATGGTGTCTGTTGCGCCACGCAGCTGTTATTTTTTGGTGGGCTGTCATGGTTTCTGATTGCGGAGCAAGGAGATGCAGCGCTCCCGAGCCCTGACACGCAGCAGGACTCAGAGTTGGTGCTGAATATTTCATGCAGACACATGCAGACAGAGGCACCAGTCTGTTTTCAATTCTGATTTTCTCTGCTTCTCTAGGTGCATAAATGATGCATATTGTTTAAGCTTCCCAGTTTCAGAGGGGGGAAGAGTGACAAACGCCTTTGCCGTTGGTCGCACGAGTTTTGGGTGAAGCAGACCTCGTGTTTTCAGCTGGCTGTACGATATTGTAAGCCAAGAAGTCTGCTGGTGGCTGAGCCCCATGTGGATGGAGACAGAGGGATGGGGGCTGGGGTGGCCCAGCACATAGGCAGGATTCAGCCCTCTCAAACAGGATCTAATACAGCTAACTACCTGTGTCCTCCTGTTAATTAGGTGGCTCTTTCAGCCTTTCCAAGGTTTTATCAGATCAAAACCAGTGCTGTTTTCAAGGCGATCGAACGATCGATTCATGGCAAGATGAGGATGCTTTTCCAGCAGCCCCACTCTGCCTGGATGCAGGGCCCTGTTCTGAGCCAGCAGCTCCCATGCTTGTGCTTTTTGGGGGTGATAAGAAGCTAATTAGAGCCAAGCATATATGCCATTGGACTAATTGTGGAATAATGCTGCTGGAGTGTAGAGCAGCTGTCAGGGAGAAGCGTTGGATGAAAGTTGATTTCATCCCCGGCACAAAGTGCATTGAGTGCTTCTCTTTCACTCCCAGGCATCTGAATGCGGCTCCTGGATGCTCTGTGCTCTCCCACCTGCACCTCTCCACTCCTTGCCTCTTTTCCCACGTTTCATTACCATTTCCCTGGGACAGGATCCTCTGCGTTCAACCACCTCCTACCGCCACCATCATCCCACCTGGGCCATGGGTTGGGGTCAGCATCCATCCCTCCAGAAGCACCGCGACGCAGCTGCTTTCCTCCTGCCTCCCAGTGAAGCTTTGGCTACGGATGCTTAGAAAAGTTTCATCTCAATGAACACCTTCGGTGGCATTTTCAGCAGCTGGAAAACAGCGATGAGAGGAATTCCTGATGTTGTTATGGGCTGGCTTTTCTTTGTCAAGGCTCTCACCGCCCGCCTCATTTTCTCCTTAACAACTCTACCTGTGATTGACAGTACAGCGAAAGCTGTCATAAAATAAGACAGAAATTGGCTGTCAATTAGAGTTGTTCTTTAAAGGTCAAACAGAAATTAGAATGCGAACCCCAGGGGTATATTTTATAGCTGATCACTGATGGCAAAATACAGGATCTTGGCTGCACCGTGGCACAGCGGAGCCGTGAGTGAGGGCCGTATCCTGCCCGCAGGCAGGGGGCACATCCCAGCCCTCAACTGCTTGCAATGCACTGAATCTGGACAGCTGTGGTGCTGGGAAGGGGATGTTCCAGCCAAGCAGGAGCTAGAGGGGAAAATTTGGGTTCATTTGGTTGTTTCTGTAAATAGTCATCCACATCTCTCCAGATTTTACTTTGGGTAAATTAACAGAAAGTCGTCGTCGTCCCCCCCGTTTTTTATTTATTTTTTTTTGGAAAGGGTTGGACTTCAGTGCCTTCATATTACTACAAATTTCAGATTGCAGTTCTGAGTTAATTACTGCCAGCAGAGGCAGAGACCACAGAAGGTCTTTCAGAGCTCTGCAGACAGCTGCTCTCACCGCACCTGTACGTTGGACTAACGGCCTCGCTGTGCCTCTTAGCGGATCAAGTTCTGCTTTAAATGATCGTGCAAGCTCACAAAAACCTGCCAGAGTAAAACCAACACATCTTGGCCAACATCTCCCCAGGTTGTTTGGAGGGCTATGACTTTTTTTTTTCTTTGTCCTAATTTCAGGATTGAAAAATCTGTGATACCTTGACATTTGGGGCAGGAGTAGGGGGGAAAAAAATCCCACCCAAGTTTTCCCTTTGGTAACGAAGCAGTAAAGCTGTAGTCACCTGCGCAGACTCGGTGCTTCCTCTTTTTCTCCTTTTTTCTTCAGGCCATATCTACCACTACATTCTCTATTAAATAATCTTCAGACTTCCTACGGCCTTTAATGCTAATTAAGTCCTGAAGTGGTCAGAAAGCAGCTGGGGGAGACCTGTATCACAGGTTCCCTGGTCAGCTTGCGAGTAATTTGCTTCCCATCTCCAAAGCGTTTTCGAGGCAAGGCTCTGTAGGGTTTGTCCAGCAGCATGGAGCTGCTCCTCCCTGTAGCCAGTGTAATCCATAATTGCTGGGTTTCGAGAACTTTATTGCTGTGTCTCCCCATTTTAAACAAATATTTGGTTGCTTGTCGTTGTTTTGATATTTTTTTTTTTTTTACATGTGATCCTGGAGGGTTGCGGGGCCCAAACTTGTGAGGTAAAGTGCTCAGATGGCTTGGCCTGCATTACCCAGTATTTGTGAGGGACATCAGGGTGGTCTCATAAGCAAAAATCTGCCCTGGGGCAGAAGCAAAGCACGTGCAGGGACTCAGAGCTGGAAAGCAATACCTCCATCATGTAATTCCTCATCCCGAAATGACCCTAAACGGGTGAAGAGCGTGAATGCCTCGATGAGAGAGGCCATGGGTGTGAATGGGGAAAGGACCCTGAAACTTTCTTCCTTTTCTTTCTCACTGAAAGTCTTTTAAATGATTTCAATGCTGAAAGCCCTCATTAAGCTTTAATCCTCTACACCAAATCTCTACGTACGGGTTGTTACCAGTCTCCAAGTAATCCTCGCGCCCATTCGCCCCGCAGTTAGATGCTGAAGGCCGCCTGGTCTGGATTGCATTTGCTTCCAGCCAAACTTTGCAGCTACCACCTTTGCAGAGGTGTTTTTATGCTTTTTCCAGACGGAGCTTGTGTTAATCTGTCACAGCAAGTTTAGCTTTGGCGTTCGCAATCGTTTTCCGAAGGAGACAGTCCCTCTATGTTGACTGAAGGGAAAAGCAGAGAAAATAAGCAGTTAACTTAGAAACAGCCAAGGCCAAGTGCTGTGAGAGCTCTCACTCCTGCAGAGCAGTGCTTGTAGACAGGGATGGGGGTGGCCAGTCCCCTGGGCCGTCAGCCCCCAGGTCGGGGACAGACCCCAAAACGGGCACCGATGTTCCCCAAGCAGTGCCTACGTTGCACAAATTTTGGATGGGAGCACCATTTACAACCGACCTGAGGTCTGTTTTTTGGTGAGGGGAAAAGTCAGGTGGAGAAAAACAAGCTGGTTTGTTGTCTGTAAGTGGAAAAGAAAGAACTCCCACCAGGTTTTGAAGCAGCTTCACAATTAATTTCTAGGTGAAACTTGTCATGTTCTCAAATGGGGAGGGTTGGTTTTGGAAATGCTGAGGAACAATTTTGACTCAAGAAGTAACTATTTAAATACAAAATATACGTATATTTTTTAACTAATCTTGACCCTGTTTCCCAAATGTGGGATGTGTTTTCTGGTCAATTGAATCTAGAAAAAAAATCAACCTGGTTAGAGAACAAGCAACAGGTAAGGGAGGTGAAGAGGGGAAGGGAAAATAACTGGCTGGCTTCATCCAAAATCCTGGGCAATCAATGCAACGTCTCCAGTGGGCTTGAGGCCACGGCCCAGTGAGATGGAGGAGATAAATAGGACAGGAGGATCAATCGCAGGCAAGAGGAAGGAGGACAAACGTCACAAATCCAATATTTTAAAAAAAAAAAAAAAAAAAAAGAACAATGCAAAGTTAAAAGCTTTGGCTCAATGGATTTGGCATTACAATATCAAAGCTTTTGTCAGCACTGGGAAATACTTCACCTCAAGTTGATGCTCTTTGGCAAAAATAAGAAAAAAAAAAAAATATATATATATATATAAAAAATTCTGCATTTTTTCCCCTGTGCAAAGGAAAAAAAGCCTCCACAGAAAGATTGCTTCGATCAAAAGGCCATGTAGCATCTTGCCTGTTCCCAGAGAGACCGTGGAGAGCACAGCCCAGTTGGTAATTTGAACAGAGCAGCAGATAAATACACAGATCTTTTAAATTCCAAGCATGAAATGGGGGAAGCGGCGAGAAGCAGGGCTGGAGCTGCTCCAGGGAAGCAAGATGCTAAGACACAGCTACATGCAGGGCAATGGACAGGGGCACGTGGGGCTGTGCACGGCAGCACCTACCTCCCGCCCCATCCCGGGATGCATAAATCCACTCCTCATGGTGGAAATGGTAGAAAAATAGAATCATCAAGGTTGGAAGAGAGCTTCAGGATTATCTGGTCCAACCATCACCCTACTACCAATGTCACCCACTAAACCTTGTCCCCAAGCACCGGGTCCAACCTTTCCTTGAACACCCCCAGGGACAGTGACTGCACCACTTCCCCGGGCAACCTGTTACAATGTCTGACTGCTCTTTCTGAGAAGAAATGTCTCCTCATTTCCAACCTAAACCTCCCCTGGCGCAACTTGAGGCCATTCCCTCTAGTCCTATCACTAGTTACCTGTGAGAAGAGGCCGACCCCCAGCTCCCCACACCTTGGAGACCTTGATGCCTGCAAGGCTGTTCCTCACCCCTCTCTCTCTCCCAGCAGCTGTTCCCCAGCAGTTCTTTTTTATTTTTATTTTTTTTCCCTTTCCTAAATATGCTCTCACAGAGGCACAAACAACATCACCTATTGGCCCGGCTCTGGCCAGCAGCGGGGCCCTTATCTAACATGGGGCAGCTTCTGGATTCCTCTCACAGAAGCCCCCCCTACGTTCCCCCGCTACCAAAACCTTGCCACGTAAACCCACTACAGTGGGAGCCTGCACGTCGTTGTGCAGCAGGAGAGGTGGCAAGCCTGGGTTTCTCCTTCTGCTGTGTGTTCGTCCAAAGGTGGTTTCCAAAGTGGCTCAATTAAGCTCCGCGGTTGTTATTGATATTAATGAAGAGAGAAGGCTGGCCTCTGAAGGCTCAGCTAATTTGCGTGCCTGACACTTGTGTTGTTTGAGTATTTGAGGATCTTTCATTAAATTCTCAAAAAAAATAGATAGAGACATTAAGATGGTCTTAGCTCTCAGCCAAAAAATGCAGGTGGTGGCGGGATGATTGTTCCTGGGCTGGAAAAATACTCCAGCCATTCCAGTACGGCAGCAGACCTGCTGAACCCCAGGAGTCACTTTAATTTGAGGGGTTTGGGGATGGCTTCTGATATGACCCATTGGCCAAGGAAAGCCTCAACGTGATGCATCGAGGCTGGTGGATCCTGGCTGGGATTGCTGAAAACAGCCCTGAATTCACCCCCCTGAGTCCCAGCAGCACGAGCACTGCAGGGACAGCTTCCAGCCAGCCTCGTGGGAGCCCTTGTCCCACGTTCCCAAAGGGATGGCGTGGGCACAAGCCTGACAGGCTCTGCTAAAAGCAAGGTCTGAAAGCAGCTCAGCCACGCAGCACAATGCCAAGGTTGGGTTTTGGCTGAGTTCGGGGCTGCAGAAATTAAGGACAATGCGGAAGGAGTCTCCTGTTGAATTTTATTTATTCAGCTGCAAAAGCATGTTTTTTTGTCCCCTGCTGCTGCTACAGGGGTGGTGGAGGCTCTCCCAATTAGCTCCCGGCACTCCGGTGTGCTTGCACCTCTCTCGTGAGGCTTTCGGTCAGGTTATCTGGTGGGGATTTTCTTTTTCCCAGCTTGTCGGAGGTGAAAGGTGCTGGTTTTTCTCCCACATAATGAGCTGGTTTGTGCATGTCAGCACTGGCTCCGCATTGTGTCTGGTGCTGTCTCCGTTCACGCCTTCGTGGAGAATTTAGAAATGCGACATCTCGTTTCTGGTTCAGGCTTTCAAGCGTTTTTAATCCCTGCGTGCAAACAATGCACAGCAACAGGAATTGCTTTATAAATGGGGGGAAAAAGCAGATTCTCTTCTGAGAATGCATTTGCAAATGCCTTTCATCCCCTCTCACCGCGCTTGGTCTGAACAGCAGCATGAAAGGAGCAAAGAGCGCAGCACGAGAAGGAAAGACGCATAAAGCCAAAGGATGTGAGGGCCCTGTTACACTGACTTTTCAAGTCTTATAGTTAAAAAAAAATAATAATAAAATAAACAGGTGTTTTGTGCAGCTTTCCTTATTTTGAGGCTGGTGCAGTATACTCAGAGTTTGAAGGCACCTGAAGGTGAGATGCAGGACGTGGTATATAACCCCTCAGCGGTTACACCAGGGGAAAAAAAGGCCAGCTTGTCCTGTTCCTGGTTTGCACTCATGATGTAAACGTGACTCTGAATCTCGGGTAGGAGTCCGAGGAATTCGTAGCAGAGCCAGGGGAGAGCTGGCTCCATAAACACAAAGCACACAGCCTCAGCTACTTTTTCTTCTAAAGAGGTGGGTTTTGTGCTTGGAAGTGAGCCTGAAGTTAGCCTTTTCACTGGCATGATGGTAGATGGTGGATGCAGATCCTTCTCTGAGTCTGCGGGAAGTAGTCCAATCTCAGCTTACGGCAGCTTCCCAGAATGCCTTTAAAAGCACAAAAAGTCAAACTTCGTGTTAGCAGCTCAGCTGCTTCAAATAACACAGAAGGAGATAGGGGAAGAAAATAAACAAACCCAGATTTTAACAAATATCTTCTGCTCCGAGCCCATTCTGTATTTGTTGGCAAGGTGAATGCACTTTACAAGAAGGCTTTTAATTTTTTGAATGGTAAATTCAGATCTTGTGCTCATTTGAGGGGAAAAAGGCAGAAATCAGGAATGGCGCAACAACCTTCCCACCCCACCAACGTTTTGTATAAATCTAATCACCAGGCTGAAAGTAGACATTAAAATTACAATATAGCTCTTGACTTTTGGTAATTAAAAGCATTTTGTGATGACTCCCTTGATTAAAACGAGATCATCCATTTAAAATGAAAATTCAGAATGAAAATTGCTTTTGTTGCACCGATTATTCTATTTTAAAACTCCTCGCTGTTATCACCCTAATAAAAAGCTGTCACTTCTTCTGTCAAGTAATTCACAACATGAGGCATTTGCATTTCTCCCCGACTTGTGTTTATTTCAGTAATTACAAATGGATTCTTCTTCTACCACCCCCTCTCCCCCATCCTTCACTCCTGCGCTCGCCCTCCCCTCCCTCTCCATCACCGGGTGGGCTGCTGCCCTTCATCCCGGGCCAGCACTGAGAAATCCCACACAGGGAATTTAGGGAAGGAGGAAAAAAATAAACTATCAGCAGGGTGGGTGCTTTCTGCCTATAAAAAGCCACGGTGGGTTGAAGCTGGGGGGCCAGGAAGACCCGTCATCACCGCCCGGCTGATGAGGATGCAGGCGGAGGCTGCCCAGTGCTTGAATCTGCAGTATGACTGCCACTTCCTTTATTTTTTTCTTTTTAAATCTCTCTGTGCTAAATGGAATGATAATTCCCTGCCATTAATTGAAATTTTGATTAAGTAGATTAACAAGTAATGATAAAAGCCAGTTTCACTTAAAGATCGTGGGCTAGATTGTGGGTGCGTGTGAGCAAGTGATCTAAGCTTGAGGAAGTTGGGAAATAATCTCGTTTCTGCTGTTAGCCTTTCCCTGTCGTGATCCAGCTCGCAAGGCAGAAACAGAGCCAGAAGCCGCCCTCCTTCCCATCCTCCCTCCCCTCCAACAGCCACGACCTTCCCCGAGAAGCTGCTCCAGTTGGCCCCATCCTCACCACCATCGCCTCCACCGAGGGATGCTAAAGAGGGCTTGGAGACTCCTAAATGGGAAAGGAGGGAAGTAAAGGAGTTAATTGAAAAGGAGAATTAATTAAATGGCAGTTAATGGGGGTCGACATGGTCTGATCTCGTCTGGGCTCAGTGGTGCGTTGCTCAGGCTGGTGCTTGGTAGGGGGACACCGTGCACAGCAGTTGTGTGTGTTTCTGTATTTGCGTGCATGACTATATAATTGTATTTAGTATATATGGAGCTGTATGCGTGGGTGTGTAATATATAAATAAATACATATGTTGCAAACTTTTGCGTTTTCCCATTCGAAAGCTGTCTCCAGCTCAACACGTAAAGGCAGACCAGCCTTGCTGCTGTTTATCTCTTTCTCCATAGGCAGCTGCTCCCTCTCTAACCTGACAGCGCCGCTACATGAGGCAGTATTCCAGGGCTGAGGGTTTTCAATTTATCTGCACAAAGCACTTGTGCTTAAGCTGGAAAGCGCGGGGACGTGAGCAGCGCCTGGCCCTGGCAGCGCCTCGCCGCCAGCCAGCCCGCGCAGGGCAGTGGTGCGGGGCTCGCTGCTCTCCGTGTTTTTCTTTCGGCTTTTTTTCCTTCTTCCTTTTGGGTAAACTGGAGCCAAGAGCTTAAAAGAAAAAAAATAAATAGAAAAACAACAAGCTTGTGGAGGGCAGTGTGCTACTGGTAAATGTTTTTCCTCCTTCCTTTCAGTGAATTTTGCTCTAATATTCCCAATTCCCAGACACGGCATAAACCTCCTCCTTCTGTACTTCTTTCCCCAGGGTAGAAGCATCCTGCAAAGATGTCAGTGCTCGGAGAACACCAAAATAATTCAGAGGACGAGGGGAGAGTCGTCCCCTTCTGTGGCCATGCCCATGCTCAGCCCTGAGCAGCCCTGCCTGGTGCTGATGGGACACGTATGTGCCGCGGAGGGGACGGGGGGACAGGGCTGCGTCCTAGCCTGGGCAACCCACGCAAACCCTGGAGTCACTCCAAGCCACGTCAGAGCTGGGGACTGCCTGACGTGGAGGGGAAATCCTTGCACTTTGTGCTTTTCAGGTGCCCAGATAGCTCCCAGCCTTTCCAAGCTTCTCCCTACAGGAGCATCCCAGTGTCTCAGTTCCTCCATCAAGGACTGAGGTTTCCTGGGCACCACAAACCGGCCTCCGTGCGTGCAAGTGTACTGGGCTTACGTGGCCAAGGTTTGGTAAGAGGGACTGCAGGGGGGCTGTGGTGGAGTTTAGCTGCCCATCAGCATGAAACCACCACAGCAAGTTTGGGATGAGTGGGATTTGAACATTGAAACATGGGTGAAACATTCCCCAGGGCTCTTCGATGAGGGGGTTACGGTTCAGCAGAACAAAATTTGATGAATTTGGAGAAAATCTCTTTGGAAGCAATATTTTTTTTAGTGTTTTTCTGGGTGCACAGCTCTCAGCGACAGAAATAATAGATAGGAAGTAAAATACCAGTTGAAAGGCACCATTGCGGGTAACAGGAGCACATGCTACCTTGCGTGTTTTGTTTCAAAGAACAAAATCAAGATGTAAGGAACCAGTGATGGGGATGAAGGGGGCACTTAGCAGGCTATGATTAATCTGCAACCTGCTTAATCGGCCTCAGGATAACTGAGAGTTGTCTCTGGATAATTGAGATCAATGGAGTTTCATTAGAGACTGCTTTAAAGAGCACCCGGCTTCAAATGCTGAGCGAAGCAGGAGGGAATCAGGGGAGCGAGGACGGAGCCCAGGAGCAGTGGGAGGATGCTGAGCAGTGACAGGGAACTGGCCCTTGCGCTGACACGCAGGAGGTCTGCGGCGGCTGGTCTAAGACTGGGACTTGTGGCTTTTCTTGATACTTGGGAACGGTAATTTATTTTTTTTTTTTTGCAGAACATGTGCGAAAGCTGTAATTCTTCCCAGTGCTGAGTGGTTGGTGCAATATGATGAGCATGTACTGTGAGTCCCGTGGGCAGAGGATACAGGATTTGGGTGAATCTGCAGCGCCTCCTACAAGCAGGAGCAACTCAGTTGATGCAGCCTTTGGTTGGGCTGCTGTGTCCCCAGAGCACCGGCTTTAGGGCTTGCCTGGTTTGCCTGCAGTTACCCCAGATAGGAACACCCAAACTGCATCCCAGTTTGGCAGGTGCCATATCTCCAGGTTCTGCCCATGCCCTTGGAAAGAGGCTGGGTCAGGCATTCCTGTGAAGGGTTTGGATCCCCCCTGCCTAAACCGTGTGAAGAGAGAAAACGCTTCTGGTTTTTGTCCCTCCATGCTAATGAGGTCAGGGAAACAGGGTTGTTAATTCCAGAGTGTATGGGAGGAAGCTTTTAGCCATTGGTTTCTATCCAAGCCCTGGCACAAGAATCAAATACCCAGAATACAAGACCCCAGAAAGAGAGAAAAGTGTCATTTCAGATCAGGGAAAATCCAGGCACTGCTAGACACGAACAAAAGGCGATTTGGCAGCTGCTGGCCGAGCAGGCTAGCTCTTTCTTCTTGTCCCCTGCGGCTATGGAAACTGCCGCTGTTTGTCCGCCCTCCCAAGGAAGGTGGGCACGGCGGGCATGCCGACCTCCCCCAGGACAAGCCGTGGCAAAGCAATGGAGCAGGACGAAGACCTCCAGCCACATGTGCCAAGTGCTCCCTTGTCCTCCTAACTCTGGGCGACCGCAAAAGGTGCTCCCAGCCCGCGGTGCTGAGGCTCCCTGGGCAGCTCACCTCCCTTCCCATCACGATAGTGACTAAACCAGAGATTTAAATCTGTTTTTTTAACATACCGTCTTCAGCCTCATTTGGCTGTGGGTCACTGTTATATTTTTTAAACCCCAAAGCCCTTTGCAACCTGGTTGTCACAATCTCATCTAGCAAGGACTTTCTTTATGCAAATCCCTTGGCTTCAGAAGCTCCGGACTGAAAAAAGGAAAACCAAGTTATCGTAAGACTTGAGCTGCCAGGCCCAGCAACAGGCATGAGAAGTCCAAGGTTTACAGATTAAATATCAGAGAAGCTATCATGGTTCCAGGGTGGCTTCAGATGAGGGTGCTCAAGACAAGTGGTGTTTGCAGCAGGGACACTCGGTGGGAGGAATTGTTCTCTGATCAGCAAAGCAAGGAGCAGCTTGGGGCCATCCCTTCCCTTGCCCTGTGTCGGGTGGGTTATGAGAGGCTCCTACAAGCCCCTACATAAGCCCTTACTCCAAAGAAAGTCGTTTTTCAGATCTTTTGAGTGGTTTGCAAAGGTTAATGAATAAGGAATCAATTAATGGTCTCCTAGCCTTGCACTTTCTCTTTTCATTTAAAGGGTTCCCTTTTTGAAGATTAGTTTAATGTTAGGAATAATCTGGTTTTGCTGAGAGCTAATTAAATGTGGCACCATCTCTCCTTGCCCTGCTCTTGCTCCTTAGAAAAGCTCTGGCTTGCAACAGGAGTTAGAAAAGGTTTGCCGTGGTCTGGGGGCTCACTTGACTCCCTGCCCTCTCCCTCGGCTCCGGCTCCAGGAGCTGGGAGCAGGTTTATTTCCTGTCTCAGATGTCTCCAGACCAAGCCCCTCCAAAGAGAGACCAAGCATTTCTTCCCAAAGCCGAATGCAGACCACAAATAAAATCAAAAAGTGAGGGAGAAATTAAGGGCTGTAACCGCTGCTTGGATCCACCTGTCCTAATTCTTGTAGGGGACAACTGGGTTCGATCCCATTGCAGTGCCTGACATGGCCCCAGCAGTCACGGCTCACTTGGGATTTGCTTGCACCAGCATTTTAAATTCCCACATCCCCTTAATTTAGACACTGCTTTACCAGAACATCTCCCCATTGAAGAGATCCTCTTCTCCTCATGATCATCCATGGACTGCATCCATTTGCCCAGATCCAAGCCCTCCAAACACACGGGCAACCACCCATTGAGTTCAGCACACGCTGGATGAGTTTTTCATCAGTCTGGCCCGTTTCAAACACTCAGCTCACATTAGCAGCAGTAACAGTACCAGCCCCTGAAAACTCAAGAGTTCAACCTGGTGGCAGTATTTAATCAAGAATGTGCTTTTATCTCCCTTACCGCATTGGAAACCCATCACACCTGGTCAGAGAGCCTTTGGTTCATGCTCCTCGGCCGAGATTTCTCTCTGATTTATTACAGCAGCTTTCCCTATTACCAAAGCCTTGGAACAGAAACACCCATCAAAGGTTTAAGAGCCTAAATGGGTGTTAATTAGCCCAGCAGGGAAGGCAGAGTTTCAATGAGGTTTATCTTTAAACTACTATTAAGTTTGACAATGTAAAGAGATAAATTCGGTACTTAATTCAAGCCTCGCCTAATCAAATAGATTATGGTTGTTACCCATATCTAAAATGTAAATAATCTTTAACTTCACTGGGGGTTGTTTTACGGAACCGGGTTGTATTGGCACTCGTGACAAAGCCCTGCTGTCCTCTCTCTCGCCCCCACTGCACAGCATCCACCACCGAATCCTAAACCCGTTCTGCTTGAAAGGGATTAGGAAGGGGGTGGATGGGTGGGAGCAGAGGGGGAAGGCAGTGCCCAGTGCCAGTCGTGTTTTGGTGCTCGTCCGTGGGGCGCAGACAAAACGCCAGCAGGGACGGCAGGGGCTGGGGCAGGTGGTGTTCCCCTGAGCACCGATGGCTTGTTTCGTGCCGTGTTCTTTGTGTCTGTCTGAGGTGCATGGAGCGTTATGCCTTTTGCCAGGTCTTGTATCGATCCTGATGTTTAAAACATGGGGTCTCGGGCTCTCACAAAGCTTTCAGAAAGGCAGGAAAGCATCTGTTAGTGGGGAAAATTGCTTCCAAATAGCCTGAGCTGGGTTAGAAGGGACCTTCCCGACCTTCATCCTGCCCCGTAGGAGGGATCCTGGGCCACGTCTCCACAGAGGAGCTTGACCCCGGTTGTCCCTGGACAAAAATGTCCCGAGCCCTGGTTCCACCCAGCTCCAGCCAAGCACCATCTGCATTGGAAACGTGCAGTCATTTGGCTTCAGTGGGGCAGCGCTCAGGGTATCGGGCCAATTTAAAGAGAAAAATAAATAAATAAAGGTTCGGGAAAAGAAAAAGAGAAGGAGAAGAAAAAGCAGCTGTCAGGCAAACCTTTCCGAAGTCCCCCTTTCCACCTCAAAACTCTGCATAAAGGCCACGTCCCTGTCTAACCAGCAAGGAAATTCTCAGCGTGAGCATTGTGCTAGGGAGGAAAAAAACACATTTCTGAAGCTTGCTTTTCTTTTCCTTTTTATCCTCTTTCCCCCCCCCCTCGTGTTAATCTAATCACTTTGCCCAGGAAAGGAGAAAAACGGGCAGATGGGATTTTACATGCAGCAGGATTTTCACTGCGACTTTTAGGTATTTACAATACCTCAAGGAATAATGCAAAACCATCTAGATTATGGACTTAGAAACCAGCCTGTGCACGCTGTGTGTGTGCGCACGTGTATGGGCACTGAGATATTAGCCACACACATGGAAAAAGAGCGCACAACAAATTTATCTTTACAACTCTTAAATTATCTTTCAGTTGACACTTATTAACCTCCTGCCAAATTCATTATCTACGTGAATAAAACCTGAGCTATCAAACAGAAATGGCTTGCAAGGCTGCTGCCCATGCTCAGGGAAAATTTGATTGCGACCAGGCAGGCTGAAACAAGGCTTTTTAAAATTATTTTATTTTATTTCCCTCTAAAAAGCCAAATCCTGGACCTTGCAGAAAGGGGCTCCCAGCACGATGCATGCGGGGAGTGCGACCAGCCGTATTATCATACAGAGAGCTGTGAAATCGAGGCAGAGGAAATATATTCTGCTGTGATTTAGGGTTTTATGTCTTGGAGCGAGGAGTGCTTCTCCCCCTTCCTGGCTGTTTTGGTTGCTGCATGTTTCCTGGGGCCAGCACATGACATTCAGAGATGGGGAGCGGAGGGGGATTTTGCTCGCTAACGAGGAGGACGATTTGGGTCTGGGATTTGCAGCTTTGGGGAAGAGGGAATATCTGTTAGTTTCTAAATATCTGTTCATTTATCAATGGAAATAAGCATTTCCTTTGGCCAAATAGCACAGCCTCGAGGATTTCACTCTTGGGTCTGGACTAGCATTTTCCACCTTGCTCAGACTTAGGGGAAAAAACATTACAGACATTTCAATACAGTTCCCACTGCGGGCACAACGAGCATTCATGCTTATAAAGACCAAGAGACAGAGGCTGTCTGAAGGGAAGCAGGGATCTGCATACCCCACCCTGCTGGAGAGGAAAAATCCCCCCACTCAGCAGCTGCTTGTTGAGCTCTGGCATTTGATGGCTCCAAATTAATCGAATAAACAAGGCACCTCTGCGCAAAGAGCAATTAGAGGCAGCCGAGCCCTGCTCCTTTCCCCAGCTGCCTCTGTGACAGGTTAAAAACCCTTCCCAGCATCAAGGCGTCCCCAGCAGCTTTTGGAGGCTGCTAAGCGAGGCTCAGGGCTGACAGCCAGGGTGAGCTTTCCCCTGGTAAGGCGGCGTCCAATTAACCTGATGAAAAGGAGGGAGACAGAGCAGACAGGGCTTCTGCAGGGGCAGGCGAGGCCTTTCAAGTGAGGGAGAGGAACAGGCAGAGAGAAAGAAGCAGAGAATTTTGGGGTCCCCAAAGCTCTGTTTTGTCTGGCCGGGGTGTTTGTAGGGTCCTTTTCCCCTGATATCCCTATGGAGAGCAGGATGTGGCACTGCTGTCCTTGGGGTTCCTATCCTTGGGTATCCAAGCAGTGTTCTCTCCCCAGGATGTACATGAGTATCCCAGCTGCAATTTCCAGACCAGTGATCCTGTGGCTGCTTGAAAACATCCCTGTGTATGTGAGATCAGTGTTCGTGCTCCCATTTTTCAGGGGCTTGCACGTGATGGATGGAGCAGCTGTCTGCAGCAGCAGTGGCCTAGGTGCATGTAGAGGGGACACAGGCTGCCTGCAGGGAGAAAAGGAGCAGGGACCGAGGAAAGTGCTCTAGTGTTTGCAGGGCTGACCAGACCAATAGCTACATACAAGCTCCTTGCAGCTGGTCTATGTACAAGCTGCATTTGCACCCCATCTACGCGACTGACTGCATCCCCAAGTGCCATCTGGCATGTGCGAGCCATGCAGCAAATGTGTTTTTATCTGGGAACTGAAAATGCTGTGCATTTCGTGTGAGGTCACTTAATTAAGTGATCCTAGAGACGGGAGGAAGAAGTCAGCCTGCTGCTGAATCCCTGTATTTTTTTTTTCCTTTTTTGAGTTAGGAAAACTTGCTTGGAGCCTCTGCAAAGCCAGAAGAAAATCAACCCCCTTCTCAAGCAAGCAGCTCTCAGGCTGAGCCAGGGCTTTGTGGATTTCTCTTTGTTAGGCTCAAAATTACTTCCTTCATTTTCCCCGTCACTCCTGGAGTTGTCTCAAGCCCCGGGGCTGCAGGCAGGCACAGGGCTAATCCTTCCCGAGCTCTGCTGTCTGGTGGACTTCAGGGCCAGGCGATAGGCTCTGGTGCTCAGGCAGAATGAGGCACCATCCATCACGTCCACTTGAGACAGCTGTCAGCAAAGCTAATCATCTGCTGCCCGAGCGATGTTCCCCTGACCTCTGCTTGCCTCTGGGAGAGGCTTGGTCCTTCTTCGGTGCCACCGAAGGGGATGGAGACAATTGCTGAGAGCGGAGAGAGCCCGGTGGGAGGACAGGAGCTGGGTGGCCACCCAAGCAGCTGGCAGGAGCACAGCTTGATGCTGATGGGCCTCCAGGCAGTGTGGGGATCAGGGAATCCACCGGTGGGGTCAGCCCCTGCCCGTGGCTCGTGCCCAGGCACAGAGGCCAGCAGAGATTTGTGTCTGCAGGAGCAATCATCGCAACCAATGTCATTTTAAGATGCGAAGGACAATACTGTGCTCCCCTCCAAGGCTGGGAGCACCATAAATAACAGGGCAAAGCTGTCCCCTGCCATCTGAGAAACCCGTAGATCGAAGTCCCAGCTGTTTCCATCTCCGAGAGTCTCAGCAAAGAGCTGCCTGTCATGTCATTGCGTGTCAGCGTGGCCAGGCAGGGTGCTCCCCAAGACATCCTCCCTCTGCTGAAGCCTTGGGGACTGTGCCCAGCTGAGCCACGAGCACCTCGTGTCCTCCTGTCCCCCCACGAAGCACTTCTGCACAGTCAGCCATGGTGGCCTCCCATTTTATTGGGACAAGCAGAGGAAACCAGTGGCTCTGGCCCTTCAGGGGACGCTGCGGGACACCCAGGAGCTGGGAAGTGCTTGGGACCATCAGCACTGTCCCGAGGAGCCCAGCAGTGCCAGGAAGGTGGCATGGGACAGGGACACCCTTAGGAACCACTTCTGTTTAAACCAGTGGGGTGGGCGCTTGCTGATCCCTGCTCTGCCTTCCCAGGGAAGCACCCCTGCATCCAAGCAAGTGGAGGAGTGATCTGCCCTGAGCTGAACTCCCTGCTGGAGACAGATGAGAGATTGCAGCGTGTTTAATTCATGGCCCTGCGTTTCTATTTCTGGTTGCTCTCAGGCCTCCCTGTACCAGGGAGGCACCTCTCAGGCACCATTTCCCTTCTCCTTTGCGTGCTTCTCAGCTAGCAGCGTGTGCCAAGCCAGCCGTGTTGGTTGGCTTTGGGGTGATGTGGGGCCAAAGAGCCACAGGAGTCCTGCTGGAAGGGGGCACCCAGAGGCAGAGGGGCTGCAGCTCCAGGCAGGGCTGCCTGGCCCCACTGCAGAGCTCTGAACACCTCTCCGCATGTTCATCCTGGTGGTGCTCACTGCAGGGCTCTGATTCCATTTTTAAAGGCAGGGAAACTGAGGCTGAGATGTGTCAAGGTCACGCAGGAGCCTATGTTTAAGTTCAGGTTCCCCTGAGTGTGAGATAAGGCTGGGGGTGAGCTTTGGGGTTAGGTCCAATTCTGCCTTCAGCCTGGGCTTGACCTCATGCAGGGCTTGCAGTGCAGTAAGAAAATCGCCCTTTCCACATCCTTTCCTCCCCAGCCAACTCGCCACCCACCAGATTATTCTCGACAGAGCGACCTGGGCAAGGGCAGGTAATCCACGGCTCCAGGCAGGCTGCTGCATCACTGACCTCTGGCACTGCAGCCTCTCCTGCCGCTGGCTTCTGCAGGAATTTCCTGGGACAAAGCAAGCTGCAAGATATATATATATATATATATATATATTATTTTTTCCCTCTCTCTCTTTCTCTGTCTCCTGCAAGCTGCTTGAGAGCAAAGTCATTGGCATAGCATAAATAGGGAGCACACTGGGCGTCCGCCGGCTAAGCTGAATCCCCCTCCACCCCCTGCCGTTTCCAATTTGTAGCCCATATTTTAATTCCCTGCCCCACTGTTCCCTTCCTGCTCTCGTAAAAGAGACCGTCCCACCCGAGCAGCGGCTGGCAAAGCAGCTGCCATTTGCAGCTAGATAATGATGAAGATACTTTGGTTCTCGTTGGGGTTCCAACCGCAGGAGCCTGGTGCTGCTGGCACCAAAGGACAAAGTTGCTTCTTCCGCTTTTATCCTTTTTTTTTATTTTTCCTCTCTTCTTTAACTGCAGGATTCTTTTTATTTTTTTTTTTTTTTTTGTGTATAAACTTTGAACGCTGTCCTCCTAGGGATGGAGGAAGGGAAACACTTCCAAAGTAGAAGCTGTACCAGAATTGCTCGTAAAGCATCCTTGTGCCTCCTGGGGAGTGCTGAGCAAGGGCAGACCCAGGGCTGATTTAAGACTGGCAGAGTGCTGTTGTGTCCTTCCTCCCCACCATGTGATATGGGTTCGTGGCGAGAGGCAAGCCTCATTTCGCTCGGTTTCGAAATGCTTGGTGGATTGGTTTTTTTCAGGCAGAAATCTGTAAGGGGAGAGAGGGAAGGAAGCACAAGCAAAAACGGCCGGGTGGTGGGACCACGAGGCTGAGGCATCATTTGCCCTCCGGCTCCCTCCACTTTGGTTCTGCTGTGCTCCGGGATCCAGATCCCCCACCCCCCAGCTGTACCACGCTGCTCCCCCTGGATGCGGGGGGCAAAGGATGGGGGAATCCAGCAGGCTGGTGAACATTAAAAGAGCACTAAGGAGGAGGAGAACTCCCCATAGCTCCTGGAGAAGCAAGATACCTCCTTTTGCCTCTGTGGTCCACAGAAGGCAGCTGGTCCTGTGAATGTTTGGCTGAGGGGAGAGAAAAATGTGGCGCTCAGCTTCCTACAGCTTTACTCTACCCTATAGGAGGGGAAGCAAGAAACAAAAAGCAAAGGGATCTGGCCAGGGTGACTCAACAGATACTGGCAGACAATAGATGAATATTTTCCTGGTTCCCGTCTCAGCTCCTCTAGACTATTTGCCACAGACAGATGGACAGGCAGCAATGGACACCCTCTCTTTTTCTTTCTTCTTCTGCTGGCTCATGAGTAAATTCAATAAAACAGTGGGAGATTTGTTAGGATTAAGGTCAAATAAAAAGCGAAAAGGTGATTGGATTTGTTTTATGATTGATTATAGAAAGTGCAGATATTTATTAACAGCCAACAGGATAACTGTCAAAATGATTCTATATCAACAACAAAAAAAAGCACACCAGAAGATGAGTCAAACGTTTTCAGCGTTGTGGGAACAAGATTAAACCAAATACAATTGATGCAGCAAATAAAGATGCCAATGTTAACAGCTGCTATATAATTTCAACTGGTCAATCTAATCTGAATTTATTTATACATATATATATGAATGTATATATGCATATTTTTTTTTTCTCTTTTTAAGGAGCCTCTGCCAATTGTAAATGCTGTCAGTGCCGTGGATCAGGAGTTGAGTCATCTTGTCTGTTTTACAGCATCTGATCCATGCCAAAGGGAGGGAGCAATGGGGAGGCCACAGTGTCGTGAGGAGGACGCCATGGGAGCCGAGGGACCTGCTCCTGCCTTGGGTGCTGCCACGTCACCTTGGTCCAAGGGCTTTCCTGCTCCTCGACTCAGTTTTTCTCTCTTTAATCTCTTTGCTTCTAAGGCAGTGCTGTTCTGAAATAGCACTGGGGGAGCCCAGGGAGCCTTGGGTCATGCTGCCTCCTGCATCCACAATGGGTTGTCCCCATGGCCTGTCCCCAGCCACTGCCACCCTAGAGCAATTTTTCCTCTGCCAGACCCAGAAACGCACATCCGTGGTGGCACAGGATGGCCACACAAGGTGCTGAGCCTGCTGTGCTGAGGACCACCCTGCCCTCCCTCCTCTAGGCTATTCTTATCCTCTTCCATCCATCTGCAAGTGGCTTTCTATTAGTACTGAGCCATTAAAATTCAAGGTCAGATTTGATTCTATATTGATCATTACCAGGCAAATTAAAGACATCTTTCTTCTCTTCTTCTTGTGTTACAGTGCCAAGAGGCATCCCGCTGTTTGCTTTTACAGGCTGCTGCTGCTGCCCCAGCGTCTCCTTGGACG
Organism: Anser cygnoides; assembly: GCF_040182565.1. Classification (NCBI taxonomy): domain Eukaryota; kingdom Metazoa; phylum Chordata; class Aves; order Anseriformes; family Anatidae; genus Anser; species Anser cygnoides. Next base: position 2,710,459 of record NC_089899.1, on the reverse strand, counting down.
GGAGCTGCTCCAAGCACAGAGGTTTCATGTTTCCTGTTAAAGAAAGATGCTCCAGGTTTAAAAAAAAAAAAAAAAAAAAAAAAAAAAAAGTAATTGTAGCTTGGAAGGCTGCTGGTTAAGAGAAGAAATGAGGCACAGCTGAAGTCCAGTCTTACTGCTTGCATCCCTATCAGAAAGGATCAGGGCATGGTCCGGACGATTACAACTCTGTCCTGTACAATGTGTTTGGCTCTTCCAAAGCACAGTGCAGAAATCTTGAGAATGAGTTTTTACTTTGTTTCCTACCAACTCGGCCTAAAATGCAGGGATAACGCCCTTTTTCTTCCCCAGGGCTCAGCACCTGCAGATCTCAACTCCTGGTGCATGCAGATCTCAGCTCTGAGCATCGTTACTTGCAGGACTGGTGCACACCGAAGCCAAGCTTGCAGCTGGGATCTGCTACACCAGGTCGTGGAGACACGTAGCAAGAAATTGTTCCCTGGCCTGACTTAAGTCCAGACCACTGTCTTGAAGAGCCTCAGCTCTGCAGCTCTATCAGCCTGTCCTCGCCGCATGCCCTCACCGCCTGTCACTGCTTTTGAAGCTCCCTTTTCCCTGAGCTGAGCTCTGGCTGACTGATGCTGGTTTGACCCTGCAGGGTGGAGGGGCTCCTGGTGCCACTGTGAGATTAGAAGAGAAAGTCTCCGACAAGTCCTTTCCTAAAGCATCAGGACAGCACCTCCCAAATTGTTTCTGTTTATACTTCGCCAGTGACTCATACGTTGATATTCTGTCCTGTAGGTTACTTTAAAAACAGGAATAATTACACTGCTAATTATCGTTTGAATTATTCATTTTGTCCCCCTCTTCCTTTCTCCTGGAAGAAGGAGATGCATTGTCAGTTGTGGCTGTCTTTGTACAACATGATTAGATGTTCTGTGTGCAGTGATGGGAGAGATCTCATCAAAATCTGCTTCCAAAAATGGAACCAGGATGAGGAGTTTCACAGGTTTCAACAAGTTAAAAACCTCTCCCCTTCAGACATATAAATATGCACCCACATATGCACATGAACGCACACACAGCTGGGTGCTCATACACCCCTTAACCAAGCACGAAAACACATCCATCCCCACCATAACAATAAAACCTTTTCCTCGGCTGACAGACAGAGCAGTCTCTAATGAGATTGTGAGCGTGTGGCACATGTGTTTGTGTGTGTTTTCCTAATTATCTCTTTTCAAATAAGATTAAACATCCTTCGAAGCTGGACATCTTTCCAATAGGTGAATGTTTGAACTCCAGGGCTGCTAGTAACATGAAAAATTCTCCCTGTCACAGACAGACAAACAAATTGTTTTGTGGTGGTGGCGTTTTGTTTTGTTTTGTTTTTCCTTAGGAGAAACGTTGCAGTGAAATTACTATTCTGATGTTGCTAGAAACCCAGTTGAGGGGAGCCCAGCTCTCTTCTCATTGCAGCTGAGGCAAATCAGGACTAAGTCCAAAAATGCTCTTGATATGAAGGAGGTGTGAAGCTGCTTTGAAAGGTGACTTTGGCATGTGATCCTTGTTATCAGACGGAAGGTCTCAGGGTCAGGGCCCTGCTTTATGGATACTACTGCTTGGGCTTATGTTGGAGTTGTTCAGTGGGACAGTCTGGGTAACCTCTGACTCGAGAGACTTCTGAAAGCTGCTGACCTGGGGGACATAAGCTGAGGAGAAATCCTTTATCACTCTTCCTTTCCATTCTCTAAGCAATTGGTCACTGGAGGTGGGCAAAGCAGCCCTGAGCCATGACCCATCGCTCTCTCTCTTTGCTCTGTGAGCTCTTTCAGAACAGCAGTCCTTGTCCAACAGCCCAGCTGTGGTCCCCCACCCCCCGGCAACCCAAATGCCCTTGTGGGGCTGCCACTGAGCAGGGCTGGGGCTATTCCTGCTGGCTTGGCTCATCCATCACTCCCTTCTGCCCTGCGTGTGCAGTAATCTCTTCTTCCCTTCCTGCAGAGAAGGCAGCGATACCATGAATGAGGATGTGTTTGTGCAGGGGAGGAATGTGCATCAGCAGCCACAGCAAAGATCCCCCATTCACTTCACACCTCCTTTCCAAGCATTACCTGAATATATCCATTAACTTGAACAGGCTTGTTCCTTTATCAAGGATTCCTTAAGAAGATCTCGGCTGACTGGAAAGCTGCGCGTGTGCTTCAGACAATATGTCTGCACTCCACAGTTTTATTTGTTTAACAGGTCTGATAACAGCTCTGCCTATTGCACCAAGAGCCGCCCCACTCAGGCAACAGGTTTGTTCCTTCATCATGCATCAATCTAAACTGATTCCTCCCTGGAGACTCAAGAAAGAAGGTGCACAGTCAAGTTATTCTTTTAAACGCTTTCTGTTGATATCATATTGTTGTTTTGCTGTATTTAAATCACATGAAAAAGGACACGGTCTCTCTCTATACCATTATCTTTTGCTGAGACAAAGTCTGAGGAATGTGTCAGGGAAAGGATTTATCAAAGCCAACAATCCAATAGTTTTATTTCCTTCTTGTCAGACACAGGGCCCTTATTCAGCTCTTTTATAGGAACGCTGGATTTGCCAGGCTGGATCAAACCCAATCTCTGTCTCCAACAGCAGCCAGTGTTGCTGGCTTCCATGGCAGCACACGAATCCCCTGCAGCAGGAGTGCTGCTGGTAACCCAGCCAGGCAGCAGGCTTCCTTCCCACCCCCCGGGAAGACATGGGTGATGTGTTGGAGCAACGAGGTTTATCTCCGTTCTGTAGATTTTAATGCCCGTTGATCTGGTGCCCTCACCCCTTGCTATTATTTACTCTGGAGAAAAGCAAATAAAACCCTGCACGTTGAGCTGAGGCCACTAATGCAGTTTGCGCAAATACTGCACTGGTGTAAATGATGCTGCAGGATGGCCATCAGGCTCACAAGGGGGTGGGTTTGCTCTTCCCCATTATGACCACTGAATATTTTAACTACTGACATGTGTGGCCAATTGTTAACTGTTTTAATCTTTAAGCTGGTTTAAGCCCCCTTGTGTTTCCCTCCCCACCAGCAGCTCCCTGCCTTCGGCTTCCCTGCACTGACCTAACGCCCACACTGACGGCCCAAGCGAACGCCGGGGAGGCTGAACCGCCACAATACAACTTGCCAAAGGGGCTGATCCTGGCTCAGCCAAACCTGAAAGCAGGGAGGGGAGGAGAAAACAGGGACCCACTCAAAATGAGACAGCTGTGGAGGGAAATGGGTGCAGGGACAGAGAGAGAAGAGGAGTGAGATCGCTAAACAGATGGCTGGGGGAAGAGCCGGTGAAAGAGAAGGGAAGCAGACAGATGGAGGACAGAGAGGAGTGGGGTGAGTGACATAAGCAATTCTCTGCACTTGTTCATATTTAATCAAGAATTTGCTGCTGCTGCTATTTGCATTTTGGCATTATTTGCTTAACAGCAGCATCTTAGCAGGCACTGCCAGAGGCCAGGGCCCCAGGAGCAGTGCAGATGCTCAGGGAGCTGGGCTGGCCTCTAAGGGTTGCAGCCCCAGTGGCCGGGCCGCAGCTGGAAGCGGGGTCAGGCAGGCACATGAGAGGCCCACGCCCAACACTGAGCACAAAACCAGAGCAGCTGGACCCATACAGCATGTTAGGGATGAAATGGGGCAACAGCACAGCTTCCTCAACCCGAACAGCCCCTCTGAGGGGAAAATGGCTGCTCCCTGGGTGGAGGGCAGGAGCAGTCTGGGGTAAGTATGGCATGAGAACTTAGAGCTCTTTGGCTCTGACAACTAAAAGTAGGCAGAGGGCCTTTCCATCTTCTTGCACCCTGCTTCACTCCTCTGCCAGTCAGAGGTGGGGTGGCTGGGCCTCTCCATGAGGGCTGGCTTCCCAGGCAGCCTCAGGGCAGGGGCAGGCTCCTTCCAGCAGAGACAGGGTTGGGGGGGAGCTGCTAGGCCTTGGTTTGGGGCAGAACCAGAGCAAAGGTCCAGCAGCGGGGTGTTCTTTGGGGTAGCCTCTTCCCCGCAGCTCTTCTGAATGTTTTGTGTGCCGCCACATCTCGCGGTGCAGCATTGCCCTCAGGTCAGGGAAGTGTTTTGTGGAAGGAGCAGTAGGTAAACTGAGGCACGGGGTGGTTACTCCGAGGTACCTCTGATCACACAAGGGAGCCATAAATCAGTCTGAGAATGGGGCCTGGGAATCAAGATGACTGGCTCATGCTGTGTGGGGACTTGGGGCCTGAGAGAGCAGTACTCACACCAAAAAACATTTTTTTTTTGTGCTCTTACCTATCGTGCCTTGCTTTTTTTCTTTTCTTCCTCCAGCAAGTGATTCTTATTCTCAGATAGAAATTCCAGCTTTTTCAGAGTCTCCCACAATGCATAATGTCTTGTGACTTTGACATATCTTTAGCTGACAATGTCTTAGACCAGTTCTAGGAGGAATAATAAGAGTAATCATTAATATTTGTCAGGTCTAACCCAGCCTTATATCCTGTGGGATCGTAAAGCCTGTTAGCAGAGAACAGGGCTAATTCTGCTCATCACTGCCACCTGCGTCCTGCTCCTACAGGGAGGGTTTTAAATTTGCTTCATAAGCCTCCAGGTAAAAATAGCAAAACAGCCATAACTGCTATAGTATTTTCCACTGCAAGTGAGAAACTGAGGCACAAGATAGGTAACTTGCCTCTAAGTAAATCAGTGGTAAGATACAAGAATTACCAATCTAGTTTCGCATCTTACTGGAGGAGCGAAGAAGTTAATGTTGTCTAGAGTATATTAAAAGTGGAAAGAAAAAACAGGGAGCAGGTAGTCTGAGGAACTAAGGATGGAAGATGGGCTTTCTGAAATGAAGCTCATGCACAGTTGTTGATTTCTTTTTCTTTTTTTTGCATAACAGTAAGTTGAAATGGCCCTTTTAAAATGTTTTAAAGCAGTTCTCTAATTTCTGGGTGACTGAAAGACAAAGGCAACTGAAAACCTCTCTAGTTTTCTCTTGCTCTGATTTTTTTTAATTGTAATTATGAAACTGTCCCATTATCATATTGTGATGCGGAACCTTTCAAGTAATGAGAAATTCAAGTGAAGTCTTGATTACCTCCCCTGAGAACAAAATGTGATGGGGAGGACAGAGGAGGGGGGAGGGGGATTCAGACAAGTTTTATAATAATAAAATAAAGAAAAAATTAATCATGGATCCATTAGTGTTAATACAAATGCTTTATGACTCACCTCAATCACTTTACATTATTTAATAACAGAAAGTCATTATTTCCTGGGAGAATTAGGATAAAACCTATTGGGGAGTTTTGTGTGTCATTTGTGTTTTGTTTTGTTTTTCTTTTTTTTTTTTAAGTAACGTGGTAACTAAAAATTAGGTATTAGGTGTAGTTAGCACAGGACAAGGTGTCGAGGGGTATGTTTTAACCCCTCACAGCTGTTACCTTTCTTGAGCTTAGTGCACTGCAGGTGCCTGGGGAGGACAGCACCTGATGGGCTGTGAAGGTGATTGCTTCGGGTGCTGGAAGAGAGGGGCACGACGGTGCCCAGGGGAGCAGGAGAACGTCTGGAAAGGCTCACTGGGTAAGTCCTGCAGCAGCTACACCCATCACTTGGTTTTAGCTGTGCCTTGGGGTGGTGTGCTGGCTCTGCAGAAGCAGGTACGGGTTCAGTCGCTGTTACCTGTGCTGTCGTAGTTGCTAGATGGCCAGTGGGAGGCCTGGGGGTAAGGGGGGGACACAGGCTGGCTCTGCAGTCCAGGTGCCAAGGCACCTCTGCCAGACATGGGCTTTTGCCTCCAAATTTATTTAGTCTCTTTGAAAGCTGACCTCACGTGTCCCCTACATTTAATTTTTTTCTTGCTTTCTCCTTGTTTGCAGAGATACTGCTACACTCATTAACATTGGTAACACCTTTGGAAGTGGCTTTTAAAACCTGCAGTTGGCCTCCAGGCCAGCATTATGAAAGGGTTGGGTCTTTTTGTGGAAAAGGCATCCCTAGAACAAAGTAAGATGCCTTGTCCCTGAGCAGGTGAATAGTTCCTAAGTGTACCGCTAAAGGAGTACAGGGAGGTCTTTATCGAAGGTTGGCCAAGGGATCCTTCACTAGTTTCAGTGGCACAGTGTGAGCTGGCATCGTTGCTCTGGGGAAATAGATGGGTGGAAAAACGGAGGAGCCATTTGTACCCAGGCTGCTTTTCCATGGGAGGTGAGTCCAGTCCTGCAAGTGGCCTCCTGTACACAAAGCCTGTCTGAGTTTAAAAAAAAAAAAAGGGGGGGGGGGGGGGGGGGGGGAAGGACATGACCAAAGGCATCTCCCAGCACGGGAAGTGGAGCAGCACAAGGATGCTGTCTCTACTGATTCAGCTTTTCAGGTAGTAGGAGCTTGTGCTCCTAAACTGCAGAAGCTAATGGGAATCATGCTTGTGCTTGCTGGAAGGCAGGTTTTAAAGCTGAAGGTTACATGCTACCTGCACGTAACCCAGTGCATTGCAAGGTAAAGGGATTACACGCAGCTTAATCTGGAACTCTGGCTCTGTGAGCAATTAAACTCCAGCGATTCAGCAGCTATGAAAGTTCATGCTGAGAGTGTTACATTCCTCGCGTTACCCTCTTGCCTCCTGTCAGTGAATAGGAACGTGAATGTTAGCTGCAGCTGATGCCAGCCTTGGTGGAAATTTGCTGAATGGGAAGATGTCAAAGTCGTGTTTTGACAAAACTCCTGCTGAAGGGAGCCTGTTGGGGGGGCTGCTGGGAGAAGGGTACTTGGATAAACCCCTCCTTAGCGGTTCAACTGTTGGCCCTCTGTCTTAGAGAGAGGACTTAGCTGACTGATGTGTGAGGGTGGGTTCTCAGCTGGCGTGATTGTCTCCATCTGATCCAGCACTCCCCTCTTCTGTGCCTCAGTTTCCCCATTTGTAAAAAGGGGATCATTAGCTTGAGACAGATGTACTTTTATGTAAAATCCTATACGACCTGATTGGAAAGCACTGCTTCTCAAAAACATTCTTGCATTTGAAAAGCAGATTGAAATAAAAACATTTTCTGTGGAAAACTGCTAAAACAGAATTTCAGTCTCACGTGGAATCCCCTGTGAGTGGCTTGCTGGCTCAGAATGACCTTGCTGTTGAAACTGAAGCTGTTTATATGATAAGCATCTCCCTGTCCCCCCAGGTGCTGCTGTCATAAGGTCCCGGTCATTTTGTGTACTCAGGACAAGAACCAGCGTCTACCTGGCAATGTTCACAGACAACAGGCAGAGGAATTATTCCTCTTTCCTCATCGTGAGGAGCTGAAGGACAGAGGCGAAGGCAATTTTCAGGGGAGCCCCATTCTGTACCAGGGCCAGTGAAAGCACTGGCTTCTGTGTGACTCAGTCCAGTATTTTAAACCCCAAAAAATCCTTTCTGTCTAGGGAAAGACCAGCTGCTTAATCCAGCCGTGGGAAACATGACATGTAACTGTATCAGCGAGAGCTGGGGGCCTTGGGGAAAGCTCCTGCCAGAGCGAGGGCATCCTGAGGACACCTTTGATGGTGTCTGTTTACCTGCACACTGTAATTGCTCAAGCTATTTGCTACATGAGGAGTCAAGAAAGTGACAGAGGCAAACAGGACACCCAATTTTCCGCGGAAAGTTAACTTTTCCAATTGCAGTTGAAAGCTTGGTTCTTTTGACCTAATTTCCCACTCCAAGGGTTAACTGCTCTCTGCGGTACGGCAGGCCCTCCAGTGAGTGCAGCCAGACAATGCCATTTAAGTGAATGTTCCTAGCCTACAGAAGTCCTGGAGATAGCTCCATCTTGCTCACAGTAGGTGTTACATTAGCTGCTCAAACCATATTCCAGTAAATTAGAGCTGGGCTGATTTAGACAATCACTGGGTCATTCTTTCCTCCAATTCCCAGTCTCACACAGAGATAACAGCAGCTGGGGGAAAGCAGGGAGGTGGACGAATAGCAGTTTGCTTGCTTATTAGGGGTTAGATGCAGTCTTGAGTCTGTGATTTGCAGAACACAACTGATACCAGCAACAAAAGCCTCAAAGTTAAATGATGCAGTATTTGTTTCAGGTCTAATAAAGATGCTTAAACAAACGCCAGGCACTTTCTTCTTTAGAGGCAAGCCACTGTATTAAAATGCCTTTATAAACCCGAACAAAACCTATGGTGAGCAGTAATTTTGGGGTGAAAGCTGGTCGCTACACAGCTGGTCTTTTGCATATGGGAAAGCATGGCCAGAGCCCCAGACTGGGTGTCAGGCCACCTAGTTGGTGGTGTGTGCTGGATGACTGGAGACATTTGGATATCTATTTGTATCCTCTAGCTATCGTAAACCTTTTTGAAGCGTGTTTGTACCTTAACTAGTGCAAGAGGAACCTGATTTTAGTTTGGCTTGTGAGTACAACAATGAAATACTGTTATTGCAGTGAGTAGCCTGACCTGCTTGCTAGCGAGTAAGTGAGAAACCTTACAACCCTTCTGAGGTCCTTTTATATGATTTGGTGTGCTTTCAGTCAGAAATGTGTACTACTTGTACTGTTTTCTTCAGGAACCGGGTGAGTGGATATCAGATGTTGTAGTAAGGAGTTCTGCAAGTGTTGGGAGGCCTTTTTTTTGGCCCAGTTTAAGCCTCCAGCCCAGCAAAATATTAAGCAAGTGCTTAAATACAAGAATCTGCCTCAGTGTCTGTGACTGAACCGACTGCTTGACACTGAGGTGCCGCAGTGCAGAATAAGGAGAGGGGCTGCTGCTGCTGCTCCCCGAGGCAGCCAAGCCATGACCTCTTTTTCCTCACATTATAATGTCCCTGGCAATGTGAAATGCAGCACAAATGCTTTGAAGAGGAGTGACTGCAGGTGTGCAACAGCTTCAAGGGATTAAGAAGTGGGAGGAAGCAACAGAAGACAGGAGCCAAGGTGATGTGCAAGTGTCTGTAATTTAAAGGGGAAAAGAGTGTTTGTTTAGCTCCAGAGGATGGGTTGCTGCTTACCTTGATGTTTTCAGCTCTGGTGAGAAATACTGTATTTCTGAAGGTGTGTCCAAGGCAAGGAGCTGCTCCTAAGCTTCAGCATACAAATAGAAAGGGCACCGCAGAGAGAGAATTATTTATCTATCTATTCCCATTGCTCCCTTTAAAACTCACGGTAATGATGTTGCTATGACCCAGGCCTCTAATATTATGTGCCTCAGGTAAGGCAGATTGATATATAAATACCTGAGTTTATTACAGTTGAAAGACCTTTTTGAAAACTCAGGGGGAGGGAGAAATTGTGGGATCTAATCTACCATCCCTGAGGGAGAAAATTAGCCCACGGGGAGTGCTAAATGATACGGAGGCATTTGGATGCGGAAGGAAGAGTGCATCATTTATGAAGTGGGTCAGCTCCATCCTGGGGGGGGGACTGAGGCTAAGTGGGATTTGCCACTGAAGCCCTGGTTCTCAGCATGTTGCCCTCTCAGGACTGAATGGATTCTCCTTAAATCTTGGTTGTATTTATATAGTCCTGGGCTGGGCTGCAGCCTGAAGTCCTCTGTGCTCTGACGTTGAGTGCTGCGTGAGGTTAGGCTCACCTGAACACAAGACTTGAGGACCAGATAATCAAAGAGCAATAGGGATTATGTATCACATTCCCAGAATCAGATTAAGGTTTTTCTGGAATCATGTTTAAAACCCCTCACTTCCCTACCTGCCTGTTCCCGGGGCATTTCCAAGTGTTCAGGGTGGAGACTGAAGGTTTCTCCCTGTTGCCCTGACTGTTCTGCCTGGTTCTGTTGGTAACCTCCACTATTCTGATAATTTTTCCTCACGTGTTAAATCACATTATATTCACAATTGTAGCAAGCGTTTTCTCTGCTATGATCTAGTTGTAAAGTTACAAGGGAGTCACTTTCTGAGTGGTGTTTAAAACTGACAAACGTGGTTGTGTGACTTGCTTTGGGGCCCCAGCAGTTATCCTGGGCCTCCTTCTCTGTTACTCTCCAAGTTATATGGTTTCTCACACACGTGTTAAATCCTCCTGTTGGAGCTGGTAGCACTTTAAATACTAGGTTTTAGTGTAGCACAGACCTGAGGTCCAAAGCATGGAAGATGAACAGCAGCTGCTTGCGTTGCTCCTGTGAAATCTAGGCCTCTGACCTGTGAGTCTAGTCACTGCAGCTAGAGAAGTTACCCAGTGGAAAATATCTTTCCCCAGGGCTTGCACAGACAGGAGCCTCCAATGAATGGACCTACAGCGGTCACATTTCCCTCTGTACTGATAACTGAGCCCTGCTAACCCCGGTGAAGTGCTCTGCTAACAGAAGCAGAGGCTTCCAGGAGCTGGCATGGTCGCAAGGGGACTCTTTGTGGCACAGCAGCATTGATTAGGGACTGGGCATTTTAACAGAAGTTGGGAGCACAGATGTAGCCAGAACTGCATTAACTGATAAAAAGAAAAGTGCTTCTTAACATACTGTGTAATTACTGTGAAACTCATTGCCACAGGAAGCCATCGAGGCCAGGCACTTAATAAGACTCACCAAAAGGGTGGACACTCGTACAAATGGCAGGAATATGTAAAAACATGTTAGCTAATGATGACAAATTTTGCTGCAGGCTTATTAAACCATGCCTTTAAGCCAGTCTTTTCCTGGTAGAGTCCAGAATGATGCTTAATCTGAGGAAGGAGTGAGCTGGCAGACGTTGGGTCTGATGCAGTTTGGCAGCCCCTCCAAGGAGTGGTGAGTTTGACAAGGACCTCATCGCGTTACAGCTCTGTCACTGCGCCTCTGCCCTCTGTAGCACAGAAATCTGCATAGTTTGTGATCAATAAAAGTGGGAGCATGAAGGTGAAACCACGGTTTTCTTCCCCCTAAAGAGGAATGCATTTCCCAGATCATTACATTTTTGGTTCATGCGCTGAGGGTTTGTCTCCCTGGGAAGTTTATACAGTAGATTGAATCTGATCATTGAAAAACTCATCTGGAAAACAAGTTAGATGCGAGTATGAAATGCTCCCCTCCCGACCTGCTTCCCCCTCCTTTCTTCTGTGTACCCTAAGGATGCTGAGGCTGATGGTAGGTTTAGCAGGTTTTAATTATCGTTTACTACCTAGGTGAAGTCTCAGGCCTCTCTTTCTGGATTAATCTCCAGAGAGTGGGTCTTAAATTCTCATTATCTGCCTGAGATGAGTGGGTGGTCAAGGCACATTTTCCAGTGAAAGCTCTGGTTTTCCCACATGCCTCCTGAGTTACCAGTTCAGTGTCTGAGGGCTGATAAGTCTACTTTTAGTAGCTGGATTTGTCTTCGTTCCTGCTTTGCAATTGAGAACTTGGATTTTACCTGTTCTTTCCTCCATGCTTACCTTTCAAGAGGTAGGTAAAATATCTGGAGAGTTTTAAGGGTTCCCGAGTGGGAAAGCAATGACAAAATAATGTTTTTGCAGCCAGGAGTGTTGCTCGTGGGAGGAAAGCTGTGCACTCTGAGCCTTCAGATAGCATTCAGACCAGTACATGCAGTTGCAGAAACCATTTAATCCTGTGCAGCTGCTTCCAGCTATAGCAAGGGCTCCATTTCACCCAGAGGCTTTCTGTCCCTGTGCTCCTGAGAAGTTTGGCATCCCTGTTTAACACCACCACAGGCAGCTAATTCATACTTAAAGGCGATAACCTGGGTGGTGGTGAATCCAAGAGGTGCCTGCATGTGTTCAACTGATTGTGTACGTTACAAGAACTTGGTCTGATCACAGACACAAAACACAAGATGCAAAAGCAGGGGACTGGATGCTGCTGGTGTCTCTACTAGGGTCACACTGATGCAGTGAGTTAAATGGGAGACAGCCGGAGCTTGTTTGTTTTGGGGGTGTAAATGGTGCGGGGAGCAGAGGTGAATGTGAGCAACATGTTTAGCCCTCCTGGCTGTGATCAAATCCTGCAGAGGCAGGCAGAAGGAGAAATGGGAGTTCCAGCTAAACGCAGATATTCCTCCTGCAGGATGCATCTCAAACATCCCACCTCTTGCTTGCTTTCACCTGGAAGAAGTTACAGCTACAACTTATTTTTGCTGATCATGCACCTCTGCAGGGTTCGGCACCGAAGCATGTACAGGCATGGAGGAGATGGCATCCTCTGGGCAGGGACGGGGGCAAAGATGAGGCTTCGGTGGGCAGGCACTGGGGAGGAATTTAAGGCCAGCAGCAGGAAGCTGCTGAAAGCTGCTCGCACACAAAAGCAGGCCCAGCCTGCACCAAAACGCTCTGTAAGAGAGCTGGAGGATTGCTAGGGTTAACAAGTGAAAGCTGCCCTGCCTGCTTTTATTCCCTGCACAGCAAACACTTGTTCTGGTTATAAATGGCTCCATGAAGAATTTATTTCTTTTGCTGTTTCTGGGTTCTGTATTCCCATGTTTCTGTTTTCGAGCACAGAGGGATATCACTCTTGCTTTGTGTTCTGCTGTCCATCTCCTTCCTGTGCTCTTTTTCTTTCCCTCCTACAGCAGAGCCATTTAGGCATCCATAAAACTCCAATAAAATTTTCTCTCCCACATACTTCTGCAAGAGCAGAAAAAATGTCTGCTTCACTTCACAGACATTTTGATGTGGGGGGAACGGACTTTATATTAAAAAAAAAAAGTGAACGGTGAGTAAAATAACAAGCACAGAGAAAAAGGGCGGCTTTCGCAGAGCTGATGTACTCCCACCAGCTCACCTTCAGAGCAATTATGCCATGTAAATCTCCCTTTTGCAGGAAGAGCCAAGGAGAGCCAAAAAGGGCACCAGGCATTTCGGCTTGTGCCCTGAATAGAGAAATAACCCAAGTATTAACACAGCTTGGCCGCGAGCCAGATGCCTGTGCATGGAAACATATTTAAACCATTGAATAAGCAGGGTATAAACAAGAATTTTCAAAGTTTGGTGCTTTTTGCAACTCCAGGCAATGAGAATTAGAGTCTACAGTTATTAAGTTCCCATCTGGTGGCTTCTTTATGAAGGAATGATATTTGCATGTTTCCAGCAGAGAAAAGCTGTTTTTAGCTCAGATAAAATGGAACATTTTGCGACGGTATGGGAAATAACAGATGATGCTGATTTTAGCAACTGGGGTTGTAGGTTTCACCAGCTGCCCTTTAAAAAAATTATTTATCTTTAAGTAACGGCAACCATTGTTTTTCCTAGTACCCTTAAAACCCACTGACTTGGAAGACTTTGGTCAGAGGAAATGGTGAAGGCGTCTTATAGAGAAAGGAAATAACCCGTAGGCAGATCCATTGAGACCTCATTCTGGATACGTTTTCCCTTTTCGTTTTTTAACTTTTAATTTCAGGAGGGTGCAAGGCTGATGTAGCCACAGGTAACCAGGTTGCAAAAGGGCCTGATTATTTTCTTTCTTGTAAGAGCAGTTAGCAGGAAGGATTCGCAGTCGCTGCACCGCATTGCTACTGCGGGGTTGTTAGTATTCCAAAACACACAAGGCAGGAGCCGCATGGATTAACCTAGGAGGAAGCCAGTGCCTGGCTTGTTTTGAAATATCCTTTCCCAACACTGCAAACTGAATATGGTTTTGGAACCAGACACAGCTTTTCAAACCAGCCTGCTCATCCGCTGCCAGCTTAGAGCCTTAAAAACTATAAATACAGCTTGGGCAACAACAGAACCACACCGCTGCTCAGACACAAGCGCTCTCCCACCCAAACAGCTGCTCTGCTGTCACTGCCAGAGCCGGGGGGGGGCACGTAATGCCCCAGTGGAGCTGCAGCTTGGGGACTGCAGCAGGAGGCAGGACCCAGGCTCAAAACAGGGTTAATATCCCGCTCCCCACCCTGAACTGAGCTCAGCAAATGCGGTGTAATTAAGGGTGGAAGGCATGGTGTTTTGCTCGCAGGCGATGTGGTGTGTAGGTGCGTTTTAGGTTCAGGGATGGACACGTCCATCTGAATGCGCACGTGCACCCTATCTGAAGCCTAGCAGCCTAGGCATAATGCTTCAGTATTGCACTACGCCACACAGCTCCAAGGGCGGTATTTTTTATAGTAACATGATCGCTGGTCTATCCCTGAGTCTCATCAGATGAGGTTACTAACTGGGGTTAGCTCGTGGTACCTGGTCCTGGAGTAAAAGTGATGCTGCAGCGCAGGGCTGCAAAAACTGCCATATACTAGTGAGTATTTCAGTTAGGCTTTTCTTCTTGCCTCCTCCAGGGTTTTCTGTTGATGGGTAAACACAAGAAGCAACAAGTCGGAGGTTCTGACTGGCCAGGGAACTGCTCTTCCAGAGATATGAAAACCTCGACAGCGTTCGACAGCGTTGGAAAGCTCAGCCAGGTATGTGCGATCTGCACCCTGCGGACTGCATCCTTCCAGGGCTTGCCAATGGAAAGTCCTGAGACGCTGAACTTATTTCATTTTTAACCACGACCCAGCAGATCCCACACTTTGCTCGGGGCTGGCTGGGCTGCTCTGCAGATGATCTTGCGATGTTATGACAGTACAGAGAGCCATTATTCCAAGTGCTTGCCAATCACCAGACTGCTGCCAGTCTGTGTCAAATGAAGCATCCCAGGCCCTGTCACATTAAATCCAGCAGCTCTTTCATTTGGAGCAGAGCGGTGTGTTTATTTGTGCTCCCTCCCCTCCTTTTGGGATGCCACACTCAATCATCTCAGGGGTTTGGTCTGCCTGTGCAAAGCTTGTAAGCACAGCGAAGCTCAGCACCCCTTTAAGGGCCCCTCACACTGAGGCAAGCTATGCTGTCGGGTTCTTTGCTGTGGTATTGCTTTGGAAAGAGATGGGTATAAATAAGGGGGAAAGCATGAAATATCGGTACTGCAGACAGCGTGGTTCCAGATCAGTCCAGTGAATGTCCTTGGCCCTGCCATGCACGCCAGTGCGAGGGCAGGGTGTCACAGCCTGATGAGTTGTTGTAAATGAGAGCAGAAGATGCAGAGTAGTGGCACATCTGCTTACACCGGTCAAGGCACCTCCATATCCCTGACTTGAAAATGGGAGGGATGAGGAGTAGACCAGTCTCTGCAAAGAGAAGATCAAGCCAGGTAGCCTGCTGCAAAAAAAAAAAAAAAAAAAAAAAAAGAGGGATGGAAATGAGGATGTATCCTCACCTGAAGCCCAAAATCCACCAGAGCTTGCTTGTTTTGTCTGCAAGCATTGCGGTACTGGGCTGGATTTTTCCAAGGTGGTGCCCCCACTGTGTTTCCAAGAAGCCAACGTGCCTGCCCCTGTGAGCTCTCTGGGGAACAGCACCAAGCAGGATAGTGCTGCAGCAGTCATCTGGAAAGAGTGCAGCCACTCTCAGAGTGTGGGTTTCCTGGCTGCACTGATCCTCAGGCAATGGTGACCCCCTGAGGAGAATTGTCCCATTCATACGCAGGCTGCAGGTGGAAGGTGCAAAGAAAGGTTTGTCCAAAATGGGGAAAAGAAGGCGAAAAGATGATGAGCTGGCTGGAAACAGGAGTTCAGCCAGGAACCAGGGTTCTGCACATAAAATGTTGTTCTGTCAGCTCAGATTCCCCTGTCCCTGCAGGAAAGCTGCATGAATCAAGTCACTCAGTGTAGAGGTTGTGAAAACTGGTCAGCTTCTTTTGCCTTCATAGCTTGGGAGAAAAGAGTGGTTTGTTTGATTTTTTTTTTTTTTTTTTTTTTCATTTATAATGCATCTGCAGTAAGAGGTGATTCATTTCTTGTCAGTATTTGGTGTTTAATTTGCCTTCTGTAGGATATGAATTCAGATGTTGTTATGGTTTTGCTCCTTTACCAGAATTAAAAACAAAATGCACAGTTAAGACAGAATTCCAGTTCTTCCAATCATTTGACAGAATGAAGCCTGCAATCCAAATTAACTGAGTTTCCTCGTTACCGTTGTCACTTTGCATGCTGGCTGAGTTCTCTTGAATTCAGCCCTGATCCATTAGAAAAATATATTCCTTACCTCTCTTGCAAGGAGCCCCCAGGCTGATTAAAAGCAAAAGAGGTTTTAGCTGTGATCTTTTCTCCCCTTGAAGGAGTGGCTTTTATCTGTGGCTGTTTGTTTCACAAGATAGTTTCTGGTTATTCCACGGTTATTGTGAGAATTGACGGGGAGTTTCCCAATGGATGCATGGACATCTCTTCAAGGATGCCTCCTGCTTTTAAGGACTTTAACAAAACCTTACACAAATCCCCATTTGGTGTCACTCCGATACCAGCGTCTCATTAGGAAACTGTAATGATAAATCTAGCTTCGTTATCCAACATATCTAACAGTCAGCCCAGTGACATCCTTTCCTTTCATTATACAGAATAGAGATTGACTCATTGGGTGACTCCGCGTTCAGTTGAAACCACATACAGTAACTGGAAACCCAGGGAGACTCTGCAGTCTCCATGGAGACAGCACACTTACAACTTAATGTGATCAACAGATGCTGCAATAATCTTGAAAGATGGAGAAAATGTTTCAAACCGAGTGTTGTTTATGGTGGTTCAGTGGATGTTCAAATTTGCTCTGTTATGACTGGGCTCCATCTAAACGCACAGTCTTTTGAAAACACACAGACGTGCGTATTGAGGCAGAGACGTCTCATGGGGATAAAGCAACTAGGAGCTGGGCTGCTGCTTTTCATTCCCAGCATCCGCCCTTGCGGGACGCCACCTCAACTTCCACTTCTGTCCCAGTTTATCTGTAAAATGGGGCAGTCATCCAGTTAATAGCCCCCGTATCTTTTATGCTCTGGGGTAATTGTAATGAGATGAAAGTAAGAGGATTCTGATGAATGAGCGTACAGTCTCAGTGAATTGAATAGGAATCTCCCTCCGTGCTGTATGAGCTAATGCTGTAGCTGACATCAAGATTTCCAGAGCAGGGTTGTTTGTTTCATTCTGTGAAACCTCTGAATGATCGCCTCCTACAGAATTTTATAAGCTGTTGTAAAGAGATGACCAGGTTTCTGCCTGCTGCTCTCAGAGACGGGTGCAGCTCCCATCCCAGCTGGACCCCTTGCTTCCTCCCCAGGAGCAGGGAGGCACAGTCCTCCTGAAACAGGAGGAAAGGCACACAGGTGCTAGTCCCACACCAGAAAAATTCCCAAAGCGTAGCTGTTGGAAAGGATGGTCTAGATGTAAGTACAGGCACAGAAAGCCTTCGGTTCACCAGCTGCTGGGAAGGTAGAAATTCATTCTGTACTTGCTTGTTTCTTGTTCTTTCTCCAAGCATCCTCTGCTGGCCACTCGCAGAGAGAGGCTGCTTGGCTGGAGGGATACTTGCTCTGAACTCCTGTTTTGCTGTTAAAATCTGGTGGCTGTGGAGAGTGGAGGGATTTTTTCCCCTCGTTCATTGAGTTTTTCATAGGGGAGAATTAATCTTTAATAATACGGTGGCATTTAGAGCTGTGCTAGGTGCTTTACAGACACATGTGGAGATGCAATTACCAGCTCAGAAACAGTGAGAGCAGCCTATAAAGGAAAGATGACTGGATTTATAAGGAGGAGACTAACAGCCGTGGCAGGACTGCCCTCGAAATCAAGGAGGCTGGTCAGGGTACCTGTGCCTCTGCTGCCGCTGCTCTCAGCCTGCTGCTTTCGCTGACGTGCCGAGCTAGGGGAGCATTCTGCATTTAGGCAGCACTCAGGCTGTCCCCTCTGCTGGCAGAGTCCTGTAGCTGAAACTCGGCAGGTGGGCAGCAGTTGGTAACTTCTGCTATGAGGCTGCATTAAGGAGGAGGCATCTTGTCAGTCTAAGCATCCTGCTGGAATCCGCCAACAGAGCCTTAACAGAGTAGGATGTCCGAATCCCAGCTGCTGTTTCTTTCCTCCCCTGCCAGGGCAACCTTCCTTGCAAGACCCTTGCTCAGCCAGGCTCCTAGGCTGGACTCTTGCCCTTGAAAAGGTGCTCAGCTTTGAACTTCCCCCTCCTGCACGCTTCTGGGGCAAGAGTTTTCAGGTGGAATCCATCTGACGCTTTGGGGACGTTTTCTTTCTCAGCCTTGGAGAGATCCTCACTCGTGCAGTCCAAGCCGGTCGGTTCTCCACCCAGCCGTTGGCTCCAAGGCACTGTACACATCCATGCGAGGAATCATAATCCCATAGCGCAGCCATAAATACCAGCAAGGATTATTGATCATGCTCTGTCTCCAAATAATGTCAGGAATGTGTCTCCTTTCAAAAAAAAGGGCAGGATATCTAATTCAATGAATGGAATTCCTCGATGAAGTCCCAGATGGGCCTGTAAGATCAGCCTGATTATTTTTTGAAGCCTTGGTTGCTCCGAATAAGACTGAAAATTGAATTAGCTCTGAGAGACAGCCTGGGCCAATCACTCAGGGAAGCTGAAGGACAGCTTATTGATTTTCATGTTTCAGAAAAAATTAAATGATATCCCTTTTTGTTATTTAAAATGCTGCTTAAGCAATTTAGTAATGTGATGTTGGAGGCTCAGTTCCAGGCTCTGAATCGGAAGAAGGAGGGGGAGATTTCCCTTGACAAGAGAGGTAGGTGGAAGGAAGATTTAGTGTAATTGCCTTCCCTTCCAAATAATTGATGGCGCCAAAAGAATGGCTATATTTCGCCAGCCTCCTCTCCTGCATGCCATTTATTAAAGATATAATAATTAATGATGTAAATAGTTGATTTATAATCAACAACACTGGTAGTTAATTGATTTTTGTATGTGTGCGCGAATTTATGATGGGAAGATACATACAAGGTGATTACACTGTCCTGCGAGGCTGCGGCGTGCCTGGGGAGAGGGAGAAGAGGAGGTCTGGTCAGTCTCAGCAGCTGGATTTTTGGTCATTTCATCGGGAAATCTAACAGTTCTCCATCCCTCGAAAGAAACCAGTGTTTGAGGGATCCCATCGGTCCAGAACAGGGGTTCCTGACTTCCAAGGGTGTGTGAGAGGACAGCATCTTCCAGGCACAGCCATGGCTTTTAGTGGGAAATGAGCTCTGCTCAGCTGCTTTGGTAGGGGCTGGGTGGAGAGTGCCAGGCACTTCCCAGCCCTCTGCAGTGCTTCCCTAGATTAAACTGTAGTGCATGATTTCTCTCCCCCGCTGCCCCACCCCTTCCCTTCGCATTGTTTCAGGGAAATCTTTCAGAAACAGCTCTTAATCAAATGAATGTGCTGTTATAAATAAAATACCTTCTCCTCCCCCTTCTCCCCTCTCACTTCAAATCTTGAACCTGTGCCCAAGCAGGAAAATGGGATTTTTTGGTTGTTGTTGAAAAAGGTGGCTAGAAGATGTTTTTTCATGTCGTGCCCCTATTTCCAAGGTTCCCATCCCATATGGGGAACATCTTGAAGGCATCAGGGTGATCTTAGCCTGTTATCGTGGCGGGAGAGGTTTGGTGTGAGCAGTCTCCTTAAGCTTATCTAAAAGTCAGACTGGGTGGTGTGTATTTTTGCCAACGGAGGGTGGAAATGCCCTTCCATCCCAGCAGCTGCCAGTGTGGGGACAGAGCTCTGTCCCTCTGCAGCGTGCCTGCTGCTGGGTTTGGGATCAGCTGCCCGTTCCCTTGCTGGGCAGGAGGCCCACACATCAGGCCTGGCCTCTCCCTGGTGTGCCACGGGCGATTTGGGAACTCAGCTGGGGTGTAAATCTGTCCCGTGCTGCCTGAAGTTCCTTGACCTTCAACTAAGACCTGAGCTGCCTCTTCTCTGTGATGAGTCGACGCTATTAATTGGAAATCCAATTCTGGAGGATTGCCAGGCTAATGCTGAGCAAGCATCGTTTGGCTCTGCAGGCAGGATATAGGACATGCCTTGGTCTATCTATAGCTGGGGAAAGTCAGCTTATTCTGCCTCATTGCAGGTGAAAAGTGGGGTAAGTGTGTCCGGGTTCCTACCTCACCACTCTTGTACCTCACATAGTTTCATTTTTTTTCCTATTACTAGCTTTTTGCAAGATGAGCTGTACAGCAGAAATGCCAAGCAAATACTGATGGTTTTTTTTTACCTGATCCCTATCAGCACATGGGGCAAAATGGCATCAGTCCTCTGCAGGAAAGGCATCCCTGGAGCTCCTTCCAGAGCTGGTGCGGAGCAGTCAGAGGTTGCCTTTCCACCCTAAACAGTGACCTCAGGGCAAGACCTTTTGCCCCAGAGGGGCTAATTCTGCCCTCCTGTGACTGCAGAGGGAGCCATGATTTAGAGCAGGGCTGGGATCTGCTTGGTCTGGGGGCAAATGAGCTGCTCCTTGGAGCTCACCTCTCGTGGCACGTGAGGAGATCACGCTCCTATGGTCTCAGATGGGGATGCTTCAGTTTAGCCTCAAAATGAGAAGTGTTTGTAGAGCTTGGGGGATCGGATCCTGTTGCCTTACATCACCCAAGGGGTATAAACAAGATGCTCAGACCCTGGTAAAGAGCCTCTCTGATCCCAGAAGCTGTGCTTAACAGAGACCTCGCAGTCCTAAAAGCAGCTTTTGTTGACAACTGAGCTGAAGAGTGATTGATGCCATGTGTCGAACAGCAGAGAGCAGGAGGTGAGCAGCAGGGCAACCCCTCTCGCAGCCGAGAGAGGCATCCACTCAGGCCGGTGCTCGGCTGCAAGCTCCAAATGTATTTGTGATTCTCCCACTCTCCCTGTTTCTTGATCCCAGTGTTTAAGAATTGTGCAGAAAAGAGAGGCAGAGGACAGGCTGCAGAAAGCAGTGCAGATGGGAAAGAGATGACAGGGAGAAAGCGAAGCTGGACAAAGATTGGCGTGGGGGACAGAGCTGAATGCCAGGCAGGGACCCAAGGCTGGTGACACAGCTTCTCTGCTACATTTTTCAGGCAGATCCTTTGCCCTCCCTTTTCTTAGCGTAGGTTGATCTGTCTTGGGGATGTTCTTCCAGCATGTTTGTGCATGCCCTATGGTCTATGGGGGGGGGGTAGGGATGTGCTCTGGTGGGCTGAGAGGCAGTGGCAGGCTGTCCCGATGGTTGGTCCTGGGCTGAGCTGCAGCGCAGCCACGTATCGCAGCATCGCTGATCAGCACGGAGATGTGAGAGAGGCTGACAAGGGTTATGCTAAGCCAGAGCTGATCAATTCCAATCTGATTAATACTAACTGTTTATAAAGTGTGTCAGACCCAAACGTGCGTCCAATATTAATTAATCCTCCAAACTGCCCAGGGAAGTAGGGAGGAAAGGAAAGATTGTGTCCCTTTCTAAAGAAAGGAAGCAGCTGGGGTGATTGATTAGGTGGCACTCGGGTCTTGGGGGCTATTTCTGCTTCTCTGTTTGTCTTGGACATTTGTAGGGAGCTTTGGAGGGCAGAGCACAGCTTTTGAGTCTGTGCAGTGCCCGGCACCGAGGGAAGGTCTGCATGCTTGGGCTCCTCTCCAGGAGGTGCAGAATGACTTAATTCATGGCAAGTCCCTTTTGAGCTGTTACAGGTTTCCCTGCTGCTGGGCCTGCGTTCAGAGAGGGGAGATGTCCCTGGTAGGGTGCTGGCTGTCCCCTGCAGGTGCCTCGTTCCAGCCAGCGGGCACGGCAGGGCACTGTGGGTGCATGCAGGGCCCCACAGGAGCAAGAAGGCAGCTGATACAGGACCGAGCTCTCTACAAGACCAGCAGACATAAGGGCAGGAGATGGGGCCATTGCTTCAGACACCAAAGCCAAGTACAGCAGCTCAAAGGTGAGGGAACCCTGCTCAGTCTGGTCAGTGCCAGGGAGATCCCAATGCGCTACCAGCACAGGCACAAAAGACCCTTTCTGCTCCAAAGGCTGCTCCCCTGTGCAGAGCCTTTGTGCCTCTTTCCAGGTACGTTCTCTCCCATTTGTATCACATTGCTGGAAAAGCAGATGAAATTGTAAAATCTGGGCCTTTGTTTTAATTTCAATCAGCCTTTTGATTGATGCAGTAAAACCACTGGAAGCCGCTGGTGCAGCCATAGCTCTGCACTCCCCACGCAGGGCATCACATCATGTGCCCAGCCAGCTTCAAGGGTTCCTGGCAAAGAGCTTCTGGTCCATGCAGCTGGGAGCAATAAGTTTTTCAGCTGCTTTGGCTAGATGCAAACAAGTTCCAGGGCTCCCATTTGTCACCATGTGTAGCCCCAGTGCCTCGATGGGGATGGAAACTGATGTCAGAGCAACAGCACCTTAAACAGCCCAGCTGAATCCACAGGAATCCCTCCAGGGTCTGGCCCATGCTCTGGCCAGCACTGTGAATAAACAGAGTACTTTCCTCCCCATGCCTGGAAATGCAGGGCCTTTCACAAGCACTAGAATTTGCATAAAACACTTAAAACTCACATAAATAAACCTAGACAGCCAGATCTTGCAGGAACCAAATGAAA